>NC_140589.1:1087559478-1088759478 GCF_964204655.1 Triturus cristatus | reverse complement strand
ATGTAGGCCATAGTATGTAGTTGAAGCGGCTGCCAGCTAGGTTTGCAAAATGTTGTCTTAACGTGAAACTCCGATATTAGGGTGAATACTTCTGTACACATACTAATGCCTTGTTATATTGTGCTCTTATCTCTTTAAAACTGTGTGGTGTAGATTTTGTTACAGAGAAGGGAGATGTGTTGCATTTCTGCCAATGCTGTTGCATGTTAGCGGCTCCCTTATATAGATAGCCATTGTATGATGTTATAGAATGAATACGACAAACAAGCTGTGATTTCACTGTGTTCCAGGAGCCATTTCTCAATGGCTCCTGGGAAGGCGGGGGGGGGGGGGGGGGGTCTACCTAGGTGTTGGGAGCTTATTAAAAGATGTATTAGCTTACACATTTCGTGAAAAATCGTTACTTCACAAACCTACCCTAGTTTACTGCTCCCCTCAACCACCAGATGATAAACATTGGGTGCAACTATATATATATATATATATATATATATATAAATAAAAAATACATAGGCTTCTACAATCCCTGTATAAAGTCCTCTCTAATTTCTATATTATCGGCGACTTGTGGTGCACCAAGTCACCAATTATAAAGAAAAGATATAGGAACTCAACTGTAATAAGTTGTTATAGTCATATTCTGACATCACAAAGCCTGCTGCCAGAGCCAGAAATCCATGTATAAGGCAGGTCAGGTCTCAGAGCACCTGTGTACAACAACGAAAATGTAACTTTGCTTTTCTTTCTTCTGCTCCATTTTTCTAGCTTACAGTGAACATCAGAAAGAATGTGTTTATGGTTATGCATTCCTTAGATAATCATAGAAAAGTTTGTATCTTTCTGTATGTTTCCACACATTCCAAACTACTGGAGCTTTAATTTAAAAAAAAAACTTGTATCGAGCAATAACTAATATCTGTTTTCAACAAATGACTAACAGGAACTTTATATATTTAATTTTGCACTAGAGGTTCTATTTCTTTTTTTCTTAGCGTTTGCAAACATGCTCTCTTTTTCCAAATGAAAGAGCTGCTCACCACGGATTTAAGTGGTTTGTGGAAAATATTATGGTGACTGTGTATCATATGGGATAAAGTTCCCCCTGCCGTATATGAGAAGGATATTACCAGTCAATTGGCCATGTTCCTCTATATAGTTATGGAACTCCTCGGTACCTTGCATTACCCTTCTAAAGTACATACTGGGTACTTTATCCCGTGTGTGTGTGTGTGTGTGTGTGTATATATATATATATATATATATATATCTTTTGGCAAAGTAAGGGTTGCACAGAAACTTCAAAGGAATTTGTCATGATAATAAAATAAGACATTTATGAGGCCTGGCAATCGTATCCTGGCCAACAAAACATAGGGGTCCAACATGTTAAGGTGTGCACACGTATGAACTGTATGAACTTAACTACCTAATTACAGGAACTACAACCATTTGCCAGTGGTGTCTCAAAACGTGTTTATCTACAGTTACGAAGAACTTCAGACCTACCCCACGTTTGATCCGACGCCTTGGCTGCTGTGTACAGCTGCGCGGCCTCATATAGTCGCCACAGAGAAATCTTCGAATCGCCTACAGTCACAGCAGCCCTTAAAACTTCTAAACACACGGGACGACTGAAAGTCTAAACTAATATCCACCGTTTGTTACTGATCCTTATCCGGATACAATTGTGTCCGTAACGTCATCACTTCCGGCTCGCAGAAGAACCTATCTTAATTGAGAGACAATGGTACATTTGTAAAGTGACGCCGGATTGGAGCATTGGTGATCACTAAGCCAATCCGCACTTACTTGAGTCACGGACTAGGAGATGACGACCTATCTGTGCCCAGGGAAGGGTACTGCTGCTGTCGTCGGTCAGATCATTCTGGATCAGAAGAGAAGGGGAGGCGGCAGCGCGGAGTAGGGCTGATCTCGGGTGCTTTGAGTGATTGATGGTTATACCAAAACTGATACTTATGTTGATTTATGTGTAGGGCTTCCGGTTTTATGGTATTTATTTTTTTAACATTTCCGTCTGTATTTATCCATATTTATTTTTGGGGCATTTTATCTGTATTTATCCATATTAATTTTATGTTTTGCGTATATATGTAGTTGTAAAACTGTACATTTCCATATTTATTTAAATGATAGACGCGCACTCATACTTTGATGTCCGTCGTGTTTTAGCTATTTAAGTTACCAATTATTACATAGCAGTACATCCTCTGGCTAATATTAGCATTATACCACAAATGTATGTTGATACATGCAGTTATTTAAATACATTTCATCCTGTTTTTTAATTTCCCATGCTGTTCATCTGCTCACCTGTTGGGCCATAATTCATGAAAGACCGCACGATGAGTCACTTATCGGAAGCAAATTTTCTGTATTTATCCACGTTTAAAAATAAATGCAGACAGAAAACACATTGTTTTCTGTCTGTATTTATCTGTAAAAATCCGTAAAAACGGAAAACAGGGAGCCTTATTTATGTGGTAACCTACTCGTTCACCCACCCCCAGATAAGGGGTGGCTCTGCGTAATAATTACACCCTTGTGTGTCGGGTATTAATGGTATCGCTCGCGGTGACGTAACTGCGCTATTGCAATGCAAATGTTTGTTGGACAAAATACACGGCTGCCAGGAGTGGCCGGGTCACCAGGATTACACAATCCAAGTCTGGTGTCTGCATGCAATGTGGCCAATGCAACTACATGCCCCAGCATGCAGTGTGCTGTTGATGTATATTGTATTGTACTGGATAGTAATTGCATTTGTATAGTGCGTAATACCCCTGACGAGGCACTGAAGTGCTTTGCAGTGGGTTGCACGCTGCTCCAGAACCTAGGGTTAGTGGGTTTTATACACTACACACGTATGTGTGTGCGTGCGCGAGTGTGTGTATACAGCCGCATAAACTGGTCACAATTTCTCGTTGTAGGTGGCAATATCTCTTCAATCGGTGGTCCCTTGCACAACCGGCTCTACCCTAAAATCACGTGCAGAGATTCAACTGACTCCCTGTGCGATTCCAAGGCGTGACGTGCAGATCACGGCCTATTTCAGAGACCCGCGGTCAACTCACTAAGCCATTCTGACAATTTTGTTTGCATATTTTATGTAGTGCGACTATCGGCTAATTCACATGGCTGTTGGATGAGCTCCGACATAGCCCAAGGGAACATGTTTTTCCTTCGTAAGGTTGGGGTGTGAACCCCTACTGCAGCGCAGGAGGCATCACAACTTTGCCGGTGGAGAGGGGACAATGGCACTAAATAGCAGAAACTTTTACCTTAACTATTTCACACCTAGAACAGGAATTACGAGTTCCAGTATTATGTAGAGAGCTTTATACCTCAGTCTATTCATTAACAGCCATAAAAAGCGGGTGCTTTTATCATCAAATTTAAGACAACTCAGTCAATTCAATTCAATAGTTCTTTATTCGGTGGTTAAAAACCATCATAAAAGAGTACACATATATACAATTAAAACAGTATTAAATAAATGTACAGAACATTGACAGAATCTGCATACAAATAATTCATTAGTCACAAAGGATCCTTCTTAGTAGCATCATCCAACTAAATAAAAGTGGGGAGTCTACAGTGTTCATATTTGATACTGGCCTCTAGTTACCCTGAGTAAGTGCAAATTTCAAGAAACTTATCACCGCACACAATGTTAACGGGTCACTAGCCCTTTGTAGGAATGTCAGTGCCTCTTTGGCTCGGGTGAACCTTTCCTTTTTAAAAATATCTTTTAAGAATCTGCGTCTTGAAATTGCATATATTGGACATAAAAGTACAAAATGAAGGGTGTCCTGCGGAGGGAGACCTATTGTCGCAGCCGCAGGCACCCTTCTGCTCAATTGAATGACTAAAACCAGCTGGTTCAGTTAACAAATTAGGTAAAAAATTGAGCCTAAAACGTGACATTAAAAACCTTTCTTGAGCATTATACAAGACACAAAGGTACGGTTCCATCCCTTCGGTGGTTTCAAGCCCCCTATGAATGCTCACTGAGGGTTTTCTCCCTTCTATTATAATCCTACCCGATACTCTAGATTCCATAAAAAGTCTCTTCAGGTTAAGCTTATCCTGAGCCGTGATCATTGAGGGGTTTAGATACAGCTCTTGGCAACCCATACTTTCCAGGCTAGTCTTAACATAATTAAGCCATGGGATGTTCAAATGTTTGTCTCTACAAAGGCAATCTTGTATGATCAACCTGCTCAGTGCAGCTTCCTTGTTCGTCCATATTTTGAGCCAGGCCAGGATTGGTCTAAACTTAATCAGATCCTCTAAGTAGGGTCTTCCCAATTCTTTGTGAACTATGAGAGCTGATGTACAATTAGGGACTTTAAATACAGAACGGAATATTTTATTTTCTTCCCTTTGAAGACCATCAATGTTTATAAATCCCCATACTTCTGAGCCGTACATAGTTTTTGGGCAACACATTGAGCCATAGAGGTGCATTGTTTGTTCCGGACACCAGCGGCCAACTCTCCTTCCATAACCTGAGATGGCCCCAGATGATGTCACTAGTTTACCGCACCTTTCCTGAGCAAGAGGTGTGAATTTTAATGACTCATCAAAGAGCACACCTAGATACGAAAACGATTGCACCCTTTCTAATTTGTGGCTGCCAATTCTGTAAGTAAAGCTAGTCCGTGGTTTGTGACCAGCTGTCATTACATATGATTTTTTTAAGTTGACCGACAAATCTAGCTCCTCCATAAATTTGACGAACCCATCAATTAGGATCTTCAGACTTTTGGGAGTCCGTGCCAGAAGTACCGCATCATCTGCGTACAACAGCACCGGAATATTACGTGACCCCACCCTTGGACAATCTGTTTTTAAAATATTAAGAGATTGATCCAAATTATTAATATATAACGAAAATAAAAAAGGGGCTAAAATACATCCCTGCCTCACGCCACTAGTGCAGCTGAAGGGATCAGTCAACCCCCCCTCCTTATTATAGCGTACCCTGGCCGAGGTCTCTCGGTGCAATTCCCTTAGTGTGCAGATTATCCCTGGGTCAATTCCTAGTTGGTTCATCATTACCCATAGCTTATTCCTGTTGACATGGTCGAATGCAGCGGCCAAGTCCATGAACCCCAAATACATGGCTTCCTTGCTGGTTTTGGTGTACTTTGCAACCAGCATGTATAGGTTCAGGCATTGGTCACTGGTGGACCTGCCAGTCCGAAAACCGTACTGAGCATCCAAAATGATGTTATTATCCTCGGCCCAGTCAGTCGATTCAAAATTACTCTTCCCAGGATTTTGGCTGTAACGTCTATCAAAGAAATAGAGCGGTAACATTGAGGGTCATCTCTGTTGCCTTTTTTAAATATAGGTACAATAATGGCCGATGACCAGGACCGAGGCAGACCGACCATAGTAGCCGTGTTGTAAATTGAAACAACGATGTGATTAAGCATTTACTAAAGACATAATTTCCCTTCCTTTAGAATATGTTTTCTCTGTTATGTTGACCGAAGTCCGGACTCCATTTTGTATTGTCTTGCCTCCACGTGTTCACCACGAGAAGAGTCCGACCTCTGTGTTAGTTGCTCTTGTAATCTGCCTAGTAACAGTCTATAAATAGCTCCTTTGTCCATCTGGCGCATGCCCAGGCTTGACCACATCTGTTATCAGTTAGCCTTGCTTGACCATGTTTTCGCGGGCTCAAGGAGTGTGTTAGCTCCGCCCACATATTGATTCAGTATCAAAAATGACCATAAATGGTAATGTTCTTCGGCCTTATGTTGTATCCACCCACTTATGAGCCCCTCTGTTGTGTATAAAAGGGGACCATGTACGTAAGTTCTTTGTGCTACTCTATGCAATACTGAAGAGTGTTGTGTGGATTGTAGGACCACCCTTAAGGGTTAATAAATGCTGTCTTTGTACTTTGCAGTTTCCGTGCCAACTTCCTTATAGATTCCATTACAGGAGAGCGAACCCTTGTGTCCTGTGGGCCTAGCTGGGGCCTGTATTCATCAATTGGCGCCCGTCACGTGGAGCTCATCGGCGACTCGGATGCTCGAAGGACTGGTCGCGACGAAGGTGAGGAATTTGGCCGGGGACGTGATCACTGCCAGTGGCGTCTTAGCCCTGGCATCCCGAGGTTTTTCTTCCTTCCCTTCCGAGCTGACCGTCTGGGTGGCGCCGGTCCTCGACTGAGACCTCTTCTGTCGGTCCTGCCGTGAAAGCCGTTTGGGCGATTTTGGAGCTTGGCAGTTGGAATCTGGACTCTTGATTGGTAAGAACCGTTGTACGGTACTTGCTCCGAGTTTTTGAAGCCTGGTCGGGCTATTTGAGTTTGATTTGTGATGACTAGTCACATGTTGTATTTGTCTTTGTGAAAATATATGCGTTGCAACACATATAGGCAGGTAGTGTGGAGAGATTTCTCCGGAGGCTGTAACTTTGAACGGCGCAACGATTAAGTGCCATTTTCTTTATAATATTTGCATATTCTGCATTATTTCTGAACATGCCTGCTTTTAGCGCACTCCGTAAGTGGTGTTGCTGCTTTGGAAACCGGTTGAACCTCGAGGAATCTGCTCCGGCTCCCCCAGAGGGGACCCCTAATAGGGATATGTATGTGAAGCATGGTCTTTCTTCCATAATGTACAGCACAGTATGGAGGAAATATACTAAAAAGGATCCTGAGTTGCGATGGCCTTTGTATGGATCGTTTGATATACGTAAGATTGAGTATGTGGAACAGTGTATGTGTAAGCGGCGTGCTCGTCAGGATATGTTTGAGTGTGTGCGGTTGTGGGTGAAAGAAGTGCGTGAGCGAGAGAAGCGTGAGAAAGCGCTGTTTGATAAAGAACAACGGAAGAATGATCATGTGCGAGCACAGGAAGCGAAGCGTCGGGAGGACAAAGAACAGACGGACAGACAAGAGAAAGAGCGTAGGCTGCAAGTCTCGGGTCAATATGCTGTTCGGCAGCCACTTTATCCTGTCCTTAATAATCTTGATGATGATTTTTATTTACTAGATCGCTCTCCGCCCCCTTATGTTGGCGCCTCGGCTCCGAGGCCACAAGATTCTGGCCCGGTTCCGGGTAAGGTAGATACGCGGTCCATGCTGACGGCCGAGCAAATGGCTGAGCTTCGGCAAATTTCCTTCCGTGCACTTAAGGGCAAGATATCTGTGGATGAATTATTTCATACTTGGGGGCCGTGGCAGGAAAGAGATAAATTGTATTTTCTGGGTCATTTTGCTGAGGAAGTGATTGCTGCTTTTCGGAAACGTTCTGGTGTTTTTGAGCCTGACGAAGTGTCATCGGATGCTAAAGCATTGCATAATGGTATTTTCTCTTCCTCTAAGGCTCCTGATACGGCTCGGCGGCTGTTTGCCTTGCGGGACGCGGTGCTGGCCCTTAAAGAAAAAGCGCGCCAACAAGCAGGGGAGGAGGAGCAGTCGGATTCGTGCACAGCAGAGGGCCACTCATCCACCTCCCAGCCAGATAAGGATGGCATAGTGCATGTTAAACCAATGCGGGAGGCGGCGCCTTTGTATGTTCCTCCTAAAGGAGCGGGAA
The DNA here is from genome assembly GCF_964204655.1 of Triturus cristatus. Lineage (NCBI taxonomy): Eukaryota > Metazoa > Chordata > Amphibia > Caudata > Salamandridae > Triturus > Triturus cristatus. The sequence continues at coordinate 1,088,751,898 of NC_140589.1, read as the reverse complement.
CTAGCTCGGACATTACCTCCGCCGATGCTAAGGGATATTTTGTGTATAATTGGGTTTATACTCCTTGGCATAGAGCTGATGTTATGGCATTAAAGAATGCGTTGCCTGACCCCCGCAAGAATCCAGCGGCCTTCTACGAAGAAGTCGAGGGGGCCTTGAATTCTTGCGTTATGACCTTAGCAGATATAGACCTGTTCTTTGGCCTTATCCTACCACCGGATATGTGGCGATCTGTCCGAAAGGTAGATGATATAGTTGCCTTTAAGGCTCGATGGTCTGACCTTGAGGATGAAGATAGGGAACGGAAGCCCGCGCAGAAACCACCCCAGAGTATTTTAGATCTCCCTGCTGCTATTGTGGCTAAGTTGAAGACAATTATCCCCCCTAAAAAGATTGACTGGAATATGTTAGCTGCATGTAAACAGAAAGTTGACGAGTCAGTTGCAGACTTCTTTACGCGCTTTGAGGAGACGTTTCATGATTTTAGTGGCCAGTCGCTTACTGACGATACGGGCCGCCACCTTTTTGCGGATAAATATGTGGCTAATCTGCTGCCGGCAGTTGCGGCCCGTTTAAAGGCGAGTGAGAGTTCTTGGTCTTCCGCGACCCCAACGGCCCTCCTGACTATAGCTCAGTATTATGAGCGTCAGGAGCAAGAGGCAAAGGGCCAGGAGGAAAAGAAATCGAAAGATCTAAAAACAAAGGTGATGTTGGCACAAGTATATGGCCCGCCCCGACGGGGTAGTAATAGAGGTAGGGGAGGATCTTTTGGTCCTCCCTCGGGCCGATCTGATTTGAATAGGAACCAATGTGCGTATTGTAAGCAATCGGGTCATTGGGCTAGGGACTGTCCGGTGTTGCACGCTTCGCGTCAGGGACATAGTCAAGGTGGCCCGAGAGGTAGAGGGGGTTTCTCGAACTTTAGAGGGAATTCTAACGAACAGGCTCGTTTTGACTCTGCTGGGCAGCACCGAGATCGATCAAATGTTTTCGATCGCCAGCATCAGTATCAAGTGTCGGGGATTGACCGATCGGGGTACCATGATTCTCAGCATGCATAGGAAAGCGTTGGATGGGGGTTAGAATCAGTTGAGGTGCCGGTCGATCAGACGGGTCCTTATGTATCGGCTGAGGTTTTGGGCTCTACTGATCAGTTCCTAGTGGATACAGGAGCGACCCGTAGTGCGCTGTCTAAGCAATTGGTTCCGGGGGCTCCCCCATCCGGCTTAAAGGTTACATCGGTAGGGTTTGATGGTACACTCTCCCGAAGCCCTCTTTCACAGCCCCTCACATTTAAGGTTGACTCTTTTTCTGCACCCTGTCCGTTTCTGCTTGCCCCGTACACACCGGACAACATTATGGGCCTTGATATGTTAAAGCATTTCAGGGCTACGATCCGCTGCTCCCCTGCTGGTGTGCGGGTAATATTGAACGATAATTACCCTCGGTCTGAACGGATGTGTGCAATTTCAGAGGACGCGCTGTTGGCTACCCTCCCTCGTGCTTTGTGGGCAACTTCGGATACTGATGTGGGACAGATGGTGATTCCACCGGTCCACATTAGTGTCCAGGAGGGGGCGGTGTTACCACGCCTCCCACAGTACCATATTTCCCAGGAGGGCGAGGAGGCTCTCATACAGATAGTGCAGGATTTGATTGCGGTGGGGGTAGTGGAGGAAGTTCCCTACAACATCTGTAATAGTCCGATTCTCCCCATTCTGCAGAAGGATACGGATGCCAGAGTTTATCGGTTTATAATTGATTTATGAGAAGTGAACAAGATCGTGATACCTCAGTACCCTGTGGTTTCCGATATCACGACGTTGCTAACTTTGGTCCCTCCTACGGCGACCATGTTCTCTGTGATTGATTTGAAAAATGCCTTCTTTTCCATTCCCATTCACCCCGATAGCCGATATCTTTTTGGGTTTACTTTAAATAATAGATCTTATCGTTTTTGTAGGATCCCCCAGGGCTACACAGAAAGCCCTAGCATTTACAGTCAGGCTTTGAAAAGACAATTGGATTCCTTTGTTCTGCTCGAGGGGGTCGCCCTCATTCAATATGTCGATGACATCCTGTTGGCGGCTGACACCCTGGAGTTGTGTGAAAAAAGCACGTTATCCTTACTTTCCTTTTTGGCATCCCACAATCATAAGGTATCTAGGAAGAAATTGCAGTTCTGTAGACCAAAGGTGACTTATTTGGGTCACCTTTTGTCTAAGGAGGGGCGTGCACTCACACCGGATCGTATCCAAGTAATCTTGGACACACCGAGACCGTCCACGCAGAAGGATGTGCGTGCATTTTTGGGTCTTGTTTCTTTTTGTAGACAGTGGATATTGGGTTTTTCACATATAGCTAAGCCATTGTTAGCCCTTTTGACAAAAGACACGCCTATCCCGATCCCTTGGTCAGATGAGTGTGATGCTGCTTTTCAGCAACTACGACAGGCCCTTTGTTCAGCACCAGTGTTAAGGACCCCTGATTATGCAAAACCCTTTTCGTTGTATGTGCATGAGAAAGATGGATGTGCATTATCAGTTTTAGTGCAGATGCACGGCGATAAGCAGCGCCCTTGTGCATATTTTTCGGCTGTACTTGACCCTGTCGCCCGAGCATTGCCAGGGTGTTTTCGCTCGGTTGCGGCGACAGCTGTATCAATACGCCAAAGCGAGGGAATTGTGTTATCACATAAGCTGTTGGTATTAGTCCCCCATGCTGTTGATGCCTTGCTTAATCAAACGAAGACGCAGCATTTGACCAGTGCCCGTTTAACGGGATATGAGTTGACGCTTTTGGCTCCTCATATTACGTTGAAAAGGTGCGTAACGTTAAACCCGGCCACATTGTTGCCATACCCCGAAACCCAGCCTGAGGCACGGAAAGCACATGATTGTATTCTTGTGACTGAGGAACAAACAAAGGGCCGTATTGATCTCCAGGATACGCCCTTTCCAGATGTAGATGGAGAACTGTGGGTGGACGGATCATGCCTGAAGCTACCAGATGGTACGACTTCAGCAGCGTATGCAATTACCACGTTACAAACGATAGTGGAGACAGCACGCATACCACAGAAATCAGCTCAAGCAGCGGAACTGATAGCATTAACACGAGCATGTGAGCTCAGTACAGGATTATGTGTGAATGTTTATACGGATAGCCGCTATGCCTTCGGAGTAGCGCATGACTTCGGCCTGCTCTGGAAGGAGAGAGGGTTTTTAACGTCACATGGAGTACAGATAATGCATGGAGAGTTAGTTCACAATCTTTTAACTGCATTGACATACCCAAAGAAAATTGCCATCGTTAAATGTAGCGCCCATAGGAAAGTAGTTGATAAAGTTGGAGAAGGGAATGCGTTAGCGGACCGAGTAGCACGGGAGACTGCGATGCAGCCCGGTGCTACTGCCATGTATGTAGTAAAGTCACAGGTGGAAAGATGGCATGATGCGAAGGAGGAAGTGCGAGAAATGCAAAGGACCGCTTCTGATAAAGAGCGGGAGCAATGGGCTAGCGAGGGAGAATTGGATGATGAGGGCTGCTGGAGAAATAAGTAGATGGATAGATGGAAATTACCCACGGCTTTTGTACAACCTATGGTTCAGATGGCACATGGGCTAGCACATGTTGGAGCTTCCGCAATTGTAAAATTGCTTACCCAAGTCTGGGAGCATCCAGAGATTGCTAGCACAGCAAAGAGGGTGGTGCAGACCTGTATGATCTGCTTGAGGTATAACCCAGGAAAGGGTACTCTAACTCCAGCAGGAGGATTTGTGACACCCACTGCACCCTTCGAGGTTTTGCAGATGGATTATATCCAGCTTGAGCGCTGTAACAATCTGAAGTATGTTCTAGTAGTGGTTTGCGCCTTCAGTAAATTGGTTGAAGCGTACCCTACGAAAGACAATACTGCAATGACTACTGCGAAGCTGCTGCTGAAAGAGTTCTTCCCTCGATATGGCGTTTGTAGGCTTCTGTGGAGTGATAATGGGCCTCACTTTGTAGCGGATGTTATAAAGTACGTTTTGAAGGGCCTGGGCATCACCCAGAAGTTTCACGCGGTATTCCACCCTCAGTCTGCAGGACTAGTCGAGAAGTATAATGGTACACTGAAGCTCAAGATTGCTAAAATTCAAGCTTCGACGTCCTTGACTTGGCCAGATGCTCTACCGCTGGCGTTATTGTCAATTAGATCAGTACCACACTCTCGAACTGGCCTTACACCATATGAGATTGTTTTTGGGCGCCCAATGAATATTTGGGGTCCACCAAAACCTAAGGCTGTGTATGATGTACCTTGTGTAATGATGAGCGATTATTTGGCACAGTTAACGGATAACTTGGTTTCTATTCATCAACAGGTCCGAGAGGCGCTCCCTGATCGGTCTACCGGTGAAGGACATGGTCTCCGAGATGGGTGGGCCCTGAGCAGGTCCTCCTTGCAACGAGGACGGCTGTGCGAGTTTCCAACAGAAAGAATTGGATCCATTCTCTGCACTGTCTGAAGGTGCCGCCCGGATTGGTGGAACCTGCCGTGCTGACCGATCAACGAGAGATTCTGGCTGCAGAGACGGGCCGTGTTGCGGAGCCAAACGCCACTGGGGAGCTCTTTCCGGACCACGCGACCCCAGAAGGAAGACGATATCATCTTAGACCAAGGAAGTGAGTTTTCCAGTACCGGGACATACTGTCAGAGCGGCCCTTGGGTTAGTGAAACGGAGAGCCGATGAGGCAAGGGGGGGGGATCAGCCCTGCATTAGTGTAGTGACACCCGTCTTGGCCCGCTGGTGAAGAAATCAACCGCTGCCCAAGGGGAAGAGTTCTGACAGACTTTTAGTTTCAGGAAGATATTGGGTTTTATTTTTGACATGGAGAAAAAGAGAATCCTTTGTGCATCAGGGTTCATACTGACAGTAGCTATTGTGGGGATAACCACATGGTTTGTGGAGGAGGTAACTCCTGCTCGGAAAATACTTGTGTTGACGACTCCGGTGCCTGAGGAGCACTACTTTTATACATTACCGTATCAAGAGTTGAAGCATCGACAGTCTTATTTGAATAACACTTTCATCCAGATGCTGCATCATACCCACGTTGCTACGAATGCTACGAACTGTTGGATATGTGGGATGATGCCAGCCCATCAGAAGAAAGGAGGAACGCCATTCATACCACTTCCTTTCTCTCATAATGGCTCTTGTAGAGCATGGTACACTTTGCTTTTCGCCACTCGGAAGCCGACAGTGGGACGATTACTCTTCAGACTCAATAAAGAATGCCACCAGGATAAAAATGGGTATCCGCAAGCGAACGGGACAATTTGGGAATGGGAAGAGTACCGACCAGACAATGAATCCATTCCCTACATCTTCACGAACACTAGAGACACTGTGGGAAAGGACAAATTTGTGATTCAAGTGGCACAAGCTCAAGCGGACCTGTGTGTCCAGAGTGTGGGTTTTATTCCTGTTGGTGTCAGTGATTGCATCACTGTCCTGAACATTGATGGATTGAATAATAGTACCTTTCTAGCGTCCCATAATACATACTTTGTGTGTGGAAATAAAGGTTATTACCGTCTGCCAGCTGGGTGGTCTGGGGTATGCTATGTATCATTCCTATTACCTCCTGTATTCCTAGCACCAGCATCTTATCATAAAGATTTGAAATTATTGAATAATGTGACTGTAAACAGATATAAACGTACTCTATCAATTGATGATGTAGATCAGACTGATACTAGCCTGCAACAGTATATTGATTTTAACTTAGGACTGTTTTTCTTTGTTGGAGCTGCCCTGAACAGTAGGAAGATCCGAAGATTAACAAGAGTGGTAGAGGCTGTGACAAACCAGACCGCTGCTGCTCTTGGGAATCTTACGGAGGAATTGCAAATTACTAGAATTGTTGCATTGCAGAATCGTATGGTATTAGATGTCATGTTAGCCGATCGAGGTGGAGCTTGTAAAATTATTGGAAGTAGCTGTTGTGTGTTTATCCCTGATCATACGCCATCAGTTTATAATGCCATCAATAAACTGCATAAAATTGCAGCTGAAATCCATACAGAAAACGGCACTTGGTCCTTTTCTGGATGGTTTTGGGCGTTGATTACTGCCTGGGGGTGGAAGGTTTTAACTGGTCTTTGTATTATTGTAGCGGTTCTGTTTTCTTGCTGTATCTGCGTTCAATGTGGTCCCTTGCTCTGTTCTTTATGTGTATCATTTTGTATTCCCGATAAGAAAGCTATTGCCGATATTGCTCGTCAGAAACGTTTAGCTAAAGAAGTCGAAGAAATGATGACAATTGACATATATGACGATTATCCTAACAAACCGGATGTCTTCAGTAAATGCTGAAAGGGTCGTCTGTTGTAAATTGAAACAACGATGTGATTAAGCATTTACTAAAGACATAATTTCCCTTCCTTTAGAATATGTTTTCTCTGTTATGTTGACCGAAGTCCGGACTCCATTTTGTATTGTCTTGCCTCCACGTGTTCACCACGAGAAGAGTCCGACCTCTGTGTTAGTTGCTCTTGTAATCTGCTTAGTAACAGTCTATAAATAGCTCCTTTGTCCATCTGGCGCATGCCCAGGCTTGACCACATCTGTTATCAGTTAGCCTTGCTTGACCATGTTTTCGCGGGCTCAAGGAGTGTGTTAGCTCCGCCCACATATTGATTCAGTATCAAAAATGACCATAAATGGTAATGTTCTTCGGCCTTATGTTGTATCCACCCGCTTATGAGCCCCTCTGTTGTGTATAAAAGGGGACCATGTACGTAAGTTCTTTGTGCTACTCTATGCAATACTGAAGAGTGTTGTGTGGATTGTAGGACCACCCTTAAGGGTTAATAAATGCTGTCTTTGTACTTTGCAGTTTCCGTGCCAACTTCCTTATAGATTCCATTACAGGAGAGCGAACCCTTGTGTCCTGTGGGCCTAGCTGGGGCCTGTATTCATCAGCCGCGTTTATTACTCTAGTTATAATAGGGGCCCATAGGTCCACGTGACTCAGGAACAAGTCCGGGGGGATCCCATCTGGGCCCGGGGCTTTATTTTTGGTGAGTCCCTCGATGCCCACTCTAATCTCTTCCAGGGAGAATACCAACGATTTAATCTGCATGTTCGCCCCCCCCTCCTTCGTCTTGTCTTCCTCCCCATGGTTATACAGGCCCTCAAAATGAGCTATCCACTGATCCGGGAGGATGTTTGTTGCAACCGCAGGGGCATTATTATCTTGGAAACAAGGGGAATTTTTTAATCTCCAAAATTCTGTAATATCCCTTTTTTCCAAGGCCTCCCTCAAGGCCGCCCATGCTTCCCCCTGCAGTGTTACTTTCCTTCTTTTTAGCTCTATACTATATATTGACCTGCATATGTTAACTTTTACTGGGTCCCTAGGAGTACTGCTCAGGGCTATTTTTAAGTCCTTCAGGGCACGTGTAAAGCCCCCGTCAAACCATCTCGGCGAGTTAGGGTGAGTTTTCTTAGGGGCCTTGGCCCACAGTAAGCCGTCCACCAAACTAGTTATTTGTTCAAACACGTTTATTAAACGAACCCCTGCCACAGAGAGGTCTAAACACTCATCAATGAGTGACTTTCCTCTCTCCATCAGGGTCCGATAAAATCTATCCCCATCTTATTTTGCCCACTTGAGTCTTCTACCTTGGGCCGTCACACTTTCAAGTGTGCCCTCCACTAGTTTATTCTTTCGTTTAGCATGGTACAAAAGCTCCATAACCAAAGGGTTATGGTCGCTAAATGGGCTCCACTCGATTCCTACTTTAGTGATTCGATTTTTTAAACCTCTAGAGGCGAAAATATAATCTATATATGACACACACCCTTTCCCTTTAAAGGTGGGGGGGGGGGGGAGTATTCCATCCGGTCCCAATGGAATCATGTCAACTGTGTGTTCGAGGTCATGAAAATGGATGAGCTTGCCCAGTTCTATGCCGCTTGAAGAGTGGGTGAAATGTGGGCCTTTTTCTATTGGGCATTTTGACCAGTTCACACTGATCGGGAACAAACGCGGGCATAAATGGCAGTTCAAATCGCCCATTACTAGTGTCGATGGGGCCAGGGCACCATGGACGGGTGCAAGTTCTTGTTTCAACTTAGCGTCTAATTCCCTCAAAAAGGAGGTGTCATTATCGGAGAGACCGGTGTTATACACGTTGAACAGAACCAGCCCAAACCCTTTATTCCTAAACCTCAGGGCCTGGATGTTCCAAGCAAACCAGTCCACGTTAGACCATTTACCTTCTCTGTTTAGTTCTACATATGTTATCAGACCGCCCTTGGCCCTGCCTGAAGAGGTTTTTTGTGCAGGTGTAAAAAAACATTTATAACCAGCCATATGGAGGTGGGTGTTATCCAATGCCCGGGTTTCTTGTAGGTAGATTATGTGGAAATGAGCCATATAATGGCGCCAGTCCTTATTATCAATTTTCCCTGCAATACCTGCTATGTTCCAAGATATAATATTCAGGCCCGCTTTCTCAATAGTGCCGGGCCCTACCCCTGTCGTACCTTGAATGGTTGCAGCCCCCCTTCCTATTCCTGGGCGATAATTTCTGCAGATCACTAACCTGCTGTGTTGGAACTGGGGCTCTGGTTATTGTCCCTAGGGGTGTTTGTGAGCAGCCCCCCGCAAGGGGATCTAAAGCTTCTGTGGTCCTTGCTTGGGTCCTACGCATTCCCAACCCTGGTGACAACTGTCCCGCTTCTTTGGTCAAACAGTGTATAGGTAAGGATCCTTCTAATAAATCAGACAGGTCGGGTTTAATTCGCTCCAAGTCCGCCTGCACTATAGAGGAATGTGGGATGAATGGTCAATCGATCTCCTCTAGCGACCTTAGTGGGGTGAACCTATTTGCCCAACATGGATGTCCTCCTCCCCAAATCCCTGATGCTTCTAGTATGCGATTTGGGGCCCCGTTTAGACTCTGATTTCGTCCCTCCACGCGTCTCCATATATTGTGCTGTCCCCCGTTTGGAACCTGCTGCCTCAAATAGAAGTAGCTGAGTGACAAAGGCCTTATACTACTCGTGCATCCAAGTGGACCCTGTCTTAAAATGTGATCAGCCACCCCCCTGTCCCTAAAATTAGCAATAATGCAGTTTCCTTCAATGTTTTTGGGTCTAGTCCCTATCCAGTTCACTCGTCTAACCAGGAGAATTTCCCCATCCTGATTATTAGATATTGGTCTGTTTTGAGTCAGCCAATAGATGAGTTTGTTTTTTAGCTCCTGGTGTGATTCTCTCTGATCATCTTTTAATTCTGGGACCCCAGCAAAAACTACGACCAATGGGCACGATTCTGGGGGAAGATTAATGGTAGGGAGTCTCTTGATTTCGTGTGTTAAAAATGACCTATCTTCGTGATTTACTGCATTTAATTTGGGGTCAACAGGGGGTTCGGGTTGTTTGTCCAGTAGTTGTACGCCTTGGCCACTATTAGAATGCGATCTACTCTCGCTAGGGTTATGATTCCTAAGCACTTGTCTATGGGGAGCCGGGGCGTCATGAATCTGGGCAGTTGTTGTTTGTGCGTTCCTTATCTCGCTGATGTTATTCACCCTTTGCGTTACTAAAGTGATATCTGGAGTACAAATGGAATTGCTTGGTGCCCCTGATGAGCTACCTTTTAATTCCCTATTCTTTAGTTCACTTAAAATTTTGTCCAACCTACTTGTCACCGGCTTCAGCTGAGTTATAATGAGTGTTTCTATTTGAGCCTGTAGGTCTGACATAATTTTAGTTAACCAAATTGGGGGAACTGCTTGATAAGATGTCTGTATAGCTCGCTCTATCCCACTATTATTTCTACTCGGAGGATTAAGATAGGTGGTTGAGCTATTTGTAATTTTACGCTTTTTTTTGGCCGCCTTTCTTTTTTTTTTTTGTAGAATAGCACGTTTGATGGGGCCTGAGTCCTCCTTATTCCTAGTGGTAATGAGTTGGGCACATGAAATATCCTTATCACTGGTCTCTGAGGGACAAGGGGGGAGATTAACACAACCTCCTGGTCCTGGGTGGCTAAAAGGAGCTCAGGATCTGGAGTTAAAGACAAGCGCCTCTCTGTGCGCTCTATTTCACTCGATACAACCGCGAACGCTCTTTTGAGCATGCGATCAATGGCTGTAGGCTGCGTGATGACAGGGTATACTGAACTAATATCATCTTTGAGTGTCAGGGAAGCCTCGGTGGTACTACGCTTTGCTCTTAACGAGCGTGTCACTGTTTTGCCTGTCATACTACCCACCACTACTAATCAATGCCTATATGTATATCTTGGGTATATTTAATCGCCCCCACCCTGGCACACATCCACTACACCCCACGTGGGAAGAAAGCGTGTTTAGCCCCTCCGCCCCGTATCACAATTTACACAAACGACAAACCCCTCATGAATGTCTTGTCAGGTGGTAGAGTCTCGATTGATGTGAATGATGTCTAGCCTCCTTACACCCTATGTCACTACCAGCATTACTCACTTACGAATGTCCTGCAATTTCTTACAAGAGGGGTGGCCTGGCCCGGCCTCCTCTGGCCCCTGACGGCCACAGACGGCCCGCCCTTTGCCCGGGCTTAGCCCGGCGCCGCCCGCGCGCGTCCGCGATGCGGAGAGACAAGCGATCTTTATGCGCCTCCGGGCGCTCTCAAGGAGGAAGTGGGTGTAGGCAGGAAGTCACAGGGCAGCTGGGAGCTGTAGTCTCCCCCCACGGCAGCCGCGTAGTTCAACCAAACCCAGGCAGAGGGGGAGAACCGACAGCGTGTGGACCCCAGCGACAACGGTGGCAATGTCAGCTCCACGAGGTAAGCGTTTTGAGTCCAACTCAGTCATTTTAGGAAAGCTGCGTTGACCTCGTCAAGGTTAGAACGAGTGACCGACCAGGACAGCACGTGTCAGCGGCAAGCGTTTAACTGACAGAGCATTAGACAACGTGTTAATCAGTGGACGGAGGAGCGCATCAGAGAGCAGTGCCAGAGAGGAGAGAAGCTCACGCATGCATTTATTCAGCAGGTGCTGTCGGAAACCGTGACATCGTTTCACCCCAACTATGTGGAGAATATGACTCACAAATCAATTCACCCGTTCACAGATTTGACCCCAACGGTGCATTTTGCTTTTCATCCTTCTAAGGTCGATAAAACAAATTCCGGTAGGTAACACTCATCTGTTTAAAAATGCGAAATGACGCTGGGCTAGAAATGGGCTTTATAAAATCCACGATAAAAAAATCGTAATTAGCTGCATTGAGCATACGTATTTTCAGTTTCACCCCCAATTGACTGTAGCACTGTTTCTGTTTGTGCAATGGGACTTAAGTGAAGCCGGAAAACCGCGTAAGAATCGTGGGGGCATATTATCAAGAGACCTAATGCCGCTTTTCCGGCACATAGCGCCGGAAATGCTGCAAATTTTTTTAAGGTCACTATTAACAAGTACTCGCTAACAAGCTGTAGCGTGAGTTTCCTTGAGTTAGCTGCATTTTTTTTTCTACTTTGCATGTCAGCGATATTTATCGCTAATGATATGCAAAGTAGGCGTTTCTCACCAAATCCACATGGAATCGATCGCCAAAAGCAACATCGTCCTATTAACAACGCGGGTCAAGCGATAAAAAAAGCTGCGCTAACCGCGTTTATCGCTGTAATGTAACGTCAGGTAAAATCCTGACTTAGCTATTTTTTTAATGGGAGGTGGATTGATAGAATAAGTCCACACTCCCATATTCACAAGCTTTTCATTGGCGTGTGAAATAATCGCCGGATTTCACACGCTAATGATGATTTTCGCGGTGTATCGCTGGAATTGACATCGCCTGTGAGCTAAGCGTTGTAAATACGCCGCTAACACAGCGATGTAAACCAACGATACATGGCGGTAATCAAAAACGCGCTAAGCGCGTTTAGCGATAATTATCCGCTGCACTAGGCTCGACCTAAAAAGGGAAGGGATTTCGTGCTAGTGTGCACATGGCGGAATGGTTCCGTCATGATTACACGAGCACTGGTGCCTGATGGGGCCGGGTTCCCTTTTGTCAATGGACTCTGGAACCATCTGATCAATGGACCGTTTGTACCTGCTTAGAAGTGTAGAGAGGAGAAATTTCTTAACACATTTGTCTTGCAAAAACAATAGCTCATGACTCAGAAGAATCAAAGACACCAGGTCCTAGGTTAATTGGTTTATTACAAAATATTACAAAGCCACAAATAACTGATCATACAAACACCTGAAAATGAGGTTGTAAAAATACATCAGAACTAATACAAAGCCCGACCTACGGGCAAAATTCAATCTCTGGAGCATGAAAAGAATGACAAATTCAAAAATCAGAACGCAGGCAATGAGTGCCCCCAAGTCAAGATTAGTATTCATTGGGGGTTCGTAAGTAAAAGCATTAGTCTGTCCCTACACTACTGCTAACGTGACATCCCTACTTAACATTCCCCGGGCAAGTTCAGGAAAAGGTGTCAGCGCGTGAAGACTTCTTACAAAGTGCACTCCCGTTGTATGGGTCAAGTAGCCTAAAGCTACAGAGCTTGTTCTAAGATGCTCCTTCTTTCGCCATCGATCTCCTCTCCCAACTCAATCCCCGGGGCACTGTCCCTAATTCCAACACCAAAATCATAAGACACGCCCATTACACATCATGCGATTGCCTCATCCAGCTAGACACCTCCTCGTAGGTGATTTTCCATGTAGTTTCGATACTCCCAGCCTCTGGTTCGATGACCTTTATTCCCAGGCCTTCTGTAGGAGTCTCTGAGAAAGCACAACTGAACTACTCAGGTAGACTGTTAAATAAGAACCCAACTACCGTTGGCAGTGCTATGTAGTGTAGTTTCTGCTAATCTGTAGGATCTGCGCGTTTGTCGGACAACATAAACTTTGGGTGAGGTGCCTAGACTGATTTCAAGCACCCCACAGGAATGTTTTCCTACAGAGCCACCACAAGCCCCACTAACCCAACCAGGGAGCGAATGGTTTCTGGCAACCACTGACCATGACAACCCTAACCGCTTAGGGATCGTGGTAAAAGATCAGGAACGTTCCGCTCAGTCATTCATGCTTATTTGTTCTCAGAAAAATATACAGAGAATACACACTGGGACATTTTCATTATATTTATTGAACCAGTGTTATTCTTGTATGGAATACATGTGCTGCGGTAACCAGTAGATAGAAGCAGATGAAAGTGATTACAAGCACCAAAAGATTAAATAGCAGATACAGTTCCACCATGGTGCTAACACAGTGTATATATGCAGGCATATAATACAAGGTAGTAACCAGGTGTACTCCTACTATGCAAACCCAACACTTGTGTGTCTCTAGAGTGTATGTAGGTGTAAAGCCAAGAAGCTCCCCAATGGATGATCCAATCCCATTACCTAGCAAGAGAGAATGTGGGACCCCATCTTCATCATGAATTGGACTCCCCTCACAGAGATATTTGCTAACAGAACCAGAACGGTTGAGGTATGCAATACTGCACCTGATATAGTTCCAAAAGTCACTTGTGTGCTCACTCACTGGGCCAACCATCCTAAAAAGACCCAAGCAATCATGAAAGAGAAAAACTACTGGTGGGAGAAGCTGTCCTAAACATTTATATAATAAGAGATAAGGCCCGATTCAGTTATGGCATTCTAAATAAAGAAACCAAAAGTTGTCTCAACAAAACTAGTCTCAGTATTTTAACATATTACACAAACGTTTTGCTTTGCATGATTTGCGGAATCAGAAAAATAAAGAATGATTTTCATATACAAGAGCAAGCAGTTTGTGATGTTTTGTCCTATAAGCTAAAATTCTGAAGCTAGTTTAGTTGAGACAACTTGTGTTTTCTTTATTTGGTATTAAGAATGCCATAACTGAATCCGGCTTTATCTCTTACTGAATGATTGTTTAGGAGTGTTTCTCCCACCAGTAGCTTTATCCCTCACGGAGATGTCAGACCGCTTCCTGGTGAAGTCTCAGCATGCAGGGACTCTCGGTGTCAGCTGAATTGCCTCCTCTACTAATCCTCTGAGATGCTTATTATTTATAATAAAAAGCATCCTTGCAATGTATGTATAGATTTGAAATGTTATGACTATGTAGATAGCCCTGACACTCTGTGGATGAAGATAGAACAACATTTGTACCTCGTGCGTAGAGGCCTTGTACTTGGTGTTCGAGGCATTGTGATAATGTTATGCGAAGCCAGATGTGTAAACAGAAGTAGTTTCAGAGAAACTAATCCTACATTCTCACGCATGTGAATATGTGCAAAAGGTCACAGCAGTAATGGTATTTTGCAAAAAGAGGACAATGTAAGAAAATGTGCGGCTTCGCTACATGGACCTAACCAGGGCACATAACAAAACGCAGGTTGAGCCCATTTCTTTCCCAGATGTTGCAGAGGCCCATTCAATGGGAACACTGTGGAAAGTCAAGGAACAGCTTTGTCATTTTGTTGATGCCTCTTCAGTAAGGAGAGGGCAGGGGACTTTGCACGCTGGTACTCTCTTCTGGGCTGCCCCAGGGCCTGAGGAGGCGGTCCTTTACACAAGCTGCACCTGCTGGTATGGGAATAGCGCTACAAAATGCGGCTTTGTCTAACGCTGTGTGGGACATTGGAACTCTCTTCTGTGCTGCGGGTTGGACTGCATTTCCTACACTACCCCAGGGCCTAAGGAGGTGGTCATTACACAAGCTGCACCTGCTGCTGTGGGAAAGGTGCTACAAAGCATGGCTGTGTAAGACCGGGCCAAAAACGGGCCGTCTGCGCCTGTCCACGACTGGACGAGGCGGGGCTGGGCTTGCTCTTTTACGTCGCTGTTTGAGCCTATTGGGGTTTATAAACAGTACAGCATCTTGCAAGATTTCCTGTTACTGAAGTAAGTGGCTACTTTGTTATAAGCATGCAGAGCTGGAACTCATCTTTTTCATTTTTATGACACTGGTTTCTTTTGCTGGTTTATCAGATATTTTAAACTGTCACTAGTTTTTAAGATAGTTTTTAAAAAAAATCTATTCTGAGATTTTGAGATTAATGGAGGTTTTCAGGATATATTGGGCAAGAGAAAGATTGAGTGCCAAGCCGTCAACTAATGCTAAACATACTACTATCGATCCACTTCTTGCAGTTGGAGTAATTTCAAAAGAAATAGATTTGGCAGAACGTCGCTTGTCTTTGGGTCATACCGGATCAACTGGGCTCCCTGAAAACATCGCTGGGGATGTTAATAACTCAGTTGTGCATCAATCTGAGGGGCTGGAAGAGTTGGAGAGCACTAGTTTTATTGAGGCTACCGGTAAGCCCTCTCACATGCTCTCTCCTTGTGTGTCAGTTGCAGCACCCCCTCCGTCAGCTGGCAGTTCGCTGGCTGCAATACGTCAACGGAAGAGCCGGAAGGCAGCAGAAGTCCTCTCAAGTTGGACTGGCCCACATGGCCTGAATGGCTCCACTGCTAGTACCAGTACCCCTTTAGCTGATTTTAATTTTTGGACTTTTATTTTGGGGAAATTAGGGGAGTCTTTTAATGTATTTTGGTGCCACTACTGGAGAAATTGGATAAGTTGGAAGGGAAAATTGGGGAAATAGTTTCTCTTTGACAGGGCCAGCAGACCTCTACTTCAACAAAATCTTCATCTTTCACCTCAGGATTTAATAAGCCCCATTTAAAATCAGGTTCTGTGTCTTCGTCTTCTGGGGCCTGTTCAGCTCAAGGGTCAGCTACAGTGGGTCCCAGAATTGCTTGGGCTGCACTAACCCCAGATTCGACAAAATCAAAGAATAATATGTCTGTGTTTAATGGACTTATTGCCCAGGAGCCTTATCCATCTTGTACAGTATCCGGCTTGTAGTCCCTATATCATGGTTTTAGCAGGTGTGCGTCCGCTGGCTGAGCATACCCTGGAGAAGTTCGACCAGCTGAGTAATTAGGTGCACCATTGGCTAGCCAGCCAATCCAGATTTGATCTTCGGGTTCAAAAGAATATTTGGTGCAACGAGTGGCATGGATTGGCTCTTTCACTAAGACAATTCATGAGGACTGTATTATTGTCACTCTTAGATACCCTGTTTTAGGTAAAATAATTTTTACCATGGGGCTTCAGGTCATATTGTGGCTGGGAATATTACCATCTTACCACTTGGCTTTTTTCATAGAACATCATTTTTGACCCTCAATTTTTCCCAAAGGCAGGGTTTGGTGGGAAACAGAATACAGGAACACCAGTGCATTCCATATACAAACAGGTTTGCACCTCTGTCAGATTTAAATGAGTTGGACTGACGTTGTCAGAATATATCGAGTCCATGTGAGAATTTTGATTTGGGTCATTGTGGGTCTATTGCAAGTGGTAAGACGGCTATTTCGCCCCAAGTTAGTTTTTCGGCTTCAACGTTAGGGCAGGGTTCCTTTTTAGCTGGAACGTAGGGGGGTTTAAAGATAAAGTCACTAATCCTGATTGGGTCACTTTTATTGACAAATTTTATGTAGTTATTATGCAGGAGACTTGGGCTAACTCCCCTATTATGTGCAGGAGTTATGCATGTTATTCGACTCCAGCGGCGACTTTCTCCCATGGGGTGCTCAAAGGGGTCTGGCTATTTGGATTAAGCTGAATCTTAGGATGGAGGTTTCAAAAGTGGATACAACCAGTCGGGCGTTTCAAGCTTTGTATATAGAATATAAGCATAGTGCTCTTAGTTTTATTTGATCAATTTTTAAAATACCGTTTTCTCAACCTCCGCTTGCAGTTTATTTGTTGACCTTTGTGATTTTGATTTTATTATTGGTTTAGAAACATAGGGAGCAAATATCTAAGATACAGCTCCTGTTATGTGGGGATTTTAATGCCAAATTAGGGGATGGATGAGAGGAACTTGGATGTGTGATCTCAGCTGCCTGTGCCCCGTCGGATGCTAGAGGGCAGGAGTTGAAGAGATCAATTACTGTGTTGGATCTGGTGTACGTTTTAGAGCATTTTCAGGGCACAGGGCCCTGCAAGCCTACATTTAGGAGTGGTGGACGGAGTCTGTTATAGATTATCTTATTGGCCCTAGACATTTGTTGCAACAGTGTCTTGATAGGGAGATTGTTGAAATCGGGTGATCATAATTAAGGCTCCCTGTTTTTCGTTTTTACAGATTTTTACAGATAAATACAGACAGAAAACCGTTTTCCTGTCTGTATTTATTTTTAAATGTGGATAAAAATAGAAATTGGGTTGTTTTTGAGTTTCTGAATGCTGTCAACCATGACTGCCAGGCCAAAAGCTCTGCGGATTGACAGGCAAAGGATTAAAACACATTAAGGAACCTTAGTAAAGAGGCTTAAACAGCAGTAGATTTGTACAACCTTGTTACTAAATTGTGCATATAAAAGTGCTTATTTTAGTATCTGAGTGTGTATATATATCTTTGAAACCTGTCAGGCTTCAGGTTCAGGTGTACATTAAATGGTTAAATGCAGAAATATACACATTTTAGCTTCATTTTTTCACAAAACCTAAAATAAATATGGATAAATACAGGTAAAATTAGCAAAAAATAAATATGGATAAATACAGACGGAAATGACAAAAATATAAATACCATAAAACCGGGAGCCCTAATCATAATGCCCTTTCAATAGCGATGGCTATCCCTAGGTGCAAGAATAACCCTCCAATAGAGTGTGATCATATTAATAAGCATTACAGGGATGTGCTAAGAGTAATATGATTTCTTAAGAATCCAAAGGCTATTTTGCGTGCCTTACTCCAAACGTTTCTACCGGCCTTTCGGGACTGTTTAAGCAGTGTTCCTTTCAAGGAAGGTGCTTTCTAGCAATCCCAGAGATGTAGAGGCTGTAAGAGAGGCGAGGAAAGTGTATAAGTTGGTTCTGAAACAGAAGAAGTATGCCTTGTTTGTAAAATAGTGGGACTCTCTAGAGCATGAGGCTGTTTGCAATTGCAGTAAGGTGTTCTGGGATATAGTGAATCAGTTCCATCAGCGGGATGCCCCTCCAAACCAACTTTTGATGGGTAATATCTCTAGGCGAGACTGGCTAAAGCACTTTACTGAAATGTATTACTTGCATGAGGATACAGCATGCAGGCAGAGGTTAAAAGAACTATTAGTAGTTTCTCCGTCTTTTCAGGTTAGTCTCCCAGAAGTTTAGGTTACCATTAAATCCAGTTTAAATGGCAAGGCCCCGGGTCCTGACGGGATTCCTTTAGATTTATTTAAAAGTAATGTTGATTTTTGGGCACCCTTGCTGGTTAATGTTTTCAATAACTCTTTGTGAACCCGGATTTGGGAGTCCTTAACCGTTTCCACCATTTGACACATTTTAGAGAAAGGAAACAGAGGAGCCAGTAATGTTATAGGCCTATATTACTTATTGATAGCTCCGTGAAGATTCTGGGGAGGGTTATTTTTAACCGGCTTAAGGAGTGGACCAACGATAATAACATTTTGTCAACCCATCAGTATGGCTTCCGTGTTGGGCTAGGTGCGGTGGAGCAGTGTCTGACTTTACATCTGGCAATTAGTAAGTACACTGTTGCAAGGGGCTGTCCTTTGTACCTGGCCTTCATGGATTTGCATTAGCCTTCGATCGGGTGAACAGAAGCAAATTATGGCTGATGCTTCTTAATCTTGGGGTTGATGTCTCCCTTGATAATTTTCTGCATCTTTTGCATGAAACTTTGAGTGCTAGGCTGCAGTATGGGCAGTCTGGAGAGCTATCAAATGTTTTTCCTTTAGCCAGTGGGGTGCATCAGACATGCGTTTTAGCACCCCTGTTATGCATTATTTGTATTAATGATCTTTCTACTCAGTTGACTGTTTCAACCAAGGATGTCCCTAGGATTGCTAATTGTCCTGTTCTGGCATTACTATATGCTGATGACACGGTATTAATGGCCAGGACGCCTGTGCTTTGCACTCTTCTCTTTGGTTGACTTATTTGTTACTTTTATGAGCAACCTAGCTATGAAAACAATGTTTGGGAAATCCCATATAATGGCCTTGACCCCTGGTGGAAAAGTTGGTCTTCTCAGGTGGTGCACGACCAATGCTTGGCCTCAGTGCGTAACGTTTGTTATTTAGGGACTATATTAGATGCTGGTAATTCCTGGCAAACGCAGGTAAATACCACATAAATAAAATTGGGTAGGGCAGCAGGTTCCTTATCGAATCTTGTTTGGAAATGGGAAAGGAGTACTATATTACCTTATCCTAAGATCTACAGTTTGCAATGTACCCCCACAGCTACCTTTGGAGCAGGGGTGTGGGGTTATCATAATTCCGCCACCATACAGACGGAGGAAAATAGCATCTGTTGTCAGCTTATGAATTTACCACCCTCCAGTTCCAATTTTATCCTGCATTCTGAATTCCATTTGGATAACATTTCTGATCTTATTAATTGTTGTGGGTGAGTGTATGGACAAATCAAAACGCCGCTTTAATATAGAGAGGTTATACTTGATTGTCTTGGTCAGAATAAGGGCATGTCCATACCCTGGGTAAATTATATTAACAAGTCTCTCATTGATATTCACCTGGAAGAAATGTTTATTGCACCAGAGTCTATTTGTAAAATGGATAAGAGGAGGATTAAATCCCGTTTTGAAGAGATGGCTCTTTCCCACAGAATTGATATTGCTTTACAGCAGAATTCTCTGTGATTTTTTTATTTTTTTAGTTAATTTATCAACTGAAATATTAGCCCCATATCTAAATTTGGAGGGTACACGTTGGGAGAGGTCTCTCCTTTTCTGCTTCATGGGTGAAGCACAGTTTGGCCCTACTTGTGCTTTCCTGAGGGGGGATACGTTTTGGGATTCTAAGTTGCCCCTTTGCCCCTGTGATGAGATGGCCGTTCAGTCATTGCTGCATTGTATTATCTTTAGTAAATTTTATAGGATTTAAAAAAATATATTTATATAGGCCAATGGCTTTTAAAAAGTGAAGAGATGCCTTATTTTATTTACAGTTGTCAGGAAATGATCAGATTTGTTTTAGTGTTTCATCTTTCTTGAGAGCATCAATTAGCTGTAGAAAGTCTATGGAGGGGGAGTTGATTTTATGTTTTGACAGGAGTGTGTTATTGTACTGTGATTTTATTTGTATTTATGTTTTTGTATCTTAATATATGTTGCTGTTCCTTGCATTGTTTGTATTGCTCTTTTATGATTTGTATAAAGAAGTATTGAATTGAATTGAACTTTGCAGAGCACAGTAGGAGCATGTGAAGCAGAGGTTTCTGGGCAATAGTCCCCATAGTCAAAGCGCTCGCTTTAGAACTGTCTCGATTTAGAGAAGTAGCGGTGCATAGGGCCATTACCTTTAAAGTGTTGGATGGATTTATGCATTCCGAGGAGTGCAGATGCACCGCTGAAGTAATAGAAAAGCCCTTGATTACAAGCATCTGAAGAAAAGTTAATGGAAAAGGTCTCTTAACTATTCAAATTTACAGAGAATCAAACAGTTTATATTGTGAGAAGCCAAGATTTATAAAAGTGCCGGATTTGGATTTTGAAGATTTTAATGGGTCATAGTGTGGTTTACTTCATATACCATTAAGGCATTTTAAAATCTTATTATATTTTATGAGTGTAAGTCTATCACTCTGAAGGTTAAGAGTGCATAAAATCATTTAAAAATCTTTGTATTTTTTTCTGAGGGTAAGGCTATCACTCTGAAGGTTAAGGGTTTGAGTCTGGGTATCTCCGTGGTTGTGTGTCTGCAAGAGATTTGTTCTGTTACAAACAGTTTCAATATTCGACTGTCATGGGTTGTGGACCAAGAAAGGTTAGTGTGCACCAAAAGCTACAAGTATCTTGGAGTCTACTTTAATAACTATAGGAAATACTGTGACCAATTAAATGAAATCAAGAAGGGCATTGCACTTTCTATTGCTCATGCGTCTCTTTACACGAAACTAAAAGGACCCACGCTTGCGCCCATCCGCCAGGTGGCTCAAGCAAAGATTCTCCCATCTTTAGCTTACAGAAGTGAGGTCCTTAAAGGACGTGATGCTACAACTCTGGATAAGATGCTTCTTAAGAGCTACAGAACACATTTTCAGCTTCCATCCTACACTTCTACTCAAGTAAGGCTGGAGTTTGGGAAATTTAGGCAGGTCTTGGCTCGGAAAATGGCGTTTGCAATATGTTGTCACAAACTTAGGTGTGCAAACAAGAACTCACTCGGCCACCGTCTTTGGCAAGAATTAGTATCCGTACCAAAACCTCAAGCAAATCCTACCTGTCCGAGGCTTTGAGTTCACTTGGTTTAGTCAATGCTGGGGACCTTGGCATTAAACTCCAGGAATTTTAAAGGGTGGCAAAAATAAGTGTTAAACACTTCTCATTACAAGAGAACAAGGTTTGCCTCACTAAACATAAACATGGCTATTAATGTTTGAAACAGCAGCATTATCTAAGCAAGCTCTACTGCGACTGGCAAAAAGTGCAGTTTATGAAACTCCGGATGGGGATAAATCCAATTCCAACTTAATACCCCGTATGGAAAGAGGTGAGGAGCAAGCAAAGTGCCAGCTATGTAAACAACACAAAGAATACATAATTCATGTACTATGCCTGTTCCCATCCCTAATGGATGACAGGAGGGAGCTGTTATGAAGAGCGTGGATTGCTTTGGGTTCGAAGTCCTGCTAGGAGGCAGTTCTGGCTTGTTTTGATCCTTCAGATATTACCCTAAATTGTGCCTTGGTAAAATTCCTTTATCGTTTAAAAAAAATGGAGGCCCCAGCTCTGGTAGCTGAAGAGCTGGGGTGGGATTAGGCATAAAATAACTGGGTCCTGACCCTCTTACAATATACTACCTGGACTGACCCTAACAGGCGTATTATAATTGTAGATGTATCATTTGGCTTGATCTTTCAGACATACAGCCTTGGCAAAAACTGAGCCTAGCACCAATCGCCTATGCCCTTAATCTATCTTAGTTTCAGCACTTTGCACTTTACTGTTTTCGTGTTAAGAGCCTAAAGTCTCTTTTAACTACTCTACCTTAAATGGCATGTATACAAACTTTCTGCTCAGGTTTTGCAATTAGCTATGACTTCCAGTGTCTGGCCTGTTTGTGACATGTATCTCTTTAATGACAATATTTTGTGTGTTTTTAGCAATTTGCTTGTTTTTTGGGCTCATTACAATTTGCTATCTGTGTGTATGAACAAGGATTTGGAGTAGGATGAGTTTAATTAGGATTATGGTCAATTTTAACTTAACAGCCCATGCCTTTTGTTGATCTCCCTCCCTTACCCCTCGATTTTAAGATGAGATTATCAATCTTTTTTAATGTGCATTTTTCACATATTTGATATTGTATTTTATTCTTTGTATTTGCAATGAAGAAATGCAAATGTTCAATGAGCCACTTATTGGTAACCAGGCAGAAAAAAAACAAGGTACTGGGCGCTTAACTATAGTATCGGGCAGTGTAAAGGTGCAAGAATTTGTAAAGGTTGGTGCTCCAAGGGGAGAGTGGTTGGTTACCAATTCAACCTCATAAATCTGTGGGGATTTAACAGAAACAAAAGGTCTACCCTGAGCACACAATAGATTCATGTTTTTAGTCCAATAAATATGAGAAAGTCTTTATGTATTGTTCCAAGTTCCGATTCTTTTTTCAGGTATCCAGTATTCGCAATTCAATCAGGTAGTATTTCCAAGACACAGCTTGATGCAATAGTACAATCACAAAAAACAGCCAACACGTGTTTCGTCGTGTGTCGTAACACACAAATGACTTCTTCAGGGCCGATACATTTGTCAGTTCTTTACACTATTCAATCTGGATAGACCGCCGTAATAGGAAAGAGAGTTTTTGAAATCCTTCTAACTTGCTAAAATAATCCTTGCTAGTAAGGTGAGTGTACAACGTTCGTAAGACTATTTTCAATGTATCAAATCTTCCACTTACTTCATACGTGCACGGTACAGCACTGATTATATACCAGATAGCGCACAACACAAGCATAGAAGTAAAGGTGTAGGTAGTATACAGTTGTACGGTAGATCATGAGTTCATGATCTGTAAGGGATCCCCCGTACAGGAAATCCCTCCGGTTGTCATGCACTTCTATGCTTGTGTTATGCGATATCTGGTATATAATCAGTACTGTACCGTGCACGTCCAAAGTAAGTGAAAGACTTGATTCTCACTGGAGAAGGCCTAGGAACCAAGGTCATCAAGCCAGGAGCTGGGATTATCGAAACTGAGTGGAAATTACCTATGAGGAGGTGCCCAGCAGGATGAATTGAATTGAATATTGAACTTGTAGAGCGCGAACTTAGCCCAAGGGCGTCAAGGCGCTTTTTGCGGACCTAAGGGTGCAGACAGAAAGACATGCTCATACTGAATTCTGTGCGAATAGCCAAGTGTTTAAGGCTTTGCGGAAGAGAGTGTGAGACACCTGACTAGAGAGCTCTTCCGGAAGGAGTTCCACAGTTTGGCAGCCAGAGTGGAAAAAGCTCTGCCTCCCCATATTACCTTCTTAAACCTCGGTACTATTAACAGATTCTTATCTGAGGACCGGAGCAGCCTGCTAGGGACATAACGATGGACAATGGTCTTAATCCCCTCTGGGCCTGAGCCATAATAGGCATCGTGAGTCAGGCACATTGTTTTGAAGAGGATCCTATGGTCCAAAGGTAGCCAGTGCAGCAGTTTAATGGAGGCTGTGACTGAATGAAATTTCGGTAGGTTCATCACCAACCTGGCTGCAGCATTCTGCACCATCTGCAGACGTCGCACTTGGCCTTCATTAATGCCCAAATAGAGGGCATTACAATAGTCCAATCTGGACGTTACCAAGGAAATAACAGCCTGCTTACGAGCATCAAAGGAGAGGAATATGGGAGATTTTTCTGAGGATCCTAATGATCCAGAAACATGTGGACACTGTCCTGCTGACCTGCAAGTTAAGGGAGAGTGAATTATCCACAATGACCCCAAGGTTTTTCCCATGGGATACCGGGCAGGTACAGATGCCAGGTGCGTCCGGCCACCAGTCACTAGACCAGATCTCCTGTTTACTGCCAAAAATCAGGACCTCAGTCTTCTCAACGTTCAATTAAAATAAAAAAATTCCACCATCCAGGAGGAGACTGCCTGCATACAGTTCCTGAAGCTGAGGGCGGAATCCCTGATAATGTGAGAGATGGACACCATTATTTGGATGTCGTCCGCATAGGACAACACCTCTAGCCCACAGGATCTCACGACCTTAGCAAGTGGGGATAAAAATAGATATTAAAAAGTGTTGGGCTCAAGGAGGAGCCCTGAGGGACACCACACAACAGGGGTTTAGAGGCTGAGTAGAGTTGGCCAAATTTCACCATCTGTGCTCGTTCACTAAGAAAGGAGGCAAGAAGCCCCAGGGCCAAGCCCTCGACCCCCTATCTCTCTGAGACGTTCCACCAGCCTCCGCGGGGACAGGGTATCGAAGGCTGCGGTGAGGTCAAGTAGAACTAGCAAGGTGGTATACCCTGCGTCCCCTTGAGTACGGATGTTGTTAAATACAGTCGTCCATGCTGTTTCCGTACTATGGTGGCTTCTAAATCCATGTTGTGAACCATCAAATAGGCGGTAATCTTTTAGATAGGCACTGAGGTGAGAGTTTAGGTAGGTTTCCAGAAACTTAGCTGGAACAGGGAGTAGAGAAATCGGCCGATAATTCTTCATTTCTCCAGGGTCCAGAGAGGGTTTCTTCAAGAGTCTCCTCACCACTGCCGTCTTCCACAAAGTGGGATACTGGCCCTCTGAAATAGCAGCATTCAGAACAGCAGTAAGGTGAGGAATAATGATTTCCCAGCCAGTTTTTAACACCTTGAGGGGGCAGGGATCCAACAGAGAGCCCGATTTGACTCGTTCTAAAAGCAGATCAGTAACCTCTGGCGACAAGCATGGGAAGGCAAGAAGCCTGGGAGTCTCCTCCATAGGTAAGGCCTCACTAGGAAGGGGGATAGGTCAAACAGGCGACCCCACGTTGGAGTTGGATGCTTCCAGCAAGGAGTAAATGTCTGTAAGTTTTGTTTGAAAGAAGTCTGATATTTTATCACAGAGCTCCTGGGAAAATTCCGAAGGATCAGTGACATGGGGAAGTAAGAGAATTAATGACCTTAAAAAGATCTCTAGAAGATTTCATTGATTCAGTGACCTTTGAAAAGTATAGCCTCTTTTCCTCCATGATTGCAGCTTTGTACTCTTTTAGGCACTGTTTATGCAGTTCCCTACCCAAAGGCTCTAAATCTGTGTGCCACAGCCTCTTGTTTACGACACGATGATGAGGCGATTGGGCGATGTATAATGGGCGTGTCTTATGAATTTGGTGTTGGAATTGGGGACAGTGCCCTGGGGGTGGAGGAAGGAGAAAAGAGGAGATCGATGGTGAGAAAAGTAGTATCTTAGAACGAGCTCTGTAGACTTTGGCTACTTGACCCATACAACATGAGTGCGCTTCTTAGGAAGTCTTCACGCGCTGACACCTTTTCCTGACTTGCCTGGTGAATGCTAAGTAGGGCTGCCACGTTAGTGGTAGAGTAGGGACAGACTAATGCTTTAAACTTACAAACCTTCAGTGAAGTCTGATATTGACTTGGGGGCACTTATTGCCTGCGTCCTGGTCTTCGAAATTTGTCATTCATTTCATGATCCAGAGACTAAACATAGCATGCAGATTTGGCTTTGTATTAGTTCCAATGTGTGAGAAGTTGGCCTGGCATATGCTGGTCACTAGTTATAGTGGCCACCTTGCACCAGTCCAATTCGACTCTTATGGTAGATAGGTTTAAGACAACCTTTTAAAGAAAGCTATCCTAGTGGTAGCTGTGCAGAGCAGCCTTCAGGCTAAGTCTCAGAGGAATGTAAAGCAGCTTGTTTTACCTTATAATCTCTTGAATTACCAAATGAAAGGACAACACACAGGTATATATATCAAATATATATGTATTTATTTCTAGACACACTCTACTAATCTCTTTGAGATTAGCAGCCAAGAACACATTCAAATATCAACGTTTCACAATAAGTTAAGCACAAATATGGCTGGGGCCCTAGGGGCGTACCAGACCATATACTAAAAAAGAGGTTTAGGAAAGTCAACTTGCAGAATGACAAGGCCTAGGGCCTGTAGAATCGTCTGGGGCTTCACTACTGCAGTGAAAGCAGGTAAGTAACAGACCCACGGGAGACGCATGCAGCGTGTTCGAACACAGCCGCGGGTTCCCTATTGATCACAGTGGAGCAAGTCGCGGTGTGATTTTTAAAGTTTTAGAGTACTTCGAGAACGTCTACAAGCAAGCCACTTACAAGGTAAGTAATTCGAGGGCCAACACACACTACGGCACCGGAGTGCACGAGTTACCTCACCCAGGGAAGCCGGGTGCATAGGTGTCTTTTGGTGTCGGGATGCGTCGCTGTTTTCTACGGAGACAAAAGAAGACTTGCTGCTTGCGGCGACTGAAGAAGTGTCCGGTGGAATCCAAGGCTGGATTCAAGAGGCAGATGACCTGAAAATTGAAGGGACAGTGTTCACAGTCACTTGCCAGTGACCCGGGGCCCGGAAGATGGATGCCCACAGATGTCGGGTGATTTCCGGTGATCAAGGGTGTTTTGACTCTTCGATCACGAGGTCCAGGAAGGATCGACGATGACCAGCAGCTGGATTCGGAGTGTCCCACGACTTCTGCAGCTGACTGCGGTGTCAGCGACCGGATTGGAGCCAACAAGCCTTGGCAACAGCAAGTCTCGTGTAGAGTGAAGAAAGTCGATGGTGCAGACCAGCAAGGTCTGAGGGACTCACCCAGCGAGGGTGAGTGCGGGCAGGCCTGGAGCAACCAGGGGAGCCCTTTGAGTCGATAAAGTCTTTGGGGGACCCACAAGCCAATGGGCAAGGGATCGCGAAGACTCCTCTTGAGGAAATGCTTCACAGGAGCCCACGGTCACTCGGGACGGGGTAGGCCTCTGATTTTCGCTGCAAAACCTGCTGGAGGCTTGGGCCACAAATGGTCCAAAGCACAAGTTCGTAGAACGTCGTGAAGGGGTTGCACTCGACAATAGTGCACGTTTCCCAGGTATTGCGGTTCCTCGTTACTCTTGGTGTCCACTCGCCTCAGCTCTGCTGGGGACTCACAATGGCCGTCGAAGTCAGGAAATCCACTTCCGGGGCTGCAGGGACTTCGGACTCCGGCAGGAGCGGGAAAGTTTGTGACCATTGATTAGAGTTTCTGGTGCCTGCCAAGCAGGGGAGTCACTCCTTGACTTCCAAAGGTAGTGGAACGTCGAAGGGCCAGGATTTTTCTTTGTAGAGCGTCGTCCAGGGTTATCTACTTTGCAATAGCAAGGTTTGCTATCTTATACTGAAGATAGGGGAGGGACTAGCTCTAGGACCACTCCTCTGGGAGGGTCAGGGTAGGGGGTGGTTACACCCACTTCCCTTTGTCCAGTTTCGCACCAGAGCAGGGACAGGTAGCCCCTGAACCGGTTTGAGCTGGCATATGCACAGAGGAGCCTACTGCTCCCCCAGTGCAGGACTTCAAAGCACTCTAGGAGTGCACCCACCCAGCCCCAATACACTAAATCCTGTCTGGAAGGTAGTGACACCTCCCTGTGACAGGATGCCTATTGTTGGGCCTTCTCCACTGCGAGTTTGTCAGCAGCAGGAGGGCAGCCCAGTGTCTGTGCTGGTGGCATCCATTTTGTGATGCCAGGGCTCTTTCAGATTTCTACTGTGTTACTACAGTAGGTACATGTCGTCCTCTCTAGAAGGGTGGGGTCATACTCCCACACCAGTTACTGGTGTGGGGGTATGATTCCAAGTTGTTTGACACCAAACACGACATGTTTTGATGCATTAATTCCAAAGTTAGCATTAACCGGGAGTTTATAATGCACCTAAGAGTATATGGTTTAACCGCATCCACAAACAGCCACAAGGAATAGACCCTGTCAGCTGCAGAGGGGCCCTGCTCAGGCAGAGGCACCCCCTCACATTGTAAACCAAGCACCCTGCCCTCAGGATTGATAGGGCCTGCCATAGGGGTGGCTGATAGGTTTATATGTGTGTTTATGGTGAGATATAGGAACCTATACCTCAGTGAGGAGTGCTAACACAACCTCACCCAGGCTGCAGTAGCAGGCCTGTGGTGTCAAATTTAGTCTGCTTCCCAGGGGTGGCATAATACATGTTTCAGCCCCTGGTAGGCCTGTGAAGTACCTATGCCCTTGGTACCTAGGGTACCATATACTAGGGGCTCATAAGGCACCACAGTATCCAATCACTAGTGCATCTAGTATGCACTCAAAGTTGTTTAGAGAGTACAGTGAGACTAGGGCCCTGATTGGCAGGGACCCAGCCAGGCTATAGCCAGAAACCAGTGTATACATCAGAAAAAAAGTGGGGGCCCAAAGCACTGTTCCCAATGTGTGCGCCTAGGCGCGCGCGCACCTCCGTTACAAGAAGCTCGCAGTGCTGTATGTGGAGCACGCACACACACAGCACATCAACAAAGAACATTCGCGCCGCTGCTTTTTAAAAAGCGAGCGGTGCGAAAACCGGGTGTTTCTTCCATGTGGCTGCAGTGCATACTGTGTGCTATTGTTTAAGTATTTGTTAATTGCAGCTCCGTCACGAGCTGCAATTAACATGAATACTTTAACAAAAGCACACAATCTGCCCATCACCCTGCAGCTGCGCTCTATTATGAAAAGAAATTCAGCAAGTCTACAAACACAGTGTGAAAAGCACACGTCGTGTTTGTAGACTTGCTGAATTTCTCTTCTTAACCAGAGTTGGGCTGCGGGGTGATTGTGTGACTTTGTTAAAATTTTCAGGTTAATTGCAGCTCCAGACGGGCGCTGTGATTAACCTGAAATCTTTAACAAAGGCCCACAATCACCCCGCAGCCCAGCTGCGCTCTATTACGAAAAGAAATGCAGCAACTCTACAAACACGGCGTGAAAAGCACACGTCTTGTTGGTAGACTTGCTGAATTTCTCTTAATAGAGCGCAGCTGTGGGGTGATTTACACTTACTTTTCTGTGTTTGGCATAGTGTGCCACCCTACTTGTATTTTCCTGTTTCTGTCATTGCATCCAGCTATATGATACAACAAGCAGTGGTCGAAGTGGGCGGGGAAGGCAGGGCACAGCGTGCCCTTACTTCTACAATTTCATGAAGTCTGTACCCCTACTTTCTTATTTCAAATATGCATCCCGGACGGCAGAAATCGCTACGGCCGATTGTTAAGGCTCGGCTTTTGGGGACGGGCAGAACGGGCAGAGAAGGAAAAGGACTGTCTTTTCCTTTGTGCCCAGAGAAGACAAGGACCATGTTCAGTTCTCCTGCCGCTGGCAGTGGCAGCTGCCCCCCTCCCCCCCTTTGTTCCCCCTCTTCCCTCTTTCTGTCTCGCTCCTCCTCATTTAGTGAAAACCGAGACTTCAAGAAACAGGTATTACCTTCTCTTTCCTCCTTTCGTTTATTTGCTCCCCTGTGAAATGGATCCAAAAAAGAAACACTTTTGCTGGAAACTCTTCTGCCATTTTTCAATTTCTAAGTGCAGTGTCGGGGTGGAGAGAAATAAAACATTAAAAATAGGAAAAATAAGTAACTAAAGCAAAACAGAGGGCCAGATGGATTTCTTCACACCTAAACACATTAGCGCCACTTTACAGTGTTTGCCAGTGAAGCGCTACTTTTGTTTTCTCGTCGCTCTTTGAACAACATTGTTTTCCCTGGGTGGGAAAGTGCACTATTCCTGGAGATACTGGAATACCTGCTTGATGGGTGAATTGGAAAACAAAATGTGTACAGCTGCTCTGTATTCACAAACAGTGGTCTTTTTAAACCATACTGCTTATGTTTTGTAAGGTTATAAGCAATAGGCATTGAAACGGGTCCCTTCTGGGCCTTGTAGTCTGGCCTTAACTTTTCAGGCAAACGCACTCACTAATTTCTGAATAATGAGTGTAAAAAGAAAAAGGTAACCATGTTGTTCCTGCTTACATTTCACATGCTTTAATTAATCTTGCATTCCTTATGCGTGTTTGCTTTTTTTAGGATGTTAATTGTTTTTTAGGCAGCATATTGCTCTTGTCTAGTGCGTAATTTGAATTGAGTCACAACCAGGTGTTTATAGCTGGTCATTGCAGTGCAAGTTTCTCTCAGTGGAGCAGTATGGTGTTTAGTGGGGGAGAGGATGTGGCACTATGGTTCGAGCTGCTGAATTTGAAACTGGGGAACCAGGTTCAGCCTTCCTGACTAGTGCACCAGATCACTCCCCCTGAGGGAGCACATTCCTATGCTAGACCTTAGAAGGCCCCGCAAGATCTTAAAATCCCTGGTGTCATAGCACCAGCAGGTGGACCCTAGCAGTGGCAAGTGTGGGTTAACCTTGAAGGTCTGTCCGCCACAATTTATTCTGAAGTTCACCTCCAGTCTTGCAGGCAGGCCTATGAAGCAGCACACCATAGAGTGACTGTGACTCTGTCACTGAGGTCACAGGACCCTTGAGCAGGTTGGCTCTAGGGCAGTGCGACCACACCAGGCGCTCACCAGCCGAGGTCTGTGCAGGTAAAAGCGGTGGGGCAGAGGGGCCAGGTAAAGGGGGATTGCGAGGGACGATGCAGAGTTGAAAATTAAATAAATAATTCATTTTCCCTTGGCATCGTCCCTTGAAATCCTCTTACCTGGCCCCACCGCTGTTACCTGCACAGACAGCGGCTGGTGCTGACTTCAGGTGGGGGCGTCCTGTTTGCAAGTATAATATGGTTTTAAAAGCACTTGCGGTCTCCTTCTTGGCCTCCAACAATTTTCGGCAACAATACAAATGTAATGATAACTCAGCCGTCGCCTTCTCTTCTTTTTCTTCTTCCTCATATCAGTCCCGTTCCACGTTTACCCACTTTCCCCTTCTCCCCATCCCATTCTTGTCTCCTTTTCCCTCTCACTGCCTCTTCTTTGCTTTCTCTCTTACCGGTTTTCCATTCTCCTTTCTCCCTCCCAGTTCTCCAAAGCCTCTGGGTGCCTTTCTCTTTCTGTCCCTCTCTTACCAATTTCTCCATTACCACTTCCCTATTTCTCGCCTTTGCGCCCTGACTTTTTTTCTACTTTGTTCCTCTCTCCCCCTTTCTCTGCCACTAAATCCTATTTCTCACTATTCTCCTCTCCTTCTCCTTCAGGCTATGTTCCAATTTTGAAAACACATACCACTATCCCTGAATATTACATCGAAGCACATTTAGAATTTGGACCAGTGTGCCTCTGCAGTGTGGGTGACCTGGCCAAAAAGGACATGAAAAAGCTGAAATTGAATCATAAATCCAAAGCTGTTCTAATCAGGGGCCCCGGAAATAAGTTTGGCCCTGGCACTCAAAATCCTTAAGATGTCCCTGTGCATTTGGTAAAGTTTTCATGTTAATCGCAGCACCCATCATGAGCTGCAATTAACACGAAAACCTTAAGAAATTCACACAATCCCCCCCCGCAGCCCAACCGTATTAAGAAAAGAAATGCAGCAACATAGCTGCCAAGGTTTTAAATTGCAATGTGGGATGTTTTCATAATTTCACTGTCATTATTAGTGCCATTTGAACAGGGCTGGCTTTAGTGCTGGTGGCGCCTGGTGTGACAATGTTTGGTGGCGCCCCAATGACCACCTCCGCCACGGATACTCTCATTACCAACCTTTAACAGTGACCCTGAGGTCTCCATAACCCCTCTCTCTTTCATATTTATTTTGTTTAATAGTGCCACTCATACCAGTGTAAGGTGTTAAGTACTTTACATCGAATACACATTACACAGAGACACTGAATCATAGTGTGTAAATCAATGTATAGGAAATGTTACATCAGACAGAGGAATAAAATGTCTCTTAACAGAGCTGGGCTGCTAGGGTTTTAAGCAAACGTTTGTAGTGATATTCGGCTCTGCACACACGCGCGGTGTGGTTCGTGGCACACATAGCCATGACTGCAGCGCACACAGACACTACACTGCCGCACACAGAGGAAAATAATTAGAGGGAACATTGGCCCAAAGGTATAATGTGGATTTGTCCAAGACCAAAATGTTACAGGGAGGTTATATTTAGGCCCGGGCAGTAAATTCAGTTCCGCTCGCGGAATTTGGGTAATTTCACGTTCCGCGGAGACCCCGCAATTGCCCAAAATTCTGCGTTCCGTTGCTTCGCGGAATTTTTTGCTTGTTCGCGTTCTCAAAATGCTTGTTCGCGAGATATTTTCCTCCGAGCATGCAAACAGCATTCGCGAACAGGTAAAAAGCATCATGAATAAGCCATTCCGCGTGTTCGCGGAATTTCTGCATGCTCGGGGAGATTTTTTACCGTTTCGCTGAGCTTTGCGTAGTGAGACTACGCAAATTCCGCCCACCCCTAGTTATATTACAATGATCAAGAATTGGAAGAGAAAAGAATTATAGGTTTCAAAATCGATATTCGAGACCAGATTGTAGGGATATGTACATGGAGCATGCTTGACAAGTGCGAGGAAAAGTGGTCCAAGAAGAAGCCTTTAAGCAGTACAATGGGCTGGACACATTAGATTCAAAGGACATGGGACAGTTTGTTTCCAAATTTGTTTTAGGATTGAGACCAGAAATTAATTTTATGATCCAGCAGCATCTGATCTGTTGGCAAAATAAATCGGTAGACGAGATTCTACAGTATGCCAGATTATATTGTAGTGATGAAGACTCAAAGCATAGGAAATTGAAGGACAAGCTAATGCTAGTCCAGATGAGGAATGCAGATAGGGTAGACCAAGTGCAGTCGAGTGGGGGAACTTTGGAACGGAAGCAGGGAAACAATCATGGAGGGACCCAGAATGTGTCAGTTCATGCAGGTCAGGGAAGAGGGAAGCCCATAGATCCCAAGACGGGGATAGACATTGGTACCTTGAAGAGAACCACTGCATGTCATTTTTGTCGCAAAATTGGGCATTGGAAGCGCGAGTGTCGATTAAACCCAGCAAATCAGATCCAGGATGAGGAGATAGTGCAGGTACCTGATGTCGTAAATACTGTGACGAGACCTAGGTCAGTGCGAGGAGGGGGTTTGATTTAACAAGTGCAAGTTCCCCAGCCTCTGAGAATCCCACAAGAGAATTGAGTGTACCAGCAGATGCCCTTTATCGAAAATCTAGATGAGTTCGATCTAGATCTCTTGCAATGACCGTGCCTGAGGGGGGGAGGAAGACTGTACCCTTGGAGCAGTCTTAGAGGTAGACCAAAGAGGACTGTATGTGGAGGCAGATGTAGATGGTCATCCCATCATGTTCTTGATTGATACTGGTACTACCCGATCTTCTGTGAGGTCCGCAGTAGCCCCAAACCTACCCCTTTAGGGACAATCGATCCAAGTTGTAGGAGTTGCTAACAAGAGAATGACCAATCCATTGACAGATGAAGTATCTGTGAGAATAGGAACCTTTCAGGATCATCACCAGTTTGTGGTGTGCGATTCTAGCCCAGTCTGTTTGTTGGGTCGTGACCTTTTGTGTAAATTGAACTGTATCATCTATTGCACACTTAAGGGAGTGAAATTGCAGACTAATGATGTTGACATTTTATTCAAATTGGCAAATCAGAATCTCTGCATAGAGATGTTTCCTGTGTTGACAACCAAAGGTCTGCCATACGACTTGAGGGACTCAGTCTCTCCTTTATTATGGGACTTCACTGGAGAAGAGATAGGTCTTATACGAGGGATTGAGATACAGATCAAGCCAAATGCTGAATTCCTAAGATCACCCCAGTATAACCTGACGCCAGAAGCAATGGCAGGAATCAAGCCTGTGATTGAGTGCATGATCGAACAGGGCATTTTGAAAGAAATCATGGGGAGCTCATGCAATTCCTCTCGGTGATCTTGTTTCAAATCTCCTGTGAAGCTGAATGGTTTACTGGAATGAATCATTGTTGGGCTTTTTTTTCAATACCCTTACACGAGGAAAGCCAATTTTTATTTGCTTTCTGTCTGGATAATTGTGTGTTTACGCGGTGTTATATCCCACAAGGGTATACTGAGAGTCCATCGATTTTTAATCCGATTTTGAAAAAGAGTTTTGAGAGTCTGGTACTGCCGCAGAGTTCATTTCTCGTGCAGTACATTAACGGCCTCCTGATTGCATCAGAAACAGAGGACGCTTGTAGGATTGATATTATTGCACTGTTGAATCACATGACAGAGAATGGACACAAGGTGTCCCCAAGCAAACTTCAGTACTATTTGCCTAAAGTCTAGTATTTGGGTAATCATATTGAGAAAGGCAAGAAGAAGGTGTCAATAGACGACATTGAGGCAATCATGAAAATGAATGTGCCCACCACGCAAAAGGAAGTCAGGGTGTTTCTGGGATTGGGTGGGAGTTTGCTGTCAGTGGATTTCCAACTTCTCGTTGAAAGCGAAACCTCTGCAGAGGTTGGCACACAAGGATATGAGTGAACCGGTACCATGGGATAACGACTGTTTGGTAGCCTTTCTGGAATTGAGAGAAAGCCTGTGTCGCGCTCCGGCTCTAGGAATGCCTGATTACAACAAATCATTCTCATTATTTTGTTGCGAGAGAGATGGTTGTGCACTGTCAGTACTCACTCAGACTCATGGAGGTGCCCGTAGACCAGTTGCCTACTTTTCAGCTACCTTTGATCCGGTAGCTTGAGCGTTGCCTGGATGTCTCAAATCCGTTGCTGCAACAGGTGGCAGCATTGAAAGGTGTGAGAGTATTGTGATGGGTCATCCTCTTACTGTTTATGTTCCACACTCACTTGCGCTTCTGATGACTCGAACCAAGACACAATATTTAACTAATGACAGACTCACACGCTATGAGCAAGTCATTCTTGCCTCAGAGAATGTGACTCTGAAAAGATGCTCTGTACTAAATCCTGCTACTTTGATGCCTATTCCAAACACTGAAGATGAGGATTGTGAAGGGCATGACTTTCTTGATGTGACTGAACTTTGCAGCTAACCGAAACCAGACATTGTTGATGAATCTTTGCCTGAATCGGATGAAATCCTTCTTGTGAAAGGTTCATGCCTGAGAGCAGTGTTTGCTGTTTGTACTATTTCTGGAGCTGTGGAAGCTGCTTGCTTACAGGGAGTACACTCCGCACAGGTAGCTGGAATCATTGCCTTGACACATGCATGCCTAGTCCCTGATCAGATCAGAGTCACCATCTACACCGATAGCCAATATGGGTTTGGTGTGGTGCATGACTTTGGGCAGCTATGGTCACAGAGGGGGTCTTAACGTCATTAGGATCCCCTGTCAGAAATGGGGATTAAGTGAGACAATTGTGAGAAGCTTTGCAACGTCCAAAACAAATAGCTGTGGTGAAGTGCATGGCTCATAGGAAGGGGGATGTCTTTGTGACCCTCTGCAATAGGTATGCCGATGAAGTCGAGCATTTCTGTGCTGAACAAGGGTGCATTTTCAATGGGGAATATACTGGAGAGAGCACAGAGAGAACCGAGCTTGCACGATGCTAGCCATGAGATGAGGTCAAGCGTCTGCAGAGCGAAGTGTCAGAACAGGTGGAAGCTGGATGGATTAAAGCAGGTTGTGAGAAGCGAGATGAGGGCATTTGGGTTTTGACTGATGGTCGAGCAGTGTTACCAGAAGATTTACTGAGCCCTATGGTGAGGCAGGTTCATGAAGCAGTTCACATTGTGAGAGATGCCATGGTGCAAGTGTTCAGACAGATGTGGTTCAATCCACGGTTTCGGGCATTTGCTGAAGTTGTGTGTCTCAGATGTTACTTGTCAACAAATGAATGCTGGAAAAAAGACTGTGGTTGCACTGAGTCACATTGGGAGATCTGGGGGTCCCTTCAATAGAATCCAGCTTGATTTTATAGAAATGCCTAGGTGCAATGGACTGAGGTACATTCTAGTGGTGGTGTGTGTTTTATCACTGTGGGTGGAAGCATACCCAGCGAGGAGGTTTGATGATCTCACAGTGGAGAAGCTGCTGCTTAGAGAGCGGATTCCAGTTTTCTGATTTCCAACCTCATTCTAGTCGGATAGAGGAACTCACTTTCATGGTGAGATTATGAAGATGCTTTGTACCTGAGGCATCAGGCCTTGTGGAGCAGATCAATAGAGCTCTCAAGATGCAAATGGCAAAGGTTTGTTTGTCCATGTCCCTGAAATGGCCTGATGCATTGCCCCTAGTGCTGATGAATGTGTGTAGCATTCTTGATAGGACAGAACTGTCACCACACGAGATCCTGATGGGGAGTGCGATGCGGTTGCCAGCAGTGCCGTCTACAGCATTGATAAACATCACCGATGATTTGATACTTGAATATTGCAAAGGACTGGCTGACGTCCGTTCTGTGTCTCTGGTGGGAACCCAATGATGAAGCATGTCACCAACTAGGTTGGCGAGTGAGGGTTCTTTTAACAAGAGTGATTCTTTTTTGCAGTTTTCCTTGTTTTTTTCCTTTTTTCCTTTTGTGTTGGCTGCACTCTTCTGTTGTTTAATTAAGATTATTAATAGGGGGTCTAAGAGTGACTCGGTATCCCTCTCTCTCTTGTTGATTGTATATATTCCGTTCTGTGTCTCACCAGGTTGAAGCTGTGACTGCCCGACCTCGAAAGACCTCTGCCACAACCTGTGTCTGGATATTGGTTGGAAAGCACGTGAGGAAGAACTGTCCTGGTGTTCGCTGGTAAGGTTCTGTACCAAGTGATTCTGGGGACGAATACAGCTGTGAAGTGTGGAGGCTTGCCAAACTGAATCCATGCCTCACACACCCGCAGAGTTTCAGGACCCCTGGAAGAAACGGCTCCTCTCCCAGAAGGAAATCCAGACGTGGTTGTGAAGCCACTGAAGAGGACAAACCAAGCTGTAGGGGTTACTGATGAGGCTGGTCAAACCCCAGAGCGAGCTGAGGGGGTGGGGGGGTCACGCTACACAAGGCCCAGGTATTGACTCTGAGGGAGACGGTAACGTTGCGAGTGGGACAAAGTCGGACTCGGCTGGAAGAGCTGGTGTGGAAGTTGATCAGGTGCAGAGGATAGCGGAGTTCGCAAGATAATCTTGGCCTGTGAGACAAATAAGGCAAATCTTGAGGCTGGCATCTGAAAGAGACCTTGCCCCTGTGTCTGAAACGTCTGACTCAGAGCTAAGCGACACAGAACAAGCACAAGAGGCTTGAGGAGACTGAGAAGAGCAACAGTACCCGTCAGAGGTACGCTGCCCCAGTGTGGACTTATCTGATTACAGATGCCGGGAGAAGTGGGGATGGGGAGACTGAGGTCTACACGAGTGGTCAGCAGAGTTCCAGAACTCATCATTGAAATGTAACTGTTAGTTCTTGGACTAGAAGCCAATGGAGTGTTGACAGTGCATTCCAAGGCCTCTGATATTGAGTGGTGTGAGGGCTTTGGTTTTGCGAGATTTGTCATTTCCCACTTTTAGATATCAGCCACCAGCTCAAGAAGTTGCAGCAGTTCGTCTTGAAATTCTACAGTGTGTCATTGCTGAAATTGGTTCTGAGCTAGTGAGACTGTTAATTGAACTGTGAACTGTAAATACATTTTGCTGAAGAAGATAACCTAGGCCCGAGTTGAGGGAGAACACAATTAGGGACCTTTCTGTAGAAGAAGAAAGTGGGCTAAGGAAGTCTTTTGAACTGTGTAAAAAAGGGTGAAACAAACTGTGAATTGATTTCCAGGACTCCAAGGAGCTGTGCGTGAATCTTGTTGAACAGCAACCAGAGGCAGAGAAAAAGACTTTGCATTGAATCCTCTTGCTGTGCTGATCCGACCTCAGAGAAAATGGAGTCTGTAAATGTGAATCGTAAAGCAAAGTACGTAATAGGCACACTCATAGTACGAGTGATAGTAATAATAACAGTAGTTATTATAGTTTCTGTAAATATATCACATGATGCGGAAGTTGAGGGGATAGGAATACAAGGAACATCCACACTTACTTGTAGCACAAAAGAAAGTACATTAGGAGCAGATAAAGCTATGCTAGATCAAACTAGTTGATTGTTACACATAGATTTGTCTAAGGGTGATTATACGTTGAATGCCTATGCAAAACTGTTGTATGAGTACATGAATACAATAGATGTGAGTGATTGTTGTGTGTATGCAGTTGCCTGTGTCTGTGGAGGAGGGGTTTAGTTATCACCATCTACTCCTGACGTATGGTATTACGTGTAGTCTATTGCTTAGTATGTTTTATGGTAAGGGTCACTATGAATATTATTTCTCGAATTACGATGCAGTGCTTTCTGAGGTTCAGCTTACAAGCACCTAAATAAGTATGATTATTACAAGCAGGAAGCGAGAATAGTGAAATATCTCATACCTACCGTTACTTTAGATACAGCTTATGCTCATCGTCATAATTTGACGTACTTACTAACGGATATAGAAAAGAAGTTTATAGATCAAGTAGAAGATGGACATAGACAATTAGCTGTAACACTTAATAGTAGGGAAAATAAATTCGAGTGGACCAAAGAGGAGTTAGCGCATAAGGCGAAAGGAAGCTATGGGCCAATAGCTTTAGATTTTGAATAGTGAGGAAAGCTTTGCATTGGACAGGTACAAACTTATTATGATAAAATCTTCGTTGGACAAAGTGTGTGTGATCACATTTTCAGAATTGAAGTTCCTGCAGGAAGCAAAGCGGTGCATGTGGTACCGAATGTGTGTTTTGTGTGTGGGAAATATACTTATGTGCAGTTGCCATAGAATTGGTATGGCACATGTTATGTGGCTGTTGTGTTTCCTAAGATCTACCACTTTGAGAATTTGGGACCATTGGAAGGAGGACTACACCATAGAGAAAAGCTAGGTACGAGTGCAGGAGAGATTGTTGGAGATGTCTTTGGAGCAATGATACAAAGTTTAGGAGTGGTTCTGAACGATATAAAAATTAGAAGGTTGTCAACTATTGTGGATAAGTTGTCAGTGAATACAGCTCAGTCTTTATTGCTTGTGGATGGAGAGATGGTGTCGATAAGAGCCATGGTGATGCAGAACCGCCTTTCTCTAGACGTCTTATAAGCCAAAGAGGGGGAAGTCTGCAAAATGCTGACGGTCCAACAGTGTTGTACTTATATCCCAGACCATAGCAAGGATCTGAGGAAGTATATAAGTAACATAACTGAGATTCACCAAGAGGTACATGATTTGGCAATGGAAGGAGTTTGGGATATGTTTGGGAAGGGACTTGGGAAAGTTGGAAGTTGGTTTTCCAACCTTGGTAAGGGAATTCTTGGTTACATTCTGAAGCCCATAATTCTAGTGGTGGTTTGTGTGATTCTCCTGATTGGACTAGTAGAATCTCAAAAGTCTAGAAAACTTCAGACAGGAAAAGCTGGCCACGACTTCTATTTAGGTTGATTCTCTCTACAGGGAGTTATAGATGGTTGTGATGACACTTGTCATCAGAGGGGGGGAATGATAGATCGCGATTGTGCGCTTTCATTTGAAGTGGTGCATCATATTTATGAGTAGTCCGCACCTACATTTATCCTTTTGTCAAATCAACATGGAATGTGTGCTATAATAATATGAAATCTGATGGGTTAGGTATATTTTTCATATAAACGTGAAGAAATTAAAGTTGCAATACATGCATGTTTAGAGAAAATATTAACATGCACAATTTTTGAAGGTTGCTCACAATTATACGTGTTTTTGATGTGCTCATGTAAGGCGGGACATAGCTCAGTTGAAGAGTTCATTTATATGTAGTTTCGTAAGGCCTATGTGCTATTTCCTTATGTTGGCCAATTTCTGTAGGCCTCAAATGTATTCTCCCTGAAGGCTCTCGTATTAGAAGTTTAATAGTTGAATTTCATGTGCATGTTGGATTTGTTCTTTTCTCACTTTTCTGTTGCAGGTGGAGAATCTCATCTTTGTTAGTTAGAATAATGCTTTTGTTTTAGGAGTTAGGCTCAGGGAAGAGAAGATAAATGCGTACAAGCAGTGCGGATAATGTGAGACAGCATTCTTTCTCACTGGAGAAGGCTTGGGAACCAAGGTCATCGAGCCAGGAGCTGGGAGTATCGAAACTGAGTGGAAATTACTTATGAGGAGGTGCCCAGCAGGATGAGATGATTGGACGATGTATAATGGGCGTGTCTTATGATTTTGGTGTTGGAATTAGGGACCGTGCCCGGGGGTGGAGTGAGGAGAAGAGAGGAGATCGATGGTGAGAAAAGTAGCATCTTAGAACAAGCTCTGTAGCCTTTGGCTACTTGACTCATACAACATGTGTGTACTTCTTAGGAAGTGTTCATGCGGACACACTTTTTCCTGACTTGCCTGGGGAATGCTAGGAAGAGATGTCACGTTAGTGGTAGAGTAGGGACGGACTAATGCTTTGTACGTACAAACCTTCAATGAAGTCTGATATTGATGTAGCGACACTTATTGCCTGCGTCCTGGTTTTGGATTTTGTCATTCTTTTCATGATCCAGAGACTAAACATAGCGTGCAGATTTGGCTTTGTATTAGTTCCAATGTATTTTTACAACTTCATCTTGAGGTGCTTGTATGGCCAGTTATTTTTGGCTTTGTAATAAACCCCTAAACTTAGAACCTGTAGTCTGTGATTCTTCGGAGTCATAAATCATTGTGTTTCTGAACCTGATGTGAAAAGTTATTTCTCCCCTCTACACTTCTAAGCAGGCACCAATGGCCCATTGTCCGAGGGTTCTGGAGTATTTTGAAATCAGGGACCCCGGCCCCATCAATCTTGCTCAGTGCCTCTTTGCTCTGTTTCAGCCTTTGTTCTGTGCTGCTTGCTCTGCTTGGACCTTCATGTTTTGCCTGTTTTGCTCCGTTTTAACCCTTCTCCTTTTGCCTCATTACCCTATTTTGACCTATTTTTTGTGCCTCTTGGCACTGTTTAAAGCTCTTTTCTGCCTTTTTCTCTGTCCCTGTTCTGACCCTTGTTTTTTTCAATTTTTGACCCCGTTGTTTTGTGCCTCTTGTTCTGTTTTGAGCCTCTTTTCTGCTTTTTTCTCATTTCCATTGCCCTTTGCATGCTCCTTTTGTTTGTGCTATTTTCTCTGTGGCACTGCCTTCCTTTTCCCACTCTTTCCTCTCTCCTGGTAGTCTTTACCTTTTCCCACTCTCACGCTCCACATCTCACTCCCCTCAGAGCCTTGCCCACCACCCCCCTGCACTCCTCATAGAACCTACTGTATGAGAGCCGCAATTTATTATTTATTCATTTATTTATAAGTTTTATATAGCGCTAGCTTGACCCGTGGGTATCAAAGCGCTTTACATACACACAGTAAAGACAGAAGAAAATTGCATTACATAGTAGGAAGGCAGTAAAGAAGCAAAACAGAGATAAAAATACAACATGAAATATAGGTAAACAGTGCTGGGGAGGGAGAGAAAACAAACGAAGGTGGCTAACACAGTCCGGTCACCAACTATCCTTGAATGTCAAGAGAGAGGAGTAAACTCGGATATTGAAGTCTTGGTTCGTTGACGTTGGACGGGAAAGTATTTGTTGAGGAGATGGAGTTTCAGGTCCCTTTTGAAACAGGAGAAGGAGGGGTTGCATCGGAGGACTCTAGGGAGAGCGTTCCACATCCAGTTTCAGTTTCGGAGGGTTAAGAAGGAGTGAGTTGGAGCTTCTCAGAGTTCTGGATTTTCCTGCTTTTACCAGTTTGTTGTTTAGGTAGTTGGGGGACGGAGAGTGAAGGGTTTTGTGTGTGATGCAGACCAGTTTGTAAATACACCTCCCTTCCATGGGAAACCAGTTGAGGGAGTTGAGAGCTGGTGTGATGTGTTCAAATCTTTTTACCCCATTATATGAGTCGAGCGGCTATGTTCAGCACTGCCCTTAGCGGGGCTAGGTGAGCTTTTGGAGTCCCTGTTAGGATGGCGTTCCCGTAGTCGATTTTAGAGAGAACTAGGGATTGAACTATTGTCTTGAGGTCATCATGGGGAAGAAAAGGTTTCAATTTCTTGAGGTGTTTTAGTGAGAAAAGCGCACCTTTTGCAGAGTTTTTGATGTGGGCCTCCATTGATAAGTTCTTGTCAAGGGTAATGCCTAGAGACTTAACTGAGTCGGATAGGATGAGGGGGCAGTCTAGGGCATCCAGATTCTTGAGCCACTCTTGGATTGGACGGTGGTTACTTTTTGGAGAGAATAGAATTAATTTCGTTTTATCTGGGTTGAGCTTTAAGTGGTTAGCGGTGAACCAAGTTTGGATCTCGGTTCGAGTGGCATTGAGGTGTCGGATGTCGCTGGGTGATTTGATTTTGTAATAGATTTGGGTGTCATCTGTGTAAAGGTACAAATTCACTCCTTTTTTCAAGATGATTGTGTGGGGCTCCTGAAGAGGGAAGGGGAGAGGATAGAGCCTTGCCGGACCCCCAAGTGTGACTTTTGTTGGCTTCGAGAGACAGGAATTGATTTTAATTTGTTGCGAGCAGTGCTGAAGGAAGGAAGTGAACTATTTTAGTACTGTGCCATTAATGCCAGAGTGCCTCCTCAAGGCCTCCAGAAGAACTGGATGATTTACTGTGTCAAATGCCGCAGATAGATCAATAAGGATGAGTAGACAGGCTTCACCTTCATCTAAAGCCCTGTGAATATCGTCAGAGATGTTGAGCATAGCTGCTTCAGTGCTACAGCCTTTCCAGAATCCTGATTGAAAGGTGATGAGGAGGTTGAACTCATCAATGTGTTTGTTGAGTTGGTGGAGAACGCATTTCTCCAATGCTTTTGCAAGGAACGGGAGGTTGGAGATAGGTCTGAGGTTGTTGAGATCGTTAGGGTCGGCCCCTGGTTTCTTGAGTATGGGTGTGATTTGTCCTAGTTGAAGGGAGTCTGGGACACAGCCTGAAATGAGAGCGGAGTTGATGAGTTTTGTCCAGAAAAGGGTAATGGTGTGGTTGAGTTCTTTTATAATTGTGAATGGGAGGGGGCCATAGTGTGGGAAGAAGGTTTTAGGCTTGCAATTATACTGAAGACCTCATTTTACGACATTAGCTCTAAGTCGGACCAATGCGCATTGTTTTTTAGCTGGAGGCAGACCTGATTGTCCTTGTTAAGAACTCTTTCTGATTGGTCAACGGTGATTAAAGGGGGGCAGGTTAAGAGGGAAGGAGGATTTGAGGTTTGTGTGAGAAGTTGTCCTGGCATATACTGGTCACTAGTTATAGTGGCCACCTTGCACCAGTCCAATTCGACTCTTAAGGTGATAGGCTTAAAAGACAACCTTTAAAGAAAAAAATCCTTGTGGT
Organism: Triturus cristatus; assembly: GCF_964204655.1. Taxonomy (NCBI): domain Eukaryota; kingdom Metazoa; phylum Chordata; class Amphibia; order Caudata; family Salamandridae; genus Triturus; species Triturus cristatus. Next base: position 1,088,708,587 of record NC_140589.1, on the reverse strand, counting down.
AGCTGTGGAGAGCAGCCTTCAGGCTAAGTCTTGAAGGAGTGTTAAGTTTATTGTTTTACCATAGATAACCTCTTGAATGACCAAATGAAAGAGTAGCCCACACAAGTATATATATAAAATATATGTATTTATTCTAAACAGAATCCCACAAGTCTCTTTATGAGGCTAGAGGTAAAGTTACAATTCAAACAAGCATTTATAGATACAATAAATAGCACTGGAATCACAGGGCCCCAGGGGGGGACCAAACCATATATTAAAACAGTGGTATAAGAACCACGACAATTCTACAGACAATGCCCAGGGCATTTAGGATCGCTGGCCCCTTGAGAATCCACCCCAGGTTATGAGGAAGGGGACCCACGGGAGGCGCGTGCAGTGGAAATAGCTGCTATCGGGATCTCTATTAAAGCCTATGGAGAATGTTGCGGTTTGATTTACACAGATTAAAGACACTTCTAGCAGGAGTTCAAAGTTAAAAACTTAGAGTTAAGCTTTTGAGGAGCCCACTACCACGGGAGTACCGAGGTACCACTGTTACCTGCCCCAGGGAAGCCGGGTGCATAGGTCGTTTTCAATGTCTGGTTGCGGGCTGATTTTCAATGGGAAAATGTACAAAACTGCTGCTAGCCAAAAGCGTCGATGATGCCGTGAAGAATGAAGTTGTAGATCTTGTAGAGAAGAACCTGAAAGCAGAGGGGACAGAGTCTGGGTCACGGCACAGTGACCAGGGAGCTCAAGGAAAAGAGCCCTTCAATGTCGGGTGCTTCAAGTGGAAAAGGCGTAGCTTGGATCTGCAGCCACGGGCTCCGGGAGGCTTCAAGGAAGGCCAGCTTCTGAAGGGTGACTGTCCCACGAAGGATGAGGGTCGCTGCGGTGTTAGTGTCCGGATTGGATCCACTAAGCCTTGGCCACCGCAACCCACGCAAGATGAACAAATCAGCTACTGGTGCAGACCCACGAGGTCTGTGAGAGGTCTCCTTCAAGGAGATTGTAGAGCAGGCCTGGAGCAACCAGGGGAACTCTTAAAAGTAAGGATTGTCCTCCGCCAGGGCCCACAAGTCGAGAGACAATGGACCGCGGAAGGCAGCAATTTGGAGTGCGTAAAAGGGTGCCCACGGGCCACTGGAGTGAGCTAGGGCGCTGATCTTTGGCACAGTTGCTGCTGAGAGGTTGGCTCGATATTGGGCCAAAGCACAACTTCCCCACTGGTCAGGGTCGTGTGCTACGCAAGAGGTGGCTGGTGTCCTGGGGTACCGGGGATCTCGGCACCCACGCGGTCCACGGTGCTCAGACTTGCTGGGCACGCTCACTGGCCTCTGGGATGCTAGGAAACCCACCTCAAGGTTTAGAGGAGTCGTCGATGTCCGAAGGAGCAGCGAAGTTCCAACCGGGTCACTTGCAGTGTTTCAGGTGCCTGCCAAGCAGGGGGGGGTAACTCCTTTACCCCAAGGGAGATTTCTTCAGACACCTGGGCAGCAGCTCATCGAAGGTCAAGTCTGTGAAGTCCAAGATTAATCTGATTCTCCGGGGACACGTTATTCACCTTTATCCACAAGATTAGGGGAGTGTCCAGATCAGTGTCCAACAATGGGAGTTGAGGCTGGAAAGGGTGGCTACACCCTCTCCCCTTTGTGTGTTTCCCGCCTGGGCGAGGGGCAGGATGCCCCTGGACCGGTTCCAGGCGGTGTATGCAGAATGTAGGCGCTGTAGCAGCCTACGTGCAACTCTGAAAGGCATCCTATGGTGCACCCACCCAGTTCCAATCCACATAGCCTGTCTGGGAAGGTGCTGGCACCTCCCTGCAACAGGATCCCTATTGTCCAGCTGCCGAGGCTGGGGTTTTGCCCAGCAACCGGCAGCCAGAGTCGTGTGGGTGGCGAGTAGCATCCATTTTGTGATACGTGTGCACTTTTAAATTGGTGTCTAAATTCTGCCGCTTTTCCCATATCGCCCCTCTAGCAGGGGGGAATCATGCCCTCATGCCCATGACTGGACTGGGGGTATGATTCCTACATGTTTGACACCAAACACAATATGATTCTGTGTAGCCATTCTTAAGTTAGTATGCTATGGCGATATACTTATAATGCGGTTAAGAGTATATGGTATGGCTACACTACAAACAACCCAGCAATGATTTTTACGAGGGTTGCAGAGGGGCCCTACTCAGGTAGGGGTCCCCCCTCACACATATCCCAGCACCCTGCCTTGTAGGATTAGCAAGGCCTGCTTGAGGGGTGACCAATGAGAATACATGTGTTGTACATAGGTGGGATACAGGGTACCTGTATCCCTGTAAGGGGGTGCTAGCACCACCTTACCTAGACTACAGTAGTGGTCTGGGGGTGTCATTTGGTATGGCTGTCCCAGGGTGGCACAATAAGTGCTGCCGCCCTGGTAGGCCTCTGAGGGACCCATGCCCTGGGTACCTAGGGTACCATCTACAAGGGCTGACAGGGTATCCTCAGTATCCAATTGGTTTGTACCTAGGGTACTCGCATCAGTTTTAGGGAGGAAGCAGATAGGCTGGGGTCCTGGATAGCAGGATCCCAGCCAGACTAGTCAAAAACCATCCAAATACCAGGCAAAAAGTTGGGGGCAGTCATATAGTCAGATTCCACCTTCCTACAGTTTGGATGAAGGATTGATCAATTTTTGAGACTTTATTAGAGAAGAAGGTGGCAATTTCTTAACATCGCTCTTTGGTGGCTTTGATTTCGCGAGAGAGAGTGCAGTTAGTTTGGCTTTTGACAATGTTGAAGAGTTCTCTCTGTCTGTTTGTCACCAGATCTAGTTGGCTGCGGAAGAAAGACGCCGTTTCTCTAAAAATGTGTTTTTTGTATGCCAGCCGAGCAGATCTAAGTTGCGCTAGGTGCAAAATCGAAGGGTTTAGTCCCCAAGACCTTTCCGTTTGTCTGAGTTGACGCCATTCGTTATTAAGATCCACGTTGAACCAGGGTTTAGATTTGATTTGCCTCATTTGTTTGAGTTTGAGTGGAGCTACTTGGTCTAAAACCTCTTTCATTGTTGAATTAAAGTGTGTAGTGAGGGCATCAGCCGTCCAGGTGGAGGGTTGGAGTTGTAGATGGGCATGAATCCTGGATTCAAGTTCGGTTATAGGGACTTCTTTGATGTTTCTGGTCTAGTGCTTAGGCTTGTCATCACGAATAGGTTGGTGGCTGACAAGTGCGTCAAACTTGAACAGAATGAGGTGGTGGTCGGACCAGTCAATGGGAAAAATCGCTCTCAGAGAGATCAGTTTATTTTTGGTAATGATCGCATCCAGCGTTGCACCTTTGATGTGAGTTGGTTCATTGCAGAGTTGTTTGAGGTTGTATATTTCAAGTAGGTTGGATAGGTTCTGGACAGTGGAGTTTTCTGGGTCATTCCAGTGGATATTGAGGTCACCCAGGAACACGTCTTTTGTGTCTGTCGGGGAGAAACGTGTTATTAGGTCTGTTGGTTCTTCGGTGAAGAGGGCACACTCTCCAGGAGGATGGTAGATGGTGTGAAATTTGATGGGTGGTTTGATTGGCAGTGAGTTCGACACCCAGGTATTCAAACGATAGGTATTCTGCAGGTTTGAGTTTGGTAATCCATATTCCAGTTTTGTGAATGATGGCTAGTCCCCCACCAGTTTTGATAGGCCTGTCTTGTCTGATGATGTTGTACCCGGGAGGGGTGAGAATGGCAAGAATGGGGGTGGAGTGGACATTGAGCCAGGATTCTGTGAGGAAAGCGATGTCTATTTCTTCAGCAAGTAGAGCTTTAGCAATGTCTGTGGCGTGTTGTACTGCTGATCTGCAGTTGAGGAGCCTCAATGATGGGGGGAGCTGAGTGGATAGAGGTGTATTGAGCAGGAGGTCTAGGCGAGTGGACAGTTTTAGGGACTCCGTTAGTGCCAATAATAATAGGGATGGTGAAAGGGGCAGTATTCTGGCTCAAAGCTAGGTAAGAGTCGTTGATCTCATCAGGTTTCGGTACCGAAAAGGGGTGGCGATCCTGGTTGGGTCGAAGTGCCTGACTCGCTGATGGAATGGAGGGCCGAAGAATGCTCTGTGGGGCCATGGGAGAGGTATTGAGGGGGGTAGGAGCAAATCTACTCAGGGAGTGGGAGCACGGTGGCTTGATCCTGTTGAGAAGGTCTTGTTGTAAGTATAGGAAATTGGCCACAAGGGATTTAATTTTCCGCTCCATTCTGTTGAGTTGCTGTGTTATTGAGCTGAAAAAGCGTAATGTTTTTGGCAGGGGCCGAGAATGACTTGGGTCTGTGGCGGGAGAGAGAACAGGGGTCAGGGATTGGACGGAATCAGTAGGATAAGGAGAGGGGAGAGGTAGGACGCGGGAGCCGGGTTAGTAATGCTACCATTCAAGGTGTTCGGAGGAGGAGTAGTGGGTCTAATGTCCAAGGGAGGAGGGAGAGAAATTTTAGGTAGGAAGTTAGAGTTCTGGGGAATGTCAGAGAGATTAGCAGTGGAGACAGATTGTGTATGTGGATGTGGGACGGCGGAAGGGGAGTGGGCAGTGATAATAGGGAGGAAAGTGTCCGCTGGATTGGTGATGACGTTTGACATTGGGGTAGTAAGGGCCGGGGGAAAAGGGTCTGTGTTGGAGGAAGGGGTAGTTCATGAGGGAGGGTTCAGATTATCGGGGGTCGAGATGGGAGTGCCTGTGGTGATTTCAGTTGCGGGAGGGCTGTGGTTAGTGTCCGAGCTGTCTAGATTGAGATCCACCTTGTGGTGTTTGTTAATTGTTAGTTTGCTGTACCTGGTGTGATCAGTTGATGTAATAATGGTGGGTGTTTGGCGACAGAGAGTAATGATAGGGGTAGTGTGATTGTAGTGAGTGATGGTGGATGTTCATGAGTTGAAGAGTGGGTCTTCAGGGCAGGGAGATTGAATCGGTCCAATGGGGACCAGTCGTTAAGTAGATACTTCTCCTAGCCTCCTAGGACTTACCTGTGCCGGGACCACTGTTCAGGCAATACCATTCTGGACCCGGCTCAACAGTGTCGAGGCTCCCGCCTCGCTACTCTCCTAGTCGCTCTCTTTCTCTATCTTACTCAGGTTGTTTCAGCTTTAGCATTCTTGCCATCTGTATTATCTTTCTTCACTCCATTCTTTGTCTCCTGTTTGCTTTGATCTTTCTCTGTGCCCCTTTGTTCCAGCCTTAATTTTGTGCACACTTGTTCTGTTTTGATTTTTTTTTTTTTTACTTCTTGTGGTCTTTGCTCTGTTTTAACCCTTGTCTTTATGCCACATTGCCTTTTTTTGACCCTTGATTTTTGTCAGATTGAATTACAGCATCAAAGGAGCAAGAATTGCAGGAAATCGGGAGCTTTATTTGGTAACACCCCAGCCACTTCTCACTCACACGGCTTCTGTCCAGCAAATGCTGTTTCTCCCCCTAGCTCCCTAAATTTCTAGCATTCTATTCACAGGATTATTTCAAGCGTGGTGAAATGGAGGTTAGAGGAAAATAGCACACATCTTCCCTTTTTACTAAAAAAAATAGTAAATTACATATAAGAACATGAGATGAAATATAACAAATGGAAATACCACCACACATGCGTGAAATATTATGTTTTCTTGGACAAAATCGTAAATGAAGCATGTCAAAACAATCATTAGTTGTGAACTATATGGTTATGCAGTCTTTGGAAAATCTTGGGGGTCAACATGGGCGTATAAGAACATAAGAAGAAATAGTACCAACTGGAAATACTTTCAAACAAATCATAAAATACCATTTTATCTTGGATAAGATTGAGAATACAAACATAACAGACACTGTCATTAGTTGTGAATTATTTGACAATGCAGTTTTTTTTAGAAATCTCGAGGTAGAGTAGGGTGAGTACTCACTCTGCACCTAACATTTCCAGAGCGCCCTTTATCTACACTCTTTTGTCTCACCAGTGTCATCTTTATTGTTTTGATTACTACCCTCAAACTTGTATTCTTTTGATGTCTTGACAAGCTCGGCATTGACACATGGTTTTCAATACCTAACCACCATACATAGATTCCACATTTTTCCATCGTGGCTTTTTACAGAATTATGGAATAATGTGAGTATTTTCATGGGTTTAGTGAATTTTGACCTCATATCACTTATTGCGGATGCTTTGAATTTTAATCAATTTCCTATTCTTAATTCAATCTGTATTGGGTGGACAATCATATCCTCATATGTTTTTTTTCGTTCTTCTTGCAGTCTCAACTCTCTCTGTCTCCAGGACAGCTTTGTGTTCACATTTACCCAGCCCTTCTGCTGTCTCTTCCAACCTGGCACTAACTTTGAATTAGGTTTCCTTCCTCTCGAAGCAAACTACTCCACTCTGCTCTCACGCGTCCGGAAAGATCTCACCCGATGACGGTGCCTGCCCCTGTCCTGGCTCAGTAGATTGACCGCAATAAAAATGAATGTCTTACCCCGGGCCGTGTATTTTTTCCAGACTTTTCCTCTATCACCCCCGCCGACTGCGCTCCCACAGATCCAAAGGGAGATTGAACATTTCATATGGGGCACGATCTCGCCCAGGCTGCAGAAAACTTTGTTACAGCGCCCTAAAAAAGAAGGTGGTTTGGCCTTGCCTAATTTCACTCGTTATTACCAGGCCTCGCTGCTGCATTATCTCGTGGAATGGAATCGTTCCATAAGGGAAAAGCACTGGGTATTTATGGATCAGACAGTGGCTGGTGTGTACATCTGGAGGGAGGTCTGGCTACCTAGGTCAGCGCGCCCATGGGGGCTCTATTCTTCTCCAGTCAACCGCCCCACCATGCTGGCTTTGGACAAGGTGGCTAAACGTGCAAATCTTACCACTTTTCCCTCTCCCATGTCTCCAATTTTTCCGAACGCAGATTTTCCTCCCGGAATGGACCGCTTGGGGCTGCTGTTCGACCTGAGGGGTCATGTTCCCTTTACAGTATCTCAGAGAGGATTATGCCTTGGCAGGTTCAGACCTCTTTCTTCACATGCAACTGCCGCATTAGACATCCAGCTCCCTTCTGCGCTCCCTGGTCAGCAGACCGATGCTACCATTCGAGAAGTGGCTTCTTCTGAAGAAAGATGACCACAAGCTAATCTCCGAGTTATATGCCTTCCTCACACTGGGAGTGAGAGGGTCTCGTTCTGCGGGACAGAAGCGTTGGGATGCAGAAATAGGCCGCACCCTGTCAGACAAAGTGGGAGGATATCTTTTACAGATCACATCATTTTGCATACTCTATGGGGCACACAGAGACCGCATTTAAAATTGTATCCCACTGATACTATACCGCTGCCCGATTAACTAAGTGGAGCTCTCAGAACAACAGACTTTGCTGGCGTGGCTGTGGGAGCCCGCAAACTCCTCTTCATTTGTTATGGAATTGCCCAAAACTTACAAGATACTGGGACAAAATTCTTGACGAGATTGACAGGGCCTTTGTTACCACTATACAGAGATTCCCCACCTACACTATCTTAGGACTCCGCAACGCTTTGACCTTCCCTTTGCGCTCAATCAAAGGCAAGCAGATTGCCTTGACTTTGAATGCTGCCCATCGGGTTCTATTAGCGGGCTGGAAGACCGATAGGATACCTGACCAATCTCAATTGCTGCTCCAACTGTGGCCTGTCCTGGACATGGAGCGATTGTCCATGGCTACACTGGGGGACAGATCTGAATACCTAAGGTCTGGGATCCCTTCATCACAATCTTATCCTCGGAATTCCGGGAACTAACTTGCCCTGCCTATTTACAGCTCCTGAAGCTGATCCCTGAGAGCCGGATAGGAGACTAGGGCGTACGCCCCTCATGTAGCTGCTTTTTACCCCCGGGTACTGGCACCCATTCATGCAGGTCCACATGCCTGGGCCTAGGTCTGCGTATGACTCATCGAGAGGGAGGAGGGGAGGGGGTGGGGGAGGGCCTGAGTTTTATATGTTTAGAAATCTGGTTCTTTCCCTTTTTCCTTATTTTGATTCATTAAACGCAGACGTACTCACTTCAAACGAACTATGGTGTGCCCTTATAGCACCGTCATACGACCACGGGTGGTGTTCTAGAACTTGCTCTTGTTTTATTCGTATGATAATATGCCTATTTCTTACTTCAAGATGTTGTACGCGGCCGGCCCAAGATGGGTTGTAGGCGACATGCTGTGTTACTCACCTATTTAGTTGCTCTATGAATCATAAGCCCTGCTTTCTATCCTTTGCCCATGAAATCGCCGGCCCAATAGGTTGTAGGCAATGACGCACTGTATTTTCTTGTCATGTGTTCTGCCAATAAAAATCGATTTGATTCTAAAAGGGGTTCGGTCTGTTGTTTGGTGTGGAGTTAGTCTGAAATCTAGTACTTTCCTGAAAACACCTGTCTGATTTACACATTTGTTTTGACTAGTTGAATCTGTTTGAACACCATTACTTTTAGCTAGTTGAATCCAAAGCTTGTAGCATTATGAACCCAGCCTCTCAAGAGTTGTGCAATAACTTAGCTGCCATTTTTGTGGAAAACCTAGAGAATATTCAGGGTTCTTTTGTTCAAATGGATTCAGTTTCTCTCTGAAGGTATGATAGCTCTAGGCTGAATATTATTTTTGGATATTATCAAGCTTCAACCAGATTTAATTAGATGAATAGCGGCAGGCGATCCTACACTGTAAGTTGGGTTGACTGCTTGACATGTCCTTCCAGTAAACTAGCCCAGGCAATTGAGGTGAATAATATTTTTTTTAGGTTCTCACTTGCGACTACTTTGGTACAAAAATGCTGCAAACAGGCCGTGGTCATCCCTTTAATTAACAAGCCTGCAGCAGATCAATCAATGTTAAAGAATTTTTGACCAAACTCTCTACTGCCAGCAGCGGCTAAAGTTCTGGAAAGATTGGTGAATTGCCAACTGAGTAGGTATTTGGAGTAAACCTCTTGCTTCATCCATCGCAGTCAGGTTTTCTCTTTAAACATAGTACAGAGAAGGCCCTGCTTGAGGAATCTGAGGTGATTAAAAATTGCCTTGATCAGGGTCAGATGACTGCCTTTATCCTGTTGGATTTGTTGGTGGATTTTGACACTATCTCTCATCGCCTAGTGTTATCCAAACTTGCTGATCTGTGGACTGGTGATACAGTTCTGAGATGGATTCAATCGTTTTTATCTGAAGGAGAATAATCGGTATTCATGGAACCTTTTTTCTTGCCTCATAAAGAGCTGAAACACAGAATCCCCCAGGGTTCCTCATTGAGCCCTACACTGTTCAATGTGTATATACTCTGCTCACCCATATTATTGAAACATTCGGCATTAAAGTGATTTTGTGCGTTTATGACACCCAATTTATGTTTTAGTTTGAGAAACTGGCTTTAGATGAGCTGACTTTGTTCAAGAGGTGCTTGCAGGAGGTGGTAGAGCGGATGAATTGTAATTGTTTAAAATGCAATGCCTTCAAGATGGAGCTTCTGCTTTTTGGATGGACTGCTAATGAATGGTCCAATGACTTGTGGCCAGAGGAGTTGCCGTCCCCCACGTTGGTGGCTAGAAACTTGGGGGTTAAATCTGATAATAAACTCTTTTGGTCACTGGATCTCCTCAGTGGCAGGGACAAGTTTTTCTCTGCTGTGGGCTTTAAAGAAAATATTAGAATTTTTCCCCTTAGACACATGGAAAGCTATTGTGCATGCGTCCATGACATCTAGACTGGACTATGCAATGCTATCTATCTAGGATTACCATCCTATTTGTTAAATAGGTTGAAAATAATTCAAAACGCAGCAGCCAGGCTGATTTTGGGAGTCCCTAAAACTCAATCAGTATGTCCCCAATTGAAGACCTCTATTGGCTTCCTATCAAAAAGAATATCACTTGCAAAGCTTTAGTCATTGCATTTCGGTCTTTTAATCAAATGGCTCCTAGATGTCTTTGTAACAAGATCTGTCATTATCTGCCAGGGTGTGCCCTAAGATCAGAACAGCCTGACTTTTAAAATGTCTGCGGTTTCATTTGACGAACAGGAGCGGTCGCTTCTTTACTTTCCTGGCAACCAAACCCTGGAATTCGTTGCCCATGGTACTTCGGCTTTGGAGAAGAAAAATCATCTCCGGTCCCAACTGAAGATTTGGCTCTTTGATAGTGATTAATTTGTCTGGATGGTGGTTCCTTTCTTGTGTCTAGTGCCAGTATGTCTGTTGCCAGCTGCGCACTCTATAAATACTTTGATTGATCTATTGATTGATTGCTCTCTTTGTAGTTTTGTTAAACCTTTCCACTACTCCATTGTTACCAGGGTGGTATGGGGCACATAGGTGGTGTTTGATCCCATTACTCTCTAAATACGCTTGCATTTCCTTGTAACAAAACATTTTAATTTCTGCAACGCGCAGAAGACTGCCAACCTCTCCCTCTCAATGACTTAATAATGAATTTCTAGAGGCATAGGCTGTAGTTATTTCTCCATTTGGGTCTTCTTGGTTCAGTACAGCCCCCAAACCCTTAGAACCGGCATCAGTGATGATGACAAGTTTGTTACCAGATACATATGTCCCCAACTTAGCAGCATTCATTAAACCTATTTTGACATACTGAAATGTATCCTCATATGCTTTATTCCATTCAAAAGATGCTTTACTCTTCATTAGCATTATCATTTGGATTCTTGCTTGCTAGATTATTGATAAATTTACTATTGAATTCTATCATACCGGAAAATTACCTCAATTAGTCCTTATTCTTCGGTGCAACCATTTTCAAAACATAATTGGGCAATTCTTGTGGCTGTATTCCTTGTGCTTTGACTCTATGTCCTAGGCAAGAGATTTCTTCACAACCAAATTTACACTTTCCAATTTTTAGACCATACTCTCAGAATATCTTTAGTACCACCCTCACTCTCTCATCATGTTGCAATCTGTCATCTACCCTCACGAACACATCATCCTGATAATAAAATACACCAGATATGGACAGGACTGGACTGGAAACCCAAAGCAGCCCTGGCAATTCTGTCAGACCAGCCCCCTCCCGGGGGGAGGAGGGTTTGCTGGGATAAAGCACTACTGCTTTTGTTACTGGGGGCTGATATTGCAGCACTGCTGCACAACAGGCTTCCAGCACCAAAACCGGGCCACCACCCTTCCAACCTCCAGGAGAAACGCCTGATGCCTGCTACGGCCAGTCTGACCCTGCCTAGACCCATGCCTCTCCTCATCTCCCTAGTGTCAGACTTCTGGCTCTCCATTTCAGGAAACACAAAGAGATGATGGATGGAGCGCTGAAACTTTTCAGACACTCACCCCCAGTCACAGATCTAGGTTGAATCCATCATCTTTCTTTAGCTCACTTAGCCACCCCAGTTCAGACCCAGCCATATGCAAACCAGTCTTGACCCTGTTCCTTACGGGAACAGTCCAGCCCGAACTGCCAAGCAAGGCCTTCCCTGGACCGGAAACTAGCATCCTGGGACTGGTTTCGGGGTAACACCCCTCATCAGTCAGGCTAGCTTGAATCCATTTGCAAAGTGAGCAAGGGACCAACATCTGGGCATACCCTGCCAACACAGGGCGAACAAAGCAAACACAAAGAGATGATGGATGGAGCGCTGAAACCTTTCAGACACTCCCCCCAGTCACAGATTTGGGTTGAATCCATCATCATTCTTTAGATCACTTCGCCACCCCAGTTCAGACCCAGCCATATGCAAATTAGTCTTGACCCTGTTACCCTGGTATATATACATCATGTCTTGCTTAGGAAAATAGAGGAGACCGAGACTTCTCGGCTGACACACTGACCAGAGACGCTAAGGTTCCTGCATGCAGACACTCCAGCTCGCAATGGTCTACCATCCTTTGTGGAGTGTACAACTCGAGACCAGGACGAGGTCCCATATTCTCTTATTCTCAGGTTCTGGGGTTGACTAGATCCTAGAGGGATTGTTGGCATAACACCTACACAGATGCTAGGTACATTTAGTTCGGGAGGCATCGTAGGAGTACGTACCTTTTTATCATGTGTTTTATATACTTGTATGTATTCATCATTATTGCAAGATAATAGAACTATACCATCCATTTACTTTTAGTGCTTCTAATCATATATCTCTGCTACTGTTTAATGGTTGTTGCAGCTCATCTATTTTACACTAGAATAACAACTGTTCAATAAATCCTTATTGACAAACGCCTGGTATGTTTTTTCTGTGTATCTCTGAGACAAACTAAGTGAGCACGAGTGACTGAACGAAAAGTAGTACATTGTTTCCACGATTCTGAGGGATCAGGCTTGTCATGTTCTGAGGTTGCCAGAATCTATTCTCTCCTTAGTAAGAGGGGATTATAGTGGCACTGTGAGCTAGCTAATACAGATAGGCTAATGTATCCGGTGGGGGTGCATGGAATCAGTCTGCCACCAATCCCACAGTTTATGTTATCCAAACGCGCAGATCCTGTATAGGTTATATAGGAACTACACGACATGGCGCCGCCAATGTTGGTTGGGTACTTATTTAATTGTAGAATCTGAGTAGTTCAGTCGTGTTATTCTCAGAGACCCCTACTCACAAAACACCAGAGACGTCTAGAGTGGGTGGGCACAAACTCCGCCACAGCTGAGTAGGCGAAAAATCCTATTTATTGGCTGTTGGTTAATCAAGCTTGAAGGTCACAGTGCTCCCTAGAATTGTGCAAAAACACCTTCTCGTGGTTCCCTTGGAAAAACTAGTGTTCTAAAAAAAATGACTAACCAGGTCTTAGACCCACTGCAACAAGCACTGCCCCTCAGACGAGGAGGAGGATGTAGACGCAATACACATTGCTCCAAATTTTAGAAATATGGTTACACTGAAACTGCTAGAGCTTGGTTTAACACCTACGGGTGGCATAGTTGTTTTTATGATTGGTGCATGACTCAAACAGAACAGAGGTATTTGATTAGTGGGTTACATTCCCAGCAGCAAATGCCAGATCAAAAACATTTCACTCCTACGCAGAAGGAGATGCACCAGCGGAATATTGTCCGTTTGAGGACATTGAGGTTCCGCTCACATACCAGGAACACTTATACTGGTTTAATGGCGCCCTACCCCACATAAGAAGAAGAGTGGCACTCACACCACGCATGTCTCCTTAATACGCGTTAATTCCGCTCCTTGCTACTATCCATTTCGTCAATAGTCATCCATTTACTTCGAGCGTAATTAACTACTCCCCATTGTTTTGGCAGTACGTACACCACTAGCACGTCCTTTGTTCTGCGCGCCACCCCTCCTTGACCCTTTCCACCGGGTCTCATGGTTTATGAACTCGACTCATGCCCACACACCAGCATGCTTCCTGGTTACCACACCTGTACTTTATGCGCCTTGTTGTGACAAAATTCAAAATGCCGTGAGTGGATCGCCCTAATCTCCTCTCTCTATTCTTTCTTCAATCACCGCTTACCCCTCCCCTTCTCTAGATCACCCCTGTTTGTTTTCCCAAAGGCAATTTCTGTTATAATCAGGCATGTACTCATTAATGTCCTGATGATGATCCTACTACCCTCGTAACAGGATCGAATTGTCGTTGACCCCTACTAAACAGCATGTGCATTAATCCATTGTGTACAAAAGTGCATTCACTGTTTTGCAAAAGCTTAAAACATTGGATAATGTAAAAAACTCCTATTGTCTTGCCTGAAATGCCCTTGTGTGTTTTGTAATGTTACTGTTCTTATTGGATACAGGACTGTGTCCCACATGTATTTTGTTCCTATATGTGTGCATTGTTTTACTGCAAAATTAAACCGGTTGTCTGGCTGGACATCCAGAATATAGTATCGATTCTGAACTATATTTATTTAACCCTTATTCTATTCGTTTGAGGACCATTGTTTCTTGTACTCCACTATTACCCAAGGTCCTTAATTACCCTTGGGTTCCCTTGTCTCTTATGAATATGGAAGAGAAGGTGCAACATGGCCAATATTACCGGACTACACACCACATCCTGACATTAAAACAATGCCAGTAGGAGACTTACTCACACAACGCAAAGAATTAATTAAAATCTATAGAAACTTGACGCAATTCGTCATGAGGACACTTACAGTCCAACCAGCAATTGTTGCAACAACTGGAACTCAAGCTCAGCGTACAGCAACTAAAATCACACCACAAACATTACATGCAGTGATGGGCAAAATGCCCACAAAACGTGAACAAATGCGATTCTGGGTAGCCCAGAAAATTACACAGCTAGTGGCAGTATTCCCGAATACTACCCAGTATGAAGAACACCACAAGTAGAAGATTGTACCACTTGAGGTACACTCTTTGCTGCCATTTTTACCAGGACTCGTGGTATTCCTTCATTAGCAGTGATCCTGGATATATTGAGACAAATACAAAACGAGTACGGAGCAGAGCGTGCTCTGAACTTAGGGATGAAGTTACTAGGTAACTATGCCAAGGTGTCAGCCATATTACTAGCTAATATTAAAGGGGAAGCAGCTTCAGTGGCTATCTGCCAACGCCTAAGGGAATTCAGTCCTTTAGAACAGGAACACGAACTACCAAAAATAATTGAACTGCATATGCAGAATTAGGCAGAGACCGTTTGGGTTGGAAAGCTTTAAAACCACAATTGATGGGCAGTCCTGAAAAGGACATTTACAAGCAGAAACAAAATTAATATCCTGAGCAAATGAAGTCCATAGAAATCATAAGAGTTCACACAAATAGCATCCGTAGAATTCCTCTTCTGTTCTTTATTTTCGTGTTTCAAATTTCAACATGAATACGTTTTTCTAGCCTTCTAGCCAACACGTGTTTTGTCTTTAGTGGAATAAAACACAGACTTCTTCAGGGCTAGACATATTAAATACAATAGAACCCAAATTACAATACAAATTTCTCACTTCTGTGAGAAGTTGGCCTGGTATATGATGTTCACTAGTTAAAGTGACCACCTTGTACCATGCCAAGCAACCCTTATGGTGTGGTTGTAAGTCAACCTTTTCGGACTAGCTGCCCTAGTGGTAGCGTAGGCTAAGCAGTCTTTGAGGCTAAACTCGTGAAACGTGTTAAGCAAGCTGTTTTACCAAATGCAACCCCCTTTTATACCAATGAAAGGACACCACACAGATATATATTGAAAATATATATGTATTTATTTCTCAAAGTATCCCCTAGACTCTTTATGAGCACAGGAGCACAAATCGTTAAACAAGAATACGTTAGAATACACAGAAGTTGCACTTTATATGGATAGGCCCTGGTGGCCACTCAAACCATATACTAAAATAGTGGTATAAGTACCACGAACAGAAAAGGGAAAAGGCCTAGGGCCTCTAGAATCGCTGGGCCTACAAGGAGCTAAATTCAGTTAGTGACCAGGAGGTCCACGGGTTGCGTGTGCAGAGCAAATAGTCAACACGCGAGCTCCCATAGGTTTTCAATGGGTGCGTAAAAGTTACAAAGTTACTGCAAAAAGGATCTTCCGGATGGACTATGAACTCAAGATTGGAAACACAGACACTAGAGATGATACTCTACACTTGGGCACCGGAGTGCCAGCTTTACCTCACCCACAGGAAGCGGGTGCATAGGTATCGAAGTGCGTCGGGTTTCTTCTATCTGTTCAATGGAGCCTGAAGACAAAGATGCTGCAGGCGATCGGTCCGGAAGAGATGCGGTGGATCCCAGAGTGGATCGGAGTTGTAGAAGACCTGTAAGCAGAGGGGACAGTGTTCACAGTCACTAGCCAGTGACCAGCGTGGCACCAGGTGGGTACCAGGCGATGTCGGGTGCAAACAGGAAGAAAGGTGTAGCTTGTCTCTGCAGCCATGTGGTCCCTGAAGGTCAACGACGTCCAGGAGTCGGTTCACGAGCTGTCCCACGCAGGCTCTCGCTGTCGGCGGTGTCGACGACTTGATCGAAGCAAACAAGCCTTGGCAAAAGCAATTGTTGCAGGAAACGAAATAAGCTGATGGTTCTGACCAGCAAGGTCAGAGGGACTGCTCCTTTGGAGGGGAGCAAGGGCCAGTCTGGAGCAACCAGACCAGCAGTGTAGTTCTTGAAGTTCGTCGCCAAGATGGCCACTAGCCAGCGGGCCAGCAACCGGTTAGGCGCGTCGAGTGGCAAAATGCAGAAGGGCCCCACGCAGATCGTGGAGATGCTGGAGGGCTCACCTTTGGTGCAGATGCTGCTCGGGTGTTGGGCTTCTCAGATCCCAAAGCACAACTTGGAGGGAGCCTCGGTTGTTGCGCTTGCAGCTTGTCGTGGTCTTTTCAAGATGGCTGGCTCCACGTGTCTCGGTGGCTCCACGGGTTCCTTCTTTTCATGGACTGTGGATCGGGCAGTGAGAGGTCTGGAGGTCCAGGTCTTGTCAGTCTCTGGGCTCGGGCTCCGGCGGGAGGCGGCGGCAAAGCAGACGTTGATTCACTGGATGGTGCTTGCGTTAGCAAGGTGGTCACTCCCTGACCACAGGGGAGATTGGCTTCAGTCCTCTGTGCGGCAGAGCGTCGAAGTTCCCGTCTTCTTCTTGTAGTTAAGTTGATTCCAGGATGTCTGAAGTCTTAGGACACAGCTCCTACCTTTAAGCGGATTCTAGGGGCCGGACTACCTGCTAGGTCCCTCCCTAAGGGTGGGACCAGGAAGGGGGGTGGTTACACCCCCAATCCTTTGTCCAGCTCGCCCCAGGCCCGGGACTGGTGTGCCCCAGGACCGGATTGAACTGGCATATGCACCGAGGCTCCTTGTGAGCCTCAGGCATGTCTGGTTTCTTTCAAGCCCTACCTGACCAATACACAAAATCCTGTCTGGGGTGGTGCTCACACCTCCCCTGGCAGGAAACCCTTTGTCCACGTCTCCCAAGCTGGAAGGACTCCCAGCAGCAGGAGGGCAGACTTGTGTCTGTGGTGGCAGCATCCATTTTGTGGAGCTGAGGCTATGTCTGATTTTACCCGGGTTTCAGGTACTGTACATGTCGTGTCCCTCTAGAAGGGTGGAATGCTAACCCCGTCGCCAGAATTGGCGAGGGGTTAGTATTCCAATTCGTATGACACCTTACTCGACATGTTTTGATAAAGCCAAACCAAAGATAGCATTTAACCGCGAGGTTCATAATGCACTTAAGAGTATATGGTATGACGATATCTGGAAACGGTAGAAGGAAGTTGTTCCGACCACTGCAGACAGGCTCAGCTCATGCCAGAGCACCATCTCACATGGAACCAAGCACTCTGCCTTCAGGATTGTCAAGGCCTGCCATAGGAGTGACTTGTAGGTTACCAGGTGTCCCATTTAAGGTTGGGTATAGGTATACTGCACCTAAGTAAGAGGTGGTTACACCAACTTACCCCAGCTGAGTGATCAGCCAGTTGTGTCAAATTTGTTAGGCCAGGCCAGGGGTGGCACAATACATGCTTCAGCCCCTGGTAGGCCTTGGATACACCAATGCCCTGGGTACCTAGTGTACACTGGTACAGGGGCTCACAGGGTGATCCAATTCCAATTGGTTATGCACCTAGGGTGCATAGTGTCAATTTAGTTAGAGAGAACAGCAGGCTGGGGGTCTGATTAGCAGGCCCACAGCCTCAATATGTCAAAAACCAGTGAAGCAAAAAGCAAAAATTTGGGGTGACCATAGGATAGCAGACCCTACTCTCCTATAACTTCCTTACATATATTTCTAAGTTACAGCAATGAAATATAAGAAATGAGAGAAAAGATTGGTGAGCCGTCACCCAGAGTTGAGAAACCACCATGGGTGTAGTTAAGAGTACTAGAATATGGAAAAGCAAAAATATGCCTTAGCATTTGGTTACGCAGATGATAACACGATTCCAAATGTCGGAGGAGAGTGGTGATATTCTAAAAACCGGAACACACCCTTGTGTTACATGCTACAGCAAAGACCAGAGAGATGGTGGACAAAATATCAGCAACCACGTTAAAGTTAAAATCAAATTTGAGCTGAAAGAAGTAACGTACAAGGTTACGTGAGGGTACATAAAGAATCGACAATGCAACCTGGTGTCTCCCTCACTATGACATTGAGCATAAAAATCCACTCACCAAAATAACCGTAGTTCATATAGTCAGTAAAGACACTAGTATGTTAGCGACTTGCAAAGTCCAATGCTTCTTGAGTAAGAATGACCTATATCGATGGGAAAACAAAGATCTAGATATATGCATCTATAATTCTTTGATGATTGCACACCTCCTATGTTACATCAAATACTGGGCAAATGATAAAGAGGCTCGAAAACATACTCACACATATCAATCAAGAATCTCTAAACAATGTCTTTAGTGTCCCAAAGTAATGTTTGTCAAATCCTGAAAGAGGTTCGAGTGCTGTGTAGGTAGTCTAAGATAACAGAATATAAATAATGACATGTATAACTCAAAGCCATTAGAGACTAAGCTTTGGATAATAGCCCAACAATGTAAATCAAAATCACACCGAAGTGTCCAAAACACATATTTAATTAGATAGGAACCCAAAGTATCAGCGTGGCTCCAATAGAGAGTGACAAACCACAGTAGAAAGGAGACACTTAGGACCAAGACTAAGCCAGGAGGGAGCCCCCCTCCTCCTGTCAGACTAGTCACAAGTTAACATCCAGGGTCATCCAAGATTTACGGAATTCTGAAGCAATATTGGTACTTACTACCAACATCATACTCCGACCCTTCTTAAACACCCGAGCATCACTTACCGAAAGGGAAAGTCCATACTGAATCATTTGAGTCCTAGTTACCCCCGAGAACAAGCTAGTGGGGAGACATGGTTACATAAACGCAGTACAGGGTCATATAGATGTGGTATCTGTAGTATGTGCAGGTTGGCAGTACATGATGAACAAGCCTTTCAATACAATGGTTCAAAAAGCTATTACATAAAAGACCATATTGATTGTACAACTAAGTATGTAGTATATGCCATTATCTGTAAGTGTGGTAAGGTATACATTGGTAGTACTATTAGGAACCTTAAAGAACGTATTTCAGAACACTACAGGGCCCTGAAAAATGCGGATATTAGATATCCAATTGCTGTCCATGCCCTTGAATGCCCAGCACAGAGCACACATTTGTCATTTACATTTCATGGTGTTGACTTTGTGAAACCGGACGTCAGAGGGGGTAATCGTGAGCTTAGACACAGGCAGAGAGAATCTTGATGGATTATGAAATTAAGAGCCGTTGAGGAAGGAGGACTCAATATTGATAATGAACTTCAATATTTCTTGGGTACATAACTGTCTGTATGATGTTTGGTGTTATACTGAATCATCTTGATCGGTTCATATGTCATGTACTGAACTATTTCAGATAACGTCTTGATATAGGTTTAAAAGACTTTTGTTTTGCCTATGTACTTGTACTTAACTGTGTTCACTCACCACTACCACACATATTTTGAAACGGATAGTTTACCCATTTTGACTTCAAAACGTATCTCCCTTCTTTCCTTGGTTATCCTGTTATTGTCTCAACGTTGACCTGCATCAAGTGTACTATGTGGCTTTTATTGGTTCTTCCATAATTTGGTATCGGATGATTTTCAGTCTCCCAAGAGAACAGCTGAACGGGCCGTTATCATTGATGTTTTATTCTTATAGTTTTGTATTGAACTTTTTATGTTACATGTTATATGCAGACTATATAATTGACTTTACCTTCTAACTGGTTGTTAACAACCCTCACGTACAATTTTTGTCAATAATACATGTATAGCATCACTACAAACTATTTCTATTTTTCTTTTTTCTAGGCCCCCCCCTTTGGGGGTATGTCTAATTGAGTGGCCTTTGACTTAGCCTCACATCTCACCACTTCATGATGGCAGCAAAATAATTCTCGACACTTTTTAACTCTATCTGCAACAGTTTCATACTGTGACTATTTGGCTTGCACTATTTAGGTATCCTATAAGTTATAAATTTGGACTTTCTTGGGAGTACAGCTGAACAGTCCGTTTTCACGGACGTTCAATGGTTATAACTTTTATATATTTTTCCTTTTTTTCTTCATGTTACATGCAGTTTATTACTTTTACTTTACTGACTAATGGGTTGGTTTTAACCCTCACTACTTATAGTTTCGATATATACACATACAAGTCTCATTTGAGACTTATTTCTCGTCTTTCCGGCCCCCTATTTGGGTGTGTCCTGTTTTGAAGCAACTTATAGGGTCTCGTATTTGACTGCTCCAAAATGGCGGCGATATTTCTGATAGTATGATGCTCGTTACTCCTGACGCTCGTTACTGCTGACGCTCGTTACTGCGAGTCCTTCCTCTAATCATCAATCAATCAGTCAATCATTTGTAGAACGCACTACATACCCGCAAGGGTCTCAAGGCGCTGGGGGGGGGGGGCGCTACTGGTCAAACAGCTAGGTCTTGAGTAGCCTCCTGAAGGTCAGCAGGTCTTGGGTCTGTCGTAGACTCAGTGGGAGGGTGTTCCAGGTCTTGGCGGCGAGGTGGGAGAAGGATCTTCTGCCGGTGGTTGTTCTCCAGATGCGCGGGATGGTGCCGAGTGTGAGGTCTGCGGAGCGGAGCTGGCGGTTGGGGATGTAGAAGGAAAGTCGTCTGTTGAGGTAGGCGGGGCCGGTCTTGTGGAGTGCCTTGTGTGCGTGGATGAGGAGCTTGAAGGATATCCTCTTGTTGATGGGGAGCCAGTGCAGGTTTCTCAGGTGGGCAGTGATGTGGCTGTGGCGTGGTACGTCGAGGATCAGTCGTGCAGAGGCGTTTTGGATGCGTTTCAGTCGTTTGATGAGCTTGGTCGGGGCTCCTGGGTAGAGGGCGTTTTTGCAGTCGAGTCTGCTGCTGACGAGGGCCTGGGTGAGTGTCTGTCGGGATCCACCTGTAGATCTTGCAGAGCATGCGCAGGGTGTTGAAGCAGGAGGAGGAGACGTGCTTGGTCATGGAGAGCGTTGAGTCGAGAATGATTCCCAGGTTGCGTGCGTGGTCGGTGGGTGTCGGGGCTGCCCCCAGTGCCGTCGGCCACCAGGAGTCGTCCCAGGCTGAAGGGTTGGAGCCGAGAATGAGGACCTCCGTCTTGTCCGTGTTCAGCTTCAGTCGGCTGATCTTCATCCAGTCGGCGACGGCCTTCATTCCTTCGTGAAGGTTGGATTTGTCGATGATGGGGTCCTTGGTGAGGGAGAGGATCAGTTGGGTGTCGTCGGCGTAGGAGATTATGTTGAGGTCGTGCTGTCGGGCGATGTGTGCGAGCGGGTTCATGTAGATGTTGAATAGTGTTGGGCTGAGGTAAGAACCCTGGGGTACGCCGCAGATTATCTCGGAGGCTTCGGATCGGAATGGGGGGAGGCGGACGCTCTGGATTCTGCCGGAGAGGAAGGAGGTGATCCATTCCAGAGCCTTGTCTCGGATCCCTACGGCTTGGAGGCGTGTGCGTAGTGTGCGGTGCCAGACGGTGTCGAAGGCGGCGGAGAGGACCAGGAGGATGAGGACCGCGGTCTCACCGTTATCTAGCAGGGTCCTGATGTCGTCGGTGGCGGCGATGAGAGCAGTCTCGGTGCTGTGGTTGCTGCGGAACCCTGACTGGGAAGGGTCCAGGATTCTGTTTTCTTCAAGGTATTGGGTTAGCTGTCTGTTGACGATCTTCTCGATGACCTTGGCCGGGAACGGAAGCAGAGAGATGGGCCGGAAGTTCTTGAGGTCTCTTGGGTCCGCCTTGGGTTTTTTGAGTAGGGCGTTGATCTCGGCGTGTTTCCAGCTCTCTGGGAAGGTCGCGGTCTCGAGGGAGAGATTGATGACGTTGCGCAGATGGGGTGCGATGGAGCTGCTGGCTTTGTTGAAGATGTGGTGCGAGAAAGGGTCTGACGGGGAGCCGGAGTGGATTGTGCTCATAGTCTTGATGGTGTCATCGAGGCTCACGTTGGCCCAGGCTAGCAGGGGGCCGTGGTCGATGGTGTGTGGACAGTCTGTTGTGTTGATGTCTGTTGGGGCTGTCTGGGTGTTGAAGATGTCGTGGATGTCTGCTATCTTGCGGTGGAAAAAAGCGGCAAGGGAGTTGCACAGGGCTTGCGACGGTGGGATGTCGTTGGTGTTGGAAAGTTTCTTCACGATGTTGAAGAGCTCCTTGCTATTGTGTGCGTTGTTGTCGAGGCGGTCTTTGAAGGAGGTCCTCTTGGCAGTCCTGATGAGGTGATGGTGGTTGCGGGTGGCGTCCTTGTGGGCTGCGTGGCTGTCCGGCGTCTGCTCACTGTGCCATTTCTTCTTTAGTTTCCGGCAGGCTCGCTTGGAGGCTAGGAGTTCTGGGGTGAACCAGCTGGTCCTCTTGCTGGTGACTCTGTAGGAGGGTTTCTTCAGTGGGGCAAGGGTGTTGGCGCAATCGTCGATCCAGCGTCTGAGGCTGTGGGCAGCGTCGTAGGTGTTGTAGAGTTTGGTGGGCGGGCTGAGAGCGAGGTTTGTGTGTAGTTGGTCTTCGGTGATTTTGTTCCAACAGCGGCGGGGGATCTGTTGGGTGCGGTGGTGTGTGGTGGGTTTCTGGAAGGTGAAATGAGTGCAGCGGTGATCGGTCCAGGGGAGTTCGGTGGTGTGCTTGAAGGAGACGTGGGAGCTTGAGGAGAAGACGGGGTTAAGCATGTGGCTGGCCGAGTGGGTAGGCGTTGTGACGAGTTGCTTCAGTCCGAGGTTGGTGGTTGGTTGGTGGTTGGTTGTCGATCAGGGTGGTGGAGTTGTTGTTGTTCTCAAGGTGAAATTTCAGGTTTCCGGGGAGGATGTAGTCGTGGAGGTCAGGGGGGTGCGTGCTGATGAAGTCGACGATGGAGTCGCTGAACTGGAGTCGGAGTCCGGGGGTCTGTAGATGAGGGTGCCTCTGAGGGTGGAGTTGGGGTCTGTGTGGATCTGGAAATGCATGTGTTCGGCGGTGCTGAGAGTGTCGGCGGTGCTGATCGAGACCCTGATGATGTTCTTGTGGACGATGGCGATTCCTCCTCCGACTCCGTAGTGGTGATCTCTGCGGGTGATCTTGTAGCCGTCTGTGATAGCGATGTCGGGTGCGGAGGAGTTGTTCATCCAGGTCTCTGTCAGGAAGGCGATGTCCGGGGATGAAGTATCGAGCTCGACGGCATGTTTGCGTGCGGAATGGGTGTTCAGTAGAATGCATCGGAGATCATTGTGGCCTTTCTTGGCGGGTGGTTCGGCGGTTCTGAGGCTGGTGTAGCTGCAGTTCCGGCAGGTTAAGGGACCCTGTGTGCGTTTCGGGGCGGCTTTGAAGCTGGTGTGGGTCCGTCCGGAGTTGAGAGCGTGGAGTGTGCTGGTATCGTAGCGGCGGCAGTCGTCGTGGCGGGCGCAGGGACCAGGGCGCTGGGTGCGGTTCAGGCGCGGACGGGCGCAGACGGGCTTGCCTTAGGTGCGCCTTCGACACGCCAGCGTTGCGGCTGCACAGCGGCCGCCATATATGAGGAGGTGGGAGGGAGGAGCAGCTGGGAGGCGGTAGGCAGGGCAGGGGCATCGAATGGGCAGTCAGGGGGGCGGTACTGCAGGGGACGCAGAGGCTGGAGTGGTAGCGGTGAAGGGCGACGAAGGGAGCAGAAGGCAAAAGCGGGCACAAAATTATGGGGCAGCGAAGGGAACTGAAGGCAAAGCAGGCCCAAAATTACAGGGCAACGAAGGGAACAAGGCAAAAACAGGCAGAGAAACACAGGGCAACGAAGGGAACAGAAGGAAAAATCGGGCAGAGAAACACAGGGCAACAAAGGGAACAGAAGGAAAAAACGGGCAGAGAAACACAGGGCAACGAAGGGAACAGAGGGAAAAAACGGGCAAAGAAACACGGGGCAACGAAGGGAACAGAAGGCAAAAGCGGGCACAAAATTACGGGGCAACGAAGGGAACAGAAGTCAAAAACAAGCAGAGAAACACAGAGACAGCGAGGGAAACAGAAGGAAAAAGAGGGCACAGATCAAGTACAGGCACCGGGAGAAGACAGACAACAGCAGTCACAGACACCAAATAGCAATAAATGCAATGCAATAAGATACAGATGGTGATACAAACCTACGGCCTACCACTGGCCCCCAGGGATGAGGTGCAGGTGGTAGCCTGTGGGTGGAGGAGGGCCTCGAACTTCCTCAGCAGCGGCACCTGTGGCAAGGACACACAGGCGGTGCTGTGCGGAGGGGGAGCGACCTACCTAGCAGGGTCAAGGGTCACTCCTCATAGCTCTCGTGGCTTTAAAGTCTAATATGAATATGGCGCCGTTGCTAGACGCCGAACCCTTACGAGGAGTACTCTCCACAAAGGTTTTTCCGACCGAATAGGTAAGTGGGGCTATATGCTTATGGGCTTTAGCTCCTGTATGTTTATTTTATTTTAGATGCCGTCTATATAATTTGCTGTGTGCAAACTACTGGCACATTCTGTTTAAACCAAACCTGTTTAGAGTTAATTCAATATTGCTGATGCTTGCCCCTTCACACTATTATCCTAATATGAGCCTACTGGAACCTAACATTTGTTTTTTTCCATGTTGTTTTCGTATTGCCTTCCCTGTGCTGTAATTATTAGTTATGCTTGGATGTGTTTTAATCTTTTATGACTTACCGCCGATCATTTTTAGGTCTCGCCTGACCCAGCGCATGCGCTGGTCTGGCGAGACTTATTGAGAGGGCTCCAAAAAGTGCTACCAGGCCAGCCTAGATCTACAGTGCATGTGCGCGCGCGCGCGCGCCGCGCTTTACCACGTTTACTTTCACTTTCACGGCCGCTTTGATGTTTGATCGTGATCGCGATTGCGATCACTCTCACTTTTGCGGCCGCTTTGCATAGTCAATAGGTCTTGCTTTTGGGACGTTATAAGTATTTAGTTATGCAACTGTTGCATGTCTAAACACTTATAAGGTCCCAAAGGCGAGACCTATTGGCTATGCCACTGCTTGTTTCTGTATGCTGCCAGCCACTTGGTTCGTTTTATTCCCATTATAGGGGCATTTAATATGCCAGTTTTAGGGTTATTCATTATGTTTGGAATTTATTGGAGCCACGCTGATACTTTGGGTTCCTATCTAATTATGTATGTGTTTTGGAAACTGGTGTGATTTTGATTTACATTGTTGGGTTATTATCCAAAGCTTAGTCTTCAATGGCTTTTAGTTATACATTAGGCCACACTCTAGGGAAATTATAAGACAAATTTACCAGGTTGCTAAATTTACATGCTGAAATGCCTTACAATACTTTTTTTTAAATTAAACATTCAACAATCTTTTCTTTTGTTAAATTGACAAATACAAGGTTAAAAACATATTTAAAAACATACTCATCACATTTTTTTTAACCTTGTATTTGTCAAGTTAACAAAAAAAGTTTGGGGGGAATAAACATTGATTGATAGAACATTCCTTTGAATTTGTATGTTTAATTTTAAAAAAAATGTATACTGTTTATTGTAAGGCATATCAGCATGTAAATTTAGCAACCTGGTAAATCTGTCTTATAATTTCCCAAGAGGGCGGCCTCTTTTTCACTTAGCTAACCAATTGGGTTAGAGGATACAATCCTCTTGCTTTCTGAATAGAAGGAAAATGGAATTCTTGTTTGTTGTTCTAGTATCTATACCCATCCCTTTTCCAAGAATAAGGGTATCTCCTATAATTTTTTGATTTTGAGTTATACATGTCATTATTCATATTCTGTTATCTTAGACTACCTACCCAGAACACCACTCAAACCTCTTTGAGGATTTGACAAACTTTACCTCGGGGACACTAAAGACATTGTTTAGAGATTCATGCTTGATACATGTGAACCGCAAAGGGGGCTGTATGCACAGCTTCCGTAGCTGCGAGAATAAACGGTGAGATTATGGTAGCTGTCATTGCTTCACGCAAAAACAGCAAAGCACTACCAAAAATGTTTCCACTCAAGTACTCCTACAAGTTAGATGCTAATAACATTCCATTTGCTCAGATTCCTGGAGTGGGGGATAGAGTAATTCCAAACATGGATCGGAGGTGAGGTATAATTCTAGCAGAACACAAAGTGTTAGGTACTGCACATGCAGGAGTTACGACGACTGTTTCTTTATTGAAACAACGCTATTGGTGGCCTGGATTAAAAAAAGCAGACAAAAGGCTATGTCTTGAAATGCGACATCTGCCAGCAGATGAAAGGTTCTACGCTAACACTTCCAGCGCAAACACCATTATTAATATCTGACAAACCACTGGCATGTGTTTACTTGGACCATTGCTGCCCCTTACAAAGAGATGGGGCTTTCAGGTTAATCATGGTTGCTCAAGATTCCTATGGGTGTGGCCCTAACGCTCGGCTGACGCTCAAACTGTTATGAAGGATTTGTGAATCTTTATAGGGACAAACGCGATTGGCACATTACATTCTGACCAGGGCCCTGCGTTTAGCTCTCCAGCTTACAAGGAGGCCATGCGAGGATTGGGTGTAGCATTGTGGTACCCCTCTCCATACCATCCCGATGGGAAATTCAGTCGTGGAGAAGAAAAACTGAGACTTAAAGCAATCTTTAACAGCTAGAGTATTAGGCACGGGTGAGAGTTGGGTAAAACATCTGTATGGAGTGAACAATATGCCAAGATGTTCTCTAGGGGGATCACTCCATATGAGGTCCTATTTAGGACAAGAATGTGGGTACCTGATCTTGATTGTGAAGGCGGAGTGGCGGATGAAAAACCTTTTGACATCCATGATAGTTTGGCTGTTTTAAGTTTCTAAATGAATCCAGGACACAACAAAGTAATGTTCACCTGAAGCAGACCGCCACTGGGGAAGTCAAATCAGTCACAGCAAGACCTGTCTGGATCCCAAAAGTCGGGGATCTGGTCAGATAGAAAATTGCGGACAAGAAGGAATTTGGGCCATCCTACAGAAAGCCTGTACAGGTCTTAGCTACCTGCTCTTGCCGAGAGAAAGGAGAAAATTTTTGTCTCAATCGACCTAATCAAACCACACTATGTGGTCGATACTGAGTAGTAGACCATGTGGACTCCAAAGTAGCAGATGCCCTCCTCTCGCTACAATTCAAGAAGTTCAAAGGGAAAGACTCATTACGTTCGAAGAGTCTCCTGCACGGAATGATGGACTATGCAACAATGCTATGGAACTCGTCCCTCATGAACCTGAAGTGAAAATTCAGAATCCAAATGGAAAACAAATTGCAATAAGACCAAATACAGATGTCTACATCAACATTCCTCAACATGAGCAAACTACAATTTTAACAAATCCTGATGCAATACCAACAATTGATCGAACTGCTTCTGGCTACTTCATTAACTTTGATATGTTTTCTTTGGATCCAAGTGAACCTGAAACAATGCCAGCCCAATAATCACGCAAGCAGCAAGTTGAAGACTTTCTGACCTTTCTTAAAAAGACTTACCTGGTGTCACCTTGGTCAGAACTATGGGTAATCACCAGGATACTTTTCTTTCTTTTCTGGGTAGGCTTCGTAATAGTTTTTAGCATGCTTTTTAATGGACAATACATCCGACATAGCTCTGCAGCCCAAAAGGTGAATCTAATTTTGAAACCACATCAATCATCTCATCGAGAACAAAGCGACTTGTTATCAGTGAACATTTTTTTTTTTTTAAACCTTTTATTTTCAATTGTTTTTCAATAAAACAGAACCTCAACAGTACAGCATACAGCGTATTCTTCACCTTGTTTTGGACTGGAGCAACAGTGCTAAGGAGAGTAAAGAACAATAAGGTTTCCACAATCCTATTATAATTATGTCTCAATATTAAATGGAACATAAATTAGGCCATACATGCATATGCCATACACTTATAACATTTATTCTCCTTGAGTTCCACTCTCTTGATGCTCTTCCTTGTTGTTCTCGCTTACCTCACTGTCTGAGGCACTTAGATCAGACCCCCCCTCCTGCCGTCAAAAACCCAGCATTACACAATACCCTCCATTCCATTAATTCTGATTGTAGGTTTTCGTCTCTGCGTGTGAGCTTCATATGTGTCTCTTCAGCTAACGCCCATTCTCTAATGTCCCTGATCCAGAGTGACATCTCTGAGCCTCTTTGCCCCATCCATGTTATGGCCACCCTGCGTCTGGCTAATACTAACAATAATTGCAGCAATTTATAAGGTAACTTCCATTTTTTAGGCTTCCGTATGTGTGCTAGTAAACATTGCAGTGGTTCTTCCCTTAGCGGAAGTCCCGTGACCTCCCGTACTTTATGACCACCCCCGTCTAGAACTGTCTCACCACAGAGCATCTCCATGCCAGATGAAGAAAGCCTGCGACCTCAGCAGTACACCTGGGGCACTTAGCATCTTTATTTTGTGAAATGTGCTTTAACTTTACTGGTGACAGGTAAGTGCGGTGTAGAAAATTATAATGTGTTAGTTTAAATATAGCATTGCAGGAGACAGTGTGCATGAGAGCTCCTATGGACGCCCAAGTTCTCTCTCCTATCTATATACTGAGGTCTTTTTCCCTAGTCACCCTTGACGGTGGTACAGGAGTTGTAGAGTCCTGCTTCATTGCTTTATACAGGAGGGAAACCATTTTGCCACCAGCGCCACACGTAAGTAGTATGTCTAGTGTATGTGTTGTTTGGGCTAATCTGGGAATTGTGTCCAGGTGATTTTAACTGCCTCCTGAGTACCTCCATAGTGCAAGTAGTGCTCCTGCCCTAGCTTAAAACACTCACTGGCCTGTTCGTAGGAAATAAAGGTCTAATTTGAGAACAGGTCTGCGAGGACCCCACAGCCGCCATCTCTCCAGGCCTGGAACGACATGTGTGTACCCATCTCTCGGATGGGGGCTAGGACCCACATCGATAACTCTCTATGGAATGGTGCTAGATGTTTGCTGTGTGTCGCACTACATATGGGAGGGTTCCCTCCGCTCCCTTACCCTTCATCAGTGCAGTCTGAAGCCTTAACGGGTCAGATCTACCTGCTAACTGGCGCTTTTCCGAGTTATCCTTTTCTGCCATCCACCTCCCCGCGTGTTGGAGCTGAGCTGCATAATAATATTGTATTGTAATTGTATTTATATAGGGCTTCCTACCCCTGACAAGGCGTCAAAGCACTTTTTCGGCGACTAGCACGCTACTCCGGGACCCATAGAGGATTAGTATAGTGAAACATGAAAGTAATTTTAAATGGTGGTTAGGTTAGTCAGTTATTTGGTTTCGGAAGGATAGCAGAAGGATAGAAGAGGAAAAAAGGTTTGTATTTATGTAGCACTTGTTACCCCTGATAAGGTGTTGAGGCGCTTATTTAATTATTTTTTTAAATTTATTTTTTGCCAAGTAGCACGCTACTCTGAAACCCATAAAGGATTAGTGGTGTATTAGTATGGTGAAATATGAAAGTAATTTGAGTGGTGGATATTAGTCAGTTATTTGGAGTGAGAAGGATAGCGGAGGGATCGAAGGGGATGAAAGGTTTGCATTCATATAGCACCTGTTACCCCTGATGGGTGTTGAAGCGCTTTTCTGGCAAGTAGCACGCTACTCCAGAACCCATAAAGGATTAGTTTTGAAAATTAGTATAGTGAAATATGAAGTAATTTGAGTGGTGGATATGTTACTCGGGTATTTGGATAGAGAAGGGTAGGTGGTGGGATAGAAGAGGGAAAGAGGTTTGTATTTATATCGCGCTTGCTACCCCTGATGGGGTTTTGAAGCGCTTTTTGGCAAGTAGCACGCTACTCTGGAACCCATAAGGATTAGTGTTGAATTAGTATGGTGAAACATGAAAGTAATTTGAGTGGTGGATATGTTAGCCAGCTATTTGGATTGAAAAGGGTTGGGGAGGGGTAGAAAATGGAAATTGGTTTGCATTTATATAGATCAAAGCGGGGTGCTTCCAGGCCTCCCTCCTCATAGCTGCGTTTCAAAGTATTTAAGGCCACTCTACTCCTTCTTCCCGTGCAAAGCAGTGAGGTCAGGATCATATTCAGTTGTTTAAAAATATGCGTCGGAAGCGGATAAAATAAGTTCTGGAACACATACAGGGTTCTAGGAAGCATTACCATCTTTGAGATGGCTAGCCTGCCCATCAGGGACAGTGGAAGGGTGTTCCAGAATGTCACCGAACGCCATAGGGCCGTGCGTGTCCGATCCACGTTCATGGCCACTGTCTGTGCATCTGACAACGTAACCTGAACCCCCAAGTACCGTAAGCCCATACTTTCCCATCGAAGTCCCGGGTCCGGGAGATCCCCTAGGGGCACTGCAGCTAATCCCGACAGCGGGAAAATCGATGATTCGTCATCAGTGAACATTACAGCAGTTCCTATACTGGATGGTATAGTGTGGGACAAGGTTGATTTCTATATATGTGGCCCGACCGAACTTTTAAAAATTCCACATTTCTTTAAAATATCGTTAAGTGATATCATTACCTCAAGTACATTTTCCGATGATTGGGACTTTGAAACTGTAAATAACATGTTGTCTGATTTGTAAAAATCTGCTGCATTTACTAATAGTGAAACATTGGAAAACACACCACATTTTGAAACAATGTATTGTTATCAGCATTATGGTCATCACTTTCTGCATAAATCTGCTAATCCTAGAAATGTGTTCACATACCACCAGTGGGAACATTGTCCAACACCGCCGAAGGGCAGTTCAAAAACATTTACACACAAGTTTCCATATTTTTCAGGGTTTAACGTCTGACCCAGCCTCATATTATTATAAGGTTGCATCAACATCAGCACAGAAAAATAGGTTAACAAACACCAAACAGATTTACTCTGCTTTCTTTATTACCCAGTTGTCTGAACAAGGTTACGACTTTTGGAAAGACACTATAGACTTGAAATCGCTCTGGGGTACTAGAGAATGGCAAGTTCAGGGAAGGGAAGCTTTGTTTAGAGCATGCCTTATCCCTCAACAGATGATGTTTTTGAACAATACAGTGCAACAACTTCTTGCTTTGGACTAGCCAAGAACAAAGACTTGAATTCACCTCGGCTGCCATCTCCATCACACACCAAGGGAAACGAAACATCACATAAAGTGATTACATTAGATGACATCATACAATTCAATTAATCAGACCCCGATTGGAAGAAATGGTTGATTTGGCCCACAGACACCAATAGTTGTCAAGCTAAATTTATGGGTAAGACCGAAGGGTTCAGTATCCATAGGCCAGATCTGTGTTATGTACAGAGAGAACATTCAAGGATAGTAACATCCTACAGTGTTGGGAAGTTGTGCCTGGATTGGCTAAAAACCTCAACGCTCACACAGGTGAAACAACACTTATCCTTACTGACACAGGATGTGGATCTTAGGGATTTTTTCCATGTCCCAGGGAGCCACGTTAGAAACTTTTCATTCATGCTAGCATTTATGCTGCCTACAATGAAATATGGAAAATATCCCAACAAGAGGCCACAGAGAGACTACGAGAGATAGACCGTATAAATCTAGAAAAATCTCTAGCAGTGGTAGACAATGGGTTAACTACATTGACCTCCAGGATATATTCCTTAGGCAACATTGTATCTTTTGCAATAAACATACTAGAAAAGGATTTAGCCATATTACAATTCGGGCAATCTCAATTACGTTCTATTATGTTGTTAAGCTGGACGCTGCAATCTTTGCGTGCTGGCTATGTGCCTTGGCGTTATATTAACAGTACATCTCTGTTCTCTGAATACAATCTAACAGATAAACAGATAAAAATGGCACAAAGGGGAGCAAAATATACAATGCTGCGTATCGAAAAACTGGCTAGATTAGCATTTACAGTGGCAGAATCACCGTCCACAGAATCGCTAATCCATGGCCACATAACTCTACCGGGCACTACTTTTCAGTTTCAGTTTTGCCTTGAACAAAAGCAGGCAGGCAGATATTAAAACAATGGGTAGGGAATACATTAAGGAATCTTGGGAATTACCATACAGCTTTTAATGCCGGAGTGGGGATTGAGAAGTGTTTCTAAGCGGTACAACCTGTGAGAACGCTTTAAGTGGATCACTCATATGTCAGGATATAATGCTGCACGGGGCTTGTAATGGTTCTGTGGCGAACTTGTCCTGTTATCTGAGGGGTGCCCCAGCTGCAGTGATAACTCCAGCATTTGGGCTACTTTCGAATGGGAGTTACTTGATGCTGAACTGTCAGAGCTGCTGTGGAATGCTCCCGGGCATCGCATATCTAGTAACCGTGAGCTCCAGGGTTACTTGTTGTATGCAAGTATTGTTTCCACCAACACGTACAGTCAGGGAGGCGCCATTATGGCCTTCATTGAATGTTTCTTTAATACAGTTTGATACTCTAAGCAGAATGAAAGCTATGCTTTTACAGAAGTCTGTGCCCCTAACCTCCGCTCAAGATACTTTTGATCTCCAGATCGCAAGGTCTTTGGCAGAGATACAGGCGTTTATACATACAAACTGCCCTTTTCATTTCGCAGAAATGGTAAATCATATCTTTAACATGTCTGATATGACAGGCATAGTCCACCTATTTAAGAACATAGGTTCTGGACTTCTGGGCATTTTTCAGACTGTACTTGGAGTTATACCAAACTTTATACACTCCGTATTCGGAAGCATCTTTGGAGGACTTCCGCGAATCCTGTTTCTAATAGCAGGTATCCTGACTGTTTTCCACCTGCTACGCATTGGACGTCCCAGTCACCAAAGAGATAGGAAAAGCACTCGTGGAGCGTAAATACCATGACCCCATGGTACAACATCTAGGCATGCCTCGCCTAAGAGAACTAAGTGTATCTTGGTTCTTGTCATTTCGACTATTCTGGATTGACTGCATCTTACCTGTCCTCCGATGCCTGTTTTGCGGAGAAGAATGCTATTAGACCTTTGTTTGACACTCCCATCATGTGCGCAACCGGACGTGAATGCTGTACTGGACCCGATAACGGCCCATGTGCTGCAGTGTCCTCAGCGTATTCCAATGTTGATGGCGGCATTCCTTGAGCCACCACAGGTAGTGACTGCACCTGTTAGTATGGACATCGGCTCCTCCACTGACACCCAGGCTGTCAACGGTGCACAGGCTGTCCCAGCACCAGCTGCAGACAGCGTGGAACATCATCTGTGCTCAATTGACGTACTCTGCGAGGTGCTACAGGGGCCGTCTACTGGGGAAGCAAGCAACAAAAATGTTGCGTCTACCAGTCTGGACACATAAACATTTGACTCATTTTGGTTTGTCGTGAGCTGGAAGAAATACGCCCTTTTTTAAACAAAGCTCAAATTTGGAACTCAAAAACTAAATTGAAATTCCTTTCCTTTATTGGGCATACATGGCTTTCTAATGCTTATAGTGATTCGTACTATTACTACGGACACTTTAGAGCTAGGCTTGCGAATTTGTTTTTTTGTAGACATTTTAAAGTTTTTTAGAAATTTTTAGAAGTTTTAAACATTTTAGCTAAAGATATGTTTTTATTAACTTTGTGCGTACCAATATCTAATTAAGCTAGAGGTACAGTAATAAGTTACATATGTCGTCTATTCGGAAGAGGAGTGGGTGTTATATTCCATATAGGTACCCTATAGAGGTGCAGGTAATATTGCCACCTTTCACCTATATCCTTCCCTACATTACATACATAACGGTTCATAGGGACTTACCTTTTACCGAGATACAATACTTCTTTCAGAACGTGGATTTTTCCCTAGTTCGAATCTCATACATTATGCATAAGGCTTCTTGGAAGCACAGCAGGAGTAACAGCAGGACTGACATCTCCTGTATAATATCTCTTTATAAAGTTCAGGCCCGATGTCATCCTTTAGGCCGACACAGTAACTCAGCAAGGTAGGACCCCTGGGGAGAACTATGGGTATATATACATCATGTCTTGCTTAGGAAGATAGAGGAGAACGAGACATCCCGGCTGACACACTGACCAGAGACACTCAGGTTCCTGCATGTAGACACTCCAGCTCACAGTGGTCTAACATCCCTCGCGGGGTGTCCAACTCGAGACCAGGATGGGGTCCCATATTCTCTCATTCTCAGGTAATGGGGTTGACTAGATCCTAGAGGTATTCTTGGCATAACACCTACACAGATGCTAGATACAGTTAGGTACATCTAGTTAGGGAGGCATTGTAGAAGTGCGCACCTTTTTATCATGTGTTTTATGCACTTATATGTATTCATGATTATTGCAAGATGGTAGAACTATACCATCCATTTACTGTCTTAGTGCTTCTAATCATATATCTCTGCTATTGTCTCATGGTTGTTGCAGCTCACCTATTTTACTCTAGAATAAAAACTGTTCAATTAATCCTTATTGACAAACGCCCGGTATGTTTATTTTGTGTATCTCTGAGACAAACTAAGTGAGCACAAGTGACTGAGCGAAAAGTAGTACATTGTTTCCACAATTCTGAGGGATCATGGTTGTCATGTTCGGAGGTTGCCAGAATCTATTCTCACCTTGGTAAGAGGGGATTATAGTGGCACTGTGAGCTAGCTAATACAGACAGCCTAACGTATCCGGTGGAGGTGCACGGAATCAGCCTGCCATCAATCCCACAGTTTGTTATCCAAATGCGCAGATCCTGTATAGGTTATATAGGAACTACACGACAGAACAGTCCAGCCGGAACTGCCAATCCAGGGCTTCCCCGGACCGGAAACAAGCATCCTGGGACTGGTTTCGGGGTAACACTTCATCAGACAGGCTAGCTTGAATCCAGTGGCAAAGTGAGCAAGGGACCCACGTGCAGGCATACCCTGCCAACCTGGTGAGAATAATGCAAACACAAAAAGATGATTGATGGAGCACTGAAACTTTTCAGACAGTCACCCCCCAGTCACAGGTCTGGGTTGAATCCATCATCGTTCTTTAGCTCACTTCGCCACCCCAGTTTAGACTCACCCAAGCCGACATCTTGGACATCTGCCTGAATGCATGTCTCACTAGTGTCAGACTCCCTTGGCCCAGGTCTGTCCTGGTTTCTTTGACATCTGTCTCTCTGATGTCAGACCCCCTGAACCCATCTCTCCCTAGCATAACAGACACCCAAGGGATTTGTCTGGCCTGATCTCTTGCACATACATCTCTCAGATGTCACACCCTCTGCCTCACTAATGTCAGACTCTTTTGGCCTTTGTCTAGCCTGGTCTGTTTGACTTCGGTGTCTCCAATATCCGACTCCCTGAACCCATGTCTCACTAGTCTCCTAGACTTCCATGGCCCATGTCTTACTTGGACTCTCGGACATCGGTCTGTTTGATGTCAGCGCCACTGATCCCATGTCTCATTAGTAACAGACTCCCTTGGCCTTTGTCTAGCCTGGTCTCTCAGGCATCCGTCTCCAAGACATCGGTCTCTCTGATCTCAGTCCCCTGTGTACCCCGTCTCACTAATGTCAGACTCCCTTGGCCCAAGTCTATCATTGCTCTTGGACATCTGTCTCTCAGATACCAGACCCCTTGGACCCCTATCTTACTAGTGTGACAGACTTCCTAGGCCCAGGTCTATCATGATTCCTCGGCAATACCACAGGAGCCGCCCTGCAAAACTCATCCTGTATTAACATCAACAATGTTCCAATGAAGTCTGCATCAGATAGGTTTTTAAAATTAGTTTATTTGTTTATTTGTCATTTATAGAGCGCATGAATCACCCCAGTCTGGGTAGCTCCACGCTGTAGCAGCTCTTGTGAACAGCCAGAGTAGGTGGATCAGAATAGTGCAGTTTTTAACTTTTTCCTGAAAGACAGATAATTGGTACAGAGGCGGATGTCCCTGGGTAGTTTGTTCCAGAGTTGGGGGGCTAGGTAAGTGAAGGATTTGTCTCCTAATCTGGTTTGTTTTATGCGTGGTACGACGAGGTGATCTTTGAGCCCTGACCGGAGGATTCGGGGGGGTGTATCTGACCAACTTGTCCGACAGGTATCTGGGTCCCATTTTATGTAAGGCTTTAAACACCATGCAGCAAACTTTAATTTGACTTTTTTGCGTATGGGCAGCCAGTGTAGTTTGCGGAGTAGGGGGAGTGAAGCTGTTCTGGGGGAGCACTGGCCACTAAGCGGGCTGCTGTATTCTGGACTACTTGCAGTCTGTTCAGGGAGGTTTCCTTGGCTGAGATCAGCAGGGCATTACAGTAGTCCAGGCGGCTCATGACCAGTGCTTGTACCAGGGTCTTACGTGTAGAGGATGGGAGAAGGGGGAAGCCTCTGCGAAGCAGTCTTAAAGCATGGAAGCAGGCCCTAGTGGTTGCAGTAACATGTTCCTCCAGTCTTAGTTTGTTGTCAATTTGGACCCCTAGGTTCTTAACCACTTGTTTTGGGGACGGGGTTGTGCCCAGTTCATCGGGCCACCAGTTGGGTGACCATCTAGTTATTGCATCTTTGAATGATTTCAGTTTTTTCTGCGTTTAACTGAAGTAAGTTGTTGCTCATCCATTCCGTGATGGTTTTCATGCCCTCCGAGAAAGTGGCCTCGATGTTTGTGGTGTTTTTGTCGAGGACAGGAGTAGTTGTGTGTCATCTGCGTAGGATATTGGTATGAACCCCAAGTTTCTCAAACATGACGCGAGTGGGGTGACATAAATGTTAAATAAGGTGGGGCTTAAGCATGAGTCCTGGGGGACGCCCTTAGAAACCGTGGTGGTCTTAGATTTGAACGGACCAAGGTTGACTGTTTGGGTTCTCTCCTTCAGAAAGTCAGTCAGCTATTTTAGTGCATTGTCCTGAATGCCTATGGCACCTAGTCCCTCTAGCAGTATCTGGTGTGAGATGGTGTCAAATGCAGCAGACAGGTCGAACAGTATAAGAATCACTGCTCGGCCGCTGACCGCAAGCATTCGGATGTTGTCTGTGACTGTAACTAGAGCCGATTCTGTCCTATGTCTAGGGCGGAAGCCTGACTGAGGGTAGTCAAGGCAGTTGGAGGATTCAATTAATGTGGACAGGTGTGTGTTGTTGTGTTTCTCAAGTAGTTTGCTATGGAGAGGGAGCAGTGAGATGGGTCGGTAGTTAGTAATGACGTCAGGGGGTAATTTGGCATTTTTCCTCATAGATCTGTGCAGCTTTCCACTCCTTAGGGAGCTTGCCTTCCTTTATGGAACTGTTTAGTATGGAACAAATGGGGGCAGCAAGCTGGGTGGCGAGAAATCTGGAGATTTTGGCTGGGATGAGATCTGTGGGGGATCCAGATTTAGTCCTTTTCAGCAGGGATTCTGTGTCCTCGGTGGTGAGCAAAGGGAATTCCTCTAGTTTATAAATGCTAGATGAGACAGAGAGGGGTTCGAATCTGGGGTTTGAGCGAGAGCTGGAGGTTGCAGTTATTTTGTTGTATATGTTATAATTTTTTTGTGAGAGTATCCTGCTATACTGTTACATAGCATCTGGGTTGGCGCTTCTTCCGAGTTACAGGCTTTGGGATTGATGAACGTATTGAGTACCTGGAATAGGGTTTTAGGAGTGTTGTCTGCCTGCTTGAGTTGGGTGGTGATATGTTTCTTTCGGGCAAGTTTCAAGTTTCTATAGTACTTGGTCAGGGTAGATTTGAAACTTTCTTTGTCGAGGGGGTCATGGGTTCGGCGCCATAGTCGCTCTAATTTCTGGCACTGGCTCTTTTCTGCCTGGCGGTCAGTAGTATACCAAGGGGTCTGGGGGCGTTTGGGGGTCGCTAGGGACCTATTCAGGGGTATCGGAGTGTCTAATGTGGACTTTATATTGTTCTGAAAATCTGTTAAGCGTTATTCTACGGTGTCAGAGACTGAATTATGGGGAGGTATGAAGGTATCTTTGAAGACAGTGGGTGTTAATTTATGCCATTTTATGTAGCTTCTGATAGTTTGTGCTTTCTGAGACATTAATAGTGGTACATTTAATTAAG
Source organism: Triturus cristatus (assembly GCF_964204655.1). NCBI lineage: Eukaryota > Metazoa > Chordata > Amphibia > Caudata > Salamandridae > Triturus > Triturus cristatus. The sequence goes on along the minus strand of NC_140589.1, from coordinate 1,088,670,767 downwards.
CACATACACAATCTCCAATCAATCAATCATGGCATTTGTAAAGCGCACTACATACCCGCGCGGGTCTCAAGGCGCTAGGGGGGAAGAAGCTGCTACTGTTCGAAGAGCCAGGTCTTGAGAAGTCTTCTGAAGGTCTTCGGTCTGCCGTAGGCGGATGGGGAGGATGTTCCATGTCTTGGCGGCAAGGTGGGAGAATGATCTGCCGCCGGCGGTCACTCTTCGGATGCGGGGGACGGTGGCGAGGGTGCGGTTTGCGGAGCAGAGCTGGCGGGTGGGGGTGTAGAGGCTGAGTCGGCTGTTGAGGTACGTTGGTCCGGTGTTGTGGAGTGCCTTGTGTGCGTGGGTGAGGAGTTTGAAGGTTATCCTCTTGTTGACAGGGAGCCAGTGTAGGTCTCTCAGGTGGGGTGTGATGTGGCTGCGGCGAGGGATGTCGAGGATCAGGCATACGGAGGCGTTCTGGATGCGTTGAAGCCGCTTCAGGAGTTTGGCCGGGGCTCCTGCGTAGAGTGCGTTTCCGTAGTCCAGTCTACTGCCGATGTGGGCCTGGGTGACCGTCCTTCTTGTTTTGGTGGGGATCCACTTGAAGATCCTGCGAAGCATGCGGAGGGTGTTGAAGCAGGAGGAGGAGACGGCGTTGACCTGCTTCGTCATGGAGAGGGTAGAGTCGAGGATGACCCCTAGGTTGCGTGCGTGGTCGGTGGGTGTTGGGGGTGTTCCTAGTGCAGTCAGCCACCAGGAGGCATCCCAGGCCGAGGGGGTGTATCTGAGGATGAGGACCTCTGTCTTGTCTGAGTTCAGCTTCAGTCGGCTGTTCCTCATCCAGTCTGCGACGACCTTCATTCCTTCGTGGAGGTTGGTTTTGGCGGTGTGGGGGTCCTTGGTGAGGGAGAGGATCAGCTGGGTGTCGTTGGCGTAGGAGATGATGTTGAGGTCGTGCCGTTGTGCGATGTGGGTGAGTGGTGCCATGTAGATTTTGAACAACGTTGGGCTGAGGGATGAGCCTTGGGGTACGCCGCAGATGATCTCGGTGGCTTCGAAGCGGAAGGGGGAGGCGGACGCTCTATGTTCTGCCGGAGAGGAAGGAGGAGGTCCAGTCCAGGGCCTTCTCTTGGATTCCGGCGTCGTAGAGGCGTGTTCGTAGTGTGCGGTGGCAGACCGTGTCGAAGGCGGCTGATAGGTCCAGGAGGATGAGGGCCGCGGTTTCTCCATTGTCTAGCAGGGTCCTGATGTCATCGGTGGCGGCGATGAGGGCAGTTTCGGTGCTGTGGTTGCTGCGGAACCCGGACTGGGACGGGTCCAGGATGCTGTTCTCCTCGAGGAAGCTGGTCAGTTGTTTGTTGACGGCCTTTTCGATGATCTTCGCCGGGAACGGGAGCAGGGAGATGGGTCGGAAGTTTTTGAGGACCTTGGTGTCCGCCTTGGGTTTCTTGAGTAAGGCGTTGATCTCTGCATGCTTCCAGCTCTCCGGGAAGGTCGCTGTCTCAAAGGAGTTGTTGATGGTTTTCCGGAGATGGGGTGCGATGGTGCTGCTGGCTTTGTTGAAGATGTGGTGTGGGCAGGGGTCATCCGGGGATCCGGAGTGGACGGTGTTCATGATCTTGATGGTCTCGTCGTCGTTGATGTTGGTCCAGGCGATCAGGCGGTTGGTGCGGGTGGTGGTCGTAGGAGCGGGGGTCTCAGTGGTTGCCGGGGTGGTGACGGCATTGAAGCTGTCGTGGATGTCTGCGATCTTGCGATGGAAGAAGGTGGCCAGCAAGTCGCACAGGTCTTGTGAAGGTGGGATGTCGTTGGTGTTGGAGCTGGGGTTGGAGAGTTCCTTCACGATGTTGAAGAGCTCTTTGCTGTTGTGTGCATTGTTGTCTAGGCGGTCTTTGAAGGAGGTCCTTTTGGCGGATCTGATGAGGTGGTGGTGTCTGCGGGTGGCGTTCTTGTGGGCTGTGTAGCTTTCCGGTGTTCGTTCACGGATCCAGTTTTTTTCGAGTTTTCGGCAGGTTCGCTTGAAGGCCTGGAGGTCTTCGGTGAACCAACTGGCTTTCTTGCCAGTGTCGGTGTTGGAGGGCTTCTTGAGCGGGGCGAGGGTGTTGGTGCAGTCATTGATCCACTGTTTGAGGTTGCGAGCGGCAGTGTCGGATCTGCGGGTGGGCTCCGGGCTAGGGTGGTGGAAAGCTTGTCTTCGGTGACTTTGCTCCACCAGCGGTGCAGCATCTGTTGGGTGCGGTGGTGCGTGGTGGGTTTCCGGAAGGTGAAGTGGATGCAGCGGTGATCGGTCCAGTGGAGCTCGGTGGTGTGGTTGAAGGAGACGTTGGAGCTTGCGGACAAGATGGGGTCAAGCGTGTGGCCGGCGGAATGGGTGGGTGTAGTGACGAGTTGTCTGAGTCCGAGGTTGGTGAGGTTGACGATCAGGGTGGAGGAGTTGGTGTTGTTGTTGTTCTCGAGGTGGAAGTTCAGGTCCCTGAGGAGGATGTGGTCCGTGGAGGCCAGGGCATGTGTGCTGACGAGGTCGGTGATGGAGTTGCTGAACTGTGCTCGTGGTCCGGGGGGTCTGTAGATGAGGGTTCCTCTAAGGGGGGTGTTGGGATCGGTGTGGATCTGGAAGTGCAGGTGTTCGGCGGTGCTGAGGGTGTTGTCAATATGTTATTCATTTTAAAACATATCTGAAGCATACGTCATTGGAAAATTGTTGATGCTAATATCATGAAATCTTGGGCATCTATCTCTCAGGTGTCAGAAACTCTGAACCTGTGTCTCACTAATGTCAGTCGCCCTAGCGCATGGTTCTCTTGGTATCTTGGATATTTGTCTCTGAGACCTCAGACCAGAGCCGGACTGGAAACCCAAAGCAGCCCAGGCAATTTTCAGACCAGCCTGCCCCTCCGTAAGGGGATTGCAAGTGTGAGGCACTGCTGCTTTTGTTACTGGGGGACGAAATTACAGCACTGCTGCAAAACTGTCCCCCAGTAACAAAGCTGGCCCCCTCCGCTATAAAGCCGGCTCCACCCTTCCAGCCTCCCGGGGGAATACATGATGCCCGCCACAGCCAGTCAGGCCCTGGGTATGGATCCTAACATAGAGAAATAGCTCTTTGGAATACTGATGCTAACCCAAAGGGTATAAGTTTAAATGTGTATGCTCCCATGGCTGTAATGAATGATGTCAGGTCTTGTGAGTCAGGATGTAAACTCATTTGATAGTATGCTGAGGCTAAGTCGAGGGTTGAAAAGAATTTAGTTCCAGCTCATGGAGTCAACATTTCTATGAAGTTGGGCATGGGAAACCTATCAACAATCACTTCCTTGTTGAGGGCCCTCAAGTCAAGACACAACGGTATTTTATTGTCTGATCTGCTGGCCACACCAAAGGGCTAGCAACTCTCTGGCTTCTACTGGTCCTATGATGCCTAGTCTACACAACTTTTCCAATTCTTCTTTTACAGCACTAAACTCACATATGGGTAACCTCCTGATTTTTGAAACTACGGGAAAAGCTCCTTCTTTTACTTTTATCTTGTGTACGTATGTTTTGAGACACTCTAGATTTCCATTAAACAGTTCTTGTAACTCATTTTCAAAATTCATGTGTTCCTGTATCATTTGAACTTGAATTTGAGGCCAAGCGTTGCGATATCAATATATACTCCTAGATCCTTTTACACTGGCCAACCCAAATTTTATCTTTCTGACACATGATTTTTTTTAAATCACAAATCTATTCTCGTTCTCAGTGTTCCCTTGAAACTACCCTTTCATTTTAATAGGTTGACCTCCATAACCTCCTAGCTTTATGCCCATCTTATGAAGCTTCATGTTTTTATTCATTGATTTGCTGAAACGTTCTCTAAAATCATCGTCAATCAAACATGGCTTCAACCTCTATGTCATCTATTGTTGTCATGTCTTTGGATTATACGTATTTGAATCAGTCATGTGCCAGACTGTTTCATCACATATTTCTTGACATTGTGACTTTTCTTTATGGGCATTTGACTCCTACAACACACCATATAATGCCCATCCTACCACGTTTATTATATATGACCTTTACGGCATGACATCATTTTGAACTGGCTATGTGCCTTACCTGGCCACACCAATACTTAAAGCAATATTAATTTCTCTTGTAAGTTTCCTTCTGTTTATCCATGACAAAATGTACTACTTCTTTGTCATTGATAACTTTATTTGTTGTTGTGCTCTTTAATCTTTTACATATATTAGCATATGCACAACTTGTTTAGCAATGATTAATACTTCACTTAAAGGAGGGTCTTCTTTTAACTGTAGCTCCTCTCGTATCATATCTATGTTGCAGGTGAGCAAAACTTGATTTCTCATGCGTTCATCATTCGCCGCTCCAAACTTACACGTCATAGCTAATTTTCTCAACGCTGACACAAAATCGTCACTTGACTCACCCTCTTCTTACCAAAATTGTATCATTCTAATATTGTTGTAATTTGTAGTAAAAATAATTGTCCGATTGTTTTATACAAATTTCAAAAGCATTTAGGCCTTGTTAGATCTGGGGGTCTCTAGTTGGCAGAGGTAGGTGCCTTTGACCAAATAGGGACCCTTGCTTCTAGTCAGGGTAAGGGGGTACACACTTTAGATAACCCCTGCTCATCTCCTTGGAAACTTGGCAACAGAAGACAGGCTTATCCCAAAGACAATGTGTAAAGTATTTGTACCAACACTCACAGTAACACAGTGAAAACCCCACAAATGGACACCACACCAGTTTAGAAAAATAAAATATCTTTATCTAAACTAAACAAGACCAAAACGGCAAAAATCCAATATACAAAAACTCAGTAGAATGTCTTTAGAAAGGTTGTTGCAAAAATAAACTTGGAGATGATGAAATGCGACACATTACTCACAAAGTACCTGGGATGCGTAACGCAAAACAAACAAAAGGGTCACAGAGAAGGCGAAGCGTCGGTTTTTCCTGCGCTCCAGTTCCGGTGCGACAAGATGGCGCCTCGATGCGTTGCGACGATCCGGTTTGATGTGAGAAAATGGCATCTTCACTGCAATGCGACAAGATAGAGGTGATGCGTGCACGCCCAAAGGCCGTGTGGCGAACTCGGTGATTTTCTGAGCCGTGACAGGCCCTGCGGCACACTTCTCCGGTGATGCGACGACACCCTCGGTGACAGTGACAAGCTTCTCCGGTGTTGCGGCGGCGATCAGCGGCGGTGCGCTTCCTCAGCAATGCGACAGCCCTGCGACACGCTTCTCTGGTGATGCGACGGCACCTTCTGTGCAGCAGCACGCTTCTCCGGTGATGCGACAGTGAACAGCGGCAGCGGCAACACGCTTCCTTGATGATGTTACAGTGGCTGCTGCAGCGGCGTTACGCTTCTCTCTCGTTGAGTCGCGCTTCCAGCTCCCACAGCAAAAAGGCCTCACACACAGTTGCAGGCCCTCCTGGCAGACTTGAACTCCCAGCAAGGAAGTTCAAGGAGTTGGGGTTGAAGTCCTTTTGTGCCTGGGACTTCAGAAACAGGAGGCCAGCTCTTCTCAGTCCCTCGGAGACTTTTCTTCAGAGGGACACAGCACACAGCAAAGTCCTTCTTCAAGCAGGGGACACAGCACACATCAAAGTCCTTTAGATCTCTCCTTAGTAGAAACAGCAAACTGCAGGCCAACCCCGGACACACAGCAAGGGCAGTACTTCTCCTCAGTCTCTTCAGGTGATCTTCATTGGCAGGGATTCCACTTGATCCTGAAGTAGTCTAAAGTTCAGGGGTTTCAGCTCTGATATTTATACCCCAAAAGTCTTTGTTCTCCATGTGTGTGGGGTCCTGGACCCCGTCCAAACCAGTTCTGGGTGCACTCTGCCAGTGCACATCTTCTTCCTTTGTGAGTGTGGGCCAGGGCCTTCAGACACACCGCAGGAGGTGGAGCCAGCATTGTGGAAGGCAGGCACAGCCCTATTCAGACCCAGGTGCTACTCCTCCCACCACTCCAATTGCAGATCGGTCTATTCAACCTAGTGCTGACTCACCCAGCCTCCTGGAGCCACCCCAGCCCCTGTCACTCACAAACCAGACAGTCAATCCACAAACAGGCAGAGGCACAGAGAAAGGTTGAAGGAAATAGCCACTTTCTAAAAGTGCTATTTTCAAACACTGAATTTAAAAACCATCCTTCCTAAAAGATGTTATTAAATTCTGAATTCAGGGATTCCAGATTCCAAATTTCTATCTCGCTCCTATGGGAAGATATGCAGGTGAACATGTTATACAGCATTCCCCATTCTGTCCTATGGGCAAGATAGCCTTTCAATAGTGCAAAATGAAATTGTCAGTATTTCACTATCATGACATGTTACCCACACTAGTACATGTCCTACCTTTCACATACACTGCACCCTGTCCAGGGGGGTACCTTGGGCCTACCATAGGGGTGTCCAATGTGTAAGACAAGGGAAGGGTCAGGCCTGGCAAATGTGTACACTGGCCAGGACAACATGGTAGTTAACCAACTGCGCACAGGCACTGCGGTGGCAGGCCTGAGACACCATCATAGGGCTACTCCTGTAGGTAGCACAATTAGTGCTGCAGGTCCACTAGTAGCATTTTTATCACCAGTCCTGTCACACTCAGTGCACTTTACCAGGGACCTACACAAATATGCCAATCATGGATAACCAATCACAATAACAATTTACACAGAGAGCATATGCACTTTAGCACTGATCAGCAGTGGTAAAGTGCCCAGAGTCCTATAGCCAACAACCACAGGTCAGGAAAAATAAAGGAGGAATAAGCAGAAAGTTTGGGGATGACCCTGCAAAAAAGGCCATTTCTAACACAACCCTCTTCCAGCAGAAAGCTAGGGTAAGCCAATCGATACCTCTATGAGAGTCCCTGCTTAGGGCAATAGAACACAGAAACTGGCCCGAACAGCAGGGGCCTATTCCTGTTCTATTCCTTCCTGAACCCAGTTGGATCCCTCTATCTATACTCTCAGGGCCAACTAGGCTAAACCATGGGGGACCCTTCTCTTCACCTGGGGACCCCATCAGTGCAGCGCCTAAACTTACTTTTCTCACAGATATGTCCGCACTGGTAGACAGTACCCACCTGGCCAACACAGCGGTGTGGCCCAGTCCACCCCCAGGGTGTGACTCCAGCCCCCCTCCTAGGGGCCACTCTGTCCACCAGGACAACAAGCCACAGTGACCACTGACAACTGTCAGTGATGAGAGCCAGGCCTCATGCCTGTTAGGCCTCTCTAACCTCTGTGGCATCAGAAAGTGGGGGGAGGTAGCCCCAGGTGTCTGGCACCTGTTCTCCACTTTCCCTCATGCCAAGTCAGGTATGGCATCCTGACACTGGCCCACCAGCCCAGGGTCTGTACCCTCAGGCTGACCAGAGGTCTCGGGCGAGGCTCTCCTCCCCTACCTCTCCTTCTGGGGTCCCGCATTCTCCTCCCAGGAGAGGCCCCCTCAGAACATAACTCTCCCACCAGTTGAGTACCTCTCTCCTGCATCTGGTCTCCCAACATAGGGTCTAAGCCCTCAGGTTGCACCAGGGTCAGAGGCGAGGACTCCCTCCCTCTGCACCCTCCCAACTGGATTGGTATCCCTGGAAGCCAAACCGGTCAGGACCCTGGTTACAGATGTCCTTCCCTCCAGGTAAGGCAGATCCTGAACCTAGCCTCCCAACCTTGGGGCTAAACCCTGTGGTTGAACACTTGCGTGGCACACCAGGACTTCCGGGGACTCACACAGTATCCCCCGAGGGTAACACATGCATTGTGTGACAGTCTACCTGGCGCAGATCTCCCGACCCCTGTCCATCTGACAGTGCGCGAAGATCCCTCACGACAAAAGTGGTGGCACCATGGTCACTCCTGGGAGGCTCAGTCCTTCTGGCTGGCCCCTGACTCACTGGTTCTCCCACTGGGAAACACTTCACCCCTCAATCTGGACTTCTGCACCCTCCCAACTGGAGCGGCACCGCCAGACACCAGATCCACTGGCGCTCCGTTTACAGACGGTCCAGGTTCTCCTGACACTAGGAGATCCCCCTCAAATGGTCTACTAGTACAACCTAGGCCCCCAACCTGGTGTTCCCTTGGGGAACCCTCCAGGCCCTGAGACTGGGGTTCGGGCACCTTGGGACACACAGTCCCACACTCACTCTTTCTCCACTGAGATAGGACGTGAGCCCCTACACCCCTCCCATTACACCGGGACCTAGCTGGGATACTCTGAACCTCTTCCACCACACAGGATACCCGAGCCAATCCTTTTAGGATCACTCCCCAATGCCTCTTCAGAACCTCTGGAATCCACCAAGAGGTCTGCCTCCAACGCAAGCTCCCTGGGATCGAGAACTCACACTCCACCGGGTGTTGGCATAGCTCTGAAAAACAGGGACTTAAGATACGCTCTCCAACAAATGAATCGCATATCCCCCCACAGATGTTAACTAAGCTACCCTTTGCCTCACCCTCCAGTGCCTCACACAAGTACCCCCCCCCCCCACCACTCTCCTGAGATCAGGTTCTCACGGGGGCTGAACCATGCTCTTTTCTGCGCTCTTTTTACCTCTGATATCAGATGACATAGAACAAACCACCCTTCCGATGCACTCCTACAAGAAAGCCAAAAGTATCAAGGACCACCTAGTACGTTCTTTTCTAGAAACCCCTGACCTACCATCAATTCAATCGATGTGGAACTTAGCACCGATACTTGGACACTTCAAGTGTGGACAATGTAAGGCAAACAACAATACCAACCAAAGAATTCACATACAAACACCATGTGATCGCTTTAAAATCATTTACGAACTGCAACTCGACCAATGTAATTTATAGCATCGTATGTCCATGCAACCTGATATATGTTGGCCAAACGCAGCAGAAAGTGAAGGCCCGGATCCTTCAGCATTGCAGCCGCATTAGATGTGGGGTCCAGGGCACACCATTGGTTGAACATTTCAGGACTGCAGACCTCAGCCCAGATGAGCTCAACTGGATTGTTCTGGAGAAGGCCTTCCTTGGCCCAAGGGGAGGTAACATTGGGATGATCCTGGATGTGAGGGAATGTAAATGGATGTCCCTTCTGGACTCCATACAGAATGGGCTGAAAGAATCAGAGATCAGTCATGCACAACTATCATGTCTTACATGAGGCTGAGCTTACGAACCTCCGAAACTGACCCCCGTTATGAAATCCCATAGGGATACACCATTTGCCTGTCCATGTTACTGGTCCATGACCTTGGCTCCGGCCTCTAGTTTTCCTATCTCTGCAGAAACTTCTAGTACACGTAACTGCACCATCGTTCCTTGATTTATAATGTCTAATTAGTGACATGTCACCTTTATGTTCTACATTTTACTATTGAGCTAAGTGATAATGTATGTCACAATGTGACCTTTAATAAGATAGTAAGATGCACTAGCTCATACGCCACATATCAATACTACCTTTAATTAATGTATCTAATCTGATGGAAGTATTGATCCCGATGATGGCTGTAGACAGTGATATTTAATTCTGTACCTGTATACAAATGCATAATGAGTGGTATATGTTTTTGCACTTTTATTTTTATTTCCTTTCACACTTTGTCTAGTTGTAAACAGTAATACTCTATATGAGTTTATGGACTGTAGACATGATTAATGTCACTATGTGTCATCAACACATTGATATGCAGTTTACCTAGGGTCTGTTAACATACAATAGATCATTATCACACACTAGTTTACAATCCCTTAAAGTCAGTAGGCCAGACATTCCGTCTCAACCTTCCTTATTAACCTCTCCTTTACGCAATTATGATCACATTGTGACTAGTGCCCACCAGCCCTTCACAACACACACCATTCTGACAGTCTTTTTTCTCTTGCCATAAGAAACTGCAATGTCATGGGAGTTTGCGCTATGAGAAGAAACTTTAATTTCGCAGCTTCATTGACACGGACTGAGACGTTCTCTTCAGTATTAGTAAGTGCTCGCTCAGCATGCTACATCTCCACCTTCTGCGCGCTGGTATTTCACAGCTCTTGCAATTCACATTTTTCTGACACGGAGTTTACAGACTCGTGTGATTTATAATAAGCGTTCGCCCAGCCAGTTACATCCTTACTAGTCGCGCGCTGGTATTTCAGAGCTTTCACAATATAATTTTCAAACACGGAGTCTACAGACTCATGTGATTTGTAGTAATGCCACAGCAGGCTCTCCGTATTCCACTCTGAGTTTGTTATTTCCTAAAGCTTACTTGACCTTCATCGGTCTATGACAACACTCGTGTGATTTAAAGTTAACGCTACAGCAGGCTCTCTGGCTTTGTTAGGGAGTTTTTAACCCCTTCGCTGCCAGGCCTTTTCCCCCTCCTGTGCCAAGCCTTTTTTTTTGGCTATTTGGGGTAGTGCTAAGCCTGGGCAAAGCACTACGCTACGCTCGCGTAGTTTGCGAAGTTTGCGCTACTTCGCACTACGCGAATTGCACGTAGCATAGTGTTGCGTAGTGCAGCGGTCATTTTTTGCTTGCTCGCGGTCCTCAACGTCAAGTTGGCGACCGCGAGCAAGCAAAATGAGATCCCGGCTACACTTTTTCCTCGTTTGCGATCAGCAACATCAAGTTGGCGATCGCGAGCGTGGAAAATAAACCTCCCGGCGAGATTCTCAATGCGAGGAGGTCATGTTTCTCATTGCGAGTGGTCGCGTTTGCTCGCTACCGCTCGTGATGAGAAACTACCAGTCCGCGTTGAGAAAGCTGCTGCTCGAGTAAAAATCTACTCGAGCAGCAGAAAACTACAGCTCGCACTGTGCAAGATGCCATTTTCAATGATTGCACAGTGCCGGTTGCTTGTCCGAACAGGGTACTACGCAGTTCGCGAAGTGCTACGCGTAGCTCACGTAGTGCGAAGTGCACTTTGCGTAGCTTCGCGTAGTGCTACTTCGCGAACTACACCCAGGGTTAGGTAGTGCGCGATGAGGCCCCTGTAACTTTTTGAGCACATAAGGTATCCACGCCAAATTTGCGTCCTTTTCTTCCAACATCATGGGGATTCTAAAGGTACTCAGGGTTTGTGGATTCCCCTGGAGGGGTCACAGAAATGAGCCAAAATACAGCAACATTTTGTTTTTTTGGGGAAAAATTGGAAAAACGGGCTGCAAATGAAAGCATCTGGGTTTTTCCCTGCAAATGTTATCAAAAAAGGGTTTGTGGGGTTGAAATCACCATTTTCCCAGCTTTTAGGGGATACCAGACTTTTGTCAAAAACCCAACATTTTTTACACCGTTTTGTCATTTTTCTGGGACATAGCCTATTTTTGCTATTTTTTGTGCTTTTGACCTCCTTCCAGTTAATGGTAGAAATGGGCACAAAAGCAATAATGGATCCTGGAAAGCTATACATTTTAGAGAAGTAGACAAAATTCTGAATTCAGCAAGGGGTCATTTGTGTAGCTCATCAAGGTTTCTTTATAGAAACTAACCGTTAAATATGGGATAAATTGAAAATTAGTTGAAAAAAACAACCTTTTGTGTCAACGTTTTCACCTGTAACTTCTTCTAATTATGACAGCTCTTTGAAAGCAATATACCGTTACATCCGCTGGACATTACTGGTTGTGGGGATATATAGGACTTGTAGGTTCACCAAGAACCCGACGAACCCAGAGCCAAAAACTGAGCAGCAACTTGCAATGGTTTTTTATTATGTACCGGGCATATAGTAATTATTCTGTAAAAATGTGTACATGGAAAAATCGGTATGAAAGACACCTATGTATTTCTGGAATGGGAACAAAATATAGAGTTTAGAAACAGTAGATATTTGCACATTTCCGAAATTGGCAATACTCATACTAGCATGAGAATTATCAGTCATTTTTTAGAATGACTTCTTTTTTACACAATGTGTTTCATTTGGAAGGCAGAAATGCATCGAAAGTCAATAGGTAATAACAGTTCCTTTACACATCTGAATTACCCTAAGTCTCCCGATAAAAATGGTACCTCACTTGTGTGGGTAGGCATAGTGCCCACGACAGGAAATGGCTCAAAACCCAACGTGAACACACCACATTTTCACAATGAAAATGTACCCTTTTTTTGCGAAGTGTCTAGCTGTAGTTTTTTAACACTAGCTCTTCCGGCACCTAGTGAAATGTTGCAAACCTATACATTTTTGAAAACTAGACACCCAGGGGAATCCAGGATGGGGTGACTTAACTGCCTCCCACCAAGTTCTGTTACCCAAAATCCCTTGCAAACCTAAAAAATAGTTTAAAAAAACACATTTTCCCCACATTTCTGTGGTGGAAAGTTCTGGAATCTTCGTGGATCTACAAATTTCCACCCACCCCGCATTCCCCAAAGTCTTACGAGAAAAATGGTACCTCACTTGTGGGGGTCGGCCTAGTGCCCGCGACAGGAAACGGCGCAAAACGCAACGTGGTCACACCTCAATTTCGCAGTGAAAAATGACCCTTTTTTTACAAAGTGCCTAGCTCTAGTTTTTGAACCCTAGTGTCGTACTTTAATCTCTGTCACCGCGTAGGGGACAGGGCCCTACCCCTGTCTATCTTGGTATTAGCGAACCGCAAATGGTGAATGCGGCATGTACGAGTGCTTTACTTGTCGTTCTAGCTATGGATGCACTGTGTACACGTTATTCTGCTTCACTACGCGGGTTCCATTTTGGAAGCAGTGGCCATCTTGTCATTGCCCTCACATAGGCTATAATGGAGCAAATACGGGCCTCACAGTACATGTGCTTTCCCGTGACTTCTCTGTGACCTGGGCAGCTGGCTCTGCTGCCCCGGGGCAAACTGGTCTCACGAGCTCCCCTTCCTCTCTCCACCTGTGATTAGCATCAGGGTTTGACCCATCATAAAACCCTTTCATTCTACCCTCAACCTCCGGCTAATCTCTTCCACACCTGCTTGTTCCTGCTTTATGACTTGTTTCCCAAAACAGGAGATGCTCATGTTTATTGGGGGGTCTGCTTACATCTAACGTGGGATCTGAACCTTATTGTGTAAATCATTGTGAACTGGCCGAACTGGAATGTGGGATGGTCATCATGACTTTGCCTTTTCTTTGTAACATATCCTTGTATATTGCCGTATCATAAAACCTAGGAATGTATGCTTGAGGCCGGAAAAGGCCTATTTAATGCGAAGTCCGTTTCCATGATTTTCAGCAGTCTCCTGAGAACATACACGCTGTTGTACTTCTAGGATACCTGTAATTGGTCTGCAGCCAATAAACGATTCTTTGACTTCACCCAGAAGACTCTGTGTTTCTGTAGGTCCGGAACAGGGTGAAACCCAGAAGTCATAGGGTGTGTGCCCCTGCACCGCTGGGTCTAAAATACCCAGTACTTCAGTTTGGCGCCCAATGTGGGGCCGATTTCAGCGGTATCAGTCCAAGCCAGAGGTTCGTGAGGAGCTTCGTGTGGAAATTCCGGAGGAAGGCCGCCACTTCATCGACCCCTGCATGTCGACGTGGTCCAAAAGTCTTTTCTGCGAGGTTCTCCGCGTCCCGACGGCTACGAAGGACTGCTGCCCTGATTAATCGACCTGTTTTGGACCCTTGACGAGTTTGAGAGAGCGAAACAATCGAGAGAGTCTTCTGGTGACGTCATCGATCAACAATATTCAGTTAAGTATAAGTGGAGCGTCTCCCATTTGTTTTGGTATCCCTCGGGATCGTTTGGTTTGATTTGGTAATTGGTGATTTGGTGTTTGCAAACCCCAAAGCCAGAGGACTCGTGTATTCACGAGACTATCGTAATCGATAATCCTTTGACGTTTGGATCTAGACTAGTGAGCGAAGATGCCTGGTTCTGGAATATTTGGTAGAATATTCTGTTTGGGTTGTGGAAAAGATTTCCAGCTAGAGGAATCATGTCCGGTTCCTCCGGTTGGAACTCCAACTTATGAGCTCTATGTGAAACATGGCGTAGGCCCCATTGCATATAACGAAGTATGGATCCACTACACTAGGAAAGACGGTGTTCTAAAATGGCCCCAAAATGGTAGTTTTGATACCGACATTCTAGATAATTTAGAAATTAAATTGTTTAAGAAGAAAGCCCGGCCGGCGATGTTTGACTCTTTCCGCTTATGGCGAAAGGAAGCCAAACAGAAAGAAATTAAGCTAGCGAAAAAGAATAAAAGAGAGAAAGGTATGTCAGTAATGCAGACAGCTGTACAATTTAGGGACAATGAGGAGAAGCAGATGAGCGAGCAATTGCACAGGCAGCGTAAGTTAGGGATTGACAAATGTTACCCGGCTTTACCACACTCTAAGCAGAATGAGTCCGAAGACAAGGAGAAAGATCCCCTGATGTCACATTTGTTGAGTTCGCCACCCCCATATGCGCAAAATGCCACGGCACCTCCCCAGCTTGTGAATATGCCGCCTCCAGTTAATATATTGCAAGCTTTGCCGCAACCGCCAGCTGCTGCACAGCCGGCTCTTATTCATGTAACGCAGCCCTCTCAAGGGCCGCCAGTTGTGCTTCCAACTGCCCCCGCACTTCCTGTGACTTTGCCTAATTCAGCAGCTGCCTCTCCCAACACTTTTCCTTGCACCACTTCGGTACCTGTTCCTACGTCCTCTTTTCTTCCCTCTGTTTTCCCCCCTGTTTCTGCCTCAGCTTCTCCTTCAGCGCGACAGCGTTTAGCTAATGTGGTTACTTCATTAATGTCGCCTCTCTTTGAGTTGTCTGGTGCGACTCCTGGTTTGCAGCGTAAGCAATTGCGTAGTCAGTTGCCTACCCCTGATGAGAAGAAGGTAATAGACAGCATGGCGCACAGATGGATTGTTTTCCCTTCATTGTATGATGTGGAATCAGTTGTTAGTGTTTTCCATCAGTGGGATGCCCCGAAGCAGAGATATTGTTGTAAATTGAAACAGAATGTGATTAAGCATTTACTAAAGACATTAGTGCTTTCCCTTTAGATCATGTTTTCTTCGTTATGTTGACCGAAGTTCGGACTCCATTTTGTATTATCATGCTGCCACGTGTTCGCCACGAGGAGAGTCCGACCTCTGTGTTAGTTGCTCTTGTAATCTGCCTAGTAACAGTTTATAAATAGCTCTCTCTCTTGTCCATCTGGCGCATGCCCAGACTTGACCACATCTGTTATAATTAGCCTCGCTTGACCATGTGTTTTCGGGGGCTCAAGGAGTATGTTGGCTCCGCCCATGTATTGATTCAGTATCGAAAATGGCCATAAATGGTAATGTTCTCCGGCCTCATGTTGTATCCACCCACTTATGAGCCCCTCTGTTGTGTATAAAAGGGGACTGTGTACGCAAGTTCTTTGTGCTACTCCATGCAATACTGAAGAGTGTTGTGTGGATTGTAGGACCACCCTTAAGGGTTAATAAACGTTGTTTTTGTACTTTGCAGTTTCCGTGCCAACTTCCTTATAGATTCCGTTACAGGAGAGCGAACCCTTGTGATTTGCGGGCCTAGCTGGGGCCTGTATTCATCAATTGGCGCCCGTCACGTGGGGCTCATCGGCGACTCGGATGCTCGAAGGACTGGTCGCGACGAAGGTGAGGAGTTTGGCCGGGGACGTGATCACTGCCAGCGGCGTCTTAGCCCTGGCATCCCGAGGTTTTTCTTCCTTCCCTTCCGAGCTGACCGTCTGGGTGGCGCCGGTCATCGACTGAGACCTCTTCTGTCGGTCCTGCCATGAGAGCCGTTTGGGCGATTGTGGAGCTTGGCAGTTGGAACCTGGACTCTTGATTGGTAAGAACCGTTGTACGGTACTTGCTCCGAGTTTTGAAGCCTGGTCTGGCTATTTGAGTTTGATTGATGGTGACTAGTCATATTTTGAATTTGTCTTTGTGAAAATATATGCGTTGCAACACATATAGGCAGGTAATGTGGAGAGATTTCTCCGGAGCTGTGTAAACTTTGAACGGCGCAACGATTAAGTGCCATTTTTCTTTATAATATTGCATATTTTGCATTATTCCTAGCATGCCTGCTTTTAGCGCACTCCGTAAGTGGTGCAGCTGCTTTGGTAACCGGTTGAACCTCGAGGAATCTGCTCCAGCTCCCCCAGAGGGGACTCCTAATAGGGATATGTATGTGAAGCATGGTCTTTCTTCCATAATGTACAGCACACTATGGAGGAAATACACGAAGAAGGATCCTGAGTTGCGATGGCCTTTGTATGGATCGTTTGATATACGTAAGATTGAGTATGTGGAACAGTGTATGTGTAAGCGACGTGCTCGTCAGGATATGTTTGAGTGTGTGCGGTTATGGGTGAAGGAAGTGCGTGAGCGAGAGAAGCGTGAGAAAGCGCTGTTTGATAAAGAGCAACGGAAGAATGATCATGTGCGAGCGCAAGAAGCAAAGCGTCGGGAGGACAAAGAGCAGACGGACAGACAAGAGAAAGAGCGTAGGCTACAAGTTTCGGGTCAATATGTTGTTCGCCAGCCACTTTATCCTGTCCTTAATAATCCTGATGATGATTTTTATTTGCTAGATCGCTCTCCGCCCCCTTATGTTGGCGCATCTGCTCCGCGGCCGCAAGATTCTGACCCGGCTTCGGGTAAGGTAGACACACGGTCCATGCTGTCGGCCGAGCAAATGGCTGAGCTTCGGCAAATTTCCTTCCGTGCGCTTAAGGGCAAGGTATCCATGGAGGAATTATTTCGAACTTGGGGGCCGTGGCAGGAGAGAGACAAAGTGTATTTTCTGGGTCATTTTGCGGATGAAGTAATTACTGCTTTCCGAAAATATTCTCATGTCCTTGAGCCTGACGAAGTGTCTTTGGATGCCAGAGCAATACGTAACGGTGTTTTTTCTCCCTCTAAGGCTCCTGAGGCGGCTCGGCGGCTGTTCGCCTTGCGGGACGAGGTGCTGGCCCTTAGAGAGAAAGTACGCCAACAAACGGAGGAGGAGAAGCAGACGGATTCGTTTGCGGCAGGGGGCCACCCATCCACCTCCCAGTCAGATAAGGATGATGTAGTGCATGCTAAACCGATGCGAGAGGCGGCGCCTTTGTATGTTCCTCCTAAAGGAGCGGGGACTAGCTCGGACATTAACTCCGCCGATGCTAGGGGATATTTTGTGTATAATTGGGTTTATACTCCATGGCATAGAGCCGATGTTATGGCGTTAAAGAATGCATTGCCTGACCCCCGCAAGAATCCAGCGGCCTTCTATGAAGAAGTCGAGGGGGCCTTGAATTCTTGCATTATGACCTTAGCGGATATAGATCTGTTCTTTGGCCTTATTCTACCACCGGACACGTGGCGGTCTGTCCGAAAGGTAGATGATGCAGTTGCCTTTAAGGCTCGATGGTCTGACCTTGAGGATGAGGATAGGGAACGGAAGCCCGCACAGAAACCACCCCAGAATATTTTAGATCTCCCTGCTGCTATTGTGGCTAAATTGAAAACAATTATTCCCCCTAAAAAGATTGACTGGAATATGTTAGCTGCATGTAAACAGAAAGTTGACGAGTCAGTTGCAGATTTCTTCACGCGCTTTGAAGAAACGTTTCATGACTTTAGTGGCCAGTCGCTTACTGACGAAACAGGCCGCCACCTTTTCGCGGACAAATATGTGGCTAATCTGCTGCCGGCAGTTGCGGCCCGGTTAAAAGCGAGTGAGAGTTCTTGGTCCTCCGCGACACCGACGGCCCTTCTGACTATCGCTCAGTATTATGAGCGTCAGGAGCACGAGGCGAAGGGCCAGGAGGAGAAGAAATCGAAAGATCTCAAGACTAAGGTAATGTTAGCCCAAGTATATGGCCCGCCCCGCCGGGGTAATAATAGAGGGAGGGGCGGATCTTCTGGTCCCCCTTCGGGCCGATCTGATTTGAATAGGAACCAGTGTGCGTATTGTAAGCAATCGGGCCATTGGGCCAGGGATTGCCCAGTGTTGCGTGCTTCGCGTCAGGGGCATGCTCCGGGTGGCCCGAGAGGTAGAGGGGGTTCCTCGAACTTTAGAGGGCATTCTAACGATAATGTCCGTTTCGATACTGCTGGGCAGCACCGAGATAGCTCAAACGTTTTCGATCGCCAGCATCAGTATCACGTATCGGAGATCGATCGATCGGGATATCATGATTCTCAGCATGCATAGGAATGCGTTGGATGGGGGTCCGAATCAGTTGAGGTGCCGGTCGATCAGACGGGTCCTTATGTATCGGCTGAGGTTTTAGGTTCTACTGATCAGTTCCTAGTGGATACAGGAGCGACACGTAGTGCATTGTCTAGGTACTTGGTTCCGGGGGCTCCCCCATCCGGCTCAATGGTTACATCGGTAGGGTTTGACGATACACTCTCCCGAAGCCCTCTTTCACAGCCCCTTACATTTAAGGTTGATTCTTTTTCTGCGCCCTGTCCGTTTCTGCTTGCTCCGTATACACCGGATAACATTATGGGCCTTGATATGTTAAAGCACTTTAGGGCTACGATCCGCTGCTCCCCTGAGGGTGTGAGGGTGATCTTAAATGACAACTACCCCCGGTCTGGGCGGATGTGTACGATATCAGAGGACGCGTTGTTGGCTACCCTCCCCCGAGCTTTATGGGCAACGTCGGACACAGATGTGGGACAAATGGTGATTCCTCCGGTCCACATTAGTGTCCAGGAGGGGGCGGTGTTACCACGCCTCCCGCAGTATCGTATTTCCCAGGAGGGCGAGGAGGCCCTCATACAGATTGTGCAGGATTTGATCACAGTAGGAGTAGTGGAAGAAGTTCCCTATAATATCTGTAACAGTCCGATTCTCCCTATTCTGAAAAAGGATACGGATGCAAAGGTCTATCGGTTCATAATTGATTTGAGGGAGGTAAATAAGATCGTGATACCTCAGTACCCGGTGGTTTCCGATATCACGACGTTGCTTACCTTGGTCCCGCCTACGGCGACCATGTTCTCAGTGATTGATTTGAAAAATGCCTTCTTTTCTATTCCCATTCACCCCGATAGCCGATTTCTTTTTGGGTTCACATTAGACAATAGATCTTATCGTTTTTGTAGAATTCCACAGGGCTACACAGAAAGCCCTAGTATTTACAGTCAGGCTTTGAAACGACAGTTGGACTCCTTTGTTTTACTCGAGGGGGTCGCCCTCATTCAATATGTCGATGACATCTTGTTGGCGGCTGACACCCTGGAGTTGTGCGAGAAAAGCACGCTATCCCTACTTTCCTTTTTAGCATCCCACAATCACAAGGTCTCTAGGAAGAAATTGCAATTCTGTAGACCAAAGGTGACTTATTTGGGTCACCGTTTGTCTAAGGAGGGGCGTGCACTCACACCAGATCGTATCCAAGTAATTTTGGACACACCGAGACCATCCACGCAGAAGGATGTGCGTGCATTTTTGGGCCTTGTTTCTTTTTGTAGACAGTGGATATTGGGGTTTTCACACATAGCTAAGCCATTACTAGCCCTTTTGACTAAAGATACGCCTATCCCAATCCCTTGGTCAGATGAGTGTGATGCTGCTTTTCAGCAATTGCGACAGGCCCTTTGTTCAGCACCAGTGTTAGGGACCCCTGATTATGCAAAACCCTTTTCGTTGTATGTGCATGAGAAAGATGGATGTGCATTATCAGTTTTAGTGCAGATGCATGGCGATAAGCAACGCCCTTGTGCATACTTTTCGGCTGTACTTGATCCTGTTGCCCGAGCATTGCCAGGGTGTTTTCGCTCGGTTGCGGCGACAGCTGTGTCAATACGCCAAAGTGAAGGAATTGTGTTGTCCCATAAACTGTTGGTGTTGGTTCCCCATGCTGTTGATGCCCTGCTTAATCAAACAAAGACGCAGCATTTGACCAGCGCCCGTTTAACGGGATATGAGTTGACGCTTTTGGCTCCTCATATTACGTTGAAAAGGTGCGTGACATTAAACCCGGCCACATTGTTGCCATACCCCGAGACCCAGCCAGAGGCGCAGAAAGCGCATGATTGTATTCTTGTGACTGAGGAACAAACAAAGGGTCGTATTGATCTCCAGGATACGCCCTTTTCAGATGTAGATGGAGAGTTGTGGGTAGACGGATCATGCCTGAAGCTACCAGATGGTACGACTTCAGCAGCGTATGCAATTACCACGTTGCAAACGATAGTGGAGACAGCACGCATACCACAGAAGTCAGCTCAAGCAGCGGAACTGATAGCATTAACACGAGTATGTGAGCTCAGTACAGGATTGTGTGTGAATGTTTACACAGATAGCCGCTATGCCTTCGGAGTAGCGCATGACTTTGGCCTACTCTGGAAGGAGAGAGGGTTTCTAACGTCACATGGGGTACAGATAATGCATGGAGAGTTAGTTCATAATCTTTTAACTGCATTAACATACCCAAAGAAAATTGCCATCGTTAAGTGTAGCGCCCATAGGAAAGTAGTTGATAAAGTGGGAGAAGGGAATGCGTTAGCGGACCGAGTGGCACGGGAGACTGCGATGCAGCCCGGTGCTACTGCCATGTATGTAGTAAAGTCACAGGTGGAAAGATGGCGTGATGCGAAGGAGGAAGTGCGCGAAATGCAACGGACCGCTTCCGATAAAGAGCGGGAGCAATGGGCTAGCGAGGGAGAGTTGGACGATGAGGGTTGTTGGAGAAATAAACAGATGGATAGATGGAAGTTACCCACGGCTTTCGTACAACCTATGGTTCAGATGGCACATGGGCTAGCACATGTTGGAGCTTCCGCAATTGTGAAATTGCTTACCCAAGTCTGGGAGCATCCAGAGATTGCTAGCACGGCAAAGAGGGTGGTGCAGACCTGTATGATCTGTCTGAAGTATAACCCAGGAAAAGGCACGCGAACTCCAGCAGGAGGATTTGCGACGCCCACTGCACCCTTTGAGGTTCTGCAGATGGATTACATCCAGCTTGAGCGCTGTAACAATTTGAAGTATGTTCTAGTAGTGGTTTGCGCTTTCAGTAAATGGGTTGAGGCGTACCCTACGAAAGACAATACTGCAATGACCACGGCGAAGCTACTGCTAAAAGAGTTTTTCCCTCGATACGGCGTCTGTAGACTTCTGTGGAGTGATAATGGCCCTCACTTTGTAGCGGATGTTATAAAGTATGTCTTGAAGGGCCTAGGCATCACTCAGAAGTTCCATGCCGTGTTCCATCCTCAGTCTGCAGGACTAGTCGAGAAGTATAATGGTACACTGAAGCTTAAGATCGCCAAAATCCAAGCTTCAACGTCTTTGACTTGGCCAGACGCCCTGCCACTGGCGTTATTGTCAATTAGGTCAGTGCCACACTCTCGAACCGGCCTTACGCCGTACGAAATAGTATTTGGACGCCCAATGAATATTTGGGGTCCACCAAGGCCTAAGGCTGTGTATGATGTACCTTGTGTAATGATGAGTGATTATCTGGCACAGTTAACGGATAACTTGGTTTCTATTCATCAACAGGTCCGAGAGGCGCTCCCTGATCGGTCTACCGGCGAAGGACATGGTCTCCGGCCTGGAGATCATGTTATGGTGAAAGTCTTCGACAGAACGAACAGTTTGGAGCCGAGATGGGTAGGACCTGAGCAAGTCCTCCTTGCAACGAGGACGGCTGTGCGAGTTTCGAACCGGAAGAATTGGATCCATTCCTTGCACTGTCGAAAGGTACCGCCCGGATTGGTGGAGTCTGCCGTGCTGACCGATCAACGAGAAATCCTGGCAGCAGAGACAGGCCGTGCTGCGGAGCCGAATGACACTGAGGAGCTCTTTCCGGACCACGCGACTTCTGGAGGAAGGCGATATCATCTTCGACCAAGGAAGTGAGGTTTCCAGTACCGGGACATACTGTCAGAACGGCCCTTGGGTTAGTGAAACGGAGAGCCGATGAGGCAAGGGGGGGGGATCAGCCCTGCATTAGTGTAGTGACACCCGTCTTGGCCCGCTGGTGAAGAAATCAACCGCTGCCCAAGGGGAAGAGTTCTGACAGACTTTTTAGTTTCAGGAAGATATCAGGGTATTGTTTCCTTTGACATGGAGAAGAAGAAAATCCTTTGTGCGTTGGGGTTCATGCTAACAGTAGCTATTGTTGGCATAACAACATGGTTTGTGGAGGAGGTAACTCCTGCTCGGAAAACACTTGTGTTGACGACTCCGGTGCCTGCGGAGCACTACTTCTATACATTACCGTATCAAGAGTTGAAGCATCGACAGTCCTATTTGAATAACACTTTCATTCAGATGCTGCATCATACCCACGTTGCTACGAACGCTACGAACTGTTGGATATGTGGGATGATGCCGGCCCATCAGAAGAAAGGAGGTACGCCATTCATACCACTTCCTTTCTCTCATAATGGCTCTTGTAGAGCATGGTACACTTTGTTGTTTGCCACTCGGAAACCGACAGTGGGACGATTGCTTTTCAGACTTAATAAAGAATGTCATCAGGACAAAAATGGATATCCACAAGCGAATGGGACAATTTGGGAATGGGAAGAGTACCGACCAGACAATGAATCCATTCCCTATATCTTCACGAACACCAGAGACACTGTGGGAAAGGACAAATTCGTGATTCAAGTGGCACAAGCTCAAGCGGACCTGTGTGTCCAGAGTGTGGGTTTTATCCCTGTTGGTGTCAGTGATTGCCTAACTGTTTTGAACATTGATGGATTGAATAACAGTACCTTCCTAGCGTCCCATAATACCTACTTTGTATGTGGAAATAAAGGTTATTACCGTTTGCCGGCTGGGTGGTCTGGGGTATGCTATGTATCATTCCTATTACCTCCTGTATTTCTAGCACCCGCGTCATATCATAAGGATTTGAAATTGTTGAATAATGTGACTGTAAATAGATATAAACGTACTTTATCGATTGATGATGTGGATCAAACCGATACCAGCTTGCAACAGTATATTGATTTTAACTTAGGACTGTTTTTCTTTGTTGGAGCCGCTTTGAATAGTAGGAAGATCCGAAGATTAACAAGAGTGGTAGAGGCTGTGACAAATCAGACTGCTGCAGCTCTTGGGAATCTCACTGAAGAGTTACAAATAACTAGGATTGTTGCATTGCAGAATCGTATGGTATTGGATGTAATGCTAGCCGATCGAGGTGGAGCTTGTAAAATTATTGGAAGTAGCTGCTGTGTGTTCATCCCTGATCATACGCCATCCGTTTATAACGCCATTAACAAGCTGCATAAAATAGCAGCCGAAATCCATACAGAAAACGGCACTTGGTCCTTCTCTGGTTGGTTTTGGGCATTGGTTACTGCCTGGGGATGGAAGGTCTTAACTGGTCTCTGCATTATTATAGCAATTCTGTTCTCTTTCTGTATGTGTGTTCAATGTGGACCATTGTGCTGTTCCGTATGCATTTCATTCTGCATTCCAGATAAGAAAACTATTGCCGATGTTGCTCACCAGAAGGGTCTAGCTAAAGAGGTTAAAGGAATGATGATAATTGACATATATGATGATTATTCTTGGAAACCGGACGTCTTCAGTAAATGCTGAAAGGGTCGTCTGTTGTAAATTGAAACAGAATGTGATTAAGCATTTACTAAAGATATTAGTGCTTTCCCTTTAGATCATGTTTTCTTCGTTATGTTGACCGAAGTTCGGACTCCATTTTGTATTATCATGCTGCCACGTGTTCGCCACGAGGAGAGTCCGACCTCTGTGTTAGTTGCTCTTGTAATCTGCCTAGTAACAGTTTATAAATAGCTCTCTCTCTTGTCCATCTGGCGCATGCCCAGACTTGACCACATCTGTTATAATTAGCCTCGCTTGACCATGTGTTTTCGGGGGCTCAAGGAGTATGTTGGCTCCGCCCATGTATTGATTCAGTATCGAAAATGGCCATAAATGGTAATGTTCTTCGGCCTCATGTTGTATCCACCCACTTATGAGCCCCTCTGTTGTGTATAAAAGGGGACTGTGTACGCAAGTTCTTTGTGCTACTCCATGCAATACTGAAGAGTGTTGTGTGGATTGTAGGACCACCCTTAAGGGTTAATAAACGTTGTTTTTGTACTTTGCAGTTTCCGTGCCAACTTCCTTATAGATTCCGTTACAGGAGAGCGAACTCTTGTGCTTTGCGGGCCTAGCTGGGGCCTGTATTCATCAATATGTGATCGAGAAAATGTGCGAAATTCTCTGTGAAGAATTGGGGGATAGTGGTAGAAATCCGAGGCCGCAGGAATTGTGTAGAGTGAGGTTTGATTTTGGAGCTGGTATGATTGTGGACCGCGATATAGATAAAGCAGTTGCAGTTGTATTGTCCTTCAGGAATGATGATTGTCAACAGCCATTGTTCCAACAGGATGTCCTTGTGGGGAAAAAGGTAAAGGCGCGACAATACCCCATGAGAGAAGTTCCCCCGGTATGGAAGGAAGCGGTTGCAGCTGCCGGTGGTAACCCCGCTGTGGCAGCACATTTCCAGCGTGTTTGGGTGCATGTTCCATGGAAGCGTTCTGAGGTGTTAGCGCTTAAGCAGTCCTTACCTGATCCCCGTAAAAACCCAGCAGGTTATTATAAAGAGTTGTCACAGACGGCAGGGTCATGCGTTATGAATCTGGCCGACATAGACATGTTGTTTGGTAATGTTGTTCCACAGCCCCTATGGGGGTCAATCCGTAATGCGGATCATGATGCAGAATTAGGGGATACATGGGCTAACATTATTGCTGCTGATGCAAGGCAAACTGGTGGTGCGAAACCGGAGCCTCTAGTAGCAGAACTCCCTGGTAGAATCATCACGTATATGAAGACCCTAATGCCTGCAATGCGCGTAAATTGGGACAAGTTATCTGCATGTAAGCAGAAGAAAGATGAGACAGTGTCAGACTTCTTTACTAGGTTTGAGGAAACATTTATTGATCACAGTGGGCAGGATATGAGTACCGAGGGTGGCCAACGGTTATTTGTGGATAAGTTTGTGCAGAATTTACTTCCTGACCTGTGTAAAAAGTTGAAAGATTCAGAGAGTTCTTGGGCTGTTTCCTCTTCAGCACAAATACTGGCTACTGCACAGTGTTATGAAAACAGAGATAAAGACGAGAAAGATAGAACAGAGAAGAAAACGAAGGAATTGAAGACAAAGGTCCTTTTACAGCAGGCCTATCCACCACGTGGAGGTCAGAATAATTATAGGCAACCCCAAGGTGTCTATCACCAACCCCCACAGTTTCAGAACAATCAGCAAATGAACGGGTATTATCAGCCACGTGTCCCTGTAGGTCCCAACCAATGTTCATACTGTAAAGAGGAAGGTCATTTTAAATATAGTTGCCCTAAATTAATGCAGCGGAATGGTAATATGTATGGCGCAAGAGGTAGAGGTGGTCAGCAAGCTCCTAGAGGTAGAGGGCGTGGAAATGTTCCCCAGAACGCGCGTCCTCTGCCGCCTCAAAATACCATTAATAGCTTTGATCAGCAAGCTAACGCGACTAGTAATACGGCCCAGTATTATAATAATGATTATTATGCAGAGGATGGCGATGTAGAAAATAATGATTACTAGGACAGCCGTAGACAGAGAGAGGGAGTTGTTTCAGTGCCAGTGGATCAGAGCGGACCGTATGTTGAGGTGACTACAGCAAATGTAACGGAGCCTTTTCTGTTAGACACTGGTGCTGCAAAGAGTTCAATTATGCATTCCAAACTCCCTGGCGCACCTTTGTCTGGCGATATAAATGTTTCAGTAGGTTTTTCTGGCGCCCCGGTTAGAAACCCGATTTCTAGTCCTATGTCACTTTCTGTTGGACCTTGCGAGCTGAAAGCACCTCTAATTCTGACGACAGGTTGTGGTGAGAATTTACTGGGATTAGATTTGTTGAAAAGATTGAATGCTACATTGTATTGTTCTCCTTCGGGAGTGCAACTTACATTAGGCAAGAAAGTGATTTCCCCAATGTACTTGTCCAAAAATACAATGCCACCTGAATTGTCATCCCTTCCAGATGCCCTTTGGGCTACTGGTCCCAATGATGTGGGCCTCTTGGAGATACCGCCATACGTGGTGACTTTAAAGGCTAATGTCAGACTGCCACGTATTCCCCAGTACAAAATCTCTAATGAAGGCCAGAAAGCATTGTTAGACATTGTCGGCGACTTGATTAATAAGGGTGTGATTGAAGAAACAAGAGGCAACGTTTGCAATAGTCCGATTTTACCTGTCTTGAAACGAACGGACCCTTCACAGCCACCTGTTTACAGATTCGTGATTGATCTTAGAGAGGTTAATAAGATTGTTGTGCCACAGTTTCCAGTTGTCCCTGATATAACTGCCTTGTTAACGATGATTCCAGCCTCTGCTGCATGGTTTTCCGTGATCGATTTGAAGAATGCTTTCTTTAGTATCTCAATTGCAGAAGAGAGCAGAGACATTTTTGGCTTTAGTCTGGGAGGCCGAAGCTTCCGCTTCAAACGCGCTCCCCAGGGCTACTGTGAGAGTCCATCCATATACAGTCAAGCTTTGAAAGCGCAGCTTGATGCACTTGTTTTACCTAGTGGCGCTATCCTGATTCAGTACGTGGACGATTTACTAATTGCTGCGGATACTGAAAAGATCTGCAGAGAAGCTACATTGTCACTGTTGCGCCACTTATCTGCTTTTCATCACAAGGTGTCTCTCTCTAAGCTGCAATATTGTCGACAAGAAGTGACCTACTTAGGTCATCTCTTGTCGAAGGAGGGAAGGAGACTGACCCCAGAGAGAATTCAAGCCATTACACAGTTGAGTGTGCCAAAGACACAGAGAGAAGTGCGTGCTTTCTTGGGCATTACTTCATACTGTAGGCATTGGATTCCTAGCTTTTCCTTGTTGGCGAAACCTTTGTTAGCATTAACATGCAAAGACACACCGAATCCTATCCCATGGTCTGAAGAGTGCCAGAAAAGTTTTGTGGAATTGCGTAATGCATTGTGTTCGGCTCCTGTGTTGGGTACTCCTGACTACAGCAAACCTTTTACATTGTATGTCCACGAGAAAGATGGATGTGCGTTGTCAGTGTTAACACAGCCTTTTGGCGACAGGCCGCGCCCATGCGCATATTTTTCATCCACCTTGGACCCTGTAGCGAGGGCATTGCCAAGCTGTCTGAGAGCGACTGCTGCTGCGGCAATGTCTATCCGACAATCTGCTGGTCTGGTAATGGACAACACAGACTCTGTGTTTCTGTAGGTCCGGAACAGGGTGAAACCCAGAAGTCATAGGGTGTGTGCCCCTGCACCGCTGGGTCTAAAATACCCAGTACTTCAGTTGCTCTGCGGGCACCTTGGGAAACCTAGCAAACCTATACATTTCTGAAAACTAGACACCCAGGGGAATCCAGGATGGGGTGATTTGACTGCCTCCCACCAGGGTCTGTTACCCAGAATTCCTTGCAAACCTAACAAATTGTCAAAAAAAACATATTTTTTCCACATTTCTGTGGTGGAAAGTTCCGGAATCTGTGTGGAGCCACAAATTTCCATCCACCCCATGTCCCCCAAAGTCTTACGAGAAAAACGGTACCTGACTTGTGCGGGTCGGCCTAGTGCTTGCGACAGGAAACGGCCCAAAACACTACGTGGTCACACCTCAATTTCGCAGTGAAAAATTGACCTTTTTTGGCAAAGTGCTTAGCTCTAGTTTTTGAACCCTAGCTTTGTGGGCACCTTGGGAAACCTAGCAAACCTATACATTTTTGAAAACTAGACACCCAGGGGAATCCAGGATGGGGTGACTTGACTGCCTCCCATCAGGGTCTGTTACCCAGAATGCCTTGCAAACCTAAACAATTGTCCACAAAAAGACATATTTTCTCCACATTTCTGTGGTGGAAAGTTCCGGAATCTGCGTGGAGCCACAAATTTCCATCGACCCCGCGTTCCCCAAAGTCTTACGAGAAAAATGGTACCTCACTTGTGCGGGTAGGCCTAGTGCCCGCGACAGGAAACGGCGCAAAACGCAACATGGTCACACCTCAATTTCGCAGTGAAAAATGACCCTTTTTTGGCAAAGTGCCTAGCTGTAGTTTTTGAACCTTAGCTCTGCGGGCACCTTGGGAAATGTTAGAAATGGCGATTTCTGGTTGGCTAAGGCTTGCGCCAAAGTCAGGCAGAAACCACCACTCTAGTCACGCCAAAGATAACCCCTGCTCACCCCCTTGGTAGCTTGGCACGAGAAGTCAGGCTTATCTCTGAGGCGATGTGTAAAGCGTTTGCGCGCGCACCCAGCAACAACACCCAAGGCCCACCACAAAGGAAACTCCACACAAGGTATTGTATAAAAATAACCTTTGTATTACCAAAACACATTAGATAAAAACACACACTTTACAATGTGCCAACAGGCACGGGCAGAATTTACAAGGGATTATATGTACAGGAGACAGGGCCACATGGACCACTGTCAGGACTAAGCACTTTTGGAAATAGTACGTTTTGTAGAAATAACACTTTGCAGGAATAAAATTACTGTAGTACAAAATAGAAAATGTAGCACACAACCAGTAACTACTGGTAACAGGTAAGTACCACCTACGCAACCCTAACCACCTTAGGAAAATGTCACGCAGGGAACTAGGACCTCACTAGCACCACCTGTACTAGGAGAAAACAAACAACCACCTAAGTATCACAATACCTGTAGGGGTAATAGCACGTTACATATGATGCATCACATTCAGAGGTGTAGGGAAGGAAAACACATGATGCATAAAAACATTCAGCGGTGTAGAACAAGGCACATGATGCATAAAAACATTCAGTGGTGTAGAACAAGGCACATGATGCATAAACACACATTCAGAGGTGCAGGGAAACACAATTGCGCAAGAACTCATATAAGCCACCACCTGTGGCAGTCCCTAGGCCAACTGGCCTGGTAGGGGCTAGGACGCCCTGTCCAGTAAGGCTGCGCAAGCCAGAAGCTTAAAGATCCCAACCTAAACGTTGCAGCTGCCCACTAAGTGCTGGGCAGCTGGAGGAATGAGCGTGGGCACCACTGTGCCCTCCAAAACAAATCTGCCGCTCTCGTGGAGCCTCTTCTGGGCTCTAGCCATGCAAAATGCCCCCTCGCAGTTGGAGCGACCTCGCGCTCTACACCGACACTAAAGAAATGCCCCCTTCTACCTGGGAGCCTTGCGGGGCTCTGGAAACCACAATGTCCCCACCGTTGGAGCCTCACAGGCTTTGTCAATAATGCGCCCCGTTGGAGCCTCACAGGCTCTAACACGTACAGCCCCTCTTCGTTGGAGCCTCACAGGGCTCGTGAGCACTGCCCCCGCACCCTCAACACATGCGCGGAGTCCCCCAGCCCTTCTGCATTCACCGGCTGCTCTCCGGGGACTCCCGCGTCGTCTCTGCTCTCGGCGGACGGGAGGACTCCAAGGCTTCTTTGCAACGCGGCGGGGCAGGCACCGACAATGTGCCTCGCGCCCCCTCCGCACCAGCTCCGGCCGCACTTCTCCTCGCGGTCCAGCGCGGGGTGGGCTCCCGCCTGGATCCTCACTTCCCTGAACAGCTGGCAACCGCGTGGGGCTCCCTCGCAACCACCACACATAAGCGGGGTGGGCACCCGCCAACTAACCACAATGCGGGGTGGGCTCCCGCTCGATCTGGCACACGAGGGGGGGGGAATCCCTACGCCGGGGATTCCCTCGTTTGCGACGAGGCGACACAGGAGCGCGCTAGAAGCGCCAGGGCATCAAATAAAGCGCTCCTAGCGCTATACAGCAAATCAAAGCGCTCCCCGGCGCTGCAAGCTAAAGTCCAGCAACCAAAAAAAACTTCAAAAGCAGGGGGGCAAAGACTGGGCCCAGGGGCCAACTCACAGGGCCCTCCAGCAGGGAGGCAGTCCCCAGTGGCGGTCTCTCCTGGCGCCCAGCAGCAGCAGGCCCCCCTCAAGTTGGATCAGCAAGAGAACCACAGCCAGCTCCAGCCAATCACACGCCAGACACACTGCACACAGAAGTGCCCACTTCTAGAAGTGGCACTTCCACACTAGGTACATGCACGCCGCACACATCCTCGCGCAGCATTCAATCACACGAGTCCGCACATACCAAACTCGAGCTTGCACACCCCACGCATCAGGAACTACCAGGGACACATACATTCCCCATGCATTCCTATGGGAGGGCAGGCCTATCTCACCACATGCACTCAGAATGCGCACGCACTTTACTCTGGGACACAGGGAAAGTGCGCAGAAACCAAAAATCACTACACCAGGTCACCAATAAAAAGCAAAAAGTTTCGGGGGTGAACCTGCCTGAAGGGCCAAGTCCAACAGGAAACCTAGCAAACCTATACATTTTTGAAAACTAGACACCCAGGGGAATCCAGGATGGGGTGACTTGACTGCCTCCCACCAGGGTCTGTTACCCAGAATCCCTTGCAAACCTAAAAAATTGTCAAAAAAACCATATTTTTTCCACATTTCTCTGGTGGAAAGTTCCGTAATCTGCGTGGATCCACACATTTTCACCCACCCCGCGTCCCCAAAGTCTTACGAGAAGAATGGTACCTCACTTGTGCGGGTCGGCCTAGTGCTTGTGACAGGAAACGGCGCAAAACACAACGTGGTCACACCTTAATTTCGCAGTGAAAAATGGCCCTTTTTTGGCAAAGTGCCTAGCTGTAGTTTTTGAACCCTAGCTCTGCGGGCACCTTGGGAAACCTAGCAAACCTATACATTTTTGAAAACTAGACACCCAGGGGAATCCAGGATGGGGTGACTTGACTGCGTCCCACCAGGGTCTGTTACCCAGAATCCCTTGCAAACCTCAAAAGTTGTAAAAAAAAACATATTTTCTCCACATTTCTGTGGTGGAAAGTGCCGGAATCTGTGTGGATCCACAAATTTCCACCCACCCCGCGTCCTCCAAAGTGTTACGAGAAAAACGGTACCTCACTTGTGTGGGTCGGCCTAGTGCTTGCGACAGGAAACGGCGCAAAACACAACGTGGTCACACCTAGATTTCGCAGTGAAAAATGGCCCTTTTTTGGCAAAGTGCCTCGCTGTAGTTTTTGAACACTAGCTCTGCGGGCACCTTGGGAAACCTAGCAAACCTATACATTTTTGAAAACTAGACACCCAGGGGAATCCAGGATGGGGTGACTTGACTGCCTCCCACCAGGGTCTGTTACCCAGAATCCCTTGCAAACCTTAACAATTGTCAAAAAAAAACATATTTTCTCCACATTTCTGTGGTGGAAAGTTCCGGAATCTGTGTGGATCCACAAATTTCCACCCACCCTGCGTCCCCCAAAGTCTTATGAGAAAAACGGTACCTTACTTGTGCGGGTCGGCCTAGTGCTTGCAACAGGAAACGGCGCAAAACACAACGTGGTCACACCTCAATTCCGCAGTGAAAAATGGCCCTTTTTTGGCAAAGTGCCTAGCTGTAGTTTTTGAACCCTAGCTCTGCGGGAACCTTGGGAAACCTAGCAAACCTATACATTTTTGGAAACTAGACACCCATGAAAATCCAGGATGGGGTGACTTGACCAGAATTCCTTGCAAACCTAAAAAATTGTCAAAAAAACATATTTTCTCCACATTTCTGTAGTGGAAAGTTCCGGACTCTGCGTGGAGCCACAAATTTCCATCCACCCCGCATTCCCCAAGGTCTTAAGAGAAAAATGGTACCTCACTTGTGCTGGTCGGCCTAGTGCCCGCGACAGGAAACGGCGCAAAATGCAATGTGGTCACACCTCAATATCGCAGTGAAAAATGACCCTTTTTTGGCAAAGTGCCTAGCTCTAGTTTTTGAACCGTAGCTCTGCGGGCCCCTTGAGAAACCTAGCAAACCTATACATTTTTGAAAACTAGACACCCAGGGGAATCCAGGATGGGGTGACTTGACTGCCTCCCACCAGGGTCTGTTACCCAGAAGTCCTTGCAAACCTAAACAATTGTCAAAAAAAAATCTTTTCTCCACATTTCTGTAGTGGAAAGTTCCGGAATCTGCGTGGAGCCACAAATTTCCATCCACCCCGCGTTCCCCAAAGTCTTACGAGAAAAATGGTATCTCATTTGTGTGGGTCGGCCTAGTGCCCGCGACAGGAAACGGTGCAAAACGCAACATGGTCACACCCCAATATCGCAGTGAAAAATAACCCTTTTTTGGCAAAGTGCCTAGCTGTAGTTTTTGAACCCTAGCTCTGCGGGCACCTTGGGAAACCTAGCAAACCTATACATTTTTGAAAACTAGACACCCAGGGGAATCCAGGATGGGGTGACTTGACTGCCTCCCACCAGGGTCTGTTACCCAGAATCCCTTGCAAACCTAGAAAAGTGTAAAAAAAAAACATATTATTTCCACATTTCTCTGGTGGAAAGTTCCGTAATCTGCGTGGATCCACAAATTTTCACCCACCCCGCGCCCCCCAAAGTCTTACGAGAAAAATGGTACCTCACTTGTGTGGGTCGGCCTAGTGCTTGCGACAGGAAACGGCGCAAAACACAACGTGGTCACACCTCAATTCCGCAGTGAAAAATGGCCCTTTTTTGGCAAAGTGCCTAGCTGTAGTTTTTGAACCCTAGCTCTGCGGGAACCTTGGGAAACCTAGCAAACCTATACATTTTTGGAAACTAGACACCCATGAAAATCCAGGATGGGGTGACTTGACCAGAATTCCTTGCAAACCTAAAAAATTGTCAAAAAAACATATTTTCTCCACATTTCTGTAGTGGAAAGTTCCGGACTCTGCGTGGAGCCACAAATTTCCATCCACCCCGCATTCCCCAAGGTCTTAAGAGAAAAATGGTACCTCACTTGTGCTGGTCGGCCTAGTGCCCGCGACAGGAAACGGCGCAAAATGCAATGTGGTCACACCTCAATATCGCAGTGAAAAATGACCCTTTTTTGGCAAAGTGCCTAGCTCTAGTTTTTGAACCGTAGCTCTGCGGGCCCCTTGGGAAACCTAGCAAACCTATACATTTTTGAAAACTAGACACCCAGGGGAATCCAGGATGGGGTGACTTGACTGCCTCCCACCAGGGTCTGTTACGAATCCCTTGCAAACCTAAACAATTATCAAAAAAACACATTTTCCCCACATTTCTGTGGTGGAAAGTTACGGAATCTGCGGGGATCGATAAATTTCCACCCACCCCGCGTCCCCCAAAGTCTTACGAGAAAAATGGTACCTCACTTGTGTGGGTCGGCCTAGTGCTTGCGACAGGAAACGGCGCAAAACACAACGTGGTCACACCTTAATTTCGCAGTGAAAAATGGCCCTTTTTTGGCAAAGTGCCTAGCTGTAGTTTTTGAACCCTAGCTCTGCGGGCACCTTGGGAAACCTAGCAAACCTATACATTTTTGAAAACTAGACACCCAGGGGAATCCAGGATGGGGTGACTTGACTGCGTCTCACCAGGGTCTGTTACCCAGAATCCCTTGCAAACCTCAAAAATTGTCAAAAAAAACATATTTTCTCCACATTTCTGTGGTGGAAAGTGCCGGAATCTGCGTGGATCCACAAATTTCCACCCACCCCGCGTCCTCCAATGTCTTACGAGAAAAACGGTACCTCACTTGTGTGGGTCGGCCTAGTGCTTGCGACAGGAAACGGCGCAAAACACAATGTGGTCACACCTAGATTTCGCAGTGAAAAATGGCCCTTTTTTGGCAAAGTGCCTAGCTGTAGTTTTTGAACCCTAGCTCTGCAGGCACCTCGGGAAACCTAGCAAACCTATACATTTTTGAAAACTAGACACCCAGGGGAATCCAGGATGGGGTGACTTGACTGCCTCCCACCAGGGTCTGTTACCCAGAAGTCCTTGCAAACCTAAAAAATTGTCCAAAAAATACATATTTTCTCCACATTTCTGTGGTGGAAAGTTCCGGAATCTGCATGAATCCACAAATTTTCACCCACCCCATGTCCCCCAAAGTCTTACGAAAAAAACTGTACCTCACTTGTGCGGGTCGCCCTGGTGCCCGCGACAGGAAACGGCGCAAAATGCAATGTGGTCACACCTCAATTCCGCAGTGAAAAATGACCCTTTTTTGGCAAAGTGCCTAGCTCTAGTTTTTGAACCCTAGCTCTGCGGGCACCTTGGGAAACCTAGCAAACCTATACATTTTTGAAAACTAGACCCCCAGGGGAATCCAGGATGGGGTGACTTGACTGCCTCCCACCAGGGTCTGTTACCCAGAATCCCTTGCAAACCTAAAAAATTATCAAAACAACACATTTTCCCCACATTTCTGTGGTGGAAAGTTACGGAATCTGCGGGGATCGACAAATTTCCACCCACCCCGCGTTCACCAAAGTCTTGCGAGAAAAATGGGACCTCACTTGTGGGGGTCGGCCTAGTGCCCGTGGCAGGAAACGGCGCAAAATGCAACGTGGTCACACCTCAATTTTGCAGTGAAAAATGACCCTTTTTTGGCAAAATGTCTAGCTGTAGTTTTTTAACCTTAAATCTGCGGGCACCTTGGGAAACCTAGCAAACCTATACATTTTTGAAAACTAGACACCCAGGGGAATCCAGGATGGGGTGACTTGACTGCCTCCCACCAGGGTCTGTTACCCAGAATCCCTTGCAAACCTAAAAAATTATCAAGAAAAACATATTTTCTCCACATTTCTGTGGTGGAAAGTTCCGGAATCTGCGTGGATCCACAAATTTCCACCCACCCCGCGTCCCCCAAAGTCATACGAGAAAAACGGTACCTCACTTGTGCGGGTCGGCCTAGTGCTTGCGACAGGAAACGGCGCAAAACACAACGTGGTCACACCTCAATTTCGCAGTGAAAAATGACCCTTTTTGGCAAAGTGCCTAGCTCTAGTTTTTGAACCCTAGCTCTGCGGGCACCATGGGAAACCTAGCAAACCTATACATTTTTGAAAACTAGACACCCAGGGGAATCCAGGATGGGGTGACTTGACTGCCTCCCACCAGGGTCTGTTACGAATCCCTTGCAAACCTAAACAATTATCAAAAAAACACATTTTCCCCACATTTCTGTGGTGGAAAGTTACGGAATCTGCGGGGATCGATAAATTGCCACCCACCCCGCGTTCCCCAAAGTCTTACGAGAAAAATGGGACCTCACTTGTGGGGGTCGGCCTAGTGCCCGTGGCAGGAAACGTCGCAAAACGCAACGTGGTCACACCTCAATTTCGCAGTGAAAAATGACCCTTTTTTGGCAAAATGTCTAGCTGTAGTTTTTGAACCTTAGCTCTGCGGGCACCTTGGGAAACCTAGCAAACCTATACATTTTTGAAAACTAGACACCCAGGGGAATCCAGGATGGGGTGACTTGACTGGCTCCCACCAGGGTCTGTTACCCAGAATCACTTGCAAACCTAAAAAATTATCAAGAAAAACATATTTTCTCCACATTTCTGTGGTGGAAAGTTCCGGAATCTGCGTGGATCCACAAATTTCCACCCACACCGCGTCCCCCAAAGTCTTACGAGAAAAACGGTACCTCACTTGTGCGGGTCGGCCTAGTGCTTGCGACAGGAAACGGCGCAAAACACAACGTGGTCACACCTCAATTTCGCAGTGAAAAATGGCCCTTTTTTAGCAAAGTGCCTAGCTGTAGTTTTTGAACCCTAGCTCTGCGGGCACCTTGGGAAACCTAGCAAACCTATATATTTTTGAAAACTAGACACGCAGGGGAATCCAGGATGGGGTGACTTGACTGCCTCCCACCAGGGTCTGTTACCCAGAAGTCCTTGCCAACCTAAAAAACTGTCAAAAAATACATATTTTCTCCACATTTCTGTGGTGGAAAGTTCCGGAATCTGCATGAATCCACAAATTTTCACCCACCCCATGTCCCCCAAAGTCTTATGAGAAAAACTGTACCTCACTTGTGCGGGTCGCCCTAGTGCCCGCGACAGGAAACGGCGCAAAATGCAATGTGGTCACACCTCAATATCGCAGTGAAAAATGACCCTTTTTTGGCAAAGTGCCGAGCTCTAGTTTTTTTTTTTCTTTTTTTTTTTTTTTGGAAAACCTTTATTTCAAAAGTTAGGACACAGCTATTCAGCCGACAGCCCGAAGGTTCGGCAGCATTGAGAGTTAGATACAGTGATGTGTCCCCAATACAGTTCAAAGAGTAGTGCAAAGGTCCAATTTTAAGTAAACACAGAAAAAACTCACAACAAACCCCAGCAAGGCAAGGACATTGAAAGCCCATGGTGAAAGCCCCCAGGGGAGGCCGGACCCCACTCATCTACTAGTTACAAGACTGTGTACGGAGGAAGAAGGGGGACAGCAGAGGCCCAAAACGGTTCCTAAAACCAAACTGTGCTGGAAAGAAGGTCAGGGGGAAAGCTGTTCCTCGGGAGGTTCCAGATCCGGGGCAAGACATATTCCCCCCCTGTATTGGTTCCACCGCCCCCAGATGGCATGCCACTTCCGGGGGCGACCTCTAGAGCAATAGACCGTCTTCTCCCTAAACATGCTCCAGTCCATGTTCTCCTTCCACGCGGTCAGTGTAGGGGGTCCCGAGGAGCCCCACAATCGCGCGATATCCCTTTTAGCGACCATGTTACCCAGAGTCACCCATTGGGTCTGCGCCTCATCGAGGTCAGTGGGCCCCCAGACGTTCAGGAGGCAACACCGCGCCTCCGGCTGCACCGCAATGCCCGTCACCTCCCCCATAACTGCATGGACTCTCCTCCAGAACTCCACAATGACACCACATTCCCAAATGATGTGCAGGAAAGTACCCACCATACCACATCCCCTTCTGCACAGGCCGTCCTCCGAGAATCCCATGTGGACCAGCCTTGGCCCCGTCACATACACCCGGTGCAGTATTTTAAGCTGCACCAGCCTCAGACGCGACGGGATCGCAACCTCCTTAGGAGAAGAAACCGCTGACTGCCAGTCCTCATTATCCAACTCAAGGCCATCCCTAGTCCACTGTTCTCTCAGCCCCAAAAGCATGTCTGCCCGGACGTTAATCAATTTCTTATATATGAGCGAGATCGTGCTCTCGGGCATATGACCATCAAGGACCCGGTCCTCAAGGGGAGAGGACTCCGGCACCTTCTCACCCTCCACGAGGACTGATCGGAGGGCGTGGCGCAGCTGGATATACCTGAAATACTCTGAGGGCCCCAGCTCATACTCAGTCTGCAACTCCTCGAAGGACTTCACCCTCCCCTTATGCAGCACATCTCCCACCTTGGATATACCTATCAGGTCCCACTTATCAAAGCCCTTCGTATGCCAGAGTCTTCCCAATCTTTCCGATTCAAACAATGGGGTAGCGAGGGTGAGCCTATCCTTCTAGCCCAACGAGTCAGTCGCCATCTTCCATACACGCACCGCCACACCTGTGGGCCCCGTGAGGGATGAGTCTAGGGACCGCGAATACAACGCCCTGTAGTAGTTGCCGCCACGCAGCAGCCACCTATCCATGGCATACCCAGGGCTGAGGGCGGGGCCATAAAACCCATGGTTGATCGCACTCAGCTGCGTGGCCCAATAGTACCGTCGGATGTCTGGGAGCGCAATGCCCCCATCGTACCATGGGAGCGTCAACTTTGAAATAGCTATTCGCGGCCACCCATCCCACAGCAACGTCCGTTGGAGGCCTTCGACCTCCCGAAAGTATTTGGCCGGTACCCAGTCCAAGGTGTTCTGGAGGGCGTAGAGGAAGCGGGGAAGAGACATCATTTTGAACAGGGCCGCACGCCCAACAAGGGAGAGCGGCAGCCTCCGCCAACCTTCAACATCTCGCCTCAAGCGTGCCAAGGGGGGGAGCAGATTCCTCTCGTAGCGCACAGCAGGGTCCATGGATATAAAAATCCCCAAATACACGAAACCCTGCTGGGCAACCTGTATCGAACATGTTCTAGGGATCGGTGGGACCTCGCCACTAAGAACGTACAAGTACGATTTGCCCCAATTAATCACAAGCCCCGAGTTCCCACCGAACGATGCGAGTACGTCACAGACCACTATAAGTGACTTCTTAGGTGAGGCAAGATACAGCAGGATATCATCGGCATAAAGCGAGATACGGTCCTCGTGATCAGGCGACCACCGAAGGCCCCGTATATCCGGGTGCCAACGTATCCACGCAGCCAACGGCTCAAGGGCGAGGGCGAACAACAGAGGCGACAGGGGGCAACCCTGCCGAGTACCCCTACCAAGCTGAAACGGAGTAGATGCCCGACCATTCACCACAACATTCGCTAGCGGCCTCTCGTACAGCAACCTAACCCAACTCACAAAACCGCGACCAAAACCAAACTTGGCCAGCACGGCCCATAAGTATGCCCACTCCACCGTGTCAAAGGCCATCGTGGCATCAACAGATTCCACAATAGCCGGTTCACGCAGCGTGCCCGCCCTGGCGATGACGCCATGAAGACGCCTAAGGTTTAATGCTGTGTTTCGGTGCGGGATGAAGCCGGATTGATCCGGGTGGACCAAGTCGCCAAGTACCCTAATCAAACGGGTCGCCAGGAGTTTAGCCAGAATTTTCGGCTCAGCGTTGAGGAGTGAAATGGGCCGATAGGAGGCGCACCTATCTCGGGGTTTACCCTCCTTATGTATGACCACGATCGATGCCAGCTGCTGATCCAACGGAAGGATCCCATCCCCCCGCGCCTCCAAAAACATGGCGCGCAGGTGAGGGGCGACCCTATCCGGGAACAGTTTGTACAGATCGATCGGCAATCCGTTCGGTCCAGAGGCCTTACCCGAGTTTAACGCGCGAATAGCCCCCGCCACCTCGTCGACCGTTATGTCACCATCCAAATCGTCCCTATCTATGTCAGAGAGGCAGGGCAACTCGATATCACGGAGGAGATCAGACGAGTCCTCGGGCGGCCTGTCCGACACAGAGGAATAAACCCTACGAAAATACTCCGCGAAACACTTCACAATCCCCTCAGGTTCCACAATCGCCTCTCCCCTCTCTCCCGTCAACTCTGGCACCACTCTATTGACCCGTTCTTTCCTGTCCAACCACGCCAGGAGTTTCCCTGCCTTATCACCAACATCATACAGGCGGCCCTGTTGTTCCCTACTGAGGGTCTTAGCGGCGTT
This sequence comes from Triturus cristatus, assembly GCF_964204655.1. NCBI lineage: Eukaryota > Metazoa > Chordata > Amphibia > Caudata > Salamandridae > Triturus > Triturus cristatus. The sequence goes on along the minus strand of NC_140589.1, from coordinate 1,088,631,795 downwards.
CGTCACCAGGTCCCTATACTCCGCCTGCTTCAAGCAAAGCTCATGCAGTGAGGACTCTGTAACCTCCTCCTCCATAGCCCCCTCAAGGGCCACGATCTCCTCCTCTACCTGCCGTACCTCGCCATCCCTCCGATTCTTGGCAGCCACCACCAGGGAGAGGGCTTCCCCCCGAAGCACGGTCTTAAAAGCTTCCCACAGCGACACCGCCGAGTCCACGGTTCCCAGATTGTCCTTAAAGTAATTATCTACCTTCTTTACCAGGGCGCTGCGCATCTTGGGGTCTCGGAAATACCATGGGTTGATGGGGGCCACCCTCCCTCCTCCCTCCCGACCTAGATCCAGCTGGATCCACACTGGCGAGTGGTCAGAGATACCGCGTGCCATGTGCCTCGCCTCGGATATCAACGAGGCATGTGCGGCCAGAGTGAGCAGGTAATCAATCCTGGAGAGGCTACCATGCGCCCCGGAGTGGAACGTGTATTGACTCTGTGTGGTGTGCCAGAGCCTCCAGCAGTCTATCAGACCAAGCGTATCCAGGAAGTCTGGAAGCCATTTCTGAGCCCCCCCTGTGTCCCTGGGCGGGTATCTATCCAACAGTCCGGAGCCCACAGCGTTGAAATCCCCTCCCACTACCAGCATACCCCCCAGGAAAGTCAGCAAAGCCCTGCCCAGTTCAGCAAATGTGGAGGCCTGCAGGGCCGGCGGGACATAAACCGAAACCAAAACCAGAGTCCTTCCTTCCCACCGCCCCGCCACCGCCACAAACCTCCCCCTATCGTCAACAATGGTGGAGTCCACCTCAAAAGGCAACGATGCTCTAACGAGGATGCCCACACCCCTGGACCCAGAAGAGAATCCCGAGTGTGCAATGAATTTATACCCCTTCCTATTCAGGGCATAGCACGTATTACCTATGAGATGCGTCTCCTGCAGCAGGACAACATCTGGCATTGAGCGTTTCAAAAATTGCAAAACAATCCCCCTCTTGATGCGATCCCCCAAACCATTAACATTCCAGCTTATAACACTTAAGCCTCTACCCCCCATCCTCAAACGGAAAGAGGCCCACCCCACACCCGAGGAGCCACCATGGAACAGCCCTGAGGATAATCATCATGCCTTGCAGAAATAAACCCCCCAACAACAAACTCCAAATCCCCGAAACTCCCCCCACCCTGCACCCCTGCTGCAGCTTACAAAGCCCCCCCAACTTGCAGTGTGCCTGTCGCCCTACAAAACCAAAAGTCTACAAGAAGTACCCTAAGGGAGGAAAAGAGCACCCCTCGTCCTCCCGCAGCCCTCCACAGTTACTGCACTCTGTTCAAATCTTCAAGTATAGTCAAATCAAGTCAGGCCGGCTCTGAGATATCAGCCCTGTCCATCCCGGCCACTGTCTCCATGCTCGGCTGTGTCGTCCCCCGTCCGTCGCCGGGGCAAAGCGTCCAGCCATTCGTCGGCCATAACAGGAGAGTCAAAAAAGAATGTCCGATCTTCATGCACCACCCGTAGTCTGGCAGGGAAAAGCATGGCATACTTCAGATCCAGTTCCCGAAGCCTCCGCTTCACCCCCAGGAAGCTCTGTCTCTGTCTCTGCACCTGCTGGGTGAAGTCCGGATAAAAATTCACCGACGCATTCTGGAAGGGAACTGGGCCCGTCACCCTCGAAGCTTGCAGGATAGCGTCCCGATCTCGAAAATGAAAGAGCCGGGCGACAATCGGCCGCGGCGGGGCACCCGCCTTGGGCCGCCCGCCCGGCACCCTATGGGCCCTTTCCACCGCAAAAAACTTTCCAAGGCCCTTAGGCTTCAGATGATTAAGGACCAAATCCTCAACAAGCAGGTCCGCCGAAGCCTCATCCGAGGACTCCGGGACCCCGATGACGCGCACGTTGTTGCGCCTGGCCCGGCTCTCGAAGTCCTCCAGCCGGCGGGCGACGAGGTCACTCTCGGCCCTCAGCTTCCGAACCTCGGTCTGCAGTTCCGCAACATCATCAGTGAGGCCCGTGGTCTTGTGGTCCAGGTTCTTAACGCGTTCGTTCGTCTTGCCCAGGTCCGAGCGGATCAGATTGACATCCACCAGGATGGCATCCACCTTATGCGCCAGGGCCTCGAACTGTCTCCCCATCGAGGTCTGCATCCCGTCGAGCGCGCCCATGACATCCTGTAGGGAGAGCTCCGGTGTCACAGGCGAGTCCTCCTTCTGGGCATCCGGCGCCTGGCTCGATCCACTCGGCGATGCTTTCTGGAGGGCGTAGCGGTCCATGCTGTTGACTTGGGTATACGTTCCCCGCCTGGTTGACTTAGTCTTCAGCCGATCCCCTTCTGCTTTGCCCGACATGATGGACTCCAGGCAGTCCAGTGCAGTTAAGACTGTTCCCTCTCAGAGAGAGGAATAAGGAGTGAGCAGGTCTGCCTTGTGCTGCCAGAGTAGCCCGCCGAGCGTCCTTGGGGTAATAAAGCCACCCAGAGCTCTCCAGTGTCCGGGCAGACAAAGGGAACGAAATCGAAAGTGAAAGAGCGGGGACCTCCGTCCGACAGTTCACACCTCGCCAGGCCGTTGTTGATCAACTAGGAGCCGGGCTTCCTGCCAACTCTAGCCCCTGGCATCCCCGGGAGATAGGCCGCAATCTTCCGCCAGGCGTAAGTCCGGTTCTCGATGGGCGATCCGACCGCGGGTAGCATCAATCGCCTCCCTGACAACTCAGCAACACGGTGCCATGCATACCATCAGGATTAGAGACAGGATAGTCGACGGAGGGCGCGAGGGTCTCGGGAGCTCTAAGCTCACGCGGCCATCTTGGTCAAGCGCTAGGCTCCTCCCCCTTCTAGCTCTAGTTTTTGAACCCTAGCTCTGCGGGCACCTTGGGAAACCTAGCAAACCTATACATTTTTGAAAACTAGACACCCAGGGGAATCCAGGATGGGGTGACTTGACTGCCTCCCACCAGGGTCTGTTATCCAGAATCCCTTGCAAACCTAAAAAATTATCAAAAAAACACATTTTCCCCACATTTCTGTGGTGGAAAGTTACGGAATCTGCGGGGATCGACAAATTTCCACCCACCCCGCGTTCCCCAAAGTCTTGCGAGAAAAATGGGACCTCACTTGTGGGGGTCGGACTAGTGCCCGTGGCAGGAAACGGCGCAAAACGCAACGTGGTCACACCTCAATTTCGCAGTGAAAAATGACCCTTTTTTGGCAAAATGTCTAGCTGTAGTTTTTGAACCTTAGCTCTGCGGGCACCTTGGGAAACCTAGCAAACCTATACATTTTTGAAAACTAGACACCCAGGGGAATCCAGGATGGGGTGACTTGACTGCCTCCCACCAGGGTCTGTTACCCAGAATCCCTTGCAAACCTAAAAAATTATCAAAAAAAACATCTTTTCTCCACATTTCTGTAGTGGAAAGTTCCGGAATCTGCGTGGAGCCACTAATTTCCATCCACCCCGCGTTCCCCAAAGTCTTACGAGAAAAATGGTATCTCATTTGTGTGGGTCGGCCTAGTGCCCGCGACAGGAAACGGTGCAAAACGCAACATGGTCACACCCCAATTTCGCAGTGAAAAATGGCCCTTTTTTGGCAAAGTGCCTAGCTGTAGTTTTTGAACCCTAGCTCTGCGGGCACCTTGGGAAACCTAGCAAACCTATACATGTTTGAAAACTAGACACCCAGGGGAATCCAGGATGGGGTGACTTGACTGCGTCTCACCAGGGTCTGTTACCCAGAATCCCTTGCAAACCTCAGAAATTGTCAAAAAAAACATATTTTCTCCACATTTCTGTGGTGGAAAGTGCCGGAATCTGCGTGGATCCACAAATTTCCACCCACCCCGCGTCCTCCAAAGTCTTACGAGGAAACCGGTACCTCACTTGTGTGGGTCAGCCTAGTGCTTGCGACAGGAAACGGCGCAAAACACAACGTGGTCACACCTAGATTTCGCAGTGAAAAATGGCCCTTTTTTGGCAAAGTGCCTAGCTGTAGTTTTTGAACCCTAGCTCTGCAGGCACCTCGGGAAACCTAGCAAACCTATACATTTTTGAAAACTAGACACCCAGGGGAATCCAGGATGGGGGTGACTTGACTGCCTCCCACCAGGGTCTGTTACCCAGAAGTCCTTGCAAACCTAAAAAATTGTCCAAAAAATACATATTTTCTCCACATTTCTGTGGTGGAAAGTTCCGGAATCTGCATGAATCCACAAATTTTCACCCACCCCATGTCCCCCAAAGTCTTACGAAAAAAACTGTACCTCACTTGTGCGGGTCGCCCTGGTGCCCGCGACAGGAAACGGCGCAAAATGCAATGTGGTCACACCTCAATATCGCAGTGAAAAATGACCCTTTTTTGGCAAAGTGCCTAGCTCTAGTTTTTGAACCCTAGCTCTGCGGGCACCTTGGGAAACCTAGCAAACCTATACATTTTTGAAAACTAGACCCCCAGGGGAATCCAGGATGGGGTGACTTGACTGCCTCCCACCAGGGTCTGTTACCCAGAATCCCTTGCAAACCTAAAAAATTATCAAAAAAACACATTTTCCCCACATTTCTGTGGTGGAAAGTTACGGAATCTGCGGGGATCGACAAATTTCCACCCACCCCGCGTTCACCAAAGTCTTGCGAGAAAAATGGGACCTCACTTGTGGGGGTCGGCCTAATGCCCGTGGCAGGAAACGGCGCAAAACGCAACGTGGTCACACCTCAATTTCGCAGTGAAAAATGACCCTTTTTTGGCAAAATGTCTAGCTGTAGTTTTTGAACCTTAGCTCTGCGGGCACCTTGGGAAACCTAGCAAACCTATACATTTTTGAAAACTAGACACCCAGGGGAATCCAGGATGGGGTGACTTGACTGCCTCCCACCAGGGTCTGTTACCCAGAATCCCTTGCAAACCTAAAAAATTATCAAGAAAAACATATTTTCTCCACATTTCTGTGGTGGAAAGATCCGGAATCTGCGTGGATCCACAAATTTCCACCCACCCCGCGTCCCCCAAAGTCTTACGAGAAAAACGGTACCTCACTTGTGCGGGTCGGCCTAGTGCTTGCGACAAGAAACGGCGCAAAACACAACGTGGTCACACCGCAATTTCGCAGTGAAAAATGACCCTTTTTGGCAAAGTGCCTAGCTCTAGTTTTTGAACCCTAGCTCTGCGGGCACCTTGGGAAACCTAGCAAACCTATACATTTTTGAAAACCAGACACCCAGGGGAATCCAGGATGGGGTGACTTGACTGCCTCCCACCAGGGTCTGTTACGAATCCCTTGCAAACCTAAACAATTATCAAAAAAACACATTTTCCCCACATTTCTGTGGTGGAAAGTTACGGAATCTGCGGGGATCGATAAATTTCCACCCACCCCGCGTTCCCCAAAGTCTTACGAGAAAAATGGGACATTACTTGTGGGGGTCGGCCTAGTGCCCGTGGCAGGAAACGGCGCAAAACGCAACGTGGTCACACCTCAATTTCGCAGTGAAAAATGACCCTTTTTTGGCAAAATGTCTAGCTGTAGTTTTTGAACCTTAGCTCTGCGGGCACCTTGGGAAACCTAGCAAACCTATACATTTTTGAAAACTAGACACGCAGGGGAATCCAGGATGGGGTGACTTGACTGCCTCCCACCAGGGTCTGTTACCCAGAATCACTTGCAAACCTAAACAATTATCAAGAAAAACATATTTTCTCCACATTTCTGTGGTGGAAAGTTCCGGAATCTGCGTGGATCCACAAATTTCCACCCACCCCGCGTCCCCCAAAGTCTTACGAGAAAAACGGTACCTCATTTGTGCGGGTCGGCCTAGTGTTTGCGAAAGGAAACGGCGCAAAACACAACGTGGTCACACCTCAATTTCGCAGTGAAAAATGGCCCTTTTTTAGCAAAGTGCCTAGCTGTAGTTTTTGAACCCTAGCTCTGCGGGCACCCTGGGAAACCTAGCAAACCTATACATTTTTGAAAACTAGACACGCAGGGGAATCCAGGATGGGGTGACTTGACTGCCTCCCACCAGGGTCTGTTACCCAGAAGTCCTTGCCAACCTAAAAAACTGTCAAAAAATACATATTTTCTCCACATTTCTGTGGTGGAAAGTTCCGGAATCTGCATGAATCCACAAATTTTCACCCACCCCATGTCCCCCAAAGTCTTACTAGAAAAACTGTACCTCACTTGTGCGGGTCGCCCTAGTGCCCGCGGCAGGAAACGGCGCAAAATGCAATGTGGTCACACCTCAATATCGCAGTGAAAAATGACCCTTTTTTGGCAAAGTGCCTAGCTCTAGGTTTTGAACCCTAGCTCTGCGGGCACCTTGGGAAACCTAGCAAACCTATACATTTTTGAAAACTAGACACCCAGGGGAATCCAGGATGGGGTGACTTGACTGCCTCCCACCAGGGTCTGCCTAAAAAATTATCAAAAAAATACATTTTCCCCACATTTCTGTGGTGGAAAGTTACGGAATCTGCGGGGATCGACAAATTTCCACCCACCCCGCGTTCCCCAAAGTCTTGCGAGAAAAATGGGACCTCACTTGTGGGGGTCGGCCTAGTGCCCGTGGCAGGAAACGGCGCAAAACGCAACGTGGTCACACCTCAATTTCTCAGTGAAAAATGACCCTTTTTTGGCAAAATGTCTAGCTGTAGTTTTTGAACCTTAGCTCTGCGGGCACCTTGGGAAACCTAGCAAACCTATACATTTTTGAAAACTAGACACCCAGGGGAATCCAGGATGGGGTGACTTGACTGCCTCCCACCAGGGTCTGTTACCCAGAATCCCTTGCAAACCTAAAAAATTATCAAAAAAAACATCTTTTCTCCACATTTCTGTAGTGGAAAGTTCCGGAATCTGCGTGGAGCCACTAATTTCCATCCACCCCGCGTTCCCCAAAGTCTTACGAGAAAAATGGTATCTCATTTGTGTGGGTCGGCCTAGTGCTTGCGACAGGAAACGGTGCAAAACGCAACATGGTCACACCCCAATTTCGCAGTGAAAAATGGCCCTTTTTTGGCAAAGTGCCTAGCTGTAGTTTTTGAACCCTAGCTCTGCGGGCACCTTGGGAAACCTAGCAAACCTATACATTTTTGAAAACTAGACACCCAGGGGAATCCAGGATGGGGTGACTTGACTGCGTCTCACCAAGGTCTGTTACCCAGAATCCCTTGCAAACCTCAGAAATTGTCAAAAAAAACATATTTTCTCCACATTTCTGTGGTGGAAAGTGCCGGAATCTGCGTGGATCCACAAATTTCCACCCACCCCGCGTCCTCCAAAGTCTTACGAGAAAAACGGTACCTCACTTGTGTGGGTCAGCCTAGTGCTTGCGACAGGAAACGGCGCAAAACACAACGTGGTCACACCTAGATTTCGCAGTGAAAAATGGCCCTTTTTTGGCAAAGTGCCTAGCTGTAGTTTTTGAACCCTAGCTCTGCAGGCACCTCGGGAAACCTAGCAAACCTATACATTTTTGAAAACTAGACACCCAGGGGAATCCAGGATGGGGGTGACTTGACTGCCTCCCACCAGGGTCTGTTACCCAGAAGTCCTTGCAAACCTAAAAAATTATCCAAAAAATACATATTTTCTCCACATTTCTGTGGTGGAAAGTTCCGGAATCTGCATGAATCCACAAATTTTCACCCACCCCATGTCCCCCAAAGTCTTACGAAAAAAACTGTACCTCACTTGTGCGGGTCGCCCTGGTGCCCGCGACAGGAAACGGCGCAAAATGCAATGTGGTCACACCTCAATATCGCAGTGAAAAATGACCCTTTTTTGGCAAAGTGCCTAGCTCTAGTTTTTGAACCCTAGCTCTGCGGGCACCTTGGGAAACCTAGCAAACCTATACATTTTTGAAAACTAGACCCCCAGGGGAATCCAGGATGGGGTGACTTGACTGCCTCCCACCAGGGTCTGTTACCCAGAATCCCTTGCAAACCTAAAAAATTATCAAAAAAACACATTTTCCCCACATTTCTGTGGTGGAAAGTTACGGAATCTGCGGGGATCGACAAATTTCCACCCACCCCGCGTTCACCAAAGTCTTGCGAGAAAAATGGGACCTCACTTGTGGGGGTCGGCCTAGTGCCCGTGGCAGGAAACGGCGCAAAACGCAACGTGGTCACACCTCAATTTCGCAGTGAAAAATGACCCTTTTTTGGCAAAATGTCTAGCTGTAGTTTTTGAACCTTAGCTCTGCGGGCACCTTGGGAAACCTAGCAAACCTATACATTTTTGAAAACTAGACACCCAGGGGAATCCAGGATGGGGTGACTTGACTGCCTCCCACCAGGGTCTGTTACCCAGAATCCCTTGCAAACCTAAAAAATTATCAAGAAAAACATATTTTCTCCACATTTCTGTGGTGGAAAGATCCGGAATCTGCGTGGATCCACAAATTTCCACCCACCCCGCGTCCCCCAAAGTCTTACGAGAAAAACGGTACCTCACTTGTGTGGGTCGGCCTAGTGCTTGCGACAAGAAACGGCGCAAAACACAACGTGGTCACACCTCAATTTCGCAGTGAAAAATGACCCTTTTTGGCAAAGTGCCTAGCTCTAGTTTTTGAACCCTAGCTCTGCGGGCACCTTGGGAAACCTAGCAAACCTATACATTTTTGAAAACCAGACACCCAGGGGAATCCAGGATGGGGTGACTTGACTGCCTCCCACCAGGGTCTGTTACGAATCCCTTGCAAACCTAAACAATTATCAAAAAAACACATTTTCCCCACATTTCTGTGGTGGAAAGTTACGGAATCTGCGGGGATCGATAAATTTCCACCCACCCCGCGTTCCCCAAAGTCTTACGAGAAAAATGGGACCTCACTTGTGGGGGTCGGCCTAGTGCCCGTGGCAGGAAACGGCGCAAAACGCAACGTGGTCACACCTCAATTTCGCAGTGAAAAATGACCCTTTTTTGGCAAAATGTCTAGCTGTAGTTTTTGAACCTTAGCTCTGCGGGCACCTTGGGAAACCTAGCAAACCTATACATTTTTGAAAACTAGACACGCAGGGGAATCCAGGATGGGGTGACTTGACTGCCTCCCACCAGGGTCTGTTACCCAGAATCACTTGCAAACCTAAACAATTATCAAGAAAAACATATTTTCTCCACATTTCTGTGGTGGAAAGTTCCGGAATCTGCGTGGATCCACAAATTTCCACCCACCCCGCGTCCCCCAAAGTCTTACGAGAAAAACGGTACCTCCCTTGTGCGGGTCGGCCTAGTGTTTGCGAAAGGAAACGGCGCAAAACACAACGTGGTCACACCTCAATTTCGCAGTGAAAAATGGCCCTTTTTTAGCAAAGTGCCTAGCTGTAGTTTTTGAACCCTAGCTCTGGGGGCACCCTGGGAAACCTAGCAAACCTATACATTTTTGAAAACTAGACACGCAGGGGAATCCAGGATGGGGTGACTTGACTGCCTCCCACCAGGGTCTGTTACCCAGAAGTCCTTGCCAACCTAAAAAACTGTCAAAAAATACTTATTTTCTCCACATTTCTGTGGTGGAAAGTTCCGGAATCTGCATGAATCCACAAATTTTCACCCACCCCATGTCCCCCAAAGTCTTACTAGAAAAACTGTACCTCACTTGTGCGGGTCGCCCTAGTGCCCGCGACAGGAAACGGCGCAAAATGCAATGTGGTCACACCTCAATATCGCAGTGAAAAATGACCCTTTTTTGGCAAAGTGCCTAGCTCTAGGTTTTGAACCCTAGCTCTGCAGGCACCTTGGGAAACCTAGCAAACCTACACATTTTTGAAAACTAGACACCCAGGGGAATCCAGGATGGGGTGACTTGACTGCCTCCCACCAGGGTCTGTTACCCAGAATCCCTTGCAAACCTAAAAAATTATCAAAAAAACACATTTTCCCCATATTTTTGTGGTGGAAAGTTACGGAATCTGCGGGGATCAACAAATTTCCACGCACCCCGCGTTCCCCAAAGTCTTGCAAGAAAAATGGGACCTCACTTGTGGGGGTCGGCCTAGTGCCCGTGGCAGGAAATGGCGCAAAACGCAACGTGGTCACACCTCAATTTCGCAGTGAAAAATGACCCTTTTTTGGCAAAATGTCTAGCTGTAGTTTTTGAACCTTAGCTCTGCGGGCACCTTGGGAAACCTAGCAAACCTATACATTTTTGAAAACTAGACACCCAGGGGAATCCAGGATGGGGTGACTTGACTGCCTCCCACCAGGGTCTGTTACCCAGAATCCCTTGCAAACCTAAAAAATTATCAAAAAAACACATTTTCCCCACATTTCTGTGGTGGAAAGTTACAGAATCTGCGGGGATCGACAAATTTCCACCCACCCCGTGTTCCCCAAAGTCTTACGAGAAAAATGGGACCTCACTTGTGGGGGTCGGCCTAGTGCCCGTGGCAGGAAACGGCGCAAAACGCAACGTGGTCACACCTCAATTTCGCAGTGAAAAATGACCCTTTTTTGGCAAAGTGCCTAGCTCTAGGTTTTGAACCCTAGCTCTGCGGGCACCTTGGGAAACCTAGCAAACCTACACATTTTTGAAAACTAGACACCCAGGGGAATCCAGGATGGGGTGACTTGACTGCCTCCCACCAGGGTCTGTTACCCAGAATCCCTTGCAAACCTAAAAAATTATCAAAAAAACACATTTTCCCCACATTTCTGTGGTGGAAAGTTACGGAATCTGCGGGGATCGACAAATTTCCACCCACCCCGCGTTCCCCAAAGTCTTACGAGAAAAATGGGACCTCACTTGTGGGGGTCGGCCTAGTGCCCGTGGCAGGAAACGGCGCAAAACGCAATGTGGTCACACCTCAATTTCGCAGTGAAAAATGACCCTTTTTTGGCAAAATGTCTAGCTGTAGTTTTTGAACCTTAGCTCTGCGGGCACCTTGGGAAACCTAGCAAACCTATACATTTTTGAAAACTAGACACTCAGGGGAATCCAGGATGGGGTGACTTGACTGCCTCCCACCAGGGTCTGTTACCCAGAATCCCTTGCAAACCTAAAAAATTATCAAGAAAAACATATTTTCTCCACATTTCTGTAGTGGAAAGTTCCGGAATCTGCGTGGATCCACAAATTTCCACCCACCCCGCGTCCCCCAAAGACTTACAAGAAAAACGGTACCTCACTTGTGCGGGTCGGTCTAGTGCTTGCGACAGGAAACGGCGCAAAACACAACGTGGTCACACCTCAATTTCGCAGTGAAAAATGGCCCTTTTTTAGCAAAGTGCCTAGCTGTAGTTTTTGAACCTTAGCTCTGCGGGCACCTTGGGAAACCTAGCAAACCTATTCATTTTTGAAAACTAGACACCCAGGGGAATCCAGGATGGGGTGACTTGACTGCCTCCCACCAGGGTCTGTTACCCAGAAGTCCTTGCAAACCTAAAAAACTGTCAAAAAATACATATTTTCTCCACATTTCTGTGGTGGAAAGTTCCGGAATCTGCATGAATCCACAAATTTTCACCCACCCCATGTCCCCCAAAGTCTTACGAGAAAAACTGTACCTCACTTGTGCGGGTCGCCCTAGTGCCCGCGACAGGAAACGGCGCAAAATGCAATGTGGTCACACCTCAATATCGCAGTGAAAAATGACCCTTTTTTGGCAAAGTGCCTAGCTCTAGTTTTTTAACCCTAGCTCTGTGGTCACCTTGGGAAACCTAGCAAACCTATACATTTCTGAAAACTAGACACCCAGGGGAATCCAGGATGGGGTGACTTGACTGCCTCCCACCAGGGTCTGTTACCCAGAACCCCTTGCAAACCTAAAAAAGTATCAAAAAAACACATTTTCCCCACATTTCTGTGGTGGAAAGTTACGGAAACTGCGGGGATCGACAAATTTCCACCCACCCCGCGTTCCCCAAAGTCTTACGAGAAAAATGGGACCTCACTTGTGGGGGTCAGCCTAGTGCCCGTGGCAGGAAACGGCACAAAACGCAACGTGGTCACACCTCAATTTCGCAGTGAAAAATGACCCTTTTTTTGGCAAAATGTCTAGCTGTAGTTTTTGAACCTTAGCTCTGCGGGCACCTTGGGAAACCTAGCAAACCTATACATTTTTGAAAACTAGACACCCAGGGGAATCCAGGATGGGGTGACTCGACTGCCTCCCACCAGGGTCTGTTACCCAGAATCCCTTGCAAACCTAAAAAATTATCAAGAAAAACATATTTTCTCCACATTTCTGTGGTGGAAAGTTCCGGAATCTGCGTGGACCCACAAACTTCCACCCACCCCGCGTCCCCCAAAGTCTTACAAGAAAAACGGTACCTCACGTGTGCGGGTCGGCCTAGTGCTTGCGACAGGAAATGGCGCAAAACACAACATGGTCACACCTCAATTTCGCAGTGAAAAATTGCCCTTTTTTAGCAAAGTGCCTAGCTGTAGTTTTTGAACCTTAGCTCTGCGGGCACCTTGGGAAACCTAGGAAACCTATACATTTTTGAAAACTAGACACCCAGGGGAATCCAGGATGGGGTGACTTGACTGCCTCCCACCAGGGTCTGTTACCCAGAATCCCTTGCAAACCTAAAAAATTATCAAAAAAATACATTTTCCCCACATTTCTGTGGTGGAAAGTTACGGAATGTGCGGGGATCGACAAATTTCCACCCACCCCGCGTTTACCAAAGTCTTGCGAGAAAAATGGGACCTCACTTGTGGGGGTCGGCCTAGTGCCCGTGGCAGGAAACGGCGCAAAACGCAACGTGGTCACACCTCAATTTCGCAGTGAAAAATGACCCTTTTTTGGCAAAATGTCTAGCTGTAGTTTTTTAACCTTAGCTCTGCGGGCACCTTGGGAAACCTAGCAAACCTATACATTTTTGAAAACTAGACACCCAGGGGAATCCAGGATGGGGTGACTTGACTGCCTCCCACCAGGGTCTGTTACCCAGTGTTAGAAATGAGGGGGCTCTGGTTGACGCAGGTGTGAACCCACAACAAGCAGGGACCCTTTACTTCTTGTCAGGGCGAAGGATGACTCCCCAGAATAACCCCTGCTCACCCTCTAGGTGCGTGGCGCGAGCAGTCTAGGCTAAGTCTCAGGCGTACACGGTTAAGCAAATGCAATTACACATACAGTAAACCCCTTGCATGCACCACAAATGGACACCAATCCGGTAGTATATAAGAATAAGCTTTTATGTAGTTTCAGCAGAGTTAAATACAAGGCCCAGTAACGTTGAATTGATGGGGCCACAATTCTTAGGAATACGGTAAAGTTCTCTTTGTACGGAAAGTTCTTTAGGCGGGCACAAGGTGACTGTAGGCCTCAGCGCACTCCGGCTGAAGCGGCGACCGGGAAGCACACGGCAGATGACAGGGAAATCAGAACGTTGCGGACCCTGGATCCGATGTGAGTTCGTGGTCGGAGTTGTAAGTACAGTACCTTGTCTCTTGACGCAAAGGTGGGTGCGGGATTTCAGCGGCTCTTCGGCAGAAGAGCGAGGCGGCGTCCGGGGCTCCCACACTTCACGATGGGTGTCTGATCTTCAGGCTCACGACAAGAGCGGGTGTTGCAGGTGGCGGGTGAACAAAGCGGGGCAGCCGGGCACGCAGATGCGTCCGGGCCGTCCGAGGCTTGGAGATGCTCACAAACGCCGATTCCGGCGGGAGGGTGAAGGTGCACAGCGAGCCTCCAGCGAGCGAGGTGACAGGGCAGCCCAACACAGCGTAGGGGGAGCGGCTCCGATCGAGCGAGGCTCTTCCCAAGGCGGGGGCGGCTAAGCAGTCCTGGTCACGGCTCAGGGAGGGACTGCGGCACGAGGGTCACAGCTCCGGCGAGGGAAAGGACACCACGGTCTAGCAGCAGGCGAGTGAAGATCAGGTAGAGCCCAATGGTCCTGGGGCTCCGTTCAGGGGGCAAGCTCAGTTCCAAGCCCTTGGAGATCGTTTTGGAAAAGCACAAGTTTTAAAAGTAAAAATAAAGCAAAGTCTTCAGCAACAGTTTCTCTTCTCCCCTTTGGCAGCGAGGTCACCACTGCAGGCCAATCCCCCAGGATAGGGACAGTCTTCCTCCTACAGCTTTCCCGGTGCCTCCTCCTCAGGCAGAGATTCTTCTTGGTCAAAAGCGGATCTAGTTTCTTAGGAGCAGGGCTCCTCCATTTATACCACAAATCTTTTGTTCTCCCAGGCCAGGGGGGCCCTTGCCTAGTTCAGTCCGGTTTCTGACCACTTTGTTTTCGTGATGCAGGCTTCTTCTTTCAGAGTGCAGGGCAGAGTCATCAGACGCTCCACAGGGGGTGGAGCCGGCATCGAGGTAGCGGAGCACTGTCCTATTCAGAGCCTAGGAGCACTCCTCCCACCCATCTACCTGTCGATCGTCCTATTCATACCAGGCTACCTAGCCCTGCCCATCTGGGTTCCCCCAGCCCTGTCACTCACACCAGCCAGACATTAGATACACATCACGCAGAGGCGGCTGAAATGGTTAGGCAAGCAAAGGCCAACTTTCTAAAAGTGACATTTGCAAACCCGGAATATTAAAATAAACCTCGCGAAAAGATGTACCTTAACATTCCGAGTTCAGGCATACTAAACTCGATCTCCTACCATGTTCCCTGGGTCGGTTAGGATCATAGGGTGTAATAATCCCGGCCGCCCATACTGGCCTATGAGAACAGGGTAGCCTTACAGTAGTGAACAACAAAATGGCGGTCATTCACTACCAGGACATGCCACGCATCTAGGCTTGTCCTACCTCAGGCTCACAATGCACCCTGCCCGTGGGCCTACCAGAGGGGTGACTAACATGCAGCTAAGGGAAGGTTTCGGGGACCGGCAAGTGTGGGCACTTGTCGGTCGGCGCGTCAGTACCAGACTGCACGCAGGTTCTGCAGTGGCAGACCTTAGACATCTTTTACCGGCCGCTTCTGTGGGTGGCACAACCCGTGCTGCAAGCCCACCAGCGGTGTTTGCATTTACATGCCCTGGCGCTCCTGGCGCACTTTACTGGGGTCTGATAGTAAATCAAACAATCCAATCATGGAATCCAACCGACACATACAATTTACAAAGGGAGCACTCGCACCGTGACACTGGTTGGCAGTGGCACAGCGCGCTGAGCGGCCAACACCATAAAATCACATGAGGCACAGCGACAAAAAGAGGGAGGGAGACTCACGCCAAGGTGCCAGGTCTAACACGTGTCCCCTCCAGCTGAAAAGTGGGGAGAACTACCCTACCCCAGGGAGTTCCTCACCACTAAGGCGGAAAAATCTGGACAGACCGTCAGCATTGGCGTGATCCGTACCAGGGCGATGTTCCACCGTGAAATCCATACCCTGTAGGGAAATGGACCACCTCAACAGCTTTGGATTCTCACCCCTCATATGCATCAACCATCTGAGGGGCCTGTGGTCCGTCTGAACCCGGAAGTGAGACCCAAACAAGTAGGGTCTTAGCTTCTTCAGCGCCCAGACCACAGCAAATGCCTCACGCTCAATAGCACTCCATCTCTGTTCCCGTGGAAGTAACCTCCTGCTAATAAAGGCTACGGGTTGATCTAGGCCCTCCTCATTAATCTGTGAAAGAACAGCCCCCACACCATGCTCTGAAGCGTCTGTCTGAACGATAAACTCTTTGGAGAAGTTGGGAGCCAAGAGCACGGGCGCCGTGCACATAGCAGTTTTCAAGGCCTCAAAAGCTCTCTGACAGGTGTCAGTCCAGATCACCTTCCTGGGCTGCTTCTTCGAAGTCAGCGCTGTCAAGGGGGCAACCATGTTGCCATACCCCTTGACAAACCTCCTGTAGTACCCGGTGAGACCTAGGAAGGCTCTCACCTCCGTCTGGGTTTTGGGCGCCTCCCAATTCAGGATGGTTTCTATCTTGGGCTGAAGGGGTGCCACCTGGCCACTCCCAACTTGGTGTCCCAAGTACACCACGGAACCCTGCCCGATCTGGCACTTACTCGCCTTGATCGTGAGGCCTGCCTTCCGCAGCGCCATCAACACTTCCCAGAGGTGACGCAAGTGTTCCTCCCACGTGGAGCTGAACACGGCGATGTCATCCAGGTAGGCTGCACTGAACGAATCCAGCCCAGCCAACACCTGGTTGACCAATCTCTGGAAGGTGGCAGGGGCATTCTTCATCCCAAATGGCATAACCCGGAACTGGTAGTGCCCATCTGGGGTGGAAAATGCTGACCTCTCTTTGGCCCCCTCGGTCAAGGCGATCTGCCAATACCCAGACGTTAGATCAAACGTGCTGAGGTAGTTGGCAGCCCCTAGCCGATCGATGAGCTCATCAGCTCTGGGGATGGGGTGTGCGTCAGTCCTAGTGACTGAATTGAGTCCTCTGTAGTCCACACAGAACCGGAGTTCGGGTGTGGCTCCCGGCGCTGCAGCCTTTGGGACCAAGACCACGGGGCTGGCCCAAGGACTGCTAGAAGACTCAATGACCCCGAGTGCAAACATCTTGGAGACCTCCTCCTTGATGCATGTCCTCACCCTGTCAGTCACCCTGTAGGCCTTGTGCCGTACAGGAGGGCTATCCCCAGTATCCACATCATGGACGCACCAATCAGTGACACCAGGGACCAGGGAAAACAGATCAGAAAATTGTCCCAGCAACTGGCGACAATCATTCTGTTGCTCAGGGGTCAGGGCGGAAGAGAGGATGACACCATCCACTGACCCATCTTGCTCCTTGGCTGACAGGAGGTCCGGAAGAGGTTCTGTCTCCTCTTCCATCCCCGCATCTGTTGCCAAGAGCATGCCCACTTGGGACCTCTCCAAGTGGGGCTTGAGGCGGTTGACATGTAGGACCCGTAAGGGGTTCCTGGGAGTCTTCAGGTCCACCACGTAGGTAACAGGACTCTTGCGCTCCACCACCTCAAAGGGACCGGTCCACTTATCCTGGAGCGCACATGGCTCCACGGGGGCCAAGACCCATACTTTCTGCCCAGGCTGAAGCTCTACCAGAGTGGCATTCTGGTCGTACCACCGCCTCATCTCCTCCTGGCTGGCTTCCAGATTTGCCTCAGCAAGTTGCCTGAAACGCCTAGTCTGATTCCTGAAGGCCAGCATGTAGCTATATACATTCTGGGGAGGTTTCCTGGGAGATTGCTCCCAGCCTTCCTTGACCAGACTTAGAGGTCCTCTGACGGGGTGACCATACAGAAGCTCAAAGGGACTGAACCCCAGAGACTTCTGTGGCACCTCACGGTAAGCGAAGAGAAGGCATGGTAAGAGGACGTCCCACTTGCGCCTCATAGGTCCTTCTAGGCCCATTATCATGCCTTTGAGGGTTCGGTTGAATCTCTCAACCAACCCGTTTCCTTGGGGGTGGTAAGGTGTGGTGAACTTGTAGGTTACACCACACTCTTGCCAAAGAGATTTCATGTACTTGGACATGAAATTGGTACCTCGGTCAGACACTACCTCTAGAGGGAATCCCACTCGGGAGAAAATTCCCATCAGTGCACGTCCCACCACGGGGGCCGTCACTGTCCTCAGAGGAATGGCTTCCGGGTACCGGGTGGCATGGTCCACCAGGACCAGGATGAACCTATTGCCCATCGCTGTCTTGGGGTCCAGTGGCCCTACAATGTCAATCCCCACTCGCTGGAATGGAGTACCGACCACAGAGAATGGCTGGAGTGGAGCCTTCTGCTTCCTCCCACTCTTTCCACTTGCCTGGCAAGTCTGGCATGTCCTGCAGTGAGTATCCGAACTCCTGCGCATTTGAGGCCAATAAAAGTGGGTGACAAGCCTTTCAAAGGTCTTGTCCTGCCCCAAATGCCCTGCCAATGGCACATCGTGAGCCAGCCCCAGTAGGAAGGCTCTGAAGTCCTGGGGTACCACCAGCGCACGGGCTGACCCAGGCTCAGCAACCTTAGGCTCTGTATACAGGAGGTTGTTCTCCCAGTAAATGAAATGCGATCCTGACTGATCACCTGCGGCCTGGGCTGCAGCCTGCTGCCGCATACCCACGAGAGAAGGGCACTCCTTCTGTGCCTTACAAAAGTCCTCCCTGGTGGGACCCGCTTCCTGCTGCCAATGGGTCAGCTCCGGTAGGTCCCCCAGTTCAGCTATCTGTTCCCCTGTAGGCTCCAGGGCATCCCCCTCAAGGTCTGCTTCCTCCTGGACCGTGGGAACTTCAGGGGCCGGCTTCCCGCGCCCCTTGCCCCTTCTCTCTGAGGCCGGCTCCTGGGCCTCCCTCTCAGGCTCCAGGACCTCTCGAGTACCTTTACTGGCTGCCATGGACCGTGTGGTGACACACGCCCAATCCGGCATACCCAACATCTCCAGGTGAGCACTCCGCTCCACCTGAGCCCAAGGTGAGCTCTCCAAATCGTTCCCTAACAAACAGTCTACAGGCATGGCGGGCCTCACAGCTCCCTGAAGAGTACCAGAGACCCCCCCCCACTCGAAGGGAACCTGAGCCACCTTGCAGTGCCTCTCTGTGTTGTCAGCGGCAACAACGGGATAGAATGCATTGGGGACCACCTGCTCCTGAGACACCAGGTGACACCTGACAGCTGTCACACTGGCTCCGGTATCTCTAAGAGCTTCCACCCTATGGCCATTTATGGTCACCCACTGCCTGTACTTCTTAGTGTTCTCAGGCAGCTGGGTTGGAGGGACCACCTCACGGTCTCCTAGCGAGACCAGGGACATCTCTGCGGGACCCCATCCACCTTGGACATCCCTCTCCTCCCCCAAGGCTACACTAGTCACCTGCCGGGGTGGAGCACCAGTGGGTGCTGGTTTACCAAACATCGGACACTTTACATCAGAGGCAAAATGCCCCAAATTGTTACACCTGTAACATCTTACGGGCCCCTTCTGAACAGGAGGACCTGTCGGGGCCCCGGTCGGTTTCTGGGGTGGGGGAGGCTGAGAACCCTTCCCTTGGTTCCCTTGGGGATTATTTTGGGGCCCTTTTTGGAACTGCTTCTGTTTACCCCTGTCCCCCCCACTCTTCTGCTGGGGACCCTGCCCACCTTTGGCGGAATCTCCCACGGTCCCCTTGTGGACCCTGGTACTGACCCAGCGGTCCGCCTCCTCAGCAAGCTTCCTCGGGTTAGTCAGCTTACTATCGATCAGGTGCTGGCGCAGCTCAGGAAAACAATTACTGGACAAGTGCTCCCATGCCATTAGATCAAGAAGTCCTTGATAATCATTCACCTTACTACCCTTTACCCAACCATCCAGCGCTCTGCAAAAGAAAGTCACATACTCCACATACGTACTATTGGGAATCTTAGTGCAACCCCTGAACCTCTGTCTATATTACTCAGGGGTCAACCCATACCTAGCCATCAATGCTTCCTTCATATGGGAATAGGAATTACGAACATCAACAGGCAAATCTAACAGTGTGTCCCGCCCCTCACTCAGGAACCTTCCCCACAACCCCGCTCCCCAATCTTTCTCAGGGACCCGGTGGGAAGACATGGCTACCTCGTAGGCTCTGAACCACTGCCCGATGTCGTCATTCCTGAAGAACTCCTTCACTACATCCTTAGGAATATAAACTCTTGGTTCCGCCGATCCTGGCGGTGTGCTGCCACCAGAGGGATTAAGCTCCAAACTTTTTGCTTTCAGCTCCAGCTCCCTCAGCTTCATGTCATGCTCTAATTGTAGTTTCTTTTCTTCCATGGCTAATCTTTGTTTTTCCATATCCATCTGCCCATGGAGTTTTGCCATTTCCACCTCGTGTGCCCGGGTTGCTGCCCTGTCCGCCAACTCTTCTGGCGACAGGCCTCTGCCGAACTCATGGACACTTTCTGGGGGAATCACTTCCACCTGATTCTCTGGTGCCTTTGACTCATACCAGGCCCTCAGCGCCTTTACGAATTGGGCCTTGTTTTTTAATCCAGTTTGGGCAATCCTGAACTTGGAGCAAAGACCTTTCAAGTCTTCATTGGTACGATCATGAAGTGCGCCTTCCTCCCAATCTATGTCTTCAAATCCAGAGATTATGGAAGCCGCCCCTCCGGCAGAGTGTGAACCAGGCATGGCTCCAACAACGGAGATTCTTGGCAAAACAAAAACAAATGCTAGCCTTGTGGCTGTGTTACTGGTCTGCTCTCACTACGTGGTGATCAGTGATTCACTATACGCAAACCACAAATGCAAATCCGTAAATCCCACCGCTGCCACCAATGTTAGAAATGAGGGGGCTCTGGTTGACGCAGGTGTGAACCCACAACAAGCAGGGACCCTTTACTTCTTGTCAGGGCGAAGGATGACTCCCCAGAATAACCCCTGCTCACCCTCTAGGTGCGTGGCGCGAGCAGTCTAGGCTAAGTCTCAGGCGTACACGGTTAAGCAAATGCAATTACACATACAGTAAACCCCTTGCATGCACCACAAATGGACACCAATCCGGTAGTATATAAGAATAAGCTTTTATGTAGTTTCAGCAGAGTTAAATACAAGGCCCAGTAACGTTGAACTGATGGGGCCACAATTCTTAGGAATACGGTAAAGTTCTCTTTGTACGGAAAGTTCTTTAGGCGGGCACAAGGTGACTGTAGGCCTCAGCGCACTCCGGCTGAAGCGGCGACCGGGAAGCACACGGCAGATGACAGGGAAATCAGAACGTTGCGGACCCTGGATCCGATGTGAGTTCGTGGTCGGAGTTGTAAGTACAGTACCTTGTCTCTTGACGCAAAGGTGGGTGCGGGATTTCAGCGGCTCTTCGGCAGAAGAGCGAGGCGGCGTCCGGGGCTCCCACACTTCACGATGGGTGTCTGATCTTCAGGCTCACGACAAGAGCGGGTGTTGCAGGTGGCGGGTGAACAAAGCGGGGCAGCCGGGCACGCAGATGCGTCCGGGCCGTCCGAGGCTTGGAGATGCTCACAAACGCCGATTCCGGCGGGAGGGTGAAGGTGCACAGCGAGCCTCCAGCGAGCGAGGTGACAGGGCAGCCCAACACAGCGTAGGGGGAGCGGCTCCGATCGAGCGAGGCTCTTCCCAAGGCGGGGGCGGCTAAGCAGTCCTGGTCACGGCTCAGGGAGGGACTGCGGCACGAGGGTCACAGCTCCGGCGAGGGAAAGGACACCACGGTCTAGCAGCAGGCGAGTGAAGGTCAGGTAGAGCCCAATGGTCCTGGGGCTCCGTTCAGGGGGCAAGCTCAGTTCCAAGCCCTTGGAGATCGTTTTGGAAAAGCACAAGTTTTAAAAGTAAAAATAAAGCAAAGTCTTCAGCAACAGTTTCTCTTTTCCCCTTTGGCAGCGAGGTCACCACTGCAGGCCAATCCCCCAGGATAGGGACAGTCTTCCTCCTACAGCTTTCCCGGTGCCTCCTCCTCAGGCAGAGATTCTTCTTGGTCAAAAGCGGATCTAGTTTCTTAGGAGCAGGGCTCCTCCATTTATACCACAAATCTTTTGTTCTCCCAGGCCAGGGGGGCCCTTGCCTAGTTCAGTCCGGTTTCTGAGCACTTTGTTTTCGTGATGCAGGCTTCTTCTTTCAGAGTGCAGGGCAGAGTCATCAGACGCTCCACAGGGGGTGGAGCCGGCATCGAGGTAGCGGAGCACTGTCCTATTCAGAGCCTAGGAGCACTCCTCCCACCCATCTACCTGTCGATCGTCCTATTCATACCAGGCTACCTAGCCCTGCCCATCTGGGTTCCCCCAGCCCTGTCACTCACACCAGCCAGACATCAGATACACATCACGCAGAGGCGGCTGAAATGGTTAGGCAAGCAAAGGCCAACTTTCTAAAAGTGACATTTGCAAACCCGGAATATTAAAATAAACCTCGCGAAAAGATGTACCTTAACATTCCGAGTTCAGGCATACTAAACTCGATCTCCTACCATGTTCCCTGGGTCGGTTAGGATCATAGGGTGTAATAATCCCGGCCGCCCATACTGGCCTATGAGAACAGGGTAGCCTTACAGTAGTGAACAACAAAATGGCGGTCATTCACTACCAGGACATGCCACGCATCTAGGCTTGTCCTACCTCAGGCTCACAATGCACCCTGCCCGTGGGCCTACCAGAGGGGTGACTAACATGCAGCTAAGGGAAGGTTTCGGGGACCGGCAAGTGGGGGAACTTGTCGGTCGGCGCGTCAGTACCAGACTGCACGCAGGTTCTGCAGTGGCAGACCTTAGACATCTTTTACCGGCCGCTTCTGTGGGTGGCACAACCCGTGCTGCAAGCCCACCAGCGGTGTTTGCATTTACATGCCCTGGCGCTCCTGGCGCACTTTACTGGGGTCTGATAGTAAATCAAACAATCCAATCATGGAATCCAACCGACACATACAATTTACAAAGGGAGCACTCGCACCGCGACACTGGTTGGCAGTGGCACAGCGCGCTGAGCGGCCAACACCATAAAATCACATGAGGCACAGCGACAAAAAGAGGGAGGGAGACTCACGCCAAGGTGCCAGGTCTAACACCCAGAATCCCTTGCAAACCTAAAAAATTATCAAGAAAAACATATTTTCTCCACATTTCTGTGGTGGAAAGATCCGGAATCTGCGTGGATCCACGAATTTCCACCCACCCCGCGTCTCCCAAAGTCTTACGAGAAAAACGGTACCTCACTTGTGCGGGTCGGCCTAGTGCTTGCGACAAGAAACGGCGCAAAACACAACGTGGTCACACCTCAATTTCGCAGTGAAAAATGACCCTTTTTGGCAAAGTGCCTAGCTCTAGTTTTTGAACCCTAGCTCTGCGGGCACCTTGGGAAACCTAGCAAACCTATACATTTTTGAAAACCAGACACCCAGGGGAATCCAGGATGGGGTGACTTGACTGCCTCCCACCAGGGTCTGTTACGAATCCCTTGCAAACCTAAACAATTATCAAAAAAACACATTTTCCCCACATTTCTGTGGTGGAAAGTTACGGAATCTGCGGGGATCGATAAATTTCCACCCACCCCGCGTTCCCCAAAGTCTTACGAGAAAAATGGGACCTCACTTGTGGGGGTCGGCCTAGTGCCCGTGGCAGGAAACGGCGCAAAACGCAACGTGGTCACACCTCAATTTCGCAGTGAAAAATGACCCTTTTTTGGCAAAATGTCTAGCTGTAGTTTTTGAACCTTAGCTCTGCGGGCACCTTGGGAAACCTAGCAAACCTATACATTTTTGAAAACTAGACACACAGGGGAATCCAGGATGGGGTGACTTGACTGCCTCCCACCAGGGTCTGTTACCCAGAATCACTTGCAAACCTAAACAATTATCAAGAAAAACATATTTTCTCCACATTTCTGTGGTGGAAAGTTCCGGAATCTGCGTGGATCCACAAATTTCCACCCACCCCGCGTCCCCCAAAGTCTTACGAGAAAAACGGTACCTCACTTGTGCGGGTCGGCCTAGTGTTTGCGAAAGGAAACGGCGCAAAACACAACGTGGTCACACCTCAATTTCGCAGTGAAAAATGGCCCTTTTTTAGCAAAGTGCCTAGCTGTAGTTTTTGAACCCTAGCTCTGCGGGCACCCTGGGAAACCTAGCAAACCTATACATTTTTGAAAACTAGACACGCAGGGGAATCCAGGATGGGGTGACTTGACTGCCTCCCACCAGGGTCTGTTACCCAGAAGTCCTTGCCAACCTAAAAAACTGTCAAAAAATACATATTTTCTCCACATTTCTGTGGTGGAAAGTTCCGGAATCTGCATGAATCCACAAATTTTCACCCACCCCATGTCCCCCAAAGTCTTACTAGAAAAACTGTACCTCACTTGTGCGGGTCGCCCTAGTGCCCGCGACAGGAAACGGCGCAAAATGCAATGTGGTCACACCTCAATATCGCAGTGAAAAATGACCCTTTTTTGGCAAAGTGCCTAGCTCTAGGTTTTGAACCCTAGCTCTGCGGGCACCTTGGGAAACCTAGCAAACCTACACATTTTTGAAAACTAGACACCCAGGGGAATCCAGGATGGGGTGACTTGACTGCCTCCCACCAGGGTCTGTTACCCAGAATCCCTTGCAAACCTAAAAAATTATCAAAAAAACACATTTTCCCCACATTTCTGTGGTGGAAAGTTCCGGAATCTGCGGGGATCGACAAATTTCCATGCACCCCGCGTTCCCCAAAGTCTTGCGAGAAAAATGGGACCTCACTTGTGGGGGTCGGCCTAGTGCCCGTGGCAGGAAATGGCGCAAAACGCAACGTGGTCACACCTCAATTTCGCAGTGAAAAATGACCCTTTTTTGGCAAAATGTCTAGCTGTAGTTTTTGAACTTTAGCTCTGCGGGCACCTTGGGAAACCTAGCAAACCTATACATTTTTGAAAACTAGACACCCAGGGGAATCCAGGATGGGGTGACTTGACTGCCTCCCACCAGGGTCTGTTACCCAGAATCCCTTGCAAACCTAAAAAATTATCAAAAAAACACATTTTCCCCACATTTCTGTGGTGGAAAGTTACAGAATCTGCGGGGATCGACAAATTTCCACCCACCCCGCGTTCCCCAAAGTCTTACGAGAAAAATGGGACCTCACTTGTGGGGGTCGGCCTAGTGCCCGTGGCAGGAAACGGCGCAAAACGCAACGTGGTCACACCTCAATTTCGCAGTGAAAAATTACCCTTTTTTGGCAAAATGTCTAGCTGTAGTTTTTGAACCTTAGCTCTGCGGGCACCTTGGGAAACCTAGGAAACCTATACATTTTTGAAAACTAGACACCCAGGGGAATCCAGGATGGGGTGACTTGACTGCCTCCCACCAGGGTCTGTTACCCAGAAACCCTTGCAAACCTAAACAATTATCAAAAAAACACATTTTCCCCACATTTCTGTGGTGGAAAGTTACGGAATCTGCGGGGATCGACAAATTTCCACCCACCCCGCGTTCCCCAAAGTCCTACAAGAAAAATGGGACCTCACTTGTGGGGGTCGGCCTAGTGCCCGTGGCAGGAAATGGCGCAAAACGCAACGTGGTCACACCTCAATTTCGCAGTGAAAAATGACCCTTTTTTGGCAAAATGTCTAGCTGTAGTTTTTGAACCTTAGCTCTGCGGGCACCTTGGGAAACCTAGCAAACCTATACATTTTTGAAAACTAGACACCCAGGGGAATCCAGGATGGGGTGACTTGACTGCCTCCCACCAGGGTCTGTTACCCAGAATCCCTTGCAAACCTAAAAAATTATCAAGAAAAACATATTTTCTCCACATTTCTGTAGTGGAAAGTTCCGGAATCTGCGTGGATCCACAAATTTCCACCCACCCCGCGTCCCCCAAAGACTTACAAGAAAAACGGTACCTCACTTGTGCGGGTCGGTCTAGTGCTTGCGACAGGAAACGGCGCAAAACACAACGTGGTCACACCTCAATTTCGCAGTGAAAAATGGCCCTTTTTTAGCAAAGTGCCTAGCTGTAGTTTTTGAACCCTAGCTCTGCGGGCACCTTGGGAAACCTAGCAAACCTATACATTTTTGAAAACTAGACACCCAGGGGAATCCAGGATGGGGTGACTTGACTGCCTCCCACCAGGGTCTGTTACCCAGAAGTCCTTGCAAACCTAAAAAACTGTCAAAAAATACATATTTTCTCCACATTTCTGTGGTGGAAAGTTCCGGAATCTGCATGAATCCACAAATTTTCACCCACCCCATGTCCCCCAAAGTCTTACGAGAAAAACTGTACCTCACTTGTGCGGGTCGCCCTAGTGCCCGCGACAGGAAACGGCGCAAAATGCAATGTGGTCACACCTCAATATCGCAGTGAAAAATGACCCTTTTTTGGCAAAGTGCCTAGCTCTAGTTTTTTAACCCTAGCTCTGTGGTCACCTTGGGAAACCTAGCAAACCTATACATTTTTGAAAACTAGACACCCAGGGGAATCCAGGATGGGGTGACTTGACTGCCTCCCGCCAGGGTCTGTTACCCAGAATCCCTTGCAAACCTAAAAGAGTATCAAAAAAACACATTTTCCCCACATTTCTGTGGTGGAAAGTTACGGAAACTGCGGGGATCGACAAATTTCCACCCACCCCGCGTTCCCCAAAGTCTTACGAGAAAAATGGGACCTCACTTGTGGGGGTCAGCCTAGTGCCCGTGGCAGGAAACGGCACAAAACGCAACGTGGTCACACCTCAATTTCGCAGTGAAAAATGACCCTTTTTTTGGCAAAATGTCTAGCTGTAGTTTTTGAACCTTAGCTCTGCGGGCACCTTGGGAAACCTAGCAAACCTATACATTTTTGAAAACTAGACACCCAGGGGAATCCAGGATGGGGTGACTCGACTGCCTCCCACCAGGGTCTGTTACCCAGAATCCCTTGCAAACCTAAAAAATTATCAAGAAAAACATATTTTCTCCACATTTCTGTGGTGGAAAGTTCCAGAATCTGCGTGGATCCACAAACTTCCACCCACCCCGCGTCCCCCAAAGTCTTACGAGAAAAACGGTACCTCACTTGTGCGGGTCGGCCTAGTGCTTGCGACAGGAAATGTCGCAAAACACAACATGGTCACACCTCAATTTCGCAGTGAAAAATTGCCCTTTTTTAGCAAAGTGCCTAGCTGTAGTTTTTGAACCCTAGCTCTGCGGGCACCTTGGGAAACCTAGCAAACCTATACATTTTTGAAAACTAGACACTCAGGGGAATCCAGGATGGGGTGACTTGACTGCCTCCCACCAGGGTCTGTTACCCAGAAGTCCTTGCAAACCTAAACAAATTTCAAAAAATACATATTTTCTCCACATTTCTGTGGTGGAAAGTTCCGGAATCTGCATGAATCCACAAATTTTCACCCACCCCATGTCCCGCAAAGTCTTCCGAGAAAAACTGTACCTCACTTGTGCGGGTCGCCCTAGTGCCCACGACAGGAAACGGCGCTGTAGGAGAGTAGGGTCTGCTATCCTACGGTCACCCCACATTTTTGCTTTTTGCTTCACTGGTTTTTGACATATCGAGGCTGTGGGCCTGCCAATCAGACCCCCAGCCTGCTGTTCTCTCTACTAAATTTACACTATGCACCCTAGGTGCATAACCAATTGGAAGTGGATCACCCTGTGAGCCCCTGTACCAGTGTACACTAGGTACCCAGGGCATTGGTGTATCTAAGGCCTGCCAGGGGCTGAAGCATGTATTATGCCACCCCAGGCTTTGCCTAACAAATTTGACACAACTGGCTGATCACTCAGCTGGGGTAAGTTGGTGTAACCACCTCTTACTTAGGTGTAGTATACCTATACCTAACCTTAAATGGGACACATGTTAACCTATAAGTCACTCCTATGGCAGGCCTTAACAATCCTGAAGGCAGAGTGCTTGGTTCCATGTGAGATGGTGCTCTGGCATGAGCTGAGCCTGTCTGCAGTGGTCGGAACAACTTCCTTCTACTGTTTCCAGATATCGTCATACCATATACTCTTAAGTGCATTATGAACCTCACGGTTAAATGCTAACTTTGGTTTGGCTTTATCAAAACATGTCGAGTAAGGTGTCATACGAATTGGAATACTAACCCCTCGCCAATTCTGGTGACGGGGTTAGCATTCCACCCTTCTAGAGGGACACTACATGTACAGTACCTGAAACCCGGGTAAAATCAGACATAGCCTCAGCTCCACAAAATGGATGCTGCCACCACAGACACAAGTCTGCCCTCCTGCTGCTGGGAGTCCTTCCAGCTTGGGAGGTGTGGACAAAGGGTTTCCTGCCAGGGGAGGTGCGTGCACCACCCCAGACAGGATTTTGTGTATTGGTCAGGTAGGGCTTGAAAGAAACCAGACATGCCTGAGGCTCACAAGGAGCCTCGGTGCATATGCCAGTCCAAACCGGTCCTGGGGCACACCAGTCCTGGGCCTGGGGCGAGCTGGACAAAGGATTGGGGGTGTAACCACCCCCCTTCCTGGTCCCACCCTTAGGGAGGGACCTAGCAGGTAGTCCGGCCCCTAGAATCCGCTTAAAGGTAGGAGCTGTGTCCTAAGACTTCAGACATTCTGGAGTCAACTTAACTACAAGAAGAAGACAGGAACTTCGATGCTCTGCCGCACAGAGGACTGAAGCCAATCTCCCCTGTGGTCAGGGAGTGACCACCTTGCTAACGCAAGCACCATCCAGCGAATCAACATCTGCTTTGCCGCTGCCTCCCGCCGGAGCCCGAGCCCAGAGACTGACAAGACCTGGACCTCCAGACCTCTCACCGCCCGATCCACAGTCCCTGAAAAAGAGGAACCCGTGGAGGCACCGAGACACGTGGAGCCAGCCATCTTGAAAAGACCACGACAAGCTGCAAGCGCAACAACCGAGGCTCCCTCCAAGTTGTGCTTTGGGATCTGAGAAGCCCAACACCCGAGCAGCATCTGCACCAAAGGTGAGCCCTCCAGCATCTCCACGATCTGCGTGGGGCCCTTCTGCATTTTTCCACTCGACGCGCCTAACCGGTTGCTGGCCCGCTGGCTAGTGGCCATCTTGGCGACGAACTTCAAGAACTACACTGCTGGTCTGGTTGCTCCAGACTGGTCCTTGCTCCCCTCCAAAGGAGCAGTCCCTCTGACCTTGCTGGTCAGAACCATCAGCTTATTTCGTTTTCCACAACAATTGCTTTTGCCAAGGCTTGTTTGCTTCTATCAAGTCGCCGACACCGCCGACAGCGAGAGCCTGCGTGGGACAGCTCGTGAACTGACTCCTGGACGTCGTCGACCTTCAGGGACCACGTGGCTGCAGAGACAAGCTACACCTTTCTTCCTGTTTGCACCCGACATCGCCTGGTACCCACCTGGTGCCACGCTGGTCACTGGCTAGTGACTGTGAACACTGTCCCCTCTGCTTACAGATCTTCTACAACTTCGATCCACTCTGGGATCCACCGCATCTCTTCCGGACCGATCGCCTGCAGCATCTTTGTCTTCAGGCTCCATTGAACAGATAGAAGAAACCCGACGCACTTCGAGACCAATGCACCCGCTTCCTGTGGGTGAGGTAAAGCTGGCACTCCGGTGCCCAAGTGTAGAGTATCATCTCTAGTGTCTGTGTTTCCAATCTTGAGTTCATAGTCTATCCGGAAGATCCTTTTTGCAGTAACTTTGTAACTTTTACGCACCCATTGAAAACCTATGGGAGCTCGCGTGTGACTATTTGCTCTGCACACGCAACCCGTGGACCTCCTGGTCACTAACTGAAGTTAGCTCCTTGTAGGCCCAGCGATTCTAGAGGCCCTAGGCCTTTTCCCTTTTCTGTTCGTGGTACTTATACCACTATTTTAGTATATGGTTTGAGCGGCCACCAGGGCCTATCCATATAAAGTGCAACTTCTGTGTATTCTAACGTATTATTGTTTAACGATTTGTGCTCCTGTGCTCATAAAGAGTCTAGGGGATACTTTGAGAAATAAATACATATATATTTTCAATATATATCTGTGTGGTGTCCTTTCATTGGTATAAAAGGGGGTTGCATTTGGTAAAACAGCTTGCTTAACACGTTTCACGAGTTTAGCCTCAAAGACTGCTTAGCCTACGCTACCACTAGGGCAGCTAGTCCGAAAAGGTTGACTTACAACCACACCATAAGGGTTGCTTGGCATGGTACAAGGTGGTCACTTTAACTAGTGAACATCATATACCAGGCCAACTTCTCACATTGGTGAGCAGCGGTTGGATTTGAGCTTGCTATGTTTTACCATTGTAATCTCTTGGTTACCAATTGAAAGATCACATAGGTACCTGTAGGTACATATAAAACAAGATTAGATATACTTAAGTTCTACTGAACTTAGTGTTGTAGAGCAAAGGGAGTAGCACACCCTGACTACAACTACTAGATAGGTTTAGTAGGCAAACCCAAGTGTAGGTAGATTGCAACACATCCACCCACACTTAAGAGCAATGGCTGGGGCAGAGGGGTCCAATGTACCCATCTCTGTTGAGAGTGACCCCCAGAGGGCACCATCCATCTTTGCTACCCTTAATCAAAATGAGCTCAGGCAGTTGGCAAATATCAGGGGCCTTAAACAGCCCAAGAATCCTACTTCTGCTGAACTCAGGGAGCTTTTACAGGCTGATGAAGATCAGAAAGCTCTCAGGAAAGCCTCCCAGTTAGGCCCCTTAGGGAAAAGAACAGGAGGCCCCCCTTCTGAAGATGCTACTGAAGTACCCCTTTCCAATAGTCATCCCTTAGATGAGAATCATACTACAGAGGAGGAAAGTGGTGGGGATACAGAAGGTAGTGAGGATGAAGGGAGAACTAGCCCAGTGCCAAGTGTTATACGTGGCCCAGCTAACTTAAGGCTATTGGGGACTGACAATGGGATCACCCCATTGGATCTCCCCAGTGGACTTAACCAGGGGTCTGGGAGGCAAAGGAATCACTCAGGTGAATCTAATGCTTCTCATACCTCTAGAGGCTCTCAAGGTCACTCCAGGAGAAGGATGACCACCCCTCAGAGGAGGGAGCATGAGGCCAGAATGCAAGAAGCCCAGCTGAGGATCAGGAAGCAGGAGCTAGAAGTAGCCCTGATGGAAGAGAAACTGAGCAAGGCTAGGCAGCATAAAGAGAGTGGGTCTATACCCACTGGTGGCAGCATTGTCCCTAAGGACAAAGATAGGGTCTTTGATAATAGGAACCTGTCTAAGGTTGTGCCCCCCGACAAAAGTGGGGATGACATCCACAAATGGATGACTGCTCTTGAGAGAGCCTGCAAAGTGCAGCAGGTTCCTGAAGACCAGTGGGCAGCAATCCTCTGGCTCTCCTTTGAAGGAAGAGGCAGAGACAGACTCCTCACTACTAGAGAAGAGGATGTCAGAAATTACAGAGTCCTGAAGAGTGTCCTAGTTGATGGGTTAGGCTTAACCACTGAACAGTACAGGTTAATGTTCAGAGACACCCAAAAGACACAGACTCAGGACTGGTCTGAATACATTGAATGTGCCACTAAGGCTTTGGAGGGTTGGTTGCTGGGAAGTAAGGTATCTGATTATACAGGATTGTACAATTTGATGATGAGAGAACAGATTTTAAATAACATTCAAAACCAGCAACTGCATCAACACTTGGTTGACTCGGATCTGACCTCTCCCCAAGAATTGGGAAAGAAGGCAGACAAATGGGTCAGAACCAGGGTTAAGCAAAAGAACCAGAACCAGGGCCAAGGGGGTGATCAGAAGAAAACAGACCAAAAGGGTGGAGATCAGAAATCTAAAGACCAGAAGTCTTTAACAGGGCCCCAAACTAGTACTAAATAGGGTGGGTCCCAGCCTAAAGGGAAGAAGAAAGAATGTCAAAAGAAACCCTGGTGCAACTCTTGCAAGAATACAACTCACTGGACTAGTGATTGTAAAAAGGGTGGAGCCCCCAACACTGTTGCCCCTAAGGCACCTGCTCCCAGTACTACTGTTAGCAGTGTTGGTCCCCAGACAAAGGGTGTAGTGGGAATCACTATGGGAACTGAAGGAGATTCTGACTTAGACAGAACCCTGACACGGGCAGTCCTGATCTGTGATGGGGACATAGATTTGTCCCTGACTGTGAGCCCCAGTAACATGGGCAAGTACAGACAGACTCCTTTAATAAATGAAAAAGTGGCTCAAGCCTACAGGGACACATGTGCCAGTGTCACTATGGTGACACCAGGCTTTGTGGATCCTGGACAGTACATACCAGTTGAGAATTACCTGGTGACCAATGCCAGCAATGCCACTACTTCACATAGTGTGGCAGTTGTTAACTTCTCATGGGGAGGGGTAACTGGCCTCAAAAGGGTTGTGGTTAGTGCAGACCTCCCAGTAGAATGTTTGTTGGGCAATGACCTAGAGAGTTCTCTATGGTCTGAAGTGGAGTACAGGACACATGCAGAGATGTTAGGTATATCACAACATGTCCTTGCTGTGACCAGGTCACAGGCCAAAAAGTGCCTTACTGAACCTCAGGTCTTGGATCCTGGAACAATGGACCAAGCACCTACCAAGAAGAAGAACAGGAGGGTCAAGGCTGTGCCTTCCCCCTTGCCTCAGAGTGATGATCAACCTTCCCAGGAAGCTGATCTAGAGACCCCTGAAGGAACTGTCCCTGAAGAGCTTGAACCTGATCAGGTTGAGTTTCTGGGGACAGGGGGACCTTCAAGGGCTGACTTGAGGCAGGCTCAGTTATCCTGTCCCTCTCTTGAACCCCTCAGAGAGCTGGCTGCTGCTGAGGCTGCTGGGAATGCTCAAGGTACCCATAAAGTGTATTGGGATGAAGGGCTCCTTTATTCAGAGGCTAGAGACCCCAAGCCTGGTGCCACCAGGAGGTTGGTTATACCTCTGCAATTTAGGGGCTTCCTTCTTACCTTGGCCCATGATATTCCTTTAGCAGGACACTTAGGCCAGAACAAGACTTGGGACAGGCTTGTCCCTCACTTTCACTGGCCTCATATGAATGAAGATACAAAGGAGTTTTGTCGCTCCTGTGTGACCTGCCAAGCCAGTGGCAAATCAGGTGGCACAACAAAGGCCACCCTAATACCACTACCTGTGGTGGGGGTTCCCTTTGAAAGAGTGGGAATAGATATAGTGGGTCCCATGGATCCTCCCACTGCATCTGTGCACAGATTTATACTGGTGGTAGTGGATCATGCCACCCGGTATCCAGAGGCAATTCCCCTTAGGACCACTACAGCGCCTGTTGTGGCCAGGGCCCTGCTGGGAGTATTCTCCAGAGTGGGGTTTCCTAAGGAGGTAGTTTCTGACAGAGGTACCAACTTCATGTCAGGATACTTGACAGCTATGTGGAAGGAATGTGGTGTCAACTACAAGTTCACCACCCCTTATCACCCACAATGCAATGGGCTTGTTGAGAGATTCAACAAGACCCTAAAGGGTATGATCAAAGGATTACCTGAAAAGCTCAGGTGAAGATGGGACATCCTTCTACCCTGCCTTCTGTTTGCTTACAGAGAGGTCCCACAAAAGGGGGTTGGCTACAGCCCCTTTGAATTGTTGTTTGGGCAACCTGTAAGAGGCCCACTGTGTTTGGTGAAGGAAGGATGGGAGTTACCTCTCAAAAAGCCTAAGCAAGACATAGTGGACTATGTACTTGGTCTCCGCTCCAGGATGGCTGAGTATATGGAGAAGGCATCCAAAAACCTTGAGGCAAGCCAGGCCTTACAGAAAGCTTGGCATGACCAAAAGGCTGTCTTGGTTGAGTTTCAGCCAGGACAGAAGGTATGGGTGTTGGAGCCAGTGGCCCCAGCAGCACTCCAAGACAAATGGTCTGGACCCCATACAATCCTGGAAAAGAAGGGAGAGGTCACCTACTTGGTGGACCTAGGAACTCCCAGGAGTCCCCACAGGGTACTCCATGTTAACAGGTTAAAAGCATATGTTGACAGGGCAGACATGAGCTTGCTCATGGCTACAGATGAGGGACAGGAGGAAGAGAGTGACCCTCTCCCAGACCTGTTGTCTCAGAACCCTGAAGATGGCTCAGTTGAAGGAGTGACCCTTGGAGGCAACCTCACTACCCATCAGCAGACTGAATGTAGACAAGTTCTACAATCATTTCAACATCTGTTTTCCTTGATACCTAGCCAAACTGACTGGTGTACCCATGTGGTGGACACTGGTGACAGTCTGCCTGTAAAGAACAAGCTTTACAGACAACCTGACCACGTCAGGGACTGTATAAAGGCTGAGGTACACAAAATGCTGGAATTAGGTGTCATTGAACCCTCAGAGAGCCCCTGGGCTAGCCCAGTGGTTCTGGTCCCCAAACCTCACACCAAAGATGGCAAGAGAGAGATGAGGTTCTGTGTGGATTACAGAGGACTCAATGATGTCACCAGGACAGATGCACACCCTATTCCAAGGGCAGATGAGCTCATAGACAAACTAGCTTCTGCTAAGTTTTTGAGCACATTTGACTTGACAGCTGGCTATTGGCAAATCAGATTAGCTGAGGAGTCTAAGGCCAAAACAGCATTCTCAACCCCAGGTGGGCATTATCAAGTTGTGGTGATGCCCTTTGGTCTGAAGAATGCACCTGCCACCTTCCAAAGGTTGGTGAATCAAGTCCTTACTGGGTTGGATGACTTCTGTGCAGCATATCTTGATGACATTGCTGTCTTTAGCTCCACCTGGGAGGATCACCTGATCCACCTGAAGAAGGCTCTTGAGGCTCTGCAAAGGGCAGGCCTCACTATCAAGGCTACTAAGTGCCAGATAGGGCAGAGTAAGTTTGTGTATTTGGGCCACCTTGTAGGTGGAGGCCAAGTTCAACCACTGGAGAGTAAGATACAATCCATCAAGGACTGGTCTCTTCCAACCACCCAGACTCAAGTTCGAGCTTTCTTGGGCTTGACTGGGTACTACAGGAAGTTTGTTAAGAACTATGGGTCCATTGTGACTCCTCTTAATGATCTGACATCCAAGAAGATGCCCAAAAAGGTTCAGTGGACAGTAAGCTGTCAAAAGGCATTTGATGACCTGAAGGAGGCCATGTGCTCTGCACCTATCCTGAAAAGTCCTGACTACTCCAAAGAGTTTATTGTCCGAACAGATGCTTCTGAGTTGGGTGTGGGAGCTGTGCTGTCACAACTTAATGTAGATGGTCAAGACCAACCCATTGCTTTTATTAGCAGAAGGTTGACCCCCAGAGAGAAGAATTGGTCAGCTATTGAGAGGGAGGCCTTTGCTGTGGTGTGGGCCCTGAAGAAGCTGAGGCCATACTTGTTTGGCACTCACTTCAAGATTCAGACCGACCATAAGCCCCTCTTGTGGCTAAATCAGATGAAGGGTGAAAACCCCAAACTGCTTAGGTGGTCCATTTCCCTACAGGTTATGGACTTTACAGCGGAGCACCGGCCAGGTACTGACCATGGGAATGCAGATGGTCTCTCCAGGTACTTCCTCTTAGGACATGAAGACGAGACTGGTCAAGGCTAGTTTAATGTCCCTGCGTTTGGGGGGGGGGTTGTGTAGGAGAGTAGGGTCTGCTATCCTATGGTCACCCCAAATTTTTGCTTTTTGCTTCACTGGTTTTTGACATATCGAGGCTGTGGGCCTGCCAATCAGACCCCCAGCCTGCTGTTCTCTCTACTAAATTTACACTATGCACCCTAGGTGCATAACCAATTGGAAGTGGATCACCCTGTGAGCCCCTGTACCAGTGTACACTAGGTACCCAGGGCATTGGTGTATCTAAGGCCTGCCAGGGGCTGAAGCATGTATTATGCCACCCCAGGCTTGGCCTAACAAATTTGACACAACTGGCTGATCACTCAGCTGGGGTAAGTTGGTGTAACCACCTCTTACTTAGGTGTAGTATACCTATACCTAACCTTAAATGGGACACATGTTAACCTATAAGTCACTCCTATGGCAGGCCTTAACAATCCTGAAGGCAGAGTGCTTGGTTCCATGTGAGATGGTGCTCTGGCATGAGCTGAGCCTGTCTGCAGTGGTCGGAACAACTTCCTTCTACTGTTTCCAGATATCGTCATACCATATACTCTTAAGTGCATTATGAACCTCGCGGTTAAATGCTAACTTTGGTTTGGCTTTATTAAAACATGTCGAGTAAGGTGTCATACGAATTGGAATACTAACCCCTCACCAATTCTGGCGACGGGGTTAGCATTCCACCCTTCTAGAGGGACACGACATGTACAGTACCTGAAACCCGGGTAAAATCAGACATAGCCTCAGCTCCACAAAATGGATGCTGCCACCACAGACACAAGTCTGCCCTCCTGCTGCTGGGAGTCCTGCCAGCTTGGGAGGTGTGGACAAAGGGTTTCCTGCCAGGGGAGGTGCGTGCACCACCCCAGACAGGATTTTGTGTATTGGCCAGGTAGGGCTTGAAAGAAACCAGACATGCCTGAGGCTCACAAGGAGCCTCGGTGCATATGCCAGTCCAAACCGGTCCTGGGGCACACCAGTCCCGGGATTGGGGGTGTAACCACCCCCCTTCCTGGTCCCACCCTTAGGGAGGGACCTAGCAGGTAGTCCGGCCCCTAGAATCCGCTTAAAGGTAGGAGCTGTGTCCTAAGACTTCAGACATCCTGGAATCAACTTAACTACAAGAAGAAGACGGGAACTTCGACGCTCTGCCGCACAGAGGACTGAAGCCAATCTCCCCTGTGGTCAGGGAGTGACCACCTTGCTAACGCAAGCACCATCCAGCGAATCAACATCTGCTTTGCCGCTGCCTCCCGCCGGAGCCCGAGCCCAGAGACTGACAAGACCTGGACCTCCAGACCTCTCACCGCCCGATCCACAGTCCCTGAAAAAGAGGAACCCGTGGAGGCACCAAGACACGTGGAGCCAGCCATCTTGAAAAGACCACGACAAGCTGCAAGCGCAACAACCGAGGCTCCCTCCAAGTTGTGCTTTGGGATCTGAGCAGCCCAACACCCGAGCAGCATCTGCACCAAAGGTGAGCCCTCCAACATCTCCACGATCTGCGTGGGGCCCTTCTGCATTTTGCCACTCGACGCGCCTAACCGGTTGCTGGCCCGCTGGCTAGTGGCCATCTTGGCGACGAACTTCAAGAACTACACCGCTGGTCTGGTTGCTCCAGACTGGTCCTTGCTCCCCTCCAAAGGAGCAGTCCCTCTGACCTTGCTGGTCAGAACCATCAGCTTATTTCGTTTTCCACAACAATTGCTTTTGCCAAGGCTTGTTTGCTTCGATTAAGTCGCCGATACCGCCGACAGCGAGAGCCTGCGTGGGACAGCTCGTGAACCGACTCCTGGACGTCGTCGACCTTCAGGGACCACGTGGCTGCAGAGACAAGCTACACCTTTCTTCCTGTTTGCACCCGACATCGCCTGGTACCCATCTGGTGCCACGCTGGTCACTGGCTAGTGACTGTGAACACTGTCCCCTCTGCTTACAGGTCTTCTACAACTTCGATCCACTCTGGGATCCACCGCATCTCTTCCGGACCGATCGCCTGTAGCATCTTTGTCTTCAGGCTCCATTGAACAGATAGAAGAAACCCGACGCACTTCGAGACCTATGCACCCGCTTCCTGTGGGTGAGGTAAAGCTGGCACTCCGGTGCCCAAGTGTAGAGTATCATCTCTAGTGTCTGTGTTTCCAATCTTGAGTTCATAGTCCATCCGGAAGATCCTTTTTGCAGTAACTTTGTAACTTTTACGCACCCATTGAAAACCTATGGGAGCTCGCGTGTGACTATTTGCTCTGCACACGCAACCCGTGGACCTCCTGGTCACTAACTGAAGTTAGCTCCTTGTAGGCCCAGCGATTCTAGAGGCCCTAGGCCTTTTCCCTTTTCTGTTCGTGGTACTTATACCACTATTTTAGTATATGGTTTGAGCGTCCACCTGGGCCTATCCATATAAAGTGCAACTTCTGTGTATTCTAACGTATTCTTGTTTAACGATTTGTGCTCATAAAGAGTCTAGGGGATACTTTGAGAAATAAATACATATATATTTTCAATATATATCTGTGTGATGTCCTTTCATTGGTATAAAAGGGGGTTGCATTTGGTAAAACAGCTTGCTTAACACGTTTCACGAGTTTAGCCTCAAAGACTGCTTAGCCTACGCTACCACTAGGGCAGCTAGTCCGAAAAGGTTGACTTACAACCACACCATAAGGGTTGCTTGGCATGGTACAAGGTGGTCACTTTAACTAGTGAACATCATATACCAGGCCAACTTCTCACAGGCGCAAAATGCAATGTGGTCACACCTCAATATCGCAGTGAAAAATGACCCTTTTTTGGCAAAGTGCCTAGCTCCAGTTTTTGAACCCTAGCTCTGCGGGCACCTTGGGAAACCTGGGAAACCTAGCAAACCTATACATTTTTGAAAACTAGACACCCAGGGGAATCCAGGATGGGGTGACTTGACTGCCTCCCACCAGGGTCTGTTACTCAGAATCCCTTGCAAACCTAAAAAATTATCAAAAAAACACATTTTCCCCACATTTCTGTGGTGGAAAGTTACGGAAGCTGCGGGGATCGACAAATTTCCACCCACCCCGCGTTCCCCAAAGTCTTGCGAGAAAAATGGGACCTCACTTGTGGGGGTCGGCCTAGTGCCCGTGGCAGGAAACGGCGCAAAACGCAACGTGGTCACACCTCAATTTCGCAGTGAAAAATGACCCTTTTTTGGCAAAATGTCTAGCTGTAGTTTTTGAACCTTAGCTCTGCGGGCACCTTGGGAAACCTAGCAAACCTATACATTTTTGAAAACTAGACACCCAGGGGAATCCAGGATGGGGTGACTTGACTGCCTCCCACCAGGGTCTGTTACCCAGAATCCCTTGCAAACCTAAAACATTATCAAAAAAACACATTTTCCCCACATTTCTGTGGTGGAAAGTTACGTAATCTGCGGGGATCGACAAATTTCCACCCACCCCGCGTTCCCCAAAGTCTTACGAGAAAACTGGGACCTCACTTGTGCGGGTAGGCCTAGTGCCCGCGACAGGAAACGGTGCAAAACGCAACATGGTCACACCCCAATTTCGCAGTGAAAAATGACCCTTTTTTGGCAAAGTGCCTAGCTGTAGTTTTTGAACCTTAGCTCTGCGGGCACCTTGGGAAACCTAGCAAACCTATACATTTTTGAAAACTAGACACCCAGGGGAATCCAGGATGGGGTGACTTGACTGCCTCCCACCAGGGTCTGTTACTCAGAATCCCTTGCAAACCTCAAAAATTGTCAAAAAAACATATTTTCTCCACATTTCTGTGGTGGAAAGTGCCAGAATCTGTGTGGATCCACAAATTTCCACCCACCCCGCGTCCTCCAAAGTGTTACGAGAAAAACGGTACCTCACTTGTGTGAGTCGGCCTAGTGCTTGCGACAGGAAACGGCGCAAA
This sequence comes from Triturus cristatus, assembly GCF_964204655.1. Classification (NCBI taxonomy): domain Eukaryota; kingdom Metazoa; phylum Chordata; class Amphibia; order Caudata; family Salamandridae; genus Triturus; species Triturus cristatus. The sequence continues at coordinate 1,088,593,111 of NC_140589.1, read as the reverse complement.
ACACAACGTGGTCACACCTAGATTTCGCAGTGAAAAATGGCCCTTTTTTGGCAAAGTGCCTAGCTGTAGTTTTTGAACACTAGCTCTGCGGGCACCTTGGGAAACCTAGCAAACATATACATTTTTGAAAACTAGACACCCAGGGGAATCCAGGATGGGGTGACTTGACTGCCTCCCACCAGGGTCTGTTACCCAGAATCCCTTGCAAACCTAAACAATTGTAAAAAAAAAACATATTTTCTCCACATTTCTGTGGTGGAAAGTTCCGGAATCTGTGTGGATCCACAAATTTCAACCCACCCTGCGTCCCCCAAAGTCTTATGAGAAAAACGGTACCTTTCTTGTGCGGGTCAGCCTAGTGCTTGCGACAGGAAACGGCGCAAAACACAACGTGGTCACACCTCAATTCCGCAGTGAAAAAGGGCCCTTTTTTGGCAAAGTGCCTAGCTGTAGTTTTTGAACCCTAGCTCTACGGGCACCATGGGAAACCTAGCAAACCTATACATTTTTGGAAACTAGACACCCATGAGAATCCAGGATGGGGTGACTTGACTGCCTCCCACCAGGGTCTGTTACCCAGAATTCCTTGCAAACCTAAAAAATTGTCAAAAAAACTATTTTCTCCACATTTCTGTAGTGGAAAGTTCCGGACTCTGCGTAGAGCCACAAATTTCCATCCACCCCGCATTCCCCAAGGTCTTAAGAGAAAAATGGTACTTCACTTGTGCGGGTCGGTCTAGTGCCCGCGACAGGAAACGGCGCAAAATGCAATGTGGTCACACCTCAATATCGCAGTGAAAAATGACCCTTTTTTGGCAAAGTGCCTAGCTCTAGTTTTTGAACCGTAGCTCTGCGGGCCCCTTGGGAAACCTAGCAAACCTATACATTTTTGAAAACTAGACACCCAGGGGAATCCAGGATGGGGTGACTTGACTGCCTCCCACCAGGGTCTGTTACCCAGAATCCCTTGCAAACCTAAAAAATTGTCAAAAAAACACATTTTCTCCACACTTCTGTGGTGGAAAGTTACGGAATCTGCGGGGATCGACAAATTTCCACCCACCCCGCGTTCCCCAAAGTCTTAAGAGAAAAATGGGACCTCACTTGTGGGGGTCGGCTTAGTTCCGTGGCAGGAAACGGCGCAAAACGCAACATGGTCACACCTCAATATCGCAGTGAAAAATGACCCTTTTTTGGCAAAGTGCATAGCTCTAGTTTTTGAACCCTAGCTCTGCGGGCACCTTGGGAAATGTTAGAAATGAGGGGGCTCTGGTTGACGCAGGTGTGAACCCACAACAAGCAGGGACCCTTTACTTCTTGTCAGGGCGAAGGATGACTCCCCAGAATAATCCCTGCTCACCCTCTAGGTGCATGGCGCGAGCAGTCTAGGCTAAGTCTCAGGCGTACACGGTTAAGCAAATGCAATTACACATACAGTAAACCCCTTGCATGCACCACAAACGGACACCAATCAGGAAGTATATAAAAATAAGCTTTTATGTAGATTCAGCAGATTCAAATACAAGGCCCAGTAACGTTGAACTGATGGGGCCACAATTCTTAGGAATACGGTAAAGTTCTCTTTGTTACGGAAAGTTCTTCAGGCGGGCACAAGGTAACTGTAGGCCTCAGCGCACTTCGTGCTGAGGCAGCGCGCAGGAAGCACACGGCAGATGACAGGGAAATCAGAACGTTGCGGACCCTGGATCCGATATGAGCTCGCGGTCGAGTTCGTAAGTACAGTACCTTGTTTCTTGACGCAAAGGCGGGTGCGGGATTTCAGCGGCTCTTCGACAGAAGGGCGAGGCGGCGTCCGAGGCTCCCACACTTCACGATGGGTGTCTGATCTTCAGGCTCACGACAAGAGCGGGGTGTTGCAGGTGGCGGGTGAACAAAGCGGGACAGCCGGGCACGCAGATGCGTCCGGGCCGTCCGAGGCTTGGAGATGCTCACAAACGCCGATTCTGGCGGGAGGGTGAAGGTGCACAGCGAGCCTCCAACGAGCGAGGTGACAGGGGCAGCCCAGCACAGCGTAGGGGGAGCGGCTCAGATTGAGCGAGGCTCTTCCCAAGGCGGGGGCGGCTAAGCAGTCCTGGTCACGGCTCAAGGAAGGACTGGGGCACGAGGGTCACAGCTCCGGCGAGGGAAAGGACACCACAGTCCAGCGGCAGGCGAGTGAAGATCAGGTAGAGCCCAATGGTCCTGGGGCTCAGTTCAGGGGGCAAGCTCAGTTCCAAGCCCTTGGAGATCATTTTGGAAAAGCACAAGTCTTGAGAGTAAAAATAAAGCAAAGTCTTCAGCAACAGTTTCTCTTCTCCCCTTTGGCAGCAAGGTCACCACTGCAGGCCAATCCCCCAGGATAGGGACAGTCTTCCTCCTACAGCTTTCCCGGTGCCTCCTCCTCAGGCAGAGATTCTTCTTGGTCAAAAGCGGATCTAGTTTCTTAGGAGCAGGGCTCCTCCATTTATACAGCAAATCTTTTGTTCTCCCAGGCCAGGGGGTCCCTTGCCTAGTCCAGTCCGGTTTCTGAGCACTTTGTTTACGCGATGCAGGCTTCTCCTTTCAGAGTGCAGGGCAGAGTCATCAGACGCTCCACAGGGGGCGGAGCCGGCATTGAGGTAGCAGAGCACTGTCCTATTCAGAGCCTAGGAGCACTCCTCCCACCCATCTACCTGTCGATCATCCTATTCACCACCAGGCTACCTAGCCCTGCCCATCTGGGTTCCCCAAGCCCTGTCACTCATACCAGCCAGACCTCAGATACACATCACGCAGAGGAGGGCTGAAATGTTTAGGCAAGCAAAGGCCAGCTTTCTAAAAGCGGCATTTGCAAACCCGGAATATTAAAATAAACCTTGCGAAAAGATGTACCTTATTATTCCGAGTTCAGGCATACTAAACTCGATCTCCTACCATGTTCCCTGGGTCGGTTAGGATCATAGGGTGTAACAATCCAAGCCGCCCATACTGGCCTATGAGAACAGGGTAGCCTTACAGTAGTGAACAACAAAATGGCGGTCATTCACTACCAGGACATGCCACGCATCTAGGCTTGTCCTACCTTATGCTCACAACGCACCCTGCCCGTGGGCCTACCAGAGGGGTGACTAATATGCAGCTAAGGGAAGGTTTCAGGGACCGGCAAGTGTGGGCACTTGCCAGTCAGCATGTCAGTACCAGACTGCACGCAGGTTCTGCGGTGGCAGACCTTAGACATATTTTACCGGCCGCTTCTGTGGGTGGCACAACCAGTGCTGCAAGCCCACCAGCGGTGTTTGTATTTACATGCCCTGGCGCTCCTGGCGCACTTTACTGGGGTCTGACAGTAAACCAAACAATCCAATCATGGAATCCAACCAACATATACAATTTACATAAGGAGCACTCGCACCGCGACACTGGTTGGCAGTGGCACAGCGCGCTGAGCGGCCAACACCATAAAAACACATGAGGCATAGCGACAAAAAGAGGAAGGGAGACTCACGCCAAGGTGCCAGGTCTAACACGTGTCCCCTCCAGCTGAAAAGTGGGGAGAACTACCCTACCCCAGGGAGTTCCTCATCACTAAGGCGGAAAAATCTGGACAGACCGTCAGCATTGGCGTGATCTGTACCAGGTCGATGTTCCACCGTGAACTCCATACCCTGTAGGGAAATGGACCACCTCAACAGCTTTGGATTCTCACCCCTCATATGCATCAACCATCTGAGGGGCCTGTGGTCCGTCTGAACCCGGGAGTGAGACCCAAACAGGTAGGGTCTTAGCTTCTTCAGTGCCCAGACCACAGCAAATTCCTCACGCTCAATAGCACTCCATCTCTGTTCCCGTGGAAGTAACCTCCTGCTAAGAAAGGCTACGGGTTGATCTAGGCCCTCCTCATTAATCTGTGAAAGAACAGCCCCCACACCATGCTCTGAAGCATCTGTCTGAACGATAAACTCTTTGGAGAAGTTGGGAGCCAAGAGCACGGGCGCCATGCACATAGCAGTTTTCAAGGCCTCAAAAGCTTTCTGACAGGTGTCGGTCCAGATCACTTTCCTGGGCTGCTTCTTCGAAGTCAGCGCTGTCAAGGGGGCAACCATGTTGCCATACCCCTTGACAAACCTCCTGTAGTACCCGGTGAGACCTAGGAAGGCTCTCACCTCTGTCTGGGTTTTGGGCGCCTCCCAATTCAGGATGGTTTTCTATCTTGGGCTGATGGGGTGCCACCTGGCCGCTCCCAACTTGGTGTCCCAAGTACACCACGGAACCCTGCCCGATCTGGCACTTACTCGCCTTGATCGTGAGGCCTGCCTTGCGCAGCCCCATCAACACTTCCCAGAGGTGTCGCAGGTGCTCTTCCCAAGTGGAGCTGAACACCGCGATGTCATCCAGGTAGGCTGCACTGAACGAATCCAGCCCAGCCAACACCTGGTTGACCAATCTCTGGAAGGTGGCAGGGGCATTCTTCATCCCAAATGGCATAACCCGGAACTGGTAGTGCCCATCTGGGGTGGAAAATGCTGACCTCTCTTTGGCCCCCTCGGACAAGGCGATCTGCCAATACCCAGACGTTAAATCAAACGTGCTGAGGTAGTTGGCAGCCCCTAGCCGATCGATGAGCTCATCAGCTCTGGGGATGGGGTGTGCGTCAGTCCTAGTGACTGAATTGAGTCCTCTGTAGTCCACACAGAACCGGAGTTCGGGTGTGGCTCCCGGCACTGCAGCCTTTGGGACCAAGACCACGGGGCTGGCCCAAGGACTGCTAGAAGACTCAATTACCCAGAGTGCAAACATCTTGGAGACCTCCTCCTTGATGCATGCCCTCACCCTGTCAGTCACCCTGTAGGCCTTGTGCCGTACAGGTGGACGCACCAATCAGTGACACCAGGGACCAGGGAAAACAGATCAGAAAATTGTCCCAGCAACTGGCGACAATCCTTCTGTTGCTCAGGGGTCAGGGCGGAAGAGAGGATGACACCATCCTCTGACCCATCTTGCTCCTTGGCTGACAGGAGGTCAGGAAGAGGTTCGGTCTCCTCTTCCATCCCAGCATCTGTTGCCAAGAGCATGCCCACTTGGGACCTCTCCAAGTGGGGCTTGAGGCGGTTGACATGTAGGACCCTTAAGGGGTTCCTAGGAGACTTCAGGTGCACCACGTAGGTAACAGGACTCTTGCGCTCCACCACCTCAAAGGGACCGGTCCACTTATCCTGGAGCGCACACGGCTCCACGGGGGCCAAGACCCATACCTTCTGTCCAGGCTGAAGCTCTACCAGAGTGGCATTCTGGTCGTACCACCGCTTCATCTCCTCCTGGCTGGCTTCCAGATTTGCCTCGGCAAGTTGTCTGAAACGCCTAGTCTGATTCCTGAAGGCCAGCATGTAGCTATATACATTCTGGGGAGGTTTCCTGGGAGATTGCTCCCAGCCTTCCTTGACCAGACTTAGAGGTCCTCTGACTGGGTGACCATACAGAAGCTCAAAGGGACTGAACCCCAGAGACTTCTGTGGCACCTCACGGTAAGCGAAGAGAAGGCATGGTAAGAGGACGTCCCACTTACGCCTCATGGGTCCTTCCAGGCCCATTATCATGCCTTTGAGGGTTCGGTTGAATCTCTCAACCAGCCCGTTTCCTTGGGGGTGGTAAGGGGTGGTGAACTTGTAGGTTACACCACACTCTTGCCAAAGAGATTTCATGTACTTGGACATGAAATTGGTACCTCGGTCAGACACCACCTCTAGAGGGAATCCCACTCGGGAGAAAATTCCCATCAGTGCGCGTCCCACCACGGGGGCCGTCACAGTCCTCAGAGGAATGGCTTCCGCGTACCGGGTGGCATGGTCTACCAGGACCAGGATGAACCTCTTGCCTTTCGCTGTCCTGGGGTCCAGTGGCCCTACGATGTCAATCCCACTCGCTGGAATGGGGTACCGACCACAGGGAATGGCTGGAGTGGAGCCTTCTGCTTCCTTCCACTCTTTCCACTTGCCTGGCAAGTCTGGCATGTCCTGCAGTGAGTATCTGAACTCCTGCACATTTGAGGCTAATAAAAGTGGGTGACAAGCCTTTCAAAGGTCTTGTCCTGCCCCAAATGCCCTGCCAATGGCACATCGTGAGCCAGCCCCAGTAGGAAGGCTCTGAAGTCCTGGGGTACCACCAGCACACGGACTGACCCAGGCTCAGCAACCTTAGGCTCTGTATATAGGAGGTCGTTCTCCCAGTAAACGAAATGTGATCCTGACTGATCACCTGCGGCCTGGTCTGCAGCCTGCTGCCGCATACCCACGAGAGTAGGGCACTCCTTCTGTGCCTTACAAAAGTCCTCCCTGGTGGGACCCCCTTCCTGCTGTCAATGGGTCAGCTCCGGCAGGTCTCCCAGTTCAGCTATCTGTTCCCCTGTAGGCTCCAGGGCATCCCCCTCGAGGTCTGCTTCCTCCTGGACCGTGGGAACTTCAGGGGCCGGCTTCCCGCGCCCCTTGCTCCTTCTCTCTGAGGCCGGTTCCTGGGCCTCCCTCTCAGGCTCCAGGACCTCTTGAGCACCTCTACTGGCTGCCATGGACCGTGTGGTGACACACGCCCAATCCGGCATACCCAACATCTCCAGGTGAGCACTCCGCTCCACCTTAGCCCAAGGTGAGCTCTCCAAATCGTTCCCTAACAAACAGTCTACAGGCATGGCAGGCCTCACAGCTACCTGAAGAGTACCAGAGACCCCCCCCCCCACTCGAAGGGAACCTGAGCCACCTTGCAGTGCCTCTCTGTGTTGTCAGCGGCAACAACGGGATAGAATGCATTGGGGACCACCTGCTCCTGAGACACCAGGTGACACCTGACAGCTGTCACACTGGCTCCTGTATCTCTAAGAGCTTCCACCCTATGGCCATTAATGGTCACCCACTGCCTGTACTTCTTAGTGTTCTCAGGCAGCTGGGTTGGAGGGACCACTTCACGGTCTCCTAGCGAGACCAGGGACATCTCTGCAGGAACCCACCCACCTTGGACATCCCTCTCCTCCCCCAAGGCTACACTAGTCACCTGCCGGGGTGGAGCACCAGTGGGTGCTGGTTTACCAAACAATGGACACTTTACATCAGAGGCAAAATGCCCCAAATTGCTACACCTGTAACATCTTACGGGCCCCTTCTGTACAGGAGGACCTGTTGGGGCCCCGGTCGGTTTCTGGGGTGGGGGAGGCTGAGAACCCTTCCCTTGGTTCCCTTGGGGACTATTTTGGGGCCCTTTTTGGAACTGCTTCTGTTTACCCCTGTGTGAGAAGTTGGCCTGGCATATGCTGTTCCTAGTTATAGGGACACCTTGCACCAGTCCAATTCGACTCTTATTGATGATAGGTTTAAGACAACCTTTAAAGAAAGCTATCCTAGTGGTAGCTGTGGAGAGCAGCCTTCAGGCTAAGTCTTGAAGGAGTGTTAAGCTTATTGTTTTACCATAATAACCTCTTGAATAACCAAATGAAAGAGTAGCCCACACAGGTATATATATAAAATATATGTATTTATTCTAGACAGAATCCCACAGTCACTTTATGTGGCTAGTGGCAAAGTTACAATTCAAACAAGCATTTATAAACACAATAAATAGCACAGAAATCAATGGGCCCCAGGGGGGGACCAAACCATATACTAAAATAGTGGTATAAGAACCACGACAATTCTACAGGCAATGCCTAGGGCATTCAGGATCGCTTGCCCCTTCAGAATCCACCCACAGTTAAGAGGAAGGGGACCCACGGGAGACGCGTGCAGTGCAAAGAGCTGCTATCGGGATCGCTGTGTTAGCCTATGTAGAATGTCGCGGTTGAATATTTAAAGTTAAAGGACACTTCTAGCAACAGTACAAAGTTAAGGCTTGAGACTTAAGGCTTTGGAGAGCCCACCACCACGGGAGTACCGAAGTACCACTGTTACCTGCCCCAGGGAAGCCGGGTGCATAGGTCGATTCTGGTGTCGGGTCGCGGGCTGATTTTCTATGGAAAAGTAGTCCAAACTGCTGCTAGCTGCGAGTGTCGTTGAAGCCGTGAAGATTGAAGTTGAAGAGAAGATAAAGATGAACCTGAAAGCAGAGGGGACAGAGTCTGGGTCACAGCAAGTGACCAGGGAGCTCACAGCAAGGAGCTCGTGGAAGTCGGGTGCTTCAGGTGTAGGAGGTACAGCTGGGCTCTGCAGTCACGGGCTCCGGGAGGCTTCAAGGAAGGCCAGCTTCTGGAGGGCAACTGTCCCACGTTGGCTGAGGGTCGCTGCGGTGTTAGTGTCCCGATTGGATCCACTAAGCCTTGGCAACCGCAACCCACGCAAGATAGACAAAGCAGCTGCTGGTGCAGACCCACGGGGTCTGAGGGTGCTCTCTTTTGCAGGGAGCGTAGAGCAGGCCTGGAGCAACCAGGGGAACTCTTAGAAACAAAGATTGTCTTCCGTCAGGGCCCACAAGTCGAGGGACAAGGGACCGTGGAAGGCAGCAAAATGGAGTGCGTAAAAGGGCTCCCACGGGCCACCAGAGCAGACCAGGGAGCTGAGGGTCGGCACAAATGCTGCTGGATGGTTGGCTCAGAAATGGGCCAAAGCACAACTTCCCCACTGGTCGGGGTCGTGTGCTGGACAAGAGGTGGCCGGTGTCTCGGGGTATGCGGGGATCTCGACACCCACGTGGTCCAGGGTGCTCAGACTTGCTGGGCATGCTCACAGGACGCTGGGATGCACTGGAGACCCACCTCGAGGTTGCTGGAAGGCGTCAAAGGTCGTGAGAGCAACGAAGTTCCAACCGGGTATCTTGTAGTCTTTAAGGTGCCTGCCAAGCAGGGGGATAACTCCTTTATCCCAAGGGAGATTTCTTCTGTCAGCTGGGCAGCAGCTCGTCGAAGGTCAGTTCTGTGAAGTTCTGGATGAATCTAAGGCTCTAGTGCAAAGTTATTCCCATATATCCCCAAGATTAGGGGATGGTCCAAAATAGAGCCTACCAATCAGAGTAGAGGCGGGAAAGGGTGGCTACACCCACTCCCCTTTGTGTGTTTCCCGCCTGGGCGAGGGGCAGGATGCCCCTGAACCGGTTCCAGGCGGTGTATGCAGAATTGGGGCTCTGCAGCTGCCTACGTGCAACTCTGAATGGACATTTGGTGCACCCACCCTGTTCCAATCCACATTATCCTGTCTGGGGAGGTGCTGGCACCTCCCTGCCACAGGAGCCCTATTGTCCAGCTGGCGAGGCTGGGATTTTCCCCAGCAACAGCCAGCCAGAGTCGTGTAGGTGGCGGACAGTAGCCATTTTGTGGTACACGTGCACTTTTAAATTGGTTTCTAAAATCTACCGCTTTTCCCATATCACCCTCCTAGCAAGGGGGAATCGTGCCCCCATGCCCATGGCTGGACTGGGGGTATGATTCCTTCATGTTTGACACCAAACACGATATGGTTCTGTGTAGCCATTCTCAAGTTATCACGATGATGCGATTCACTTATAATGCGGTTTAGAGTATATGGTATGGCTACACTACAAACAACCCAGTAACGATTTTACGAAGGTTGCAGGGAGGTCCTACTCAGGTAGGGGTCCCCCCTCACACATACCTCAGCACCCAGCCCTGTAGGATTACCAGGGCCTGCCATAGGGGTGACCTATGAGAGTATATGTGTTGTAATGGTATGGGACATAGGGTACCTACATCCCGGTAAGGGGTGCTAGCACCACCTTACCCAGGCTACAGTAGTGGCCTGGTGGTGTCAGTTTGGGTGGCTGTCCCAGGGTGGCACAATAAGTGCTGCAGCCCTGGTAGGCCTACTGGGAGACCCATGCCCTGGGTACCTAGGGTACCATCTACAAGGGACTGGTAGGGCATGCCCAGCATCCAATTATGTTTGTACCTAGAGTACTCACAACAGTTTTAGGGAGAAAGCAGATAGGCTGGGGTCCTGGACAGCAGGATCCCAGCCAGACTAGTCAAAAACCACTTAAATACCAGGCAAAAAGTTGGGGGCAACCATTAGTCAGATTCCACTCTCCTACACCCTGTCCCCCCCACTCTTCTGCTGGGGACCCTGCCCACCTTTGGCGGAATCTCCCACGGTACCCTTGTGGACCCTGGTACTGACCCAGCGGTCCGCCTCCTCAGCAAGCTTCCTTGGGTTAGTCAGCCTACTATCTATCAGGTGCTGGCGTAGCTCAGGAAAACAATTACTGGACAAGTGCTCCCATGCCATTAAATCAAGAAGCCCTTGATAATCATTTACCTTACTACCCTTTACCCAACCATCCAGCGCTCTGCAAAAGAAAGTCACATACTCCACATACGTACTATTGGGAATCTTGGTGCAACCCCTGAACCTCTGTCTATATAACTCAGGGGTCAACCCATACCTAGCCATCAATGCTTCCTTCATATGGGCATAAGAATTATGAACATCAGCAGGTAAATCTAACAGTGTGTCCCGCCCTTCACTCAGGAACCGTCCCCACAACCCCGCTCCCCAATCTCTCTCAGGGACCCGGTGGGAAGACATGGCTACCTCGTGGGCTCTGAACCACTGCCCGATGTCGTCATTCTTGAAGAACTCCTTCACTACATCCTTGGGAATATAAACTCTTGGTTCCGCCGGTACTGGCGGTGTGCTGCCACCAGAGGGATTAAGCTCCAAACTTTTTGCTTTCAGCTCCAGCTCCCTCAGCTTCATGTCATGCTCTAATTGTAGTTTCTTTTCTTCCATGGCTAATCTTTGTTTTTCCATATCCATCTGCCCATGAAGTTTTGCCATCTCCACCTCGTGTGCCCGGGTTGCTGCCCTGTCTGCCAACTCTTCTGGCGACAGGCCTCTGCCAAACTCATGGACACTTTCTGGTGGGACCATTTCCACCTGATTCTCTGGTGCCTTTGACTCATACCAGGCCCTCAGCGCCTTCACGAGTTGGTCCTTCCTTTTCAATCCAGTCTGGGCAATCCTGAACTTGGAGCAAAAACCTTTCAATTCTTCATTGGTATGATTCTGAAGTGCGCTTTCTTCCCAATCTATGTCCTCAAATCCAGAGATTATAGAAGCTGCCCTTCCGGCGGGAAGTGAACCAGGCATGGCTCTAACAACGGAGATTCTTGGCAAAACAAAAACAATGACTAGTCTTGTGGCTGTGTTACTGGTCTGCTCTCACTACGTGGCGATCAGTGGTTCACTATACGCAAACCACAAATGCAAATCCGTAAATCCAACCGCTGCCACCAATGTTAGAAATGAGGGGGCTCTGGTTGACGCAGGTGTGAACCCACAACAAGCAGGGACCCTTTACTTCTTGTCAGGGCGAAGGATGACTCCCCAGAATAACCCCTGCTCACCCTCTAGGTGCGTGGCGCGAGCAGTCTAGGCTAAGTCTCAGGCGTACACGGTTAAGCAAATGCAATTACACATACAGTAAACCCCTTGCATGCACCACAAACGGACACCAATCAGGAAGTATATAAAAATAAGCTTTTATGTAGATTCAGCAGATTCAAATACAAGGCCCAGTAACGTTGAACTGATGGGGCCACAATTCTTAGGAATACGGTAAAGTTCTCTTTGTTACGGAAAGTTCTTCAGGCGGGCACAAGGTAACTGTAGGCCTCAGCGCACTTCGTGCTGAGGCAGCGCCCAGGAAGCACACGGCAGATGACAGGGAAATCAGAACGTTGCGGACCCTGGATCCGATATGAGCTCGCGGTCGAGTTCGTAAGTACAGTACCTTGTTTCTTGACGCAAAGGCGGGTGCGGGATTTCAGCGGCTCTTCGACAGAAGGGCGAGGCGGCGTCCGAGGCTCCCACACTTCACGATGGGTGTCTGATCTTCAGGCACACGACAAGAGCGGGGTGTTGCAGGTGGCGGGTGAACAAAGCGGGACAGCCGGGCACGCAGATACGTCCGGGCCGTCCGAGGCTTGGAGATGCTCACAAACGCCGATTCCGGCGGGAGGGTGAAGGTGCACAGCGAGCCTCCAACGAGCGAGGTGACAGGGGCAGCCCAGCACAGCGTAGGGGGAGCAGCTCTGATTGAGCGAGGCTCTTCCCAAGGCGGGGGCTGCTAAGCAGTCCTGGTCACGGCTCAAGGAGGGACTGGGGCACGAGGGTCACAGCTCCGGCGAGGGAAAGGACACCACAGTCCAGCGGCAGGCGAGTGAAGATCAGGTAGAGCCCAATGGTCCTGGGGCTCAGTTCAGGGGGCAAGCTCAGTTCCAAGCCCTTGGAGATCATTTTGGAAAAGCACAAGTCTTGAGAGTAAAAATAAAGCAAAGTCTTCAGCAACAGTTTCTCTTCTCCCCTTTGGCAGCAAGGTCACCACTGCAGGCCAATCCCCCAGGATAGGGACAGTCTTCCTCCTACAGCTTTCCCGGTGCCTCCTCCTCAGGCAGAGATTCTTCTTGGTCAAAAGCGGAACTAGTTTCTTAGGAGCAGGGCTCCTCCATTTATACAGCAAATCTTTTGTTCTCCCAGGCCAGGGGGTCCCTTGCCTAGTCCAGTCCGGTTTCTGAGCACTTTGTTTACGCGATGCAGGCTTCTCCTTTCAGAGTGCAGGGCAGAGTCATCAGACGCTCCACAGGGGGCGGAGCCGGCATTGAGGTAGCAGAGCACTGTCCTATTAAGAGCCTAGGAGCACTCCTCCCACCCATCTACCTGTCGATCGTCCTATTCACCACCAGGCTACCTAGCCCTGCCCATCTGGGTTCCCCCAGCCCTGTCACTCATACCAGCCAGACATCAGATACACATCACGCAGAGGCGGGCTGAAATGTTTAGGCAAGCAAAGGCCAGCTTTCTAAAAGCGGCATTTGCAAACCCGGAATATTAAAATAAACCTTGAGAAAAGATGTACCTTATTATTCCGAGTTCAGGCATACTAAACTCGATCTCCTACCATGTTCCCTGGGTCGGTTAGGATCATTTTTCACTGCGATATTGGGGTGTGACCATGTTGCGTTTTGCACCGTTTCCTGTCGCGGGCACTAGGCCTACCCGCACAAGTGAGATACCATTTTTCTCGTAAGACTTTGGGGAACGCGGGGTGGATGGAAATTTGTGGCTCCACGCAGATTCCGGAACTTTCCACTACAGAAATGTGGAGAAAAGATGTTTTTTTTGACAATTGTTTAGGTTTGCAAGGACTTCTGGGTAACAGACCCTGGTGGTAGGCAGTCAAGTCACCCCATCCTGGATTCCCCTGGGTGTCTAGTTTTCAAAAATGTCTTAGACTTGTACTCTGGCCTACTGGTTAAGGTCTTAACTCTTACTCTGGCCTAATAGCTAAGGTCTTAGACTCGTACTCTGGCCTATTGGTTAAGGTCTTAACTCTTACTCTGGCCTAATAGCTAAGGTCTTAGACTCGTACTCTGGCCTAATGGTTAAGGTCTTAACTCTTACTCTGGCCTACTGGTTAAGGTCTTAACTCTTACTCTGGCCTAATGGTTCAGGTCTTAACTCTTACTCTGGCCTAATAGCTAAGTTCTTAGACTCATACTCTGGCCTAATGGTTAAGGTCTTAACTCTTACTCTGGCCTACTGGTTAAGGTCTTAACTCTTATTCTGGCCTAATAGCTAAGGTCTTAACTCCTACTCTGGCCTAATAGCTAAGGTCTTAACTCTTACTCTGGCCTACTGGTTAAGGTCTTAACTCTTACTCTGGCCTAATAGCTAAGGTCTTAGACTCGTACTCTGGCCTAATGGTTAAGGTCTCAACTCTTACTCTGGCCTAATAGCTAAGGTCTTAGACTTGTACAATGGCCTAATGGTTAAGGTCTTTACTCTTACTCTGGCCTAATAGCTAAGATCTTAGACTCGTACTCTGGCCTAATGGTTAAGGTCTTTACTCTTACTCTGGCCTAATAGCCAAGGTCTTAGACTCGTACTCTGGCCTAATGGTTAAAGTCTTAACTCTTTCTCTGGCCTACTGGTTAAGGTCTTAACTCTTACTCTGGCCTAATAGCTAAGGTCTTAACTCTTATGCTGGCCTAATAGCTAAGGTCTTAACTCTTACTCTGGCCTACTGGTTAACGTCTTAACTCTTACTCTGGCCTAATAGCTAAGGTCTTAGACTCATACTATGGCCTACAGGTTAAGGTCTTAACTCTTACTCTGGCCTAATAGCTAAGGTCTTAACTCTTACTCTGGCCAAATAGCTAAGGTCTTAGACTCGTACTCTGGCCTAATGGTTAAGGTCTTAACTCTTACTCTGGCCTACTGGTTAAGGTCTTAACTCTTACTCTTGCCTAATAGCTAAGGTCCTAACTCTTACTCTGGCCTAATAGCTAAGGTCTTAGACTCGTACTCTGGCCTACAGGTTAAGGTCTTAACTCTTACTCTGGCCTACTGGTTAAGGTCTTAACTCTTATTCTGGCCTAATAGCTAAGGTCATAACTCTTACTCTGGCCCAATAGCTAAGGTCTTAACTTTTACTCTGGCCTACTGGTTAACGTATTAACTCTTACTCTTGCCAAATAGCTAAGGTCTTAGACTCGTACTCTGGTCTACTGGTTAAGGTCTTAACTCTTACTCTGGCCTAATAGCTAAGGTCTTAGACACGTACTCTGGCCTACTGGTTAAGGTCTTAACTCTTACTCTGGCCTAATAGCTAAGGTCTTAACTCTTACTCTGGCCTAATAGCTAAGGTCTTAGACTCGTACTCTGGCCTAATGGGTAAGGTTTTAACTCTTACTCTTGCCTACTGGTTAAGGGCTTAACTCTTACTCTTGCCTAATAGCTAAGGTCTTAACTCTTACTCTGGCCTAATAGCTAAGGTCTTAGACTCGTACTATGGTCTACAGGTTAAGGTCTTAACTCTTACTCTGGCCTACTGGTTAAGGTCTTAACTCTTACTCTGGCCTAATAGCTAAGGTCTTAACTCTTACGCTGGCCTAATAGCTAAGGTCTTAACTCTTACTCTGGCCTAATAGATAAGGTCTTAACTCTTACTCTGGCTTACTGGTTAAGGTCTTAACTCTTACTCTGGCCTAATAGCTAAGGTCTTAGACACGTACTCTGGCCTAATGGTTAAGGTCTTAACTCTTACTCTGACCTAATCGCTAAGGTCTTATCCTTGTACACTGGCCTAATGGTTAAGGTCTTTACTCTTACTCTGGCCTAATAGCTAAGGTCTTAGACTCGAACTCTGGCCTAATGGTTAAGGACTTAACTCTTTCTCTGGCCTACTGGTTAAGGTCTTAACTCTTACTCTGGCCTAATAGCTAAGGTCTTAACTCTTACGCTGGCCTAATGGCTAAGGTCTTAACTCTTACTCTGGCCTACTGGTTAAGGTCTTAACTCTTACTCTGGCCTAATAGCTAAGGTCTTAGACTCATACTATGGTCTACAGGTTAAGGTCTTAACTCTTACTCTGGCCTAATAGCTAAGGTCTTAACTCCTAATCTGGCCAAATAGCTAAGGTCTTAGACTCGTACTCTGGCCTAATGGTTAAGGTCTTAACTCTTACTCTGGCCTACTGGTTAAGGTCTTAACTCTTACTCTTGACTAATAGCTAAGGTCTTAACTCTTACTCTGGCCTAATAGCTAAGGTCTTAACTCTTACTCTGGCCTACTGGTTAAGGTCTTAACTCTTACTCTGGCCTAATAGCTAAGGTCTTAGACTTGTACTCTGGCCTAATGGTTAAGGTCTCAACTCTTACTCCGGCCTAATAGCTAAGGTCTTAGACTTGTACTCTGGCCTAATGGTTAATGTCTTTACTCTTACTCTGGCCTAATAGCTAAGGTCTTAGACTCATACTCTGGCCTAATGGTTAAGGTCTTTACTCTTACTCTGGCCTAATAGCCAAGGTCTTAGACTCGTACTCTGGCCTAATGGTTAAGGTCTTAACTCTTTCTCTGGCCTACTGGTTAAGGTCTTAACTCTTACTCTGGCCTAATAGCTAAGGTCTTAACTCTTACGCTGGCCTAATAGCTAAGGTCTTAACTCTTACTCTGGCCTACTGGTTAACGTCTTAACTCTTACTCTGGCCTAATAGCTAAGGTCTTAGACTCATACTATGGCCTACAGGTTAAGGTCTTAACTCTTACTCTGGCCTAATAGCTAAGGTCTTAACTCTTACTCTGGCCAAATAGCTCAGGTCTTAGACTCGTACTCTGGCCTAATGGTTAAGGTCTTAACTCTTACTCTGGCCTACTGGTTAAGGTCTTAACTCTTACTCTTGCCTAATAGCTAAGGTCTTAACTCTTACTCTGGCCTAATAGCTAAGGTCTTAGGCTCGTACTCTGGCCTACTGGTTAAGGTCTTAACTCTTACTCTGGCCTACTTGTTAAGGTCTTAATTCTTACTCTGGCCTAATAGCTAAAGTCTTAGACTTGTACTCTGGGCTAATGGTTAAGGTCTTAACTCCTACTCTGGCCTACTGGTTAAGGTCTTAACTCTTACTCTGGCATAATAGCTAAGGTCTTAGACTCGTAGTCTGGCCTAATGGTTAAGGTCTTAACTCATACTCTGGCCTAATAGCTAAGGTCTTAGACTCGTACTATGGCCTACAGGTTAAGGTCTTAACTCTTACTCTGGCCTACTGGTTAAGGTCTTAACTCTTACTCTGGCCTCATAGCTAAGGTCTTAGACCCGTACCCTGCCCTACAGGTTAAGGTCTCAACTCTTACTCTGGCCTAATGGTTAAGGTCTTAACTCTTACTCTGGCCTAATAGCTAAGGTCTTAACTCTTACTCTGGCCTACTGGTTAAGGTTTTAACTTTTACTCTGGCCTACTGGTTAACGTCTTAACTCTTACTCTGCCCAAATAGCTAAGGTCTTAGACTCGTACTCTGGCCTACTGGTTAAGGTCTTAACTCTTACTCTGGCCTAATAGCTAAGGTCTTAGACTCGTACTCTGGCCTACTGGTTAAGGTCTTAACTCTTACTCGGGCCTACTGGTTAAGGTCTTAACTCTTACTCTGGCCTAATAGCTAAGGTCTTAACTCTTACTCTGGCCTAGTAGCTAAGGTCTTAGACTCGTACTATGGTCTACAGGTTAAGGTCTTAACCCTTACTCTGGCCTACTGGTTAAGGTCTTAACTCTTACTCTGGCCTAATAGCTAAGGTCTTAGACTCGTACTCTGGCCTAATGGTTAAGGTCTTAACTCTTACTCTGGCCTAATAGCTAAGGTCTTAGACTCGTACTCTGGCCTAATGGTTAAGGTCTTAACTCTTACTCTGGCCTAATAGCTAAGTTCTTAGACTCATACTCTGGCCTAATGGTTAAGGTCTTAACTCTTTATCTGGCCTACAGGTTAAGGTCTTAACTCTTATTCTGGCCTAATAGCTAAGGTCTTAACTCTTACTCTGGCCTAATAGCTAAGGTCTTAACTCTTACTCTGGCCTACTGGTTGAGGTCTTAACTCTTACTCTGGCCTAATAGCTATGGTCTTAGACTCATACTCTGGCCTAATGGTTAAGGTCTCAACTCTTACTCTGGCCTAATAGCTAAGGTCTTAGACTTGTACTCTGGCCTAATGGTTAAGGTCTTTACTCTTACTCTGGCCTAATAGCTAAGGTCTTAGACTCGTACTCTGGCCTAATGGTTAAGGTTTCAACTCTTACTCTGGCCTAATAGCTAAGGTCTTAGACTTGTACTCTGGCCTAATGGTTAAGGTCTTAACTCTTACTCTGGCCTACTGGTTAAGGTCTTAACTCTTACTCTGGCCTAATATCTAAGGTCTTAGACTCGTACTCTGGCCTAATAGTTAAGGTCTCAACTCTTACTCTGGCCTAATAGCTAAGGTCTTAGACTTGTACTCTGGCCTAATGGTTAAGTTCTTTACTCTTACTCTGGCCTAATAGCTAAAGTCTTAGACTCGTACTCTGGCCTAATGGTTAAGGACTTAACTCTTTCTCTGGCCTACTGGTTAAGGTCTTAACTCTTACTCTGGCCTAATAGCTAAGGTCTTAACTCTTACGCTGGCCTAATAGCTAAGGTCTTAACTCTTACTCGGGCCTACTGGTTAAGGTCTTAACTCTTACTCTGGCCTAATAGCTAAGGTCTTAGACTCATACTATGGCCTACAGGTTAAGGTCTTAACTCTTACTTTGGCCTAATAGCTAAGGTCTTAACTCTTACTCTGGCCAAATAGCTAAGGTCTTAGACTCGTACTCTGGCCTAATGGTTAAGGTCTTAACTCTTACTCTGGCCTACTGGTTAAGGTCTTAACTCTTACTCTTGCCTAATAGCTAAGGTCTTAACTCTTACTCTGGCCTAATAGCTAAGGTCTTAGACTTGTACTCTGGCCTACTGGTTAAGGTCTTAACTCCTACTCTGGCCTACTGGTTAAGGTCTTAACTCTTACTCTGGCCTAATAGCTAAGGTCTTAGACTCGTAGTCTGGCCAAATGGTTAAGGTCTTAACTCATACTCTGGCCTAATAGCTAAGGTCTTAGACTTGTACTATGGCCTACAGGTTAAGGTCTTAACTCTTACTCTGACCTACTGGTTAAGGTCTTAACTCTTACTCTGGCATCATAGCTAAGGTCTTAGACTCGTACTCTGGCCTACAGGTTAAGGTCTTAACTCTTACTCTGGCCTAATGGTTAAGGTCTTAACTCTTACTCTGGCCTAATAGCTAAGGTCTTAACTCTTACTCTGGCCTATTGGTTAAGGTCTTAACTTTTACTCTGGCCTACTGGTTAACGTATTAACTCTTACTCTGGCCAAATAGCTAAGGTCTTAGACTCGTACTATGGCCTACTGGTTAAGGTCTTAACTCTTACTCTGGCCTAATAGCTAAGGTCTTAGACTCGTACTATGGCCTACAGGTTAAGGTTTCAACTCTTACTCTGGCCTAATAGCTAAGGTCTTAACTCTTACGCAGGGTTAATAGCTAAGGTCTTAACTCTTACTCTGGCCTACTGGTTAAGGTCTTAACTCTTACTCTGGCCTAATAGCTAAGGTCTTAGTCTCATACTATGGCCTACAGGTTAAGGTCTTAACTCTTACTCTGGCCTAATAGCTAAGGTCTTAACTCTTACTCTGGCCAAATAGCTAAGGTCTTAGACTCGTACTCTGGCCTAATAGTTAAGGTCTTAACTCTTACTCTGGCCTACTGGTTAAGGTCTTAACTCTTACTCTTGCCTAATAGCTAAGGTCTTAACTCTTACACTGGCCTAATAGCTAAGGTCTTAGACTTGTACTCTGGCCTACTGGTTAAGGTCTTAACTCGTACTCTGGCCTAATAGCTAAGGTCTTAGACTCGTACTCTGGCCTACTGGTTAAGGTCTTAACTCTTACTCTGGCCTAATAGCTAAGGTCTTAACTCTTACTCTGGCCTAATAGCTAAGGTCTTAGACTCGTACTCTGGCATAATGGTTAAGGTCTTAACTCTTACTCTGGCCTACTGGTTAAGGTCTTAACTCTTACTCTGGCCTAATAGCTAAGGTCATAACTCTTACTCTGGCCTAATAGCTAAGGTCTTAGACTCATACTATGGTCTACAGGTTAAGGTCTTAACTCTTACTCTGGCCTAATAGCTAAGGTCTTAGACTCGTACTCTGGCCTAATGGTTAAGGTCTCAACTCTTACTCTGGCCTAATAGCTAAGGTCTTAGACTTGTACTCTGGCCTAATGGTTAAGGTCTTTACTCTTACTCTGGCCTAATAGCTAAGGTCTTAGACTCGTACTCTGGCCTAATGGTTAAGGTCTTGACTCTTACTCTGGCCTAATAGCCAAGGTCTTAGACTCGTACTCTGGCCTAATGGTTAAAGTCTTAACTCTTTCTCTGGCCTACTGGTTAAGGTCTTAACTCTTACTCTGGCCTAATAGCTAAGGTCTTAACTCTTATGCTGGCCTAATAGCTAAGGTCTTAACTCTTACTCTGGCCTACTGGTTAACGTCTTAACTCTTACTCTGGCCTAATAGCTAAGGTCTTAGACTCATACTATGGCCTACAGGTTAAGGTCTTAACTCTTACTCTGGCCTAATAGCTAAGGTCTTAACTCTTACTCTGGCCAAATAGCTAAGGTCTTAGACTCGTACTCTGGCCTAATGGTTAAGGTCTTAACTCTTACTCTGGCCTACTGGTTAAGGTCTTAACTCTTACTCTTGCCTAATAGCTAAGGTCCTAACTCTTACTCTGGCCTAATAGCTAAGGTCTTAGACTCGTACTCTGGCCTACAGGTTAAGGTCCTAACTTTTACTCTGGCCTACTGGTTAAGGTCTTAACTCTTATTCTGGCCTAATAGCTAAGGTCATAACTCTTACTCTGGCCCAATAGCTAAGGTCTTAACTTTTACTCTGGCCTACTGGTTAACGTATTAACTCTTACTCTTGCCAAATAGCTAAGGTCTTAGACTCGTACTCTGGTCTACTGGTTAAGGTCTTAACTCTTACTCTGGCCTAATAGCTAAGGTCTTAGACACGTACTCTGGCCTACTGGTTAAGGTCTTAACTCTTACTCTGGCCTAATAGCTAAGGTCTTAACTCTTACTCTGGCCTAATAGCTAAGGTCTTAGACTCGTACTCTGGCCTAATGGGTAAGGTTTTAACTCTTACTCTTGCCTACTGGTTAAGGGCTTAACTCTTACTCTTGCCTAATAGCTAAGGTCTTAACTCTTACTCTGGCCTAATAGCTAAGGTCTTAGACTCGTACTATGGTCTACAGGTTAAGGTCTTAACTCTTACTCTGGCCTACTGGTTAAGGTCTTAACTCTTACTCTGGCCTAATAGCTAAGGTCTTAACTCTTACGCTGGCCTAATAGCTAAGGTCTTAACTCTTACTCTGGCCTAATAGCTAAGGTCTTAACTCTTACTCTGGCTTACTGGTTAAGGTCTTAACTCTTACTCTGGCCTAATAGCTAAGGTCTTAGACACGTACTCTGGCCTAATGGTTAAGGTCTTAACTCTTACTCTGACCTAATCGCTAAGGTCTTATACTTGTACTCTGGCCTAATGGTTAAGGTCTTTACTCTTACTCGGGCCTAATAGCTAAGGTCTTAGACTCGTACTCTGGCCTAATGGTTAAGGACTTAACTCTTTCTCTGGCCTACTGGTTAAGGTCTTAACTCTTACTCTGGCCTAATAGCTAAGGTCTTAACTCTTACGCTGGCCTAATGGCTAAGGTCTTAACTCTTACTCTGGCCTACTGGTTAAGGTCTTAACTCTTACTCTGGCCTAATAGCTAAGGTCTTAGACTCATACTATGGTCTACAGGTTAAGGTCTTAACTCTTACTCTGGCCTAATAGCTAAGGTCTTAACTCCTACTCTGGCCAAATAGCTAAGGTCTTAGACTCGTACTCTGGCCTAATGGTTAACGTCTTAACTCTTACTCTGGCCTACTGGTTAAGGTCTTAACTCTTACTCTAGACTAATAGCTAAGGTCTTAACACTTACTCTGGCCTAATAGCTAAGGTCTTAGACTCATACTCTGGCCTACTGGTTAAGGTCTTAACTCTTACTCTGGCCTACTTGTTAAGGTCTTAACTCTTACTCTGGCCTAATAGCTAAGGTCTTAGACTTGTACTCTGGGCTAATGGTTAAGGTCTTAACTCCTACTCTGGCCTACTGGTTAAGGTCTTAACTCTTACTCTGGCCTAATAGCTAAGGTCTTAGACTCGTAGTCTGGCCTAATGGGTAAGGTCTTAACTCATACTCTGGCCTAATAACTAAGGTCTTAGACTCGTACTATGGCCTACAGGTTAAGGTCTTAACTCTTATTCTGGCCTAATAGCTAAGGTCTTAACTCTTACTCTGGCCTAATAGCTAAGGTCTTAACTCTTACTCTGGCCTACTGGTTAAGGTCTTAACTCTTACTCTGGCCTACTTGTTAAGGTCTTAACTCTTACTCTGGCCTAATAGCTAAGGTCTTAGACTTGTACTCTGGGCTAATGGTTAAGGACTTAACTCTTTCTCTGGCCTACTGGTTAAGGTCTTAACTCCTACTCTGGCCTACTGGTTAAGGTCTTAACTCTTACTCTGGCCTAATAGCTAAGGTCTTAGACTCGTAGTCTGGCCTAATGGTTAAGGTCTTAACTCATACTCTGGCCTAATAGCTAAGGTCGTAGACTCGTACTATGGCCTACAGGTTAAGGTCTTAACTCTTACTCTGGCCTACTGGTTAAGGTCTTAACTCTTACTCTGGCCTCATAGCTAAGGTCTTAGACTCGTACTCTGGCCTACTGGTTAAGGTCTTAACTCTTACTCTGGCCTAATAGCTAAGGTCTTAACTCTTACTCTGGCCTAATAGCTAAGGTCTTAGACTCGTACTCTGGCCTAATGGGTAAGGTTTTAACTCTTACTCTTGCCTACTGGTTAAGGGCTTAACTCTTACTCTTGCCTAATAGCTAAGGTCTTAACTCTTACTCTGGCCTAATAGCTAAGGTCTTAGACTCGTACTATGGTCTACAGGTTAAGGTCTTAACTCTTACTCTGGCCTACTGGTTAAGGTCTTAACTCTTACTCTGGCCTAATAGCTAAGGTCTTAACTCTTACGCTGGCCTAATAGCTAAGGTCTTAACTCTTACTCTGGCCTAATAGCTAAGGTCTTAACTCTTACTCTGGCTTACTGGTTAAGGTCTTAACTCTTACTCTGGCCTAATAGCTAAGGTCTTAGACACGTACTCTGGCCTAATGGTTAAGGTCTTAACTCTTACTCTGACCTAATCGCTAAGGTCTTATACTTGTACTCTGGCCTAATGGTTAAGGTCTTTACTCTTACTCGGGCCTAATAGCTAAGGTCTTAGACTCGTACTCTGGCCTAATGGTTAAGGACTTAACTCTTTCTCTGGCCTACTGGTTAAGGTCTTAACTCTTACTCTGGCCTAATAGCTAAGGTCTTAACTGTTACGCTGGCCTAATGGCTAAGGTCTTAACTCTTACTCTGGCCTACTGGTTAAGGTCTTAACTCTTACTCTGGCCTAATAGCTAAGGTCTTAGACTCATACTATGGTCTACAGGTTAAGGTCTTAACTCTTACTCTGGCCTAATAGCTAAGGTCTTAACTCCTACTCTGGCCAAATAGCTAAGGTCTTAGACTCGTACTCTGGCCTAATGGTTAAGGTCTTAACTCTTACTCTGGCCTACTGGTTAAGGTCTTAACTCTTACTCTAGACTAATAGCTAAGGTCTTAACACTTACTCTGGCCTAATAGCTAAGGTCTTAGACTCATACTCTGGCCTACTGGTTAAGGTCTTAACTCTTACTCTGGCCTACTTGTTAAGGTCTTAACTCTTACTCTGGCCTAATAGCTAAGGTCTTAGACTTGTACTCTGGGCTAATGGTTAAGGTCTTAACTCCTACTCTGGCCTACTGGTTAAGGTCTTAACTCTTACTCTGGCCTAATAGCTAAGGTCTTAGACTCGTAGTCTGGCCTAATGGGTAAGGTCTTAACTCATACTCTGGCCTAATAACTAAGGTCTTAGACTCGTACTATGGCCTACAGGTTAAGGTCTTAACTCTTATTCTGGCCTAATAGCTAAGGTCTTAACTCTTACTCTGGCCTAATAGCTAAGGTCTTAACTCTTACTCTGGCCTACTGGTTAAGGTCTTAACTCTTACTCTGGCCTACTTGTTAAGGTCTTAACTCTTACTCTGGCCTAATAGCTAAGGTCTTAGACTTGTACTCTGGGCTAATGGTTAAGGACTTAACTCTTTCTCTGGCCTACTGGTTAAGGTCTTAACTCCTACTCTGGCCTACTGGTTAAGGTCTTAACTCTTACTCTGGCCTAATAGCTAAGGTCTTAGACTCGTAGTCTGGCCTAATGGTTAAGGTCTTAACTCATACTCTGGCCTAATAGCTAAGGTCGTAGACTCGTACTATGGCCTACAGGTTAAGGTCTTAACTCTTACTCTGGCCTACTGGTTAAGGTCTTAACTCTTACTCTGGCCTCATAGCTAAGGTCTTAGACTCGTACTCTGGCCTACAGGTTAAGGTCTTAACTCTTACTCTGGCCTAATGGTTAAGGTCTTAACTCTTACTCTGGCCTAATAGCTAAGGTCTTAACTCTTACTCTGGCCTATTGGTTAAGGTCTTAACTTTTACTCTGGCCTACTGGTTAACATATTAACTCTTACTCTTGCCAAATAGCTAAGGTCTTAGACTCGTACTCTGGCCTACTGGTTAAGGTCTTAACTCTTACTCTGGCCTAATAGCTAAGGTCTTAGACACGTACTCTGGCCTACTGGTTAAGGTCTTAACTCTTACTCTGGCCTAATAGCTAAGGTCTTAACTCTTACTCTGGCCTAATAGCTAAGGTCTTAGACTCGTACTCTGGCCTAATGGTTAAGGTCTTAACTCTTACTCTTGCCTACTGGGTAAGGGCTTAACTCTTACTCTTGCCTAATAGCTAAGGTCTTAACTCTTACTCTGGCCTAATAGCTAAGGTTTTAGACTCGTACTATGGTCTACAGGTTAAGGTCTTAACTCTTACTCTGGCCTACTGGTTAAGGTCTTAATTCTTACTCTGGCCTAATAGCTAAGGTCTTAGACTCGTACTCTGGTCTAATGGTTAAAGTCTTAACTCTCACTCTGGCCTAATAGCTAAGGTCTTAGACTCGTACTCTGGCCTAATGGTTAAGGTCTTAACTCTTACTCTGGCCTAATAGCTAAGTTCTTAGACTCATACTCTGGCCTAATGGTTAAGGTTTTAACTCTTACTCTGGCCTACTGGTTAAGGTCTTAACTCTTATTCTGGCCTAATAGCTAAGGTCTTAACTCTTACTCTGGCCTAATAGCTAAGGTCTTAACTCTTACTCTGGCCTACTGGTTAAGGTCTTAACTCTTACTCTGGCCTAATAGCTAAGGTCTTAGACTTGTACTCTGGCCTAATGGTTAAGGTCTCAACTCTTACTCCGGCCTAATAGCTAAGGTCTTAGACTTGTACTCTGGCCTAATGGTTAATGTCTTTACTCTTACTCTGGCCTAATAGCTAAGGTCTTAGACTCATACTCTGGCCTAATGGTTAAGGTCTTTACTCTTACTCTGGCCTAATAGCCAAGGTCTTAGACTCGTACTCTGGCCTAATGGTTAAGGTCTTAACTCTTTCTCTGGCCTACTGGTTAAGGTCTTAACTCTTACTCTGGCCTAATAGCTAAGGTCTTAACTCTTACGCTGGCCTAATAGCTAAGGTCTTAGCTCTTACTCTGGCCTACTGGTTAACGTCTTAACTCTTACTCTGGCCTAATAGCTAAGGTCTTAGACTCATACTATGGCCTACAGGTTAAGGTCTTAACTCTTACTCTGGCCTAATAGCTAAGGTCTTAACTCTTACTCTGGCCAAATAGCTCAGGTCTTAGACTCGTACTCTGGCCTAATGGTTAAGGTCTTAACTCTTACTCTGGCCTACTGGTTAAGGTCTTAACTCTTACTCTTGCCTAATAGCTAAGGTCTTAACTCTTACTCTGGCCTAATAGCTAAGGTCTTAGGCTCGTACTCTGGCCTACTGGTTAAGGTCTTAACTCTTACTCTGGCCTACTTGTTAAGGTCTTAATTCTTACTCTGGCCTAATAGCTAAAGTCTTAGACTTGTACTCTGGGCTAATGGTTAAGGTCTTAACTCCTACTCTGGCCTACTGGTTAAGGTCTTAACTCTTACTCTGGCATAATAGCTAAGGTCTTAGACTCGTAGTCTGGCCTAATGGTTAAGGTCTTAACTCATACTCTGGCCTAATAGCTAAGGTCTTAGACTCGTACTATGGCCTACAGGTTAAGGTCTTAACTCTTACTCTGGCCTACTGGTTAAGGTCTTAACTCTTACTCTGGCCTCATAGCTAAGGTCTTAGACCCGTACTCTGCCCTACAGGTTAAGGTCTCAACTCTTACTCTGGCCTAATGGTTAAGGTCTTAACTCTTACTCTGGCCTAATAGCTAAGGTCTTAACTCTTACTCTGGCCTACTGGTTAAGGTTTTAACTTTTACTCTGGCCTACTGGTTAACGTCTTAACTCTTACTCTGCCCAAATAGCTAAGGTCTTAGACTCGTACTCTGGCCTACTGGTTAAGGTCTTAACTCTTACTCTGGCCTAATAGCTAAGGTCTTAGACTCGTACTCTGGCCTACTGGTTAAGGTCTTAACTCTTACTCGGGCCTACTGGTTAAGGTCTTAACTCTTACTCTGGCCTAATAGCTAAGGTCTTAACTCTTACTCTGGCCTAGTAGCTAAGGTCTTAAACTCGTACTATGGTCTACAGGTTAAGGTCTTAACTCTTACTCTGGCCTACTGGTTAAGGTCTTAACTCTTACTCTGGCCTAATAGCTAAGGTCTTAGACTCGTACTCTGGCCTAATGGTTAAGGTCTTAACTCTTACTCTGGCCTAATAGCTAAGGTCTTAGACTTGTACTCTGGCCTAATGGTTAAGGTCTTAACTCTTACTCTGGCCTAATAGCTAAGTTCTTAGACTCATACTCTGGCCTAATGGTTAAGGTCTTAACTCTTTATCTGGCCTACAGGTTAAGGTCTTAACTCTTATTCTGGCCTAATAGCTAAGGTCTTAACTCTTACTCTGGCCTAATAGCTAAGGTCTTAACTCTTACTCTGGCCTACTGGTTGAGGTCTTAACTCTTACTCTGGCCTAATAGCTATGGTCTTAGACTCATACTCTGGCCTAATGGTTAAGGTCTCAACTCTTACTCTGGCCTAATAGCTAAGGTCTTAGACTTGTACTCTGGCCTAATGGTTAAGGTCTTTACTCTTACTCTGGCCTAATAGCTAAGGTCTTAGACTCGTACTCTGGCCTAATGGTTAAGGTCTCAACTCTTACTCTGGCCTAATAGCTAAGGTCTTAGACGTGTACTCTGGCCTAATGGTTAAGGTCTTAACTCTTACTCTGGCCTACTGGTTAAGGTCTTAACTCTTACTCTGGCCTAATATCTAAGGTCTTAGACTCGTACTCTGGCCTAATGGTTAAGGTCTCAACTCTTACTCTGGCCTAATAGCTAAGGTCTTAGACTTGTACTCTGGCCTAATGGTTAAGTTCTTTACTCTTACTCTGGCCTAATAGCTAAAGTCTTAGACTCGTACTCTGGCCTAATGGTTAAGGACTTAACTCTTTCTCTGGCCTACTGGTTAAGGTCTTAACTCTTACTCTGGCCTAATAGCTAAGGTCTTAACTCTTACGCTGGCCTAATAGCTAAGGTCTTAACTCTTACTCTGGCCTACTGGTTAAGGTCTTAACTCTTACTCTGGCCTAATAGCTAAGGTCTTAGACTCATACTATGGCCTACAGGTTAAGGTCTTAACTCTTACTTTGGCCTAATAGCTAAGGTCCTAACTCTTACTCTGGCCAAATAGCTAAGGTCTTAGACTCGTACTCTGGCCTAATGGTTAAGGTCTTAACTCTTACTCTGGCCTACTGGTTAAGGTCTTAACTCTTACTCTTGCCTAATAGCTAAGGTCTTAACTCTTACTCTGGCCTAATAGCTAAGGTCTTAGACTCGTACTCTGGCCTACTGGTTAAGGTCTTAACTCCTACTCTGGCCTACTGGTTAAGGTCTTAACTCTTACTCTGGCCTAATAGCTAAGGTCTTAGACTCGTAGTCTGGCCAAATGGTTAAGGTCTTAACTCATACTCTGGCCTAATAGCTAAGGTCTTAGACTTGTACTATGGCCTACAGGTTAAGGTCTTAACTCTTACTCTGACCTACTGGTTAAGGTCTTAACTCTTACTCTGGCATCATAGCTAAGGTCTTAGACTCGTACTCTGGCCTACAGGTTAAGGTCTTAACTCTTACTCTGGCCTAATGGTTAAGGTCTTAACTCTTACTCTGGCCTAATAGCTAAGGTCTTAACTCTTACTCTGGCCTATTGGTTAAGGTCTTAACTTTTACTCTGGCCTACTGGTTAACGTATTAACTCTTACTCTGGCCAAATAGCTAAGGTCTTAGACTCGTACTATGGCCTACTGGTTAAGGTCTTAACTCTTACTCTGGCCTAATAGCTAAGGTCTTAGACTCGTACTATGGCCTACAGGTTAAGGTTTCAACTCTTACTCTGGCCTAATAGCTAAGGTCTTAACTCTTACGCAGGGTTATTAGCTAAGGTCTTAACTCTTACTCTGGCCTACTGGTTAAGGTCTTAACTCTTACTCTGGCCTAATAGCTAAGGTCTTAGACTCATACTATGGCCTACAGGTTAAGGTCTTAACTCTTACTCTGGCCTAATAGCTAAGGTCTTAACTCTTACTCTGGCCAAATAGCTAAGGTCTTAGACTCGTACTCTGGCCTAATAGTTAAGGTCTTAACTCTTACTCTGGCCTACTGGTTAAGGTCTTAACTCTTACTCTTGCCTAATAGCTAAGGTCTTAACTCTTACACTGGCCTAATAGCTAAGGTCTTAGACTTGTACTCTGGCCTACTGGTTAAGGTCTTAACTCTTACTCTGGCCTAATAGCTAAGGTCTTAGACTCGTACTCTGGCCTACTGGTTAAGGTCTTAACTCTTACTCTGGCCTAATAGCTAAGGTCTTAACTCTTACTCTGGCCTAATAGCTAAGGTCTTAGACTCGTACTCTGGCATAATGGTTAAGGTCTTAACTCTTACTCTGGCCTACTGGTTAAGGTCTTAACTCTTACTCTGGCCTAATAGCTAAGGTCTTAATTCTTACTCTGGCCTAATAGCTAAGGTCTTAGACTCGTACTATGGTCTACAGGTTAAGGTCTTAACTCTTACTCTGGCCTCATAGCTAAGGTCTTAGACTCGTACTCTGGCCTACAGGTTAAGGTCTTAACTCTTACTCTGGCCTAATGGTTAAGGTCTTAACTCTTACTCTGGCCTACTAGCTAAGGTCGTAACTCTTACTCTGGCCTATTGGTTAAGGTCTTAACTTTTACTCTGGCCTACTGGTTAACGTATTACCTCTTACTCTGGCCAAATAGCTAAGGTCTTAGACTCGTACTCTGGCCTACTGGTTAAGGTCTTAACTCTTACTCTGGCCTAATAGCTAAGGTCTTAGACTCGTACTCTGGTCTACTGGTTAAGGTCTTAACTCTTACTCTGGCCTAATAGCTAAGGTCTTAGACTCGTACTCTGGGCTAATGGTTAAGGTCTTAACTCCTACTGTGGCCTACTGGTTAAGGTCTTAACTCTTACTCTGGCCTAATAGCTAAGGTCTTAGACTCGTAGTCTGGCCTAATGGTTAAGGTCTTTACTCATACTCTGGCCTAATAGCTAAGGTCTTAGACTCGTACTATGGCCTACAGGTTAAGGTCTTAACTCTTACTCTGGCCTACTGGTTAAGGTCTTAACTCTTACTCTGGCCTAATAGCTAAGGTCTAACACTCATACTCTGGCCTAAAGGTTAAGGTCTTAACTCTTACTCTGGCCTAATAGCTAAGGTCTTAGACTCGTACTCTGGCCTAATGGTTAAGGTCTTAACTCTTACTCTGGCCTAATAGCTAAGGTCTTAGACTCATACTCTGGCCTAATGGTTAAGGTCTTAACTCTTACTCTGGCCTACTGGTTAATGTCTTAACTCTTACTCTGGCCTAATAGCTAAGGTCTTAACTCTTACTCTGGCCTAATAGCTAAGGTCTTAACTCTTACTCTGGCCTACTGGTTAAGGTCTTAACTCTTACTCTGGCCTAATAGCTAAGGTCTTAGACACGTACTCTGGCCCAATGGTTAAGGTCTTAACTCTTACTCTGGCCTAATAGCTAAGGTCTTAACTCTTACTCTGGCATAATAGCTAAGGTCTTAGACTCGTACTCTGGCCTACAGGTTAAGGTCTTAACTCTTACTCTGGCCTAATGGTTAAGGTCTTAACACTTACTCTGGCCTAATAGCTAAGGTCTTAGACTCGTACTCTGGCCCAAAGGTTAAGATCTTAACTCTTACTCTGGCCTACTGGTTAAGGTCTTAAATCTTACTCTGGCCTAATAGCTAAGGTCTTAGACTCGTACTATGGCCTACTGGTTAAGGTCTTAACTCTTACTCTGGCCTAATGGTTAAGGTCTTAACTCTTACTCTGGCCTAATAGCTAAGGTCTTAACTCTTACTCTGGCCTACTGGTTAAGGTTTTAACTTTTACTCTGGCCTACTGGTTAACGTCTTAACTCTTACTCTGCCCAAATAGCTAAGGTCTTAGACTCGTACTCTGGCCTACTGGTTAAGGTCTTAACTCTTACTCGGGCCTACTGGTTAAGGTCTTAACTCTTACTCTGGCCTAATAGCTAAGGTCTTAACTCTTACTCTGGCCTAGTAGCTAAGGTCTTAGACTCGTACTATGGTCTACAGGTTAAGGTCTTAACTCTTACTCTGGCCTACTGGTTAAGGTCTTAACTCTTACTCTGGCCTAATAGCTAAGGTCTTAGACTCGTACTCTGGCCTAATGGTTAAGGTCTTAACTCTTACTCTGGCCTAATAGCTAAGGTCTTAGACTCGTACTCTGGCCTAATGGTTAAGGTCTTAACTCTTACTCTGGCCTAATAGCTAAGTTCTTAGACTCATACTCTGGCCTAATGGTTAAGGTCTTAACTCTTTATCTGGCCTACAGGTTAAGGTCTTAACTCTTATTCTGGCCTAATAGCTAAGGTCTTAACTCTTACTCTGGCCTAATAGCTAAGGTCTTAACTCTTACTCTGGCCTACTGGTTGAGGTCTTAACTCTTACTCTGGCCTAATAGCTATGGTCTTAGACTCATACTCTGGCCTAATGGTTAAGGTCTCAACTCTTACTCTGGCCTAATAGCTAAGGTCTTAGACTTGTACTCTGGCCTAATGGTTAAGGTCTTTACTCTTACTCTGGCCTAATAGCTAAGGTCTTAGACTCGTACTCTGGCCTAATGGTTAAGGTCTCAACTCTTACTCTGGCCTAATAGCTAAGGTCTTAGACTTGTACTCTGGCCTAATGGTTAAGGTCTTTACTCTTACTCTGGCCTAATAGCTAAGGTCTTAGACTCGTACTCTGGCCTAATGGTTAAGGTCTTAACTCTTACTCTGGCCTAATAGCTAAGGTCTTAACTCTTACTCTGGCCTAGTAGCTAAGGTCTTAGACTCGTACTATGGTCTACAGGTTAAGGTCTTAACTCTTACTCTGGCCTACTGGTTAAGGTCTTAACTCTTACTCTGGCCTAATAGCTAAGGTCTTAGACTCGTACTCTGGCCTAATGGTTAAGGTCTTAACTCTTACTCTGGCCTAATAGCTAAGGTCTTAGACTCGTACTCTGGCCTAATGGTTAAGGTCTTAACTCTTACTCTGGCCTAATAGCTAAGTTCTTAGACTCATACTCTGGCCTAATGGTTAAGGTCTTAACTCTTTATCTGGCCTACAGGTTAAGGTCTTAACTCTTATTCTGGCCTAATAGCTAAGGTCTTAACTCTTACTCTGGCCTAATAGCTAAGGTCTTAACTCTTACTCTGGCCTACTGGTTGAGGTCTTAACTCTTACTCTGGCCTAATAGCTATGGTCTTAGACTCATACTCTGGCCTAATGGTTAAGGTCTTAACTCTTTATCTGGCCTACAGGTTAAGGTCTTAACTCTTATTCTGGCCTAATAGCTAAGGTCTTAACTCTTACTCTGGCCTAATAGCTAAGGTCTTAACTCTTACTCTGGCCTACAGGTTAAGGTTTCAACTCTTACTCTGGCCTAATAGCTAAGGTCTTAACTCTTACTCAGGGTTATTAGCTAAGGTCTTAACTCTTACTCTGGCCTACTGGTTAAGGTCTTAACTCTTACTCTGGCCTAATAGCTAAGGTCTTAGACTCATACTATGGCCTACAGGTTAAGGTCTTAACTCTTACTCTGGCCTAATAGCTAAGGTCTTAACTCTTACTCTGGCCAAATAGCTAAGGTCTTAGACTCGTACTCTGGCCTAATAGTTAAGGTCTTAACTCTTACTCTGGCCTACTGGTTAAGGTCTTAACTCTTACTCTTGCCTAATAGCTAAGGTCTTAACTCTTACACTGGCCTAATAGCTAAGGTCTTAGACTTGTACTCTGGCCTACTGGTTAAGGTCTTAACTCTTACTCTGGCCTAATAGCTAAGGTCTTAGACTCGTACTCTGGCCTACTGGTTAAGGTCTTAACTCTTACTCTGGCCTAATAGCTAAGGTCTTAACTCTTACTCTGGCCTAATAGCTAAGGTCTTAGACTCGTACTCTGGCATAATGGTTAAGGTCTTAACTCTTACTCTGGCCTACTGGTTAAGGTCTTAACTCTTACTCTGGCCTAATAGCTAAGGTCTTAACTCTTACTCTGGCCTAATAGCTAAGGTCTTAGACTCGTACTATGGTCTACAGGTTAAGGTCTTAACTCTTACTCTGGCCTCATAGCTAAGGTCTTAGACTCGTACTCTGGCCTACAGGTTAAGGTCTTAACTCTTACTCTGGCCTAATGGTTAAGGTCTTAACTCTTACTCTGGCCTACTAGCTAAGGTCGTAACTCTTACTCTGGCCTATTGGTTAAGGTCTTAACTTTTACTCTGGCCTACTGGTTAACGTATTACCTCTTACTCTGGCCAAATAGCTAAGGTCTTAGACTCGTACTCTGGCCTACTGGTTAAGGTCTTAACTCTTACTCTGGCCTAATAGCTAAGGTCTTAGACTCGTACTCTGGTCTACTGGTTAAGGTCTTAACTCTTACTCTGGCCTAATAGCTAAGGTCTTAGACTCGTACTCTGGGCTAATGGTTAAGGTCTTAACTCCTACTGTGGCCTACTGGTTAAGGTCTTAACTCTTACTCTGGCCTAATAGCTAAGGTCTTAGACTCGTAGTCTGGCCTAATGGTTAAGGTCTTTACTCATACTCTGGCCTAATAGCTAAGGTCTTAGACTCGTACTATGGCCTACAGGTTAAGGTCTTAACTCTTACTCTGGCCTACTGGTTAAGGTCTTAACTCTTACTCTGGCCTAATAGCTAAGGTCTAACACTCATACTCTGGCCTAAAGGTTAAGGTCTTAACTCTTACTCTGGCCTAATAGCTAAGGTCTTAGACTCGTACTCTGGCCTAATGGTTAAGGTCTTAACTCTTACTCTGGCCTAATAGCTAAGGTCTTAGACTCATACTCTGGCCTAATGGTTAAGGTCTTAACTCTTACTCTGGCCTACTGGTTAATGTCTTAACTCTTACTCTGGCCTAATAGCTAAGGTCTTAACTCTTACTCTGGCCTAATAGCTAAGGTCTTAACTCTTACTCTGGCCTACTGGTTAAGGTCTTAACTCTTACTCTGGCCTAATAGCTAAGGTCTTAGACACGCACTCTGGCCCAATGGTTAAGGTCTTAACTCTTACTCTGGCCTAATAGCTAAGGTCTTAACTCTTACTCTGGCATAATAGCTAAGGTCTTAGACTCGTACTCTGGCCTACAGGTTAAGGTCTTAACTCTTACTCTGGCCTAATGGTTAAGGTCTTAACACTTACTCTGGCCTAATAGCTAAGGTCTTAGACTCGTACTCTGGCCCAAAGGTTAAGGTCTTAACTCTTACTCTGGCCTACTGGCTAAGGTCTTAACTCTTACTCTGGCCTAATAGCTAAGGTCTTAGACTCGTACTATGGCCTACAGGTTAAGGTCTTAACTCTTACTCTGACCTACTGGTTAAGGTCTTAACTCTTACTCTGGCCTAATAGCTAAGGTCTTAAACTCGTACTATGGCCTACAGGTTAAGATCTTAACTCTTACTCTGGCCTACTGGTTAAGGTCTTAAATCTTACTCTGGCCTAATAGCTAAGGTCTTAGACTCGTACTATGGCCTACTGGTTAAGGTCTTAACTCTTACTCTGGCCTAATGGTTAAGGTCTTAACTCTTACTCTGGCCTAATAGCTAAGGTCTTAACTCTTACTCTGGCCTACTGGTTAAGGTTTTAACTTTTACTCTGGCCTACTGGTTAACGTCTTAACTCTTACTCTGCCCAAATAGCTAAGGTCTTAGACTCGTACTCTGGCCTACTGGTTAAGGTCTTAACTCTTACTCTGGCCTAATAGCTAAGGTCTTAGACTCGTACTCTGGCCTACTGGTTAAGGTCTTAACTCTTACTCGGGCCTACTGGTTAAGGTCTTAACTCTTACTCTGGCCTAATAGCTAAGGTCTTAACTCTTACTCTGGCCTAGTAGCTAAGGTCTTAGACTCGTACTATGGTCTACAGGTTAAGGTCTTAACTCTTACTCTGGCCTACTGGTTAAGGTCTTAACTCTTACTCTGGCCTAATAGCTAAGGTCTTAGACTTGTACTCTGGCCTAATGGTTAAGGTCTTAACTCTTACTCTGGCCTAATAGCTAAGTTCTTAGACTCATACTCTGGCCTAATGGTTAAGGTCTTAACTCTTTATCTGGCCTACAGGTTAAGGTCTTAACTCTTATTCTGGCCTAATAGCTAAGGTCTTAGACTCGTACTCTGGCCTAATGGTTAAGGTCTTAACTCTTACTCTGGCCTAATAGCTAAGGTCTTAGACTCGTACTCTGGCCTAATGGTTAAGGTCTTAACTCTTACTCTGGCCTAATAGCTAAGTTCTTAGACTCATACTCTGGCCTAATGGTTAAGGTCTTAACTCTTTATCTGGCCTACAGGTTAAGGTCTTAACTCTTATTCTGGCCTAATAGCTAAGGTCTTAACTCTTACTCTGGCCTAATAGCTAAGGTCTTAACTCTTACTCTGGCCTACTGGTTGAGGTCTTAACTCTTACTCTGGCCTAATAGCTATGGTCTTAGACTCATACTCTGGCCTAATGGTTAAGGTCTCAACTCTTACTCTGGCCTAATAGCTAAGGTCTTAGACTTGTACTCTGGCCTAATGGTTAAGGTCTTTACTCTTACTCTGGCCTAATAGCTAATGTCTTAGACTCGTACTCTGGCCTAATGGTTAAGGTCTCAACTCTTACTCTGGCCTAATAGCTAAGGTCTTAGACTTGTACTCTGGCCTAATGGTTAAGGTCTTTACTCTTACTCTGGCCTAATAGCTAAGGTCTTAGACTCGTACTCTGGCCTAATGGTTAAGGTCTTAACTCTTACTCTGGCCTAATAGCTAAGGTCTTAACTCTTACTCTGGCCTAGTAGCTAAGGTCTTAGACTCGTACTATGGTCTACAGGTTAAGGTCTTAACTCTTACTCTGGCCTACTGGTTAAGGTCTTAACTCTTACTCTGGCCTAATAGCTAAGGTCTTAGACTCGTACTCTGGCCTAATGGTTAAGGTCTTAACTCTTACTCTGGCCTAATAGCTAAGGTCTTAGACTCGTACTCTGGCCTAATGGTTAAGGTCTTAACTCTTACTCTGGCCTAATAGCTAAGTTCTTAGACTCATACTCTGGCCTAATGGTTAAGGTCTTAACTCTTTATCTGGCCTACAGGTTAAGGTCTTAACTCTTATTCTGGCCTAATAGCTAAGGTCTTAACTCTTACTCTGGCATAATAGCTAAGGTCTTAACTCTTACTCTGGCCTACTGGTTGAGGTCTTAACTCTTACTCTGGCCTAATAGCTATGGTCTTAGACTCATACTCTGGCCTAATGGTTAAGGTCTCAACTCTTACTCTGGCCTAATAGCTAAGGTCTTAGACTTGTACTCTGGCCTAATGGTTAAGGTCTTTACTCTTACTCTGGCCTAATAGCTAAGGTCTTAGACTCGTACTCTGGCCTAATGGTTAAGGTCTCAACTCTTACTCTGGCCTAATAGCTAAGGTCTTAGACTTGTACTCTGGCCTAATGGTTAAGGTCTTAACTCTTACTCTGGCCTACTGGTTAAGGTCTTAACTCTTACTCTGGCCTAATATCTAAGGTCTTAGACTCGTACTCTGGCCTAATGGTTAAGGTCTCAACTCTTACTCTGGCCTAATAGCTAAGGTCTTAGACTTGTACTCTGGCCTAATGGTTAAGTTCTTTACTCTTACTCTGGCCTAATAGCTAAAGTCTTAGACTCGTACTCTGGCCTAATGGTTAAGGACTTAACTCTTTCTCTGGCCTACTGGTTAAGGTCTTAACTCTTACTCTGGCCTAATAGCTAAGGTCTTAACTCTTACGCTGGCCTAATAGCTAAGGTCTTAACTCTTACTCTGGCCTACTGGTTAAGGTCTTAACTCTTACTCTGGCCTAATAGCTAAGGTCTTAGACTCATACTATGGCCTACAGGTTAAGGTCTTAACTCTTACTTTGGCCTAATAGCTAAGGTCTTAACTCTTACTCTGGCCAAATAGCTAAGGTCTTAGACTCGTACTCTGGCCTAATGGTTAAGGTCTTAACTCTTACTCTGGCCTACTGGTTAAGGTCTTAACTCTTACTCTTGCCTAATAGCTAAGGTCTTAACTCTTACTCTGGCCTAATAGCTAAGGTCTTAGACTCGTACTCTGGCCTACTGGTTAAGGTCTTAACTCCTACTCTGGCCTACTGGTTAAGGTCTTAACTCTTACTCTGGCCTAATAGCTAAGGTCTTAGACTCGTAGTCTGGCCAAATGGTTAAGGTCTTAACTCATACTCTGGCCTAATAGCTAAGGTCTTAGACTTGTACTATGGCCTACAGGTTAAGGTCTTAACTCTTACTCTGACCTACTGGTTAAGGTCTTAACTCTTACTCTGGCATCATAGCTAAGGTCTTAGACTCGTACTCTGGCCTACAGGTTAAGGTCTTAACTCTTACTCTGGCCTAATGGTTAAGGTCTTAACTCTTACTCTGGCCTAATAGCTAAGGTCTTAACTCTTACTCTGGCCTATTGGTTAAGGTCTTAACTTTTACTCTGGCCTACTGGTTAACGTATTAACTCTTACTCTGGCCAAATAGCTAAGGTCTTAGACTCGTACTATGGCCTACTGGTTAAGGTCTTAACTCTTACTCTGGCCTAATAGCTAAGGTCTTAGACTCGTACTATGGCCTACAGGTTAAGGTTTCAACTCTTACTCTGGCCTAATAGCTAAGGTCTTAACTCTTACGCAGGGTTAATAGCTAAGGTCTTAACTCTTACTCTGGCCTACTGGTTAAGGTCTTAACTCTTACTCTGGCCTAATAGCTAAGGTCTTAGACTCATACTATGGCCTACAGGTTAAGGTCTTAACTCTTACTCTGGCCTAATAGCTAAGGTCTTAACTCTTACTCTGGCCAAATAGCTAAGGTCTTAGACTCGTACTCTGGCCTAATAGTTAAGGTCTTAACTCTTACTCTGGCCTACTGGTTAAGGTCTTAACTCTTACTCTTGCCTAATAGCTAAGGTCTTAACTCTTACACTGGCCTAATAGCTAAGGTCTTAGACTTGTACTCTGGCCTACTGGTTAAGGTCTTAACTCTTACTCTGGCCTAATAGCTAAGGTCTTAGACTCGTACTCTGGCCTACTGGTTAAGGTCTTAACTCTTACTCTGGCCTAATAGCTAAGGTCTTAACTCTTACTCTGGCCTAATAGCTAAGGTCTTAGACTCGTACTCTGGCATAATGGTTAAGGTCTTAACTCTTACTCTGGCCTACTGGTTAAGGTCTTAACTCTTACTCTGGCC
The DNA here is from genome assembly GCF_964204655.1 of Triturus cristatus. Classification (NCBI taxonomy): domain Eukaryota; kingdom Metazoa; phylum Chordata; class Amphibia; order Caudata; family Salamandridae; genus Triturus; species Triturus cristatus. The sequence goes on along the minus strand of NC_140589.1, from coordinate 1,088,555,800 downwards.
TAATAGCTAAGGTCATAACTCTTACTCTGGCCTAATAGCTAAGGTCTTAGACTCGTACTATGGTCTACAGGTTAAGGTCTTAACTCTTACTCTGGCCTAATAGCTAAGGTCTTAGACTCGTACTCTGGCCTAATGGTTAAGGTCTCAACTCTTACTCTGGCCTAATAGCTAAGGTCTTAGACTTGTACTCTGGCCTAATGGTTAAGGTCTTTACTCTTACTCTGGCCTAATAGCTAAGGTCTTAGACTCGTACTCTGGCCTAATGGTTAAGGTCTTGACTCTTACTCTGGCCTAATAGCCAAGGTCTTAGACTCGTACTCTGGCCTAATGGTTAAAGTCTTAACTCTTTCTCTGGCCTACTGGTTAAGGTCTTAACTCTTACTCTGGCCTAATAGCTAAGGTCTTAACTCTTATGCTGGCCTAATAGCTAAGGTCTTAACTCTTACTCTGGCCTACTGGTTAACGTCTTAACTCTTACTCTGGCCTAATAGCTAAGGTCTTAGACTCATACTATGGCCTACAGGTTAAGGTCTTAACTCTTACTCTGGCGTAATAGCTAAGGTCTTAACTCTTACTCTGGCCAAATAGCTAAGGTCTTAGACTCGTACTCTGGCCTAAAGGTTAAGGTCTTAACTCTTACTCTGGCCTACTGGTTAAGGTCTTAACTCTTACTCTTGCCTAATAGCTAAGGTCCTAACTCTTACTCTGGCCTAATAGCTAAGGTCTTAGACTCGTACTCTGGCCTACAGGTTAAGGTCTTAACTCTTGCTCTGGCCTACTGGTTAAGGTCTTAACTCTTATTCTGGCCTAATAGCTAAGGTCATAACTCTTACTCTGGCCCAATAGCTAAGGTCTTAACTTTTACTCTGGCCTACTGGTTAACGTATTAACTCTTACTCTTGCCAAATAGCTAAGGTCTTAGACTCGTACTCTGGTCTACTGGTTAAGGTCTTAACTCTTACTCGGGCCTAATAGCTAAGGTCTTAGACACGTACTCTGGCCTACTGGTTAAGGTCTTAACTCTTACTCTGGCCTAATAGCTAAGGTCTTAACTCTTACTCTGGCCTAATAGCTAAGGTCTTAGACTCGTACTCTGGCCTAATGGGTAAGGTTTTAACTCTTACTCTTGCCTACTGGTTAAGGGCTTAACTCTTACTCTTGCCTAATAGCTAAGGTCTTAACTCTTACTCTGGCCTAATAGCTAAGGTCTTAGACTCGTACTATGGTCTACAGGTTAAGGTCTTAACTCTTACTCTGGCCTACTGGTTAAGGTCTTAACTCTTACTCTGGCCTAATAGCTAAGGTCTTAACTCTTACGCTGGCCTAATAGCTAAGGTCTTAACTCTTACTCTGGCCTAATAGCTAAGGTCTTAACTCTTACTCTGGCTTACTGGTTAAGGTCTTAACTCTTACTCTGGCCTAATAGCTAAGGTCTTAGACACGTACTCTGGCCTAATGGTTAAGGTCTTAACTCTTACTCTGACCTAATCGCTAAGGTCTTATACTTGTACTCTGGCCTAATGGTTAAGGTCTTTACTCTTACTCGGGCCTAATAGCTAAGGTCTTAGACTCGTACTCTGGCCTAATGGTTAAGGACTTAACTCTTTCTCTGGCCTACTGGTTAAGGTCTTAACTCTTACTCTGGCCTAATAGCTAAGGTCTTAACTCTTACGCTGGCCTAATGGCTAAGGTCTTAACTCTTACTCTGGCCTACTGGTTAAGGTCTTAACTCTTACTCTGGCCTAATAGCTAAGGTCTTAGACTCATACTATGGTCTACAGGTTAAGGTCTTAACTCTTACTCTGGCCTAATAGCTAAGGTCTTAACTCCTACTCTGGCCAAATAGCTAAGGTCTTAGACTCGTACTCTGGCCTAATGGTTAAGGTCTTAACTCTTACTCTGGCCTACTGGTTAAGGTCTTAACTCTTACTCTTGACTAATAGCTAAGGTCTTAACACTTACTCTGGCCTAATAGCTAAGGTCTTAGACTCATACTCTGGCCTACTGGTTAAGGTCTTAACTCTTACTCTGGCCTACTTGTTAAGGTCTTAACTCTTACTCTGGCCTAATAGCTAAGGTCTTAGACTTGTACTCTGGGCTAATGGTTAAGGTCTTAACTCCTACTCTGGCCTACTGGTTAAGGTCTTAACTCTTACTCTGGCCTAATAGCTAAGGTCTTAGACTTGTACTCTGGGCTAATGGTTAAGGACTTAACTCTTTCTCTGGCCTACTGGTTAAGGTCTTAACTCCTACTCTGGCCTACTGGTTAAGGTCTTAACTCTTACTCTGGCCTAATAGCTAAGGTCTTAGACTCGTAGTCTGGCCTAATGGTTAAGGTCTTAACTCATACTCTGGCCTAATAGCTAAGGTCGTAGACTCGTACTATGGCCTACAGGTTAAGGTCTTAACTCTTACTCTGGCCTACTGGTTAAGGTCTTAACTCTTACTCTGGCCTCATAGCTAAGGTCTTAGACTCGTACTCTGGCCTACAGGTTAAGGTCTTAACTCTTACTCTGGCCTAATGGTTAAGGTCTTAACTCTTACTCTGGCCTAATAGCTAAGGTCTTAACTCTTACTCTGGCCTATTGGTTAAGGTCTTAACTTTTACTCTGGCCTACTGGTTAACATATTAACTCTTACTCTTGCCAAATAGCTAAGGTCTTAGACTCGTACTCTGGCCTACTGGTTAAGGTCTTAACTCTTACTCTGGCCTAATAGCTAAGGTCTTAGACACGTACTCTGGCCTACTGGTTAAGGTCTTAACTCTTACTCTGGCCTAATAGCTAAGGTCTTAACTCTTACTCTGGCCTAATAGCTAAGGTCTTAGACTCGTACTCTGGCCTAATGGTTAAGGTCTTAACTCTTACTCTTGCCTACTGGTTAAGGTGTGGAAATGTGGATTTTCCTGATCAGTTATGTCCCCTATCTTGGACCCCAACGGTTCTATATGCATGTTACAAGCACATGTATGTTCCCTCCAGTTCCAGTTTCGAAGACGCAAACACATGTGCGTCCACCATCAACATGTCCTCTGTCAGATCCGCCATTAATGGGCTGGATATTCGATTCCTAAGTATGAAAGGCCACCGACTTTATATGGCTAAGTTACTCCATTTTTACAGTTCAGGCAAAGTAGGCCCGATTCTGTCCTCAAAGCCTTTCCCTGCTCTCTGCCTCTGACAAGCTTCAGCTTGAGCCCGCATCTGTATCCATGAACTTTGTCCTATTTCCTGTGCAGCTAACGGTGCCTGCCTCGGCCAGTTTCGCTTGCCTGCCAAGAAGCTGTATTTCACCTTCGAATTATCTACTTTGCTCTTCAGCCGATGCATTCCTGTCCAGTGATTTAGGTAAACATTTCCTTTAGCTCCCGAGCAAAGGGCCCGGCCTCTCTGTCCTCATGCAAGTAATTCATAGCCCTGTTGCCATGGAAAGTTTTCTGCCCCTCGCATCTCATATAGACACTTAGACGCTTGTGCACGCACACACAGTCAGTATAGAATAGATTCTGTCCGAGAGTCCTTCCTTGTGGATAACATAGTTCTTTAAACATAGGATGTTAGATATGATTTGGGATTAGGTTGACTTGACCCCCCAGACTTTTCGTCTCCACATGTAGAGCTAAATGTCAAGTCCCCTTCACCCCCTAGTCGCACGTCAATTACACGTCATGCTGCTGCGCGCGCATCTATGCCAAGTATTATCTTATAGATCCACCTATACATGACATCATAACCAATCATGTTTCTTTTTACTCCTAATTACGCCTAGTTTCGGTTACGTAATCACAGTATCGTTTTTCTTATCAATTGTTACGCCTTCTACATTTGTTTCATTGTAATGTATGTTCTATAAAAGCAATTTCCTGTCAATAAAATATCGTACTTCACTTCCTGAACCTTCATGGTGACGGAACCTGAAGGCCGCCACTCGAGTCGGCCATTTTGGAATAAAGCCCATTCAGAAACCTCTAATACCACGGATTCTGCCTCTTATTATTCTGAGCTATTTTGTTTAAGATGTCGTATGAAATTCAGTCCAGGTAATATTTTATTTACCACATAATTGGCGCCCGAATAGGGACACTTTCTCATCTCACGCGCCGGCGGTGCGTTGCAGGCCCGGTCTCCTGCCACAGCTGGACGGACCATAACGCGTACCAACAGGATTTCCTGTAGCTCCCTCCGGTCAAGCGGGGGCGACTGAGGCTGCGATCAACCCAGACGAGGCGGTGAGAAGTGCGAAGTATCCCGACCAGAGCCTAGCTGAGAGAGCAAGATCCGAGGTATACAGAGGCCCACCAGGTTTTCGAAGTCACGATGTCCAGAGGGTCCGATGTCCGTAGTCGAGTCCAGTCCTTTCTCCGAGGCCTTTCGTTTTGAGCTACCCGGTGAGTACCATCACGGGGAGGCGTGTTGACGCGCACATAGGTTGTGCCGGTCAAGACGGGTTTGGGTACACAAATCCGGTCTGCACTGTTTAGCAGTGTATATGTACTGTTTGGCAGTATATCAAGTATTCCGAAGTATCTAGTTATTGTCAAGAATTTTTGCTTGGTGATTAGTTGTGCAGACTATCATCATTGTTGGTTTTTTTTTTTTAAAAAAAAAGGTTAAAACGTTTAATGTTTAATGTTTAAATGTGTTAAATATGTCCTGCATATTGTGGTATGAATGATTGTTCATTGTTCATTGTTCATTATTGTGTTTTTTTCGTATTAAGTGTGTTCAAGAGTAAGTATCAGATTAGTTTGTCAATATGCCGCTCTTTTCGAAGTTAAGACAGATCACTACTAGAAAAGGGGTGCTTGAAGAAGCAGTTCCTATTCCTCCTAGGGACACTCCAGGGCACTTTATGTACCACAAGCATGGCTTAGACGCCATATTATTTCTTGATCTATGGGTGGACTACACCAAAGAGTTACCAGAAAGTCAGAGATGGCCCGTAGCTGGGACCTGGGATGCAGAATGTATCATGAAAGTAGAAGAAGAGTTGTGGAAGAGGAAAGCTAGACAGTCACAGAAAGACGCTGTTGAATTATGGCGTAAAGAATCGCATAGGCGCACCGAAAAAGCACTAAGACAGGAAGAGAGAAGTAAAGAAAGTGCAAATAAGGTTCGAGAAAATCTGTTGATTGAAGAAGGTACACGAGTACAAGCAGAACAAACAGAAAGACAAAGAAATGCCCTTATAAAAGGAATGTATCCCCTTCTGGCCGAAGGATTGCCTAAAGCTACTACGGCCATACCAAAAGACTTGCCACCTCCATTGTTTCCGATAAAAGTACATCCTAAAGGACATCCCAGAACCGCAGAAGATATTTTTCTTTCTTCATATCTAGATGACGCAGTTCCCGAATATGCTAACCCCGCACCACATAGACCGTCTGCTGGGGGGGTTCAACGTCAAGATCAGGTATCTGTCTCTGTGCCACAGCAAGCTCCGACACAAGTCACGACACAAGCTTCGGCAAGCACATCTGTTTCCGCATCTGTCCCCGCAACCGATTCTACAGCTGGGTCCACACCTGTAGTGGCTGTAGCACGTTCAACGAATCCTTTCACGTCTGGCACCTTAGAGGGGGCTACTGGAGGTGCTACTAGCATTCATTCCACGCCACCTCGAGTGAGTAAATTTTCTTTCCAAGAATCAGTACATGCACGTACGCCCAAACTTATAAATACCCGTATGCTTAAGGATCTTATGATAGATTGTAGATATGATCCGGTGCCCGGTAAAGAGGACGAAATGGTTCTAGCATCATTACGTGTTAGACGAGCTGCATCGTTTCTAGGAAAGTTACCAGGAATGGCTATGCATTTAGATAGCATATATCATTTTGTCCAAACAGGGAAAGATCCTGAATGCATTAACAGAGCTATGGAATATCAGAAAGTAGAGATACAGGGAGAATTATTACGTTTTCTTGTAAATTGTGTGATCAGAAATCAAGACCGACCGGGGGTAGACCCAGAAGTAATGCAAACTCTTACTAAGTGGAGCCAGAACATATCAGACGGAAAACATGATAAACAAGGAAGTATAGTAGCCATGTGCCGAAAAATTAGGAAAGAAGTAGAACGTATACATGAAGAAAGATTGGAAACAGACGAGTTTGAGCAAGATGAAGCGTCCGAATCAGGAGATTCCGTAAGACAGTCAGACACCATAGCCTATGTAGGTAGAGGAAGGTCCTGTAATAATACCAGATGTTTTTCTGATCCGATACATTCTGTATGTCCAAACAATAGCAGAACGTATCCGACGCCTATAATAAATATGAAGTCTCCCGAACGTTTGTTTCAAGCCGCAGATAAAATACTCCGAGAACGAAGGGGTTACCACCTCCTTGATTCTATGGACGAGCAAGAATTAGCAAGGTCAGCTGTTCATTGGATGGACAGTCCTGGAAAATATGGTGATGTGACAGTTGCACACACGTTTTTAAACCTCAGCCCAGATGAACAACGTTTAGCTGGAATCTATATGATTCAGCAACTTCTTATATTATATAAGAGCCAACATGCTGATCCTGGTCCCTTACCTGATATATTAACTGAACTACTCGCGAATAGATGGAGAGGTTCTAGTAACAAGTTAATTAAAGAAATACTAATGTCACGTAAACAGTACGTTCTTTTTGTAAGCCCAGATCCATTCTCGATCCCCAACAAAGAAGGAACACCGTACTACATGGATAGACAGAATCCCTTACGAGAAGTGCACCCAATAAAGGGCGAAGACAGTCAGTTTCACCGTGTATTTGTATACACACCCATAACAAAAATCGAATTGTTAGAAATGAAGAAAGTAGTACCCAGTCATGACAAAGACCCAGCGGGTTTCCACCGAGAAATTAAAGACATGTTACTGATGGGAGAGTACACCTATCCTGATATTATGACGATATTAAAGGTGCTAATGCCTGCTGGCATTTATGAAAAGCTAAAAGAAAAAGAGTGGGAAGTGGGAGACCAAAAGATAGATTGGACAGCATTAGAAGCAGAAGAAAAGGCCCGAACTGCAGGTTCAGGACTCGGGGATAAAGTTAAAGCATTACCAGGTTTACTAGTACAGGTACTGCCACGTTTATTGACTACGAAAAAGGAAGATTGGGGTGCAATCACAGCCTGCAAACAAAAGCATGATGAAGACACAAGTGATTATTATGCCCGATTTGAGAAATGTTTTGGTATAAATAGTGGTATAAAAGCAAGTAGTGACTCATATCCACATTTATTTGTGACAAAATTAGTGGAAAATGCATTGCCTCCAGTGAAGAATAGAATATTGAAATTCGAGAGTACCTGGCAAAGTAACACTCCGTCACAAATGCTACAAATGTTACAGTATCATCACAACAGAATTAGGGATGAACAAGAACACGAACAAAGACGTATGAAGGATACTAAAATGAAAATGCTAGTTTCCCAGACAGTACCGGCGGATGGTCACAAAAAGGGTGTGACACATTCGGGAGATTCTGCAGTTCCTGTAAAAGGAACCTGCAATTACTGTAAACAACTAGGCCATTATGTACACGATTGTCAAGTCCTGAAGCGTAATATAGCCATAGGTATTGCAAAAGAAAGACCACGACTAGTCAGACAGGATCAGAATGAACAAGGAGCTACACAGCATGGACAGTCCATGCCAGCTCAGCAACAGTCTATGCCAGCCTCACAACAGCCCATACAGTTCGTGCCAGCTGCACCGCCGTTGCCTGCTGCTGCCACACAAACAACTACACGACAATTGTACCAGACCGCGCAGTATGAATATCCTGAGTATCAACGTTACACATGAACCAGCCTAGAGAGGGAAGTTGACTTACCCCTTATTGAGATTCCAGTAGATCAAGAAGGACCTTATGTACATAGTGAATTATTAGGTCAAGACAGAAAATTTTTACTTGATACTGGGGCAAGTCGAACAACCATAAAACGTAGTGAAGTTCCGGGGGCACCCCTCTCAGGCTCTCAAAATGTTTCCCTTGGTTTTTCAGGAAAGCCTATTGTTAATGAAGTATCACAGCCACTTCCACTTACGATTGGTCCCTTGACACGAACTACTGATTTATTGCTTACTAAATCTTGTCCAGAAAACTTGTTAGGTATAAAGACATTGAAAGCTCTAGGGGCTATTATCTGTTGTTCTCCGGAAGGAGTAAGATTGTTTTTACGTGATTTTAAAGGTCATTATGTATCCAGAGACATGGATCCCCGACTACAGACTTTACCCGCACATCTATGGGCTCAAGGCCCTACTGACGTTGGTTGCATGAACATCACACCATATCGAGTAACATTAAAGGCAGGAGTGGTACTACCACGAATGCGACAATACAAGTTACCACAAGATGCTGTAGCGGCTTTACTGAAAATCATTGACGAGCTTGTTGCCCAAGGAGTGGTAGTGGAAACCAACTCCAATGTATGTAATTCACCGATAATTCCGATTCTTAAACGAACTGATCCAATGGCTCCGCCAGTGTATCGACTGGTTATTGATCTGCGCGAACTAAACAAGTGCATTGTGCCACAGTTTCCTGTGGTCCCCGATATCTCATCATTACTGACAGCTATTGATTCTCAAGCCACATTCTTTACAGTAATTGATCTCAAGAATGCCTTTTTCAGCGTCCCAATAGATCCGGAAAGCCAATATCTGTTCGGATTTAGTTTGAATGGACGAAGTTTTAAATTCACACGCGCTCCTCAAGGATTTACAGAAAGTCCCAGCATCTATAGCCAAGCACTGAAACGAGAACTTGACAGTATACACATGCCAGTTAACACTACACTGCTTCAATACGTCGATGATCTGCTGATCACCGCCCGAAACGAACCTGAATGCGAAAAAGCATCGCTGACAGTTTTACATTTTCTAGCCGAAAAGGGGCACAAGGTGTCCCCTTCTAAGCTGCAATTCTGTGTCCAGCGAGTTATTTATCTTGGTCACTCGCTGTCCAAGGAGGGAAGGCAGCTCACACCTGATCGCATCCAGTTAATTGCTAACATGCCAATACCCAAGACACAAAAGGAGGTGCGGGCTTTTATAGGCCTCACTTCATACTGTAGGCAGTGGATCCCTCAATATGCATTTCTAGCAAAACCACTCATTCAGTTGACAACACAGGAGGCAGCCACGTCGACTGTCCTCCCTTGGACTCAGGAACACACACTAGCTTTTGAAAGCTTAAAGAAAGCTCTATGTCAAGCACCTGTTTTAGCGACACCTTGTTACTATAAGCATTTTACACTCTTTGTTACAGAACGTGAAGGTACTGCCTTGTCGGTACTCACTCAGGAACAAGCAGGATCACGCAAGCCATGTGCTTATTTTTCCAGTACATTAGATCCCGTAGCTCAGGCTTTGCCTGCGTGCCTGAAATCAGTGGCAGCAACAGCTTTAGCAATCAGACAAAGCGATGCCATAGTGCTAGGACATCCATTGACAGTACAAGTACCACACGCAGTAGAGGTTCTTGTGAACCGAACGCAAACACAACACTTGACCGTAGCTAGACTAACAGGGTATGAGTTGACATTGTTTCAGCCACACATAGAAATCAGACGTTGTAATACATTGAATCCTGCTACACTCTTGCCCGTAATGGGAACAGACCCACTAGCTCATGATTGTGTTGAAGTTATTGAGATAAAGACGAAACCCAGACAAGACTTAACAGACGTTCCATTGTTAGATTCAGACCTGACGTTGTATGTAGATGGTTCGTGCATGAGAACAAGTACAGGAGATTTAGTGGCCGCGTACGCAGTCACAACAGACACTGAAGTTATTGAAACAAACTGTATAGATACTTTGTCAGCCCAAGCAGCAGAGCTTATTGCTCTAACACAAGCCTGTATTCAAGCCACAAATAAGAAAGTTAACATATACACTGATTCACGTTATGCATTCGGAGTCGTACATGACTTCGGGGTGCTTTGGCGAGAGAGGGGTTATCTAACTTCTCATGGAACCCATATTCAGCACGGGTCCCTCATTCATGCTTTGTTAGACGCAATTCATTTACCGACTGCAATATCGATTATGAAATGTAAAGCACACACAAAGGTTACTGATATCATTTCTCAAGGCAATGATTTAGCTGACAGAACAGCTAGACAGACTGCTCAGACTCGCACATCCGACATGACAAAGCCAATAGTTCCGACACCAACACAGTGTATGACGATTAAGGATCCCGCACTTGACGTAATTGACATACAGACACATGCCACAGCAGAAGAAATAAAGAAGTGGACTGAACTAGGAGGGATCCAGACAGATCAAGGATGGATGACGAAGGAGAAATCTGTGTGGTTTCTTCCTGATTCTATGGTTCAAGCCATTATAGCTACAATTCACAGTCCAGCACATTTAGGAGAGAAAGCTATGCTAGACAGCATTCAGCACATTTCGTTCAACAAACATTTACGAGCAGCAGCCAAACAAAAAGTCCGTACCTGTATGATATGTTGTCAGTTTAACCCAGGAAAGAGTGTTCCCGTAGAGCAGGGTGGATTTCAGCCTCCTGACCATCCTTTCGAAGTCCTCCAGATGGATTACATCCAGATGGAACGATGTCGAGGATTCAAATATGTTCTCGTAGTTGTCTGTGCTCTTTCTCGGTGGACTGAAGCATACCCAGTATCAGATTACACTGCCCCGACTACTGCCAAGCAGCTAGTTCGAGAATTCTTCCCACGGTATGGTTTACCACGTGTTGTATATTCAGATAACGGCCAGCCTTTCTCATCCGAATTAATGAAACATGTTTCACTTCTGCTAGGATATCAGTGGAAATTTCATTGTGTCCGACACCCCGAGGCAGCAGGTCTCGTGGAACGACATAATCAAATTTTGAAAATCAGATTGTCTAAAGTATGTCAGGAAAAAGGTGTTGACTGGATAGTAGCCTTACCAGTTGCACTGTTTTATATGAGAATGGTAGCGCACTCTCGAACAGGGCTATCCCCTTATGAGGTGATCTTTGGCAGACCACCGAATATGTGGGGGACGCCTATACCCCGTAAAATAACTGATGTTGACTGCAATATGCTGACAGATTACCTGGCTTCCTTGATGTCTGCACTACAATCTTGTCGTTCACAGGTAGCCGCAGCCTTTCCTGACAACTCTGAGGTGAAACCCCATGACGTAATCCCTGGCGATTATGTCCTTGTAAGAAACTTCGACCGAAAGACTCAGTTGGAGCCCAGGTGGAAGACACCCAAGCTAGTCCTGCTGACGACAAGGACAGCTGTGAAGATCGAAGGCAGGAAGGGTTGGATCCATTCAACCCATATCAAGAAATTTCATGGACTTCCTTCGGACATAAATAGTCCTCCCCGTGTGTCTTCCCCCATTGACTCAAAGCTACCTTTGGCTGAGGCCAGTAGCAAAGAACTCTATAAACTGAAACTCAGATCCAGATCCAAGCCGTCGGACGATTTGATTGTTTAAGTCCTCTCCAAGGTGAAGTGGTTGAATTTGTCCCGACATGTATCCCTTAGGTCTGAATCATGAACAATCCAGAACAATATTGAAACGACATGCTTACTGTAAATTAATGCGTAGCCACTGTATTGTGACTTTATTAATTTTGTTTTTCTTGAGTTTTATAATAATTACTGCAAGTATATTGTTGCATATGTATTATCCTGTTTCTAAACGTGCTTTCAATATAACTGATGAACATTCTTTTAGTGACCTACCCCCACATGAGTTGTCCTATAGACTTGCGCTGCGTAATAACACTTTCATTAGTATGTTACATCATTCCCATCAGACTAGTAATGCCACTAATTGTTGGGTGTGTGGCCGACTCCCTCCCTATCAGAATAACAAAGGAGTTCTGCCTTTCTTTCCACATCCATTCACACACAATGGCTCCTGTGGAGCATGGTTCAGTTTAATCAATTCTATAGACTCAGATACAGCAGTTTATCAACACCATTGGATATGGGGAAATCTGAACATAGTGTTATACAAAGTCTGTTACCCTGATAAGGAGGGTCACCCCAGTAGAACAGGAACTGATCTAGAAAATGAAGTGTATAGATTAGGTAATTTTACACCTAATCTCATGATTCTGAATGTCGAATCCGAAGTTGAGCTAATTTTGCCCACCATGTCAGTATTTCCAGTTAAGGGTGAATTATGTATAAGAAAAGTTGGTTCTATACATATGGGCCATAGCAAATGCACTACTACAGTAGAATTTAGTGATGAAGGCAAATCTTCATTTAGAGCTTCACGCCACTCCTACTTCATATGTGGTCAAACTGCATATATGGGTCTACCACCAGACTGGGATGGTACCTGTTACATAGCATTCCTTTTGCCACCTGTTTTTCTAGCTCCTCCTGATTATTATCGAAATGTTCATTTAGTACACAATAGAGAGCGAAGAGATCTCCCAGTTGTCGATTATACTGAGACGGCATGGGACAAGTATGTAGATTTTAATAAAGGTATTTTTCCTTATATAGGCACAATTTCAAATAGTAAGTTGATACGTAGACTAACCAAGACTCTTGAAGCTGTAGTGAATGAAACTATAGCCGCCCTAGGCAATCTGACAGAGGAACAATCTGTGATGAGAATTGTTGTTCTTCAAAATCGTCTTGTCCTTGACGTCATCCTGGCCGATAGGGGCGGAGCTTGTAGGGTCATCGGATCAAGCTGCTGCGTATTCATACCAGAAAATTCGCCATCTGTATATAAAGCTATAACACGCCTTCATAAGATTGTGAGCCAGATACACGAGAATCCAGGCACTTGGACGTGGTCCGGGTGGTTTTGGAGTGTGATATCAGCCTGGGGATGGAGAGTTCTATCCTTCCTAGGTATTGGCCTTCTTATACTATTCAGTTGCTGCTTATGCCTGCAATGTGGACCAGCGATTTGTGGTTTGTGTGCCACATCGTGTATTCCACATCAAGGTTTTCGTTCAAAATCCCGGAAGAAGAAAGAAGAAGAAATGATGCTCCATGAGCAAATCGATGGATTAATGAAGATTGATGTTTCTTGACGGGCAAGTAGGGGACAAGGAGGGAATGTGGAAATGTGGATTTTCCTGATCAGTTATGTCCCCTATCTTGGACCCCAACGGTTCTATATGCATGTTACAAGCACATGTATGTTCCCTCCAGTTCCAGTTTCGAAGACGCAAACACATGTGCGTCCACCATCAACATGTCCTCTGTCAGATCCGCCATTAATGGGCTGGATATTCGATTCCTAAGTATGAAAGGCCACCGACTTTATATGGCTAAGTTACTCCATTTTTACAGTTCAGGCAAAGTAGGCCCGATTCTGTCCTCAAAGCCTTTCCCTGCTCTCTGCCTCTGACAAGCTTCAGCTTGAGCCCGCATCTGTATCCATGAACTTTGTCCTATTTCCTGTGCAGCTAACGGTGCCTGCCTCGGCCAGTTTCGCTTGCCTGCCAAGAAGCTGTATTTCACCTTCGAATTATCTACTTTGCTCTTCAGCCGATGCATTCCTGTCCAGTGATTTAGGTAAACATTTCCTTTAGCTCCCGAGCAAAGGGCCCGGCCTCTCTGTCCTCATGCAAGTAATTCATAGCCCTGTTGCCATGGAAAGTTTTCTGCCCCTCGCATCTCATATAGACACTTAGACGCTTGTGCACGCACACACAGTCAGTATAGAATAGATTCTGTCCGAGAGTCCTTCCTTGTGGATAACATAGTTCTTTAAACATAGGATGTTAGATATGATTTGGGATTAGGTTGACTTGACCCCCCAGACTTTTCGTCTCCACATGTAGAGCTAAATGTCAAGTCCCCTTCACCCCCTAGTCGCACGTCAATTACACGTCATGCTGCTGCGCGCGCATCTATGCCAAGTATTATCTTATAGATCCACCTATACATGACATCATAACCAATCATGTTTCTTTTTACTCCTAATTACGCCTAGTTTCGGTTACGTAATCACAGTATCGTTTTTCTTATCAATTGTTACGCCTTCTACATTTGTTTCATTGTAATGTATGTTCTATAAAAGCAATTTCCTGTCAATAAAATATCGTACTTCACTTCCTGAACCTTCATGGTGACGGAACCTGAAGGCCGCCACTCGAGTCGGCCATTTTGGAATAAAGCCCATTCAGAAACCTCTAATACCACGGATTCTGCCTCTTATTATTCTGAGCTATTTTGTTTAAGATGTCGTATGAAATTCAGTCCAGGTAATATTTTATTTACCACAAAGGGCTTAACTCTTACTCTTGCCTAATAGCTAAGGTCTTAACTCTTACTCTGGCCTAATAGCTAAGGTCTTAGACTCGTACTATGGTCTACAGGTTAAGGTCTTAACTCTTACTCTGGCCTACTGGTTAAGGTCTTAACTCTTACTCTGGCCTAATAGCTAAGGTCTTAGACTCGTACTCTGGTCTAATGGTTAAAGTCTTAACTCTCACTCTGGCCTAATAGCTAAGGTCTTAGACTCGTACTCTGGCCTAATGGTTAAGGTCTTAACTCTTACTCTGGCCTAATAGCTAAGTTCTTAGACTCATACTCTGGCCTAATGGTTAAGGTTTTAACTCTTACTCTGGCCTACTGGTTAAGGTCTTAACTCTTATTCTGGCCTAATAGCTAAGGTCTTAACTCTTACTCTGGCCTAATAGCTAAGGTCTTAACTCTTACTCTGGCCTACTGGTTAAGGTCTTAACTCTTACTCTGGCCTAATAGCTAAGGTCTTAGACTTGTACTCTGGCCTAATGGTTAAGGTCTCAACTCTTACTCTGGCCTACTGGTTAAGGTCTTAACTCTTACTCTGGCCTAATAGCTAAGGTCATAACTCTTACTCTGGCCTAATAGCTAAGGTCTTAGACTCGTACTCTGGCTTAATGGTTAAGGTCTCAACTCTTACTCTGGCCTAATAGCTAAGGTCTTAGACTTGTACTCTGGCCTAATGGTTAAGGTCTTTACTCTTACTCTGGCCTAATAGCTAAGGTCTTAGACTCGTACGCTGGCCTAATGGTTAAGGTCTTGACTCTTACTCTGGCCTAATAGCCAAGGTCTTAGACTCGTACTCTGGCCTAATGGTTAAAGTCTTAACTCTTTCTCTGGCCTACTGGTTAAGGTCTTAACTCTTACTCTGGCCTAATAGCTAAGGTCTTAACTCTTATGCTGGCCTAATAGCTAAGGTCTTAACTCTTACTCTGGCCTACTGGTTAACGTCTTAACTCTTACTCTGGCCTAATAGCTAAGGTCTTAGACTCATACTATGGCCTACAGGTTAAGGTCTTAACTCTTACTCTGGCGTAATAGCTAAGGTCTTAACTCTTACTCTGGCCAAATAGCTAAGGTCTTAGACTCGTACTCTGGCCTAAAGGTTAAGGTCTTAACTCTTACTCTGGCCTACTGGTTAAGGCAGTGCTTTCCAAAGTGTGTGTCCCGACACAGTGCTGTGTCGCCTCTAGTGTGTGGGTGTGTCGCGCTGCGATGACGTCGGCCGGCATATTCAGGCTAATCCAGCTTGCATGCAGTGACGCAGTACAGTACAGCGACGACGTACGGAGAGGAAGAAGAAGCGTTAGGCGAGCGTGAGGCCTTGTTCCCTTTTTCACAGAGACACCACGGAGCTGCCTCTGTTCCCCAGGCACTCGGTAAGTGAAATCTTTGTTATTTTGAAACTCCATTTAGGCCTCCCGGGATTGCAAGTGGATCGGATTTCAGAACACCCTGTAATTATAGTTGATTTAAAGACCGAACGACCCCCACCCCCTCCAGCGTAGATTTATGCAGGTCAAAGCTGCTTGGCTCCTGGGTATTTTATCATTCTCGAGCTAACGATGCAAATCCAGCTTTTTTTTAGCCTTTGAAATGTAATTGTAAAGCCACAAATAAAATACATAACGAGTCTCCGGGAATTTTCTACATTCTTCCAATTTTAACTTGAAGTGTGGAAAGGGAACCCAGCAGGGCCGGCTTTAGGGCGGTGCGACCGGTGCCACCGTACCGGGTGCTGGCTTCCTAGGGGCGCCGTATTGGAAAGTTTATTATGCTTTTGAAGCACCTGTTGCAGCGTTTCTTTCCACCGGCAATTACCAGGCCTCACATAAATGTCAAGAAAACTCGTGATTAATTATCTTCCTGGAGAGAGATCAGCATTTTGTATAGTTGAGGTTTTGACCTATGTGAAGTTAGTGCAGAGGGTTAATATGCCTGCTGCAAAGAACGTGTACCAAGTAGATTACAGAGTGCGTGTGATGTAAACAGATCAGCAGGTTACTGCTTTCAAAAGAGGCATCCTTTTGTTACTTGCAATTTATAACATAAAGTCCTAATATAGAATAGTGAGCTATTAACTTTCATCCTAGAACTGCATACACACTGCAAAGTATACATTATTAGAACATTGATTAATGTAGCAAAAAGGGTTAATTTGGCGAGAAATCGATTTCATATTATTAAACAAAAACTCCTAACTATGCTGTTTCTTTTTCGACTGTGCGTTTGTGCTTCTCCACACCAAGCACTCTTAAACTATACTGCCTACCAGTATGGATGACATGTGACTCCTACACTTTTAGTCCTTTGGCTTATGTAACATTTCCTATGCACTGATTTACACACGTTTGATTGAGTGTCTCTGTGTTATGTGTGTGTGATGCAAAGTGCTCGGACACCCTACACTGGTATGAGTGGCGCTATGTAACTAATTCAATGCATCTGAGAGAGTGTGGTTATGGAGGCTTGATCACTGTTAAAGGGTGCTAGTGAGAGAATCCGTGGTGGAGGTGGTCATTGGGGGGGCGCCAACAAACATTGTTGCACAGGGCGCCACCAGCACTAAAGCCGGCCCTGGAGCCCAGAAGACTTGACATAAAATATTTATAAGTGCCATAATCTGGTCTGTCCAGAAAGTTACATTTTGTGCATGGTCGACGTTTTTCCCAGAAAAGTGTTTCAACCCTCTCTCCGTAATCAAAGGATGGAGCCTGGCAGGGTGTTCTGATAAAGTCAACGAGAGAGACTAATCACGGCGGTAATTGTGCAGGGATGTAAAGTTACTTGCCATTGGAGTTTAGGGCTGTGAGATGAATGAGATCATTGCCATTGTTTTTAAATTGCAGCATTTATATTTGATTTGATAAACAAAACCAAGACTCTTACTATGCAAAGCGGCAATATCACTTTTAACAACAGAACCTTGCATATTACAGTAACGTGGTCTTTCTTCACATTCGTGCTGGCAGCACCTTAGTACAGGTCAAATTTAAAGAAATGGACCATGAGTTTGACTCAGAGTAGCTAATGCTTAGTATGCCTAAGTGTTTGGTAGCATACGTAATGAGCATGTTTTGAATGCTAAAAACAAACACTGTAATTATATTTGTTTCCTGAGCCGCTCGTGGTGTGTTTCATTTCTGAACAGCTCCTGACAAAGCACTGTATTTTATTTGCAACTTCATAGTCTTTTTTTCCCCCCCAAAACAGATGTTTAACACATGAACTTTATTCCCTTAACACGTGCCCTTTCCTTGTGTACTTGGTTTTAATTTAGGTGGTTTGCTGATATTGCACGAAATTAACAGCCCCCCTCCATGAGCACAAATGAATATGGGTCAGTGGAGCCTCTGGTCTAAAACCATGGCTGCCCTGAAGCCACTGTAACCCAGCAGTAAGTAATTAGGCACCTTTCAGAAAATAAAGTCCTTGCGTCGCGCAGTGGGAGACATGCCCCACTGCCAAGAAATACACTCTTCTGCGTGGCACTTTGCTGTAGCGAAATCACTTCTGCGTGTGCTTCCTGGAGCCCAGAATGGAAAACGAGGAGCATTTCGAATTTAATTCAGTGGATCAGTTTAATTTAATTTTCTGTGCTACTGAAGTAAACTTCATGCAACTGCAACAGGGGAAATAGAGTTTATTCACAACCAACCACATACATGAAGCTCCCTTGCCTGGAGAGCTGCCACCATAGTTGAATGCAGGATTGCAATCACTAATCAAAATCCTGGGCACAATGGCAACAATCACTGAGCAACCTGCCAGCTCACATAACTTTTCTTCTCTGATGTTTGTGTATATAACTGTAAAACTAGAGTTGGTCAGTTAGCCATCAAGGTAGTGTTGCACTCTGGTTGTTTGTACATTCCGAAAGTCACGTTTCAAGCAAGCTGTTTTTTTTTTTTGCTGTTAAGTAAATGCTTTGTTTATATTTCTGACTTTCAAAATTGGTTGAGATTCCAGCTTTGTGTTTACTGCTTGCTCTTCCAGTGTAAATTCAATGTCATATAGCTGGGTCTGAACTGAGGTGGCACAGTGAGCTAAAGAATGATTATGGATTAAACCCAGATCTGTGACTGGGGGTCAGTGTCTGTAAAGTTTCAGCGCTCCGTCCATCATCTCCTTGTGTTTGCTTCGTTGTTTTCTAGACCAATCTTAAGTCCTTTGATATTATTGACTAGATTAGAACTAGATTATTGAAAGATGACAACACAGCTCGGGCAACACTTTGATTTCCTAACCATTTTTGAGGTTTCAGAAACATGGTTCTCCAACTTAATTACAATTTCCCGTGGGCAATGTTGGCGTGGCTCTTCCACCTTCAATGTCATGTTTTCCGCGTGCCGCACTGCTACCTCATTTAGTTTGCCTGTCTCTGATCCAGTCAAAAAGGCTTCAGGATCATAGCGGAAGAATATGTTGTTGTTTATGTGATTATCTCTTGATTGCTTCCTGTTCAAATAGGTAGTTTAAAAATGAGACAAATTGTTTTTTAGGAAAGTAAGCAATCTAGTTTGGCGGGGAAGACCATGGCATGGAAATGTAAGGGCCTTCTGATAAAGGATGGAATACAATTGTGGGTTCGGGACAGCTCACTTGGCATCCTGAGTCTCTCAAAGCCAGCGTCAATGCAGTTATTACTTCTGTCACCCCTATGCTGTGAGCTCTGATTTCACATGATTGTCTACTACTCAAGGATACTAGAGAGAATGAGGACTGTAAGCAAGGCGTAAGAATGTTAAACTCCGTGTCTCATGTTCTTCCTATCTCTAGATTTCCACATTTCTTCATATTCCCGGAAGGCAAACAAACTCCAAATGGATAAGTTTATAATTAGGAAGCGAAAAGCTGGTGAAGATGGCGTTTGCGAAGAACAACATGTAGCAGCTATTGAACAAAGTACCCAAGAATCAACTGAGCGGTCTGTCTCAGCACGTAAGAAGTGTAAGGGGAAAATCTCCAATCCTCGTTTATATAACAAAGCTTATATGAAACTGGGGTTCACATTTTCTGGTAATGAAAACCACCCTTGCCCCCAGTGTTTAGTTTGTGGGGAAATACTTGCAAATGAAAGTATGGTACCAAATAAGTTAAAACGACATTTTACCACAAAACACAGCCATTTGTCAGAAAAACCAGAAGAATACTTTATTGAGCTTTCTAAATCTACAAGGAAGCAGTCTGCATCATTCACAAAGAGAATGAAGACATCAGAGAAAGCTCAAAAGGCAAGTTACTTGGTTGCTCAAATAATTGCCAAAAACAAGGAACCACACACTGTTGCCGAAACCACCATAAGGCAATCTTGCTGTGCTATTGTTCGAACAATGTTTGGGCCAGAATTTGAGATGGAAGTTAATAAAATCCCTTTGGCAGATAACACAATTGGAAGACGTATTCAAGATATGTCTGCTAACGTTAAGTTACAAATGAAGGATATTTTCCAAGACGATAATATGGTCTTTACATTGCAATTAGACGAATCTATGGATGTCAGTGGGTTAGCTCAATTACTGGTTTTTATACGTTTCATTCATAGTGACAGAATTATTGAGCAATTCCTGTGTTGCCTAGAACTTCCCTTGAGAACTAGAGGTGAGGATATATTTACATCTTTAGATTGCTTCATGAAGGAAAATAATTTGAGCTGGTTAAATTGTGTTGGGATATGCACGGATGGTGCACCCTCAATGGTCGGCTCAACAAAAGGTTTTATAGCTTTAGCAAAGACAGAAAATGCAAATATCATATTTACTCATTGCTTTTTACATCGTGAGGCACTAGTCGCGCAAACCATTGGAAATGAATTAAGAAAAGTTATGGACAAAGTGATTCAAATGGTCAATTACATTAAAAGCAGACCTCTTAAATCACTAATATTTGCTCATATTTGTGAACAAATGGGGGCAAGGTTTAAAAAGCTCCTACTGCACACAGACGTTCGTTGGCTCTCAAGAGGTCGCGTGCTTTGTCGTGTATACGAATTGCGGGAAATGATGCTGAAGCTTTTTGAGGAAAATCAGCAACACGAATTCTGCGATCTAATTCAAGACAAACTTTGGTGCACAAAATTGGCATATCTTGCTGACATATTTGAACATTTGAATAAAATTAACACCAGTATGCAAGGAATAGGAGAAAATATCTTAACAGCAGTAGATAAAATTTGTGCTTTCAGAGACAAAATAAAAATTTGGGAAAGGAAAGTGAAAGAAGGCAGTTTTGAAATGTTTTCCAAAACTGATGAGTGCCAGCTGAAAAATGAGATCAGCCCGCTGATTGTTGACCATTTAACATTGCTCGGAGAGAAAGTTTCTCATTACTTTCCAAATGTTGAAATCCAAGACTATGATTGGATCAGAAATCCATTTCTTGCAACTGGGAACTTTTCACTAATTGAAGAAGAAGAATTAGCTGAAATAAAAAATGATCGAAGTATGTTCATGATGCATGCAGAGGGTGATTTAGACAGCTTTTGGATTCGTGTTACAAAAATGCATCCAAACATAGGTAAAAAAGCGTTACATATTCTCTTGCAGTTTTCTACTACATACATTTGTGAAGTATCCTTTTCAACGATGACAAACTTAAAGACACTGAAACGTGGGTGCTTGAAAATGCTTGATGATGAAATGCGAGTGTCTTTATCAAATATTCAACCAAATATTGACCAGCTGTGTTCATCCTATCAGCCTCATATTTCTCATTAAAATAGTAAGACAAGTGCTGTTGGTTTTTATTCAAATTTTGTAATTCTTGTGCTATGAGAGACAAAAGAGCAATTTGGAAAAGCAAAGCGCAAGGAGGAAATTTTGAAAGGTTTTCCAAAACTGCTAAGTGCCTGCTGAAATGTGATATCAGCCCCCTGATTGTTGACCATTTAACATTGCTCGGAGAGAACCTTCATCATTACTTACCAAATGTTGAAACCCATGAAAATGCTTAATGCCGAAATGCGAAATATTGACCAGCTGTGTTCATCCTATCCACCTCATTCATCTCAATAAAATAGTAAGTGCTGTTGTTTTTATTCAAAGTTTTTCATTCTTGCACATATTTATATTGTTACTCATAAAGGACAACATGTTTTGGGAATATATGTGTGTTATATTACAAATCTTATTTTTTTCTTTTAAAAATCAGTTCAGTTCAGTTTAAAAATCAATGAAAGGTTTTCGTGAGATATGTAGTGTCCCCATACATTTTGATATAGTTGCAATTTATATGGCATGTAAGTATTTATCCTTCTGTCTTATATCCGGTTATTTTTCCCTGAAAGTACTGAATGGAAAAACATATCACTTGTCTTATTTTCTGTTGCCTTTTGGCACGCTGCAATGAGGAAAGCGGTCCCACCTGAGTTCAATGCGCCGAGACCGGCTGATAGGTTAAATGATAGTTTTACCACTCGCAATATCCCCTTCCTGAACGTATTTTTGTATAACTCATATTCAGCAAGGCAACAGGTGGACTTTGTGCATGGTTGAAAGGGTTGGCAGTGCGTGCCCCCCCCCCACCTTTTTGTGCCGTAAATCACTGGGGAATGTGTCAATGTGTGCATGATTATATTCTTGTTTCAGGCACAAACCTAATCTTGCTTACACCCAGTTTTGCCAGTCACTGTCTTTGTTAGAACAGCTTCACAATTGCTTTATTAACCTTCCTGCTTTCTCAAATTTGCTTGGAAATGTACCATTTGGCCACTATTTTGTCAAAATTTTCGCGGGGGAGAACCCCCCCGGACCCCCCTGATGTGGTTTGGGCTCGCTCGCTGCGCTCGCTCGCATTACCGTGTCCCTACTTGAAGATTCTCTAAAAGGTGTGTCACCAACTTGAAAAGTTTGGAAAGCTGTGGGTTAAGGTCTTAACTCTTACTCTTGCCTAATAGCTAAGGTCCTAACTCTTACTCTGGCCTAATAGCTAAGGTCTTAGACTCGTACTCTGGCCTACAGGTTAAGGTCTTAACTCTTACTCTGGCCTACTGGTTAAGGTCTTAACTCTTATTCTGGCCTAATAGCTAAGGTCATAACTCTTACTCTGGCCCAATAGCTAAGGTCTTAACTTTTACTCTGGCCTACTGGTTAACGTATTAACTCTTACTCTGGCCTAATAGCTAAGGTCTTAGACTCGTACTATGGTCTACTGGTTAAGGTCTTAACTCTTACTCTGGCCTACTGGTTAAGGTCTTAACTCTTACTCTTGCCTACTGGTTAAGGTCTTAACTCTTACTCTTGCCTAATAGCTAAGGTCTTAACTCTTACTCTGGCCTAATAGCTAAGGTCTTAGACTCGTACTATGGTCTACAGGTTAAGGTCTTAACTCTTACTCTGGCCTACTGGTTAAGGTCTTAACTCTTACTCTGGCCTAATAGCTAAGGTCTTAACTCTTACGCTGGCCTAATAGCTAAGGTCTTAACTCTTACTCTGGCCTAATAGCTAAGGTCTTAACTCTTACTCTGGCTTACTGGTTAAGGTCTTAACTCTTACTCTGGCCTAATAGCTAAGGTCTTAGACACGTACTCTGGCCTAATGGTTAAGGTCTTAACTCTTACTCTGACCTAATCGCTAAGGTCTTATACTTGTACTCTGGCCTAATGGTTAAGGTCTTTACTCTTACTCGGGCCTAATAGCTAAGGTCTTAGACTCGTACTCTGGCCTAATGGTTAAGGACTTAACTCTTTCTCTGGCCTACTGGTTAAGGTCTTAACTCTTACTCTGGCCTAATAGCTAAGGTCTTAACTCTTACGCTGGCCTAATGGCTAAGGTCTTAACTCTTACTCTGGCCTACTGGTTAAGGTCTTAACTCTTACTCTGGCCTAATAGCCAAGGTCTTAGACTCATACTATGGTCTACAGGTTAAGGTCTTAACTCTTACTCTGGCCTAATAGCTAAGGTCTTAACTCCTACTCTGGCCAAATAGCTAAGGTCTTAGACTCGTACTCTGGCCTAATGGTTAAGGTCTTAACTCTTACTCTGGCCTACTGGTTAAGGTCTTAACTCTTACTCTTGACTAATAGCTAAGGTCTTAACACTTACTCTGGCCTAATAGCTAAGGTCTTAGACTCATACTCTGGCCTACTGGTTAAGGTCTTAACTCTTACTCTGGCCTACTTGTTAAGGTCTTAACTCTTACTCTGGCCTAATAGCTAAGGTCTTAGACTTGTACTCTGGGCTAATGGTTAAGGTCTTAACTCCTACTCCGGCCTACTGGTTAAGGTCTTAACTCTTACTCTGGCCTAATAGCTAAGGTCTTAGACTCGTAGTCTGGCCTAATGGGTAAGGTCTTAACTCATACTCTGGCCTAATAACTAAGGTCTTAGACTCGTACTATGGCCTACAGGTTAAGGTCTTAACTCTTATTCTGGCCTAATAGCTAAGGTCTTAACTCTTACTCTGGCCTAATAGCTAAGGTCTTAACTCTTACTCTGGCCTACTGGTTAAGGTCTTAACTCTTACTCTGGCCTACTTGTTAAGGTCTTAACTCTTACTCTGGCCTAATAGCTAAGGTCTTAGACTTGTACTCTGGGCTAATGGTTAAGGACTTAACTCTTTCTCTGGCCTACTGGTTAAGGTCTTAACTCCTACTCTGGCCTACTGGTTAAGGTCTTAACTCTCACTCTGGCCTAATAGCTAAGGTCTTAGACTCGTAGTCTGGCCTAATGGTTAAGGTCTTAACTCATACTCTGGCCTAATAGCTAAGGTCGTAGACTCGTACTATGGCCTACAGGTTAAGGTCTTAACTCTTACTCTGGCCTACTGGTTAAGGTCTTAACTCTTACTCTGGCCTCATAGCTAAGGTCTTAGACTCGTACTCTGGCCTACAGGTTAAGGTCTTAACTCTTACTCTGGCCTAATGGTTAAGGTCTTAACTCTTACTCTGGCCTAATAGCTAAGGTCTTAACTCTTACTCTGGCCTATTGGTTAAGGTCTTAACTTTTACTCTGGCCTACTGGTTAACATATTAACTCTTACTCTTGCCAAATAGCTAAGGTCTTAGACTCGTACTCTGGCCTACTGGTTAAGGTCTTAACTCTTACTCTGGCCTAATAGCTAAGGTCTTAGACACGTACTCTGGCCTACTGGTTAAGGTCTTAACTCTTACTCTGGCCTAATAGCTAAGGTCTTAACTCTTACTCTGGCCTAATAGCTAAGGTCTTAGACTCGTACTCTGGCCTAATGGTTAAGGTCTTAACTCTTACTCTTGCCTACTGGTTAAGGGCTTAACTCTTACTCTTGCCTAATAGCTAAGGTCTTAACTCTTACTCTGGCCTAATAGCTAAGGTCTTAGACTCGTACTATGGTCTACAGGTTAAGGTCTTAACTCTTACTCTGGCCTACTGGTTAAGGTCTTAACTCTTACTCTGGCCTAATAGCTAAGGTCTTAGACTCGTAGTCTGGCCTAATAGCTAAGGTCTTAGACTCGTAGTCTGGCCTAATAGCCAAGGTCTTAGACTCGTACTCTGGCCTAATGGTTAAGGTCTTAACTCTTTCTCTGGCCTACTGGTTAAGGTCTTAACTCTTACTCTGGCCTAATAGCTAAGGTCTTAACTCTTACGCTGGCCTAATAGCTAAGGTCTTAACTCTTACTCTGGCCTACTGGTTAACGTCTTAACTCTTACTCTGGCCTACAGGTTAAGGTCTTAACTCTTACTCTGGCCTACTGGTTAAGGTCTTAACTCTTATTCTGGCCTAATAGCTAAGGTCATAACTCTTACTCTGGCCCAATAGCTAAGGTCTTAACTTTTACTCTGGCCTACTGGTTAACGTATTAACTCTTACTCTTGCCAAATAGCTAAGGTCTTAGACTCGTACTCTGGTCTACTGGTTAAGGTCTTAACTCTTACTCTGGCCTAATAGCTAAGGTCTTAGACACGTACTCTGGCCTACTGGTTAAGGTCTTAACTCTTACTCTGGCCTAATAGCTAAGGTCTTAACTCTTACTCTGGCCTAATAGCTAAGGTCTTAGACTCGTACTCTGGCCTAATGGGTAAGGTTTTAACTCTTACTCTTGCCTACTGGTTAAGGGCTTAACTCTTACTCTTGCCTAATAGCTAAGGTCTTAACTCTTACTCTGGCCTAATAGCTAAGGTCTTAGACTCGTACTATGGTCTACAGGTTAAGGTCTTAACTCTTACTCTGGCCTACTGGTTAAGGTCTTAACTCTTACTCTGGCCTAATAGCTAAGGTCTTAACTCTTACGCTGGCCTAATAGCTAAGGTCTTAACTCTTACTCTGGCCTAATAGCTAAGGTCTTAACTCTTACTCTGGCTTACTGGTTAAGGTCTTAACTCTTACTCTGGCCTAATAGCTAAGGTCTTAGACACGTACTCTGGCCTAATGGTTAAGGTCTTAACTCTTACTCTGACCTAATCGCTAAGGTCTTATACTTGTACTCTGGCCTAATGGTTAAGGTCTTTACTCTTACTCGGGCCTAATAGCTAAGGTCTTAGACTCGTACTCTGGCCTAATGGTTAAGGACTTAACTCTTTCTCTGGCCTACTGGTTAAGGTCTTAACTCTTACTCTGGCCTAATAGCTAAGGTCTTAACTCTTACGCTGGCCTAATGGCTAAGGTCTTAACTCTTACTCTGGCCTACTGGTTAAGGTCTTAACGCTTACTCTGGCCTAATAGCTAAGGTCTTAGACTCATACTATGGTCTACAGGTTAAGGTCTTAACTCTTACTCTGGCCTAATAGCTAAGGTCTTAACTCCTACTCTGGCCAAATAGCTAAGGTCTTAGACTCGTACTCTGGCCTAATGGTTAAGGTCTTAACTCTTACTCTGGCCTACTGGTTAAGGTCTTAACTCTTACTCTTGACTAATAGCTAAGGTCTTAACACTTACTCTGGCCTAATAGCTAAGGTCTTAGACTCATACTCTGGCCTACTGGTTAAGGTCTTAACTCTTACTCTGGCCTACTTGTTAAGGTCTTAACTCTTACTCTGGCCTAATAGCTAAGGTCTTAGACTTGTACTCTGGGCTAATGGTTAAGGTCTTAACTCCTACTCTGGCCTACTGGTTAAGGTCTTAACTCTTACTCTGGCCTAATAGCTAAGGTCTTAGACTCGTAGTCTGGCCTAATGGGTAAGGTCTTAACTCATACTCTGGCCTAATAACTAAGGTCTTAGACTCGTACTATGGCCTACAGGTTAAGGTCTTAACTCTTATTCTGGCCTAATAGCTAAGGTCTTAACTCTTACTCTGGCCTAATAGCTAAGGTCTTAACTCTTACTCTGGCCTACTGGTTAAGGTCTTAACTCTTACTCTGGCCTACTTGTTAAGGTCTTAACTCTTACTCTGGCCTAATAGCTAAGGTCTTAGACTTGTACTCTGGGCTAATGGTTAAGGACTTAACTCTTTCTCTGGCCTACTGGTTAAGGTCTTAACTCCTACTCTGGCCTACTGGTTAAGGTCTTAACTCTTACTCTGGCCTAATAGCTAAGGTCTTAGACTCGTAGTCTGGCCTAATGGTTAAGGTCTTAACTCATACTCTGGCCTAATAGCTAAGGTCGTAGACTCGTACTATGGCCTACAGGTTAAGGTCTTAACTCTTACTCTGGCCTACTGGTTAAGGTCTTAACTCTTACTCTGGCCTCATAGCTAAGGTCTTAGACTCGTACTCTGGCCTACAGGTTAAGGTCTTAACTCTTACTCTGGCCTAATGGTTAAGGTCTTAACTCTTACTCTGGCCTAATAGCTAAGGTCTTAACTCTTACTCTGGCCTATTGGTTAAGGTCTTAACTTTTACTCTGGCCTACTGGTTAACATATTAACTCTTACTCTTGCCAAATAGCTAAGGTCTTAGACTCGTACTCTGGCCTACTGGTTAAGGTCTTAACTCTTACTCTGGCCTAATAGCTAAGGTCTTAGACACGTACTCTGGCCTACTGGTTAAGGTCTTAACTCTTACTCTGGCCTAATAGCTAAGGTCTTAACTCTTACTCTGGCCTAATAGCTAAGGTCTTAGACTCGTACTCTGGCCTAATGGTTAAGGTCTTAACTCTTACTCTTGCCTACTGGTTAAGGGCTTAACTCTTACTCTTGCCTAATAGCTAAGGTCTTAACTCTTACTCTGGCCTAATAGCTAAGGTCTAGACTCTTACTATGGTCTACAGGTTAAGGTCTTAACTCTTACTCTGGCCTACTGGTTAAGGTCTTAACTCTTACTCTGGCCTAATAGCTAAGGTCTTAGACTCGTACTCTGGTCT
The DNA here is from genome assembly GCF_964204655.1 of Triturus cristatus. Classification (NCBI taxonomy): domain Eukaryota; kingdom Metazoa; phylum Chordata; class Amphibia; order Caudata; family Salamandridae; genus Triturus; species Triturus cristatus. The sequence goes on along the minus strand of NC_140589.1, from coordinate 1,088,528,326 downwards.
AATGGTTAAAGTCTTAACTCTCACTCTGGCCTAATAGCTAAGGTCTTAGACTCGTACTCTGGCCTAATGGTTAAGGTCTTAACTCTTACTCTGGCCTAATAGCTAAGTTCTTAGACTCATACTCTGGCCTAATGGTTAAGGTTTTAACTCTTACTCTGGCCTACTGGTTAAGGTCTTAACTCTTATTCTGGCCTAATAGCTAAGGTCTTAACTCTTACTCTGGCCTAATAGCTAAGGTCTTAACTCTTACTCTGGCCTACTGGTTAAGGTCTTAACTCTTACTCTGGCCTAATAGCTAAGGTCTTAGACTTGTACTCTGGCCTAATGGTTAAGGTCTCAACTCTTACTCCGGCCTAATAGCTAAGGTCTTAGACTTGTACTCTGGCCTAATGGTTAATGTCTTTACTCTTACTCTGGCCTAATAGCTAAGGTCTTAGACTCATACTCTGGCCTAATGGTTAAGGTCTTTACTCTTACTCTGGCCTAATAGCCAAGGTCTTAGACTCGTACTCTGGCCTAATGGTTAAGGTCTTAACTCTTTCTCTGGCCTACTGGTTAAGGTCTTAACTCTTACTCTGGCCTAATAGCTAAGGTCTTAACTCTTACGCTGGCCTAATAGCTAAGGTCTTAACTCTTACTCTGGCCTACTGGTTAACGTCTTAACTCTTACTCTGGCCTAATAGCTAAGGTCTTAGACTCATACTATGGCCTACAGGTTAAGGTCTTAACTCTTACTCTGGCCTAATAGCTAAGGTCTTAACTCTTACTCTGGCCAAATAGCTCAGGTCTTAGACTCGTACTCTGGCCTAATGGTTAAGGTCTTAACTCTTACTCTGGCCTACTGGTTAAGGTCTTAACTCTTACTCTTGCCTTATAGCTAAGGTCTTAACTCTTACTCTGGCCTAATAGCTAAGGTCTTAGGCTCGTACTCTGGCCTACTGGTTAAGGTCTTAACTCTTACTCTGGCCTACTTGTTAAGGTCTTAATTCTTACTCTGGCCTAATAGCTAAAGTCTTAGACTTGTACTCTGGGCTAATGGTTAAGGTCTTAACTCCTACTCTGGCCTACTGGTTAAGGTCTTAACTCTTACTCTGGCATAATAGCTAAGGTCTTAGACTCGTAGTCTGGCCTAATGGTTAAGGTCTTAACTCATACTCTGGCCTAATAGCTAAGGTCTTAGACTCGTACTATGGCCTACAGGTTAAGGTCTTAACTCTTACTCTGGCCTACTGGTTAAGGTCTTAACTCTTACTCTGGCCTCATAGCTAAGGTCTTAGACCCGTACTCTGCCCTACAGGTTAAGGTCTCAACTCTTACTCTGGCCTAATGGTTAAGGTCTTAACTCTTACTCTGGCCTAATAGCTAAGGTCTTAACTCTTACTCTGGCCTACTGGTTAAGGTTTTAACTTTTACTCTGGCCTACTGGTTAACGTCTTAACTCTTACTCTGCCCAAATAGCTAAGGTCTTAGACTCGTACTCTGGCCTACTGGTTAAGGTCTTAACTCTTACTCTGGCCTAATAGCTAAGGTCTTAGACTCGTACTCTGGCCTACTGGTTAAGGTCTTATCTCTTACACGGGCCTACTGGTTAAGGTCTTAACTCTTACTCTGGCCTAATAGCTAAGGTCTTAACTCTTACTCTGGCCTAGTAGCTAAGGTCTTAGACTCGTACTATGGTCTACAGGTTAAGGTCTTAACTCTTACTCTGGCCTACTGGTTAAGGTCTTAACTCTTACTCTGGCCTAATAGCTAAGGTCTTAGACTCGTACTCTGGCCTAATGGTTAAGGTCTTAACTCTTACTCTGGCCTAATAGCTAAGGTCTTAGACTTGTACTCTGGCCTAATGGTTAAGGTCTTAACTCTTACTCTGGCCTAATAGCTAAGTTCTTAGACTCATTCTCTGGCCTAATGGTTAAGGTCTTAACTCTTTATCTGGCCTACAGGTTAAGGTCTTAACTCTTATTCTGGCCTAATAGCTAAGGTCTTAACTCTTACTCTGGCCTAATAGCTAAGGTCTTAACTCTTACTCTGGCCTACTGGTTGAGGTCTTAACTCTTACTCTGGCCTAATAGCTATGGTCTTAGACTCATACTCTGGCCTAATGGTTAAGGTCTCAACTCTTACTCTGGCCTAATAGCTAAGGTCTTAGACTTGTACTCTGGCCTAATGGTTAAGGTCTTTACTCTTACTCTGGCCTAATAGCTAAGGTCTTAGACTCGTACTCGGGCCTAATGGTTAAGGTCTCAACTCTTACTCTGGCCTAATAGCTAAGGTCTTAGACTTGTACTCTGGCCTAATGGTTAAGGTCTTAACTCTTACTCTGGCCTACTGGTTAAGGTCTTAACTCTTACTCTGGCCTAATATCTAAGGTCTTAGACTCGTACTCTGGCCTAATGGTTAAGGTCTCAACTCTTACTCTGGCCTAATAGCTAAGGTCTTAGACTTGTACTCTGGCCTAATGGTTAAGTTCTTTACTCTTACTCTGGCCTAATAGCTAAAGTCTTAGACTCGTACTCTGGCCTAATGGTTAAGGACTTAACTCTTTCTCTGGCCTACTGGTTAAGGTCTTAACTCTTACTCTGGCCTAATAGCTAAGGTCTTAACTCTTACGCTGGCCTAATAGCTAAGGTCTTAACTCTTACTCTGGCCTACTGGTTAAGGTCTTAACTCTTACTCTGGCCTAATAGCTAAGGTCTTAGAGTCATACTATGGCCTACAGGTTAAGGTCTTAACTCTTACTTTGGCCTAATAGCTAAGGTCTTAACTCTTACTCTGGCCAAATAGCTAAGGTCTTAGACTCGTACTCTGGCCTAATGGTTAAGGTCTTAACTCTTACTCTGGCCTACTGGTTAAGGTCTTAACTCTTACTCTTGCCTAATAGCTAAGGTCTTAACTCTTACTCTGGCCTAATAGCTAAGGTCTTAGACTCGTACTCTGGCCTACTGGTTAAGGTCTTAACTCCTACTCTGGCCTACTGGTTAAGGTCTTAACTCTTACTCTGGCCTAATAGCTAAGGTCTGAGACTCGTAGTCTGGCCAAATGGTTAAGGTCTTAACTCATACTCTGGCCTAATAGCTAAGGTCTTAGACTTGTACTATGGCCTACAGGTTAAGGTCTTAACTCTTACTCTGACCTACTGGTTAAGGTCTTAACTCTTACTCTGGCATCATAGCTAAGGTCTTAGACTCGTACTCTGGCCTACAGGTTAAGGTCTTAACTCTTACTCTGGCCTAATGGTTAAGGTCTTAACTCTTACTCTGGCCTAATAGCTAAGGTCTTAACTCTTACTCTGGCCTATTGGTTAAGGTCTTAACTTTTACTCTGGCCTACTGGTTAACGTATTAACTCTTACTCTGGCCAAATAGCTAAGGTCTTAGACTCGTACTATGGCCTACTGGTTAAGGTCTTAACTCTTACTCTGGCCTAATAGCTAAGGTCTTAGACTCGTACTATGGCCTACAGGTTAAGGTTTCAACTCTTACTCTGGCCTAATAGCTAAGGTCTTAACTCTTACGCAGGGTTATTAGCTAAGGTCTTAACTCTTACTCTGGCCTACTGGTTAAGGTCTTAACTCTTACTCTGGCCTAATAGCTAAGGTCTTAGACTCATACTATGGCCTACAGGTTAAGGTCTTAACTCTTACTCTGGCCTAATAGCTAAGGTCTTAACTCTTACTCTGGCCAAATAGCTAAGGTCTTAGACTCGTACTCTGGCCTAATAGTTAAGGTCTTAACTCTTACTCTGGCCTACTGGTTAAGGTCTTAACTCTTACTCTTGCCTAATAGCTAAGGTCTTAACTCTTACACTGGCCTAATAGCTAAGGTCTTAGACTTGTACTCTGGCCTACTGGTTAAGGTCTTAACTCTTACTCTGGCCTAATAGCTAAGGTCTTAGACTCGTACTCTGGCCTACTGGTTAAGGTCTTAACTCTTACTCTGGCCTAATAGCTAAGGTCTTAACTCTTACTCTGGCCTAATAGCTAAGGTCTTAGACTCGTACTCTGGCATAATGGTTAAGGTCTTAACTCTTACTCTGGCCTACTGGTTAAGGTCTTAACTCTTACTCTGGCCTAATAGCTAAGGTCTTAACTCTTACTCTGGCCTAATAGCTAAGGTCTTAGACTCGTACTATGGTCTACAGGTTAAGGTCTTAACTCTTACTCTGGCCTCATAGCTAAGGTCTTAGACTCGTACTCTGGCCTACAGGTTAAGGTCTTAACTCTTACTCTGGCCTAATGGTTAAGGTCTTAACTCTTACTCTGGCCTACTAGCTAAGGTCGTAACTCTTACTCTGGCCTATTGGTTAAGGTCTTAACTTTTACTCTGGCCTACTGGTTAACGTATTACCTCTTACTCTGGCCAAATAGCTAAGGTCTTAGACTCGTACTCTGGCCTACTGGTTAAGGTCTTAACTCTTACTCTGGCCTAATAGCTAAGGTCTTAGACTCGTACTCTGGTCTGCTGGTTAAGGTCTTAACTCTTACTCTGGCCTAATAGCTAAGGTCTTAGACTCGTACTCTGGGCTAATGGTTAAGGTCTTAACTCCTACTGTGGCCTACTGGTTAAGGTCTTAACTCTTACTCTGGCCTAATAGCTAAGGTCTTAGACTTGTAGTCTGGCCTAATGGTTAAGGTCTTTACTCATACTCTGGCCTAATAGCTAAGGTCTTAGACTCGTACTATGGCCTACAGGTTAAGGTCTTAACTCTTACTCTGGCCTACTGGTTAAGGTCTTAACTCTTACTCTGGCCTAATAGCTAAGGTCTAACACTCATACTCTGGCCTAAAGGTTAAGGTCTTAACTCTTACTCTGGCCTAATAGCTAAGGTCTTAGACTCGTACTCTGGCCTAATGGTTAAGGTCTTAACTCTTACTCTGGCCTAATAGCTAAGGTCTTAGACTCATACTCTGGCCTAATGGTTAAGGTCTTAACTCTTACTCTGGCCTACTGGTTAATGTCTTAACTCTTACTCTGGCCTAATAGCTAAGGTCTTAACTCTTACTCTGGCCTAATAGCTAAGGTCTTAACTCTTACTCTGGCCTACTGGTTAAGGTCTTAACTCTTACTCTGGCCTAATAGCTAAGGTCTTAGACACGTACTCTGGCCCAATGGTTAAGGTCTTAACTCTTTCTCTGGCCTAATAGCTAAGGTCTTAACTCTTACTCTGGCATAATAGCTAAGGTCTTAGACTCGTACTCTGGCCTACAGGTTAAGGTCTTAACTCTTACTCTGGCCTAATGGTTAAGGTCTTAACACTTACTCTGGCCTAATAGCTAAGGTCTTAGACTCGTACTCTGGCCCAAAGGTTAAGGTCTTAACTCTTACTCTGGCCTACTGGCTAAGGTCTTAACTCTTACTCTGGCCTAATAGCTAAGGTCTTAGACTCGTACTATGGCCTACAGGTTAAGGTCTTAACTCTTACTCTGGCCTACTGGTTAAGGTCTTAACTCTTACTCTGACCTACTGGTTAAGGTCTTAACTCTTACTCTGGCCTAATAGCTAAGGTCTTAAACTCGTACTATGGCCTACAGGTTAAGATCTTAACTCTTACTCTGGCCTACTGGTTAAGGTCTTAAATCTTACTCTGGCCTAATAGCTAAGGTCTTAGACTCGTACTATGGCCTACTGGTTAAGGTCTTAACTCTTACTCTGGCCTAATAGCTAAGGTCTTAACTCTTACTCTGGCCTAATAGCTAAGGTCTTAACTCTTACTCTGGACTACTGGTTAAGGTCTTAACTCTTATTCTGGCCTAATAGCTAAGGTCTTAGACTCGTACTATGGCCTACAGTTTAAGGTCTTAACTCTTACTCTGACCTACTGGTTAAGGTCTTAACTCTTACTCTGGCCTACTGGTTAAGGTCTTAACTCTTACTCTGGCCTCATAGCTAAGGTCTTAGACTCGTACTCTGGCCTACAGGTTAAGGTCTTAACTCTTACTCTGGCCTAATGGTTAAGGTCTTAACTCTTACTCTGGCCTAATAGCTAAGGTCTTAACTCTTACTCTGGCCTACTGGTTAATGTCTTAACTTTTACTCTGGCCTACTGGTTAAGGTCTTAACTCTTACTCTGGCCTAATAGCTAAGGTCTTAGACTCGTACTCTGGCCTACTGGTTAAGGTCTTAACTCTTACTCTGGCCTAATAGCTAAGGTCTTAGACTCGTACTCTGGCCTACTGGCTAAGGTCTTAACTCTTACTCTGGCCTACTAGCTGAGGTCTTAACTCTTACTCTGGCCTAATAGCTAAGGTCGTAGACTCGTACTCTGGCCTAATGGTTAAGGTCTTAACTCTTACTCTGGCCTAATAGCTAAGGTCTTAACTCTTACTCTGGCCTAATAGGTAAGGTCTTAGACTCGTACTATGGTTTACAGGTTAAGGTCTTAACTCTTACTCTGGCCTACTGGTTAAGGTCTTAACTCTTACTCTGGCCTAATAGCTAAGGTCTTAGACTCATACTCTGGCCTAATGGTTAAGGTCTTAACCTCTACTCTGGCCTAATAGCTAAGGTCTTAGACTTGTACTCTGGCCTAATGGTTAAGGTCTTAACTCTTACTCTGGCCTAATAGCTAAGGTCTTAGACTCATACTCTGGCCTAATGGTTAAGGTCTTAACTCTTACTCTGGCCTACTGGTTAATGTCTTAACTCTTACTCTGGCCTAATAGCTAAGGTCTTAACTCTTACTCTGGCCTAATAGCTAAGGTCTTAGACTCGTACTCTGGCCTAATGGTTAAGGTCTTAACTCTTACTCTGGCCTAATAGCTAAGGTCTTAGACTCATACTATGGCCTACTGGTTAAGGTCTTAACTCTTACACTGGCCTACTGGTTAAGGTCTTAACTCTTACTCTGGCATACTGGATACGATCTTAACTCTTACTTTGGCCTAATAGCTAAGGTCTTAACTCTTACTCTGGCCTAATAGCTAAGGTCTTAGACTCGTACTCTGGCCTAATGGTTAAGGTCTTAACTCTTACTCTGGCCTACTGGTTAAGTTCTTAACTCTTACTCTGGCCTAACAGCTAAGGTCTTAGACTCGTACTATGGCCTACAGATTAAGGTCTTAACTCTTACTCTGGCCTACTGCTTAAGGTCTTACCTCTTACTCTGGCCTAATAGCTAAGGTCTTAGACTCATACTCTGGCCTAATGGTTAATGTCTTAACTCTTACTCTGGCCTAATAGCTAAGGTCTTAGACTTGTACTCTGGCCTAATGGTTAATGTCTTAACTCTTACTCTGGCATAATCGCTAAGGTCTTAACTCTTACTCCCGCCTACTGGTTAAGGTCTTAACTCTTACTCTGGCATAATAGCTAAGGTCTTAGACTCGTACTCTGGCCTATTGGTTAAGGACTTAACTCTTACTCTGGTCTACTGGTTAAGGTCTTAACTCTTACTCTGGCCTGCTAGCTAAGGTCTTAACTCTTACTCTGGCCTACTGGTTAAGGTCTTAACTCTTACTCTGGCCGACTGGTTAAGGTCTTAACTCTTTCTCTGGCCTAATAGCTAAGGTCTTAACTCTTACTCTGGCCTACTGGTTAAGGTCTTAACTCTTACTCTGGCATAATAGCTAAGACCATAACTCTTACGCTGGCCTACTGGTTAAGGTCTTAAGTCTTACTATGGCCTAATAGCTAAGGTCTTAGACTCGTACTCTGGCCTAATAGCTAAGGTCTTAGAATAGTACTCTGGCCTAATGGTTAAGTTCTTAACTCTTACTCTGGCCTAATAGCTAAGGTCTTAACTCTTACTCTGGCCTAATAGCTAAGGTCTTAGACTCGTACTATGGCCTACTGGTTAAGGTCTTAACTCTTACTCTGGCCTAATGGTTAAGGTATCAACTCTTACTCTGGCCTAATAGCTAAGGTCTTAGACTCGTACTCGGGCCTAATTGTTAATTTCTTAACTCTTTCTCTGGCCTACTGGTTAAGGTCTTAACTCTTACTCTGGCCTAATAGCTAAGTTCTTAACTCTTGCTCTGGCCTACTGGTTAAGGTCTTAACTCTTACTCTGGCCTAATAGCTAAGGTCTTAGACTCGTACTCTGGCCTATTGGTTAAGGTCCTAACTCTTATTCTGGCCTACTGGTTAAGGTCTTAACTCTTACTCTGGCCTACTATCTAAGGTCTTAGACTCGTACTCTGGCCTAATGGCTAAGGTCTTAACTCTTACTCTGGCCTAATAGCTAAGGTCTTAACTCTTACTCTGGCCTAATGGTTAAGGTCTTAACTCTTACTCTGCCCTAATAGCTAAGGTCTTAGACTCATTCTCTGGCCTACCGGTTAAGGTCTTAACTCTTCCTCTGCCCTAATAGCTAAGACATTAACTCTTACGCTGGCCTACTGGTTAAGGTCTTAACTCTTACTCTGGCCTAATATCTAAGGTCTTAGACTCGTACTCTGGCCTAATGGCTAAGGTCTTAACTCTTACTCTGGCCTAATAGCTAAGGTCTTAACTCTTACTCTGGCCTAATGGTTAAGATCTTAACTCTTACTCTGGCCTAATAGCTAAGGTCTTAACTATTACTCTGGCCTAATAGCTAAGGTCTTAACTCTTACTCTGGCCTAATAGCTAAGGTCTTAGACTTGTCCCCTGGCCTAATGGTTAAGGTCTTAACTCTTACTCTGGCCTACTGGTTAAGGTCTTAACTCTTACTCTGGCCTAATAGCTAAGATCTTAACTCTTACTCTGGCCTAATAGCTAAGGTCTTATACTCGTACTCTGGCCTAATGCTTAAGGTCTTAACTCTTACTCTGGCCTAATGCTTAAGGTCTTAACTCTTACTCTGGCCTACTGGTTAAGGTCTTAACTCTTACTCTGGCCTACTGGATAAGGTCTTAACTCTTACGCTGGCCTAATAGCTAAGGTCTTAACTCTTACTCTGGCCTACTGGTTAAGGTCTTAACTCTTACTCTGGCCTAATAGCTAAGACCTTAACTCTTACGCCGGCCTACTGGTTAAGGTCTTAACTCTTACTCTGGCCTAATAGCTAAGGTCTTAGACTCGTACTCTGGCCTAATGGTTAAGGTCTTCACTCTTACTCTGGCCTAATAGCTAAGGCCCTAACTCTCACTCTGGCCTAATGGTTAAGGTCTTAACTCTTACTCTGGCCTAATAACTAAAGTCTTAACTCTAACTCTGGCCTAATAGCTAAGGTCTTGGACTCATACTATGGCCTACAGGTTAAGGTCTTAACTCTTACTCTGGCCTAATGGTTAAGGTCTTAAATCTTACTCTGGCCTAATAGCTAAGGTCTTAGACTCGTACTCTGGCCTAATGGTTAAGATCTTAACTCTTACTCTGGCCTAATAGCTAAGGTCTTAGACTCGTACTCTGGCCTAATAGCTAAGGTCTTAGACTCGTACTCTGGCCTAATAGCTAAGGTCTTAGACTCGTCCTCTGGCCTAATAGCTAAGGTCTTAGACTCGTCCTCTGGCCTAATCGTTAAGGTCTTAACTCTTACTCTGGCCTAATAGCTAAGGTCTTAACTCTTACTCTGGCCTAATAGCTAAGGTCTTAGACTCGTACTCTGACCTAATGGTTAAGGTCTTAACTCTTACTCTGGCCTACTGGTTAAGGTCATAACTCTTACTCTGGCCTACCGGTTAACGTCTTAACTCTTACTCTGGCCTAATAGCTAAGGTCTTAACTCTTACTCTGGAATACTGGTTAAGGTCTTAACTCTTAATCTGGCCTAATAGCTAAGGTCTTAGACTCGTACTCTGGCCTAATGGTTAAGGTCTTAACTCTTACTCTGGCCTAATAGCTAAGGCCCTAACTCTCACTCTGGCCTAATGGTTAAGGTCTTAACTGTTACTCTGGCCTAATAGCTAAGGTCTTAACTCTTACTCTGGCCTAATAGCTAAGGTCTTAGACACGTACTATGGCCTACAGGTTAAGGTCTTAACTGTTACTCTGACCTAATGGTTAAGATCTTAACTCTTACTCTGGCCTAATAGCTAAGGTCTTAACTCTTACTCTAGCCTAATAGCTAAGGTCTTAGACTCGTAATATGGCCTACTGGTTAAGGTCTTAACTCTTACTCTGGCCTAATAGCTAAGGTCTTAACTCTTACTCTGGCCTACTTGTTAAGGTCTAAACTCTTACTCTGGCCTAATAGCTAAGGTCTTAGACTCATACTATGGCCTACAGGTTAAGAACCTAACTCTTACTCTGGCCTACTGGTTAAGGTCTTAACTCTTACTCTGGCCTAATAGCTAAGGTCTTAGACTCGTACTCTGGCCTAATGGTTAAGGTCTTAACTCTTACTCTGGCCTAACAGCTAAGGTCTTAGACTCGTACTATGGCCTACAGGTTAAGGTCTTAACTCTTACTCTGGCCTACTTGTTAAGGTCTTAACTCTAACTCTGGCCTAATAGCTAAGGTCTTAGACTCATACTCTGGCCTAATGGTTAATGTCTTAACTCTTACTCTGGCCTAATAGCTAAGGTCTTAGACTGGTACTCTGGCCTAATGGTTAAGGTCTTAACTCTTACTCTGGCCTAATCGCTAAGGTCTTAACTCTTACTCTGGCCTACTGGTTAAGGTCTTAACTCTTACTCTGGCCTAATAGCTAAGGTCTTAGACTCGTACTCTGGCCTAATGGTTAAGGACTTAAGTCTTACTCTGGCCTACTGGTTAAAGTCTTAACTCTTACTCTGGCCTAATAGCTAAGGTCTTAACTCTTACTCTGGCCTACTAGTTAAGGTCTTTACTCTTACTCTGGCCTACTGGTTAAGGTCTTAACTCTTACTCTGGCCTAATAGCTAAGGTCTTAACTCTTACTCTGGCCTACTGGTTAAGGTCTTAACTCTTACTCTGGCCTAATAGCTAAGACCTTAACTCTTACGCTGGCCTACTGGTTAACCATTAACAATAATGGGGTAACCCAGTAACCCTCAGAACCTGGGCATTTTAGCAAAACAAAAAACAATGGTTCTGTTGGGAATTAGCTAACCTTTGTTAGACATGTACTCAATACATATGATTGAAATAATCATTCAATGAATAACACAATTACACACACATAGGCCAAGGCAAGAGTGTCTGAAATTCAATTCTTTTTTTACTCTGTTGTGTAAATCACCAAAATTATTTAGCAAAAGTATTTACAGGACTAACCAACCAAAAAACATATAAGACATAGAACAATTAGTGACTGAACATGGTGTTGACCACAATTTCACATATAACATATACCATATATATACAATGACGGACCAAAAATTTTTTCAAAACAAATTTTTCAAACAAAGGTCCAACTTCCAAAGCATAAGCCACAAACGGATATAGTTCTCCGAATTCTAATTGTGGGATTGCGTGGACCAATTGAGTAAGCAACGTCGACGTTTCGACCCTATGTAGTAGTGCCCGTTTCTAAGCATCTAAGGCGGGTCTTCATCAGGACAAACAATAAGGATGGCGGCCTGATAATAAACAGTAACAGGGTTTGAATTCCTGGTATCACGAGTTAAATGGGTGTCAGCCGACACCTGACTGGAAGGTCTATTCTTGAAAGTAATTTGTTCCACTGGAGAATGGTGGTGCCGTCAAAACGATCGCCACAGTAATAGGAAGCCGGGGAGACGTCCGAGTCCGTCTGTTCTTCAGCCGCTAATGAAGCGGCTGAAGAACAGGCCGCCATCCTTATTGTTTGTCCTGATGAAGACCCGCCTTAGATGCTTAGAAACGGGCACTACTACATAGGGTCGAAACGTCGACGTTGCTTACTCAATTGGTCCACGCAATCCCACAATTAGAATTCGGAGAACTATATCCGTTTGTGGCTTATGCTTTGGAAGTTGGACCTTTGTTTGAAAAATTTGTTTTGAAAAAATTTTTTGTCCGTCATTGTATATATATGGTATATGTTATATGTGAAATTGTGGTCAACACCATGTTCAGTCACTAATTGTTCTATGTCTTATATGTTTTTTGGTTGGTTAGTCCTGTAAATACTTTTGCTAAATAATTTTGGTGATTTACACAACAGAGTAAAAAAAGAATTGAATTTCAGACACTCTTGCCTTGGCCTATGTGTGTGTAAGTGTGTTATTCATTGAATGATTATTTCAATCATATGTATTGAGTACATGTCTAACAAAGGTTAGCTAATTCCCAACAGAACCATTGTTTTTTGGTTGGCCTACTGGTTAAGGTCTTAACTCTTACTCTGGCCTAATAGCTAAGATCTTAGACTCGTACTCTGGCCTAATGGTTAAGGTCTTAACTCTTACTCTGGCCTAATAGCTAAGGTCTTAACTCTTACTCTGGCCTAATGGTTAAGGTCTTAACTCTTACTCTGGCCTAATAGCTAAGGTATTAACTCTTACTCTGGCCTAATAGCTAAGGTCTTAGACTCATACTATGGCCTACAGGTTAAGGTCTTAACTCTTACTCTGGCCTACTGGTTAAGGACTTAACTCTTACTCTGGCCTAATGGCTAAGGTCTTAACTCTTACTCTGGCCTAATAGCTGATGTCTTAGACTCGTACTCTGGCCTAATGGTTAAGGTCTTAACTCTTACTCTGGCCTAATAGCTAAGGTCTTAACTCTTACTCTGGCCTAATAGATATGGTCTTAGACTCGTACTATGGCCTACAGGATTAGATCTTAACTCTTACTCTGGCCTACTGGTTAAGGTCTTAACTCTTACTCTGGCCTAATAGCTAAGGTCTTAACTCTTACTCTGGCCTAATAGTTAAGGTCTTAACTCTTACTCTGGCCTACTGGTTAAGGTCTTAACTCTTACTCTGGCCTAATAGCTAAGGTCTTAACTCTTACTCTGGCCTACTGGTTAAGGTCTTAACTCTTACTCTGGCCTTATAGCTAAGGTCTTAGACTCGTACTATGGCCTACAGGTTGAGGTCTTAACTCTTACTCTGGCCTTCTGGTTAAGGTCTTAACTCTTACTCTGGCCTCATAGCTAAGGTCTTATACTCATACTCTGGCCTACAGGTTAAGGTCTTAACTCTTACTCTGGCCTAATGGTTAAGGTCTTAACTCTTACTCTGGGCTAATAGCTAAGGTCTTAACTCTTACTCTGGCCTACTGGTTAAGGTCTTAACTTTTACTCTGGCCTACTGGTTAAGGTCTTAACTCTTACTCTGGCCTAATAGCTAAGGTCTTAGACTCGTACTCTGGCCTACTGGTTAAGGTCTTAACTCTTACTCTGGCCTAATAGCTAAGGTCTTAGACTCGTACTCTGGCCTAATGGTTAAGGTCTTAACTCTTACTCTGGCCTAATAGCTAAGGCCCTAACTCTCACTCTGGCCTAATGGTTAAGGTCTTAACTCTTACTCTGGCCTAATAGCTAAAGTCTTAACTCTTAGTCTGGCCTAATAGCTAATGTCTTAGACACGTACTATGGCCTACAGGTTAAGGTCTTAACTCTTACTCTGGCCTAATGGTTAAGATCTTAACTCTTACTCTGGCCGAATAGCTAAGGTCTTAACTCTTACTCTAGCCTAATAGCTAAGGTCTTAGACTCGTACTATGGCCTACTGGTTAAGGTCTTAACTCTTACTCTGGCCTAATAGGTAAGGTCTTAACTCTTACTCTGGCCTACTGGTTAAGGTCTAAACTCTTACTCTGGCCTAATAGCTAAGGTCTTAGACTCGTACTATGGCCTACAGGTTAAGAACTTAACTCTTACTCTGGCCTACTGGTTAAGGTCCTAACTCTTACTCTGGCCGAATAGCTAAGGTCTTAGACTCGTACTCTGGCCTAATGGTTAAGGTCGTAACTCTTACTCTGGCCTACTGGTTAAGGTCTTAACTCTTACTCTGGCCTAACAGCTAAGGTCTTAGACTCGTACTATGGCCTACAGGTTAAGGTCTTAACTCTTACTCTGGCCTACTGGTTAAGGTCTTAACTCTTACTCTGGCCTAATAGCTAAGGTCTTAGACTCATATTCTGGCCTAATGGTTAATGTCTTAACTCTTACTCTGGCCTAATAGCTAAGGTCTTAGACTCGTACTCTGGCCTAATAGCTAAGGTCTTAGAATCGTACTCTGGCCTAATGGTTAAGTTCTTAACTCTTACTCTGGCCTAATAGCTAAGGTCTTAACTCTTACTCTGGCCTAATAGCTAAGGTCTTAGACTCGTACTATGGCCTACAGGTTAAGGTCTTAACTCTTACTCTGGCCTACTGGTTAAGGTCTTAATTCTTACTCTGACCTACTGGTTAAGGTCTTAACTCTTACTCTGGCCTAATAGCTAAGGTCTTAAACTCGTACTATGGCCTACAGGTTAAGATCTTAACTCTTACTCTGGCCTACTGGTTAAGGTCTTAAATCTTACTCTGGCCTAATAGCTAAGGTCTTAGACTCGTACTATGGCCTACTGGTTAAGGTCTTAACTCTTACTCTGGCCTAATAGCTAAGGTCTTAACTCTTACTCTGGCCTAATAGCTAAGGTCTTAACTCTTACTCTGGACTACTGGTTAAGGTCTTAACTCTTATTCTGGCCTAATAGCTAAGGTCTTAGACTCGTACTATGGCCTACAGGTTAAGGTCTTAACTCTTACTCTGACCTACTGGTTAAGGTCTTAACTCTTACTCTGGCCTACTGGTTAAGGTCTTAACTCTTACTCTGGCCTCATAGCTAAGGTCTTAGACTCGTACTCTGGCCTACAGGTTAAGGTCTTAACTCTTACTCTGGCCTAATGGTTAAGGTCTTAACTCTTACTCTGGCCTAATAGCTAAGGTCTTAACTCTTACTCTGGCCTACTGGTTAATGTCTTAACTTTTACTCTGGCCTACTGGTTAAGGTCTTAACTCTTACTCTGGCCTAATAGCTAAGGTCTTAGACTCGTACTCTGGCCTACTGGTTAAGGTCTTAACTCTTACTCTGGCCTAATAGCTAAGGTCTTAGACTCGTACTCTGGCCTACTGGCTAAGGTCTTAACTCTTACTCTGGCCTACTAGCTGAGGTCTTAACTCTTACTCTGGCCTAATAGCTAAGGTCGTAGACTCGTACTCTGGCCTAATGGTTAAGGTCTTAACTCTTACTCTGGCCTAATAGCTAAGGTCTTAACTCTTACTCTGGCCTAATAGCTAAGGTCTTAGACTCGTACTATGGTTTACAGGTTAAGGTCTTAACTCTTACTCTGGCCTACTGGTTAAGGTCTTAACTCTTACTCTGGCCTAATAGCTAAGGTCTTAGACTCATACTCTGGCCTAATGGTTAAGGTCTTAACCTCTACTCTGGCCTAATAGCTAAGGTCTTAGACTTGTACTCTGGCCTAATGGTTAAGGTCTTAACTCTTACTCTGGCCTAATAGCTAAGGTCTTAGACTCATACTCTGGCCTAATGGTTAAGGTCTTAACTCTTACTCTGGCCTACTGGTTAATGTCTTAACTCTTACTCTGGCCTAATAGCTAAGGTCTTAACTCTTACTCTGGCCTAATAGCTAAGGTCTTAGACTCGTACTCTGGCCTAATGGTTAAGGTCTTAACTCTTACTCTGGCCTAATAGCTAAGGTCTTAGACTCATACTATGGCCTACTGGTTAAGGTCTTAACTCTTACACTGGCCTACTGGTTAAGGTCTTAACTCTTACTCTGGCATACTGGATACGATCTTAACTCTTACTTTGGCCTAATAGCTAAGGTCTTAACTCTTACTCTGGCCTAATAGCTAAGGTCTTAGACTCGTACTCTGGCCTAATGGTTAAGGTCTTAACTCTTACTCTGGCCTACTGGTTAAGTTCTTAACTCTTACTCTGGCCTAACAGCTAAGGTCTTAGACTCGTACTATGGCCTACAGATTAAGGTCTTAACTCTTACTCTGGCCTACTGCTTAAGGTCTTTTTTTTTTTTTTTTTTTTTTAAACCGTTTATTGCAGTTTGTAAAAGTTACAGGTATGGGCCTACAACCACCCGGCCGGCCGCTAGAGTGACAAAAGCATATTGCTTACATACAGTAAAAGTCTCTTGGCAGTGCAGAGTAGTGAAACACGAGAAATCAATGTTGCAGGCCACATAGCTCCATGCCCACAGTACGGTTCCCTTTTCTCGAAACAAAACAACACCAAAAAACCACACCCGCAAGGCAACCCGCGATCCAAAGTGACAGCACGTGCTCCATAAGTGGGGGATCCAAACCAGCAGCAGAACTCTGAAGAGGGGAATGGGAGTAGATCAGGGACTGGGGGACCGCGTGCCCACGGCCGAGGGAGGGGGGCCGTCTAGGGAGACGGAGCAGGCGAGGCAGCCGGTAGCAGTGGCGGCTCACAAATACCCCCGCGGTAGGCGTTCCAGGGGCTGCTTAAGGTCTTACCTCTTACTCTGGCCTAATAGCTAAGGTCTTAGACTCATACTCTGGCCTAATGGTTAATGTCTTAACTCTTACTCTGGCCTAATAGCTAAGGTCTTAGACTTGTACTCTGGCCTAATGGTTAATGTCTTAACTCTTACTCTGGCATAATCGCTAAGGTCTTAACTCTTACTCCCGCCTACTGGTTAAGGTCTTAACTCTTACTCTGGCATAATAGCTAAGGTCTTAGACTTGTACTCTGGCCTATTGGTTAAGGACTTAACTCTTACTCTGGTCTACTGGTTAAGGTCTTAACTCTTACTCTGGCCTAATAGCTAAGGTCTTAAATCTTACTCTGGCCTACTGGTTAATGTCTTTACTCTTACTCTGGCCGACTGGTTAAGGTCTTAACTCTTTCTCTGGCCTAATAGCTAAGGTCTTAACTCTTACTCTGGCCTACTGGTTAAGGTCTTAACTCTTACTCTGGCATAATAGCTAAGACCATAACTCTTACGCTGGCCTACTGGTTAAGGTCTTAAGTCTTACTATGGCCTAATAGCTAAGGTCTTAGACTCGTACTCTGGCCTAATAGCTAAGGTCTTAGAATCGTACTCTGGCCTAATGGTTAAGTTCTTAACTCTTACTCTGGCCTAATAGCTAAGGTCTTAACTCTTACTCTGGCCTAATAGCTAAGGTCTTAGACTCGTACTATGGCCTACTGGTTAAGGTCTTAACTCTTACTCTGGCCTAATGGTTAAGGTATCAACTCTTACTCTGGCCTAATAGCTAAGGTCTTAGACTCGTACTCGGGCCTAATTGTTAATTTCTTAACTCTTTCTCTGGCCTACTGGTTAAGGTCTTAACTCTTACTCTGGCCTAATAGCTAAGTTCTTAACTCTTGCTCTGGCCTACTGGTTAAGGTCTTAACTCTTACTCTGGCCTAATAGCTAAGGTCTTAGACTCGTAGTCTGGCCTATTGGTTAAGGTCCTAACTCTTATTCTGGCCTACTGGTTAAGGTCTTAACTCTTACTCTGGCCTACTATCTAAGGTCTTAGACTCGTACTCTGGCCTAATGGCTAAGGTCTTAACTCTTACTCTGGCCTAATAGCTAAGGTCTTAACTCTTACTCTGGCCTAATGGTTAAGGTCTTAACTCTTACTCTGCCCTAATAGCTAAGGTCTTAGACTCATTCTCTGGCCTACCGGTTAAGGTCCTAACTCTTCCTCTGCCCTAATAGCTAAGACATTAACTCTTACGCTGGCCTACTGGTTAAGGTCTTAACTCTTACTCTGGCCTAATATCTAAGGTCTTAGACTCGTACTCTGGCCTAATGGCTAAGGTCTTAACTCTTACTCTGGCCTAATAGCTAAGGTCTTAACTCTTACTCTGGCCTAATGGTTAAGATCTTAACTCTAACTCTGGCCTAATAGCTAAGGTCTTAACTCTTACTCTGGCCTAATAGCTAAGGTCTTAGACTTGTCCCCTGGCCTAATGGTTAAGGTCTTAACTCTTACTCTGGCCTACTGGTTAAGGTCTTAACTCTTACTCTGGCCTAATAGCTAAGATCTTAACTCTTACTCTGGCCTAATAGCTAAGGTCTTATACTCGTACTCTGGCCTAATGCTTAAGGTCTTAACTCTTACTCTGGCCTACTGGTTAAGGTCTTAACTCTTACTCTGGCCTACTGGATAAGGTCTTAACTCTTACGCTGGCCTAATAGCTAAGGTCTTAACTCTTACTCTGGCCTACTGGTTAAGGTCTTAACTCTTACTCTGGCCTAATAGCTAAGACCTTAACTCTTACGCCGGCCTACTGGTTAAGGTCTTAACTCTTACTCTGGCCTAATAGCTAAGGTCTTAGACTCGTACTCTGGCCTAATGGTTAAGGTCTTCACTCTTACTCTGGCCTAATAGCTAAGGCCCTAACTCTCCCTCTGGCCTAATGGTTAAGGTCTTAACTCTTACTCTGGCCTAATAGCTAAAGTCTTAACTCTAACTCTGGCCTAATAGCTAAGGTCTTGGACTCATACTATGGCCTACAGGTTAAGGTCTTAACTCTTACTCTGGCCTAATGGTTAAGGTCTTAAATCTTACTCTGGCCTAATAGCTAAGGTCTTAGACTCGTACTCTGGCCTAATGGTTAAGATCTTAACTCTTACTCTTGCCTAATAGCTAAGGTCTTAGACTCGTACTCTGGCCTAATAGCTAAGGTCTTAACACTTACTCTGGCCTAATAGCTAAGGTCTTAGACTCGTCCTCTGGCCTAATTGTTAAGGTCTTAACTCTTACTCTGGCCTTCTGGTTAAGGTCTTAACTCTTACTCTGGCCTAATAGCTAAGGTCTTAACTCTTACTCTGGCCTAATAGCTAAGGTCTTAGACTCGTACTCTGACCTAATGGTTAAGGTCTTAACTCTTACTCTGGCCTACTGGTTAAGGTCATAACTCTTACTCTGGCCTACTGGTTAACGTCTTAACTCTTACTCTGGCCTAATAGCTAAGGTCTTAACTCTTACTCTGGAATACTGGTTAAGGTCTTAACTCTTAATCTGGCCTAATAGCTAAGGTCTTAGACTCGTACTCTGGCCTAATGGTTAAGGTCTTAACTCTTACTCTGGCCTAATAGCTAAGGCCCTAACTCTCACTCTGGCCTAATGGTTAAGGTCTTAACTGTTACTCTGGCCTAATAGCTAAAGTCTTAACTCTTACTCTGGCCTAATAGCTAAGGTCTTAGACACGTACTATGGCCTACAGGTTAAGGTCTTAACTGTTACTCTGACCTAATGGTTAAGATCTTAACTCTTACTCTGGCCTAATAGCTAAGGTCTTAACTCTTACTCTAGCCTAATAGCTAAGGTCTTAGACTCGTAATATGGCCTACTGGTTAAGGTCTTAACTCTTACTCTGGCCTAATAGCTAAGGTCTTAACTCTTACTCTGGCCTACTTGTTAAGGTCTAAACTCTTACTCTGGCCTAATAGCTAAGGTCTTAGACTCATACTATGGCCTACAGGTTAAGAACCTAACTCTTACTCTGGCCTACTGGTTAAGGTCTTAACTCTTACTCTGGCCTAATAGCTAAGGTCTTAGACTCGTACTCTGGCCTAATGGTTAAGGTCTTAACTCTTACTCTGGCCTAACAGCTAAGGTCTTAGACTCGTACTATGGCCTACAGGTTAAGGTCTTAACTCTTACTCTGGCCTACTTGTTAAGGTCTTAACTCTAACTCTGGCCTAATAGCTAAGGTCTTAGACTCATACTCTGGCCTAATGGTTAATGTCTTAACTCTTACTCTGGCCTAATAGCTAAGGTCTTAGACTGGTACTCTGGCCTAATGGTTAAGGTCTTAACTCTTACTCTGGCCTAATCGCTAAGGTCTTAACTCTTACTCTGGCCTACTGGTTAACGTCTTAACTCTTACTCTGGCCTAATAGCTAAGGTCTTAGACTCGTACTCTGGCCTAATGGTTAAGGACTTAAGTCTTACTCTGGCCTACTGGTTAAAGTCTTAACTCTTACTCTGGCCTAATAGCTAAGGTCTTAACTCTTACTCTGGCCTACTAGTTAAGGTCTTTACTCTTACTCTGGCCTACTGGTTAAGGTCTTAACTCTTACTCTGGCCTAATAGCTAAGGTCTTAACTCTTACTCTGGCCTACTGGTTAAGGTCTTAACTCTTACTCTGGCCTAATAGCTAAGACCTTAACTCTTACGCTGGCCTACTGGTTAACCATTAACAATAATGGGGTAACCCAGTAACCCTCAGAACCTGGGCATTTTAGCAAAACAAAAAACAATGGTTCTGTTGGGAATTAGCTAACCTTTGTTAGACATGTACTCAATACATATGATTGAAATAATCATTCAATGAATAACACACTTACACACACATAGGCCAAGGCAAGAGTGTCTGAAATTCAATTCTTTTTTTACTCTGTTGTGTAAATCACCAAAATTATTTAGCAAAAGTATTTACAGGACTAACCAACCAAAAAACATATAAGACATAGAACAATTAGTGACTGAACATGGTGTTGACCACAATTTCACATATAACATATACCATATATATACAATGACGGACAAAAAATTTTTTCAAAACAAATTTTTCAAACAAAGGTCCAACTTTCAAAGCATAAGCCACAAACGGATATAGTTCTCCGAATTCTAATTGTGGGATTGCGTGGACCAATTGAGTAAGCAACGTCGACGTTTCGACCCTATGTAGTAGTGCCCGTTTCTAAGCATCTAAGGCGGGTCTTCATCAGGACAAACAATAAGGATGGCGGCCTGATAATAAACAGTAACAGGGTTTGAATTCCTGGTATCACGAGTTAAATGGGTGTCAGCCGATACCTGACTGGAAGGTCTATTCTTGAAAGTAATTTGTTCCACTGGAGAATGGTGGTGCCGTCAAAACGATCGCCACAGTTATAGGAAGCCGGGGAGACGTCCGAGTCCGTCTGTTCTTCAGCCGCTATCTTACTCTGGCCTAATAGCTAAAGTCTTAACTCTTAGTCTGGCCTAATAGCTAATGTCTTAGACACGTACTATGGCCTACAGGTTAAGGTCTTAACTCTTACTCTTACTCTGGCCTAATGGTTAAGATCTTAACTCTTACTCTGGCCGAATAGCAAAGGTCTTAACTCTTACTCTAGCCTAATAGCTAAGGTCTTAGACTCGTACTATGGCCTACTGGTTAAGGTCTTAACTCTTACTCTGGCCTAATAGCTAAGGTCTTAACTCTTACTCTGGCCTACTGGTTAAGGTCTAAACTCTTACTCTGGCCTAATAGCTAAGGTCTTAGACTCGTACTATGGCCTACAGGTTAAGAACTTAACTCTTACTCTGGCCTACTGGTTAAGGTCCTAACTCTTACTCTGGCCTAATAGCTAAGGTCTTAGACTCGTACTCTGGCCTAATGGTTAAGGTCGTAACTCTTACTCTGGCCTACTGGTTAAGGTCTTAACTCTTACTCTGGCCTAACAGCTAAGGTCTTAGACTCGTACTATGGCCTACAGGTTAAGGTCTTAACTCTTACTCTGGCCTACTGGTTAAGGTCTTAACTCTTACTCTGGCCTAATAGCTAAGGTCTTAGACTCATATTCTGGCCTAATGGTTAATGTCTTAACTCTTACTCTGGCCTAATAGCTAAGGTCTTAGACTCATACTCTGGCCTAATGGTTAAGGTCTTAACTCTTACTCTGGCCTAATCGCTAAGGTCTTAACTCTTACTCTGGCCTACTGGTTAAGGTCTTAACTCTTACTCTGGCCTAATAGCTAAGGTCTTAGACTCGTACTATGGCCTACAGGTTAAGGTCTTAACTCTTACTCTGGCCTACTGGTTAAGGTCTTAACTCTTACTCTGGCCTTATAGCTAAGGTCTTAGACTTGTACTATGGCCTAATAGCTGATGTCTTAGACTCGTACTCTGGCCTAATGGTTAAGGTCTTAACTCTTACTCTGGCCTAATAGCTAAGGTCTTAACTCTTACTCTGGCCTAATAGCTAAGGTCTTAGACTCGTACTATGGCCTTCAGGTTAAGGTCTTAACTCTTACTCTGGCCTACTGGTTAAGGTCTTAACTCTTACTCTGACCTACTGGTTAAGGTCTTAACTCTTACTCTGGCCTATCAGCTAAGGTCTTAAACTCGTACTATGGCCTACAGGTTAAGATCTTAACTCTTACTCTGGCCTACTGGTTAAGGTCTTAAATCTTACTCTGGCCTAATAGCTAAGGTCTTAGACTCGTACTATGGCCTACTGGTTAAGGTCTTAACTCTTACTCTGGCCTAATACATAAGGTCTTAACTCTTACTCTGGCCTAATAGCTAAGGTCTTAACTCTTACTCTGGACTACTGGTTAAGGTCTTAACTCTTACTCTGGCCTAATAGCTAAGGTCTTAGACTCGTACTATGGCCTACAGGTTAAGGTCTTAACTCTTACTCTGGCCTACTGGTTAAGGTCTTAACTCTTACTCTGGCCTACTGGTTAAGGTCTTAACTCTTACTCTGGCCTCATAGCTAAGGTCTTAGACTCGTACTCTGGCCTATAGGTTAAGGTCTTAACTCTTACTCTGTCCTAATGGTTAAGGTCTTAACTCTTACTCTGGCCAAATAGCTAAGGTCTTAACTCTTACTCTGGCCTACTGGTTAAGGTCTTAACTTTTACTCTGGCCTACTGGTTAAGGTCTTAACTCTTACTCTGGCCTAATAGCTAAGGTCTTAGACTCGTACTCTGGCCTAGTGGTTAAGGTCTTAACTCTTACTCTGGCCTAATAGCTAAGGTCTTAGACTCATACTCTGGCCTACTGGCTAAGGTCTTAACTCATACTCTGGCCTACTAGCTGAGGTCTTAACTCTTACTCTGGCCTAATAGCTAAGGTCTTAGACTCGTACTCTGGCCTAATGGTTAAGGTCTTAACTCTTACTCTGGCCTAATAGCTAAGGTCTTAACTCTTACTCTGGCCTAATAGCTAAGGTCTTAGACTCGTACTATGGTCTACAGGTTAAGGTCTTAACTCTTACTCTGGCCTACTGGTTAAGGTCTTAACTCTTACTCTGGCCTAATAGCTAAGGTCTTAGACTCATACTCTGGCCTAATGGTTAAGGTCTTAACTCTTACTCTGGCCTAATAGCTAAGGTCTTAGACTCGTACTCTGGCCTAATGGTTAAGGTCTTAACTCTTACTCTGGCCTAATAGCTAAGGTCTTAGACTCATACTCTGGCCTAATGGTTAAGGTCTTAACTCTTACTCTGGCCTACTGGTTAATGTATTAACTCTTACTCTTGCCTAATAGCTAAGGTCTTAACTCTTAATCTGGCCTAATAACTAAGGTCTTAACTCTTACTCTGGCCTAATAGCTAAGGTCTTAGACTCGTACTCTGGCCTAATGGTTAAGGTCTTAACTCTTACTCTGGCCTAATAGCTAAGGTCTTAACTCTTACTCTGGCATAATAGCTAAGGTCTTAGACTCGTACTCTGGCCTACAGGTTAAGGTCTTAACTCTTACTCTGTCCTAATGGTTAAGGTCTTAACTCTTACTCTGGCCTAATAGCTAAGGTCTTAGACTCGTACTCTGGCCTAATAGCTAAGGTCTTAGACTCGTTCTCTGGCCTAATGGTTAAGGTCTTAACTCTTACTCTGGCCTACTGGCTAAGGTCTTAACTCTTACTCTGGCCTAATAGCTAAGGTCTTAACTCTTACTCTGGCCTAATAGCTAAGGTCTTAACTCTTACTCTGGCCTAATAGCTAAGGTCTGAGACTCGTACTATGGTCTACAGGTTAAGGTCTTAACTCTTACTCTGGCCCACTGGTTAAGGTCTTAACTCTTACTCTGGCCTCATAGCTAAGGTCTTAGACTCGTACTCTGGCCTACAGGTTAAGGTCTTAACTCTTACTCTGGCCTTATGGTTAAGGTCTTAACTCTTACTCTGGCCTAATAGCTAAGGTCTTAACTCTTACTCTGGCCTACTGGTTAAGGTCTTAACTTTTACTCTGGCCTACTGGTTAAGGTCTTAACTCTTACTCTGGCCTAATAGCTAAGGTCTTAGACTCGTACTCTGGCCTACTGGTTAAGGTCTTAACTCTTACTCTGGCCTAATACCTAAGGTCTTAGACTCGTACTCTGGCCTACTGGCTAAGGTCTTAACTCTTACTCTGGCCTAATAGCTGAGGTCTTAACTCTTACTCTGGCCTAATAGCTAAGGTCTTAGACTCGTACTTCGGCCTAATGGTTAAGGTCTTAACTCTTACTCTGGCCTAATAGCTAAGGTCTTAACTCTTACTCTGGCCTAATAGCTAAGGTCTGAGACTCGTACTATGGTCTACAGGTTAAGGTCTTAACTCTTGCTCTGGCCTACAGGTTAAGGTCTTAACTCTTACTCTGGCCTACTGGTTAAGGTCTTAACTTTTACTCTTGCCTAATAGCTAAGGTCTTAGACTCATACTCTGGCCTAATGGTTAAGGTCTTAACTCTTACTCTGGCCTAATAGCTAAGGTCTTAACTCTTACTCTGGCCTAATGGTTAAGGTCTTAACTCTTACTCTGGCCTAATGGCTAAGGTCTTAACTCTTACTCTGGCCTAATAGCTGATGTCTTAGACTCGTTCTCTGGCCTAATGGTTAATGTCTTAACTCTTACTCTGGCCTAATAGCTAAGGTCTTAACTCTTACTCTGGCCTAATAGCTAAGGTCTTAGACTCGTACTGTGGCCTACAGGTTAAGGTCTTAACTCTTACTCTGGCCTACTGGTTAAGGTCTTAACTCTTACTCTGACCTACTGGTTAAGGTCTTAACTCTTACTCTGGCCTAATAGCTAAGGTCTTAAACTCGTACTATGGCCTACAGGTTAAGATCTTAACTCTTACTCTGGCCTACTGGTTAAGGTCTTAAATCTTACTCTGGCCTAATAGCTAAGGTCTTAGACTCGCACTATGGCCTGCTGATTAAGGTCTTAACTCTTACTCTGGCCTAATAGCTAAGGTCTTAACTCTTACTCTGGCCTAATAGCTAAGGTCTTAACTCTTACTCTGGCCTACTGGTTAAGGTCTTAACTCTTACTCAGGCCTAATAGCTAAGGTCTTAGACTCATACTCTGGCCTACTGGCTAAGGTCTTAACTCATACTCTGGCCTACTAGCTGAGGTCTTAACTCTTACACTGGCCTAATAGCTAAGGTCTTAGACTCGTACTCTGGCCTAATGGTTAAGGTCTTAACTCTTACTCTGGCCTAATAGCTAAGGTCTTAACTCTTACTCTGGCCTAATAGCTAAGGTCTTCGACTCGTACTATGGTCTACAGGTTAAGGTCTTAACTCTTACTCTGGCCTACTGGTTAAGGTCTTAACTCTTACTCTGGCCTAATAGCTAAGGTCTTAGACTCATACTCTGGCCTAATGGTTAAGGTCTTAACTCTTACTCTGGCCTAATAGCTAAGGTCTTTGACTCGTACTCTGGCCTAATGGTTAAGGTCTTAACTCTTACTCTGGCCTAATAGCTAAGGTCTTAGACTCATACTCTGGCCTAATGGTTAAGGTCTTAACTCTTACTCTGGCCTACTGGTTAATGTATTAACTCTTACTCTGGCCTAATAGCTAAGGTCTTAACTTTTAATCTGGCCTAATAGCTAAGGTCTTAACTCTTACTCTGGCCTACTGGTTAAGGTCTTAACTCTTACTCTGGCCTAATAGCTAAGGTCTTAGACACGTACTCTGGCCCAATGGTTAAGGTCTTAACTCTTACTCTGGCCTAATAGCTAAGGTCTTAGACTCGTACTCTGGCCTAATGGTTAAGGTCTTAACTCTTACTCTGGCCTAATAGCTAAGGTGTTAACTCTTACTCTGGCATAATAGCTAAGGTCTTAGACTCGTACTCTGGCCTACAGGTTAAGGTCTTAACTCTTACTCTGTCCTAATGGTTAAGGTCTTAACTCTTACTCTGGCCTAATAGCTAAGGTCTTAGACTCGTACTCTGACCTAATAGCTAAGGTCTTAGACTCGTACTATGGTCTACAGGTTAAGGTCTTAACTCTTACTCTGGCCTACTGGTTAAGGTCTTAACTCTTACTCTGGCCTCATAGCTAAGGTCTTAGACTCGTACTCTGGCCTACAGGTTAAGGTCTTAACTCTTACTCTGGCCTTATGGTTAAGGTCTTAACTCTTACTCTGGCCTAATAGCTAAGGTCTTAACTCTTACTCTGGCCTACTGGTTAAGGTCTTAACTTTTACTCTGGCCTACTGGTTAAGGTCTTAACTCTTACTCTGGCCTAATAGCTAAGGTCTTAGACTCGCACTCTGGCCTACTGGTTAAGGTCTTAACTCTTACTCTGGCCTAATAGCTAAGGTCTTAGACTCGTACTCTGGCCTACTGGCTAAGGTCTTAACTCTTACTCTGGCCTAATAGCTGAGGTCTTAACTCTTACTCTGGCCTAATAGCTAAGGTCTTAGACTCGTACTCTGGCCTAGTGGTTAAGGTCTTAACTCTTACTCTGGCCTAATAGCTAAGGTCTTAGACTCATACTCTGGCCTACTGGCTAAGGTCTTAACTCATACTCTGGCCTACTAGCTGAGGTCTTAACTCTTACTCTGGCCTAATAGCTAAGGTCTTAGACTTGTACTCTGGCCTAATGGTTAAGGTCTTAACTCTTACTCTGGCCTAATAGCTAAGGTCTTAACTCTTACTCTGGCCTAATAGCTAAGGTCTTCTGACTCGTACTATGGTCTACAGGTTAAGGTCTTAACTTTTACTCTGGCCTACTGGTTAAGGTCTTAACTCTTACTCTGGCCTAATAGCTAAGGTCTTAGACTCATACTCTGGCCTAATGGTTAAGGTCTTAACTCTTACTCTGGCCTAATAGCTAAGGTCTTTGACTCGTACTCTGGCCTAATGGTTAAGGTCTTAACTCTTACTCTGGCCTAATAGCTAAGGTCTTAGACTCATACTCTGGCCTAATGGTTAAGGTCTTAACTCTTACTCTGGCCTACTGGTTAATGTATTCACTCTTACTCTGGCCTAATAGCTAAGGTCTTAACTCTTAATCTGGCCTAATAGTTAAGGTCTTAACTCTTACTCTGGCCTACTGGTTAAGGTCTTAACTCTTACTCTGGCCTAATAGCTAAGGTCTTAGACACGTACTCTGGCCCAATGGTTAAGGTCTTAACTCTTACTCTGGCCTAATAGCTAAGGTCTTAGACTCGTACTCTGGCCTAATGGTTAAGGTCTTAACTCTTACTCTGGCCTAATAGCTAAGGTCTTAACTCTTACTCTGGCATAATAGCTAAGGTCTTAGACTCGTACTCTGGCCTACAGGTTAAGGTCTTAACTCTTACTCTGTCCTAATGGTTAAGGTCTTAACTCTTACTCTGGCCTAATAGCTAAGGTCTTAGACTCGTACTCTGGCCTAATAGCTAAGGTCTTAGACTCGTACTCTGGCCTACTGGCTAAGGTCTTAACTCTTACTCTGGCCTAATAGCTGAGGTCTTAACTCTTACACTGGCCTAATAGCTAAGGTCTTAGACTCGTACTCTGGCCTAATGGTTAATGTCTTAACTCTTACTCTGGCCTAATAGCTAAGGTCTTAACTCTTACTCTGGCATAATAGCTAAGGTCTTAGACTCGTACTCTGGCCTACAGGTTAAGGTCTTAACTCTTACTCTGTCCTAATGGTTAAGGTCTTAACTCTTACTCTGGCCTAATACCTAAGGTCTTAACTCTTACTCTGGCCTAATAGCTAAGGTCTTAACTCTTACTCTGGACTACTGGTTAAGGTCTTAACTCTTACTCTGGCCTAATAGCTAAGGTCTTAGACTCGTACTATGGCCTACAGGTTAAGGTCTTAACTCTTACTCTGGCCTACTGGTTAAGGTCTTAACTCTAACTCTGGCCTACTGGTTAAGGTCTTAACTCTTACTCTGGCCTCATAGCTAAGGTCTTAGACTCGTACTCTGGCCTACAGGTTAATGTCTTAACTCTTACTCTGTCCTAATGGTTAAGGTCTTAACTCTTACTCTGGCCAAATAGCTAAGGTCTTAACTCTTACTCTGGCCTACTGGTTAAGGTCTTAACTTTTACTCTGGCCTACTGGTTAAGGTCTTAACTCTTACTCTGGCCTAATAGCTAAGGTCTTAGACTCGTACTCTGGCCTAGTGGTTAAGGTCTTAACTCTTACTCTGGCCTAATAGCTAAGGTCTTAGACTCATACTCTGGCCTACTGGCTAAGGTCTTAACTCATACTCTGGCCTACTAGCTGAGGTCTTAACTCTTACTCTGGCCTAATAGCTAAGGTCTTAGACTCGTACTCTGGCCTAATGGTTAAGGTCTTAACTCTTACTCTGGCCTAATAGCTAAGGTCTTAACTCTTACTCTGGCCTAATAGCTAAGGTCTTTGACTCGTACTATGGTCTACAGGTTAAGGTCTTAACTCTTACTCTGGCCTACTGGTTAAGGTCTTAACTCTTACTCTGGCCTAATAGCTAAGGTCTTAGACTCATACTCTGGCCTAATGGTTAAGGTCTTAACTCTTACTCTGGCCTAATAGCTAAGGTCTTAGACTCATACTCTGGCCTAATGGTTAAGGTCTTAACTCTTACTCTGGCCTAATAGCTAAGGTCTTAGACTCATACTCTGGCCTAATGGTTAAGGTCTTAACTCTTACTCTGGCCTACTGGTTAATGTATTAACTCTTACTCTGGCCTAATAGCTAAGGTCTTAACTCTTAATCTGGCCTAATAACTAAGGTCTTAACTCTTACTCTGGCCTACTGGTTAAGGTCTTAACTCTTACTCTGGCCTAATAGCTAAGGTCTTAGACACGTACTCTGGCCCAATGGTTAAGGTCTTAACTCTTACTCTGGCCTAATAGCTAAGGTCTTAGACTCGTACTCTGGCCTAATGGTTAAGGTCTTAACTCTTACTCTGGCCTAATAGCTAAGGTCTTAACTCTTACTCTGGCATAATAGCTAAGGTCTTAGACTCGTACTCTGGCCTACAGGTTAAGGTCTTAACTCTTACTCTGTCCTAATGGTTAAGGTCTTAACTCTTACTCTGGCCTAATAGCTAAGGTCTTAGACTCGTACTCTGGCCTAATAGCTAAGGTCTTAGACTCGTACTCTGGCCTAATGGTTAAGGTCTTAACTCTTACTCTGGCCTACTGGCTAAGGTCTTAACTCTTACTCTGGCCTAATAGCTAAGGTCTTAGACTCGTACTCTGGCCTACTGGTTAAGGTCTTAACTCTTACTCTGGCCTAATACCTAAGGTCTTAGACTCGTACTCTGGCCTACTGGCTAAGGTCTTTACTCTTACTCTGGCCTAATAGCTGAGGTCTTAACTCTTACTCTGGCCTAATAGCTAAGGTCTTCTGACTCGTACTATGGTCTACAGGTTAAGGTCTTAACTCTTACTCTGGCCTACTGGTTAAGGTCTTAACTCTTACTCTGGCCTAATAGCTAAGGTCTTAGACTCATACTCTGGCCTAATGGTTAAGGTCTTAACTCTTACTCTGGCCTAATAGCTAAGGTCTTTGACTCATACTCTGGCCTAATGGTTAAGGTCTTAACTCTTACTCTGGCCTAATAGCTAAGGTCTTAGACTCATGCTCTGGCCTAATGGTTAAGGTCTTAACTCTTACTCTGGCCTACTGGTTAATGTATTCACTCTAACTCTGGCCTAATAGCTAAGGTCTTAACTCTTAATCTGGCCTAATAGCTAAGGTCTTAACTCTTACTCTGGCCTACTGGTTAAGGTCTTAACTCTTACTCTGGCCTAATAGCTAAGGTCTTAGACACGTACTCTGGCCCAATGGTTAAGGTCTTAACTCTTACTCTGGCCTAATAGCTAAGGTCTTAGACTCGTACTCTGGCCTAATGGTTAAGGTCTTAACTCTTACTCTGGCCTAATAGCTAAGGTCTTAACTCTTACTCTGGCATAATAGCTAAGGTCTTAGACTCGTACTCTGGCCTACAGGTTAAGGTCTTAACTCTTACTCTGTCCTAATGGTTAAGGTCTTAACTCTTACTCTGGCCTAATAGCTAAGGTCTTAGACTCGTACTCTGGCCTAATAGCTAAGGTCTTAGACTCGTACTCTGGCCTACTGGCTAAGGTCTTAACTCTTACTCTGGCCTAATAGCTGAGGTCTTAACTCTTACACTGGCCTAATAGCTAAGGTCTTAGACTCGTACTCCGGCCTAATGGTTAATGTCTTAACTCTTACTCTGGCCTAATAGCTAAGGTCTTAACTCTTACTCTGGCATAATAGCTAAGGTCTTAGACTCGTAGTCTGGCCTACAGGTTAAGGTCTTAACTCTTACTCTGTCCTAATGGTTAAGGTCTTAACTCTTACTCTGGCCTAATACCTAAGGTCTTAACTCTTACTCTGGCCTAATAGCTAAGGTCTTAACTCTTACTCTGGACTACTGGTTAAGGTCTTAACTCTTACTCTGGCCTAATAGCTAAGGTCTTAGACTCGTACTATGGCCTACAGGTTAGGGTCTTAACTCTTACTCTGGCCTACTGGTTAAGGTCTTAACTCTTACTCTGGCCTACTGGTTAAGGTCTTAACTCTTACTCTGGCCTCATAGCTAAGGTCTTAGACTCGTACTATGGCCTACAGGTTAAGGTCTTAACTCTTACTCTGGCCTACTGGTTAAGGTCTTAACTCTAACTCTGGCCTACTGGTTAAGGTCTTAACTCTTACTCTGGCCTCATAGCTAAGGTCTTAGACTCGTACTCTGGCCTACAGGTTAATGTCTTAACTCTTACTCTGTCCTAATGGTTAAGGTCTTAACTCTTACTCTGGCCAAATAGCTAAGGTCTTAACTCTTACTCTGGCCTACTGGTTAAGGTCTTAACTTTTACTCTGGCCTACTGGTTAAGGTCTTAACTCTTACTCTGGCCTAATAGCTAAGGTCTTAGACTCGTACTCTGGCCTAGTGGTTAAGGTCTTAACTCTTACTCTGGCCTAATAGCTAAGGTCTTAGACTCATACTCTGGCCTACTGGCTAAGGTCTTAACTCATACTCTGGCCTACTAGCTGAGGTCTTAACTCTTACTCTGGCCTAATAGCTAAGGTCTTAGACTCGTACTCTGGCCTAATGGTTAAGGTCTTAACTCTTACTCTGGCCTAATAGCTAAGGTCTTAACTCTTACTCTGGCCTAATAGCTAAGGTCTTTGACTCGTACTATGGTCTACAGGTTAAGGTCTTAACTCTTACTCTGGCCTACTGGTTAAGGTCTTAACTCTTACTCTGGCCTAATAGCTAAGGTCTTAGACTCATACTCTGGCCTAATGGTTAAGGTCTTAACTCTTACTCTGGCCTAATAGCTAAGGTCTTAGACTCATACTCTGGCCTAATGGTTAAGGTCTTAACTCTTACTCTGGCCTAATAGCTAAGGTCTTAGACTCATACTCTGGCCTAATGGTTAAGGTCTTAACTCTTACTCTGGCCTACTGGTTAATGTATTAACTCTTACTCTGGCCTAATAGCTAAGGTCTTAACTCTTAATCTGGCCTAATAACTAAGGTCTTAACTCTTACTCTGGCCTACTGGTTAAGGTCTTAACTCTTACTCTGGCCTAATAGCTAAGGTCTTAGACACGTACTCTGGCCCAATGGTTAAGGTCTTAACTCTTACTCTGGCCCAATAGCTAAGGTCTTAGACTCGTACTCTGGCCTAATGGTTAAGGTCTTAACTCTTACTCTGGCCTAATAGCTAAGGTCTTAACTCTTACTCTGGCATAATAGCTAAGGTCTTAGACTCGTACTCTGGCCTACAGGTTAAGGTCTTAACTCTTACTCTGTCCTAATGGTTAAGGTCTTAACTCTTACTCTGGCCTAATAGCTAAGGTCTTAGACTCGTACTCTGGCCTAATAGCTAAGGTCTTAGACTCGTACTCTGGCCTAATGGTTAAGGTCTTAACTCTTACTCTGGCCTACTGGCTAAGGTCTTAACTCTTACTCTGGCCTAATAGCTAAGGTCTTAGACTCGTACTCTGGCCTACTGGTTAAGGTCTTAACTCTTACTCTGGCCTAATACCTAAGGTCTTAGACTCGAACTCTGGCCTACTGGCTAAGGTCTTTACTCTTACTCTGGCCTAATAGCTGAGGTCTTAACTCTTACTCTGGCCTAATAGCTAAGGTCTTCTGACTCGTACTATGGTCTACAGGTTAAGGTCTTAACTCTTACTCTGGCCTACTGGTTAAGGTCTTAACTCTTACTCTGGCCTAATAGCTAAGGTCTTAGACTCATACTCTGGCCTAATGGTTAAGGTCTTAACTCTTACTCTGGCCTAATAGCTAAGGTCTTTGACTCGTACTCTGGCCTAATGGTTAAGGTCTTAACTCTTACTCTGGCCTAATAGCTAAGGTCTTAGACTCATACTCTGGCCTAATGGTTAAGGTCTTAACTCTTACTCTGGCCTACTGGTTAATGTATTCACTCTAACTCTGGCCTAATAGCTAAGGTCTTAACTCTTAATCTGGCCTAATAGCTAAGGTCTTAACTCTTACTCTGGCCTACTGGTTAAGGTCTTAACTCTTACTCTGGCCTAATAGCTAAGGTCTTAGACACGTACTCTGGCCCAATGGTTAAGGTCTTAACTCTTACTCTGGCCTAATAGCTAAGGTCTTAGACTCGTACTCTGGCCTAATGGTTAAGGTCTTAACTCTTACTCTGGCCTAATAGCTAAGGTCTTAACTCTTACTCTGGCATAATAGCTAAGGTCTTAGACTCGTACTCTGGCCTACAGGTTAAGGTCTTAACTCTTACTCTGTCCTAATGGTTAAGGTCTTAACTCTTACTCTGGCCTAATAGCTAAGGTCTTAGACTCGTACTCTGGCCTAATAGCTAAGGTCTTAGACTCGTACTCTGGCCTACTGGCTAAGGTCTTAACTCTTACTCTGGCCTAATAGCTGAGGTCTTAACTCTTACACTGGCCTAATAGCTAAGGTCTTAGACTCGTACTCCGGCCTAATGGTTAATGTCTTAACTCTTACTCTGGCCTAATAGCTAAGGTCTTAACTCTTACTCTGGCATAATAGCTAAGGTCTTAGACTCGTAGTCTGGCCTACAGGTTAAGGTCTTAACTCTTACTCTGTCCTAATGGTTAAGGTCTTAACTCTTACTCTGGCCTAATACCTAAGGTCTTAACTCTTACTCTGGCCTAATAGCTAAGGTCTTAACTCTTACTCTGGACTACTGGTTAAGGTCTTAACTCTTACTCTGGCCTAATAGCTAAGGTCTTAGACTCGTACTATGGCCTACAGGTTAGGGTCTTAACTCTTACTCTGGCCTACTGGTTAAGGTCTTAACTCTTACTCTGGCCTACTGGTTAAGGTCTTAACTCTTACTCTGGCCTCATAGCTAAGGTCTTAGACTCGTACTCTGGCCTACAGGTTAAGGTCTTAACTCTTACTCTGTCCTAATGGTTAAGGTCTTAACTCTTACTCTGGCCAAATAGCTAAGGTCTTAACTCTTACTCTGGCCTACTGGTTAAGGTCTTAACTTTTACTCTGGCCTACTGGTTAAGGTCTTAACTCTTACTCTGGCCTAATAGCTAAGGTCTTAGACTCGTACTCTGGCCTAGTGGTTAAGGTCTTAACTCTTACTCTGGCCTAATAGCTAAGGTCTTAGACTCATACTCTGGCCTACTGGCTAAGGTCTTAACTCATACTCTGGCCTACTAGCTGAGGTCTTAACTCTTACTCTGGCCTAATAGCTAAGGTCTTAGACTCGTACTCTGGCCTAATGGTTAAGGTCTTAACTCTTACTCTGGCCTAATAGCTAAGGTCTTAACTCTTACTCTGGCCTAATAGCTAAGGTCTTTGACTCGTACTATGGTCTACAGGTTAAGGTCTTAACTCTTACTCTGGCCTACTGGTTAAGGTCTTAACTCTTACTCTGGCCTAATAGCTAAGGTCTTAGACTCATACTCTGGCCTAATGGTTAAGGTCTTAACTCTTACTCTGGCCTAATAGCTAAGGTCTTAGACTCGTACTCTGGCCTAATGGTTAAGGTCTTAACTCTTACTCTGGCCTAATAGCTAAGGTCTTAGAGTCATACTCTGGCCTAATGGTTAAGGTCTTAACTCTTACTCTGGCCTACTGGTTAATGTATTAACTCTTACTCTGGCCTAATAGCTAAGGTCTTAACTCTTAATCTGGCCTAATAACTAAGGTCTTAACTCTTACTCTGGCCTACTGGTTAAGGTCTTAACTCTTAATCTGGCCTAATAGCTAAGGTCTTAGACACGTACTCTGGCCCAATGGTTAAGGTCTTAACTCTTACTCTGGCCTAATAGCTAAGGTCTTAGACTCGTACTCTGGCCTAATGGTTAAGGTCTTAACTCTTACTCTGGCCTAATAGCTAAGGTCTTAACTCTTACTCTGGCATAATAGCTAAGGTCTTAGACTCGTACTCTGGCCTACAGGTTAAGGTCTTAACTCTTGCTCTGTCCTAATGGTTAAGGTCTTAACTCTTACTCTGGCCTAATAGCTAAGGTCTTAGACTCGTACTCTGGCCTAATAGCTAAGGTCTTAGACTCGTACTCTGGCCTAATGGTTAAGGTCTTAACTCTTACTCTGGCCTACTGGCTAAGGTCTTAACTCTTACTCTGGCCTAATAGCTAAGGTCTTAGACTCGTACTCTGGCCTACTGGTTAAGGTCTTAACTCTTACTCTGGCCTAATACCTAAGGTCTTAGACTCGTACTCTGGCCTACTGGCTAAGGTCTTTACTCTTACTCTGGCCTAATAGCTGAGGTCTTAACTCTTACTCTGGCCTAATAGCTAAGGTCTTCTGACTCGTACTATGGTCTACAGGTTAAGGTCTTAACTCTTACTCTGGCCTACTGGTTAAGGTCTTAACTCTTACTCTGGCCTAATAGCTAAGGTCTTAGACTCCTACT
The DNA here is from genome assembly GCF_964204655.1 of Triturus cristatus. Taxonomy (NCBI): domain Eukaryota; kingdom Metazoa; phylum Chordata; class Amphibia; order Caudata; family Salamandridae; genus Triturus; species Triturus cristatus. Next base: position 1,088,493,688 of record NC_140589.1, on the reverse strand, counting down.
CTGGCCTAATGGTTAAGGTCTTAACTCTTACTTTGGCCTAATAGCTAAGGTCTTTGACTCGTACTCTGGCCTAATGGTTAAGGTCTTAACTCTTACTCTTGCCTAATAGCTAAGGTCTTAGACTCATACTCTGGCCTAATGGTTAAGGTCTTAACTCTTACTCTGGCCTACTGGTTAATGTATTCACTCTTACTCTGGCCTAATAGCTAAGGTCTTAACTCTTAATCTGGCCTAATAGCTAAGGTCTTAACTCTTACTCTGGCCTACTGGTTAAGGTCTTAACTCTTACTCTGGCCTAATAGCTAAGGTCTTAGACACGTACTCTGGCCCAATGGTTAAGGTCTTAACTCTTACTCTGGCCTAATAGCTAAGGTCTTAGACTCGTACTCTGGCCTAATGGTTAAGGTCTTAACTCTTACTCTGGCCTAATAGCTAAGGTCTTAACTCTTACTCTGGCATAATAGCTAAGGTCTTAGACTCGTACTCTGGCCTACAGGTTAAGGTCTTAACTCTTACTCTGTCCTAATGGTTAAGGTCTTAACTCTTACTCTGGCCTAATAGCTAAGGTCTTAGACTCGTACTCTGGCCTAATAGCTAAGGTCTTAGACTCGTACTCTGGCCTACTGGCTAAGGTCTTAACTCTTACTCTGGCCTAATAGCTGAGGTCTTAACTCTTACACTGGCCTAATAGCTAAGGTCTTAGACTCGTACTCTGGCCTAATGGTTAATGTCTTAACTCTTACTCTGGCCTAATAGCTAAGGTCTTAACTCTTACTCTGGCATAATAGCTAAGGTCTTAGACTCGTAGTCTGGCCTACAGGTTAAGGTCTTAACTCTTACTCTGTCCTAATGGTTAAGGTCTTAACTCTTACTCTGGCCTAATACCTAAGGTCTTAACTCTTACTCTGGCCTAATAGCTAAGGTCTTAACTCTTACTCTGGACTACTGGTTAAGGTCTTAACTCTTACTCTGGCCTAATAGCTAAGGTCTTAGACTCGTACTATGGCCTACAGGTTAGGGTCTTAACTCTTACTCTGGCCTACTGGTTAAGGTCTTAACTCTTACTCTGGCCTACTGGTTAAGGTCTTAACTCTTACTCTGGCCTCATAGCTAAGGTCTTAGACTCGTACTCTGGCCTACAGGTTAAGGTCTTAACTCTTACTCTGTCCTAATGGTTAAGGTCTTAACTCTTACTCTGGCCAAATAGCTAAGGTCTTAACTCTTACTCTGGCCTACTGGTTAAGGTCTTAACTTTTACTCTGGCCTACTGGTTAAGGTCTTAACTCTTACTCTGGCCTAATAGCTAAGGTCTTAGACTCGTACTCTGGCCTAGTGGTTAAGGTCTTAACTCTTACTCTGGCCTAATAGCTAAGGTCTTAGACTCATACTCTGGCCTACTGGCTAAGGTCTTAACTCATACTCTGGCCTACTAGCTGAGGTCTTAACTCTTACTCTGGCCTAATAGCTAAGGTCTTAGACTCGTACTCTGGCCTAATGGTTAAGGTCTTAACTCTTACTCTGGCCTAATAGCTAAGATCTTAACTCTTACTCTGGCCTAATAGCTAAGGTCTTAGACTCGTACTATGGTCTACAGGTTAAGGTCTTAACTCTTACTCTGGCCTACTGGTTAAGGTCTTAACTCTTACTCTGGCCTAATAGCTAAGGTCTTAGACTAATACTCTGGCCTAATGGTTAAGGTCTTAACTCTTACTCTGGCCTAATAGCTAAGGTCTTAGACTCGTACTCTGGCCTAATGGTTAAGGTCTTAACTCTTACTCTGGCCTAATAGCTAAGGTCTTAGACTCATACTCTGGCCTAATGGTTAAGGTCTTAACTCTTACTCTGGCCTAATGGTTAATGTATTAACTCTTACTCTGGCCTAATAGCTAAGGTCTTAACTCTTAATCTGGCCTAATAACTAAGGTCTTAACTCTTACTCTGGCCTACTGGTTAAGGTCTTAACTCTTACTCTGGCCTAATAGCTAAGGTCTTAGACACGTACTCTGGCCCAATGGTTAAGGTCTTAACTCTTACTCTGGCCTAATAGCTAAGGTCTTAGACTCGTACTCTGGCCTAATGGTTAAGGTCTTAACTCTTACTCTGGCCTAATAGCTAAGGTCTTAACTCTTACTCTGGCATAATAGCTAAGGTCTTAGACTCATACTCTGGCCTACAGGTTAAGGTCTTAACTCTTACTCTGTCCTAATGGTTAAGGTCTTAACTCTTACTCTGGCCTAATAGCTAGGGTCTTAGACTCGTACTCTGGCCTAATAGCTAAGGTCTTAGACTCGTACTCTGGCCTAATGGTTAAGGTCTTAACTCTTACTCTGGCCTACTGGCTAAGGTCTTAACTCTTACTCTGGCCTAATAGCTAAGGTCTTAACTCTTACTCTGGCCTAATAGCTAAGGTCTTAACTCTTACTCTGGCCTAATAGCTAAGGTCTGAGACTCGTACTATGGTCTACAGGTTAAGGTCTTAACTCTTACTCTGGCCTACTGGTTAAGGTCTTAACTCTTACTCTGGCCTCATAGCTAAGGTCTTAGACTCGTACTCTGGCCTACAGGTTAAGGTCTTAACTCTTACTCTGGCCTTATGGTTAAGGTCTTAACTCTTACTCTGGCCTAATAGCTAAGGTCTTAACTCTTACTCTGGCCTACTGGTTAAGGTCTTAACTTTTACTCTGGCCTACTGGTTAAGGTCTTAACTCTTACTCTGGCCTAATAGCTAAGGTCTTAGACTCGTACTCTGGCCTACTGGTTAAGGTCTTAACTCTTACTCTGGCCTAATACCTAAGGTCTTAGACTCGTACTCTGGCCTACTGGCTAAGGTCTTAACTCTTACTCTGGCCTAATAGCTGAGGTCTTAACTCTTACTCTGGCCTAATAGCTAAGGTCTTAGACTCGTACTCTGGCCTAATGGTTAAGGTCTTAACTCTTACTCTGGCCTAATAGCTAAGGTCTTAACTCTTACTCTGGCCTAATAGCTAAGGTCTGAGACTCGTACTATGGTCTACAGGTTAAGGTCTTAACTCTTGCTCTGGCCTACAGGTTAAGGTCTTAACTCTTACTCTGGCCTACTGGTTAAGGTCTTAACTTTTACTCTTGCCTAATAGCTAAGGTCTTAGACTCATACTCTGGCCTAATGGTTAAGGTCTTAACTCTTACTCTGGCCTAATAGCTAAGGTCTTAACTCTTACTCTGGCCTAATGGTTAAGGTCTTAACTCTTACTCTGGCCTAATGGCTAAGGTCTTAACTCTTACTCTGGCCTAATAGCTGATGTCTTAGACTCGTACTGTGGCCTACAGGTTAAGGTCTTAACTCTTACTCTGGCCTACTGGTTAAGGTCTTAACTCTTACTCTGACCTACTGGTTAAGGTCTTAACTCTTACTCTGGCCTAATAGCTAAGGTCTTAAACTCGTACTATGGCCTACAGGTTAAGATCTTAACTCTTACTCTGGCCTACTGGTTAAGGTCTTAAATCTTACTCTGGCCTAATAGCTAAGGTCTTAGACTCGCACTATGGCCTGCTGGTTAAGGTCTTAACTCTTACTCTGGCCTAATAGCTAAGGTCTTAACTCTTACTCTGGCCTAATAGCTAAGGTCTTAACTCTTACTCTGGCCTACTGGTTAAGGTCTTAACTCTTACTCAGGCCTAATAGCTAAGGTCTTAGACTCATACTCTGGCCTACTGGCTAAGGTCTTAACTCATACTCTGGCCTACTAGCTGAGGTCTTAACTCTTACTCTGGCCTAATAGCTAAGGTCTTAGACTCGTACTCTGGCCTAATGGTTAAGGTCTTAACTCTTACTCTGGCCTAATAGCTAAGGTCTTAACTCTTACTCTGGCCTAATAGCTAAGGTCTTCGACTCGTACTATGGTCTACAGGTTAAGGTCTTAACTCTTACTCTGGCCTACTGGTTAAGGTCTTAACTCTTACTCTGGCCTAACAGCTAAGGTCTTAGACTTATACTCTGGCCTAATGGTTAAGGTCTTAACTCTTACTCTGGCCTAATAGCTAAGGTCTTTGACTCGTACTCTGGCCAAATGGTTAAGGTCTTAACTCTTACTCTGGCCTAATAGCTAAGGTCTTAGACTCATACTCTGGCCTAATGGTTAAGGTCTTAACTCTTACTCTGGCCGACTGGTTAATGTATTAACTCTTACTCTGGCCTAATAGCTAAGGTCTTAACTCTTAATCTGGCCTAATAGCTAAGGTCTTAACTCTTACTCTGGCCTACTGGTTAAGGTCTTAACTCTTACTCTGGCCTAATGGTTAAGGTCTTAACTCTTACTCTGGCCTAATAGCTAAGGTCTTAGACTCGTACTCTGGCCTAATAGCTAAGGTCTTAGACTCGTACTCTGGCCTAATGGTTAAGGTCTTAACTCTTACTCTGGCCTACTGGCTAAGGTCTTAACTCTTACTCTGGCCTAATAGCTAAGGTCTTAAATCTTACTCTGGCCTAATAGCTAAGGTCTGAGACTCGTACTATGGTCTACAGGTTAAGGTCTTAACTCTTACTCTGGCCTACTGGTTAAGGTCTTAACTCTTACTCTGGCCTCATAGCTAAGGTCTTAGACTCGTACTCTGGCCTACAGGTTAAGGTCTTAACTCTTACTCTGGCCTTATGGTTAAGGTCTTAACTCTTACTCTGGCCTAATAGCTAAGGTCTTAACTCTTACTCTGGCCTACTGGTTAAGGTCTTAACTTTTACTCTGGCCTACTGGTTAAGGTCTTAACTCTTACTCTGGCCTAATAGCTAAGGTCTTAGACTCGTACTCTGGCCTACTGGTTAAGGTCTTAACTCTTACTCTGGCCTAATACCTAAGGTCTTAGACTCGTACTCTGGCCTACTGGCTAAGGTCTTAACTCTTACTCTGGCCTAATAGCTGAGGTCTTAACTCTTACTCTGGCCTAATAGCTAAGGTCTTAGACTCGTACTCTGGCCTAATGGTTAAGGTCTTAACTCTTACTCTGGCCTAATAGCTAAGGTCTTAACTCTTACTCTGGCCTAATAGCTAAGGTCTGAGACTCGTACTATGGTCTACAGGTTAAGGTCTTAACTCTTGCTCTGGCCTACAGGTTAAGGTCTTAACTCTTACTCTGGCCTACTGGTTAAGGTCTTAACTTTTACTCTTGCCTAATAGCAAAGGTCTTAGACTCATACTCTGGCCTAATGGTTAAGGTCTTAACTCTTACTCTGGCCTAATAGCTAAGGTCTTAACTCTTACTCTGGCCTAATGGTTAAGGTCTTAACTCTTACTCTGGCCTAATGGCTAAGGTCTTAACTCTTACTCTGGCCTAATAGCTGATGTCTTAGACTCGTTTTCTGGCCTAATGGTTAATGTCTTAACTCTTACTCTGGCCTAATAGCTAAGGTCTTAACTCTTACTCTGGCCTAATAGCTAAGGTCTTAGACTCGTGCTGTGGCCTACAGGTTAAGGTCTTAACTCTTACTCTGGCCTACTGGTTAAGGTCTTAACTCTTACTCTGACCTACTGGTTAAGGTCTTAACTCTTACTCTGGCCTAATAGCTAAGGTCTTAAACTCGTACTATGGCCTACAGGTTAAGATCTTAACTCTTACTCTGGCCTACTGGTTAAGGTCTTAAATCTTACTCTGGCCTAATAGCTAAGGTCTTAGACTCGCACTATGGCCTGCTGGTTAAGGTCTTAACTCTTACTCTGGCCTAATAGCTAAGGTCTTAACTCTTACTCTGGCCTAATAGCTAAGGTCTTAACTCTTACTCTGGCCTACTGGTTAAGGTCTTAACTCTTACTCAGGCCTAATAGCTAAGGTCTTAGACTCATACTCTGGCCTACTGGCTAAGGTCTTAACTCATACTCTGGCCTACTAGCTGAGGTCTTAACTCTTACTCTGGCCTAATAGCTAAGGTCTTAGACTCGTACTCTGGCCTAATGGTTAAGGTCTTAACTCTTACTCTGGCCTAATAGCTAAGGTCTTAACTCTTACTCTGGCCTAATAGCTAAGGTCTTCGACTCGTACTATGGTCTACAGGTTAAGGTCTTAACTCTTACTCTGGCCTACTGGTTAAGGTCTTAACTCTTACTCTGGCCTAATAGCTAAGGTCTTAGACTCATACTCTGGCCTAATGGTTAAGGTCTTAACTCTTACTCTGGCCTAATAGCTAAGGTCTTTGACTCGTACTCTGGCCTAATGGTTAAGGTCTTAACTCTTACTCTGGCCTAATAGCTAAGGTCTTAGACTCATACTCTGGCCTAATGGTTAAGGTCTTAACTCTTACTCTGGCCTACTGGTTAATGTATTAACTCTTACTCTGGCCTAATAGCTAAGGTCTTAACTTTTAATCTGGCCTAATAGCTAAGGTCTTAACTCTTACTCTGGCCTACTGGTTAAGGTCTTAACTCTTACTCTGGCCTAATAGCTAAGGTCTTAGACACGTACTCTGGCCCAATGGTTAAGGTCTTAACTCTTACTCTGGCCTAATAGCTAAGGTCTTAGACTCGTACTCTGGCCTAATGGTTAAGGTCTTAACTCTTACTCTGGCCTAATAGCTAAGGTCTTAACTCTTACTCTGGCATAATAGCTAAGGTCTTAGACTCGTACTCTGGCCTACAGGTTAAGGTCTTAACTCTTACTCTGTCCTAATGGTTAAGGTCTTAACTCTTACTCTGGCCTAATAGCTAAGGTCTTAGACTCGTACTCTGACCTAATAGCTAAGGTCTTAGACTCATACTCTGGCCTAATGGTTAAGGTCTTAACTCTTACTCTGGCCTACTGGCTAAGGTCTTAACTCTTACTCTGGCCTAATAGCTAAGGTCTTAACTCTTACTCTGGCCTAATAGCTAAGGTCTTAACTCTTACTCTGGCCTAATAGCTAAGGTCTGAGACTCGTACTATGGTCTACAGGTTAAGGTCTTAACTCTTACTCTGGCCTACTGGTTAAGGTCTTAACTCTTACTCTGGCCTCATAGCTAAGGTCTTAGACTCGTACTCTGGCCTACAGGTTAAGGTCTTAACTCTTACTCTGGCCTTATGGTTAAGGTCTTAACTCTTACTCTGGCCTAATAGCTAAGGTCTTAACTCTTACTCTGGCCTACTGGTTAAGGTCTTACCTTTTACTCTGGCCTACTGGTTAAGGTCTTAACTCTTACTCTGGCCTAATAGCTAAGGTCTTAGACTCGTACTCTGGCCTACTGGTTAAGGTCTTAACTCTTACTCTGGCCTAATAGCTAAGGTCTTAGACTCGTACTCTGGCCTACTGGCTAAGGTCTTAACTCTTACTCTGGCCTAATAGCTGAGGTCTTAACTCTTACTCTGGCCTAATAGCTAAGGTCTTAGACTCGTACTCTGGCCTAGTGGTTAAGGTCTTAACTCTTACTCTGGCCTAATAGCTAAGGTCTTAGACTCATACTCTGGCCTACTGGCTAAGGTCTTAAATCATACTCTGGCCTACTAGCTGAGGTCTTAACTCTTACTCTGGCCTAATAGCTAAGGTCTTAGACTTGTACTCTGGCCTAATGGTTAAGGTCTTAACTCTTACTCTGGCCTAATAGCTAAGGTCTTAACTCTTACTCTGGCCTAATAGCTAAGGTCTTCTGACTCGTACTATGGTCTACAGGTTAAGGTCTTAACTCTTACTCTGGCCTACTGGTTAAGGTCTTAACTCTTACTCTGGCCTAATAGCTAAGGTCTTAGACTCATACTCTGCCCTAATGGTTAAGGTCTTAACTCTTACTCTGGCCTAATAGCTAAGGTCTTTGACTCGTACTCTGGCCTAATGGTTAAGGTCTTAACTCTTACTCTGGCCTAATAGCTAAGGTCTTAGACTCATACTCTGGCCTAATGGTTAAGGTCTTAACTCTTACTCTGGCCTACTGGTTAATGTATTCACTCTTACTCTGGCCTAATAGCTAAGGTCTTAACTCTTAATCTGGCCTAATAGCTAAGGTCTTAACTCTTACTCTGGCCTACTGGTTAAGGTCTTACCTCTTACTCTGGCCTAATAGCTAAGGTCTTAGACACGTACTCTGGCCCAGTGGTTAAGGTCTTAACTCTTACTCTGGCCTAATAGCTAAGGTCATAGACTCGTACTCTGGCCTAATGGTTAAGGTCTTAACTCTTACTCTGGCCTAATAGCTAAGGTCTTAACTCTTACTCTGGCATAATAGCTAAGGTCTTAGACTCGTACTCTGGCCTACAGGTTAAGGTCTTAACTCTTACTCTGTCCTAATGGTTAAGGTCTTAACTCTTACTCTGGCCTAATAGCTAAGGTCTTAGACTCGTACTCTGGCCTAATAGCTAAGGTCTTAGACTCGTACTCTGGCCTACTGGCTAAGGTCTTAACTCTTACTCTGGCCTAATAGCTGAGGTCTTAACTCTTACACTGGCCTAATAGCTAAGGTCTTAGACTCGTACTCTGGCCTAATGGTTAATGTCTTAACTCTTACTCTGGCCTAATAGCTAAGGTCTTAACTCTTACTCTGGCATAATAGCTAAGGTCTTAGACTCGTACTCTGGCCTACAGGTTAAGGTCTTAACTCTTACTCTGTCCTAATGGTTAAGGTCTTAACTCTTACTCTGGCCTAATACCTAAGGTCTTAACTCTTACTCTGGCCTAATAGCTAAGGTCTTAACTCTTACTCTGGACTACTGGTTAAGGTCTTAACTCTTACTCTGGCCTAATAGCTAAGGTCTTAGACTCGTACTATGGCCTACAGGTTAAGGTCTTAACTCTTACTCTGGCCTACTGGTTAAGGTCTTAACTCTTACTCTGGCCTACTGGTTAAGGTCTTAACTCTTACTCTGGCCTCATAGCTAAGGTCTCAGACTCGTACTCTGGCCTACAGGTTAAGGTCTTAACTCTTACTCTGTCCTAATGGTTAAGGTCTTAACTCTTACTCTGGCCAAATAGCTAAGGTCTTAACTCTTACTCTGGCCTACTGGTTAAGGTCTTAACTTTTACTCTGGCCTACTGGATAAGGTCTTAACTCTTACTCTGGCCTAATAGCTAAGGTCTTAGACTCGTACTCTGGCCTAGTGGTTAAGGTCTTAACTCTTACTCTGGCCTAATAGCTAAGGTCTTAGACTCATACTCTGGCCTACTGGCTAAGGTCTTAACTCATACTCTGGCCTACTAGCTGAGGTCTTAACTCTTACTCTGGCCTCATAGCTAAGGTCTTAGACTCGTACTCTGGCCTACAGGTTAAGGTCTTAACTCTTACTCTGGCCTTATGGTTAAGGTCTTAACTCTTACTCTGGCCTAATAGCTAAGGTCTTAACTCTTACTCTGGCCTACTGGTTAAGGTCTTAACTTTTACTCTGGCCTACTGGTTAAGGTCTTAACTCTTACTCTGGCCTAATAGCTAAGGTCTTAGACTCGTACTCTGGCCTACTGGTTAAGGTCTTAACTCTTACTCTGGCCTAATAGCTAAGGTCTTAGACTCGTACTCTGGCCTACTGGCTAAGGTCTTAACTCTTACTCTGGCCTAATAGCTGAGGTCTTAACTCTTACTCTGGCCTAATAGCTAAGGTCTTAGACTCGTACTCTGGCCTAGTGGTTAAGGTCTTAACTCTTACTCTGGCCTTATGGTTAAGGTCTTAACTCTTACTCTGGCCTAATAGCTAAGGTCTTAGACTCGTACTCTGGCCTAATGGTTAAGGTCTTAACTCTTACTCTGGCCTAATAGCTAAGGTCTTAACTCTTACTCTGGCATAATAGCTAAGGTCTTAGACTCGTACTCTGGCCTACAGGTTAAGGTCTTAACTCTTACTCTGTCCTAATGGTTAAGGTCTTAACTCTTACTCTGGCCTAATAGCTAAGGTCTTAGACTCGTACTCTGACCTAATAGCTAAGGTCTTAGACTCATACTCTGGCCTAATGGTTAAGGTCTTAACTCTTACTCTGGCCTACTGGCTAAGGTCTTAACTCTTACTCTGGCCTAATAGCTAAGGTCTTAACTCTTACTCTGGCCTAATAGCTAAGGTCTTAACTCTTACTCTGGCCTAATAGCTAAGGTCTGAGACTCGTACTATGGTCTACAGGTTAAGGTCTTAACTCTTACTCTGGCCTACTGGTTAAGGTCTTAACTCTTACTCTGGCCTCATAGCTAAGGTCTTAGACTCGTACTCTGGCCTACAGGTTAAGGTCTTAACTCTTACTCTGGCCTTATGGTTAAGGTCTTAACTCTTACTCTGGCCTAATAGCTAAGGTCTTAACTCTTACTCTGGCCTACTGGTTAAGGTCTTACCTTTTACTCTGGCCTACTGGTTAAGGTCTTAACTCTTACTCTGGCCTAATAGCTAAGGTCTTAGACTCGTACTCTGGCCTACTGGTTAAGGTCTTAACTCTTACTCTGGCCTAATAGCTAAGGTCTTAGACTCGTACTCTGGCCTACTGGCTAAGGTCTTAACTCTTACTCTGGCCTAATAGCTGAGGTCTTAACTCTTACTCTGGCCTAATAGCTAAGGTCTTAGACTCGTACTCTGGCCTAGTGGTTAAGGTCTTAACTCTTACTCTGGCCTAATAGCTAAGGTCTTAGACTCATACTCTGGCCTACTGGCTAAGGTCTTAAATCATACTCTGGCCTACTAGCTGAGGTCTTAACTCTTACTCTGGCCTAATAGCTAAGGTCTTAGACTTGTACTCTGGCCTAATGGTTAAGGTCTTAACTCTTACTCTGGCCTAATAGCTAAGGTCTTAACTCTTACTCTGGCCTAATAGCTAAGGTCTTCTGACTCGTACTATGGTCTACAGGTTAAGGTCTTAACTCTTACTCTGGCCTACTGGTTAAGGTCTTAACTCTTACTCTGGCCTAATAGCTAAGGTCTTAGACTCATACTCTGCCCTAATGGTTAAGGTCTTAACTCTTACTCTGGCCTAATAGCTAAGGTCTTTGACTCGTACTCTGGCCTAATGGTTAAGGTCTTAACTCTTACTCTGGCCTAATAGCTAAGGTCTTAGACTCATACTCTGGCCTAATGGTTAAGGTCTTAACTCTTACTCTGGCCTACTGGTTAATGTATTCACTCTTACTCTGGCCTAATAGCTAAGGTCTTAACTCTTAATCTGGCCTAATAGCTAAGGTCTTAACTCTTACTCTGGCCTACTGGTTAAGGTCTTACCTCTTACTCTGGCCTAATAGCTAAGGTCTTAGACACGTACTCTGGCCCAGTGGTTAAGGTCTTAACTCTTACTCTGGCCTAATAGCTAAGGTCATAGACTCGTACTCTGGCCTAATGGTTAAGGTCTTAACTCTTACTCTGGCCTAATAGCTAAGGTCTTAACTCTTACTCTGGCATAATAGCTAAGGTCTTAGACTCGTACTCTGGCCTACAGGTTAAGGTCTTAACTCTTACTCTGTCCTAATGGTTAAGGTCTTAACTCTTACTCTGGCCTAATAGCTAAGGTCTTAGACTCGTACTCTGGCCTAATAGCTAAGGTCTTAGACTCGTACTCTGGCCTACTGGCTAAGGTCTTAACTCTTACTCTGGCCTAATAGCTGAGGTCTTAACTCTTACACTGGCCTAATAGCTAAGGTCTTAGACTCGTACTCTGGCCTAATGGTTAATGTCTTAACTCTTACTCTGGCCTAATAGCTAAGGTCTTAACTCTTACTCTGGCATAATAGCTAAGGTCTTAGACTCGTACTCTGGCCTACAGGTTAAGGTCTTAACTCTTACTCTGTCCTAATGGTTAAGGTCTTAACTCTTACTCTGGCCTAATACCTAAGGTCTTAACTCTTACTCTGGCCTAATAGCTAAGGTCTTAACTCTTACTCTGGACTACTGGTTAAGGTCTTAACTCTTACTCTGGCCTAATAGCTAAGGTCTTAGACTCGTACTATGGCCTACAGGTTAAGGTCTTAACTCTTACTCTGGCCTACTGGTTAAGGTCTTAACTCTTACTCTGGCCTACTGGTTAAGGTCTTAACTCTTACTCTGGCCTCATAGCTAAGGTCTCAGACTCGTACTCTGGCCTACAGGTTAAGGTCTTAACTCTTACTCTGTCCTAATGGTTAAGGTCTTAACTCTTACTCTGGCCAAATAGCTAAGGTCTTAACTCTTACTCTGGCCTACTGGTTAAGGTCTTAACTTTTACTCTGGCCTACTGGATAAGGTCTTAACTCTTACTCTGGCCTAATAGCTAAGGTCTTAGACTCGTACTCTGGCCTAGTGGTTAAGGTCTTAACTCTTACTCTGGCCTAATAGCTAAGGTCTTAGACTCATACTCTGGCCTACTGGCTAAGGTCTTAACTCATACTCTGGCCTACTAGCTGAGGTCTTAACTCTTACTCTGGCCTCATAGCTAAGGTCTTAGACTCGTACTCTGGCCTACAGGTTAAGGTCTTAACTCTTACTCTGGCCTTATGGTTAAGGTCTTAACTCTTACTCTGGCCTAATAGCTAAGGTCTTAACTCTTACTCTGGCCTACTGGTTAAGGTCTTAACTTTTACTCTGGCCTACTGGTTAAGGTCTTAACTCTTACTCTGGCCTAATAGCTAAGGTCTTAGACTCGTACTCTGGCCTACTGGTTAAGGTCTTAACTCTTACTCTGGCCTAATAGCTAAGGTCTTAGACTCGTACTCTGGCCTACTGGCTAAGGTCTTAACTCTTACTCTGGCCTAATAGCTGAGGTCTTAACTCTTACTCTGGCCTAATAGCTAAGGTCTTAGACTCGTACTCTGGCCTAGTGGTTAAGGTCTTAACTCTTACTCTGGCCTAATAGCTAAGGTCTTAGACTCATACTCTGGCCTACTGGCTAAGGTCTTAAATCATACTCTGGCCTACTAGCTGAGGTCTTAACTCTTACTCTGGCCTAATAGCTAAGGTCTTAGACTTGTACTCTGGCCTAATGGTTAAGGTCTTAACTCTTACTCTGGCCTAATAGCTAAGGTCTTAACTCTTACTCTGGCCTAATAGCTAAGGTCTTCTGACTCGTACTATGGTCTACAGGTTAAGGTCTTAACTCTTACTCTGGCCTACTGGTTAAGGTCTTAACTCTTACTCTGGCCTAATAGCTAAGGTCTTAGACTCATACTCTGCCCTAATGGTTAAGGTCTTAACTCTTACTCTGGCCTAATAGCTAAGGTCTTTGACTCGTACTCTGGCCTAATGGTTAAGGTCTTAACTCTTACTCTGGCCTAATAGCTAAGGTCTTAGACTCATACTCTGGCCTAATGGTTAAGGTCTTAACTCTTACTCTGGCCTACTGGTTAATGTATTCACTCTTACTCTGGCCTAATAGCTAAGGTCTTAACTCTTAATCTGGCCTAATAGCTAAGGTCTTAACTCTTACTCTGGCCTACTGGTTAAGGTCTTACCTCTTACTCTGGTCTAATAGCTAAGGTCTTAGACACGTACTCTGGCCCAGTGGTTAAGGTCTTAACTCTTACTCTGGCCTAATAGCTAAGGTCATAGACTCGTACTCTGGCCTAATGGTTAAGGTCTTAACTCTTACTCTGGCCTAATAGCTAAGGTCTTAACTCTTACTCTGGCATAATAGCTAAGGTCTTAGACTCGTACTCTGGCCTACAGGTTAAGGTCTTAACTCTTACTCTGTCCTAATGGTTAAGGTCTTAACTCTTACTCTGGCCTAATAGCTAAGGTCTTAGACTCGTACTCTGGCCTAATAGCTAAGGTCTTAGACTCGTACTCTGGCCTACTGGCTAAGGTCTTAACTCTTACTCTGGCCTAATAGCTGAGGTCTTAACTCTTACACTGGCCTAATAGCTAAGGTCTTAGACTCGTACTCTGGCCTAATGGTTAATGTCTTAACTCTTACTCTGGCCTAATAGCTAAGGTCTTAACTCTTACTCTGGCATAATAGCTAAGGTCTTAGACTCGTACTCTGGCCTACAGGTTAAGGTCTTAACTCTTACTCTGTCCTAATGGTTAAGGTCTTAACTCTTACTCTGGCCTAATACCTAAGGTCTTAACTCTTACTCTGGCCTAATAGCTAAGGTCTTAACTCTTACTCTGGACTACTGGTTAAGGTCTTAACTCTTACTCTGGCCTAATAGCTAAGGTCTTAGACTCGTACTATGGCCTACAGGTTAAGGTCTTAACTCTTACTCTGGCCTACTGGTTAAGGTCTTAACTCTTACTCTGGCCTACTGGTTAAGGTCTTAACTCTTACTCTGGCCTCATAGCTAAGGTCTCAGACTCGTACTCTGGCCTACAGGTTAAGGTCTTAACTCTTACTCTGTCCTAATGGTTAAGGTCTTAACTCTTACTCTGGCCAAATAGCTAAGGTCTTAACTCTTACTCTGGCCTACTGGTTAAGGTCTTAACTTTTACTCTGGCCTACTGGTTAAGGTCTTAACTCTTACTCTGGCCTAATAGCTAAGGTCTTAGACTCGTACTCTGGCCTAGTGGTTAAGGTCTTAACTCTTACTCTGGCCTAATAGCTAAGGTCTTAGACTCATACTCTGGCCTACTGGCTAAGGTCTTAACTCATACTCTGGCCTACTAGCTGAGGTCTTAACTCTTACTCTGGCCTAATAGCTAAGGTCTTAGACTCGTACTCTGGCCTAATGGTTAAGGTCTTAACTCTTACTCTGGCCTAATAGCTAAGGTCTTAACTCTTACTCTGGCCTAATAGCTAAGGTCTTAGACTCGTACTATGGTCTACAGGTTAAGGTCTTAACTCTTACTCTGGCCTACTGGTTAAGGTCTTAACTCTTACTCTGGCCTAATAGCTAAGGTCTTAGACTCATACTCTGGCCTAATGGTTAAGGTCTTAACTCTTACTCTGGCCTAATAGCTAAGGTCTTAGACTCGTACTCTGGCCTAATGGTTAAGGTCTTAACTCTTACTCTGGCCTAATAGCTAAGGTCTTAGACTCATACTCTGGCCTAATGGTTAAGGTCTTAACTCTTACTCTGGCCTACTGGTTAATGTATTAACTCTTACTCTGGCCTAATAGCTAAGGTCTTAACTCTTAATCTGGCCTAATAACTAAGGTCTTAACTCTTACTCTGGCCTAATAGCTAAGGTCTTAGACTCGTATTCTGGCCTAATGGTTAAGGTCTTAACTCTTACTCTGGCCTAATAGCTAAGGTCTTAACTCTTACTCTGGCATAATAGCTAAGGTCTTAGACTCGTACTCTGGCCTACAGGTTAAGGTCTTAACTCTTACTCTGTCCTAATGGTTAAGGTCTTAACTCTTACTCTGGCCTAATAGCTAAGGTCTTAGACTCGTACTCTGGCCTAATAGCTAAGGTCTTAGACTCGTACTCTGGCCTAATGGTTAAGGTCTTAACTCTTACTCTGGCCTACTGGCTAAGGTCTTAACTCTTACTCTGGCCTAATAGCTAAGGTCTTAACTCTTACTCTGGCCTAATAGCTAAGGTCTTAACTCTTACTCTGGCCTAATAGCTAAGGTCTGAGACTCGTACTATGGTCTACAGGTTAAGGTCTTAACTCTTACTCTGGCCCACTGGTTAAGGTCTTAACTCTTACTCTGGCCTCATAGCTAAGGTCTTAGACTCGTACTCTGGCCTACAGGTTAAGGTCTTAACTCTTACTCTGGCCTTATGGTTAAGGTCTTAACTCTTACTCTGGCCTAATAGCTAAGGTCTTAACTCTTACTCTGGCCTACTGGTTAAGGTCTTAACTCTTACTCTGGCCTAATAGCTAAGGTCTTAAACTCGTACTATGGCCTACAGGTTAAGATCTTAACTCTTACTCTGGCCTACTGGTTAAGGTCTTAAATCTTACTCTGGCCTAATAGCTAAGGTCTTAGACTCGCACTATGGCCTGCTGATTAAGGTCTTAACTCTTACTCTGGCCTAATAGCTAAGGTCTTAACTCTTACTCTGGCCTAATAGCTAAGGTCTTAACTCTTACTCTGGCCTACTGGTTAAGGTCTTAACTCTTACTCAGGCCTAATAGCTAAGGTCTTAGACTCATACTCTGGCCTACTGGCTAAGGTCTTAACTCATACTCTGGCCTACTAGCTGAGGTCTTAACTCTTACACTGGCCTAATAGCTAAGGTCTTAGACTCGTACTCTGGCCTAATGGTTAAGGTCTTAACTCTTACTCTGGCCTAATAGCTAAGGTCTTAACTCTTACTCTGGCCTAATAGCTAAGGTCTTCGACTCGTACTATGGTCTACAGGTTAAGGTCTTAACTCATACTCTGGCCTACTAGCTGAGGTCTTAACTCTTACACTGGCCTAATAGCTAAGGTCTTAGACTCGTACTCTGGCCTAATGGTTAAGGTCTTAACTCTTACTCTGGCCTAATAGCTAAGGTCTTAACTCTTACTCTGGCCTAATAGCTAAGGTCTTCGACTCGTACTATGGTCTACAGGTTAAGGTCTTAACTCATACTCTGGCCTAATAGCTAAGGTCTTAGACTCGTACTCTGGCCTAATGGTTAAGGTCTTAACTCTTACTCTGGCCTAATAGCTAAGATCTTAACTCTTACTCTGGCCTAATAGCTAAGGTCTTAGACTCGTACTATGGTCTACAGGTTAAGGTCTTAACTCTTACTCTGGCCTAATAGCTAAGGTCTTAGACTAATACTCTGGCCTAATGGTTAAGGTCTTAACTCTTACTCTGGCCTAATAGCTAAGGTCTTAGACTCGTACTCTGGCCTAATGGTTAAGGTCTTAACTCTTACTCTGGCCTAATAGCTAAGGTCTTAGACTCATACTCTGGCCTAATGGTTAAGGTCTTAACTCTTACTCTGGCCTAATGGTTAATGTATTAACTCTTACTCTGGCCTAATAGCTAAGGTCTTAACTCTTAATCTGGCCTAATAACTAAGGTCTTAACTCTTACTCTGGCCTACTGGTTAAGGTCTTAACTCTTACTCTGGCCTAATAGCTAAGGTCTTAGACACGTACTCTGGCCCAATGGTTAAGGTCTTAACTCTTACTCTGGCCTAATAGCTAAGGTCTTAGACTCGTACTCTGGCCTAATGGTTAAGGTCTTAACTCTTACTCTGGCCTAATAGCTAAGGTCTTAACTCTTACTCTGGCATAATAGCTAAGGTCTTAGACTCATACTCTGGCCTACAGGTTAAGGTCTTAACTCTTACTCTGTCCTAATGGTTAAGGTCTTAACTCTTACTCTGGCCTAATAGCTAGGGTCTTAGACTCGTACTCTGGCCTAATAGCTAAGGTCTTAGACTCGTACTCTGGCCTAATGGTTAAGGTCTTAACTCTTACTCTGGCCTACTGGCTAAGGTCTTAACTCTTACTCTGGCCTAATAGCTAAGGTCTTAACTCTTACTCTGGCCTAATAGCTAAGGTCTTAACTCTTACTCTGGCCTAATAGCTAAGGTCTGAGACTCGTACTATGGTCTACAGGTTAAGGTCTTAACTCTTACTCTGGCCTACTGGTTAAGGTCTTAACTCTTACTCTGGCCTCATAGCTAAGGTCTTAGACTCGTACTCTGGCCTACAGGTTAAGGTCTTAACTCTTACTCTGGCCTTATGGTTAAGGTCTTAACTCTTACTCTGGCCTAATAGCTAAGGTCTTAACTCTTACTCTGGCCTACTGGTTAAGGTCTTAACTTTTACTCTGGCCTACTGGTTAAGGTCTTAACTCTTACTCTGGCCTAATAGCTAAGGTCTTAGACTCGTACTCTGGCCTACTGGTTAAGGTCTTAACTCTTACTCTGGCCTAATACCTAAGGTCTTAGACTCGTACTCTGGCCTACTGGCTAAGGTCTTAACTCTTACTCTGGCCTAATAGCTGAGGTCTTAACTCTTACTCTGGCCTAATAGCTAAGGTCTTAGACTCGTACTCTGGCCTAATGGTTAAGGTCTTAACTCTTACTCTGGCCTAATAGCTAAGGTCTTAACTCTTACTCTGGCCTAATAGCTAAGGTCTGAGACTCGTACTATGGTCTACAGGTTAAGGTCTTAACTCTTGCTCTGGCCTACAGGTTAAGGTCTTAACTCTTACTCTGGCCTACTGGTTAAGGTCTTAACTTTTACTCTTGCCTAATAGCTAAGGTCTTAGACTCATACTCTGGCCTAATGGTTAAGGTCTTAACTCTTACTCTGGCCTAATAGCTAAGGTCTTAACTCTTACTCTGGCCTAATGGTTAAGGTCTTAACTCTTACTCTGGCCTAATGGCTAAGGTCTTAACTCTTACTCTGGCCTAATAGCTGATGTCTTAGACTCGTACTGTGGCCTACAGGTTAAGGTCTTAACTCTTACTCTGGCCTACTGGTTAAGGTCTTAACTCTTACTCTGACCTACTGGTTAAGGTCTTAACTCTTACTCTGGCCTAATAGCTAAGGTCTTAAACTCGTACTATGGCCTACAGGTTAAGATCTTAACTCTTACTCTGGCCTACTGGTTAAGGTCTTAAATCTTACTCTGGCCTAATAGCTAAGGTCTTAGACTCGCACTATGGCCTGCTGGTTAAGGTCTTAACTCTTACTCTGGCCTAATAGCTAAGGTCTTAACTCTTACTCTGGCCTAATAGCTAAGGTCTTAACTCTTACTCTGGCCTACTGGTTAAGGTCTTAACTCTTACTCAGGCCTAATAGCTAAGGTCTTAGACTCATACTCTGGCCTACTGGCTAAGGTCTTAACTCATACTCTGGCCTACTAGCTGAGGTCTTAACTCTTACTCTGGCCTAATAGCTAAGGTCTTAGACTCGTACTCTGGCCTAATGGTTAAGGTCTTAACTCTTACTCTGGCCTAATAGCTAAGGTCTTAACTCTTACTCTGGCCTAATAGCTAAGGTCTTCGACTCGTACTATGGTCTACAGGTTAAGGTCTTAACTCTTACTCTGGCCTACTGGTTAAGGTCTTAACTCTTACTCTGGCCTAACAGCTAAGGTCTTAGACTTATACTCTGGCCTAATGGTTAAGGTCTTAACTCTTACTCTGGCCTAATAGCTAAGGTCTTTGACTCGTACTCTGGCCAAATGGTTAAGGTCTTAACTCTTACTCTGGCCTAATAGCTAAGGTCTTAGACTCATACTCTGGCCTAATGGTTAAGGTCTTAACTCTTACTCTGGCCTACTGGTTAATGTATTAACTCTTACTCTGGCCTAATAGCTAAGGTCTTAACTCTTAATCTGGCCTAATAGCTAAGGTCTTAACTCTTACTCTGGCCTACTGGTTAAGGTCTTAACTCTTACTCTGGCCTAATGGTTAAGGTCTTAACTCTTACTCTGGCCTAATAGCTAAGGTCTTAGACTCGTACTCTGGCCTAATAGCTAAGGTCTTAGACTCGTACTCTGGCCTAATGGTTAAGGTCTTAACTCTTACTCTGGCCTACTGGCTAAGGTCTTAACTCTTACTCTGGCCTAATAGCTAAGGTCTTAACTCTTACTCTGGCCTAATAGCTAAGGTCTTAAATCTTACTCTGGCCTAATAGCTAAGGTCTGAGACTCGTACTATGGTCTACAGGTTAAGGTCTTAACTCTTACTCTGGCCTACTGGTTAAGGTCTTAACTCTTACTCTGGCCTCATAGCTAAGGTCTTAGACTCGTACTCTGGCCTACAGGTTAAGGTCTTAACTCTTACTCTGGCCTTATGGTTAAGGTCTTAACTCTTACTCTGGCCTAATAGCTAAGGTCTTAACTCTTACTCTGGCCTACTGGTTAAGGTCTTAACTTTTACTCTGGCCTACTGGTTAAGGTCTTAACTCTTACTCTGGCCTAATAGCTAAGGTCTTAGACTCGTACTCTGGCCTACTGGTTAAGGTCTTAACTCTTACTCTGGCCTAATACCTAAGGTCTTAGACTCGTACTCTGGCCTACTGGCTAAGGTCTTAACTCTTACTCTGGCCTAATAGCTGAGGTCTTAACTCTTACTCTGGCCTAATAGCTAAGGTCTTAGACTCGTACTCTGGCCTAATGGTTAAGGTCTTAACTCTTACTCTGGCCTAATAGCTAAGGTCTTAACTCTTACTCTGGCCTAATAGCTAAGGTCTGAGACTCGTACTATGGTCTACAGGTTAAGGTCTTAACTCTTGCTCTGGCCTACAGGTTAAGGTCTTAACTCTTACTCTGGCCTACTGGTTAAGGTCTTAACTTTTACTCTTGCCTAATAGCAAAGGTCTTAGACTCATACTCTGGCCTAATGGTTAAGGTCTTAACTCTTACTCTGGCCTAATAGCTAAGGTCTTAACTCTTACTCTGGCCTAATGGTTAAGGTCTTAACTCTTACTCTGGCCTAATGGCTAAGGTCTTAACTCTTACTCTGGCCTAATAGCTGATGTCTTAGACTCGTTTTCTGGCCTAATGGTTAATGTCTTAACTCTTACTCTGGCCTAATAGCTAAGGTCTTAACTCTTACTCTGGCCTAATAGCTAAGGTCTTAGACTCGTGCTGTGGCCTACAGGTTAAGGTCTTAACTCTTACTCTGGCCTACTGGTTAAGGTCTTAACTCTTACTCTGACCTACTGGTTAAGGTCTTAACTCTTACTCTGGCCTAATAGCTAAGGTCTTAAACTCGTACTATGGCCTACAGGTTAAGATCTTAACTCTTACTCTGGCCTACTGGTTAAGGTCTTAAATCTTACTCTGGCCTAATAGCTAAGGTCTTAGACTCGCACTATGGCCTGCTGGTTAAGGTCTTAACTCTTACTCTGGCCTAATAGCTAAGGTCTTAACTCTTACTCTGGCCTAATAGCTAAGGTCTTAACTCTTACTCTGGCCTACTGGTTAAGGTCTTAACTCTTACTCAGGCCTAATAGCTAAGGTCTTAGACTCATACTCTGGCCTACTGGCTAAGGTCTTAACTCATACTCTGGCCTACTAGCTGAGGTCTTAACTCTTACTCTGGCCTAATAGCTAAGGTCTTAGACTCGTACTCTGGCCTAATGGTTAAGGTCTTAACTCTTACTCTGGCCTAATAGCTAAGGTCTTAACTCTTACTCTGGCCTAATAGCTAAGGTCTTCGACTCGTACTATGGTCTACAGGTTAAGGTCTTAACTCTTACTCTGGCCTACTGGTTAAGGTCTTAACTCTTACTCTGGCCTAATAGCTAAGGTCTTAGACTCATACTCTGGCCTAATGGTTAAGGTCTTAACTCTTACTCTGGCCTAATAGCTAAGGTCTTTGACTCGTACTCTGGCCTAATGGTTAAGGTCTTAACTCTTACTCTGGCCTAATAGCTAAGGTCTTAGACTCATACTCTGGCCTAATGGTTAAGGTCTTAACTCTTACTCTGGCCTACTGGTTAATGTATTAACTCTTACTCTGGCCTAATAGCTAAGGTCTTAACTTTTAATCTGGCCTAATAGCTAAGGTCTTAACTCTTACTCTGGCCTACTGGTTAAGGTCTTAACTCTTACTCTGGCCTAATAGCTAAGGTCTTAGACACGTACTCTGGCCCAATGGTTAAGGTCTTAACTCTTACTCTGGCCTAATAGCTAAGGTCTTAGACTCGTACTCTGGCCTAATGGTTAAGGTCTTAACTCTTACTCTGGCCTAATAGCTAAGGTCTTAACTCTTACTCTGGCATAATAGCTAAGGTCTTAGACTCGTACTCTGGCCTACAGGTTAAGGTCTTAACTCTTACTCTGTCCTAATGGTTAAGGTCTTAACTCTTACTCTGGCCTAATAGCTAAGGTCTTAGACTCGTACTCTGACCTAATAGCTAAGGTCTTAGACTCATACTCTGGCCTAATGGTTAAGGTCTTAACTCTTACTCTGGCCTACTGGCTAAGGTCTTAACTCTTACTCTGGCCTAATAGCTAAGGTCTTAACTCTTACTCTGGCCTAATAGCTAAGGTCTTAACTCTTACTCTGGCCTAATAGCTAAGGTCTGAGACTCGTACTATGGTCTACAGGTTAAGGTCTTAACTCTTACTCTGGCCTACTGGTTAAGGTCTTAACTCTTACTCTGGCCTCATAGCTAAGGTCTTAGACTCGTACTCTGGCCTACAGGTTAAGGTCTTAACTCTTACTCTGGCCTTATGGTTAAGGTCTTAACTCTTACTCTGGCCTAATAGCTAAGGTCTTAACTCTTACTCTGGCCTACTGGTTAAGGTCTTACCTTTTACTCTGGCCTACTGGTTAAGGTCTTAACTCTTACTCTGGCCTAATAGCTAAGGTCTTAGACTCGTACTCTGGCCTACTGGTTAAGGTCTTAACTCTTACTCTGGCCTAATAGCTAAGGTCTTAGACTCGTACTCTGGCCTACTGGCTAAGGTCTTAACTCTTACTCTGGCCTAATAGCTGAGGTCTTAACTCTTACTCTGGCCTAATAGCTAAGGTCTTAGACTCGTACTCTGGCCTAGTGGTTAAGGTCTTAACTCTTACTCTGGCCTAATAGCTAAGGTCTTAGACTCATACTCTGGCCTACTGGCTAAGGTCTTAAATCATACTCTGGCCTACTAGCTGAGGTCTTAACTCTTACTCTGGCCTAATAGCTAAGGTCTTAGACTTGTACTCTGGCCTAATGGTTAAGGTCTTAACTCTTACTCTGGCCTAATAGCTAAGGTCTTAACTCTTACTCTGGCCTAATAGCTAAGGTCTTCTGACTCGTACTATGGTCTACAGGTTAAGGTCTTAACTCTTACTCTGGCCTACTGGTTAAGGTCTTAACTCTTACTCTGGCCTAATAGCTAAGGTCTTAGACTCATACTCTGCCCTAATGGTTAAGGTCTTAACTCTTACTCTGGCCTAATAGCTAAGGTCTTTGACTCGTACTCTGGCCTAATGGTTAAGGTCTTAACTCTTACTCTGGCCTAATAGCTAAGGTCTTAGACTCATACTCTGGCCTAATGGTTAAGGTCTTAACTCTTACTCTGGCCTACTGGTTAATGTATTCACTCTTACTCTGGCCTAATAGCTAAGGTCTTAACTCTTAATCTGGCCTAATAGCTAAGGTCTTAACTCTTACTCTGGCCTACTGGTTAAGGTCTTACCTCTTACTCTGGCCTAATAGCTAAGGTCTTAGACACGTACTCTGGCCCAGTGGTTAAGGTCTTAACTCTTACTCTGGCCTAATAGCTAAGGTCATAGACTCGTACTCTGGCCTAATGGTTAAGGTCTTAACTCTTACTCTGGCCTAATAGCTAAGGTCTTAACTCTTACTCTGGCATAATAGCTAAGGTCTTAGACTCGTACTCTGGCCTACAGGTTAAGGTCTTAACTCTTACTCTGTCCTAATGGTTAAGGTCTTAACTCTTACTCTGGCCTAATAGCTAAGGTCTTAGACTCGTACTCTGGCCTAATAGCTAAGGTCTTAGACTCGTACTCTGGCCTACTGGCTAAGGTCTTAACTCTTACTCTGGCCTAATAGCTGAGGTCTTAACTCTTACACTGGCCTAATAGCTAAGGTCTTAGACTCGTACTCTGGCCTAATGGTTAATGTCTTAACTCTTACTCTGGCCTAATAGCTAAGGTCTTAACTCTTACTCTGGCATAATAGCTAAGGTCTTAGACTCGTACTCTGGCCTACAGGTTAAGGTCTTAACTCTTACTCTGTCCTAATGGTTAAGGTCTTAACTCTTACTCTGGCCTAATACCTAAGGTCTTAACTCTTACTCTGGCCTAATAGCTAAGGTCTTAACTCTTACTCTGGACTACTGGTTAAGGTCTTAACTCTTACTCTGGCCTAATAGCTAAGGTCTTAGACTCGTACTATGGCCTACAGGTTAAGGTCTTAACTCTTACTCTGGCCTACTGGTTAAGGTCTTAACTCTTACTCTGGCCTACTGGTTAAGGTCTTAACTCTTACTCTGGCCTCATAGCTAAGGTCTCAGACTCGTACTCTGGCCTACAGGTTAAGGTCTTAACTCTTACTCTGTCCTAATGGTTAAGGTCTTAACTCTTACTCTGGCCAAATAGCTAAGGTCTTAACTCTTACTCTGGCCTACTGGTTAAGGTCTTAACTTTTACTCTGGCCTACTGGATAAGGTCTTAACTCTTACTCTGGCCTAATAGCTAAGGTCTTAGACTCGTACTCTGGCCTAGTGGTTAAGGTCTTAACTCTTACTCTGGCCTAATAGCTAAGGTCTTAGACTCATACTCTGGCCTACTGGCTAAGGTCTTAACTCATACTCTGGCCTACTAGCTGAGGTCTTAACTCTTACTCTGGCCTCATAGCTAAGGTCTTAGACTCGTACTCTGGCCTACAGGTTAAGGTCTTAACTCTTACTCTGGCCTTATGGTTAAGGTCTTAACTCTTACTCTGGCCTAATAGCTAAGGTCTTAACTCTTACTCTGGCCTACTGGTTAAGGTCTTAACTTTTACTCTGGCCTACTGGTTAAGGTCTTAACTCTTACTCTGGCCTAATAGCTAAGGTCTTAGACTCGTACTCTGGCCTACTGGTTAAGGTCTTAACTCTTACTCTGGCCTAATAGCTAAGGTCTTAGACTCGTACTCTGGCCTACTGGCTAAGGTCTTAACTCTTACTCTGGCCTAATAGCTGAGGTCTTAACTCTTACTCTGGCCTAATAGCTAAGGTCTTAGACTCGTACTCTGGCCTAGTGGTTAAGGTCTTAACTCTTACTCTGGCCTTATGGTTAAGGTCTTAACTCTTACTCTGGCCTAATAGCTAAGGTCTTAGACTCGTACTCTGGCCTAATGGTTAAGGTCTTAACTCTTACTCTGGCCTAATAGCTAAGGTCTTAACTCTTACTCTGGCATAATAGCTAAGGTCTTAGACTCGTACTCTGGCCTACAGGTTAAGGTCTTAACTCTTACTCTGTCCTAATGGTTAAGGTCTTAACTCTTACTCTGGCCTAATAGCTAAGGTCTTAGACTCGTACTCTGACCTAATAGCTAAGGTCTTAGACTCATACTCTGGCCTAATGGTTAAGGTCTTAACTCTTACTCTGGCCTACTGGCTAAGGTCTTAACTCTTACTCTGGCCTAATAGCTAAGGTCTTAACTCTTACTCTGGCCTAATAGCTAAGGTCTTAACTCTTACTCTGGCCTAATAGCTAAGGTCTGAGACTCGTACTATGGTCTACAGGTTAAGGTCTTAACTCTTACTCTGGCCTACTGGTTAAGGTCTTAACTCTTACTCTGGCCTCATAGCTAAGGTCTTAGACTCGTACTCTGGCCTACAGGTTAAGGTCTTAACTCTTACTCTGGCCTTATGGTTAAGGTCTTAACTCTTACTCTGGCCTAATAGCTAAGGTCTTAACTCTTACTCTGGCCTACTGGTTAAGGTCTTACCTTTTACTCTGGCCTACTGGTTAAGGTCTTAACTCTTACTCTGGCCTAATAGCTAAGGTCTTAGACTCGTACTCTGGCCTACTGGTTAAGGTCTTAACTCTTACTCTGGCCTAATAGCTAAGGTCTTAGACTCGTACTCTGGCCTACTGGCTAAGGTCTTAACTCTTACTCTGGCCTAATAGCTGAGGTCTTAACTCTTACTCTGGCCTAATAGCTAAGGTCTTAGACTCGTACTCTGGCCTAGTGGTTAAGGTCTTAACTCTTACTCTGGCCTAATAGCTAAGGTCTTAGACTCATACTCTGGCCTACTGGCTAAGGTCTTAAATCATACTCTGGCCTACTAGCTGAGGTCTTAAGTCTTACTCTGGCCTAATAGCTAAGGTCTTAGACTTGTACTCTGGCCTAATGGTTAAGGTCTTAACTCTTACTCTGGCCTAATAGCTAAGGTCTTAACTCTTACTCTGGCCTAATAGCTAAGGTCTTCTGACTCGTACTATGGTCTACAGGTTAAGGTCTTAACTCTTACTCTGGCCTACTGGTTAAGGTCTTAACTCTTACTCTGGCCTAATAGCTAAGGTCTTAGACTCATACTCTGCCCTAATGGTTAAGGTCTTAACTCTTACTCTGGCCTAATAGCTAAGGTCTTTGACTCGTACTCTGGCCTAATGGTTAAGGTCTTAACTCTTACTCTGGCCTAATAGCTAAGGTCTTAGACTCATACTCTGGCCTAATGGTTAAGGTCTTAACTCTTACTCTGGCCTACTGGTTAATGTATTCACTCTTACTCTGGCCTAATAGCTAAGGTCTTAACTCTTAATCTGGCCTAATAGCTAAGGTCTTAACTCTTACTCTGGCCTACTGGTTAAGGTCTTACCTCTTACTCTGGCCTAATAGCTAAGGTCTTAGACACGTACTCTGGCCCAGTGGTTAAGGTCTTAACTCTTACTCTGGCCTAATAGCTAAGGTCATAGACTCGTACTCTGGCCTAATGGTTAAGGTCTTAACTCTTACTCTGGCCTAATAGCTAAGGTCTTAACTCTTACTCTGGCATAATAGCTAAGGTCTTAGACTCGTACTCTGGCCTACAGGTTAAGGTCTTAACTCTTACTCTGTCCTAATGGTTAAGGTCTTAACTCTTACTCTGGCCTAATAGCTAAGGTCTTAGACTCGTACTCTGGCCTAATAGCTAAGGTCTTAGACTCGTACTCTGGCCTACTGGCTAAGGTCTCAACTCTTACTCTGGCCTAATAGCTGAGGTCTTAACTCTTACACTGGCCTAATAGCTAAGGTCTTAGACTCGTACTCTGGCCTAATGGTTAATGTCTTAACTCTTACTCTGGCCTAATAGCTAAGGTCTTAACTCTTACTCTGGCATAATAGCTAAGGTCTTAGACTCGTACTCTGGCCTACAGGTTAAGGTCTTAACTCTTACTCTGTCCTAATGGTTAAGGTCTTAACTCTTACTCTGGCCTAATACCTAAGGTCTTAACTCTTACTCTGGCCTAATAGCTAAGGTCTTAACTCTTACTCTGGACTACTGGTTAAGGTCTTAACTCTTACTCTGGCCTAATAGCTAAGGTCTTAGACTCGTACTATGGCCTACAGGTTAAGGTCTTAACTCTTACTCTGGCCTACTGGTTAAGGTCTTAACTCTTACTCTGGCCTACTGGTTAAGGTCTTAACTCTTACTCTGGCCTCATAGCTAAGGTCTCAGACTCGTACTCTGGCCTACAGGTTAAGGTCTTAACTCTTACTCTGTCCTAATGGTTAAGGTCTTAACTCTTACTCTGGCCAAATAGCTAAGGTCTTAACTCTTACTCTGGCCTACTGGTTAAGGTCTTAACTTTTACTCTGGCCTACTGGATAAGGTCTTAACTCTTACTCTGGCCTAATAGCTAAGGTCTTAGACTCGTACTCTGGCCTAGTGGTTAAGGTCTTAACTCTTACTCTGGCCTAATAGCTAAGGTCTTAGACTCATACTCTGGCCTACTGGCTAAGGTCTTAACTCATACTCTGGCCTACTAGCTGAGGTCTTAACTCTTACTCTGGCCTCATAGCTAAGGTCTTAGACTCGTACTCTGGCCTACAGGTTAAGGTCTTAACTCTTACTCTGGCCTTATGGTTAAGGTCTTAACTCTTACTCTGGCCTAATAGCTAAGGTCTTAACTCTTACTCTGGCCTACTGGTTAAGGTCTTAACTTTTACTCTGGCCTACTGGTTAAGGTCTTAACTCTTACTCTGGCCTAATAGCTAAGGTCTTAGACTCGTACTCTGGCCTACTGGTTAAGGTCTTAACTCTTACTCTGGCCTAATAGCTAAGGTCTTAGACTCGTACTCTGGCCTACTGGCTAAGGTCTTAACTCTTACTCTGGCCTAATAGCTGAGGTCTTAACTCTTACTCTGGCCTAATAGCTAAGGTCTTAGACTCGTACTCTGGCCTAGTGGTTAAGGTCTTAACTCTTACTCTGGCCTAATAGCTAAGGTCTTAGACTCATACTCTGGCCTACTGGCTAAGGTCTTAAATCATACTCTGGCCTACTAGCTGAGGTCTTAACTCTTACTCTGGCCTAATAGCTAAGGTCTTAGACTTGTACTCTGGCCTAATGGTTAAGGTCTTAACTCTTACTCTGGCCTAATAGCTAAGGTCTTAACTCTTACTCTGGCCTAATAGCTAAGGTCTTCTGACTCGTACTATGGTCTACAGGTTAAGGTCTTAACTCTTACTCTGGCCTACTGGTTAAGGTCTTAACTCTTACTCTGGCCTAATAGCTAAGGTCTTAGACTCATACTCTGCCCTAATGGTTAAGGTCTTAACTCTTACTCTGGCCTAATAGCTAAGGTCTTTGACTCGTACTCTGGCCTAATGGTTAAGGTCTTAACTCTTACTCTGGCCTAATAGCTAAGGTCTTAGACTCATACTCTGGCCTAATGGTTAAGGTCTTAACTCTTACTCTGGCCTACTGGTTAATGTATTCACTCTTACTCTGGCCTAATAGCTAAGGTCTTAACTCTTAATCTGGCCTAATAGCTAAGGTCTTAACTCTTACTCTGGCCTACTGGTTAAGGTCTTACCTCTTACTCTGGTCTAATAGCTAAGGTCTTAGACACGTACTCTGGCCCAGTGGTTAAGGTCTTAACTCTTACTCTGGCCTAATAGCTAAGGTCATAGACTCGTACTCTGGCCTAATGGTTAAGGTCTTAACTCTTACTCTGGCCTAATAGCTAAGGTCTTAACTCTTACTCTGGCATAATAGCTAAGGTCTTAGACTCGTACTCTGGCCTACAGGTTAAGGTCTTAACTCTTACTCTGTCCTAATGGTTAAGGTCTTAACTCTTACTCTGGCCTAATAGCTAAGGTCTTAGACTCGTACTCTGGCCTAATAGCTAAGGTCTTAGACTCGTACTCTGGCCTACTGGCTAAGGTCTTAACTCTTACTCTGGCCTAATAGCTGAGGTCTTAACTCTTACACTGGCCTAATAGCTAAGGTCTTAGACTCGTACTCTGGCCTAATGGTTAATGTCTTAACTCTTACTCTGGCCTAATAGCTAAGGTCTTAACTCTTACTCTGGCATAATAGCTAAGGTCTTAGACTCGTACTCTGGCCTACAGGTTAAGGTCTTAACTCTTACTCTGTCCTAATGGTTAAGGTCTTAACTCTTACTCTGGCCTAATACCTAAGGTCTTAACTCTTACTCTGGCCTAATAGCTAAGGTCTTAACTCTTACTCTGGACTACTGGTTAAGGTCTTAACTCTTACACTGGCCTAATAGCTAAGGTCTTAGACTCGTACTATGGCCTACAGGTTAAGGTCTTAACTCTTACTCTGGCCTACTGGTTAAGGTCTTAACTCTTACTCTGGCCTACTGGTTAAGGTCTTAACTCTTACTCTGGCCTCATAGCTAAGGTCTCAGACTCGTACTCTGGCCTACAGGTTAAGGTCTTAACTCTTACTCTGTCCTAATGGTTAAGGTCTTAACTCTTACTCTGGCCAAATAGCTAAGGTCTTAACTCTTACTCTGGCCTACTGGTTAAGGTCTTAACTTTTACTCTGGCCTACTGGTTAAGGTCTTAACTCTTACTCTGGCCTAATAGCTAAGGTCTTAGACTCGTACTCTGGCCTAGTGGTTAAGGTCTTAACTCTTACTCTGGCCTAATAGCTAAGGTCTTAGACTCATACTCTGGCCTACTGGCTAAGGTCTTAACTCATACTCTGGCCTACTAGCTGAGGTCTTAACTCTTACTCTGGCCTAATAGCTAAGGTCTTAGACTCGTACTCTGGCCTAATGGTTAAGGTCTTAACTCTTACTCTGGCCTAATAGCTAAGGTCTTAACTCTTACTCTGGCCTAATAGCTAAGGTCTTAGACTCGTACTATGGTCTACAGGTTAAGGTCTTAACTCTTACTCTGGCCTACTGGTTAAGGTCTTAACTCTTACTCTGGCCTAATAGCTAAGGTCTTAGACTCATACTCTGGCCTAATGGTTAAGGTCTTAACTCTTACTCTGGCCTAATAGCTAAGGTCTTAGACTCGTACTCTGGCCTAATGGTTAAGGTCTTAACTCTTACTCTGGCCTAATAGCTAAGGTCTTAGACTCATACTCTGGCCTAATGGTTAAGGTCTTAACTCTTACTCTGGCCTACTGGTTAATGTATTAACTCTTACTCTGGCCTAATAGCTAAGGTCTTAACTCTTAATCTGGCCTAATAACTAAGGTCTTAACTCTTACTCTGGCCTAATAGCTAAGGTCTTAGACTCGTATTCTGGCCTAATGGTTAAGGTCTTAACTCTTACTCTGGCCTAATAGCTAAGGTCTTAACTCTTACTCTGGCATAATAGCTAAGGTCTTAGACTCGTACTCTGGCCTACAGGTTAAGGTCTTAACTCTTACTCTGTCCTAATGGTTAAGGTCTTAACTCTTACTCTGGCCTAATAGCTAAGGTCTTAGACTCGTACTCTGGCCTAATAGCTAAGGTCTTAGACTCGTACTCTGGCCTAATGGTTAAGGTCTTAACTCTTACTCTGGCCTACTGGCTAAGGTCTTAACTCTTACTCTGGCCTAATAGCTAAGGTCTTAACTCTTACTCTGGCCTAATAGCTAAGGTCTTAACTCTTACTCTGGCCTAATAGCTAAGGTCTGAGACTCGTACTATGGTCTACAGGTTAAGGTCTTAACTCTTACTCTGGCCCACTGGTTAAGGTCTTAACTCTTACTCTGGCCTCATAGCTAAGGTCTTAGACTCGTACTCTGGCCTACAGGTTAAGGTCTTAACTCTTACTCTGGCCTTATGGTTAAGGTCTTAACTCTTACTCTGGCCTAATAGCTAAGGTCTTAACTCTTACTCTGGCCTACTGGTTAAGGTCTTAACTCTTACTCTGGCCTAATAGCTAAGGTCTTAAACTCGTACTATGGCCTACAGGTTAAGATCTTAACTCTTACTCTGGCCTACTGGTTAAGGTCTTAAATCTTACTCTGGCCTAATAGCTAAGGTCTTAGACTCGCACTATGGCCTGCTGATTAAGGTCTTAACTCTTACTCTGGCCTAATAGCTAAGGTCTTAACTCTTACTCTGGCCTAATAGCTAAGGTCTTAACTCTTACTCTGGCCTACTGGTTAAGGTCTTAACTCTTACTCAGGCCTAATAGCTAAGGTCTTAGACTCATACTCTGGCCTACTGGCTAAGGTCTTAACTCATACTCTGGCCTACTAGCTGAGGTCTTAACTCTTACACTGGCCTAATAGCTAAGGTCTTAGACTCGTACTCTGGCCTAATGGTTAAGGTCTTAACTCTTACTCTGGCCTAATAGCTAAGGTCTTAACTCTTACTCTGGCCTAATAGCTAAGGTCTTCGACTCGTACTATGGTCTACAGGTTAAGGTCTTAACTCTTACTCTGGCCTACTGGTTAAGGTCTTAACTCTTACTCTGGCCTAATAGCTAAGGTCTTAGACTCATACTCTGGCCTAATGGTTAAGGTCTTAACTCTTACTCTGGCCTAATAGCTAAGGTCTTTGACTCGTACTCTGGCCTAATGGTTAAGGTCTTAACTCTTACTCTGGCCTAATAGCTAAGGTCTTAGACTCATACTCTGGCCTAATGGTTAAGGTCTTAACTCTTACTCTGGCCTACTGGTTAATGTATTAACTCTTACTCTGGCCTAATAGCTAAGGTCTTAACTTTTAATCTGGCCTAATAGCTAAGGTCTTAACTCTTACTCTGGCCTACTGGTTAAGGTCCTAACTCTTACTCTGGCCTAATAGCTAAGGTCTTAGACACGTACTCTGGCCCAATGGTTAAGGTCTTAACTCTTACTCTGGCCTAATAGCTAAGGTCTTAGACTCGTACTCTGGCCTCATGGTTAAGGTCTTAACTCTTACTCTGGCCTAATAGCTAAGGTGTTAACTCTTACTCTGGCATAATAGCTAAGGTCTTAGACTCGTACTCTGGCCTACAGGTTAAGGTCTTAACTCTTACTCTGTCCTAATGGTTAAGGTCTTAACTCTTACTCTGGCCTAATAGCTAAGGTCTTAGACTCGTACTCTGACCTAATAGCTAAGGTCTTAGACTCGTACTATGGTCTACAGGTTAAGGTCTTAACTCTTACTCTGGCCTACTGGTTAAGGTCTTAACTCTTACTCTGGCCTCATAGCTAAGGTCTTAGACTCGTACTCTGGCCTACAGGTTAAGGTCTTAACTCTTACTCTGGCCTTATGGTTAAGGTCTTAACTCTTACTCTGGCCTAATAGCTAAGGTCTTAACTCTTACTCTGGCCTACTGGTTAAGGTCTTAACTTTTACTCTGGCCTACTGGTTAAGGTCTTAACTCTTACTCTGGCCTAATAGCTAAGGTCTTAGACTCGCACTCTGGCCTACTGGTTAAGGTCTTAACTCTTACTCTGGCCTAATAGCTAAGGTCTTAGACTCGTACTCTGGCCTACTGGCTAAGGTCTTAACTCTTACTCTGGCCTAATAGCTGAGGTCTTAACTCTTACTCTGGCCTAATAGCTAAGGTCTTAGACTCGTACTCTGGCCTAGTGGTTAAGGTCTTAACTCTTACTCTGGCCTACTGGTTAAGGTCTTAACTTTTACTCTGGCCTACTGGTTAAGGTCTTAACTCTTACTCTGGCCTAATAGCTAAGGTCTTAGACTCGTACTCTGGCCTACTGGTTAAGGTCTTAACTCTTACTCTGGCCTAATAGCTAAGGTCTTAGACTCGTACTCTGGCCTACTGGCTAAGGTCTTAACTCTTACTCTGGCCTAATAGCTGAGGTCTTAACTCTTACTCTGGCCTAATAGCTAAGGTCTTAGACTCGTACTCTGGCCTAGTGGTTAAGGTCTTAACTCTTACTCTGGCCTAATAGCTAAGGTCTTAGACTCATACTCTGGCCTACTGGCTAAGGTCTTAAATCATACTCTGGCCTACTAGCTGAGGTCTTAACTCTTACTCTGGCCTAATAGCTAAGGTCTTAGACTTGTACTCTGGCCTAATGGTTAAGGTCTTAACTCTTACTCTGGCCTAATAGCTAAGGTCTTAACTCTTACTCTGGCCTAATAGCTAAGGTCATCTGACTCGTACTATGGTCTACAGGTTAAGGTCTTAACTCTTACTCTGGCCTACTGGTTAAGGTCTTAACTCTTACTCTGGCCTAATAGCTAAGGTCTTAGACTCATACTCTGCCCTAATGGTTAAGGTCTTAACTCTTACTCTGGCCTAATAGCTAAGGTCTTTGACTCGTACTCTGGCCTAATGGTTAAGGTCTTAACTCTTACTCTGGCCTAATAGCTAAGGTCTTAGACTCATACTCTGGCCTAATGGTTAAGGTCTTAACTCTTACTCTGGCCTACTGGTTAATGTATTCACTCTTACTCTGGCCTAATAGCTAAGGTCTTAACTCTTAATCTGGCCTAATAGCTAAGGTCTTAACTCTTACTCTGGCCTACTGGTTAAGGTCTTACCTCTTACTCTGGTCTAATAGCTAAGGTCTTAGACACGTACTCTGGCCCAGTGGTTAAGGTCTTAACTCTTACTCTGGCCTAATAGCTAAGGTCATAGACTCGTACTCTGGCCTAATGGTTAAGGTCTTAACTCTTACTCTGGCCTAATAGCTAAGGTCTTAACTCTTACTCTGGCATAATAGCTAAGGTCTTAGACTCGTACTCTGGCCTACAGGTTAAGGTCTTAACTCTTACTCTGTCCTAATGGTTAAGGTCTTAACTCTTACTCTGGCCTAATAGCTAAGGTCTTAGACTCGTACTCTGGCCTAATAGCTAAGGTCTTAGACTCGTACTCTGGCCTACTGGCTAAGGTCTTAACTCTTACTCTGGCCTAATAGCTGAGGTCTTAACTCTTACACTGGCCTAATAGCTAAGGTCTTAGACTCGTACTCTGGCCTAATGGTTAATGTCTTAACTCTTACTCTGGCCTAATAGCTAAGGTCTTAACTCTTACTCTGGCATAATAGCTAAGGTCTTAGACTCGTACTCTGGCCTACAGGTTAAGGTCTTAACTCTTACTCTGTCCTAATGGTTAAGGTCTTAACTCTTACTCTGGCCTAATACCTAAGGTCTTAACTCTTACTCTGGCCTAATAGCTAAGGTCTTAACTCTTACTCTGGACTACTGGTTAAGGTCTTAACTCTTACTCTGGCCTAATAGCTAAGGTCTTAGACTCGTACTATGGCCTACAGGTTAAGGTCTTAACTCTTACTCTGGCCTACTGGTTAAGGTCTTAACTCTTACTCTGGCCTACTGGTTAAGGTCTTAACTCTTACTCTGGCCTCATAGCTAAGGTCTCAGACTCGTACTCTGGCCTACAGGTTAAGGTCTTAACTCTTACTCTGTCCTAATGGTTAAGGTCTTAACTCTTACTCTGGCCAAATAGCTAAGGTCTTAACTCTTACTCTGGCCTACTGGTTAAGGTCTTAACTTTTACTCTGGCCTACTGGTTAAGGTCTTAACTCTTACTCTGGCCTAATAGCTAAGGTCTTAGACTCGTACTCTGGCCTAGTGGTTAAGGTCTTAACTCTTACTCTGGCCTAATAGCTGAGGTCTTAGACTCATACTCTGGCCTAATAGCTAAGGTCTTAGACTCGTACTCTGGCCTAATAGCTAAGGTCTTAGACTCGTACTATGGTCTACAGGTTAAGGTCTTAACTCTTACTCTGGCCTACTGGTTAAGGTCTTAACTCTTACTCTGGCCTAATAGCTAAGGTCTTAGACTCATACTCTGGCCTAATGGTTAAGGTCTTAACTCTTACTCTGGCCTAATAGCTAAGGTCTTAGACTCGTACTCTGGCCTAATGGTTAAGGTCTTAACTCTTACTCTGGCCTAATAGCTAAGGTCTTAGACTCATACTCTGGCCTAATGGTTAAGGTCTTAACTCTTACTCTGGCCTACTGGTTAATGTATTAACTCTTACTCTGGCCTAATAGCTAAGGTCTTAACTCTTAATCTGGCCTAATAACTAAGGTCTTAACTCTTACTCTGGCCTAATAGCTAAGGTCTTAGACTCGTATTCTGGCCTAATGGTTAAGGTCTTAACTCTTACTCTGGCCTAATAGCTAAGGTCTTAACTCTTACTCTGGCATAATAGCTAAGGTCTTAGACTCGTACTCTGGCCTACAGGTTAAGGTCTTAACTCTTACTCTGTCCTAATGGTTAAGGTCTTAACTCTTACTCTGGCCTAATAGCTAAGGTCTTAGACTCGTACTCTGGCCTAATAGCTAAGGTCTTAGACTCGTACTCTGGCCTAATGGTTAAGGTCTTAACTCTTACTCTGGCCTACTGGCTAAGGTCTTAACTCTTACTCTGGCCTAATAGCTAAGGTCTTAACTCTTACTCTGGCCTAATAGCTAAGGTCTTAACTCTTACTCTGGCCTAATAGCTAAGGTCTGAGACTCGTACTATGGTCTACAGGTTAAGGTCTTAACTCTTACTCTGGCCCACTGGTTAAGGTATTAACTCTTACTCTGGCCTCATAGCTAAGGTCTTAGACTCGTACTCTGGCCTACAGGTTAAGGTCTTAACTCTTACTCTGGCCTTATGGTTAAGGTCTTAACTCTTACTCTGGCCTAATAGCTAAGGTCTTAACTCTTACTCTGGCCTACTGGTTAAGGTCTTAACTCTTACTCTGGCCTAATAGCTAAGGTCTTAAACTCGTACTATGGCCTACAGGTTAAGATCTTAACTCTTACTCTGGCCTACTGGTTAAGGTCTTAAATCTTACTCTGGCCTAATAGCTAAGGTCTTAGACTCGCACTATGGCCTGCTGATTAAGGTCTTAACTCTTACTCTGGCCTAATAGCTAAGGTCTTAACTCTTACTCTGGCCTAATAGCTAAGGTCTTAACTCTTACTCTGG
Source organism: Triturus cristatus (assembly GCF_964204655.1). Taxonomy (NCBI): domain Eukaryota; kingdom Metazoa; phylum Chordata; class Amphibia; order Caudata; family Salamandridae; genus Triturus; species Triturus cristatus. The sequence continues at coordinate 1,088,458,235 of NC_140589.1, read as the reverse complement.
CCTACTGGTTAAGGTCTTAACTCTTACTCAGGCCTAATAGCTAAGGTCTTAGACTCATACTCTGGCCTACTGGCTAAGGTCTTAACTCATACTCTGGCCTACTAGCTGAGGTCTTAACTCTTACACTGGCCTAATAGCTAAGGTCTTAGACTCGTACTCTGGCCTAATGGTTAAGGTCTTAACTCTTACTCTGGCCTAATAGCTAAGGTCTTAACTCTTACTCTGGCCTAATAGCTAAGGTCTTCGACTCGTACTATGGTCTACAGGTTAAGGTCTTAACTCTTACTCTGGCCTACTGGTTAAGGTCTTAACTCTTACTCTGGCCTAATAGCTAAGGTCTTAGACTCATACTCTGGCCTAATGGTTAAGGTCTTAACTCTTACTCTGGCCTAATAGCTAAGGTCTTTGACTCGTACTCTGGCCTAATGGTTAAGGTCTTAACTCTTACTCTGGCCTAATAGCTAAGGTCTTAGACTCATACTCTGGCCTAATGGTTAAGGTCTTAACTCTTACTCTGGCCTACTGGTTAATGTATTAACTCTTACTCTGGCCTAATAGCTAAGGTCTTAACTTTTAATCTGGCCTAATAGCTAAGGTCTTAACTCTTACTCTGGCCTACTGGTTAAGGTCCTAACTCTTACTCTGGCCTAATAGCTAAGGTCTTAGACACGTACTCTGGCCCAATGGTTAAGGTCTTAACTCTTACTCTGGCCTAATAGCTAAGGTCTTAGACTCGTACTCTGGCCTCATGGTTAAGGTCTTAACTCTTACTCTGGCCTAATAGCTAAGGTGTTAACTCTTACTCTGGCATAATAGCTAAGGTCTTAGACTCGTACTCTGGCCTACAGGTTAAGGTCTTAACTCTTACTCTGTCCTAATGGTTAAGGTCTTAACTCTTACTCTGGCCTAATAGCTAAGGTCTTAGACTCGTACTCTGACCTAATAGCTAAGGTCTTAGACTCGTACTATGGTCTACAGGTTAAGGTCTTAACTCTTACTCTGGCCTACTGGTTAAGGTCTTAACTCTTACTCTGGCCTCATAGCTAAGGTCTTAGACTCGTACTCTGGCCTACAGGTTAAGGTCTTAACTCTTACTCTGGCCTTATGGTTAAGGTCTTAACTCTTACTCTGGCCTAATAGCTAAGGTCTTAACTCTTACTCTGGCCTACTGGTTAAGGTCTTAACTTTTACTCTGGCCTACTGGTTAAGGTCTTAACTCTTACTCTGGCCTAATAGCTAAGGTCTTAGACTCGCACTCTGGCCTACTGGTTAAGGTCTTAACTCTTACTCTGGCCTAATAGCTAAGGTCTTAGACTCGTACTCTGGCCTACTGGCTAAGGTCTTAACTCTTACTCTGGCCTAATAGCTGAGGTCTTAACTCTTACTCTGGCCTAATAGCTAAGGTCTTAGACTCGTACTCTGGCCTAGTGGTTAAGGTCTTAACTCTTACTCTGGCCTAATAGCTAAGGTCTTAGACTCATACTCTGGCCTACTGGCTAAGGTCTTAACTCATACTCTGGCCTACTAGCTGAGGTCTTAACTCTTACTCTGGCCTAATAGCTAAGGTCTTAGACTTGTACTCTGGCCTAATGGTTAAGGTCTTAACTCTTACTCTGGCCTAATAGCTAAGGTCTTAACTCTTACTCTGGCCTAATAGCTAAGGTCTTCTGACTCGTACTATGGTCTACAGGTTAAGGTCTTAACTTTTACTCTGGCCTACTGGTTAAGGTCTTAACTCTTACTCTGGCCTAATAGCTAAGGTCTTAGACTCATACTCTGGCCTAATGGTTAAGGTCTTAACTCTTACTCTGGCCTAATAGCTAAGGTCTTTGACTCGTACTCTGGCCTAATGGTTAAGGTCTTAACTCTTACTCTGGCCTAATAGTTAAGGTCTTAGACTCATACTCTGGCCTAATGGTTAAGGTCTTAACTCTTACTCTGGCCTACTGGTTAATGTATTCACTCTTACTCTGGCCTAATAGCTAAGGTCTTAACTCTTAATCTGGCCTAATAGTTAAGGTCTTAACTCTTACTCTGGCCTACTGGTTAAGGTCTTAACTCTTACTCTGGCCTAATAGCTAAGGTCTTAGACACGTACTCTGGCCCAATGGTTAAGGTCTTAACTCTTACTCTGGCCTAATAGCTAAGGTCTTAGACTCGTACTCTGGCCTAATGGTTAAGGTCTTAACTCTTACTCTGGCCTAATAGCTAAGGTCTTAACTCTTACTCTGGCATAATAGCTAAGGTCTTAGACTCGTACTCTGGCCTACAGGTTAAGGTCTTAACTCTTACTCTGTCCTAATGGTTAAGGTCTTAACTCTTACTCTGGCCTAATAGCTAAGGTCTTAGACTCGTACTCTGGCCTAATAGCTAAGGTCTTAGACTCGTACTCTGGCCTACTGGCTAAGGTCTTAACTCTTACTCTGGCCTAATAGCTGAGGTCTTAACTCTTACACTGGCCTAATAGCTAAGGTCTTAGACTCGTACTCTGGCCTAATGGTTAATGTCTTAACTCTTACTCTGGCCTAATAGCTAAGGTCTTAACTCTTACTCTGGCATAATAGCTAAGGTCTTAGACTCGTACTCTGGCCTACAGGTTAAGGTCTTAACTCTTACTCTGTCCTAATGGTTAAGGTCTTAACTCTTACTCTGGCCTAATACCTAAGGTCTTAACTCTTACTCTGGCCTAATAGCTAAGGTCTTAACTCTTACTCTGGACTACTGGTTAAGGTCTTAACTCTTACTCTGGCCTAATAGCTAAGGTCTTAGACTCGTACTATGGCCTACAGGTTAAGGTCTTAACTCTTACTCTGGCCTACTGGTTAAGGTCTTAACTCTAACTCTGGCCTACTGGTTAAGGTCTTAACTCTTACTCTGGCCTCATAGCTAAGGTCTTAGACTCGTACTCTGGCCTACAGGTTAATGTCTTAACTCTTACTCTGTCCTAATGGTTAAGGTCTTAACTCTTACTCTGGCCAAATAGCTAAGGTCTTAACTCTTACTCTGGCCTACTGGTTAAGGTCTTAACTTTTACTCTGGCCTACTGGTTAAGGTCTTAACTCTTACTCTGGCCTAATAGCTAAGGTCTTAGACTCGTACTCTGGCCTAGTGGTTAAGGTCTTAACTCTTACTCTGGCCTAATAGCTAAGGTCTTAGACTCATACTCTGGCCTACTGGCTAAGGTCTTAACTCATACTCTGGCCTACTAGCTGAGGTCTTAACTCTTACTCTGGCCTAATAGCTAAGGTCTTAGATTCGTACTCTGGCCTAATGGTTAAGGTCTTAACTCTTACTCTGGCCTAATAGCTAAGGTCTTAACTCTTACTCTGGCCTAATAGCTAAGGTCTTTGACTCGTACTATGGTCTACAGGTTAAGGTCTTAACTCTTACTCTGGCCTACTGGTTAAGGTCTTAACTCTTACTCTGGCCTAATAGCTAAGGTCTTAGACTCATACTCTGGCCTAATGGTTAAGGTCTTAACTCTTACTCTGGCCTAATAGCTAAGGTCTTAGACTCATACTCTGGCCTAATGGTTAAGGTCTTAACTCTTACTCTGGCCTAATAGCTAAGGTCTTAGACTCATACTCTGGCCTAATGGTTAAGGTCTTAACTCTTACTCTGGCCTACTGGTTAATGTATTAACTCTTACTCTGGCCTAATAGCTAAGGTCTTAACTCTTAATCTGGCCTAATAACTAAGGTCTTAACTCTTACTCTGGCCTACTGGTTAAGGTCTTAACTCTTACTCTGGCCTAATAGCTAAGGTCTTAGACACGTACTCTGGCCCAATGGTTAAGGTCTTAACTCTTACTCTGGCCTAATAGCTAAGGTCTTAGACTCGTACTCTGGCCTAATGGTTAAGGTCTTAACTCTTACTCTGGCCTAATAGCTAAGGTCTTAACTCTTACTCTGGCATAATAGCTAAGGTCTTAGACTCGTACTCTGGCCTACAGGTTAAGGTCTTAACTCTTACTCTGTCCTAATGGTTAAGGTCTTAACTCTTACTCTGGCCTAATAGCTAAGGTCTTAGACTCGTACTCTGGCCTAATAGCTAAGGTCTTAGACTCGTACTCTGGCCTAATGGTTAAGGTCTTAACTCTTACTCTGGCCTACTGGCTAAGGTCTTAACTCTTACTCTGGCCTAATAGCTAAGGTCTTAGACTCGTACTCTGGCCTACTGGTTAAGGTCTTAACTCTTACTCTGGCCTAATACCTAAGGTCTTAGACTCGTACTCTGGCCTACTGGCTAAGGTCTTTACTCTTACTCTGGCCTAATAGCTGAGGTCTTAACTCTTACTCTGGCCTAATAGCTAAGGTCTTCTGACTCGTACTATGGTCTACAGGTTAAGGTCTTAACTCTTACTCTGGCCTACTGGTTAAGGTCTTAACTCTTACTCTGGCCTAATAGCTAAGGTCTTAGACTCATACTCTGGCCTAATGGTTAAGGTCTTAACTCTTACTCTGGCCTAATAGCTAAGGTCTTTGACTCGTACTCTGGCCTAATGGTTAAGGTCTTAACTCTTACTCTGGCCTAATAGCTAAGGTCTTAGACTCATACTCTGGCCTAATGGTTAAGGTCTTAACTCTTACTCTGGCCTACTGGTTAATGTATTCACTCTAACTCTGGCCTAATAGCTAAGGTCTTAACTCTTAATCTGGCCTAATAGCTAAGGTCTTAACTCTTACTCTGGCCTACTGGTTAAGGTCTTAACTCTTACTCTGGCCTAATAGCTAAGGTCTTAGACACGTACTCTGGCCCAATGGTTAAGGTCTTAACTCTTACTCTGGCCTAATAGCTAAGGTCTTAGACTCGTACTCTGGCCTAATGGTTAAGGTCTTAACTCTTACTCTGGCCTAATAGCTAAGGTCTTAACTCTTACTCTGGCATAATAGCTAAGGTCTTAGACTCGTACTCTGGCCTACAGGTTAAGGTCTTAACTCTTACTCTGTCCTAATGGTTAAGGTCTTAACTCTTACTCTGGCCTAATAGCTAAGGTCTTAGACTCGTACTCTGGCCTAATAGCTAAGGTCTTAGACTCGTACTCTGGCCTACTGGCTAAGGTCTTAACTCTTACTCTGGCCTAATAGCTGAGGTCTTAACTCTTACACTGGCCTAATAGCTAAGGTCTTAGACTCGTACTCTGGCCTAATGGTTAATGTCTTAACTCTTACTCTGGCCTAATAGCTAAGGTCTTAACTCTTACTCTGGCATAATAGCTAAGGTCTTAGACTCGTAGTCTGGCCTACAGGTTAAGGTCTTAACTCTTACTCTGTCCTAATGGTTAAGGTCTTAACTCTTACTCTGGCCTAATACCTAAGGTCTTAACTCTTACTCTGGCCTAATAGCTAAGGTCTTAACTCTTACTCTGGACTACTGGTTAAGGTCTTAACTCTTACTCTGGCCTAATAGCTAAGGTCTTAGACTCGTACTATGGCCTACAGGTTAGGGTCTTAACTCTTACTCTGGCCTACTGGTTAAGGTCTTAACTCTCACTCTGGCCTACTGGTTAAGGTCTTAACTCTTACTCTGGCCTCATAGCTAAGGTCTTAGACTCGTACTCTGGCCTACAGGTTAAGGTCTTAACTCTTACTCTGTCCTAATGGTTAAGGTCTTAACTCTTACTCTGGCCAAATAGCTAAGGTCTTAACTCTTACTCTGGCCTACTGGTTAAGGTCTTAACTTTTACTCTGGCCTACTGGTTAAGGTCTTAACTCTTACTCTGGCCTAATAGCTAAGGTCTTAGACTCGTACTCTGGCCTAGTGGTTAAGGTCTTAACTCTTACTCTGGCCTAATAGCTAAGGTCTTAGACTCATACTCTGGCCTACTGGCTAAGGTCTTAACTCATACTCTGGCCTACTAGCTGAGGTCTTAACTCTTACTCTGGCCTAATAGCTAAGGTCTTAGACTCGTACTCTGGCCTAATGGTTAAGGTCTTAACTCTTACTCTGGCCTAATAGCTAAGGTCTTAACTCTTACTCTGGCCTAATAGCTAAGGTCTTTGACTCGTACTATGGTCTACAGGTTAAGGTCTTAACTCTTACTCTGGCCTACTGGTTAAGGTCTTAACTCTTACTCTGGCCTAATAGCTAAGGTCTTAGACTCATACTCTGGCCTAATGGTTAAGGTCTTAACTCTTACTCTGGCCTAATAGCTAAGGTCTTAGACTCGTACTCTGGCCTAATGGTTAAGGTCTTAACTCTTACTCTGGCCTAATAGCTAAGGTCTTAGACTCATACTCTGGCCTAATGGTTAAGGTCTTAACTCTTACTCTGGCCTACTGGTTAATGTATTAACTCTTACTCTGGCCTAATAGCTAAGGTCTTAACTCTTAATCTGGCCTAATAACTAAGGTCTTAACTCTTACTCTCGCCTACTGGTTAAGGTCTTAACTCTTAATCTGGCCTAATAGCTAAGGTCTTAGACACGTACTCTGGCCCAATGGTTAAGGTCTTAACTCTTACTCTGGCCTAATAGCTAAGGTCTTAGACTCGTACTCTGGCCTAATGGTTAAGGTCTTAACTCTTACTCTGGCCTAATAGCTAAGGTCTTAACTCTTACTCTGGCATAATAGCTAAGGTCTTAGACTCGTACTCTGGCCTACAGGTTAAGGTCTTAACTCTTGCTCTGTCCTAATGGTTAAGGTCTTAACTCTTACTCTGGCCTAATAGCTAAGGTCTTAGACTCGTACTCTGGCCTAATAGCTAAGGTCTTAGACTCGTACTCTGGCCTAATGGTTAAGGTCTTAACTCTTACTCTGGCCTACTGGCTAAGGTCTTAACTCTTACTCTGGCCTAATAGCTAAGGTCTTAGACTCGTACTCTGGCCTACTGGTTAAGGTCTTAACTCTTACTCTGGCCTAATACCTAAGGTCTTAGACTCGTACTCTGGCCTACTGGCTAAGGTCTTTACTCTTACTCTGGCCTAATAGCTGAGGTCTTAACTCTTACTCTGGCCTAATAGCTAAGGTCTTCTGACTCGTACTATGGTCTACAGGTTAAGGTCTTAACTCTTACTCTGGCCTACTGGTTAAGGTCTTAACTCTTACTCTGGCCTAATAGCTAAGGTCTTAGACTCATACTCTGGCCTAATGGTTAAGGTCTTAACTCTTACTTTGGCCTAATAGCTAAGGTCTTTGACTCGTACTCTGGCCTAATGGTTAAGGTCTTAACTCTTACTCTGGCCTAATAGCTAAGGTCTTAGACTCATACTCTGGCCTAATGGTTAAGGTCTTAACTCTTACTCTGGCCTACTGGTTAATGTATTCACTCTTACTCTGGCCTAATAGCTAAGGTCTTAACTCTTAATCTGGCCTAATAGCTAAGGTCTTAACTCTTACTCTGGCCTACTGGTTAAGGTCTTAACTCTTACTCTGGCCTAATAGCTAAGGTCTTAGACACGTACTCTGGCCCAATGGTTAAGGTCTTAACTCTTACTCTGGCCTAATAGCTAAGGTCTTAGACTCATACTCTGGCCTAATGGTTAAGGTCTTAACTCTTACTCTGGCCTACTGGTTAATGTATTAACTCTTACTCTGGCCTAATAGCTAAGGTCTTAACTTTTAATCTGGCCTAATAGCTAAGGTCTTAACTCTTACTCTGGCCTACTGGTTAAGGTCCTAACTCTTACTCTGGCCTAATAGCTAAGGTCTTAGACACGTACTCTGGCCCAATGGTTAAGGTCTTAACTCTTACTCTGGCCTAATAGCTAAGGTCTTAGACTCGTACTCTGGCCTCATGGTTAAGGTCTTAACTCTTACTCTGGCCTAATAGCTAAGGTGTTAACTCTTACTCTGGCATAATAGCTAAGGTCTTAGACTCGTACTCTGGCCTACAGGTTAAGGTCTTAACTCTTACTCTGTCCTAATGGTTAAGGTCTTAACTCTTACTCTGGCCTAATAGCTAAGGTCTTAGACTCGTACTCTGACCTAATAGCTAAGGTCTTAGACTCGTACTATGGTCTACAGGTTAAGGTCTTAACTCTTACTCTGGCCTACTGGTTAAGGTCTTAACTCTTACTCTGGCCTCATAGCTAAGGTCTTAGACTCGTACTCTGGCCTACAGGTTAAGGTCTTAACTCTTACTCTGGCCTTATGGTTAAGGTCTTAACTCTTACTCTGGCCTAATAGCTAAGGTCTTAACTCTTACTCTGGCCTACTGGTTAAGGTCTTAACTTTTACTCTGGCCTACTGGTTAAGGTCTTAACTCTTACTCTGGCCTAATAGCTAAGGTCTTAGACTCGCACTCTGGCCTACTGGTTAAGGTCTTAACTCTTACTCTGGCCTAATAGCTAAGGTCTTAGACTCGTACTCTGGCCTACTGGCTAAGGTCTTAACTCTTACTCTGGCCTAATAGCTGAGGTCTTAACTCTTACTCTGGCCTAATAGCTAAGGTCTTAGACTCGTACTCTGGCCTAGTGGTTAAGGTCTTAACTCTTACTCTGGCCTAATAGCTAAGGTCTTAGACTCATACTCTGGCCTACTGGCTAAGGTCTTAACTCATACTCTGGCCTACTAGCTGAGGTCTTAACTCTTACTCTGGCCTAATAGCTAAGGTCTTAGACTTGTACTCTGGCCTAATGGTTAAGGTCTTAACTCTTACTCTGGCCTAATAGCTAAGGTCTTAACTCTTACTCTGGCCTAATAGCTAAGGTCTTCTGACTCGTACTATGGTCTACAGGTTAAGGTCTTAACTTTTACTCTGGCCTACTGGTTAAGGTCTTAACTCTTACTCTGGCCTAATAGCTAAGGTCTTAGACTCATACTCTGGCCTAATGGTTAAGGTCTTAACTCTTACTCTGGCCTAATAGCTAAGGTCTTTGACTCGTACTCTGGCCTAATGGTTAAGGTCTTAACTCTTACTCTGGCCTAATAGTTAAGGTCTTAGACTCATACTCTGGCCTAATGGTTAAGGTCTTAACTCTTACTCTGGCCTACTGGTTAATGTATTCACTCTTACTCTGGCCTAATAGCTAAGGTCTTAACTCTTAATCTGGCCTAATAGTTAAGGTCTTAACTCTTACTCTGGCCTACTGGTTAAGGTCTTAACTCTTACTCTGGCCTAATAGCTAAGGTCTTAGACACGTACTCTGGCCCAATGGTTAAGGTCTTAACTCTTACTCTGGCCTAATAGCTAAGGTCTTAGACTCGTACTCTGGCCTAATGGTTAAGGTCTTAACTCTTACTCTGGCCTAATAGCTAAGGTCTTAACTCTTACTCTGGCATAATAGCTAAGGTCTTAGACTCGTACTCTGGCCTACAGGTTAAGGTCTTAACTCTTACTCTGTCCTAATGGTTAAGGTCTTAACTCTTACTCTGGCCTAATAGCTAAGGTCTTAGACTCGTACTCTGGCCTAATAGCTAAGGTCTTAGACTCGTACTCTGGCCTACTGGCTAAGGTCTTAACTCTTACTCTGGCCTAATAGCTGAGGTCTTAACTCTTACACTGGCCTAATAGCTAAGGTCTTAGACTCGTACTCTGGCCTAATGGTTAATGTCTTAACTCTTACTCTGGCCTAATAGCTAAGGTCTTAACTCTTACTCTGGCATAATAGCTAAGGTCTTAGACTCGTACTCTGGCCTACAGGTTAAGGTCTTAACTCTTACTCTGTCCTAATGGTTAAGGTCTTAACTCTTACTCTGGCCTAATACCTAAGGTCTTAACTCTTACTCTGGCCTAATAGCTAAGGTCTTAACTCTTACTCTGGACTACTGGTTAAGGTCTTAACTCTTACTCTGGCCTAATAGCTAAGGTCTTAGACTCGTACTATGGCCTACAGGTTAAGGTCTTAACTCTTACTCTGGCCTACTGGTTAAGGTCTTAACTCTAACTCTGGCCTACTGGTTAAGGTCTTAACTCTTACTCTGGCCTCATAGCTAAGGTCTTAGACTCGTACTCTGGCCTACAGGTTAATGTCTTAACTCTTACTCTGTCCTAATGGTTAAGGTCTTAACTCTTACTCTGGCCAAATAGCTAAGGTCTTAACTCTTACTCTGGCCTACTGGTTAAGGTCTTAACTTTTACTCTGGCCTACTGGTTAAGGTCTTAACTCTTACTCTGGCCTAATAGCTAAGGTCTTAGACTCGTACTCTGGCCTAGTGGTTAAGGTCTTAACTCTTACTCTGGCCTAATAGCTAAGGTCTTAGACTCATACTCTGGCCTACTGGCTAAGGTCTTAACTCATACTCTGGCCTACTAGCTGAGGTCTTAACTCTTACTCTGGCCTAATAGCTAAGGTCTTAGATTCGTACTCTGGCCTAATGGTTAAGGTCTTAACTCTTACTCTGGCCTAATAGCTAAGGTCTTAACTCTTACTCTGGCCTAATAGCTAAGGTCTTTGACTCGTACTATGGTCTACAGGTTAAGGTCTTAACTCTTACTCTGGCCTACTGGTTAAGGTCTTAACTCTTACTCTGGCCTAATAGCTAAGGTCTTAGACTCATACTCTGGCCTAATGGTTAAGGTCTTAACTCTTACTCTGGCCTAATAGCTAAGGTCTTAGACTCATACTCTGGCCTAATGGTTAAGGTCTTAACTCTTACTCTGGCCTAATAGCTAAGGTCTTAGACTCATACTCTGGCCTAATGGTTAAGGTCTTAACTCTTACTCTGGCCTACTGGTTAATGTATTAACTCTTACTCTGGCCTAATAGCTAAGGTCTTAACTCTTAATCTGGCCTAATAACTAAGGTCTTAACTCTTACTCTGGCCTACTGGTTAAGGTCTTAACTCTTACTCTGGCCTAATAGCTAAGGTCTTAGACACGTACTCTGGCCCAATGGTTAAGGTCTTAACTCTTACTCTGGCCTAATAGCTAAGGTCTTAGACTCGTACTCTGGCCTAATGGTTAAGGTCTTAACTCTTACTCTGGCCTAATAGCTAAGGTCTTAACTCTTACTCTGGCATAATAGCTAAGGTCTTAGACTCGTACTCTGGCCTACAGGTTAAGGTCTTAACTCTTACTCTGTCCTAATGGTTAAGGTCTTAACTCTTACTCTGGCCTAATAGCTAAGGTCTTAGACTCGTACTCTGGCCTAATAGCTAAGGTCTTAGACTCGTACTCTGGCCTAATGGTTAAGGTCTTAACTCTTACTCTGGCCTACTGGCTAAGGTCTTAACTCTTACTCTGGCCTAATAGCTAAGGTCTTAGACTCGTACTCTGGCCTACTGGTTAAGGTCTTAACTCTTACTCTGGCCTAATACCTAAGGTCTTAGACTCGTACTCTGGCCTACTGGCTAAGGTCTTTACTCTTACTCTGGCCTAATAGCTGAGGTCTTAACTCTTACTCTGGCCTAATAGCTAAGGTCTTCTGACTCGTACTATGGTCTACAGGTTAAGGTCTTAACTCTTACTCTGGCCTACTGGTTAAGGTCTTAACTCTTACTCTGGCCTAATAGCTAAGGTCTTAGACTCATACTCTGGCCTAATGGTTAAGGTCTTAACTCTTACTCTGGCCTAATAGCTAAGGTCTTTGACTCGTACTCTGGCCTAATGGTTAAGGTCTTAACTCTTACTCTGGCCTAATAGCTAAGGTCTTAGACTCATACTCTGGCCTAATGGTTAAGGTCTTAACTCTTACTCTGGCCTACTGGTTAATGTATTCACTCTAACTCTGGCCTAATAGCTAAGGTCTTAACTCTTAATCTGGCCTAATAGCTAAGGTCTTAACTCTTACTCTGGCCTACTGGTTAAGGTCTTAACTCTTACTCTGGCCTAATAGCTAAGGTCTTAGACACGTACTCTGGCCCAATGGTTAAGGTCTTAACTCTTACTCTGGCCTAATAGCTAAGGTCTTAGACTCGTACTCTGGCCTAATGGTTAAGGTCTTAACTCTTACTCTGGCCTAATAGCTAAGGTCTTAACTCTTACTCTGGCATAATAGCTAAGGTCTTAGACTCGTACTCTGGCCTACAGGTTAAGGTCTTAACTCTTACTCTGTCCTAATGGTTAAGGTCTTAACTCTTACTCTGGCCTAATAGCTAAGGTCTTAGACTCGTACTCTGGCCTAATAGCTAAGGTCTTAGACTCGTACTCTGGCCTACTGGCTAAGGTCTTAACTCTTACTCTGGCCTAATAGCTGAGGTCTTAACTCTTACACTGGCCTAATAGCTAAGGTCTTAGACTCGTACTCTGGCCTAATGGTTAATGTCTTAACTCTTACTCTGGCCTAATAGCTAAGGTCTTAACTCTTACTCTGGCATAATAGCTAAGGTCTTAGACTCGTAGTCTGGCCTACAGGTTAAGGTCTTAACTCTTACTCTGTCCTAATGGTTAAGGTCTTAACTCTTACTCTGGCCTAATACCTAAGGTCTTAACTCTTACTCTGGCCTAATAGCTAAGGTCTTAACTCTTACTCTGGACTACTGGTTAAGGTCTTAACTCTTACTCTGGCCTAATAGCTAAGGTCTTAGACTCGTACTATGGCCTACAGGTTAGGGTCTTAACTCTTACTCTGGCCTACTGGTTAAGGTCTTAACTCTCACTCTGGCCTACTGGTTAAGGTCTTAACTCTTACTCTGGCCTCATAGCTAAGGTCTTAGACTCGTACTCTGGCCTACAGGTTAAGGTCTTAACTCTTACTCTGTCCTAATGGTTAAGGTCTTAACTCTTACTCTGGCCAAATAGCTAAGGTCTTAACTCTTACTCTGGCCTACTGGTTAAGGTCTTAACTTTTACTCTGGCCTACTGGTTAAGGTCTTAACTCTTACTCTGGCCTAATAGCTAAGGTCTTAGACTCGTACTCTGGCCTAGTGGTTAAGGTCTTAACTCTTACTCTGGCCTAATAGCTAAGGTCTTAGACTCATACTCTGGCCTACTGGCTAAGGTCTTAACTCATACTCTGGCCTACTAGCTGAGGTCTTAACTCTTACTCTGGCCTAATAGCTAAGGTCTTAGACTCGTACTCTGGCCTAATGGTTAAGGTCTTAACTCTTACTCTGGCCTAATAGCTAAGGTCTTAACTCTTACTCTGGCCTAATAGCTAAGGTCTTTGACTCGTACTATGGTCTACAGGTTAAGGTCTTAACTCTTACTCTGGCCTACTGGTTAAGGTCTTAACTCTTACTCTGGCCTAATAGCTAAGGTCTTAGACTCATACTCTGGCCTAATGGTTAAGGTCTTAACTCTTACTCTGGCCTAATAGCTAAGGTCTTAGACTCGTACTCTGGCCTAATGGTTAAGGTCTTAACTCTTACTCTGGCCTAATAGCTAAGGTCTTAGACTCATACTCTGGCCTAATGGTTAAGGTCTTAACTCTTACTCTGGCCTACTGGTTAATGTATTAACTCTTACTCTGGCCTAATAGCTAAGGTCTTAACTCTTAATCTGGCCTAATAACTAAGGTCTTAACTCTTACTCTCGCCTACTGGTTAAGGTCTTAACTCTTAATCTGGCCTAATAGCTAAGGTCTTAGACACGTACTCTGGCCCAATGGTTAAGGTCTTAACTCTTACTCTGGCCTAATAGCTAAGGTCTTAGACTCGTACTCTGGCCTAATGGTTAAGGTCTTAACTCTTACTCTGGCCTAATAGCTAAGGTCTTAACTCTTACTCTGGCATAATAGCTAAGGTCTTAGACTCGTACTCTGGCCTACAGGTTAAGGTCTTAACTCTTGCTCTGTCCTAATGGTTAAGGTCTTAACTCTTACTCTGGCCTAATAGCTAAGGTCTTAGACTCGTACTCTGGCCTAATAGCTAAGGTCTTAGACTCGTACTCTGGCCTAATGGTTAAGGTCTTAACTCTTACTCTGGCCTACTGGCTAAGGTCTTAACTCTTACTCTGGCCTAATAGCTAAGGTCTTAGACTCGTACTCTGGCCTACTGGTTAAGGTCTTAACTCTTACTCTGGCCTAATACCTAAGGTCTTAGACTCGTACTCTGGCCTACTGGCTAAGGTCTTTACTCTTACTCTGGCCTAATAGCTGAGGTCTTAACTCTTACTCTGGCCTAATAGCTAAGGTCTTCTGACTCGTACTATGGTCTACAGGTTAAGGTCTTAACTCTTACTCTGGCCTACTGGTTAAGGTCTTAACTCTTACTCTGGCCTAATAGCTAAGGTCTTAGACTCATACTCTGGCCTAATGGTTAAGGTCTTAACTCTTACTTTGGCCTAATAGCTAAGGTCTTTGACTCGTACTCTGGCCTAATGGTTAAGGTCTTAACTCTTACTCTGGCCTAATAGCTAAGGTCTTAGACTCATACTCTGGCCTAATGGTTAAGGTCTTAACTCTTACTCTGGCCTACTGGTTAATGTATTCACTCTTACTCTGGCCTAATAGCTAAGGTCTTAACTCTTAATCTGGCCTAATAGCTAAGGTCTTAACTCTTACTCTGGCCTACTGGTTAAGGTCTTAACTCTTACTCTGGCCTAATAGCTAAGGTCTTAGACACGTACTCTGGCCCAATGGTTAAGGTCTTAACTCTTACTCTGGCCTAATAGCTAAGGTCTTAGACTCGTACTCTGGCCTAATGGTTAAGGTCTTAACTCTTACTCTGGCCTAATAGCTAAGGTCTTAACTCTTACTCTGGCATAATAGCTAAGGTCTTAGACTCGTACTCTGGCCTACAGGTTAAGGTCTTAACTCTTACTCTGTCCTAATGGTTAAGGTCTTAACTCTTACTCTGGCCTAATAGCTAAGGTCTTAGACTCGTACTCTGGCCTAATAGCTAAGGTCTTAGACTCGTACTCTGGCCTACTGGCTAAGGTCTTAACTCTTACTCTGGCCTAATAGCTGAGGTCTTAACTCTTACACTGGCCTAATAGCTAAGGTCTTAGACTCGTACTCTGGCCTAATGGTTAATGTCTTAACTCTTACTCTGGCCTAATAGCTAAGGTCTTAACTCTTACTCTGGCATAATAGCTAAGGTCTTAGACTCGTAGTCTGGCCTACAGGTTAAGGTCTTAACTCTTACTCTGTCCTAATGGTTAAGGTCTTAACTCTTACTCTGGCCTAATACCTAAGGTCTTAACTCTTACTCTGGCCTAATAGCTAAGGTCTTAACTCTTACTCTGGACTACTGGTTAAGGTCTTAACTCTTACTCTGGCCTAATAGCTAAGGTCTTAGACTCGTACTATGGCCTACAGGTTAGGGTCTTAACTCTTACTCTGGCCTACTGGTTAAGGTCTTAACTCTTACTCTGGCCTACTGGTTAAGGTCTTAACTCTTACTCTGGCCTCATAGCTAAGGTCTTAGACTCGTACTCTGGCCTACAGGTTAAGGTCTTAACTCTTACTCTGTCCTAATGGTTAAGGTCTTAACTCTTACTCTGGCCAAATAGCTAAGGTCTTAACTCTTACTCTGGCCTACTGGTTAAGGTCTTAACTTTTACTCTGGCCTACTGGTTAAGGTCTTAACTCTTACTCTGGCCTAATAGCTAAGGTCTTAGACTCGTACTCTGGCCTAGTGGTTAAGGTCTTAACTCTTACTCTGGCCTAATAGCTAAGGTCTTAGACTCATACTCTGGCCTACTGGCTAAGGTCTTAACTCATACTCTGGCCTACTAGCTGAGGTCTTAACTCTTACTCTGGCCTAATAGCTAAGGTCTTAGACTCGTACTCTGGCCTAATGGTTAAGGTCTTAACTCTTACTCTGGCCTAATAGCTAAGATCTTAACTCTTACTCTGGCCTAATAGCTAAGGTCTTAGACTCGTACTATGGTCTACAGGTTAAGGTCTTAACTCTTACTCTGGCCTACTGGTTAAGGTCTTAACTCTTACTCTGGCCTAATAGCTAAGGTCTTAGACTCATACTCTGGCCTAATGGTTAAGGTCTTAACTCTTACTCTGGCCTAATAGCTAAGGTCTTAGACTCGTACTCTGGCCTAATGGTTAAGGTCTTAACTCTTACTCTGGCCTAATAGCTAAGGTCTTAGACTCATACTCTGGCCTAATGGTTAAGGTCTTAACTCTTACTCTGGCCTAATGGTTAATGTATTAACTCTTACTCTGGCCTAATAGCTAAGGTCTTAACTCTTAATCTGGCCTAATAACTAAGGTCTTAACTCTTACTCTGGCCTACTGGTTAAGGTCTTAACTCTTACTCTGGCCTAATAGCTAAGGTCTTAGACACGTACTCTGGCCCAATGGTTAAGGTCTTAACTCTTACTCTGGCCTAATAGCTAAGGTCTTAGACTCGTACTCTGGCCTAATGGTTAAGGTCTTAACTCTTACTCTGGCCTAATAGCTAAGGTCTTAACTCTTACTCTGGCATAATAGCTAAGGTCTTAGACTCATACTCTGGCCTACAGGTTAAGGTCTTAACTCTTACTCTGTCCTAATGGTTAAGGTCTTAACTCTTACTCTGGCCTAATAGCTAAGGTCTTAGACTCGTACTCTGGCCTAATAGCTAAGGTCTTAGACTCGTACTCTGGCCTAATGGTTAAGGTCTTAACTCTTACTCTGGCCTACTGGCTAAGGTCTTAACTCTTACTCTGGCCTAATAGCTAAGGTCTTAACTCTTACTCTGGCCTAATAGCTAAGGTCTTAACTCTTACTCTGGCCTAATAGCTAAGGTCTGAGACTCGTACTATGGTCTACAGGTTAAGGTCTTAACTCTTACTCTGGCCTACTGGTTAAGGTCTTAACTCTTACTCTGGCCTCATAGCTAAGGTCTTAGACTCGTACTCTGGCCTACAGGTTAAGGTCTTAACTCTTACTCTGGCCTTATGGTTAAGGTCTTAACTCTTACTCTGGCCTAATAGCTAAGGTCTTAACTCTTACTCTGGCCTACTGGTTAAGGTCTTAACTTTTACTCTGGCCTACTGGTTAAGGTCTTAACTCTTACTCTGGCCTAATAGCTAAGGTCTTAGACTCGTACTCTGGCCTACTGGTTAAGGTCTTAACTCTTACTCTGGCCTAATACCTAAGGTCTTAGACTCGTACTCTGGCCTACTGGCTAAGGTCTTAACTCTTACTCTGGCCTAATAGCTGAGGTCTTAACTCTTACTCTGGCCTAATAGCTAAGGTCTTAGACTCGTACTCTGGCCTAATGGTTAAGGTCTTAACTCTTACTCTGGCCTAATAGCTAAGGTCTTAACTCTTACTCTGGCCTAATAGCTAAGGTCTGAGACTCGTACTATGGTCTACAGGTTAAGGTCTTAACTCTTGCTCTGGCCTACAGGTTAAGGTCTTAACTCTTACTCTGGCCTACTGGTTAAGGTCTTAACTTTTACTCTTGCCTAATAGCTAAGGTCTTAGACTCATACTCTGGCCTAATGGTTAAGGTCTTAACTCTTACTCTGGCCTAATAGCTAAGGTCTTAACTCTTACTCTGGCCTAATGGTTAAGGTCTTAACTCTTACTCTGGCCTAATGGCTAAGGTCTTAACTCTTACTCTGGCCTAATAGCTGATGTCTTAGACTCGTACTGTGGCCTACAGGTTAAGGTCTTAACTCTTACTCTGGCCTACTGGTTAAGGTCTTAACTCTTACTCTGACCTACTGGTTAAGGTCTTAACTCTTACTCTGGCCTAATAGCTAAGGTCTTAAACTCGTACTATGGCCTACAGGTTAAGATCTTAACTCTTACTCTGGCCTACTGGTTAAGGTCTTAAATCTTACTCTGGCCTAATAGCTAAGGTCTTAGACTCGCACTATGGCCTGCTGGTTAAGGTCTTAACTCTTACTCTGGCCTAATAGCTAAGGTCTTAACTCTTACTCTGGCCTAATAGCTAAGGTCTTAACTCTTACTCTGGCCTACTGGTTAAGGTCTTAACTCTTACTCAGGCCTAATAGCTAAGGTCTTAGACTCATACTCTGGCCTACTGGCTAAGGTCTTAACTCATACTCTGGCCTACTAGCTGAGGTCTTAACTCTTACTCTGGCCTAATAGCTAAGGTCTTAGACTCGTACTCTGGCCTAATGGTTAAGGTCTTAACTCTTACTCTGGCCTAATAGCTAAGGTCTTAACTCTTACTCTGGCCTAATAGCTAAGGTCTTCGACTCGTACTATGGTCTACAGGTTAAGGTCTTGACTCTTACTCTGGCCTACTGGTTAAGGTCTTAACTCTTACTCTGGCCTAATAGCTAAGGTCTTAGACTTATACTCTGGCCTAATGGTTAAGGTCTTAACTCTTACTCTGGCCTAATAGCTAAGGTCTTTGACTCGTACTCTGGCCAAATGGTTAAGGTCTTAACTCTTACTCTGGCCTAATAGCTAAGGTCTTAGACTCATACTCTGGCCTAATGGTTAAGGTCTTAACTCTTACTCTGGCCTACTGGTTAATGTATTAACTCTTACTCTGGCCTAATAGCTAAGGTCTTAACTCTTAATCTGGCCTAATAGCTAAGGTCTTAACTCTTACTCTGGCCTACTGGTTAAGGTCTTAACTCTTACTCTGGCCTAATGGTTAAGGTCTTAACTCTTACTCTGGCCTAATAGCTAAGGTCTTAGACTCGTACTCTGGCCTAATAGCTAAGGTCTTAGACTCGTACTCTGGCCTAATGGTTAAGGTCTTAACTCTTACTCTGGCCTACTGGCTAAGGTCTTAACTCTTACTCTGGCCTAATAGCTAAGGTCTTAACTCTTACTCTGGCCTAATAGCTAAGGTCTTAAATCTTACTCTGGCCTAATAGCTAAGGTCTGAGACTCGTACTATGGTCTACAGGTTAAGGTCTTAACTCTTACTCTGGCCTACTGGTTAAGGTCTTAACTCTTACTCTGGCCTCATAGCTAAGGTCTTAGACTCGTACTCTGGCCTACAGGTTAAGGTCTTAACTCTTACTCTGGCCTTATGGTTAAGGTCTTAACTCTTACTCTGGCCTAATAGCTAAGGTCTTAACTCTTACTCTGGCCTACTGGTTAAGGTCTTAACTTTTACTCTGGCCTACTGGTTAAGGTCTTAACTCTTACTCTGGCCTAATAGCTAAGGTCTTAGACTCGTACTCTGGCCTACTGGTTAAGGTCTTAACTCTTACTCTGGCCTAATACCTAAGGTCTTAGACTCGTACTCTGGCCTACTGGTTAAGGTCTTAACTCTTACTCTGGCCTAATAGCTGAGGTCTTAACTCTTACTCTGGCCTAATAGCTAAGGTCTTAGACTCGTACTCTGGCCTAATGGTTAAGGTCTTAACTCTTACTCTGGCCTAATAGCTAAGGTCTTAACTCTTACTCTGGCCTAATAGCTAAGGTCTGAGACTCGTACTATGGTCTACAGGTTAAGGTCTTAACTCTTGCTCTGGCCTACAGGTTAAGGTCTTAACTCTTACTCTGGCCTACTGGTTAAGGTCTTAACTTTTACTCTTGCCTAATAGCAAAGGTCTTAGACTCATACTCTGGCCTAATGGTTAAGGTCTTAACTCTTACTCTGGCCTAATAGCTAAGGTCTTAACTCTTACTCTGGCCTAATGGTTAAGGTCTTAACTCTTACTCTGGCCTAATGGCTAAGGTCTTAACTCTTACTCTGGCCTAATAGCTGATGTCTTAGACTCGTTTTCTGGCCTAATGGTTAATGTCTTAACTCTTACTCTGGCCTAATAGCTAAGGTCTTAACTCTTACTCTGGCCTAATAGCTAAGGTCTTAGACTCGTGCTGTGGCCTACAGGTTAAGGTCTTAACTCTTACTCTGGCCTACTGGTTAAGGTCTTAACTCTTACTCTGACCTACTGGTTAAGGTCTTAACTCTTACTCTGGCCTAATAGCTAAGGTCTTAAACTCGTACTATGGCCTACAGGTTAAGATCTTAACTCTTACTCTGGCCTACTGGTTAAGGTCTTAAATCTTACTCTGGCCTAATAGCTAAGGTCTTAGACTCGCACTATGGCCTGCTGGTTAAGGTCTTAACTCTTACTCTGGCCTAATAGCTAAGGTCTTAACTCTTACTCTGGCCTAATAGCTAAGGTCTTAACTCTTACTCTGGCCTACTGGTTAAGGTCTTAACTCTTACTCAGGCCTAATAGCTAAGGTCTTAGACTCATACTCTGGCCTACTGGCTAAGGTCTTAACTCATACTCTGGCCTACTAGCTGAGGTCTTAACTCTTACACTGGCCTAATAGCTAAGGTCTTAGACTCGTACTCTGGCCTAATGGTTAAGGTCTTAACTCTTACTCTGGCCTAATAGCTAAGGTCTTAACTCTTACTCTGGCCTAATAGCTAAGGTCTGAGACTCGTACTATGGTCTACAGGTTAAGGTCTTAACTCTTGCTCTGGCCTACAGGTTAAGGTCTTAACTCTTACTCTGGCCTACTGGTTAAGGTCTTAACTCTTACTC
This sequence comes from Triturus cristatus, assembly GCF_964204655.1. Lineage (NCBI taxonomy): Eukaryota > Metazoa > Chordata > Amphibia > Caudata > Salamandridae > Triturus > Triturus cristatus. The sequence goes on along the minus strand of NC_140589.1, from coordinate 1,088,438,033 downwards.
AGGCCTAATAGCTAAGGTCTTAGACTCATACTCTGGCCTACTGGCTAAGGTCTTAACTCATACTCTGGCCTACTAGCTGAGGTCTTAACTCTTACACTGGCCTAATAGCTAAGGTCTTAGACTCGTACTCTGGCCTAATGGTTAAGGTCTTAACTCTTACTCTGGCCTAATAGCTAAGGTCTTAACTCTTACTCTGGCCTAATAGCTAAGGTCTTCGACTCGTACTATGGTCTACAGGTTAAGGTCTTAACTCTTACTCTGGCCTACTGGTTAAGGTCTTAACTCTTACTCTGGCCTAATAGCTAAGGTCTTAGACTCATACTCTGGCCTAATGGTTAAGGTCTTAACTCTTACTCTGGCCTAATAGCTAAGGTCTTTGACTCGTACTCTGGCCTAATGGTTAAGGTCTTAACTCTTACTCTGGCCTAATAGCTAAGGTCTTAGACTCATACTCTGGCCTAATGGTTAAGGTCTTAACTCTTACTCTGGCCTACTGGTTAATGTATTAACTCTTACTCTGGCCTAATAGCTAAGGTCTTAACTTTTAATCTGGCCTAATAGCTAAGGTCTTAACTCTTACTCTGGCCTACTGGTTAAGGTCCTAACTCTTACTCTGGCCTAATAGCTAAGGTCTTAGACACGTACTCTGGCCCAATGGTTAAGGTCTTAACTCTTACTCTGGCCTAATAGCTAAGGTCTTAGACTCGTACTCTGGCCTCATGGTTAAGGTCTTAACTCTTACTCTGGCCTAATAGCTAAGGTGTTAACTCTTACTCTGGCATAATAGCTAAGGTCTTAGACTCGTACTCTGGCCTACAGGTTAAGGTCTTAACTCTTACTCTGTCCTAATGGTTAAGGTCTTAACTCTTACTCTGGCCTAATAGCTAAGGTCTTAGACTCGTACTCTGACCTAATAGCTAAGGTCTTAGACTCGTACTATGGTCTACAGGTTAAGGTCTTAACTCTTACTCTGGCCTACTGGTTAAGGTCTTAACTCTTACTCTGGCCTCATAGCTAAGGTCTTAGACTCGTACTCTGGCCTACAGGTTAAGGTCTTAACTCTTACTCTGGCCTTATGGTTAAGGTCTTAACTCTTACTCTGGCCTAATAGCTAAGGTCTTAACTCTTACTCTGGCCTACTGGTTAAGGTCTTAACTTTTACTCTGGCCTACTGGTTAAGGTCTTAACTCTTACTCTGGCCTAATAGCTAAGGTCTTAGACTCGCACTCTGGCCTACTGGTTAAGGTCTTAACTCTTACTCTGGCCTAATAGCTAAGGTCTTAGACTCGTACTCTGGCCTACTGGCTAAGGTCTTAACTCTTACTCTGGCCTAATAGCTGAGGTCTTAACTCTTACTCTGGCCTAATAGCTAAGGTCTTAGACTCGTACTCTGGCCTAGTGGTTAAGGTCTTAACTCTTACTCTGGCCTAATAGCTAAGGTCTTAGACTCATACTCTGGCCTACTGGCTAAGGTCTTAACTCATACTCTGGCCTACTAGCTGAGGTCTTAACTCTTACTCTGGCCTAATAGCTAAGGTCTTAGACTTGTACTCTGGCCTAATGGTTAAGGTCTTAACTCTTACTCTGGCCTAATAGCTAAGGTCTTAACTCTTACTCTGGCCTAATAGCTAAGGTCTTCTGACTCGTACTATGGTCTACAGGTTAAGGTCTTAACTTTTACTCTGGCCTACTGGTTAAGGTCTTAACTCTTACTCTGGCCTAATAGCTAAGGTCTTAGACTCATACTCTGGCCTAATGGTTAAGGTCTTAACTCTTACTCTGGCCTAATAGCTAAGGTCTTTGACTCGTACTCTGGCCTAATGGTTAAGGTCTTAACTCTTACTCTGGCCTAATAGTTAAGGTCTTAGACTCATACTCTGGCCTAATGGTTAAGGTCTTAACTCTTACTCTGGCCTACTGGTTAATGTATTCACTCTTACTCTGGCCTAATAGCTAAGGTCTTAACTCTTAATCTGGCCTAATAGTTAAGGTCTTAACTCTTACTCTGGCCTACTGGTTAAGGTCTTAACTCTTACTCTGGCCTAATAGCTAAGGTCTTAGACACGTACTCTGGCCCAATGGTTAAGGTCTTAACTCTTACTCTGGCCTAATAGCTAAGGTCTTAGACTCGTACTCTGGCCTAATGGTTAAGGTCTTAACTCTTACTCTGGCCTAATAGCTAAGGTCTTAACTCTTACTCTGGCATAATAGCTAAGGTCTTAGACTCGTACTCTGGCCTACAGGTTAAGGTCTTAACTCTTACTCTGTCCTAATGGTTAAGGTCTTAACTCTTACTCTGGCCTAATAGCTAAGGTCTTAGACTCGTACTCTGGCCTAATAGCTAAGGTCTTAGACTCGTACTCTGGCCTACTGGCTAAGGTCTTAACTCTTACTCTGGCCTAATAGCTGAGGTCTTAACTCTTACACTGGCCTAATAGCTAAGGTCTTAGACTCGTACTCTGGCCTAATGGTTAATGTCTTAACTCTTACTCTGGCCTAATAGCTAAGGTCTTAACTCTTACTCTGGCATAATAGCTAAGGTCTTAGACTCGTACTCTGGCCTACAGGTTAAGGTCTTAACTCTTACTCTGTCCTAATGGTTAAGGTCTTAACTCTTACTCTGGCCTAATACCTAAGGTCTTAACTCTTACTCTGGCCTAATAGCTAAGGTCTTAACTCTTACTCTGGACTACTGGTTAAGGTCTTAACTCTTACTCTGGCCTAATAGCTAAGGTCTTAGACTCGTACTATGGCCTACAGGTTAAGGTCTTAACTCTTACTCTGGCCTACTGGTTAAGGTCTTAACTCTAACTCTGGCCTACTGGTTAAGGTCTTAACTCTTACTCTGGCCTCATAGCTAAGGTCTTAGACTCGTACTCTGGCCTACAGGTTAATGTCTTAACTCTTACTCTGTCCTAATGGTTAAGGTCTTAACTCTTACTCTGGCCAAATAGCTAAGGTCTTAACTCTTACTCTGGCCTACTGGTTAAGGTCTTAACTTTTACTCTGGCCTACTGGTTAAGGTCTTAACTCTTACTCTGGCCTAATAGCTAAGGTCTTAGACTCGTACTCTGGCCTAGTGGTTAAGGTCTTAACTCTTACTCTGGCCTAATAGCTAAGGTCTTAGACTCATACTCTGGCCTACTGGCTAAGGTCTTAACTCATACTCTGGCCTACTAGCTGAGGTCTTAACTCTTACTCTGGCCTAATAGCTAAGGTCTTAGACTCGTACTCTGGCCTAATGGTTAAGGTCTTAACTCTTACTCTGGCCTAATAGCTAAGGTCTTAACTCTTACTCTGGCCTAATAGCTAAGGTCTTTGACTCGTACTATGGTCTACAGGTTAAGGTCTTAACTCTTACTCTGGCCTACTGGTTAAGGTCTTAACTCTTACTCTGGCCTAATAGCTAAGGTCTTAGACTCATACTCTGGCCTAATGGTTAAGGTCTTAACTCTTACTCTGGCCTAATAGCTAAGGTCTTAGACTCATACTCTGGCCTAATGGTTAAGGTCTTAACTCTTACTCTGGCCTAATAGCTAAGGTCTTAGACTCATACTCTGGCCTAATGGTTAAGGTCTTAACTCTTACTCTGGCCTACTGGTTAATGTATTAACTCTTACTCTGGCCTAATAGCTAAGGTCTTAACTCTTAATCTGGCCTAATAACTAAGGTCTTAACTCTTACTCTGGCCTACTGGTTAAGGTCTTAACTCTTACTCTGGCCTAATAGCTAAGGTCTTAGACACGTACTCTGGCCCAATGGTTAAGGTCTTAACTCTTACTCTGGCCTAATAGCTAAGGTCTTAGACTCGTACTCTGGCCTAATGGTTAAGGTCTTAACTCTTACTCTGGCCTAATAGCTAAGGTCTTAACTCTTACTCTGGCATAATAGCTAAGGTCTTAGACTCGTACTCTGGCCTACAGGTTAAGGTCTTAACTCTTACTCTGTCCTAATGGTTAAGGTCTTAACTCTTACTCTGGCCTAATAGCTAAGGTCTTAGACTCGTACTCTGGCCTAATAGCTTAGGTCTTAGACTCGTACTCTGGCCTAATGGTTAAGGTCTTAACTCTTACTCTGGCCTACTGGCTAAGGTCTTAACTCTTACTCTGGCCTAATAGCTAAGGTCTTAGACTCGTACTCTGGCCTACTGGTTAAGGTCTTAACTCTTACTCTGGCCTAATACCTAAGGTCTTAGACTCGTACTCTGGCCTACTGGCTAAGGTCTTTACTCTTACTCTGGCCTAATAGCTGAGGTCTTAACTCTTACTCTGGCCTAATAGCTAAGGTCTTCTGACTCGTACTATGGTCTACAGGTTAAGGTCTTAACTCTTACTCTGGCCTACTGGTTAAGGTCTTAACTCTTACTCTGGCCTAATAGCTAAGGTCTTAGACTCATACTCTGGCCTAATGGTTAAGGTCTTAACTCTTACTCTGGCCTAATAGCTAAGGTCTTTGACTCGTACTCTGGCCTAATGGTTAAGGTCTTAACTCTTACTCTGGCCTAATAGCTAAGGTCTTAGACTCATACTCTGGCCTAATGGTTAAGGTCTTAACTCTTACTCTGGCCTACTGGTTAATGTATTCACTCTAACTCTGGCCTAATAGCTAAGGTCTTAACTCTTAATCTGGCCTAATAGCTAAGGTCTTAACTCTTACTCTGGCCTACTGGTTAAGGTCTTAACTCTTACTCTGGCCTAATAGCTAAGGTCTTAGACACGTACTCTGGCCCAATGGTTAAGGTCTTAACTCTTACTCTGGCCTAATAGCTAAGGTCTTAGACTCGTACTCTGGCCTAATGGTTAAGGTCTTAACTCTTACTCTGGCCTAATAGCTAAGGTCTTAACTCTTACTCTGGCATAATAGCTAAGGTCTTAGACTCGTACTCTGGCCTACAGGTTAAGGTCTTAACTCTTACTCTGTCCTAATGGTTAAGGTCTTAACTCTTACTCTGGCCTAATAGCTAAGGTCTTAGACTCGTACTCTGGCCTAATAGCTAAGGTCTTAGACTCGTACTCTGGCCTACTGGCTAAGGTCTTAACTCTTACTCTGGCCTAATAGCTGAGGTCTTAACTCTTACACTGGCCTAATAGCTAAGGTGTTAGACTCGTACTCTGGCCTAATGGTTAATGTCTTAACTCTTACTCTGGCCTAATAGCTAAGGTCTTAACTCTTACTCTGGCATAATAGCTAAGGTCTTAGACTCGTAGTCTGGCCTACAGGTTAAGGTCTTAACTCTTACTCTGTCCTAATGGTTAAGGTCTTAACTCTTACTCTGGCCTAATACCTAAGGTCTTAACTCTTACTCTGGCCTAATAGCTAAGGTCTTAACTCTTACTCTGGACTACTGGTTAAGGTCTTAACTCTTACTCTGGCCTAATAGCTAAGGTCTTAGACTCGTACTATGGCCTACAGGTTAGGGTCTTAACTCTTACTCTGGCCTACTGGTTAAGGTCTTAACTCTCACTCTGGCCTACTGGTTAAGGTCTTAACTCTTACTCTGGCCTCATAGCTAAGGTCTTAGACTCGTACTCTGGCCTACAGGTTAAGGTCTTAACTCTTACTCTGTCCTAATGGTTAAGGTCTTAACTCTTACTCTGGCCAAATAGCTAAGGTCTTAACTCTTACTCTGGCCTACTGGTTAAGGTCTTAACTTTTACTCTGGCCTACTGGTTAAGGTCTTAACTCTTACTCTGGCCTAATAGCTAAGGTCTTAGACTCGTACTCTGGCCTAGTGGTTAAGGTCTTAACTCTTACTCTGGCCTAATAGCTAAGGTCTTAGACTCATACTCTGGCCTACTGGCTAAGGTCTTAACTCATACTCTGGCCTACTAGCTGAGGTCTTAACTCTTACTCTGGCCTAATAGCTAAGGTCTTAGACTCGTACTCTGGCCTAATGGTTAAGGTCTTAACTCTTACTCTGGCCTAATAGCTAAGGTCTTAACTCTTACTCTGGCCTAATAGCTAAGGTCTTTGACTCGTACTATGGTCTACAGGTTAAGGTCTTAACTCTTACTCTGGCCTACTGGTTAAGGTCTTAACTCTTACTCTGGCCTAATAGCTAAGGTCTTAGACTCATACTCTGGCCTAATGGTTAAGGTCTTAACTCTTACTCTGGCCTAATAGCTAAGGTCTTAGACTCGTACTCTGGCCTAATGGTTAAGGTCTTAACTCTTACTCTGGCCTAATAGCTAAGGTCTTAGACTCATACTCTGGCCTAATGGTTAAGGTCTTAACTCTTACTCTGGCCTACTGGTTAATGTATTAACTCTTACTCTGGCCTAATAGCTAAGGTCTTAACTCTTAATCTGGCCTAATAACTAAGGTCTTAACTCTTACTCTGGCCTACTGGTTAAGGTCTTAACTCTTAATCTGGCCTAATAGCTAAGGTCTTAGACACGTACTCTGGCCCAATGGTTAAGGTCTTAACTCTTACTCTGGCCTAATAGCTAAGGTCTTAGACTCGTACTCTGGCCTAATGGTTAAGGTCTTAACTCTTACTCTGGCCTAATAGCTAAGGTCTTAACTCTTACTCTGGCATAATAGCTAAGGTCTTAGACTCGTACTCTGGCCTACAGGTTAAGGTCTTAACTCTTGCTCTGTCCTAATGGTTAAGGTCTTAACTCTTACTCTGGCCTAATAGCTAAGGTCTTAGACTCGTACTCTGGCCTAATAGCTAAGGTCTTAGACTCGTACTCTGGCCTAATGGTTAAGGTCTTAACTCTTACTCTGGCCTACTGGCTAAGGTCTTAACTCTTACTCTGGCCTAATAGCTAAGGTCTTAGACTCGTACTCTGGCCTACTGGTTAAGGTCTTAACTCTTACTCTGGCCTAATACCTAAGGTCTTAGACTCGTACTCTGGCCTACTGGCTAAGGTCTTTACTCTTACTCTGGCCTAATAGCTGAGGTCTTAACTCTTACTCTGGCCTAATAGCTAAGGTCTTCTGACTCGTACTATGGTCTACAGGTTAAGGTCTTAACTCTTACTCTGGCCTACTGGTTAAGGTCTTAACTCTTACTCTGGCCTAATAGCTAAGGTCTTAGACTCATACTCTGGCCTAATGGTTAAGGTCTTAACTCTTACTTTGGCCTAATAGCTAAGGTCTTTGACTCGTACTCTGGCCTAATGGTTAAGGTCTTAACTCTTACTCTGGCCTAATAGCTAAGGTCTTAGACTCATACTCTGGCCTAATGGTTAAGGTCTTAACTCTTACTCTGGCCTACTGGTTAATGTATTCACTCTTACTCTGGCCTAATAGCTAAGGTCTTAACTCTTAATCTGGCCTAATAGCTAAGGTCTTAACTCTTACTCTGGCCTACTGGTTAAGGTCTTAACTCTTACTCTGGCCTAATAGCTAAGGTCTTAGACACGTACTCTGGCCCAATGGTTAAGGTCTTAACTCTTACTCTGGCCTAATAGCTAAGGTCTTAGACTCGTACTCTGGCCTAATGGTTAAGGTCTTAACTCTTACTCTGGCCTAATAGCTAAGGTCTTAACTCTTACTCTGGCATAATAGCTAAGGTCTTAGACTCGTACTCTGGCCTACAGGTTAAGGTCTTAACTCTTACTCTGTCCTAATGGTTAAGGTCTTAACTCTTACTCTGGCCTAATAGCTAAGGTCTTAGACTCGTACTCTGGCCTAATAGCTAAGGTCTTAGACTCGTACTCTGGCCTACTGGCTAAGGTCTTAACTCTTACTCTGGCCTAATAGCTGAGGTCTTAACTCTTACACTGGCCTAATAGCTAAGGTCTTAGACTCGTACTCTGGCCTAATGGTTAATGTCTTAACTCTTACTCTGGCCTAATAGCTAAGGTCTTAACTCTTACTCTGGCATAATAGCTAAGGTCTTAGACTCGTAGTCTGGCCTACAGGTTAAGGTCTTAACTCTTACTCTGTCCTAATGGTTAAGGTCTTAACTCTTACTCTGGCCTAATACCTAAGGTCTTAACTCTTACTCTGGCCTAATAGCTAAGGTCTTAACTCTTACTCTGGACTACTGGTTAAGGTCTTAACTCTTACTCTGGCCTAATAGCTAAGGTCTTAGACTCGTACTATGGCCTACAGGTTAGGGTCTTAACTCTTACTCTGGCCTACTGGTTAAGGTCTTAACTCTTACTCTGGCCTACTGGTTAAGGTCTTAACTCTTACTCTGGCCTCATAGCTAAGGTCTTAGACTCGTACTCTGGCCTACAGGTTAAGGTCTTAACTCTTACTCTGTCCTAATGGTTAAGGTCTTAACTCTTACTCTGGCCAAATAGCTAAGGTCTTAACTCTTACTCTGGCCTACTGGTTAAGGTCTTAACTTTTACTCTGGCCTACTGGTTAAGGTCTTAACTCTTACTCTGGCCTAATAGCTAAGGTCTTAGACTCGTACTCTGGCCTAGTGGTTAAGGTCTTAACTCTTACTCTGGCCTAATAGCTAAGGTCTTAGACTCATACTCTGGCCTACTGGCTAAGGTCTTAACTCATACTCTGGCCTACTAGCTGAGGTCTTAACTCTTACTCTGGCCTAATAGCTAAGGTCTTAGACTCGTACTCTGGCCTAATGGTTAAGGTCTTAACTCTTACTCTGGCCTAATAGCTAAGATCTTAACTCTTACTCTGGCCTAATAGCTAAGGTCTTAGACTCGTACTATGGTCTACAGGTTAAGGTCTTAACTCTTACTCTGGCCTACTGGTTAAGGTCTTAACTCTTACTCTGGCCTAATAGCTAAGGTCTTAGACTCATACTCTGGCCTAATGGTTAAGGTCTTAACTCTTACTCTGGCCTAATAGCTAAGGTCTTAGACTCGTACTCTGGCCTAATGGTTAAGGTCTTAACTCTTACTCTGGCCTAATAGCTAAGGTCTTAGACTCATACTCTGGCCTAATGGTTAAGGTCTTAACTCTTACTCTGGCCTAATGGTTAATGTATTAACTCTTACTCTGGCCTAATAGCTAAGGTCTTAACTCTTAATCTGGCCTAATAACTAAGGTCTTAACTCTTACTCTGGCCTACTGGTTAAGGTCTTAACTCTTACTCTGGCCTAATAGCTAAGGTCTTAGACACGTACTCTGGCCCAATGGTTAAGGTCTTAACTCTTACTCTGGCCTAATAGCTAAGGTCTTAGACTCGTACTCTGGCCTAATGGTTAAGGTCTTAACTCTTACTCTGGCCTAATAGCTAAGGTCTTAACTCTTACTCTGGCATAATAGCTAAGGTCTTAGACTCATACTCTGGCCTACAGGTTAAGGTCTTAACTCTTACTCTGTCCTAATGGTTAAGGTCTTAACTCTTACTCTGGCCTAATAGCTAAGGTCTTAGACTCGTACTCTGGCCTAATAGCTAAGGTCTTAGACTCGTACTCTGGCCTAATGGTTAAGGTCTTAACTCTTACTCTGGCCTACTGGCTAAGGTCTTAACTCTTACTCTGGCCTAATAGCTAAGGTCTTAACTCTTACTCTGGCCTAATAGCTAAGGTCTTAACTCTTACTCTGGCCTAATAGCTAAGGTCTGAGACTCGTACTATGGTCTACAGGTTAAGGTCTTAACTCTTACTCTGGCCTACTGGTTAAGGTCTTAACTCTTACTCTGGCCTCATAGCTAAGGTCTTAGACTCGTACTCTGGCCTACAGGTTAAGGTCTTAACTCTTACTCTGGCCTTATGGTTAAGGTCTTAACTCTTACTCTGGCCTAATAGCTAAGGTCTTAACTCTTACTCTGGCCTACTGGTTAAGGTCTTAACTTTTACTCTGGCCTACTGGTTAAGGTCTTAACTCTTACTCTGGCCTAATAGCTAAGGTCTTAGACTCGTACTCTGGCCTACTGGTTAAGGTCTTAACTCTTACTCTGGCCTAATACCTAAGGTCTTAGACTCGTACTCTGGCCTACTGGCTAAGGTCTTAACTCTTACTCTGGCCTAATAGCTGAGGTCTTAACTCTTACTCTGGCCTAATAGCTAAGGTCTTAGACTCGTACTCTGGCCTAATGGTTAAGGTCTTAACTCTTACTCTGGCCTAATAGCTAAGGTCTTAACTCTTACTCTGGCCTAATAGCTAAGGTCTGAGACTCGTACTATGGTCTACAGGTTAAGGTCTTAACTCTTGCTCTGGCCTACAGGTTAAGGTCTTAACTCTTACTCTGGCCTACTGGTTAAGGTCTTAACTTTTACTCTTGCCTAATAGCTAAGGTCTTAGACTCATACTCTGGCCTAATGGTTAAGGTCTTAACTCTTACTCTGGCCTAATAGCTAAGGTCTTAACTCTTACTCTGGCCTAATGGTTAAGGTCTTAACTCTTACTCTGGCCTAATGGCTAAGGTCTTAACTCTTACTCTGGCCTAATAGCTGATGTCTTAGACTCGTACTGTGGCCTACAGGTTAAGGTCTTAACTCTTACTCTGGCCTACTGGTTAAGGTCTTAACTCTTACTCTGACCTACTGGTTAAGGTCTTAACTCTTACTCTGGCCTAATAGCTAAGGTCTTAAACTCGTACTATGGCCTACAGGTTAAGATCTTAACTCTTACTCTGGCCTACTGGTTAAGGTCTTAAATCTTACTCTGGCCTAATAGCTAAGGTCTTAGACTCGCACTATGGCCTGCTGGTTAAGGTCTTAACTCTTACTCTGGCCTAATAGCTAAGGTCTTAACTCTTACTCTGGCCTAATAGCTAAGGTCTTAACTCTTACTCTGGCCTACTGGTTAAGGTCTTAACTCTTACTCAGGCCTAATAGCTAAGGTCTTAGACTCATACTCTGGCCTACTGGCTAAGGTCTTAACTCATACTCTGGCCTACTAGCTGAGGTCTTAACTCTTACTCTGGCCTAATAGCTAAGGTCTTAGACTCGTACTCTGGCCTAATGGTTAAGGTCTTAACTCTTACTCTGGCCTAATAGCTAAGGTCTTAACTCTTACTCTGGCCTAATAGCTAAGGTCTTCGACTCGTACTATGGTCTACAGGTTAAGGTCTTAACTCTTACTCTGGCCTACTGGTTAAGGTCTTAACTCTTACTCTGGCCTAATAGCTAAGGTCTTAGACTTATACTCTGGCCTAATGGTTAAGGTCTTAACTCTTACTCTGGCCTAATAGCTAAGGTCTTTGACTCGTACTCTGGCCAAATGGTTAAGGTCTTAACTCTTACTCTGGCCTAATAGCTAAGGTCTTAGACTCATACTCTGGCCTAATGGTTAAGGTCTTAACTCTTACTCTGGCCTACTGGTTAATGTATTAACTCTTACTCTGGCCTAATAGCTAAGGTCTTAACTCTTAATCTGGCCTAATAGCTAAGGTCTTAACTCTTACTCTGGCCTACTGGTTAAGGTCTTAACTCTTACTCTGGCCTAATGGTTAAGGTCTTAACTCTTACTCTGGCCTAATAGCTAAGGTCTTAGACTCGTACTCTGGCCTAATAGCTAAGGTCTTAGACTCGTACTCTGGCCTAATGGTTAAGGTCTTAACTCTTACTCTGGCCTACTGGCTAAGGTCTTAACTCTTACTCTGGCCTAATAGCTAAGGTCTTAACTCTTACTCTGGCCTAATAGCTAAGGTCTTAAATCTTACTCTGGCCTAATAGCTAAGGTCTGAGACTCGTACTATGGTCTACAGGTTAAGGTCTTAACTCTTACTCTGGCCTACTGGTTAAGGTCTTAACTCTTACTCTGGCCTCATAGCTAAGGTCTTAGACTCGTACTCTGGCCTACAGGTTAAGGTCTTAACTCTTACTCTGGCCTTATGGTTAAGGTCTTAACTCTTACTCTGGCCTAATAGCTAAGGTCTTAACTCTTACTCTGGCCTACTGGTTAAGGTCTTAACTTTTACTCTGGCCTACTGGTTAAGGTCTTAACTCTTACTCTGGCCTAATAGCTAAGGTCTTAGACTCGTACTCTGGCCTACTGGTTAAGGTCTTAACTCTTACTCTGGCCTAATACCTAAGGTCTTAGACTCGTACTCTGGCCTACTGGTTAAGGTCTTAACTCTTACTCTGGCCTAATAGCTGAGGTCTTAACTCTTACTCTGGCCTAATAGCTAAGGTCTTAGACTCGTACTCTGGCCTAATGGTTAAGGTCTTAACTCTTACTCTGGCCTAATAGCTAAGGTCTTAACTCTTACTCTGGCCTAATAGCTAAGGTCTGAGACTCGTACTATGGTCTACAGGTTAAGGTCTTAACTCTTGCTCTGGCCTACAGGTTAAGGTCTTAACTCTTACTCTGGCCTACTGGTTAAGGTCTTAACTTTTACTCTTGCCTAATAGCAAAGGTCTTAGACTCATACTCTGGCCTAATGGTTAAGGTCTTAACTCTTACTCTGGCCTAATAGCTAAGGTCTTAACTCTTACTCTGGCCTAATGGTTAAGGTCTTAACTCTTACTCTGGCCTAATGGCTAAGGTCTTAACTCTTACTCTGGCCTAATAGCTGATGTCTTAGACTCGTTTTCTGGCCTAATGGTTAATGTCTTAACTCTTACTCTGGCCTAATAGCTAAGGTCTTAACTCTTACTCTGGCCTAATAGCTAAGGTCTTAGACTCGTGCTGTGGCCTACAGGTTAAGGTCTTAACTCTTACTCTGGCCTACTGGTTAAGGTCTTAACTCTTACTCTGACCTACTGGTTAAGGTCTTAACTCTTACTCTGGCCTAATAGCTAAGGTCTTAAACTCGTACTATGGCCTACAGGTTAAGATCTTAACTCTTACTCTGGCCTACTGGTTAAGGTCTTAAATCTTACTCTGGCCTAATAGCTAAGGTCTTAGACTCGCACTATGGCCTGCTGGTTAAGGTCTTAACTCTTACTCTGGCCTAATAGCTAAGGTCTTAACTCTTACTCTGGCCTAATAGCTAAGGTCTTAACTCTTACTCTGGCCTACTGGTTAAGGTCTTAACTCTTACTCAGGCCTAATAGCTAAGGTCTTAGACTCATACTCTGGCCTACTGGCTAAGGTCTTAACTCATACTCTGGCCTACTAGCTGAGGTCTTAACTCTTACTCTGGCCTAATAGCTAAGGTCTTAGACTCGTACTCTGGCCTAATGGTTAAGGTCTTAACTCTTACTCTGGCCTAATAGCTAAGGTCTTAACTCTTACTCTGGCCTAATAGCTAAGGTCTTCGACTCGTACTATGGTCTACAGGTTAAGGTCTTAACTCTTACTCTGGCCTACTGGTTAAGGTCTTAACTCTTACTCTGGCCTAATAGCTAAGGTCTTAGACTCATACTCTGGCCTAATGGTTAAGGTCTTAACTCTTACTCTGGCCTAATAGCTAAGGTCTTTGACTCGTACTCTGGCCTAATGGTTAAGGTCTTAACTCTTACTCTGGCCTAATAGCTAAGGTCTTAGACTCATACTCTGGCCTAATGGTTAAGGTCTTAACTCTTACTCTGGCCTACTGGTTAATGTATTAACTCTTACTCTGGCCTAATAGCTAAGGTCTTAACTTTTAATCTGGCCTAATAGCTAAGGTCTTAACTCTTACTCTGGCCTACTGGTTAAGGTCTTAACTCTTACTCTGGCCTAATAGCTAAGGTCTTAGACACGTACTCTGGCCCAATGGTTAAGGTCTTAACTCTTACTCTGGCCTAATAGCTAAGGTCTTAGACTCGTACTCTGGCCTAATGGTTAAGGTCTTAACTCTTACTCTGGCCTAATAGCTAAGGTCTTAACTCTTACTCTGGCATAATAGCTAAGGTCTTAGACTCGTACTCTGGCCTACAGGTTAAGGTCTTAACTCTTACTCTGTCCTAATGGTTAAGGTCTTAACTCTTACTCTGGCCTAATAGCTAAGGTCTTAGACTCGTACTCTGACCTAATAGCTAAGGTCTTAGACTCGTACTCTGGCCTAATGGTTAAGGTCTTAACTCTTACTCTGGCCTACTGGCTAAGGTCTTAACTCTTACTCTGGCCTAATAGCTAAGGTCTTAACTCTTACTCTGGCCTAATAGCTAAGGTCTTAACTCTTACTCTGGCCTAATAGCTAAGGTCTGAGACTCGTACTATGGTCTACAGGTTAAGGTCTTAACTCTTACTCTGGCCTACTGGTTAAGGTCTTAACTCTTACTCTGGCCTCATAGCTAAGGTCTTAGACTCGTACTCTGGCCTACAGGTTAAGGTCTTAACTCTTACTCTGGCCTTATGGTTAAGGTCTTAACTCTTACTCTGGCCTAATAGCTAAGGTCTTAACTCTTACTCTGGCCTACTGGTTAAGGTCTTAACTTTTACTCTGGCCTACTGGTTAAGGTCTTAACTCTTACTCTGGCCTAATAGCTAAGGTCTTAGACTCGTACTCTGGCCTACTGGTTAAGGTCTTAACTCTTACTCTGGCCTAATAGCTAAGGTCTTAGACTCGTACTCTGGCCTACTGGCTAAGGTCTTAACTCTTACTCTGGCCTAATAGCTGAGGTCTTAACTCTTACTCTGGCCTAATAGCTAAGGTCTTAGACTCGTACTCTGGCCTAGTGGTTAAGGTCTTAACTCTTACTCTGGCCTAATAGCTAAGGTCTTAGACTCATACTCTGGCCTACTGGCTAAGGTCTTAAATCATACTCTGGCCTACTAGCTGAGGTCTTAACTCTTACTCTGGCCTAATAGCTAAGGTCTTAGACTTGTACTCTGGCCTAATGGTTAAGGTCTTAACTCTTACTCTGGCCTAATAGCTAAGGTCTTAACTCTTACTCTGGCCTAATAGCTAAGGTCTTCTGACTCGTACTATGGTCTACAGGTTAAGGTCTTAACTCTTACTCTGGCCTACTGGTTAAGGTCTTAACTCTTACTCTGGCCTAATAGCTAAGGTCTTAGACTCATACTCTGCCCTAATGGTTAAGGTCTTAACTCTTACTCTGGCCTAATAGCTAAGGTCTTTGACTCGTACTCTGGCCTAATGGTTAAGGTCTTAACTCTTACTCTGGCCTAATAGCTAAGGTCTTAGACTCATACTCTGGCCTAATGGTTAAGGTCTTAACTCTTACTCTGGCCTACTGGTTAATGTATTCACTCTTACTCTGGCCTAATAGCTAAGGTCTTAACTCTTAATCTGGCCTAATAGCTAAGGTCTTAACTCTTACTCTGGCCTACTGGTTAAGGTCTTACCTCTTACTCTGGCCTAATAGCTAAGGTCTTAGACACGTACTCTGGCCCAGTGGTTAAGGTCTTAACTCTTACTCTGGCCTAATAGCTAAGGTCATAGACTCGTACTCTGGCCTAATGGTTAAGGTCTTAACTCTTACTCTGGCCTAATAGCTAAGGTCTTAACTCTTACTCTGGCATAATAGCTAAGGTCTTAGACTCGTACTCTGGCCTACAGGTTAAGGTCTTAACTCTTACTCTGTCCTAATGGTTAAGGTCTTAACTCTTACTCTGGCCTAATAGCTAAGGTCTTAGACTCGTACTCTGGCCTAATAGCTAAGGTCTTAGACTCGTACTCTGGCCTACTGGCTAAGGTCTTAACTCTTACTCTGGCCTAATAGCTGAGGTCTTAACTCTTACACTGGCCTAATAGCTAAGGTCTTAGACTCGTACTCTGGCCTAATGGTTAATGTCTTAACTCTTACTCTGGCCTAATAGCTAAGGTCTTAACTCTTACTCTGGCATAATAGCTAAGGTCTTAGACTCGTACTCTGGCCTACAGGTTAAGGTCTTAACTCTTACTCTGTCCTAATGGTTAAGGTCTTAACTCTTACTCTGGCCTAATACCTAAGGTCTTAACTCTTACTCTGGCCTAATAGCTAAGGTCTTAACTCTTACTCTGGACTACTGGTTAAGGTCTTAACTCTTACTCTGGCCTAATAGCTAAGGTCTTAGACTCGTACTATGGCCTACAGGTTAAGGTCTTAACTCTTACTCTGGCCTACTGGTTAAGGTCTTAACTCTTACTCTGGCCTACTGGTTAAGGTCTTAACTCTTACTCTGGCCTCATAGCTAAGGTCTCAGACTCGTACTCTGGCCTACAGGTTAAGGTCTTAACTCTTACTCTGTCCTAATGGTTAAGGTCTTAACTCTTACTCTGGCCAAATAGCTAAGGTCTTAACTCTTACTCTGGCCTACTGGTTAAGGTCTTAACTTTTACTCTGGCCTACTGGATAAGGTCTTAACTCTTACTCTGGCCTAATAGCTAAGGTCTTAGACTCGTACTCTGGCCTAGTGGTTAAGGTCTTAACTCTTACTCTGGCCTAATAGCTAAGGTCTTAGACTCATACTCTGGCCTACTGGCTAAGGTCTTAACTCATACTCTGGCCTACTAGCTGAGGTCTTAACTCTTACTCTGGCCTCATAGCTAAGGTCTTAGACTCGTACTCTGGCCTACAGGTTAAGGTCTTAACTCTTACTCTGGCCTTATGGTTAAGGTCTTAACTCTTACTCTGGCCTAATAGCTAAGGTCTTAACTCTTACTCTGGCCTACTGGTTAAGGTCTTAACTTTTACTCTGGCCTACTGGTTAAGGTCTTAACTCTTACTCTGGCCTAATAGCTAAGGTCTTAGACTCGTACTCTGGCCTACTGGTTAAGGTCTTAACTCTTACTCTGGCCTAATAGCTAAGGTCTTAGACTCGTACTCTGGCCTACTGGCTAAGGTCTTAACTCTTACTCTGGCCTAATAGCTGAGGTCTTAACTCTTACTCTGGCCTAATAGCTAAGGTCTTAGACTCGTACTCTGGCCTAGTGGTTAAGGTCTTAACTCTTACTCTGGCCTAATAGCTAAGGTCTTAGACTCATACTCTGGCCTACTGGCTAAGGTCTTAAATCATACTCTGGCCTACTAGCTGAGGTCTTAACTCTTACTCTGGCCTAATAGCTAAGGTCTTAGACTTGTACTCTGGCCTAATGGTTAAGGTCTTAACTCTTACTCTGGCCTAATAGCTAAGGTCTTAACTCTTACTCTGGCCTAATAGCTAAGGTCTTCTGACTCGTACTATGGTCTACAGGTTAAGGTCTTAACTCTTACTCTGGCCTACTGGTTAAGGTCTTAACTCTTACTCTGGCCTAATAGCTAAGGTCTTAGACTCATACTCTGCCCTAATGGTTAAGGTCTTAACTCTTACTCTGGCCTAATAGCTAAGGTCTTTGACTCGTACTCTGGCCTAATGGTTAAGGTCTTAACTCTTACTCTGGCCTAATAGCTAAGGTCTTAGACTCATACTCTGGCCTAATGGTTAAGGTCTTAACTCTTACTCTGGCCTACTGGTTAATGTATTCACTCTTACTCTGGCCTAATAGCTAAGGTCTTAACTCTTAATCTGGCCTAATAGCTAAGGTCTTAACTCTTACTCTGGCCTACTGGTTAAGGTCTTACCTCTTACTCTGGCCTAATAGCTAAGGTCTTAGACACGTACTCTGGCCCAGTGGTTAAGGTCTTAACTCTTACTCTGGCCTAATAGCTAAGGTCATAGACTCGTACTCTGGCCTAATGGTTAAGGTCTTAACTCTTACTCTGGCCTAATAGCTAAGGTCTTAACTCTTACTCTGGCATAATAGCTAAGGTCTTAGACTCGTACTCTGGCCTACAGGTTAAGGTCTTAACTCTTACTCTGTCCTAATGGTTAAGGTCTTAACTCTTACTCTGGCCTAATAGCTAAGGTCTTAGACTCGTACTCTGGCCTAATAGCTAAGGTCTTAGACTCGTACTCTGGCCTACTGGCTAAGGTCTTAACTCTTACTCTGGCCTAATAGCTGAGGTCTTAACTCTTACACTGGCCTAATAGCTAAGGTCTTAGACTCGTACTCTGGCCTAATGGTTAATGTCTTAACTCTTACTCTGGCCTAATAGCTAAGGTCTTAACTCTTACTCTGGCATAATAGCTAAGGTCTTAGACTCGTACTCTGGCCTACAGGTTAAGGTCTTAACTCTTACTCTGTCCTAATGGTTAAGGTCTTAACTCTTACTCTGGCCTAATACCTAAGGTCTTAACTCTTACTCTGGCCTAATAGCTAAGGTCTTAACTCTTACTCTGGACTACTGGTTAAGGTCTTAACTCTTACTCTGGCCTAATAGCTAAGGTCTTAGACTCGTACTATGGCCTACAGGTTAAGGTCTTAACTCTTACTCTGGCCTACTGGTTAAGGTCTTAACTCTTACTCTGGCCTACTGGTTAAGGTCTTAACTCTTACTCTGGCCTCATAGCTAAGGTCTCAGACTCGTACTCTGGCCTACAGGTTAAGGTCTTAACTCTTACTCTGTCCTAATGGTTAAGGTCTTAACTCTTACTCTGGCCAAATAGCTAAGGTCTTAACTCTTACTCTGGCCTACTGGTTAAGGTCTTAACTTTTACTCTGGCCTACTGGTTAAGGTCTTAACTCTTACTCTGGCCTAATAGCTAAGGTCTTAGACTCGTACTCTGGCCTAGTGGTTAAGGTCTTAACTCTTACTCTGGCCTAATAGCTAAGGTCTTAGACTCATACTCTGGCCTACTGGCTAAGGTCTTAACTCATACTCTGGCCTACTAGCTGAGGTCTTAACTCTTACTCTGGCCTAATAGCTAAGGTCTTAGACTCGTACTCTGGCCTAATGGTTAAGGTCTTAACTCTTACTCTGGCCTAATAGCTAAGGTCTTAACTCTTACTCTGGCCTAATAGCTAAGGTCTTAGACTCGTACTATGGTCTACAGGTTAAGGTCTTAACTCTTACTCTGGCCTACTGGTTAAGGTCTTAACTCTTACTCTGGCCTAATAGCTAAGGTCTTAGACTCATACTCTGGCCTAATGGTTAAGGTCTTAACTCTTACTCTGGCCTAATAGCTAAGGTCTTAGACTCGTACTCTGGCCTAATGGTTAAGGTCTTAACTCTTACTCTGGCCTAATAGCTAAGGTCTTAGACTCATACTCTGGCCTAATGGTTAAGGTCTTAACTCTTACTCTGGCCTACTGGTTATTGTATTAACTCTTACTCTGGCCTAATAGCTAAGGTCTTAACTCTTAATCTGGCCTAATAACTAAGGTCTTAACTCTTACTCTGGCCTACTGGTTAAGGTCTTAACTCTTACTCTGGCCTAATAGCTAAGGTCTTAGACACGTACTCTGGCCCAATGGTTAAGGTCTTAACTCTTACTCTGGCCTAATAGCTAAGGTCTTAGACTCGTACTCTGGCCTAATGGTTAAGGTCTTAACTCTTACTCTGGCCTAATAGCTAAGGTCTTAACTCTTACTCTGGCATAATAGCTAAGGTCTTAGACTCGTACTCTGGCCTACAGGTTAAGGTCTTAACTCTTACTCTGTCCTAATGGTTAAGGTCTTAACTCTTACTCTGGCCTAATAGCTAAGGTCTTAGACTCGTACTCTGGCCTAATAGCTAAGGTCTTAGACTCGTACTCTGGCCTAATGGTTAAGGTCTTAACTCTTACTCTGGCCTAATAGCTAAGGTCTTAACTCTTACTCTGGCCTAATAGCTAAGGTCTGAGACTCGTACTATGGTCTACAGGTTAAGGTCTTAACTCTTACTCTGGCCTACTGGTTAAGGTCTTAACTCTTACTCTGGCCTCATAGCTAAGGTCTTAGACTCGTACTCTGGCCTACAGGTTAAGGTCTTAACTCTTACTCTGGCCTTATGGTTAAGGTCTTAACTCTTACTCTGGCCTAATAGCTAAGGTCTTAACTCTTACTCTGGCCTACTGGTTAAGGTCTTAACTTTTACTCTGGCCTACTGGTTAAGGTCTTAACTCTTACTCTGGCCTAATAGCTAAGGTCTTAGACTCGTACTCTGGCCTACTGGTTAAGGTCTTAACTCTTACTCTGGCCCAATACCTAAGGTCTTAGACTCGTACTCTGGCCTACTGGCTAAGGTCTTAACTCTTACTCTGGCCTAATAGCTGAGGTCTTAACTCTTACTCTGGCCTAATAGCTAAGGTCTTAGACTCGTACTCTGGCCTAATGGTTAAGGTCTTAACTCTTACTCTGGCCTAATAGCTAAGGTCTTAACTCTTACTCTGGCCTAATAGCTAAGGTCTGAGACTCGTACTATGGTCTACAGGTTAAGGTCTTAACTCTTGCTCTGGCCTACAGGTTAAGGTCTTAACTCTTACTCTGGCCTACTGGTTAAGGTCTTAACTTTTACTCTTGCCTAATAGCTAAGGTCTTAGACTCATACTCTGGCCTAATGGTTAAGGTCTTAACTCTTACTCTGGCCTAATAGCTAAGGTCTTAACTCTTACTCTGGCCTAATGGTTAAGGTCTTAACTCTTACTCTGGCCTAATGGCTAAGGTCTTAACTCTTACTCTGGCCTAATAGCTGATGTCTTAGACTCGTTCTCTGGCCTAATGGTTAAGGTCTTAACTCTTACTCTGGCCTAATAGCTAAGGTCTTAACTCTTACTCTGGCCTAATAGCTAAGGTCTTAGACTCGTACTGTGGCCTACAGGTTAAGGTCTTAACTCTTACTCTGGCCTACTGGTTAAGGTCTTAACTCTTACTCTGACCTACTGGTTAAGGTTTTAACTCTTACTCTGGCCTAATAGCTAAGGTCTTAAACTCGTACTATGGCCTACAGGTTAAGATCTTAACTCTTACTCTGGCCTACTGGTTAAGGTCTTAAATATTACTCTGGCCTAATAGCTAAGGTCTTAGACTCGCACTATGGCCTGCTGGTTAAGGTCTTAACTCTTACTCTGGCCTAATAGCTAAGGTCTTAACTCTTACTCTGGCCTAATAGCTAAGGTCTTAACTCTTACTCTGGCCTACTGGTTAAGGTCTTAACTCTTACTCAGGCCTAATAGCTAAGGTCTTAGACTCATACTCTGGCCTACTGGCTAAGGTCTTAACTCATACTCTGGCCTACTAGCTGAGGTCTTAACTCTTACTCTGGCCTAATAGCTAAGGTCTTAGACTCGTACTCTGGCCTAATGGTTAAGGTCTTAACTCTTACTCTGGCCTAATAGCTAAGGTCTTCGACTCGTACTATGGTCTACAGGTTAAGGTCTTAACTCTTACTCTGGCCTACTGGTTAAGGTCTTAACTCTTACTCTGGCCTAATAGCTAAGGTCTTAGACTCATACTCTGGCCTAATGGTTAAGGTCTTAACTCTTACTCTGGCCTAATAGCTAAGGTCTTTGACTCGTACTCTGGCCTAATGGTTAAGGTCTTAACTCTTACTCTGGCCTAATAGCTAAGGTCTTAGACTCATACTCTGGCCTAATGGTTAAGGTCTTAACTCTTACTCTGGCCTACTGGTTAATGTATTAACTCTTACTCTGGCCTAATAGCTAAGGTCTTAACTCTTAATCTGGCCTAATAGCTAAGGTCTTAACTCTTACTCTGGCCTACTGGTTAAGGTCTTAACTCTTACTCTGGCCTAATAGCTAAGGTCTTAGACACGTACTCTGGCCCAATGGTTAAGGTCTTAACTGTTACTCTGGCCTAATAGCTAAGGTCTTAGACTCGTACTCTGGCCTAATGGTTAAGGTCTTAACTCTTACTCTGGCCTAATAGCTAAGGTCTTAACTCTTACTCTGGCATAATAGCTAAGGTCTTAGACTCGTACTCTGGCCTACAGGTTAAGGTCTTAACTCTTACTCTGTCCTAATGGTTAAGGTCTTAACTCTTACTCTGGCCTAATAGCTAAGGTCTTAGACTCGTACTCTGACCTAATAGCTAAGGTCTTAGACTCGTACTCTGGCCTAATGGTTAAGGTCTTAACTCTTACTCTGGCCTACTGGCTAAGGTCTTAACTCTTACTCTGGCCTAATAGCTAAGGTCTTAACTCTTACTCTGGCCTAATAGCTAAGGTCTTAACTCTTACTCTGGCCTAATAGCTAAGGTCTGAGACTCGTACTATGGTCTACAGGTTAAGGTCTTAACTCTTACTCTGGCCTACTGGTTAAGGTCTTAACTCTTACTCTGGCCTCATAGCTAAGGTCTTAGACTCGTACTCTGGCCTACAGGTTAAGGTCTTAACTCTTACTCTGGCCTTATGGTTAAGGTCTTAACTCTTACTCTGGCCTAATAGCTAAGGTCTTAACTCTTACTCTGGCCTACTGGTTAAGGTCTTAACTTTTACTCTGGCCTACTGGTTAAGGTCTTAACTCTTACTCTGGCCTAATAGCTAAGGTCTTAGACTCGTACTCTGGCCTACTGGTTAAGGTCTTAACTCTTACTCTGGCCTAATAGCTAAGGTCTTAGACTCGTACTCTGGCCTACTGGCTAAGGTCTTAACTCTTACTCTGGCCTAATAGCTGAGGTCTTAACTCTTACTCTGGCCTAATAGCTAAGGTCTTAGACTCGTACTCTGGCCTAGTGGTTAAGGTCTTAACTCTTACTCTGGCCTAATAGCTAAGGTCTTAGACTCATACTCTGGCCTACTGGCTAAGGTCTTAACTCATACTCTGGCCTACTAGCTGAGGTCTTAACTCTTACTCTGGCCTAATAGCTAAGGTCTTAGACTTGTACTCTGGCCTAATGGTTAAGGTCTTAACTCTTACTCTGGCCTAATAGCTAAGGTCTTAACTCTTACTATGGCCTAATAGCTAAGGTCTTCTGACTCGTACTATGGTCTACAGGTTAAGGTCTTAACTCTTACTCTGGCCTACTGGTTAAGGTCTTAACTCTTACTCTGGCCTAATAGCTAAGGTCTTAGACTCATACTCTGGCCTAATGGTTAAGGTCTTAACTCTTACTCTGGCCTAATAGCTAAGGTCTTTGACTCGTACTCTGGCCTAATGGTTAAGGTCTTAACTCTTACTCTGGCCTAATAGCTAAGGTCTTAGACTCATACTCTGGCCTAATGGTTAAGGTCTTAACTCTTACTCTGGCCTACTGGTTAATGTATTCACTCTTACTCTGGCCTAATAGCTAAGGTCTTAACTCTTAATCTGGCCTAATAGCTAAGGTCTTAACTCTTACTCTGGCCTAATGGTTAAGGTCTTAACTCTTACTCTGGCCTAATAGCTAAGGTCTTAGACACGTACTCTGGCCCAATGGTTAAGGTCTTAACTCTTACTCTGGCCTAATAGCTAAGGTCTTAGACTCGTACTCTGGCCTAATGGTTAAGGTCTTAACTCTTACTCTGGCCTAATAGCTAAGGTCTTAACTCTTACTCTGGCATAATAGCTAAGGTCTTAGACTCGTACTCTGGCCTACAGGTTAAGGTCTTAACTCTTACTCTGTCCTAATGGTTAAGGTCTTAACTCTTACTCTGGCCTAATAGCTAAGGTCTTAGACTCGTACTCTGGCCTAATAGCTAAGGTCTTAGACTCGTACTCTGGCCTAATGGTTAAGGTCTTAACTCTTACTCTGGCCTACTGGCTAAGGTCTTAACTCTTACTCTGGCCTAATAGCTAAGGTCTTAACTCTTACTCTGGCCTAATCGCTAAGGTCTTAACTCTTACTCTGGCCTAATAGCTAAGGTCTGAGACTCGTACTATGGTCTACAGGTTAAGGTCTTAACTCTTACTCTGGCCTACTGGTTAAGGTCTTAACTCTTACTCTGGCCTAATAGCTAAGGTCTTAACTCTTACTCTGGCCTACTGGTTAAGGTCTTAACTTTTACTCTGGCCTACTGGTTAAGGTCTTAACTCTTACTCTGGCCTAATAGCTAAGGTCTTAGACTCGTACTCTGGCCTACTGGTTAAGGTCTTAACTCTTACTCTGGCCTAATAGCTAAGGTCTTAGACTCGTACTGTGGCCTACTGGCTAAGGTCTTAACTCTTACTCTGGCCTACTGGTTAAGGTCTTAACTCTTACTCTGACCTACTGGTTAAGGTCTTAACTCTTACTCTGGCCTAATAGCTAAGGTCTTAAACTCGTACTATGGCCTACAGGTTAAGATCTTAACTCTTACTCTGGCCTACTGGTTAAGGTCTTAAATCTTACTCTGGCCTAATAGCTAAGGTCTTAGACTCGCACTATGGCCTGCTGGTTAAGGTCTTAACTCTTACTCTGGCCTAATAGCTAAGGTCTTAACTCTTACTCTGGCCTAATAGCTAAGGTCTTAACTCTTACTCTGGCCTACTGGTTAAGGTCTTAACTCTTACTCAGGCCTAATAGCTAAGGTCTTAGACTCATACTCTGGCCTACTGGCTAAGGTCTTAACTCATACTCTGGCCTACTAGCTGAGGTCTTAACTCTTACTCTGGCCTAATAGCTAAGGTCTTAGACTCGTACTCTGGCCTAATGGTTAAGGTCTTAACTCTTACTCTGGCCTAATAGCTAAGGTCTTAACTCTTACTCTGGCCTAATAGCTAAGGTCTTCGACTCGTACTATGGTCTACAGGTTAAGGTCTTAACTCTTACTCTGGCCTACTGGTTAAGGTCTTAACTCTTACTCTGGCCTAATAGCTAAGGTCTTAGACTCATACTCTGGCCTAATGGTTAAGGTCTTAACTCTTACTCTGGCCTAATAGCTAAGGTCTTTGACTCGTACTCTGGCCTAATGGTTAAGGTCTTAACTCTTACTCTGGCCTAATAGCTAAGGTCTTAGACTCATACTCTGGCCTAATGGTTAAGGTCTTAACTCTTACTCTGGCCTGCTGGTTAATGTATTAACTCTTACTCTGGCCTAATAGCTAAGGTCTTAACTTTTAATCTGGCCTAATAGCTAAGGTCTTAACTCTTACTCTGGCCTACTGGTTAAGGTCTTAACTCTTACTCTGGCCTAATAGCTAAGGTCTTAGACACGTACTCTGGCCCAATGGTTAAGGTCTTAACTCTTACTCTGGCCTAATAGCTAAGGTCTTAGACTCGTACTCTGGCCTAATGGTTAAGGTCTTAACTCTTACTCTGGCCTAATAGCTAAGGTCTTAACTCTTACTCTGGCATAATAGCTAAGGTCTTAGACTCGTACTCTGGCCTACAGGTTAAGGTCTTAACTCTTACTCTGTCCTAATGGTTAAGGTCTTAACTCTTACTCTGGCCTAATAGCTAAGGTCTTAGACTCGTACTCTGACCTAATAGCTAAGGTCTTAGACTCGTACTCTGGCCTAATGGTTAAGGTCTTAACTCTTACTCTGGCCTACTGGCTAAGGTCTTAACTCTTACTCTGGCCTAATAGCTAAGGTCTTAACTCTTACTCTGGCCTAATAGCTAAGGTCTTAACTCTTACTCTGGCCTAATAGCTAAGGTCTGAGACTCGTACTATGGTCTACAGGTTAAGGTCTTAACTCTTACTCTGGCCTACTGGTTAAGGTCTTAACTCTTACTCTGGCCTCATAGCTAAGGTCTTAGACTCGTACTCTGGCCTACAGGTTAAGGTCTTAACTCTTACTCTGGCCTTATGGTTAAGGTCTTAACTCTTACTCTGGCCTAATAGCTAAGGTCTTAACTCTTACTCTGGCCTACTGGTTAAGGTCTTAACTTTTACTCTGGCCTACTGGTTAAGGTCTTAACTCTTACTCTGGCCTAATAGCTAAGGTCTTAGACTCGTACTCTGGCCTACTGGTTAAGGTCTTAACTCTTACTCTGGCCTAATAGCTAAGGTCTTAGACTCGTACTCTGGCCTACTGGCTAAGGTCTTAACTCTTACTCTGGCCTAATAGCTGAGGTCTTAACTCTTACTCTGGCCTAATAGCTAAGGTCTTAGACTCGTACTCTGGCCTAGTGGTTAAGGTCTTAACTCTTACTCTGGCCTAATAGCTAAGGTCTTAGACTCATACTCTGGCCTACTGGCTAAGGTCTTAACTCATACTCTGGCCTACTAGCTGAGGTCTTAACTCTTACTCTGGCCTAATAGCTAAGGTCTTAGACTTGTACTCTGGCCTAATGGTTAAGGTCTTAACTCTTACTCTGGCCTAATAGCTAAGGTCTTAACTCTTACTCTGGCCTAATAGCTAAGGTCTTCTGACTTGTACTATGGTCTACAGGTTAAGGTCTTAACTCTTACTCTGGCCTACTGGTTAAGGTCTTAACTCTTACTCTGGCCTAATAGCTAAGGTCTTAGACTCATACTCTGCCCTAATGGTTAAGGTCTTAACTCTTACTCTGGCCTAATAGCTAAGGTCTTTGACTCGTACTCTGGCCTAATGGTTAAGGTCTTAACTCTTACTCTGGCCTAATAGCTAAGGTCTTAGACTCATACTCTGGCCTAATGGTTAAGGTCTTAACTCTTACTCTGGCCTACTGGTTAATGTATTCACTCTTACTCTGGCCTAATAGCTAAGGTCTTAACTCTTAATCTGGCCTAATAGCTAAGGTCTTAACTCTTACTCTGGCCTACTGGTTAAGGTCTTACCTCTTACTCTGGCCTAATAGCTAAGGTCTTAGACACATACTCTGGCCCAGTGGTTAAGGTCTTAACTCTTACTCTGGCCTAATAGCTAAGGTCATAGACTCGTACTCTGGCCTAATGGTTAAGGTCTTAACTCTTACTCTGGCCTAATAGCTAAGGTCTTAACTCTTACTCTGGCATAATAGCTAAGGTCTTAGACTCGTACTCTGGCCTACAGGTTAAGGTCTTAACTCTTACTCTGTCCTAATGGTTAAGGTCTTAACTCTTACTCTGGCCTAATAGCTAAGGTCTTAGACTCGTACTCTGGCCTAATAGCTAAGGTCTTAGACTCGTACTCTGGCCTACTGGCTAAGGTCTTAACTCTTACTCTGGCCTAATAGCTGAGGTCTTAACTCTTACACTGGCCTAATAGCTAAGGTCTTAGACTCGTACTCTGGCCTAATGGTTAATGTCTTAACTCTTACTCTGGCCTAATAGCTAAGGTCTTAACTCTTACTCTGGCATAATAGCTAAGGTCTTAGACTCGTACTCTGGCCTACAGGTTAAGGTCTTAACTCTTACTCTGTCCTAATGGTTAAGGTCTTAACTCTTACTCTGGCCTAATACCTAAGGTCTTAACTCTTACTCTGGCCTAATAGCTAAGGTCTTAACTCTTACTCTGGACTACTGGTTAAGGTCTTAACTCTTACTCTGGCCTAATAGCTAAGGTCTTAGACTCGTACTATGGCCTACAGGTTAAGGTCTTAACTCTTACTCTGGCCTACTGGTTAAGGTCTTAACTCTTACTCTGGCCTACTGGTTAAGGTCTTAACTCTTACTCTGGCCTCATAGCTAAGGTCTCAGACTCGTACTCTGGCCTAATAGCTAAGGTCTGAGACTCGTACTATGGTCTACAGGTTAAGGTCTTAACTCTTACTCTGGCCTACTGGTTAAGGTCTTAACTCTTACTCTGGCCTCATAGCTAAGGTCTTAGACTCGTACTCTGGCCTACAGGTTAAGGTCTTAACTCTTACTCTGGCCTTATGGTTAAGGTCTTAACTCTTACTCTGGCCTAATAGCTAAGGTCTTAACTCTTACTCTGGCCTACTGGTTAAGGTCTTAACTTTTACTCTGGCCTACTGGTTAAGGTCTTAACTCTTACTCTGGCCTAATAGCTAAGGTCTTAGACTCGTACTCTGGCCTACTGGTTAAGGTCTTAACTCTTACTCTGGCCTAATAGCTAAGGTCTTAGACTCGTACTCTGGCCTACTGGCTAAGGTCTTAACTCTTACTCTGGCCTAATAGCTGAGGTCTTAACTCTTCCTCTGGCCTAATAGCTAAGGTCTTAGACTCGTACTCTGGCCTAGTGGTTAAGGTCTTAACTCTTACTCTGGCCTAATAGCTAAGGTCTTAGACTCATACTCTGGCCTACTGGCTAAGGTCTTAACTCATACTCTGGCCTACTAGCTGAGGTCTTAACTCTTACTCTGGCCTAATAGCTAAGGTCTTAGACTTGTACTCTGGCCTAATGGTTAAGGTCTTAACTCTTACTCTGGCCTAATAGCTAAGGTCTTAACTCTTACTCTGGCCTAATAGCTAAGGTCTTCTGACTTGTACTATGGTCTACAGGTTAAGGTCTTAACTCTTACTCTGGCCTACTGGTTAAGGTCTTAACTCTTACTCTGGCCTAATAGCTAAGGTCTTAGACTCATACTCTGCCCTAATGGTTAAGGTCTTAACTCTTACTCTGGCCTAATAGCTAAGGTCTTTGACTCGTACTCTGGCCTAATGGTTAAGGTCTTAACTCTTACTCTGGCCTAATAGCTAAGGTCTTAGACTCATACTCTGGCCTAATGGTTAAGGTCTTAACTCTTACTCTGGCCTACTGGTTAATGTATTCACTCTTACTCTGGCCTAATAGCTAAGGTCTTAACTCTTAATCTGGCCTAATAGCTAAGGTCTTAACTCTTACTCTGGCCTACTGGTTAAGGTCTTACCTCTTACTCTGGCCTAATAGCTAAGGTCTTAGACACATACTCTGGCCCAGTGGTTAAGGTCTTAACTCTTACTCTGGCCTAATAGCTAAGGTCATAGACTCGTACTCTGGCCTAATGGTTAAGGTCTTAACTCTTACTCTGGCCTAATAGCTAAGGTCTTAACTCTTACTCTGGCATAATAGCTAAGGTCTTAGACTCGTACTCTGGCCTACAGGTTAAGGTCTTAACTCTTACTCTGTCCTAATGGTTAAGGTCTTAACTCTTACTCTGGCCTAATAGCTAAGGTCTTAGACTCGTACTCTGGCCTAATAGCTAAGGTCTTAGACTCGTACTCTGGCCTACTGGCTAAGGTCTTAACTCTTACTCTGGCCTAATAGCTGAGGTCTTAACTCTTACACTGGCCTAATAGCTAAGGTCTTAGACTCGTACTCTGGCCTAATGGTTAATGTCTTAACTCTTACTCTGGCCTAATAGCTAAGGTCTTAACTCTTACTCTGGCATAATAGCTAAGGTCTTAGACTCGTACTCTGGCCTACAGGTTAAGGTCTTAACTCTTACTCTGTCCTAATGGTTAAGGTCTTAACTCTTACTCTGGCCTAATACCTAAGGTCTTAACTCTTACTCTGGCCTAATAGCTAAGGTCTTAACTCTTACTCTGGACTACTGGTTAAGGTCTTAACTCTTACTCTGGCCTAATAGCTAAGGTCTTAGACTCGTACTATGGCCTACAGGTTAAGGTCTTAACTCTTACTCTGGCCTACTGGTTAAGGTCTTAACTCTTACTCTGGCCTACTGGTTAAGGTCTTAACTCTTACTCTGGCCTCATAGCTAAGGTCTCAGACTCGTACTCTGGCCTACAGGTTAAGGTCTTAACTCTTACTCTGTCCTAATGGTTAAGGTCTTAACTCTTACTCTGGCCAAATAGCTAAGGTCTTAACTCTTACTCTGGCCTACTGGTTAAGGTCTTAACTTTTACTCTGGCCTACTGGTTAAGGTCTTAACTCTTACTCTGGCCTAATAGCTAAGGTCTTAGACTCGTACTCTGGCCTAGTGGTTAAGGTCTTAACTCTTACTCTGGCCTAATAGCTAAGGTCTTAGACTCATACTCTGGCCTACTGGCTAAGGTCTTAACTCATACTCTGGCCTAATAGCTAAGGTCTTAACTCTTACTCTGGCCTAATAGCTAAGGTCTTAGACTCGTACTATGGTCTACAGGTTAAGGTCTTAACTCTTACTCTGGCCTACTGGTTAAGGTCTTAACTCTTACTCTGGCCTAATAGCTAAGGTCTTAGACTCGTACTCTGGCCTAATGGTTAAGGTCTTAACTCTTACTCTGGCCTAATAGCTAAGGTCTTAGACTCATACTCTGGCCTAATGGTTAAGGTCTTAACTCTTACTCTGGCCTACTGGTTAATGTATTAACTCTTACTCTGGCCTAATAGCTAAGGTCTTAACTCTTAATCTGGCCTAATAACTAAGGTCTTAACTCTTACTCTGGCCTACTGGTTAAGGTCTTAACTCTTACTCTGGCCTAATAGCTAAGGTCTTAGACACGTACTCTGGCCCAATGGTTAAGGTCTTAACTCTTACTCTGGCCTAATAGCTAAGGTCTTAGACTCGTACTCTGGCCTAATGGTTAAGGTCTTAACTCTTACTCTGGCCTAATAGCTAAGGTCTTAACTCTTACTCTGGCATAATAGCTAAGGTCTTAGACTCGTACTCTGGCCTACAGGTTAAGGTCTTAACTCTTACTCTGTCCTAATGGTTAAGGTCTTAACTCTTACTCTGGCCTAATAGCTAAGGTCTTAGACTCGTACTCTGGCCTAATAGCTAAGGTCTTAGACTCGTACTCTGGCCTAATGGTTAAGGTCTTAACTCTTACTCTGGCCTAATAGCTAAGGTCTTAACTCTTACTCTGGCCTAATAGCTAAGGTCTGAGACTCGTACTATGGTCTACAGGTTAAGGTCTTAACTCTTACTCTGGCCTACTGGTTAAGGTCTTAACTCTTACTCTGGCCTCATAGCTAAGGTCTTAGACTCGTACTCTGGCCTACAGGTTAAGGTCTTAACTCTTACTCTGGCCTTATGGTTAAGGTCTTAACTCTTACTCTGGCCTAATAGCTAAGGTCTTAACTCTTACTCTGGCCTACTGGTTAAGGTCTTATCTTTTACTCTGGCCTACTGGTTAAGGTCTTAACTCTTACTCTGGCCTAATAGCTAAGGTCTTAGACTCGTACTCTGGCCTACTGGTTAAGGTCTTAACTCTTACTCTGGCCTAATACCTAAGGTCTTAGACTCGTACTCTGGCCTACTGGCTAAGGTCTTAACTCTTACTCTGGCCTAATAGCTGAGGTCTTAACTCTTACTCTGGCCTAATAGCTAAGGTCTTAGACTCGTACTCTGGCCTAATGGTTAAGGTCTTAACTCTTACTCTGGCCTAATAGCTAAGGTCTTAACTCTTACTCTGGCCTAATAGCTAAGGTCTGAGACTCGTACTATGGTCTACAGGTTAAGGTCTTAACTCTTGCTCTGGCCTACAGGTTAAGGTCTTAACTCTTACTCTGGCCTACTGGTTAAGGTCTTAACTTTTACTCTTGCCTAATAGCTAAGGTCTTAGACTCATACTCTGGCCTAATGGTTAAGGTCTTAACTCTTACTCTGGCCTAATAGCTAAGGTCTTAACTCTTACTCTGGCCTAATGGTTAAGGTCTTAACTCTTACTCTGGCCTAATGGCTAAGGTCTTAACTCTTACTCTGGCCTAATAGCTGATGTCTTAGACTCGTTCTCTGGCCTAATGGTTAAGGTCTTAACTCTTACTCTGGCCTAATAGCTAAGGTCTTAACTCTTACTCTGGCCTAATAGCTAAGGTCTTAGACTCGTACTGTGGCCTACAGGTTAAGGTCTTAACTCTTACTCTGGCCTACTGGTTAAGGTCTTAACTCTTACTCTGACCTACTGGTTAAGGTTTTAACTCTTACTCTGGCCTAATAGCTAAGGTCTTAAACTCGTACTATGGCCTACAGGTTAAGATCTTAACTCTTACTCTGGCCTACTGGTTAAGGTCTTAAATCTTACTCTGGCCTAATAGCTAAGGTCTTAGACTCGCACTATGGCCTGCTGGTTAAGGTCTTAACTCTTACTCTGGCCTAATAGCTAAGGTCTTAACTCTTACTCTGGCCTAATAGCTAAGGTCTTAACTCTTACTCTGGCCTACTGGTTAAGGTCTTAACTCTTACTCAGGCCTAATAGCTAAGGTCTTAGACTCATACTCTGGCCTACTGGCTAAGGTCTTAACTCATACTCTGGCCTACTAGCTGAGGTCTTAACTCTTACTCTGGCCTAATAGCTAAGGTCTTAGACTCGTACTCTGGCCTAATGGTTAAGGTCTTAACTCTTACTCTGGCCTAATAGCTAAGGTCTTAACTCTTACTCTGGCCTAATAGCTAAGGTCTTCGACTCGTACTATGGTCTACAGGTTAAGGTCTTAACTCTTACTCTGGCCTACTGGTTAAGGTCTTAACTCTTACTCTGGCCTAATAGCTAAGGTCTTAGACTCATACTCTGGCCTAATGGTTAAGGTCTTAACTCTTACTCTGGCCTAATAGCTAAGGTCTTTGACTCGTACTCTGGCCTAATGGTTAAGGTCTTAACTCTTACTCTGGCCTAATAGCTAAGGTCTTAGACTCATACTCTGGCCTAATGGTTAAGGTCTTAACTCTTACTCTGGCCTACTGGTTAATGTATTAACTCTTACTCTGGCCTAATAGCTAAGGTCTTAACTATTAATCTGGCCTAATAGCTAAGGTCTTAACTCTTACTCTGGCCTACTGGTTAAGGTCTTAACTCTTACTCTGGCCTAATAGCTAAGGTCTTAGACACGTACTCTGGCCCAATGGTTAAGGTCTTAACTCTTACTCTGGCCTAATAGCTAAGGTCTTAGACTCGTACTCTGGCCTAATGGTTAAGGTCTTAACTCTTACTCTGGCCTAATAGCTAAGGTCTTAACTCTTACTCTGGCATAATAGCTAAGGTCTTAGACTCGTACTCTGGCCTACAGGTTAAGGTCTTAACTCTTACTCTGTCCTAATGGTTAAGGTCTTAACTCTTACTCTGGCCTAATAGCTAAGGTCTTAGACTCGTACTCTGACCTAATAGCTAAGGTCTTAGACTCGTACTCTGGCCTAATGGTTAAGGTCTTAACTCTTACTCTGGCCTACTGGCTAAGGTCTTAACTCTTACTCTGGCCTAATAGCTAAGGTCTTAACTCTTACTCTGGCCTAATAGCTAAGGTCTGAGACTCGTACTATGGTCTACAGGTTAAGGTCTTAACTCTTACTCTGGCCTACTGGTTAAGGTCTTAACTCTTACTCTGGCCTCATAGCTAAGGTCTTAGACTCGTACTCTGGCCTACAGGTTAAGGTCTTAACTCTTACTCTGGCCTTATGGTTAAGGTCTTAACTCTTACTCTGGCCTAATA
This sequence comes from Triturus cristatus, assembly GCF_964204655.1. Classification (NCBI taxonomy): domain Eukaryota; kingdom Metazoa; phylum Chordata; class Amphibia; order Caudata; family Salamandridae; genus Triturus; species Triturus cristatus. The sequence goes on along the minus strand of NC_140589.1, from coordinate 1,088,405,474 downwards.
GCTAAGGTCTTAACTCTTACTCTGGCCTACTGGTTAAGGTCTTAACTTTTACTCTGGCCTACTGGTTAAGGTCTTAACTCTTACTCTGGCCTAATAGCTAAGGTCTTAGACTCGTACTCTGGCCTACTGGTTAAGGTCTTAACTCTTACTCTGGCCTAATAGCTAAGGTCTTAGACTCGTACTCTGGCCTACTGGCTAAGGTCTTAACTCTTACTCTGGCCTAATAGCTGAGGTCTTAACTCTTACTCTGGCCTAATAGCTAAGGTCTTAGACTCGTACTCTGGCCTAGTGGTTAAGGTCTTAACTCTTACTCTGGCCTAATAGCTAAGGTCTTAGACTCATACTCTGGCCTACTGGCTAAGGTCTTAACTCATACTCTGGCCTACTAGCTGAGGTCTTAACTCTTACTCTGGCCTAATAGCTAAGGTCTTAGACTTGTACTCTGGCCTAATGGTTAAGGTCTTAACTCTTACTCTGGCCTAATAGCTAAGGTCTTAACTCTTACTATGGCCTAATAGCTAAGGTCTTCTGACTCGTACTATGGTCTACAGGTTAAGGTCTTAACTCTTACTCTGGCCTACTGGTTAAGGTCTTAACTCTTACTCTGGCCTAATAGCTAAGGTCTTAGACTCATACTCTGGCCTAATGGTTAAGGTCTTAACTCTTACTCTGGCCTAATAGCTAAGGTCTTTGACTCGTACTCTGGCCTAATGGTTAAGGTCTTAACTCTTACTCTGGCCTAATAGCTAAGGTCTTAGACTCATACTCTGGCCTAATGGTTAAGGTCTTAACTCTTACTCTGGCCTACTGGTTAATGTATTCACTCTTACTCTGGCCTAATAGCTAAGGTCTTAACTCTTAATCTGGCCTAATAGCTAAGGTCTTAACTCTTACTCTGGCCTAATGGTTAAGGTCTTAACTCTTACTCTGGCCTAATAGCTAAGGTCTTAGACACGTACTCTGGCCCAATGGTTAAGGTCTTAACTCTTACTCTGGCCTAATAGCTAAGGTCTTAGACTCGTACTCTGGCCTAATGGTTAAGGTCTTAACTCTTACTCTGGCCTAATAGCTAAGGTCTTAACTCTTACTCTGGCATAATAGCTAAGGTCTTAGACTCGTACTCTGGCCTACAGGTTAAGGTCTTAACTCTTACTCTGTCCTAATGGTTAAGGTCTTAACTCTTACTCTGGCCTAATAGCTAAGGTCTTAGACTCGTACTCTGGCCTAATAGCTAAGGTCTTAGACTCGTACTCTGGCCTAATGGTTAAGGTCTTAACTCTTACTCTGGCCTACTGGCTAAGGTCTTAACTCTTACTCTGGCCTAATAGCTAAGGTCTTAACTCTTACTCTGGCCTAATCGCTAAGGTCTTAACTCTTACTCTGGCCTAATAGCTAAGGTCTGAGACTCGTACTATGGTCTACAGGTTAAGGTCTTAACTCTTACTCTGGCCTACTGGTTAAGGTCTTAACTCTTACTCTGGCCTAATAGCTAAGGTCTTAACTCTTACTCTGGCCTACTGGTTAAGGTCTTAACTTTTACTCTGGCCTACTGGTTAAGGTCTTAACTCTTACTCTGGCCTAATAGCTAAGGTCTTAGACTCGTACTCTGGCCTACTGGTTAAGGTCTTAACTCTTACTCTGGCCTAATAGCTAAGGTCTTAGACTCGTACTGTGGCCTACTGGCTAAGGTCTTAACTCTTACTCTGGCCTACTGGTTAAGGTCTTAACTCTTACTCTGACCTACTGGTTAAGGTCTTAACTCTTACTCTGGCCTAATAGCTAAGGTCTTAAACTCGTACTATGGCCTACAGGTTAAGATCTTAACTCTTACTCTGGCCTACTGGTTAAGGTCTTAAATCTTACTCTGGCCTAATAGCTAAGGTCTTAGACTCGCACTATGGCCTGCTGGTTAAGGTCTTAACTCTTACTCTGGCCTAATAGCTAAGGTCTTAACTCTTACTCTGGCCTAATAGCTAAGGTCTTAACTCTTACTCTGGCCTACTGGTTAAGGTCTTAACTCTTACTCAGGCCTAATAGCTAAGGTCTTAGACTCATACTCTGGCCTACTGGCTAAGGTCTTAACTCATACTCTGGCCTACTAGCTGAGGTCTTAACTCTTACTCTGGCCTAATAGCTAAGGTCTTAGACTCGTACTCTGGCCTAATGGTTAAGGTCTTAACTCTTACTCTGGCCTAATAGCTAAGGTCTTAACTCTTACTCTGGCCTAATAGCTAAGGTCTTCGACTCGTACTATGGTCTACAGGTTAAGGTCTTAACTCTTACTCTGGCCTACTGGTTAAGGTCTTAACTCTTACTCTGGCCTAATAGCTAAGGTCTTAGACTCATACTCTGGCCTAATGGTTAAGGTCTTAACTCTTACTCTGGCCTAATAGCTAAGGTCTTTGACTCGTACTCTGGCCTAATGGTTAAGGTCTTAACTCTTACTCTGGCCTAATAGCTAAGGTCTTAGACTCATACTCTGGCCTAATGGTTAAGGTCTTAACTCTTACTCTGGCCTGCTGGTTAATGTATTAACTCTTACTCTGGCCTAATAGCTAAGGTCTTAACTTTTAATCTGGCCTAATAGCTAAGGTCTTAACTCTTACTCTGGCCTACTGGTTAAGGTCTTAACTCTTACTCTGGCCTAATAGCTAAGGTCTTAGACACGTACTCTGGCCCAATGGTTAAGGTCTTAACTCTTACTCTGGCCTAATAGCTAAGGTCTTAGACTCGTACTCTGGCCTAATGGTTAAGGTCTTAACTCTTACTCTGGCCTAATAGCTAAGGTCTTAACTCTTACTCTGGCATAATAGCTAAGGTCTTAGACTCGTACTCTGGCCTACAGGTTAAGGTCTTAACTCTTACTCTGTCCTAATGGTTAAGGTCTTAACTCTTACTCTGGCCTAATAGCTAAGGTCTTAGACTCGTACTCTGACCTAATAGCTAAGGTCTTAGACTCGTACTCTGGCCTAATGGTTAAGGTCTTAACTCTTACTCTGGCCTACTGGCTAAGGTCTTAACTCTTACTCTGGCCTAATAGCTAAGGTCTTAACTCTTACTCTGGCCTAATAGCTAAGGTCTTAACTCTTACTCTGGCCTAATAGCTAAGGTCTGAGACTCGTACTATGGTCTACAGGTTAAGGTCTTAACTCTTACTCTGGCCTACTGGTTAAGGTCTTAACTCTTACTCTGGCCTCATAGCTAAGGTCTTAGACTCGTACTCTGGCCTACAGGTTAAGGTCTTAACTCTTACTCTGGCCTTATGGTTAAGGTCTTAACTCTTACTCTGGCCTAATAGCTAAGGTCTTAACTCTTACTCTGGCCTACTGGTTAAGGTCTTAACTTTTACTCTGGCCTACTGGTTAAGGTCTTAACTCTTACTCTGGCCTAATAGCTAAGGTCTTAGACTCGTACTCTGGCCTACTGGTTAAGGTCTTAACTCTTACTCTGGCCTAATAGCTAAGGTCTTAGACTCGTACTCTGGCCTACTGGCTAAGGTCTTAACTCTTACTCTGGCCTAATAGCTGAGGTCTTAACTCTTACTCTGGCCTAATAGCTAAGGTCTTAGACTCGTACTCTGGCCTAGTGGTTAAGGTCTTAACTCTTACTCTGGCCTAATAGCTAAGGTCTTAGACTCATACTCTGGCCTACTGGCTAAGGTCTTAACTCATACTCTGGCCTACTAGCTGAGGTCTTAACTCTTACTCTGGCCTAATAGCTAAGGTCTTAGACTTGTACTCTGGCCTAATGGTTAAGGTCTTAACTCTTACTCTGGCCTAATAGCTAAGGTCTTAACTCTTACTCTGGCCTAATAGCTAAGGTCTTCTGACTTGTACTATGGTCTACAGGTTAAGGTCTTAACTCTTACTCTGGCCTACTGGTTAAGGTCTTAACTCTTACTCTGGCCTAATAGCTAAGGTCTTAGACTCATACTCTGCCCTAATGGTTAAGGTCTTAACTCTTACTCTGGCCTAATAGCTAAGGTCTTTGACTCGTACTCTGGCCTAATGGTTAAGGTCTTAACTCTTACTCTGGCCTAATAGCTAAGGTCTTAGACTCATACTCTGGCCTAATGGTTAAGGTCTTAACTCTTACTCTGGCCTACTGGTTAATGTATTCACTCTTACTCTGGCCTAATAGCTAAGGTCTTAACTCTTAATCTGGCCTAATAGCTAAGGTCTTAACTCTTACTCTGGCCTACTGGTTAAGGTCTTACCTCTTACTCTGGCCTAATAGCTAAGGTCTTAGACACATACTCTGGCCCAGTGGTTAAGGTCTTAACTCTTACTCTGGCCTAATAGCTAAGGTCATAGACTCGTACTCTGGCCTAATGGTTAAGGTCTTAACTCTTACTCTGGCCTAATAGCTAAGGTCTTAACTCTTACTCTGGCATAATAGCTAAGGTCTTAGACTCGTACTCTGGCCTACAGGTTAAGGTCTTAACTCTTACTCTGTCCTAATGGTTAAGGTCTTAACTCTTACTCTGGCCTAATAGCTAAGGTCTTAGACTCGTACTCTGGCCTAATAGCTAAGGTCTTAGACTCGTACTCTGGCCTACTGGCTAAGGTCTTAACTCTTACTCTGGCCTAATAGCTGAGGTCTTAACTCTTACACTGGCCTAATAGCTAAGGTCTTAGACTCGTACTCTGGCCTAATGGTTAATGTCTTAACTCTTACTCTGGCCTAATAGCTAAGGTCTTAACTCTTACTCTGGCATAATAGCTAAGGTCTTAGACTCGTACTCTGGCCTACAGGTTAAGGTCTTAACTCTTACTCTGTCCTAATGGTTAAGGTCTTAACTCTTACTCTGGCCTAATACCTAAGGTCTTAACTCTTACTCTGGCCTAATAGCTAAGGTCTTAACTCTTACTCTGGACTACTGGTTAAGGTCTTAACTCTTACTCTGGCCTAATAGCTAAGGTCTTAGACTCGTACTATGGCCTACAGGTTAAGGTCTTAACTCTTACTCTGGCCTACTGGTTAAGGTCTTAACTCTTACTCTGGCCTACTGGTTAAGGTCTTAACTCTTACTCTGGCCTCATAGCTAAGGTCTCAGACTCGTACTCTGGCCTAATAGCTAAGGTCTGAGACTCGTACTATGGTCTACAGGTTAAGGTCTTAACTCTTACTCTGGCCTACTGGTTAAGGTCTTAACTCTTACTCTGGCCTCATAGCTAAGGTCTTAGACTCGTACTCTGGCCTACAGGTTAAGGTCTTAACTCTTACTCTGGCCTTATGGTTAAGGTCTTAACTCTTACTCTGGCCTAATAGCTAAGGTCTTAACTCTTACTCTGGCCTACTGGTTAAGGTCTTAACTTTTACTCTGGCCTACTGGTTAAGGTCTTAACTCTTACTCTGGCCTAATAGCTAAGGTCTTAGACTCGTACTCTGGCCTACTGGTTAAGGTCTTAACTCTTACTCTGGCCTAATAGCTAAGGTCTTAGACTCGTACTCTGGCCTACTGGCTAAGGTCTTAACTCTTACTCTGGCCTAATAGCTGAGGTCTTAACTCTTCCTCTGGCCTAATAGCTAAGGTCTTAGACTCGTACTCTGGCCTAGTGGTTAAGGTCTTAACTCTTACTCTGGCCTAATAGCTAAGGTCTTAGACTCATACTCTGGCCTACTGGCTAAGGTCTTAACTCATACTCTGGCCTACTAGCTGAGGTCTTAACTCTTACTCTGGCCTAATAGCTAAGGTCTTAGACTTGTACTCTGGCCTAATGGTTAAGGTCTTAACTCTTACTCTGGCCTAATAGCTAAGGTCTTAACTCTTACTCTGGCCTAATAGCTAAGGTCTTCTGACTTGTACTATGGTCTACAGGTTAAGGTCTTAACTCTTACTCTGGCCTACTGGTTAAGGTCTTAACTCTTACTCTGGCCTAATAGCTAAGGTCTTAGACTCATACTCTGCCCTAATGGTTAAGGTCTTAACTCTTACTCTGGCCTAATAGCTAAGGTCTTTGACTCGTACTCTGGCCTAATGGTTAAGGTCTTAACTCTTACTCTGGCCTAATAGCTAAGGTCTTAGACTCATACTCTGGCCTAATGGTTAAGGTCTTAACTCTTACTCTGGCCTACTGGTTAATGTATTCACTCTTACTCTGGCCTAATAGCTAAGGTCTTAACTCTTAATCTGGCCTAATAGCTAAGGTCTTAACTCTTACTCTGGCCTACTGGTTAAGGTCTTACCTCTTACTCTGGCCTAATAGCTAAGGTCTTAGACACATACTCTGGCCCAGTGGTTAAGGTCTTAACTCTTACTCTGGCCTAATAGCTAAGGTCATAGACTCGTACTCTGGCCTAATGGTTAAGGTCTTAACTCTTACTCTGGCCTAATAGCTAAGGTCTTAACTCTTACTCTGGCATAATAGCTAAGGTCTTAGACTCGTACTCTGGCCTACAGGTTAAGGTCTTAACTCTTACTCTGTCCTAATGGTTAAGGTCTTAACTCTTACTCTGGCCTAATAGCTAAGGTCTTAGACTCGTACTCTGGCCTAATAGCTAAGGTCTTAGACTCGTACTCTGGCCTACTGGCTAAGGTCTTAACTCTTACTCTGGCCTAATAGCTGAGGTCTTAACTCTTACACTGGCCTAATAGCTAAGGTCTTAGACTCGTACTCTGGCCTAATGGTTAATGTCTTAACTCTTACTCTGGCCTAATAGCTAAGGTCTTAACTCTTACTCTGGCATAATAGCTAAGGTCTTAGACTCGTACTCTGGCCTACAGGTTAAGGTCTTAACTCTTACTCTGTCCTAATGGTTAAGGTCTTAACTCTTACTCTGGCCTAATACCTAAGGTCTTAACTCTTACTCTGGCCTAATAGCTAAGGTCTTAACTCTTACTCTGGACTACTGGTTAAGGTCTTAACTCTTACTCTGGCCTAATAGCTAAGGTCTTAGACTCGTACTATGGCCTACAGGTTAAGGTCTTAACTCTTACTCTGGCCTACTGGTTAAGGTCTTAACTCTTACTCTGGCCTACTGGTTAAGGTCTTAACTCTTACTCTGGCCTCATAGCTAAGGTCTCAGACTCGTACTCTGGCCTACAGGTTAAGGTCTTAACTCTTACTCTGTCCTAATGGTTAAGGTCTTAACTCTTACTCTGGCCAAATAGCTAAGGTCTTAACTCTTACTCTGGCCTACTGGTTAAGGTCTTAACTTTTACTCTGGCCTACTGGTTAAGGTCTTAACTCTTACTCTGGCCTAATAGCTAAGGTCTTAGACTCGTACTCTGGCCTAGTGGTTAAGGTCTTAACTCTTACTCTGGCCTAATAGCTAAGGTCTTAGACTCATACTCTGGCCTACTGGCTAAGGTCTTAACTCATACTCTGGCCTAATAGCTAAGGTCTTAACTCTTACTCTGGCCTAATAGCTAAGGTCTTAGACTCGTACTATGGTCTACAGGTTAAGGTCTTAACTCTTACTCTGGCCTACTGGTTAAGGTCTTAACTCTTACTCTGGCCTAATAGCTAAGGTCTTAGACTCGTACTCTGGCCTAATGGTTAAGGTCTTAACTCTTACTCTGGCCTAATAGCTAAGGTCTTAGACTCATACTCTGGCCTAATGGTTAAGGTCTTAACTCTTACTCTGGCCTACTGGTTAATGTATTAACTCTTACTCTGGCCTAATAGCTAAGGTCTTAACTCTTAATCTGGCCTAATAACTAAGGTCTTAACTCTTACTCTGGCCTACTGGTTAAGGTCTTAACTCTTACTCTGGCCTAATAGCTAAGGTCTTAGACACGTACTCTGGCCCAATGGTTAAGGTCTTAACTCTTACTCTGGCCTAATAGCTAAGGTCTTAGACTCGTACTCTGGCCTAATGGTTAAGGTCTTAACTCTTACTCTGGCCTAATAGCTAAGGTCTTAACTCTTACTCTGGCATAATAGCTAAGGTCTTAGACTCGTACTCTGGCCTACAGGTTAAGGTCTTAACTCTTACTCTGTCCTAATGGTTAAGGTCTTAACTCTTACTCTGGCCTAATAGCTAAGGTCTTAGACTCGTACTCTGGCCTAATAGCTAAGGTCTTAGACTCGTACTCTGGCCTAATGGTTAAGGTCTTAACTCTTACTCTGGCCTAATAGCTAAGGTCTTAACTCTTACTCTGGCCTAATAGCTAAGGTCTGAGACTCGTACTATGGTCTACAGGTTAAGGTCTTAACTCTTACTCTGGCCTACTGGTTAAGGTCTTAACTCTTACTCTGGCCTCATAGCTAAGGTCTTAGACTCGTACTCTGGCCTACAGGTTAAGGTCTTAACTCTTACTCTGGCCTTATGGTTAAGGTCTTAACTCTTACTCTGGCCTAATAGCTAAGGTCTTAACTCTTACTCTGGCCTACTGGTTAAGGTCTTATCTTTTACTCTGGCCTACTGGTTAAGGTCTTAACTCTTACTCTGGCCTAATAGCTAAGGTCTTAGACTCGTACTCTGGCCTACTGGTTAAGGTCTTAACTCTTACTCTGGCCTAATACCTAAGGTCTTAGACTCGTACTCTGGCCTACTGGCTAAGGTCTTAACTCTTACTCTGGCCTAATAGCTGAGGTCTTAACTCTTACTCTGGCCTAATAGCTAAGGTCTTAGACTCGTACTCTGGCCTAATGGTTAAGGTCTTAACTCTTACTCTGGCCTAATAGCTAAGGTCTTAACTCTTACTCTGGCCTAATAGCTAAGGTCTGAGACTCGTACTATGGTCTACAGGTTAAGGTCTTAACTCTTGCTCTGGCCTACAGGTTAAGGTCTTAACTCTTACTCTGGCCTACTGGTTAAGGTCTTAACTTTTACTCTTGCCTAATAGCTAAGGTCTTAGACTCATACTCTGGCCTAATGGTTAAGGTCTTAACTCTTACTCTGGCCTAATAGCTAAGGTCTTAACTCTTACTCTGGCCTAATGGTTAAGGTCTTAACTCTTACTCTGGCCTAATGGCTAAGGTCTTAACTCTTACTCTGGCCTAATAGCTGATGTCTTAGACTCGTTCTCTGGCCTAATGGTTAAGGTCTTAACTCTTACTCTGGCCTAATAGCTAAGGTCTTAACTCTTACTCTGGCCTAATAGCTAAGGTCTTAGACTCGTACTGTGGCCTACAGGTTAAGGTCTTAACTCTTACTCTGGCCTACTGGTTAAGGTCTTAACTCTTACTCTGACCTACTGGTTAAGGTTTTAACTCTTACTCTGGCCTAATAGCTAAGGTCTTAAACTCGTACTATGGCCTACAGGTTAAGATCTTAACTCTTACTCTGGCCTACTGGTTAAGGTCTTAAATCTTACTCTGGCCTAATAGCTAAGGTCTTAGACTCGCACTATGGCCTGCTGGTTAAGGTCTTAACTCTTACTCTGGCCTAATAGCTAAGGTCTTAACTCTTACTCTGGCCTAATAGCTAAGGTCTTAACTCTTACTCTGGCCTACTGGTTAAGGTCTTAACTCTTACTCAGGCCTAATAGCTAAGGTCTTAGACTCATACTCTGGCCTACTGGCTAAGGTCTTAACTCATACTCTGGCCTACTAGCTGAGGTCTTAACTCTTACTCTGGCCTAATAGCTAAGGTCTTAGACTCGTACTCTGGCCTAATGGTTAAGGTCTTAACTCTTACTCTGGCCTAATAGCTAAGGTCTTAACTCTTACTCTGGCCTAATAGCTAAGGTCTTCGACTCGTACTATGGTCTACAGGTTAAGGTCTTAACTCTTACTCTGGCCTACTGGTTAAGGTCTTAACTCTTACTCTGGCCTAATAGCTAAGGTCTTAGACTCATACTCTGGCCTAATGGTTAAGGTCTTAACTCTTACTCTGGCCTAATAGCTAAGGTCTTTGACTCGTACTCTGGCCTAATGGTTAAGGTCTTAACTCTTACTCTGGCCTAATAGCTAAGGTCTTAGACTCATACTCTGGCCTAATGGTTAAGGTCTTAACTCTTACTCTGGCCTACTGGTTAATGTATTAACTCTTACTCTGGCCTAATAGCTAAGGTCTTAACTATTAATCTGGCCTAATAGCTAAGGTCTTAACTCTTACTCTGGCCTACTGGTTAAGGTCTTAACTCTTACTCTGGCCTAATAGCTAAGGTCTTAGACACGTACTCTGGCCCAATGGTTAAGGTCTTAACTCTTACTCTGGCCTAATAGCTAAGGTCTTAGACTCGTACTCTGGCCTAATGGTTAAGGTCTTAACTCTTACTCTGGCCTAATAGCTAAGGTCTTAACTCTTACTCTGGCATAATAGCTAAGGTCTTAGACTCGTACTCTGGCCTACAGGTTAAGGTCTTAACTCTTACTCTGTCCTAATGGTTAAGGTCTTAACTCTTACTCTGGCCTAATAGCTAAGGTCTTAGACTCGTACTCTGACCTAATAGCTAAGGTCTTAGACTCGTACTCTGGCCTAATGGTTAAGGTCTTAACTCTTACTCTGGCCTACTGGCTAAGGTCTTAACTCTTACTCTGGCCTAATAGCTAAGGTCTTAACTCTTACTCTGGCCTAATAGCTAAGGTCTTAACTCTTACTCTGGCCTAATAGCTAAGGTCTGAGACTCGTACTATGGTCTACAGGTTAAGGTCTTAACTCTTACTCTGGCCTACTGGTTAAGGTCTTAACTCTTACTCTGGCCTCATAGCTAAGGTCTTAGACTCGTACTCTGGCCTACAGGTTAAGGTCTTAACTCTTACTCTGGCCTTATGGTTAAGGTCTTAACTCTTACTCTGGCCTAATAGCTAAGGTCTTAACTCTTACTCTGGCCTACTGGTTAAGGTCTTAACTTTTACTCTGGCCTACTGGTTAAGGTCTTAACTCTTACTCTGGCCTAATAGCTAAGGTCTTAGACTCGTACTCTGGCCTAGTGGTTAAGGTCTTAACTCTTACTCTGGCCTAATAGCTAAGGTCTTAGACTCGTACTCTGGCCTACTGGCTAAGGTCTTAACTCTTACTCTGGCCTAATAGCTGAGGTCTTAACTCTTACTCTGGCCTAATAGCTAAGGTCTTAGACTCGTACTCTGGCCTAGTGGTTAAGGTCTTAACTCTTACTCTGGCCTAATAGCTAAGGTCTTAACTCTTACTCTGGCCTAATAGCTAACGTCTTAGACTCGTACTATGGTCTACAGGTTAAGGCCTTAACTCTTACTCTGGCCTACTGGTTAAGGTCTTAACTCTTACTCTGGCCTAATAGCTAAGGTCTTAGACTCATACTCTGGCCTAATGGTTAAGGTCTTAACTCTTACTCTGGCCTAATAGCTAAGGTCTTAGACTCGTACTCTGGCCTAATGGTTAAGGTCTTAACTCTTACTCTGGCCTAATACCTAAGGTCTTAGACTCGTACTCTGGCCTACTGGCTAAGGTCTTAACTCTTACTCTGGCCTAATAGCTGAGGTCTTAACTCTTACTCTGGCCTAATAGCTAAGGTCTTAGACTCGTACTCTGGCCTAATGGTTAAGGTCTTAACTCTTACTCTGGCCTAATAGCTAAGGTCTTAACTCTTACTCTGGCCTAATAGCTAAGGTCTGAGACTCGTACTATGGTCTACAGGTTAAGGTCTTAACTCTTGCTCTGGCCTACAGGTTAAGGTCTTAACTCTTACTCTGGCCTACTGGTTAAGGTCTTAACTTTTACTCTTGCCTAATAGCTAAGGTCTTAGACTCATACTCTGGCCTAATGGTTAAGGTCTTAACTCTTACTCTGGCCTAATAGCTAAGGTCTTAACTCTTACTCTGGCCTAATGGTTAAGGTCTTAACTCTTACTCTGGCCTAATGGCTAAGGTCTTAACTCTTACTCTTGCCTAATAGCTGATGTCTTAGACTCGTACTGTGGCCTACAGGTTAAGGTCTTAACTCTTACTCTGGCCTACTGGTTAAGGTCTTAACTCTTACTCTGACCTACTGGTTAAGGTCTTAACTCTTACTCTGGCCTAATAGCTAAGGTCTTAAACTCGTACTATGGCCTACAGGTTAAGATCTTAACTCTTACTCTGGCCTACTGGTTAAGGTCTTAAATCTTACTCTGGCCTAATAGCTAAGGTCTTAGACTCGCACTATGGCCTGCTGGTTAAGGTCTTAACTCTTACTCTGGCCTAATAGCTAAGGTCTTAACTCTTACTCTGGCCTAATAGCTAAGGTCTTAACTCTTACTCTGGCCTACTGGTTAAGGTCTTAACTCTTACTCAGGCCTAATAGCTAAGGTCTTAGACGCATACTCTGGCCTACTGGCTAAGGTCTTAACTCATACTCTGGCCTACTAGCTGAGGTCTTAACTCTTACTCTGGCCTAATAGCTAAGGTCTTAGACTCGTACTCTGGCCTAATGGTTAAGGTCTTAACTCTTACTCTGGCCTAATAGCTAAGGTCTTAACTCTTACTCTGGCCTAATAGCTAAGGTCTTCGACTCGTACTATGGTCTACAGGTTAAGGTCTTAACTCTTACTCTGGCCTACTGGTTAAGGTCTTAACTCTTACTCTGGCCTAATAGCTAAGGTCTTAGACTTATACTCTGGCCTAATGGTTAAGGTCTTAACTCTTACTCTGGCCTAATAGCTAAGGTCTTTGACTCGTACTCTGGCCTAATGGTTAAGGTCTTAACTCTTACTCTGGCCTAATAGCTAAGGTCTTAGACTCATACTCTGGCCTAATGGTTAAGGTCTTAACTCTTACTCTGGCCTACTGGTTAATGTATTAACTCTTACTCTGGCCTAATAGCTAAGGTCTTAACTCTTAATCTGGCCTAATAGCTAAGGTCTTAACTCTTACTCTGGCCTACTGGTTAAGGTCTTAACTCTTACTCTGGCCTAATGGTTAAGGTCTTAACTCTTACTCTGGCCTAATAGCTAAGGTCTTAGACTCGTCCTCTGGCCTAATAGCTAAGGTCTTAGACTCGTACTCTGGCCTAATGGTTAAGGTCTTAACTCTTACTCTGGCCTACTGGCTAAGGTCTTAACTCTTACTCTGGCCTAATAGCTAAGGTCTTAACTCTTACTCTGGCCTAATAGCTAAGGTCTTAAATCTTACTCTGGCCTAATAGCTAAGGTCTGAGACTCGTACTATGGTCTACAGGTTAAGGTCTTAACTCTTACTCTGGCCTACTGGTTAAGGTCTTAACTCTTACTCTGGCCTCATAGCTAAGGTCTTAGACTCGTACTCTGGCCTACAGGTTAAGGTCTTTACTCTTACTCTGGCCTTATGGTTAAGGTCTTAACTCTTACTCTGGCCTAATAGCTAAGGTCTTAACTCTTACTCTGGCCTACTGGTTAAGGTCTTAACTTTTACTCTGGCCTACTGGTTAAGGTCTTAACTCTTACTCTGGCCTAATAGCTAAGGTCTTAGACTCGTACTCTGGCCTACTGGTTAAGGTCTTAACTCTTACTCTGGCCTAATACCTAAGGTCTTAGACTCGTACTCTGGCCTACTGGCTAAGGTCTTAACTCTTACTCTGGCCTAATAGCTGAGGTCTTAACTCTTACTCTGGCCTAATAGCTAAGGTCTTAGACTCGTACTCTGGCCTAATGGTTAAGGTCTTAACTCTTACTCTGGCCTAATAGCTAAGGTCTTAACTCTTACTCTGGCCTAATAGCTAAGGTCTGAGACTCGTACTATGGTCTACAGGTTAAGGTCTTAACTCTTGCTCTGGCCTACAGGTTAAGGTCTTAACTCTTACTCTGGCCTACTGGTTAAGGTCTTAACTTTTACTCTTGCCTAATAGCAAAGGTCTTAGACTCATACTCTGGCCTAATGGTTAAGGTCTTAACTCTTACTCTGGCCTAATAGCTAAGGTCTTAACTCTTACTCTGGCCTAATGGTTAAGGTCTTAACTCTTACTCTGGCCTAATGGCTAAGGTCTTAACTCTTACTCTGGCCTAATAGCTGATGTCTTAGACTCGTTTTCTGGCCTAATGGTTAATGTCTTAACTCTTACTCTGGCCTAATAGCTAAGGTCTTAACTCTTACTCTGGCCTAATAGCTAAGGTCTTAGACTCGTACTGTGGCCTACAGGTTAAGGTCTTAACTCTTACTCTGGCCTACTGGTTAAGGTCTTAACTCTTACTCTGACCTACTGGTTAAGGTCTTAACTCTTACTCTGGCCTAATAGCTAAGGTCTTAAACTCGTACTATGGCCTACAGGTTAAGATCTTAACTCTTACTCTGGCCTACTGGTTAAGGTCTTAAATCTTACTCTGGCCTAATAGCTAAGGTCTTAGACTCGCACTATGGCCTGCTGGTTAAGGTCTTAACTCTTACTCTGGCCTAATAGCTAAGGTCTTAACTCTTACTCTGGCCTAATAGCTAAGGTCTTAACTCTTACTCTGGCCTACTGGTTAAGGTCTTAACTCTTACTCAGGCCTAATAGCTAAGGTCTTAGACTCATACTCTGGCCTACTGGCTAAGGTCTTAACTCATACTCTGGCCTACTAGCTGAGGTCTTAACTCTTACTCTGGCCTAATATCTAAGGTCTTAGACTCGTACTCTGGCCTAATGGTTAAGGTCTTAACTCTTACTCTGGCCTAATAGCTAAGGTCTTAACTCTTACTCTGGCCTAATAGCTAAGGTCTTCGACTCGTACTATGGTCTACAGGTTAAGGTCTTAACTCTTACTCTGGCCTACTGGTTAAGGTCTTAACTCTTACTCTGGCCTAATAGCTAAGGTCTTAGACTCATACTCTGGCCTAATGGTTAAGGTCTTAACTCTTACTCTGGCCTAATAGCTAAGGTCTTTGACTCGTACTCTGGCCTAATGGTTAAGGTCTTAACTCTTACTCTGGCCTAATAGCTAAGGTCTTAGACTCATACTCTGGCCTAATGGTTAAGGTCTTAACTCTTACTCTGGCCTACTGGTTAATGTATTAACTCTTACTCTGGCCTAATAGCTAAGGTCTGAGACTCGTACTATGGTCTACAGGTTAAGGTCTTAACTCTTACTCTGGCCTACTGGTTAAGGTCTTAACTCTTACTCTGGCCTCATAGCTAAGGTCTTAGACTCGTACTCTGGCCTACAGGTTAAGGTCTTTACTCTTACTCTGGCCTTATGGTTAAGGTCTTAACTCTTACTCTGGCCTAATAGCTAAGGTCTTAACTCTTACTCTGGCCTACTGGTTAAGGTCTTAACTTTTACTCTGGCCTACTGGTTAAGGTCTTAACTCTTACTCTGGCCTAATAGCTAAGGTCTTAGACTCGTACTCTGGCCTACTGGTTAAGGTCTTAACTCTTACTCTGGCCTAATACCTAAGGTCTTAGACTCGTACTCTGGCCTACTGGCTAAGGTCTTAACTCTTACTCTGGCCTAATAGCTGAGGTCTTAACTCTTACTCTGGCCTAATAGCTAAGGTCTTAGACTCGTACTCTGGCCTAATGGTTAAGGTCTTAACTCTTACTCTGGCCTAATAGCTAAGGTCTTAACTCTTACTCTGGCCTAATAGCTAAGGTCTGAGACTCGTACTATGGTCTACAGGTTAAGGTCTTAACTCTTGCTCTGGCCTACAGGTTAAGGTCTTAACTCTTACTCTGGCCTACTGGTTAAGGTCTTAACTTTTACTCTTGCCTAATAGCAAAGGTCTTAGACTCATACTCTGGCCTAATGGTTAAGGTCTTAACTCTTACTCTGGCCTAATAGCTAAGGTCTTAACTCTTACTCTGGCCTAATGGTTAAGGTCTTAACTCTTACTCTGGCCTAATGGCTAAGGTCTTAACTCTTACTCTGGCCTAATAGCTGATGTCTTAGACTCGTTTTCTGGCCTAATGGTTAATGTCTTAACTCTTACTCTGGCCTAATAGCTAAGGTCTTAACTCTTACTCTGGCCTAATAGCTAAGGTCTTAGACTCGTACTGTGGCCTACAGGTTAAGGTCTTAACTCTTACTCTGGCCTACTGGTTAAGGTCTTAACTCTTACTCTGACCTACTGGTTAAGGTCTTAACTCTTACTCTGGCCTAATAGCTAAGGTCTTAAACTCGTACTATGGCCTACAGGTTAAGATCTTAACTCTTACTCTGGCCTACTGGTTAAGGTCTTAAATCTTACTCTGGCCTAATAGCTAAGGTCTTAGACTCGCACTATGGCCTGCTGGTTAAGGTCTTAACTCTTACTCTGGCCTAATAGCTAAGGTCTTCTGACTTGTACTATGGTCTACAGGTTAAGGTCTTAACTCTTACTCTGGCCTACTGGTTAAGGTCTTAACTCTTACTCTGGCCTAATAGCTAAGGTCTTAGACTCATACTCTGCCCTAATGGTTAAGGTCTTAACTCTTACTCTGGCCTAATAGCTAAGGTCTTTGACTCGTACTCTGGCCTAATGGTTAAGGTCTTAACTCTTACTCTGGCCTAATAGCTAAGGTCTTAGACTCATACTCTGGCCTAATGGTTAAGGTCTTAACTCTTACTCTGGCCTACTGGTTAATGTATTCACTCTTACTCTGGCCTAATAGCTAAGGTCTTAACTCTTAATCTGGCCTAATAGCTAAGGTCTTAACTCTTACTCTGGCCTACTGGTTAAGGTCTTACCTCTTACTCTGGCCTAATAGCTAAGGTCTTAGACACATACTCTGGCCCAGTGGTTAAGGTCTTAACTCTTACTCTGGCCTAATAGCTAAGGTCATAGACTCGTACTCTGGCCTAATGGTTAAGGTCTTAACTCTTACTCTGGCCTAATAGCTAAGGTCTTAACTCTTACTCTGGCATAATAGCTAAGGTCTTAGACTCGTACTCTGGCCTACAGGTTAAGGTCTTAACTCTTACTCTGTCCTAATGGTTAAGGTCTTAACTCTTACTCTGGCCTAATAGCTAAGGTCTTAGACTCGTACTCTGGCCTAATAGCTAAGGTCTTAGACTCGTACTCTGGCCTACTGGCTAAGGTCTTAACTCTTACTCTGGCCTAATAGCTGAGGTCTTAACTCTTACACTGGCCTAATAGCTAAGGTCTTAGACTCGTACTCTGGCCTAATGGTTAATGTCTTAACTCTTACTCTGGCCTAATAGCTAAGGTCTTAACTCTTACTCTGGCATAATAGCTAAGGTCTTAGACTCGTACTCTGGCCTACAGGTTAAGGTCTTAACTCTTACTCTGTCCTAATGGTTAAGGTCTTAACTCTTACTCTGGCCTAATACCTAAGGTCTTAACTCTTACTCTGGCCTAATAGCTAAGGTCTTAACTCTTACTCTGGACTACTGGTTAAGGTCTTAACTCTTACTCTGGCCCAATAGCTAAGGTCTTAGACTCGTACTATGGCCTACAGGTTAAGGTCTTAACTCTTACTCTGGCCTACTGGTTAAGGTCTTAACTCTTACTCTGGCCTACTGGTTAAGGTCTTAACTCTTACTCTGGCCTCATAGCTAAGGTCTCAGACTCGTACTCTGGCCTACAGGTTAAGGTCTTAACTCTTACTCTGTCCTAATGGTTAAGGTCTTAACTCTTACTCTGGCCAAATAGCTAAGGTCTTAACTCTTACTCTGGCCTACTGGTTAAGGTCTTAACTTTTACTCTGGCCTACTGGTTAAGGTCTTAACTCTTACTCTGGCCTAATAGCTAAGGTCTTAGACTCGTACTCTGGCCTAGTGGTTAAGGTCTTAACTCTTACTCTGGCCTAATAGCTAAGGTCTTAGACTCATACTCTGGCCTACTGGCTAAGGTCTTAACTCATACTCTGGCCTAATAGCTAAGGTCTTAACTCTTACTCTGGCCTAATAGCTAAGGTCTTAGACTCGTACTATGGTCTACAGGTTAAGGTCTTAACTCTTACTCTGGCCTACTGGTTAAGGTCTTAACTCTTACTCTGGCCTAATAGCTAAGGTCTTAGACTCGTACTCTGGCCTAATGGTTAAGGTCTTAACTCTTACTCTGGCCTAATAGCTAAGGTCTTAGACTCATACTCTGGCCTAATGGTTAAGGTCTTAACTCTTACTCTGGCCTACTGGTTAATGTATTAACTCTTACTCTGGCCTAATAGCTAAGGTCTTAACTCTTAATCTGGCCTAATAACTAAGGTCTTAACTCTTACTCTGGCCTACTGGTTAAGGTCTTAACTCTTACTCTGGCCTAATAGCTAAGGTCTTAGACACGTACTCTGGCCCAATGGTTAAGGTCTTAACTCTTACTCTGGCCTAATAGCTAAGGTCTTAGACTCGTACTCTGGCCTAATGGTTAAGGTCTTAACTCTTACTCTGGCCTAATAGCTAAGGTCTTAACTCTTACTCTGGCATAATAGCTAAGGTCTTAGACTCGTACTCTGGCCTACAGGTTAAGGTCTTAACTCTTACTCTGTCCTAATGGTTAAGGTCTTAACTCTTACTCTGGCCTAATAGCTAAGGTCTTAGACTCGTACTCTGGCCTAATGGTTAAGGTCTTAACTCTTACTCTGGCCTAATAGCTAAGGTCTTAACTCTTACTCTGGCCTAATAGCTAAGGTCTGAGACTCGTACTATGGTCTACAGGTTAAGGTCTTAACTCTTACTCTGGCCTACTGGTTAAGGTCTTAACTCTTACTCTGGCCTCATAGCTAAGGTCTTAGACTCGTACTCTGGCCTACAGGTTAAGGTCTTAACTCTTACTCTGGCCTTATGGTTAAGGTCTTAACTCTTACTCTGGCCTAATAGCTAAGGTCTTAACTCTTACTCTGGCCTACTGGTTAAGGTCTTAACTTTTACTCTGGCCTACTGGTTAAGGTCTTAACTCTTACTCTGGCCTAATAGCTAAGGTCTTAGACTCGTACTCTGGCCTACTGGTTAAGGTCTTAACTCTTACTCTGGCCTAATACCTAAGGTCTTAGACTCGTACTCTGGCCTACTGGCTAAGGTCTTAACTCTTACTCTGGCCTAATAGCTGAGGTCTTAACTCTTACTCTGGCCTAATAGCTAAGGTCTTAGACTCGTACTCTGGCCTAATGGTTAAGGTCTTAACTCTTACTCTGGCCTAATAGCTAAGGTCTTAACTCTTACTCTGGCCTAATAGCTAAGGTCTGAGACTCGTACTATGGTCTACAGGTTAAGGTCTTAACTCTTGCTCTGGCCTACAGGTTAAGGTCTTAACTCTTACTCTGGCCTACTGGTTAAGGTCTTAACTTTTACTCTTGCCTAATAGCTAAGGTCTTAGACTCATACTCTGGCCTAATGGTTAAGGTCTTAACTCTTACTCTGGCCTAATAGCTAAGGTCTTAACTCTTACTCTGGCCTAATGGTTAAGGTCTTAACTCTTACTCTGGCCTAATGGCTAAGGTCTTAACTCTTACTCTGGCCTAATAGCTGATGTCTTAGACTCGTTCTCTGGCCTAATGGTTAAGGTCTTAACTCTTACTCTGGCCTAATAGCTAAGGTCTTAACTCTTACTCTGGCCTAATAGCTAAGGTCTTAGACTCGTACTGTGGCCTACAGGTTAAGGTCTTAACTCTTACTCTGGCCTACTGGTTAAGGTCTTAACTCTTACTCTGACCTACTGGTTAAGGTTTTAACTCTTACTCTGGCCTAATAGCTAAGGTCTTAAACTCGTACTATGGCCTACAGGTTAAGATCTTAACTCTTACTCTGGCCTACTGGTTAAGGTCTTAAATCTTACTCTGGCCTAATAGCTAAGGTCTTAGACTCGCACCATGGCCTGCTGGTTAAGGTCTTAACTCTTACTCTGGCCTAATAGCTAAGGTCTTAACTCTTACTCTGGCCTAATAGCTAAGGTCTTAACTCTTACTCTGGCCTACTGGTTAAGGTCTTAACTCTTACTCAGGCCTAATAGCTAAGGTCTTAGACTCATACTCTGGCCTACTGGCTAAGGTCTTAACTCATACTCTGGCCTACTAGCTGAGGTCTTAACTCTTACTCTGGCCTAATAGCTAAGGTCTTAGACTCGTACTCTGGCCTAATGGTTAAGGTCTTAACTCTTACTCTGGCCTAATAGCTAAGGTCTTAACTCTTACTCTGGCCTAATAGCTAAGGTCTTCGACTCGTACTATGGTCTACAGGTTAAGGTCTTAACTCTTACTCTGGCCTACTGGTTAAGGTCTTAACTCTTACTCTGGCCTAATAGCTAAGGTCTTAGACTCATACTCTGGCCTAATGGTTAAGGTCTTAACTCTTACTCTGGCCTAATAGCTAAGGTCTTTGACTCGTACTCTGGCCTAATGGTTAAGGTCTTAACTCTTACTCTGGCCTAATAGCTAAGGTCTTAGACTCATACTCTGGCCTAATGGTTAAGGTCTTAACTCTTACTCTGGCCTACTGGTTAATGTATTAACTCTTACTCTGGCCTAATAGCTAAGGTCTTAACTATTAATCTGGCCTAATAGCTAAGGTCTTAACTCTTACTCTGGCCTACTGGTTAAGGTCTTAACTCTTACTCTGGCCTAATAGCTAAGGTCTTAGACACGTACTCTGGCCCAATGGTTAAGGTCTTAACTCTTACTCTGGCCTAATAGCTAAGGTCTTAGACTCGTACTCTGGCCTAATGGTTAAGGTCTTAACTCTTACTCTGGCCTAATAGCTAAGGTCTTAACTCTTACTCTGGCATAATAGCTAAGGTCTTAGACTCGTACTCTGGCCTACAGGTTAAGGTCTTAACTCTTACTCTGTCCTAATGGTTAAGGTCTTAACTCTTACTCTGGCCTAATAGCTAAGGTCTTAGACTCGTACTCTGACCTAATAGCTAAGGTCTTAGACTCGTACTCTGGCCTAATGGTTAAGGTCTTAACTCTTACTCTGGCCTACTGGCTAAGGTCTTAACTCTTACTCTGGCCTAATAGCTAAGGTCTTAACTCTTACTCTGGCCTAATAGCTAAGGTCTGAGACTCGTACTATGGTCTACAGGTTAAGGTCTTAACTCTTACTCTGGCCTACTGGTTAAGGTCTTAACTCTTACTCTGGCCTCATAGCTAAGGTCTTAGACTCGTACTCTGGCCTACAGGTTAAGGTCTTAACTCTTACTCTGGCCTTATGGTTAAGGTCTTAACTCTTACTCTGGCCTAATAGCTAAGGTCTTAACTCTTACTCTGGCCTACTGGTTAAGGTCTTAACTTTTACTCTGGCCTACTGGTTAAGGTCTTAACTCTTACTCTGGCCTAATAGCTAAGGTCTTAGACTCGTACTCTGGCCTACTGGTTAAGGTCTTAACTCTTACTCTGGCCTAATAGCTAAGGTCTTAGACTCGTACTCTGGCCTACTGGCTAAGGTCTTAACTCTTACTCTGGCCTAATAGCTGAGGTCTTAACTCTTACTCTGGCCTAATAGCTAAGGTCTTAGACTCGTACTCTGGCCTAGTGGTTAAGGTCTTAACTCTTACTCTGGCCTAATAGCTAAGGTCTTAGACTCATACTCTGGCCTACTGGCTAAGGTCTTAACTCATACTCTGGCCTACTAGCTGAGGTCTTAACTCTTACTCTGGCCTAATAGCTAAGGTCTTAGACTTGTACTCTGGCCTAATGGTTAAGGTCTTAACTCTTACTCTGGCCTAATAGCTAAGGTCTTAACTCTTACTATGGCCTAATAGCTAAGGTCTTCTGACTCGTACTATGGTCTACAGGTTAAGGTCTTAACTCTTACTCTGGCCTACTGGTTAAGGTCTTAACTCTTACTCTGGCCTAATAGCTAAGGTCTTAGACTCATACTCTGGCCTAATGGTTAAGGTCTTAACTCTTACTCTGGCCTAATAGCTAAGGTCTTTGACTCGTACTCTGGCCTAATGGTTAAGGTCTTAACTCTTACTCTGGCCTAATAGCTAAGGTCTTAGACTCATACTCTGGCCTAATGGTTAAGGTCTTAACTCTTACTCTGGCCTACTGGTTAATGTATTCACTCTTACTCTGGCCTAATAGCTAAGGTCTTAACTCTTAATCTGGCCTAATAGCTAAGGTCTTAACTCTTACTCTGGCCTAATGGTTAAGGTCTTAACTCTTACTCTGGCCTAATAGCTAAGGTCTTAGACACGTACTCTGGCCCAATGGTTAAGGTCCTAACTCTTACTCTGGCCTAATAGCTAAGGTCTTAGACTCGTACTCTGGCCTAATGGTTAAGGTCTTAACTCTTACTCTGGCCTAATAGCTAAGGTCTTAACTCTTACTCTGGCATAATAGCTAAGGTCTTAGACTCGTACTCTGGCCTACAGGTTAAGGTCTTAACTCTTACTCTGTCCTAATGGTTAAGGTCTTAACTCTTACTCTGGCCTAATAGCTAAGGTCTTAGACTCGTACTCTGGCCTAATAGCTAAGGTCTTAGACTCGTACTCTGGCCTAATGGTTAAGGTCTTAACTCTTACTCTGGCCTACTGGCTAAGGTCTTAACTCTTACTCTGGCCTAATAGCTAAGGTCTTAACTCTTACTCTGGCCTAATCGCTAAGGTCTTAACTCTTACTCTGGCCTAATAGCTAAGGTCTGAGACTCGTACTATGGTCTACAGGTTAAGGTCTTAACTCTTACTCTGGCCTACTGGTTAAGGTCTTAACTCTTACTCTGGCCTAATAGCTAAGGTCTTAACTCTTACTCTGGCCTACTGGTTAAGGTCTTAACTTTTACTCTGGCCTACTGGTTAAGGTCTTAACTCTTACTCTGGCCTAATAGCTAAGGTCTTAGACTCGTACTCTGGCCTACTGGTTAAGGTCTTAACTCTTACTCTGGCCTAATAGCTAAGGTCTTAGACTCGTACTCTGGCCTACTGGCTAAGGTCTTAACTCTTACTCTGGCCTAATAGCTGAGGTCTTAACTCTTACACTGGCCTAATAGCTAAGGTCTTAGACTCATACTCTGGCCTAATGGTTAATGTCTTAACTCTTACTCTGGCCTAATAGCTAAGGTCTTAACTCTTACTCTGGCATAATAGCTAAGGTCTTAGACTCGTACTCTGGCCTACAGGTTAAGGTCTTAACTCTTACTCTGTCCTAATGGTTAAGGTCTTAACTCTTACTCTGGCCTAATACCTAAGGTCTTAACTCTTACTCTGGCCTAATAGCTAAGGTCTTAACTCTTACTCTGGCCTACTGGTTAAGGTCTTAACTCTTACTCTGGCCTACTGGTTAAGGTCTTAACTCTTACTCTGGCCTCATAGCTAAGATCTTAGACTCGTACTCTGGCCTACAGGTTAAGGTCTTAACTCTTACTCTGTCCTAATGGTTAAGGTCTTAACTCTTACTCTGGCCAAATAGCTAAGGTCTTAACTCTTACTCTGGCCTACTGGTTAAGGTCTTAACTTTTACTCTGGCCTACTGGTTAAAGTCTTAACTCTTACTCTGGCCTAATAGCTAAGGTCTTAGACTCGTACTCTGGCCTAGTGGTTAAGGTCTTAACTCTTACTCTGGCCTAATAGCTAAGGTCTTAGACTCATACTCTGGCCTACTGGCTAAGGTCTTAACTCATACTCTGGCCTACTAGCTGAGGTCTTAACTCTTACTCTGGCCTAATAGCTAAGGTCTTAGACTCGTACTCTGGCCTAATGGTTAAGGTCTTAACTCTTACTCTGGCCTAATAGCTAAGGTCTTAACTCTTACTCTGGCCTAATAGCTAACGTCTTAGACTCGTACTATGGTCTACAGGTTAAGGCCTTAACTCTTACTCTGGCCTACTGGTTAAGGTCTTAACTCTTACTCTGGCCTAATAGCTAAGGTCTTAGACTCATACTCTGGCCTAATGGTTAAGGTCTTAACTCTTACTCTGGCCTAATAGCTAAGGTCTTAGACTCGTACTCTGGCCTAATGGTTAAGGTCTTAACTCTTACTCTGGCCTAATACCTAAGGTCTTAGACTCGTACTCTGGCCTACTGGCTAAGGTCTTAACTCTTACTCTGGCCTAATAGCTGAGGTCTTAACTCTTACTCTGGCCTAATAGCTAAGGTCTTAGACTCGTACTCTGGCCTAATGGTTAAGGTCTTAACTCTTACTCTGGCCTAATAGCTAAGGTCTTAACTCTTACTCTGGCCTAATAGCTAAGGTCTGAGACTCGTACTATGGTCTACAGGTTAAGGTCTTAACTCTTGCTCTGGCCTACAGGTTAAGGTCTTAACTCTTACTCTGGCCTACTGGTTAAGGTCTTAACTTTTACTCTTGCCTAATAGCTAAGGTCTTAGACTCATACTCTGGCCTAATGGTTAAGGTCTTAACTCTTACTCTGGCCTAATAGCTAAGGTCTTAACTCTTACTCTGGCCTAATGGTTAAGGTCTTAACTCTTACTCTGGCCTAATGGCTAAGGTCTTAACTCTTACTCTGGCCTAATAGCTGATGTCTTAGACTCGTACTGTGGCCTACAGGTTAAGGTCTTAACTCTTACTCTGGCCTACTGGTTAAGGTCTTAGCTCTTACTCTGACCTACTGGTTAAGGTCTTAACTCTTACTCTGGCCTAATAGCTAAGGTCTTAAACTCGTACTATGGCCTACAGGTTAAGATCTTAACTCTTACTCTGGCCTACTGGTTAAGGTCTTAAATCTTACTCTGGCCTAATAGCTAAGGTCTTAGACTCGCACTATGGCCTGCTGGTTAAGGTCTTAACTCTTACTCTGGCCTAATAGCTAAGGTCTTAACTCTTACTCTGGCCTAATAGCTAAGGTCTTAACTCTTACTCTGGCCTACTGGTTAAGGTCTTAACTCTTACTCAGGCCTAATAGCTAAGGTCTTAGACGCATACTCTGGCCTACTGGCTAAGGTCTTAACTCATACTCTGGCCTACTAGCTGAGGTCTTAACTCTTACTCTGGCCTAATAGCTAAGGTCTTAGACTCGTACTCTGGCCTAATGGTTAAGGTCTTAACTCTTACTCTGGCCTAATAGCTAAGGTCTTAACTCTTACTCTGGCCTAATAGCTAAGGTCTTCGACTCGTACTATGGTCTACAGGTTAAGGTCTTAACTCTTACTCTGGCCTACTGGTTAAGGTCTTAACTCTTACTCTGGCCTAATAGCTAAGGTCTTAGACTTATACTCTGGCCTAATGGTTAAGGTCTTAACTCTTACTCTGGCCTAATAGCTAAGGTCTTTGACTCGTACTCTGGCCTAATGGTTAAGGTCTTAACTCTTACTCTGGCCTAATAGCTAAGGTCTTAGACTCATACTCTGGCCTAATGGTTAAGGTCTTAACTCTTACTCTGGCCTACTGGTTAATGTATTAACTCTTACTCTGGCCTAATAGCTAAGGTCTTAACTCTTAATCTGGCCTAATAGCTAAGGTCTTAACTCTTACTCTGGCCTACTGGTTAAGGTCTTAACTCTTACTCTGGCCTAATGGTTAAGGTCTTAACTCTTACTCTGGCCTAATAGCTAAGGTCTTAGACTCGTACTCTGGCCTAATAGCTAAGGTCTTAGACTCGTACTCTGGCCTAATGGTTAAGGTCTTAACTCTTACTCTGGCCTACTGGCTAAGGTCTTAACTCTTACTCTGGCCTAATAGCTAAGGTCTTAACTCTTACTCTGGCCTAATAGCTAAGGTCTTAAATCTTACTCTGGCCTAATAGCTAAGGTCTGAGACTCGTACTATGGTCTACAGGTTAAGGTCTTAACTCTTACTCTGGCCTACTGGTTAAGGTCTTAACTCTTACTCTGGCCTCATAGCTAAGGTCTTAGACTCGTACTCTGGCCTACAGGTTAAGGTCTTTACTCTTACTCTGGCCTTATGGTTAAGGTCTTAACTCTTACTCTGGCCTAATAGCTAAGGTCTTAACTCTTACTCTGGCCTACTGGTTAAGGTCTTAACTTTTACTCTGGCCTACTGGTTAAGGTCTTAACTCTTACTCTGGCCTAATAGCTAAGGTCTTAGACTCGTACTCTGGCCTACTGGTTAAGGTCTTAACTCTTACTCTGGCCTAATACCTAAGGTCTTAGACTCGTACTCTGGCCTACTGGCTAAGGTCTTAACTCTTACTCTGGCCTAATAGCTGAGGTCTTAACTCTTACTCTGGCCTAATAGCTAAGGTCTTAGACTCGTACTCTGGCCTAATGGTTAAGGTCTTAACTCTTACTCTGGCCTAATAGCTAAGGTCTTAACTCTTACTCTGGCCTAATAGCTAAGGTCTGAGACTCGTACTATGGTCTACAGGTTAAGGTCTTAACTCTTGCTCTGGCCTACAGGTTAAGGTCTTAACTCTTACTCTGGCCTACTGGTTAAGGTCTTAACTTTTACTCTTGCCTAATAGCAAAGGTCTTAGACTCATACTCTGGCCTAATGGTTAAGGTCTTAACTCTTACTCTGGCCTAATAGCTAAGGTCTTAACTCTTACTCTGGCCTAATGGTTAAGGTCTTAACTCTTACTCTGGCCTAATGGCTAAGGTCTTAACTCTTACTCTGGCCTAATAGCTGATGTCTTAGACTCGTTTTCTGGCCTAATGGTTAATGTCTTAACTCTTACTCTGGCCTAATAGCTAAGGTCTTAACTCTTACTCTGGCCTAATAGCTAAGGTCTTAGACTCGTACTGTGGCCTACAGGTTAAGGTCTTAACTCTTACTCTGGCCTACTGGTTAAGGTCTTAACTCTTACTCTGACCTACTGGTTAAGGTCTTAACTCTTACTCTGGCCTA
The DNA here is from genome assembly GCF_964204655.1 of Triturus cristatus. Taxonomy (NCBI): domain Eukaryota; kingdom Metazoa; phylum Chordata; class Amphibia; order Caudata; family Salamandridae; genus Triturus; species Triturus cristatus. The sequence goes on along the minus strand of NC_140589.1, from coordinate 1,088,379,047 downwards.
ATAGCTAAGGTCTTAAACTCGTACTATGGCCTACAGGTTAAGATCTTAACTCTTACTCTGGCCTACTGGTTAAGGTCTTAAATCTTACTCTGGCCTAATAGCTAAGGTCTTAGACTCGCACTATGGCCTGCTGGTTAAGGTCTTAACTCTTACTCTGGCCTAATAGCTAAGGTCTTAACTCTTACTCTGGCCTAATAGCTAAGGTCTTAACTCTTACTCTGGCCTACTGGTTAAGGTCTTAACTCTTACTCAGGCCTAATAGCTAAGGTCTTAGACTCATACTCTGGCCTACTGGCTAAGGTCTTAACTCATACTCTGGCCTACTAGCTGAGGTCTTAACTCTTACTCTGGCCTAATAGCTAAGGTCTTAGACTCGTACTCTGGCCTAATGGTTAAGGTCTTAACTCTTACTCTGGCCTAATAGCTAAGGTCTTAACTCTTACTCTGGCCTAATAGCTAAGGTCTTCGACTCGTACTATGGTCTACAGGTTAAGGTCTTAACTCTTACTCTGGCCTACTGGTTAAGGTCTTAACTCTTACTCTGGCCTAATAGCTAAGGTCTTAGACTCATACTCTGGCCTAATGGTTAAGGTCTTAACTCTTACTCTGGCCTAATAGCTAAGGTCTTTGACTCGTACTCTGGCCTAATGGTTAAGGTCTTAACTCTTACTCTGGCCTAATAGCTAAGGTCTTAGACTCATACTCTGGCCTAATGGTTAAGGTCTTAACTCTTACTCTGGCCTACTGGTTAATGTATTAACTCTTACTCTGGCCTAATAGCTAAGGTCTGAGACTCGTACTATGGTCTACAGGTTAAGGTCTTAACTCTTACTCTGGCCTACTGGTTAAGGTCTTAACTCTTACTCTGGCCTCATAGCTAAGGTCTTAGACTCGTACTCTGGCCTACAGGTTAAGGTCTTTACTCTTACTCTGGCCTTATGGTTAAGGTCTTAACTCTTACTCTGGCCTAATAGCTAAGGTCTTAACTCTTACTCTGGCCTACTGGTTAAGGTCTTAACTTTTACTCTGGCCTACTGGTTAAGGTCTTAACTCTTACTCTGGCCTAATAGCTAAGGTCTTAGACTCGTACTCTGGCCTACTGGTTAAGGTCTTAACTCTTACTCTGGCCTAATACCTAAGGTCTTAGACTCGTACTCTGGCCTACTGGCTAAGGTCTTAACTCTTACTCTGGCCTAATAGCTGAGGTCTTAACTCTTACTCTGGCCTAATAGCTAAGGTCTTAGACTCGTACTCTGGCCTAATGGTTAAGGTCTTAACTCTTACTCTGGCCTAATAGCTAAGGTCTTAACTCTTACTCTGGCCTAATAGCTAAGGTCTGAGACTCGTACTATGGTCTACAGGTTAAGGTCTTAACTCTTGCTCTGGCCTACAGGTTAAGGTCTTAACTCTTACTCTGGCCTACTGGTTAAGGTCTTAACTTTTACTCTTGCCTAATAGCAAAGGTCTTAGACTCATACTCTGGCCTAATGGTTAAGGTCTTAACTCTTACTCTGGCCTAATAGCTAAGGTCTTAACTCTTACTCTGGCCTAATGGTTAAGGTCTTAACTCTTACTCTGGCCTAATGGCTAAGGTCTTAACTCTTACTCTGGCCTAATAGCTGATGTCTTAGACTCGTTTTCTGGCCTAATGGTTAATGTCTTAACTCTTACTCTGGCCTAATAGCTAAGGTCTTAACTCTTACTCTGGCCTAATAGCTAAGGTCTTAGACTCGTACTGTGGCCTACAGGTTAAGGTCTTAACTCTTACTCTGGCCTACTGGTTAAGGTCTTAACTCTTACTCTGACCTACTGGTTAAGGTCTTAACTCTTACTCTGGCCTAATAGCTAAGGTCTTAAACTCGTACTATGGCCTACAGGTTAAGATCTTAACTCTTACTCTGGCCTACTGGTTAAGGTCTTAAATCTTACTCTGGCCTAATAGCTAAGGTCTTAGACTCGCACTATGGCCTGCTGGTTAAGGTCTTAACTCTTACTCTGGCCTAATAGCTAAGGTCTTAACTCTTACTCTGGCCTAATAGCTAAGGTCTTAACTCTTACTCTGGCCTACTGGTTAAGGTCTTAACTCTTACTCAGGCCTAATAGCTAAGGTCTTAGACTCATACTCTGGCCTACTGGCTAAGGTCTTAACTCATACTCTGGCCTACTAGCTGAGGTCTTAACTCTTACTCTGGCCTAATAGCTAAGGTCTTAGACTCGTACTCTGGCCTAATGGTTAAGGTCTTAACTCTTACTCTGGCCTAATAGCTAAGGTCTTAACTCTTACTCTGGCCTAATAGCTAAGGTCTTCGACTCGTACTATGGTCTACAGGTTAAGGTCTTAACTCTTACTCTGGCCTACTGGTTAAGGTCTTAACTCTTACTCTGGCCTAATAGCTAAGGTCTTAGACTCATACTCTGGCCTAATGGTTAAGGTCTTAACTCTTACTCTGGCCTAATAGCTAAGGTCTTTGACTCGTACTCTGGCCTAATGGTTAAGGTCTTAACTCTTACTCTGGCCTAATAGCTAAGGTCTTAGACTCATACTCTGGCCTAATGGTTAAGGTCTTAACTCTTACTCTGGCCTACTGGTTAATGTATTAACTCTTACTCTGGCCTAATAGCTAAGGTCTGAGACTCGTACTATGGTCTACAGGTTAAGGTCTTAACTCTTACTCTGGCCTACTGGTTAAGGTCTTAACTCTTACTCTGGCCTCATAGCTAAGGTCTTAGACTCGTACTCTGGCCTACAGGTTAAGGTCTTTACTCTTACTCTGGCCTTATGGTTAAGGTCTTAACTCTTACTCTGGCCTAATAGCTAAGGTCTTAACTCTTACTCTGGCCTACTGGTTAAGGTCTTAACTTTTACTCTGGCCTACTGGTTAAGGTCTTAACTCTTACTCTGGCCTAATAGCTAAGGTCTTAGACTCGTACTCTGGCCTACTGGTTAAGGTCTTAACTCTTACTCTGGCCTAATACCTAAGGTCTTAGACTCGTACTCTGGCCTACTGGCTAAGGTCTTAACTCTTACTCTGGCCTAATAGCTGAGGTCTTAACTCTTACTCTGGCCTAATAGCTAAGGTCTTAGACTCGTACTCTGGCCTAATGGTTAAGGTCTTAACTCTTACTCTGGCCTAATAGCTAAGGTCTTAACTCTTACTCTGGCCTAATAGCTAAGGTCTGAGACTCGTACTATGGTCTACAGGTTAAGGTCTTAACTCTTGCTCTGGCCTACAGGTTAAGGTCTTAACTCTTACTCTGGCCTACTGGTTAAGGTCTTAACTTTTACTCTTGCCTAATAGCAAAGGTCTTAGACTCATACTCTGGCCTAATGGTTAAGGTCTTAACTCTTACTCTGGCCTAATAGCTAAGGTCTTAACTCTTACTCTGGCCTAATGGTTAAGGTCTTAACTCTTACTCTGGCCTAATGGCTAAGGTCTTAACTCTTACTCTGGCCTAATAGCTGATGTCTTAGACTCGTTTTCTGGCCTAATGGTTAATGTCTTAACTCTTACTCTGGCCTAATAGCTAAGGTCTTAACTCTTACTCTGGCCTAATAGCTAAGGTCTTAGACTCGTACTGTGGCCTACAGGTTAAGGTCTTAACTCTTACTCTGGCCTACTGGTTAAGGTCTTAACTCTTACTCTGACCTACTGGTTAAGGTCTTAACTCTTACTCTGGCCTAATAGCTAAGGTCTTAAACTCGTACTATGGCCTACAGGTTAAGATCTTAACTCTTACTCTGGCCTACTGGTTAAGGTCTTAAATCTTACTCTGGCCTAATAGCTAAGGTCTTAGACTCGCACTATGGCCTGCTGGTTAAGGTCTTAACTCTTACTCTGGCCTAATAGCTAAGGTCTTAACTCTTACTCTGGCCTAATAGCTAAGGTCTTAACTCTTACTCTGGCCTACTGGTTAAGGTCTTAACTCTTACTCAGGCCTAATAGCTAAGGTCTTAGACTCATACTCTGGCCTACTGGCTAAGGTCTTAACTCATACTCTGGCCTACTAGCTGAGGTCTTAACTCTTACTCTGGCCTAATAGCTAAGGTCTTAGACTCGTACTCTGGCCTAATGGTTAAGGTCTTAACTCTTACTCTGGCCTAATAGCTAAGGTCTTAACTCTTACTCTGGCCTAATAGCTAAGGTCTTCGACTCGTACTATGGTCTACAGGTTAAGGTCTTAACTCTTACTCTGGCCTACTGGTTAAGGTCTTAACTCTTACTCTGGCCTAATAGCTAAGGTCTTAGACTCATACTCTGGCCTAATGGTTAAGGTCTTAACTCTTACTCTGGCCTAATAGCTAAGGTCTTTGACTCGTACTCTGGCCTAATGGTTAAGGTCTTAACTCTTACTCTGGCCTAATAGCTAAGGTCTTAGACTCATACTCTGGCCTAATGGTTAAGGTCTTAACTCTTACTCTGGCCTACTGGTTAATGTATTAACTCTTACTCTGGCCTAATAGCTAAGGTCTTAACTTTTAATCTGGCCTAATAGCTAAGGTCTTAACTCTTACTCTGGCCTACTGGTTAAGGTCTTAACTCTTACTCTGGCCTAATAGCTAAGGTCTTAGACACGTACTCTGGCCCAATGGTTACGGTCTTAACTCTTACTCTGGCCTAATAGCTAAGGTCTTAGACTCGTACTCTGGCCTAATGGTTAAGGTCTTAACTCTTACTCTGGCCTAATAGCTAAGGTCTTAACTCTTACTCTGGCATAATAGCTAAGGTCTTAGACTCGTACTCTGGCCTACAGGTTAAGGTCTTAACTCTTACTCTGTCCTAATGGTTAAGGTCTTAACTCTTACTCTGGCCTAATAGCTAAGGTCTTAGACTCGTACTCTGACCTAATAGCTAAGGTCTTAGACTCGTACTCTGGCCTAATGGTTAAGGTCTTAACTCTTACTCTGGCCTACTGGCTAAGGTCTTAACTCTTACTCTGGCCTAATAGCTAAGGTCTTAACTCTTACTCTGGCCTAATAGCTAAGGTCTTAACTCTTACTCTGGCCTAATAGCTAAGGTCTGAGACTCGTACTATGGTCTACAGGTTAAGGTCTTAACTCTTACTCTGGCCTACTGGTTAAGGTCTTAACTCTTACTCTGGCCTCATAGCTAAGGTCTTAGACTCGTACTCTGGCCTACAGGTTAAGGTCTTAACTCTTACTCTGGCCTTATGGTTAAGGTCTTAACTCTTACTCTGGCCTAATAGCTAAGGTCTTAACTCTTACTCTGGCCTACTGGTTAAGGTCTTAACTTTTACTCTGGCCTACTGGTTAAGGTCTTAACTCTTACTCTGGCCTAATAGCTAAGGTCTTAGACTCGTACTCTGGCCTACTGGTTAAGGTCTTAACTCTTACTCTGGCCTAATAGCTAAGGTCTTAGACTCGTACCCTGGCCTACTGGCTAAGGTCTTAACTCTTACTCTGGCCTAATAGCTGAGGTCTTAACTCTTACTCTGGCCTAATAGCTAAGGTCTTAGACTCGTACTCTGGCCTAGTGGTTAAGGTCTTAACTCTTACTCTGGCCTAATAGCTAAGGTCTTAGACTCATACTCTGGCCTACTGGCTAAGGTCTTAACTCATACTCTGGCCTACAAGCTGAGGTCTTAACTCTTACTCTGGCCTAATAGCTAAGGTCTTAGACTTGTACTCTGGCCTAATGGTTAAGGTCTTAACTCTTACTCTGGCCTAATAGCTAAGGTCTTAACTCTTACTCTGGCCTAATAGCTAAGGTCTTCTGACTCGTACTATGGTCTACAGGTTAAGGTCTTAACTCTTACTCTGGCCTACTGGTTAAGGTCTTAACTCTTACTCTGGCCTAATAGCTAAGGTCTTAGACTCATACTCTGCCCTAATGGTTAAGGTCTTAACTCTTACTCTGGCCTAATAGCTAAGGTCTTTGACTCGTACTCTGGCCTACTGGTTAAGGTCTTAACTCTTACTCTGGCCTAATAGCTAAGGTCTTAGACTCATACTCTGGCCTAATGGTTAAGGTCTTAACTCTTACTCTGGCCTACTGGTTAATGTATTCACTCTTACTCTGGCCTAATAGCTAAGGTCTTAACTCTTAATCTGGCCTAATAGCTAAGGTCTTAACTCTTACTCTGGCCTACTGGTTAAGGTCTTACCTCTTACTCTGGCCTAATAGCTAAGGTCTTAGACACGTACTCTGGCCCAGTGGTTAAGGTCTTAACTCTTACTCTGGCCTAATAGCTAAGGTCATAGACTCGTACTCTGGCCTAATGGTTAAGGTCTTAACTCTTACTCTGGCCTAATAGCTAAGGTCTTAACTCTTACTCTGGCATAATAGCTAAGGTCTTAGACTCGTACTCTGGCCTACAGGTTAAGGTCTTAACTCTTACTCTGTCCTAATGGTTAAGGTCTTAACTCTTACTCTGGCCTAATAGCTAAGGTCTTAGACTCGTACTCTGGCCTAATAGCTAAGGTCTTAGACTCGTACTCTGGCCTACTGGCTAAGGTCTTAACTCTTACTCTGGCCTAATAGCTGAGGTCTTAACTCTTACACTGGCCTAATAGCTAAGGTCTTAGACTCGTACTCTGGCCTAATGGTTAATGTCTTAACTCTTACTCTGGCCTAATAGCTAAGGTCTTAACTCTTACTCTGGCATAATAGCTAAGGTCTTAGACTCGTACTCTGGCCTACAGGTTAAGGTCTTAACTCTTACTCTGTCCTAATGGTTAAGGTCTTAACTCTTACTCTGGCCTAATACCTAGGGTCTTAACTCTTACTCTGGCCTAATAGCTAAGGTCTTAACTCTTACTCTGGACTACTGGTTAAGGTCTTAACTCTTACTCTGGCCTAATAGCTAAGGTCTTAGACTCGTACTATGGCCTACAGGTTAAGGTCTTAACTCTTACTCTGGCCTACTGGTTAAGGTCTTAACTCTTACTCTGGCCTACTGGTTAAGGTCTTAACTCTTACTCTGGCCTCATAGCTAAGGTCTCAGACTCGTACTCTGGCCTACAGGTTAAGGTCTTAACTCTTACTCTGTCCTAATGGTTAAGGTCTTAACTCTTACTCTGGCCAAATAGCTAAGGTCTTAACTCTTACTCTGGCCTACTGGTTAAGGTCTTAACTTTTACTCTGGCCTACTGGTTAAGGTCTTAACTCTTACTCTGGCCTAATAGCTAAGGTCTTAGACTCGTACTCTGGCCTAATGGTTAAGGTCTTAACTCTTACTCTGGCCTAATAGCTAAGGTCTTAACTCTTACTCTGGCATAATAGCTAAGGTCTTAGACTCGTACTCTGGCCTACAGGTTAAGGTCTTAACTCTTACTCTGTCCTAATGGTTAAGGTCTTAACTCTTACTCTGGCCTAATAGCTAAGGTCTTAGACTCGTACTCTGGCCTAATAGCTAAGGTCTTAGACTCGTACTCTGGCCTAATGGTTAAGGTCTTAACTCTTACTCTGGCCTACTGGCTAAGGTCTTAACTCTTACTCTGGCCTAATAGCTAAGGTCTTAACTCTTACTCTGGCCTAATCGCTAAGGTCTTAACTCTTACTCTGGCCTAATAGCTAAGGTCTGAGACTCGTACTATGGTCTACAGGTTAAGGTCTTAACTCTTACTCTGGCCTACTGGTTAAGGTCTTAACTCTTACTCTGGCCTAATAGCTAAGGTCTTAACTCTTACTCTGGCCTACTGGTTAAGGTCTTAACTTTTACTCTGGCCTACTGGTTAAGGTCTTAACTCTTACTCTGGCCTAATAGCTAAGGTCTTAGACTCGTACTCTGGCCTACTGGTTAAGGTCTTAACTCTTACTCTGGCCTAATAGCTAAGGTCTTAGACTCGTACTCTGGCCTACTGGCTAAGGTCTTAACTCTTACTCTGGCCTAATAGCTGAGGTCTTAACTCTTACACTGGCCTAATAGCTAAGGTCTTAGACTCATACTCTGGCCTAATGGTTAATGTCTTAACTCTTACTCTGGCCTAATAGCTAAGGTCTTAACTCTTACTCTGGCATAATAGCTAAGGTCTTAGACTCGTACTCTGGCCTACAGGTTAAGGTCTTAACTCTTACTCTGTCCTAATGGTTAAGGTCTTAACTCTTACTCTGGCCTAATACCTAAGGTCTTAACTCTTACTCTGGCCTAATAGCTAAGGTCTTAACTCTTACTCTGGCCTACTGGTTAAGGTCTTAACTCTTACTCTGGCCTACTGGTTAAGGTCTTAACTCTTACTCTGGCCTCATAGCTAAGATCTTAGACTCGTACTCTGGCCTACAGGTTAAGGTCTTAACTCTTACTCTGTCCTAATGGTTAAGGTCTTAACTCTTACTCTGGCCAAATAGCTAAGGTCTTAACTCTTACTCTGGCCTACTGGTTAAGGTCTTAACTTTTACTCTGGCCTACTGGTTAAAGTCTTAACTCTTACTCTGGCCTAATAGCTAAGGTCTTAGACTCGTACTCTGGCCTAGTGGTTAAGGTCTTAACTCTTACTCTGGCCTAATAGCTAAGGTCTTAGACTCATACTCTGGCCTACTGGCTAAGGTCTTAACTCATACTCTGGCCTACTAGCTGAGGTCTTAACTCTTACTCTGGCCTAATAGCTAAGGTCTTAGACTCGTACTCTGGCCTAATGGTTAAGGTCTTAACTCTTACTCTGGCCTAATAGCTAAGGTCTTAACTCTTACTCTGGCCTAATAGCTAACGTCTTAGACTCGTACTATGGTCTACAGGTTAAGGCCTTAACTCTTACTCTGGCCTACTGGTTAAGGTCTTAACTCTTACTCTGGCCTAATAGCTAAGGTCTTAGACTCATACTCTGGCCTAATGGTTAAGGTCTTAACTCTTACTCTGGCCTAATAGCTAAGGTCTTAGACTCGTACTCTGGCCTAATGGTTAAGGTCTTAACTCTTACTCTGGCCTAATACCTAAGGTCTTAGACTCGTACTCTGGCCTACTGGCTAAGGTCTTAACTCTTACTCTGGCCTAATAGCTGAGGTCTTAACTCTTACTCTGGCCTAATAGCTAAGGTCTTAGACTCGTACTCTGGCCTAATGGTTAAGGTCTTAACTCTTACTCTGGCCTAATAGCTAAGGTCTTAACTCTTACTCTGGCCTAATAGCTAAGGTCTGAGACTCGTACTATGGTCTACAGGTTAAGGTCTTAACTCTTGCTCTGGCCTACAGGTTAAGGTCTTAACTCTTACTCTGGCCTACTGGTTAAGGTCTTAACTTTTACTCTTGCCTAATAGCTAAGGTCTTAGACTCATACTCTGGCCTAATGGTTAAGGTCTTAACTCTTACTCTGGCCTAATAGCTAAGGTCTTAACTCTTACTCTGGCCTAATGGTTAAGGTCTTAACTCTTACTCTGGCCTAATGGCTAAGGTCTTAACTCTTACTCTGGCCTAATAGCTGATGTCTTAGACTCGTACTGTGGCCTACAGGTTAAGGTCTTAACTCTTACTCTGGCCTACTGGTTAAGGTCTTAACTCTTACTCTGACCTACTGGTTAAGGTCTTAACTCTTACTCTGGCCTAATAGCTAAGGTCTTAAACTCGTACTATGGCCTACAGGTTAAGATCTTAACTCTTACTCTGGCCTACTGGTTAAGGTCTTAAATCTTACTCTGGCCTAATAGCTAAGGTCTTAGACTCGCACTATGGCCTGCTGGTTAAGGTCTTAACTCTTACTCTGGCCTAATAGCTAAGGTCTTAACTCTTACTCTGGCCTAATAGCTAAGGTCTTAACTCTTACTCTGGCCTACTGGTTAAGGTCTTAACTCTTACTCAGGCCTAATAGCTAAGGTCTTAGACGCATACTCTGGCCTACTGGCTAAGGTCTTAACTCATACTCTGGCCTACTAGCTGAGGTCTTAACTCTTACTCTGGCCTAATAGCTAAGGTCTTAGACTCGTACTCTGGCCTAATGGTTAAGGTCTTAACTCTTACTCTGGCCTAATAGCTAAGGTCTTAACTCTTACTCTGGCCTAATAGCTAAGGTCTTCGACTCGTACTATGGTCTACAGGTTAAGGTCTTAACTCTTACTCTGGCCTACTGGTTAAGGTCTTAACTCTTACTCTGGCCTAATAGCTAAGGTCTTAGACTCGTACTCTGGCCTAATGGTTAAGGTCTTAACTCTTACTCTGGCCTAATAGCTAAGGTCTTAACTCTTACTCTGGCCTAATAGCTAACGTCTTAGACTCGTACTATGGTCTACAGGTTAAGGCCTTAACTCTTACTCTGGCCTACTGGTTAAGGTCTTAACTCTTACTCTGGCCTAATAGCTAAGGTCTTAGACTCATACTCTGGCCTAATGGTTAAGGTCTTAACTCTTACTCTGGCCTAATAGCTAAGGTCTTAGACTCGTACTCTGGCCTAATGGTTAAGGTCTTAACTCTTACTCTGGCCTAATACCTAAGGTCTTAGACTCGTACTCTGGCCTACTGGCTAAGGTCTTAACTCTTACTCTGGCCTAATAGCTGAGGTCTTAACTCTTACTCTGGCCTAATAGCTAAGGTCTTAGACTCGTACTCTGGCCTAATGGTTAAGGTCTTAACTCTTACTCTGGCCTAATAGCTAAGGTCTTAACTCTTACTCTGGCCTAATAGCTAAGGTCTGAGACTCGTACTATGGTCTACAGGTTAAGGTCTTAACTCTTGCTCTGGCCTACAGGTTAAGGTCTTAACTCTTACTCTGGCCTACTGGTTAAGGTCTTAACTTTTACTCTTGCCTAATAGCTAAGGTCTTAGACTCATACTCTGGCCTAATGGTTAAGGTCTTAACTCTTACTCTGGCCTAATAGCTAAGGTCTTAACTCTTACTCTGGCCTAATGGTTAAGGTCTTAACTCTTACTCTGGCCTAATGGCTAAGGTCTTAACTCTTACTCTGGCCTAATAGCTGATGTCTTAGACTCGTACTGTGGCCTACAGGTTAAGGTCTTAACTCTTACTCTGGCCTACTGGTTAAGGTCTTAGCTCTTACTCTGACCTACTGGTTAAGGTCTTAACTCTTACTCTGGCCTAATAGCTAAGGTCTTAAACTCGTACTATGGCCTACAGGTTAAGATCTTAACTCTTACTCTGGCCTACTGGTTAAGGTCTTAAATCTTACTCTGGCCTAATAGCTAAGGTCTTAGACTCGCACTATGGCCTGCTGGTTAAGGTCTTAACTCTTACTCTGGCCTAATAGCTAAGGTCTTAAACTCGTACTATGGCCTACAGGTTAAGATCTTAACTCTTACTCTGGCCTACTGGTTAAGGTCTTAACTCTTACTCTGACCTACTGGTTAAGGTCTTAACTCTTACTCTGGCCTAATAGCTAAGGTCTTAAACTCGTACTATGGCCTACAGGTTAAGATCTTAACTCTTACTCTGGCCTACTGGTTAAGGTCTTAACTCTTACTCTGGCCTAATAGCTAAGGTCTTAACTCTTACTCTGGCCTAATAGCTAAGGTCTTAACTCTTACTCTGGCCTACTGGTTAAGGTCTTAACTCTTACTCAGGCCTAATAGCTAAGGTCTTAGACGCATACTCTGGCCTACTGGCTAAGGTCTTAACTCATACTCTGGCCTACTAGCTGAGGTCTTAACTCTTACTCTGGCCTAATAGCTAAGGTCTTAGACTCGTACTCTGGCCTAATGGTTAAGGTCTTAACTCTTACTCTGGCCTAATAGCTAAGGTCTTAACTCTTACTCTGGCCTAATAGCTAAGGTCTTCGACTCGTACTATGGTCTACAGGTTAAGGTCTTAACTCTTACTCTGGCCTACTGGTTAAGGTCTTAACTCTTACTCTGGCCTAATAGCTAAGGTCTTAGACTTATACTCTGGCCTAATGGTTAAGGTCTTAACTCTTACTCTGGCCTAATAGCTAAGGTCTTTGACTCGTACTCTGGCCTAATGGTTAAGGTCTTAACTCTTACTCTGGCCTAATAGCTAAGGTCTTAGACTCATACTCTGGCCTAATGGTTAAGGTCTTAACTCTTACTCTGGCCTACTGGTTAATGTATTAACTCTTACTCTGGCCTAATAGCTAAGGTCTTAACTCTTAATCTGGCCTAATAGCTAAGGTCTTAACTCTTACTCTGGCCTACTGGTTAAGGTCTTAACTCTTACTCTGGCCTAATGGTTAAGGTCTTAACTCTTACTCTGGCCTAATAGCTAAGGTCTTAGACTCGTACTCTGGCCTAATAGCTAAGGTCTTAGACTCGTACTCTGGCCTAATGGTTAAGGTCTTAACTCTTACTCTGGCCTACTGGCTAAGGTCTTAACTCTTACTCTGGCCTAATAGCTAAGGTCTTAACTCTTACTCTGGCCTAATAGCTAAGGTCTTAAATCTTACTCTGGCCTAATAGCTAAGGTCTGAGACTCGTACTATGGTCTACAGGTTAAGGTCTTAACTCTTACTCTGGCCTACTGGTTAAGGTCTTAACTCTTACTCTGGCCTCATAGCTAAGGTCTTAGACTCGTACTCTGGCCTACAGGTTAAGGTCTTTACTCTTACTCTGGCCTTATGGTTAAGGTCTTAACTCTTACTCTGGCCTAATAGCTAAGGTCTTAACTCTTACTCTGGCCTACTGGTTAAGGTCTTAACTTTTACTCTGGCCTACTGGTTAAGGTCTTAACTCTTACTCTGGCCTAATAGCTAAGGTCTTAGACTCGTACTCTGGCCTACTGGTTAAGGTCTTAACTCTTACTCTGGCCTAATACCTAAGGTCTTAGACTCGTACTCTGGCCTACTGGCTAAGGTCTTAACTCTTACTCTGGCCTAATAGCTGAGGTCTTAACTCTTACTCTGGCCTAATAGCTAAGGTCTTAGACTCGTACTCTGGCCTAATGGTTAAGGTCTTAACTCTTACTCTGGCCTAATAGCTAAGGTCTTAACTCTTACTCTGGCCTAATAGCTAAGGTCTGAGACTCGTACTATGGTCTACAGGTTAAGGTCTTAACTCTTGCTCTGGCCTACAGGTTAAGGTCTTAACTCTTACTCTGGCCTACTGGTTAAGGTCTTAACTTTTACTCTTGCCTAATAGCAAAGGTCTTAGACTCATACTCTGGCCTAATGGTTAAGGTCTTAACTCTTACTCTGGCCTAATAGCTAAGGTCTTAACTCTTACTCTGGCCTAATGGTTAAGGTCTTAACTCTTACTCTGGCCTAATGGCTAAGGTCTTAACTCTTACTCTGGCCTAATAGCTGATGTCTTAGACTCGTTTTCTGGCCTAATGGTTAATGTCTTAACTCTTACTCTGGCCTAATAGCTAAGGTCTTAACTCTTACTCTGGCCTAATAGCTAAGGTCTTAGACTCGTACTGTGGCCTACAGGTTAAGGTCTTAACTCTTACTCTGGCCTACTGGTTAAGGTCTTAACTCTTACTCTGACCTACTGGTTAAGGTCTTAACTCTTACTCTGGCCTAATAGCTAAGGTCTTAAACTCGTACTATGGCCTACAGGTTAAGATCTTAACTCTTACTCTGGCCTACTGGTTAAGGTCTTAAATCTTACTCTGGCCTAATAGCTAAGGTCTTAGACTCGCACTATGGCCTGCTGGTTAAGGTCTTAACTCTTACTCTGGCCTAATAGCTAAGGTCTTAACTCTTACTCTGGCCTAATAGCTAAGGTCTTAACTCTTACTCTGGCCTACTGGTTAAGGTCTTAACTCTTACTCAGGCCTAATAGCTAAGGTCTTAGACTCATACTCTGGCCTACTGGCTAAGGTCTTAACTCATACTCTGGCCTACTAGCTGAGGTCTTAACTCTTACTCTGGCCTAATAGCTAAGGTCTTAGACTCGTACTCTGGCCTAATGGTTAAGGTCTTAACTCTTACTCTGGCCTAATAGCTAAGGTCTTAACTCTTACTCTGGCCTAATAGCTAAGGTCTTCGACTCGTACTATGGTCTACAGGTTAAGGTCTTAACTCTTACTCTGGCCTACTGGTTAAGGTCTTAACTCTTACTCTGGCCTAATAGCTAAGGTCTTAGACTCATACTCTGGCCTAATGGTTAAGGTCTTAACTCTTACTCTGGCCTAATAGCTAAGGTCTTTGACTCGTACTCTGGCCTAATGGTTAAGGTCTTAACTCTTACTCTGGCCTAATAGCTAAGGTCTTAGACTCATACTCTGGCCTAATGGTTAAGGTCTTAACTCTTACTCTGGCCTACTGGTTAATGTATTAACTCTTACTCTGGCCTAATAGCTAAGGTCTTAACTTTTAATCTGGCCTAATAGCTAAGGTCTTAACTCTTACTCTGGCCTACTGGTTAAGGTCTTAACTCTTACTCTGGCCTAATAGCTAAGGTCTTAGACACGTACTCTGGCCCAATGGTTACGGTCTTAACTCTTACTCTGGCCTAATAGCTAAGGTCTTAGACTCGTACTCTGGCCTAATGGTTAAGGTCTTAACTCTTACTCTGGCCTAATAGCTAAGGTCTTAACTCTTACTCTGGCATAATAGCTAAGGTCTTAGACTCGTACTCTGGCCTACAGGTTAAGGTCTTAACTCTTACTCTGTCCTAATGGTTAAGGTCTTAACTCTTACTCTGGCCTAATAGCTAAGGTCTTAGACTCGTACTCTGACCTAATAGCTAAGGTCTTAGACTCGTACTCTGGCCTAATGGTTAAGGTCTTAACTCTTACTCTGGCCTACTGGCTAAGGTCTTAACTCTTACTCTGGCCTAATAGCTAAGGTCTTAACTCTTACTCTGGCCTAATAGCTAAGGTCTTAACTCTTACTCTGGCCTAATAGCTAAGGTCTGAGACTCGTACTATGGTCTACAGGTTAAGGTCTTAACTCTTACTCTGGCCTACTGGTTAAGGTCTTAACTCTTACTCTGGCCTCATAGCTAAGGTCTTAGACTCGTACTCTGGCCTACAGGTTAAGGTCTTAACTCTTACTCTGGCCTTATGGTTAAGGTCTTAACTCTTACTCTGGCCTAATAGCTAAGGTCTTAACTCTTACTCTGGCCTACTGGTTAAGGTCTTAACTTTTACTCTGGCCTACTGGTTAAGGTCTTAACTCTTACTCTGGCCTAATAGCTAAGGTCTTAGACTCGTACTCTGGCCTACTGGTTAAGGTCTTAACTCTTACTCTGGCCTAATAGCTAAGGTCTTAGACTCGTACCCTGGCCTACTGGCTAAGGTCTTAACTCTTACTCTGGCCTAATAGCTGAGGTCTTAACTCTTACTCTGGCCTAATAGCTAAGGTCTTAGACTCGTACTCTGGCCTAGTGGTTAAGGTCTTAACTCTTACTCTGGCCTAATAGCTAAGGTCTTAGACTCATACTCTGGCCTACTGGCTAAGGTCTTAACTCATACTCTGGCCTACAAGCTGAGGTCTTAACTCTTACTCTGGCCTAATAGCTAAGGTCTTAGACTTGTACTCTGGCCTAATGGTTAAGGTCTTAACTCTTACTCTGGCCTAATAGCTAAGGTCTTAACTCTTACTCTGGCCTAATAGCTAAGGTCTTCTGACTCGTACTATGGTCTACAGGTTAAGGTCTTAACTCTTACTCTGGCCTACTGGTTAAGGTCTTAACTCTTACTCTGGCCTAATAGCTAAGGTCTTAGACTCATACTCTGCCCTAATGGTTAAGGTCTTAACTCTTACTCTGGCCTAATAGCTAAGGTCTTTGACTCGTACTCTGGCCTACTGGTTAAGGTCTTAACTCTTACTCTGGCCTAATAGCTAAGGTCTTAGACTCATACTCTGGCCTAATGGTTAAGGTCTTAACTCTTACTCTGGCCTACTGGTTAATGTATTCACTCTTACTCTGGCCTAATAGCTAAGGTCTTAACTCTTAATCTGGCCTAATAGCTAAGGTCTTAACTCTTACTCTGGCCTACTGGTTAAGGTCTTACCTCTTACTCTGGCCTAATAGCTAAGGTCTTAGACACGTACTCTGGCCCAGTGGTTAAGGTCTTAACTCTTACTCTGGCCTAATAGCTAAGGTCATAGACTCGTACTCTGGCCTAATGGTTAAGGTCTTAACTCTTACTCTGGCCTAATAGCTAAGGTCTTAACTCTTACTCTGGCATAATAGCTAAGGTCTTAGACTCGTACTCTGGCCTACAGGTTAAGGTCTTAACTCTTACTCTGTCCTAATGGTTAAGGTCTTAACTCTTACTCTGGCCTAATAGCTAAGGTCTTAGACTCGTACTCTGGCCTAATAGCTAAGGTCTTAGACTCGTACTCTGGCCTACTGGCTAAGGTCTTAACTCTTACTCTGGCCTAATAGCTGAGGTCTTAACTCTTACACTGGCCTAATAGCTAAGGTCTTAGACTCGTACTCTGGCCTAATGGTTAATGTCTTAACTCTTACTCTGGCCTAATAGCTAAGGTCTTAACTCTTACTCTGGCATAATAGCTAAGGTCTTAGACTCGTACTCTGGCCTACAGGTTAAGGTCTTAACTCTTACTCTGTCCTAATGGTTAAGGTCTTAACTCTTACTCTGGCCTAATACCTAGGGTCTTAACTCTTACTCTGGCCTAATAGCTAAGGTCTTAACTCTTACTCTGGACTACTGGTTAAGGTCTTAACTCTTACTCTGGCCTAATAGCTAAGGTCTTAGACTCGTACTATGGCCTACAGGTTAAGGTCTTAACTCTTACTCTGGCCTACTGGTTAAGGTCTTAACTCTTACTCTGGCCTACTGGTTAAGGTCTTAACTCTTACTCTGGCCTCATAGCTAAGGTCTCAGACTCGTACTCTGGCCTACAGGTTAAGGTCTTAACTCTTACTCTGTCCTAATGGTTAAGGTCTTAACTCTTACTCTGGCCAAATAGCTAAGGTCTTAACTCTTACTCTGGCCTACTGGTTAAGGTCTTAACTTTTACTCTGGCCTACTGGTTAAGGTCTTAACTCTTACTCTGGCCTAATAGCTAAGGTCTTAGACTCGTACTCTGGCCTAATGGTTAAGGTCTTAACTCTTACTCTGGCCTAATAGCTAAGGTCTTAACTCTTACTCTGGCATAATAGCTAAGGTCTTAGACTCGTACTCTGGCCTACAGGTTAAGGTCTTAACTCTTACTCTGTCCTAATGGTTAAGGTCTTAACTCTTACTCTGGCCTAATAGCTAAGGTCTTAGACTCGTACTCTGGCCTAATAGCTAAGGTCTTAGACTCGTACTCTGGCCTAATGGTTAAGGTCTTAACTCTTACTCTGGCCTACTGGCTAAGGTCTTAACTCTTACTCTGGCCTAATAGCTAAGGTCTTAACTCTTACTCTGGCCTAATCGCTAAGGTCTTAACTCTTACTCTGGCCTAATAGCTAAGGTCTGAGACTCGTACTATGGTCTACAGGTTAAGGTCTTAACTCTTACTCTGGCCTACTGGTTAAGGTCTTAACTCTTACTCTGGCCTAATAGCTAAGGTCTTAACTCTTACTCTGGCCTACTGGTTAAGGTCTTAACTTTTACTCTGGCCTACTGGTTAAGGTCTTAACTCTTACTCTGGCCTAATAGCTAAGGTCTTAGACTCGTACTCTGGCCTACTGGTTAAGGTCTTAACTCTTACTCTGGCCTAATAGCTAAGGTCTTAGACTCGTACTCTGGCCTACTGGCTAAGGTCTTAACTCTTACTCTGGCCTAATAGCTGAGGTCTTAACTCTTACACTGGCCTAATAGCTAAGGTCTTAGACTCATACTCTGGCCTAATGGTTAATGTCTTAACTCTTACTCTGGCCTAATAGCTAAGGTCTTAACTCTTACTCTGGCATAATAGCTAAGGTCTTAGACTCGTACTCTGGCCTACAGGTTAAGGTCTTAACTCTTACTCTGTCCTAATGGTTAAGGTCTTAACTCTTACTCTGGCCTAATACCTAAGGTCTTAACTCTTACTCTGGCCTAATAGCTAAGGTCTTAACTCTTACTCTGGCCTACTGGTTAAGGTCTTAACTCTTACTCTGGCCTACTGGTTAAGGTCTTAACTCTTACTCTGGCCTCATAGCTAAGATCTTAGACTCGTACTCTGGCCTACAGGTTAAGGTCTTAACTCTTACTCTGTCCTAATGGTTAAGGTCTTAACTCTTACTCTGGCCAAATAGCTAAGGTCTTAACTCTTACTCTGGCCTACTGGTTAAGGTCTTAACTTTTACTCTGGCCTACTGGTTAAAGTCTTAACTCTTACTCTGGCCTAATAGCTAAGGTCTTAGACTCGTACTCTGGCCTAGTGGTTAAGGTCTTAACTCTTACTCTGGCCTAATAGCTAAGGTCTTAGACTCATACTCTGGCCTACTGGCTAAGGTCTTAACTCATACTCTGGCCTACTAGCTGAGGTCTTAACTCTTACTCTGGCCTAATAGCTAAGGTCTTAGACTCGTACTCTGGCCTAATGGTTAAGGTCTTAACTCTTACTCTGGCCTAATAGCTAAGGTCTTAACTCTTACTCTGGCCTAATAGCTAACGTCTTAGACTCGTACTATGGTCTACAGGTTAAGGCCTTAACTCTTACTCTGGCCTACTGGTTAAGGTCTTAACTCTTACTCTGGCCTAATAGCTAAGGTCTTAGACTCATACTCTGGCCTAATGGTTAAGGTCTTAACTCTTACTCTGGCCTAATAGCTAAGGTCTTAGACTCGTACTCTGGCCTAATGGTTAAGGTCTTAACTCTTACTCTGGCCTAATACCTAAGGTCTTAGACTCGTACTCTGGCCTACTGGCTAAGGTCTTAACTCTTACTCTGGCCTAATAGCTGAGGTCTTAACTCTTACTCTGGCCTAATAGCTAAGGTCTTAGACTCGTACTCTGGCCTAATGGTTAAGGTCTTAACTCTTACTCTGGCCTAATAGCTAAGGTCTTAACTCTTACTCTGGCCTAATAGCTAAGGTCTGAGACTCGTACTATGGTCTACAGGTTAAGGTCTTAACTCTTGCTCTGGCCTACAGGTTAAGGTCTTAACTCTTACTCTGGCCTACTGGTTAAGGTCTTAACTTTTACTCTTGCCTAATAGCTAAGGTCTTAGACTCATACTCTGGCCTAATGGTTAAGGTCTTAACTCTTACTCTGGCCTAATAGCTAAGGTCTTAACTCTTACTCTGGCCTAATGGTTAAGGTCTTAACTCTTACTCTGGCCTAATGGCTAAGGTCTTAACTCTTACTCTGGCCTAATAGCTGATGTCTTAGACTCGTACTGTGGCCTACAGGTTAAGGTCTTAACTCTTACTCTGGCCTACTGGTTAAGGTCTTAACTCTTACTCTGACCTACTGGTTAAGGTCTTAACTCTTACTCTGGCCTAATAGCTAAGGTCTTAAACTCGTACTATGGCCTACAGGTTAAGATCTTAACTCTTACTCTGGCCTACTGGTTAAGGTCTTAAATCTTACTCTGGCCTAATAGCTAAGGTCTTAGACTCGCACTATGGCCTGCTGGTTAAGGTCTTAACTCTTACTCTGGCCTAATAGCTAAGGTCTTAACTCTTACTCTGGCCTAATAGCTAAGGTCTTAACTCTTACTCTGGCCTACTGGTTAAGGTCTTAACTCTTACTCAGGCCTAATAGCTAAGGTCTTAGACGCATACTCTGGCCTACTGGCTAAGGTCTTAACTCATACTCTGGCCTACTAGCTGAGGTCTTAACTCTTACTCTGGCCTAATAGCTAAGGTCTTAGACTCGTACTCTGGCCTAATGGTTAAGGTCTTAACTCTTACTCTGGCCTAATAGCTAAGGTCTTAACTCTTACTCTGGCCTAATAGCTAAGGTCTTCGACTCGTACTATGGTCTACAGGTTAAGGTCTTAACTCTTACTCTGGCCTACTGGTTAAGGTCTTAACTCTTACTCTGGCCTAATAGCTAAGGTCTTAGACTTATACTCTGGCCTAATGGTTAAGGTCTTAACTCTTACTCTGGCCTAATAGCTAAGGTCTTTGACTCGTACTCTGGCCTAATGGTTAAGGTCTTAACTCTTACTCTGGCCTAATAGCTAAGGTCTTAGACTCATACTCTGGCCTAATGGTTAAGGTCTTAACTCTTACTCTGGCCTACTGGTTAATGTATTAACTCTTACTCTGGCCTAATAGCTAAGGTCTTAACTCTTAATCTGGCCTAATAGCTAAGGTCTTAACTCTTACTCTGGCCTACTGGTTAAGGTCTTAACTCTTACTCTGGCCTAATGGTTAAGGTCTTAACTCTTACTCTGGCCTAATAGCTAAGGTCTTAGACTCGTACTCTGGCCTAATAGCTAAGGTCTTAGACTCGTACTCTGGCCTAATGGTTAAGGTCTTAACTCTTACTCTGGCCTACTGGCTAAGGTCTTAACTCTTACTCTGGCCTAATAGCTAAGGTCTTAACTCTTACTCTGGCCTAATAGCTAAGGTCTTAAATCTTACTCTGGCCTAATAGCTAAGGTCTGAGACTCGTACTATGGTCTACAGGTTAAGGTCTTAACTCTTACTCTGGCCTACTGGTTAAGGTCTTAACTCTTACTCTGGCCTCATAGCTAAGGTCTTAGACTCGTACTCTGGCCTACAGGTTAAGGTCTTTACTCTTACTCTGGCCTTATGGTTAAGGTCTTAACTCTTACTCTGGCCTAATAGCTAAGGTCTTAACTCTTACTCTGGCCTACTGGTTAAGGTCTTAACTTTTACTCTGGCCTACTGGTTAAGGTCTTAACTCTTACTCTGGCCTAATAGCTAAGGTCTTAGATTCGTACTCTGGCCTACTGGTTAAGGTCTTAACTCTTACTCTGGCCTAATACCTAAGGTCTTAGACTCGTACTCTGGCCTACTGGCTAAGGTCTTAACTCTTACTCTGGCCTAATAGCTGAGGTCTTAACTCTTACTCTGGCCTAATAGCTAAGGTCTTAGACTCGTACTCTGGCCTAATGGTTAAGGTCTTAACTCTTACTCTGGCCTAATAGCTAAGGTCTTAACTCTTACTCTGGCCTAATAGCTAAGGTCTGAGACTCGTACTATGGTCTACAGGTTAAGGTCTTAACTCTTGCTCTGGCCTACAGGTTAAGGTCTTAACTCTTACTCTGGCCTACTGGTTAAGGTCTTAACTTTTACTCTTGCCTAATAGTAAAGGTCTTAGACTCATACTCTGGCCTAATGGTTAAGGTCTTAACTCTTACTCTGGCCTAATAGCTAAGGTCTTAACTCTTACTCTGGCCTAATGGTTAAGGTCTTAACTCTTACTCTGGCCTAATGGCTAAGGTCTTAACTCTTACTCTGGCCTAATAGCTGATGTCTTAGACTCGTTTTCTGGCCTAATGGTTAATGTCTTAACTCTTACTCTGGCCTAATAGCTAAGGTCTTAACTCTTACTCTGGCCTAATAGCTAAGGTCTTAGACTCGTACTGTGGCCTACAGGTTAAGGTCTTAACTCTTACTCTGGCCTACTGGTTAAGGTCTTAACTCTTACTCTGACCTACTGGTTAAGGTCTTAACTCTTACTCTGGCCTAATAGCTAAGGTCTTAAACTCGTACTATGGCCTACAGGTTAAGATCTTAACTCTTACTCTGGCCTACTGGTTAAGGTCTTAAATCTTACTCTGGCCTAATAGCTAAGGTCTTAGACTCGCACTATGGCCTGCTGGTTAAGGTCTTAACTCTTACTCTGGCCTAATAGCTAAGGTCTTAACTCTTACTCTGGCCTAATAGCTAAGGTCTTAACTCTTACTCTGGCCTACTGGTTAAGGTCTTAACTCTTACTCAGGCCTAATAGCTAAGGTCTTAGACTCATACTCTGGCCTACTGGCTAAGGTCTTAACTCATACTCTGGCCTACTAGCTGAGGTCTTAACTCTTACTCTGGCCTAATAGCTAAGGTCTTAGACTCGTACTCTGGCCTAATGGTTAAGGTCTTAACTCTTACTCTGGCCTAATAGCTAAGGTCTTAACTCTTACTCTGGCCTAATAGCTAAGGTCTTCGACTCGTACTATGGTCTACAGGTTAAGGTCTTAACTCTTACTCTGGCCTACTGGTTAAGGTCTTAACTCTTACTCTGGCCTAATAGCTAAGGTCTTAGACTCATACTCTGGCCTAATGGTTAAGGTCTTAACTCTTACTCTGGCCTAATAGCTAAGGTCTTTGACTCGTACTCTGGCCTAATGGTTAAGGTCTTAACTCTTACTCTGGCCTAATAGCTAAGGTCTTAGACTCATACTCTGGCCTAATGGTTAAGGTCTTAACTCTTACTCTGGCCTACTGGTTAATGTATTAACTCTTACTCTGGCCTAATAGCTAAGGTCTTAACTTTTAATCTGGCCTAATAGCTAAGGTCTTAACTCTTACTCTGGCCTACTGGTTAAGGTCTTAACTCTTACTCTGGCCTAATAGCTAAGGTCTTAGACACGTACTCTGGCCCAATGGTTACGGTCTTAACTCTTACTCTGGCCTAATAGCTAAGGTCTTAGACTCGTACTCTGGCCTAATGGTTAAGGTCTTAACTCTTACTCTGGCCTAATAGCTAAGGTCTTAACTCTTACTCTGGCATAATAGCTAAGGTATTAGACTCGTACTCTGGCCTACAGGTTAAGGTCTTAACACTTACTCTGTCCTAATGGTTAAGGTCTTAACTCTTACTCTGGCCTAATAGCTAAGGTCTTAGACTCGTACTCTGACCTAATAGCTAAGGTCTTAGACTCGTACTCTGGCCTAATGGTTAAGGTCTTAACTCTTACTCTGGCCTACTGGCTAAGGTCTTAACTCTTACTCTGGCCTAATAGCTAAGGTCTTAACTCTTACTCTGGCCTAATAGCTAAGGTCTTAACTCTTACTCTGGCCTAATAGCTAAGGTCTGAGACTCGTACTATGGTCTACAGGTTAAGGTCTTAACTCTTACTCTGGCCTACTGGTTAAGGTCTTAACTCTTACTCTGGCCTCATAGCTAAGGTCTTAGACTCGTACTCTGGCCTACAGGTTAAGGTCTTAACTCTTACTCTGGCCTTATGGTTAAGGTCTTAACTCTTACTCTGGCCTAATAGCTAAGGTCTTAACTCTTACTCTGGCCTACTGGTTAAGGTCTTAACTTTTACTCTGGCCTACTGGTTAAGGTCTTAACTCTTACTCTGGCCTAATAGCTAAGGTCTTAGACTCGTACTCTGGCCTACTGGTTAAGGTCTTAACTCTTACTCTGGCCTAATAGCTAAGGTCTTAGACTCGTACTCTGGCCTACTGGCTAAGGTCTTAACTCTTACTCTGGCCTAATAGCTGAGGTCTTAACTCTTACTCTGGCCTAATAGCTAAGGTCTTAGACTCGTACTCTGGCCTAGTGGTTAAGGTCTTAACTCTTACTCTGGCCTAATAGCTAAGGTCTTAGACTCATACTCTGGCCTACTGGCTAAGGTCTTAACTCATACTCTGGCCTACAAGCTGAGGTCTTAACTCTTACTCTGGCCTAATAGCTAAGGTCTTAGACTTGTACTCTGGCCTAATGGTTAAGGTCTTAACTCTTACTCTGGCCTAATAGCTAAGGTCTTAACTCTTACTCTGGCCTAATAGCTAAGGTCTTCTGACTCGTACTATGGTCTACAGGTTAAGGTCTTAACTCTTACTCTGGCCTACTGGTTAAGGTCTTAACTCTTACTCTGGCCTAATAGCTAAGGTCTTAGACTCATACTCTGCCCTAATGGTTAAGGTCTTAACTCTTACTCTGGCCTAATAGCTAAGGTCTTTGACTCGTACTCTGGCCTAATGGTTAAGGTCTTAACTCTTACTCTGGCCTAATAGCTAAGGTCTTAGACTCATACTCTGGCCTAATGGTTAAGGTCTTAACTCTTACTCTGGCCTACTGGTTAATGTATTCACTCTTACTCTGGCCTAATAGCTAAGGTCTTAACTCTTAATCTGGCCTAATAGCTAAGGTCTTAACTCTTACTCTGGCCTACTGGTTAAGGTCTTACCTCTTACTCTGGCCTAATAGCTAAGGTCTTAGACACGTACTCTGGCCCAGTGGTTAAGGTCTTAACTCTTACTCTGGCCTAATAGCTAAGGTCATAGACTCGTACTCTGGCCTAATGGTTAAGGTCTTAACTCTTACTCTGGCCTAATAGCTAAGGTCTTAACTCTTACTCTGGCATAATAGCTAAGGTCTTAGACTCGTACTCTGGCCTACAGGTTAAGGTCTTAACTCTTACTCTGTCCTAATGGTTAAGGTCTTAACTCTTACTCTGGCCTAATAGCTAAGGTCTTAGACTCGTACTCTGACCTAATAGCTAAGGTCTTAGACTCGTACTCTGGCCTAATGGTTAAGGTCTTAACTCTTACTCTGGCCTACTGGCTAAGGTCTTAACTCTTACTCTGGCCTAATAGCTAAGGTCTTAACTCTTACTCTGGCCTAATAGCTAAGGTCTTAACTCTTACTCTGGCCTAATAGCTAAGGTCTGAGACTCGTACTATGGTCTACAGGTTAAGGTCTTAACTCTTACTCTGGCCTACTGGTTAAGGTCTTAACTCTTACTCTGGCCTCATAGCTAAGGTCTTAGACTCGTACTCTGGCCTACAGGTTAAGGTCTTAACTCTTACTCTGGCCTTATGGTTAAGGTCTTAACTCTTACTCTGGCCTAATAGCTAAGGTCTTAACTCTTACTCTGGCCTACTGGTTAAGGTCTTAACTTTTACTCTGGCCTACTGGTTAAGGTCTTAACTCTTACTCTGGCCTAATAGCTAAGGTCTTAGACTCGTACTCTGGCCTACTGGTTAAGGTCTTAACTCTTACTCTGGCCTAATAGCTAAGGTCTTAGACTCGTACTCTGGCCTAATAGCTAAGGTCTTAACTCTTACTCTGGCCTACTGGTTAAGGTCTTAACTCTTACTCAGGCCTAATAGCTAAGGTCTTAGACTCATACTCTGGCCTACTGGCTAAGGTCTTAACTCATACTCTGGCCTACTAGCTGAGGTCTTAACTCTTACTCTGGCCTAATAGCTAAGGTCTTAGACTCGTACTCTGGCCTAATGGTTAAGGTCTTAACTCTTACTCTGGCCTAATAGCTAAGGTCTTAACTCTTACTCTGGCCTAATAGCTAAGGTCTTCGACTCGTACTATGGTCTACAGGTTAAGGTCTTAACTCTTACTCTGGCCTACTGGTTAAGGTCTTAACTCTTACTCTGGCCTAATAGCTAAGGTCTTAGACTCATACTCTGGCCTAATGGTTAAGGTCTTAACTCTTACTCTGGCCTAATAGCTAAGGTCTTTGACTCGTACTCTGGCCTAATGGTTAAGGTCTTAACTCTTACTCTGGCCTAATAGCTAAGGTCTTAGACTCATACTCTGGCCTAATGGTTAAGGTCTTAACTCTTACTCTGGCCTACTGGTTAATGTATTAACTCTTACTCTGGCCTAATAGCTAAGGTCTTAACTTTTAATCTGGCCTAATAGCTAAGGTCTTAACTCTTACTCTGGCCTACTGGTTAAGGTCTTAACTCTTACTCTGGCCTAATAGCTAAGGTCTTAGACACGTACTCTGGCCCAATGGTTACGGTCTTAACTCTTACTCTGGCCTAATAGCTAAGGTCTTAGACTCGTACTCTGGCCTAATGGTTAAGGTCTTAACTCTTACTCTGGCCTAATAGCTAAGGTCTTAACTCTTATTCTGGCATAATAGCTAAGGTATTAGACTCGTACTCTGGCCTACAGGTTAAGGTCTTAACACTTACTCTGTCCTAATGGTTAAGGTCTTAACTCTTACTCTGGCCTAATAGCTAAGGTCTTAGACTCGTACTCTGACCTAATAGCTAAGGTCTTAGACTCGTACTCTGGCCTAATGGTTAAGGTCTTAACTCTTACTCTGGCCTACTGGCTAAGGTCTTAACTCTTACTCTGGCCTAATAGCTAAGGTCTTAACTCTTACTCTGGCCTAATAGCTAAGGTCTTAACTCTTACTCTGGCCTAATAGCTAAGGTCTGAGACTCGTACTATGGTCTACAGGTTAAGGTCTTAACTCTTACTCTGGCCTACTGGTTAAGGTCTTAACTCTTACTCTGGCCTCATAGCTAAGGTCTTAGACTCGTACTCTGGCCTACAGGTTAAGGTCTTAACTCTTACTCTGGCCTTATGGTTAAGGTCTTAACTCTTACTCTGGCCTAATAGCTAAGGTCTTAACTCTTACTCTGGCCTACTGGTTAAGGTCTTAACTTTTACTCTGGCCTACTGGTTAAGGTCTTAACTCTTACTCTGGCCTAATAGCTAAGGTCTTAGACTCGTACTCTGGCCTACTGGTTAAGGTCTTAACTCTTACTCTGGCCTAATAGCTAAGGTCTTAGACTCGTACTCTGGCCTACTGGCTAAGGTCTTAACTCTTACTCTGGCCTAATAGCTGAGGTCTTAACTCTTACTCTGGCCTAATAGCTAAGGTCTTAGACTCGTACTCTGGCCTAGTGGTTAAGGTCTTAACTCTTACTCTGGCCTAATAGCTAAGGTCTTAGACTCATACTCTGGCCTACTGGCTAAGGTCTTAACTCATACTCTGGCCTACAAGCTGAGGTCTTAACTCTTACTCTGGCCTAATAGCTAAGGTCTTAGACTTGTACTCTGGCCTAATGGTTAAGGTCTTAACTCTTACTCTGGCCTAATAGCTAAGGTCTTAACTCTTACTCTGGCCTAATAGCTAAGGTCTTCTGACTCGTACTATGGTCTACAGGTTAAGGTCTTAACTCTTACTCTGGCCTACTGGTTAAGGTCTTAACTCTTACTCTGGCCTAATAGCTAAGGTCTTAGACTCATACTCTGCCCTAATGGTTAAGGTCTTAACTCTTACTCTGGCCTAATAGCTAAGGTCTTTGACTCGTACTCTGGCCTAATGGTTAAGGTCTTAACTCTTACTCTGGCCTAATAGCTAAGGTCTTAGACTCATACTCTGGCCTAATGGTTAAGGTCTTAACTCTTACTCTGGCCTACTGGTTAATGTATTCACTCTTACTCTGGCCTAATAGCTAAGGTCTTAACTCTTAATCTGGCCTAATAGCTAAGGTCTTAACTCTTACTCTGGCCTACTGGTTAAGGTCTTACCTCTTACTCTGGCCTAATAGCTAAGGTCTTAGACACGTACTCTGGCCCAGTGGTTAAGGTCTTAACTCTTACTCTGGCCTAATAGCTAAGGTCATAGACTCGTACTCTGGCCTAATGGTTAAGGTCTTAACTCTTACTCTGGCCTAATAGCTAAGGTCTTAACTCTTACTCTGGCATAATAGCTAAGGTCTTAGACTCGTACTCTGGCCTACAGGTTAAGGTCTTAACTCTTACTCTGTCCTAATGGTTAAGGTCTTAACTCTTACTCTGGCCTAATAGCTAAGGTCTTAGACTCGTACTCTGGCCTAATAGCTAAGGTCTTAGACTCGTACTCTGGCCTACTGGCTAAGGTCTTAACTCTTACTCTGGCCTAATAGCTGAGGTCTTAACTCTTACACTGGCCTAATAGCTAAGGTCTTAGACTCGTACTCTGGCCTAATGGTTAATGTCTTAACTCTTACTCTGGCCTAATAGCTAAGGTCTTAACTCTTACTCTGGCATAATAGCTAAGGTCTTAGACTCGTACTCTGGCCTACAGGTTAAGGTCTTAACTCTTACTCTGTCCTAATGGTTAAGGTCTTAACTCTTACTCTGGCCTAATACCTAAGGTCTTAACTCTTACTCTGGCCTAATAGCTAAGGTCTTAACTCTTACTCTGGACTACTGGTTAAGGTCTTAACTCTTACTCTGGCCTAATAGCTAAGGTCTTAGACTCGTACTATGGCCTACAGGTTAAGGTCTTAACTCTTACTCTGGCCTACTGGTTAAGGTCTTAACTCTTACTCTGGCCTACTGGTTAAGGTCTTAACTCTTACTCTGGCCTCATAGCTAAGGTCTCAGACTCGTACTCTGGCCTACAGGTTAAGGTCTTAACTCTTACTCTGTCCTAATGGTTAAGGTCTTAACTCTTACTCTGGCCAAATAGCTAAGGTCTTAACTCTTACTCTGGCCTACTGGTTAAGGTCTTAACTTTTACTCTGGCCTACTGGTTAAGGTCTTAACTCTTACTCTGGCCTAATAGCTAAGGTCTTAGACTCGTACTCTGGCCTAGTGGTTAAGGTCTTAACTCTTACTCTGGCCTAATAGCTAAGGTCTTAGACTCATACTCTGGCCTACTGGCTAAGGTCTTAACTCATACTCTGGCCTACTAGCTGAGGTCTTAACTCTTACTCTGGCCTAATAGCTAAGGTCTTAGACTCGTACTCTGGCCTAATGGTTAAGGTCTTAACTCTTACTCTGGCCTAATAGCTAAGGTCTTAACTCTTACTCTGGCCTAATAGCTAAGGTCTTAGACTCGTACTATGGTCTACAGGTTAAGGTCTTAACTCTTACTCTGGCCTACTGGTTAAGGTCTTAACTCTTACTCTGGCCTAATAGCTAAGGTCTTAGACTCATACTCTGGCCTAATGGTTAAGGTCTTAACTCTTACTCTGGCCTAATAGCTAAGGTCTTAGACTCGTACTCTGGCCTAATGGTTAAGGTCTTAACTCTTACTCTGGCCTAATAGCTAAGGTCTTAGACTCATACTCTGGCCTAATGGTTAAGGTCTTAACTCTTACTCTGGCCTACTGGTTAATGTATTAACTCTTACTCTGGCCTAATAGCTAAGGTCTTAACTCTTAATCTGGCCTAATAACTAAGGTCTTAACTCTTACTCTGGCCTACTGGTTAAGGTCTTAACTCTTACTCTGGCCTAATAGCTAAGGTCTTAGACACGTACTCTGGCCCAATGGTTAAGGTCTTAACTCTTACTCTGGCCTAATAGCTAAGGTCTTAGACTCGTACTCTGGCCTAATGGTTAAGGTCTTAACTCTTACTCTGGCCTAATAGCTAAGGTCTTAACTCTTACTCTGGCATAATAGCTAAGGTCTTAGACTCGTACTCTGGCCTACAGGTTAAGGTCTTAACTCTTACTCTGTCCTAATGGTTAAGGTCTTAACTCTTACTCTGGCCTAATAGCTAAGGTCTTAGACTCGTACTCTGGCCTAATAGCTAAGGTCTTAGACTCGTACTCTGGCCTAATGGTTAAGGTCTTAACTCTTACTCTGGCCTAATAGCTAAGGTCTTAACTCTTACTCTGGCCTAATAGCTAAGGTCTGAGACTCGTAC
This sequence comes from Triturus cristatus, assembly GCF_964204655.1. Lineage (NCBI taxonomy): Eukaryota > Metazoa > Chordata > Amphibia > Caudata > Salamandridae > Triturus > Triturus cristatus. Next base: position 1,088,350,043 of record NC_140589.1, on the reverse strand, counting down.
TATGGTCTACAGGTTAAGGTCTTAACTCTTACTCTGGCCTACTGGTTAAGGTCTTAACTCTTACTCTGGCCTCATAGCTAAGGTCTTAGACTCGTACTCTGGCCTACAGGTTAAGGTCTTAACTCTTACTCTGGCCTTATGGTTAAGGTCTTAACTCTTACTCTGGCCTAATAGCTAAGGTCTTAACTCTTACTCTGGCCTACTGGTTAAGGTCTTAACTTTTACTCTGGCCTACTGGTTAAGGTCTTAACTCTTACTCTGGCCTAATAGCTAAGGTCTTAGACTCGTACTCTGGCCTACTGGTTAAGGTCTTAACTCTTACTCTGGCCTAATACCTAAGGTCTTAGACTCGTACTCTGGCCTACTGGCTAAGGTCTTAACTCTTACTCTGGCCTAATAGCTGAGGTCTTAACTCTTACTCTGGCCTAATAGCTAAGGTCTTAGACTCGTACTCTGGCCTAATGGTTAAGGTCTTAACTCTTACTCTGGCCTAATAGCTAAGGTCTTAACTCTTACTCTGGCCTAATAGCTAAGGTCTGAGACTCGTACTATGGTCTACAGGTTAAGGTCTTAACTCTTGCTCTGGCCTACAGGTTAAGGTCTTAACTCTTACTCTGGCCTACTGGTTAAGGTCTTAACTTTTACTCTTGCCTAATAGCTAAGGTCTTAGACTCATACTCTGGCCTAATGGTTAAGGTCTTAACTCTTACTCTGGCCTAATAGCTAAGGTCTTAACTCTTACTCTGGCCTAATGGTTAAGGTCTTAACTCTTACTCTGGCCTAATGGCTAAGGTCTTAACTCTTACTCTGGCCTAATAGCTGATGTCTTAGACTCGTTCTCTGGCCTAATGGTTAAGGTCTTAACTCTTACTCTGGCCTAATAGCTAAGGTCTTAACTCTTACTCTGGCCTAATAGCTAAGGTCTTAGACTCGTACTGTGGCCTACAGGTTAAGGTCTTAACTCTTACTCTGGCCTACTGGTTAAGGTCTTAACTCTTACTCTGACCTACTGGTTAAGGTTTTAACTCTTACTCTGGCCTAATAGCTAAGGTCTTAAACTCGTACTATGGCCTACAGGTTAAGATCTTAACTCTTACTCTGGCCTACTGGTTAAGGTCTTAAATCTTACTCTGGCCTAATAGCTAAGGTCTTAGACTCGCACTATGGCCTGCTGGTTAAGGTCTTAGACTCATACTCTGGCCTAATGGTTAAGGTCTTAACTCTTACTCTGGCCTAATAGCTAAGGTCTTTGACTCGTACTCTGGCCTAATGGTTAAGGTCTTAACTCTTACTCTGGCCTAATAGCTAAGGTCTTAGACTCATACTCTGGCCTAATGGTTAAGGTCTTAACTCTTACTCTGGCCTACTGGTTAATGTATTAACTCTTACTCTGGCCTAATAGCTAAGGTCTTAACTCTTAATCTGGCCTAATAGCTAAGGTCTTAACTCTTACTCTGGCCTACTGGTTAAGGTCTTAACTCTTACTCTGGCCTAATAGCTAAGGTCTTAGACACGTACTCTGGCCCAATGGTTAAGGTCTTAACTCTTACTCTGGCCTAATAGCTAAGGTCTTAGACTCGTACTCTGGCCTAATGGTTAAGGTCTTAACTCTTACTCTGGCCTAATAGCTAAGGTCTTAACTCTTACTCTGGCATAATAGCTAAGGTCTTAGACTCGTACTCTGGCCTACAGGTTAAGGTCTTAACTCTTACTCTGTCCTAATGGTTAAGGTCTTAACTCTTACTCTGGCCTAATAGCTAAGGTCTTAGACTCGTACTCTGACCTAATAGCTAAGGTCTTAGACACGTACTCTGGCCTAATGGTTAAGGTCTTAACTCTTACTCTGGCCTACTGGCTAAGGTCTTAACTCTTACTCTGGCCTAATAGCTAAGGTCTTAACTCTTACTCTGGCCTAATAGCTAAGGTCTTAACTCTTACTCTGGCCTAATAGCTAAGGTCTGAGACTCGTACTATGGTCTACAGGTTAAGGTCTTAACTCTTACTCTGGCCTACTGGTTAAGGTCTTAACTCTTACTCTGGCCTCATAGCTAAGGTCTTAGACTCGTACTCTGGCCTACAGGTTAAGGTCTTAACTCTTACTCTGGCCTTATGGTTAAGGTCTTAACTCTTACTCTGGCCTAATAGCTAAGGTCTTAACTCTTACTCTGGCCTACTGGTTAAGGTCTTAACTTTTACTCTGGCCTACTGGTTAAGGTCTTAACTCTTACTCTGGCCTAATAGCTAAGGTCTTAGACTCGTACTCTGGCCTACTAGTTAAGGTCTTAACTCTTACTCTGGCCTAATAGCTAAGGTCTTAGACTCGTACTCTGGCCTACTGGCTAAGGTCTTAACTCTTACTCTGGCCTAATAGCTGAGGTCTTAACTCTTACTCTGGCCTAATAGCTAAGGTCTTAGACTCGAACTCTGGCCTAGTGGTTAAGGTCTTAACTCTTACTCTGGCCTAATAGCTAAGGTCTTAGACTCATACTCTGGCCTACTGGCTAAGGTCTTAACTCATACTCTGGCCTACTAGCTGAGGTCTTAACTCTTACTCTGGCCTAATAGCTAAGGTCTTAGACTTGTACTCTGGCCTAATGGTTAAGGTCTTAACTCTTACTCTGGCCTAATAGCTAAGGTCTTAACTCTTACTATGGCCTAATAGCTAAGGTCTTCTGACTCGTACTATGGTCTACAGGTTAAGGTCTTAACTCTTACTCTGGCCTACTGGTTAAGGTCTTAACTCTTACTCTGGCCTAATAGCTAAGGTCTTAGACTCATACTCTGGCCTAATGGTTAAGGTCTTAACTCTTACTCTGGCCTAATAGCTAAGGTCTTTGACTCGTACTCTGGCCTAATGGTTAAGGTCTTAACTCTTACTCTGGCCTAATAGCTAAGGTCTTAGACTCATACTCTGGCCTAATGGTTAAGGTCTTAACTCTTACTCTGGCCTACTGGTTAATGTATTCACTCTTACTCTGGCCTAATAGCTAAGGTCTTAACTCTTAATCTGGCCTAATAGCTAAGGTCTTAACTCTTACTCTGGCCTAATGGTTAAGGTCTTAACTCTTACTCTGGCCTAATAGCTAAGGTCTTAGACACGTACTCTGGCCCAATGGTTAAGGTCTTAACTCTTACTCTGGCCTAATAGCTAAGGTCTTAGACTCATACTCTGGCCTAATGGTTAAGGTCTTAACTCTTACTCTGGCCTAATAGCTAAGGTCTTAACTCTTACTCTGGCATAATAGCTAAGGTCTTAGACTCGTACTCTGGCCTACAGGTTAAGGTCTTAACTCTTACTCTGTCCTAATGGTTAAGGTCTTAACTCTTACTCTGGCCTAATAGCTAAGGTCTTAGACTCGTACTCTGGCCTAATAGCTAAGGTCTTAGACTCGTACTCTGGCCTAATGGTTAAGGTCTTAACTCTTACTCTGGCCTACTGGCTAAGGTCTTAACTCTTACTCTGGCCTAATAGCTAAGGTCTTAACTCTTACTCTGGCCTAATAGCTAAGGTCTTAACTCTTACTCTGGCCTAATAGCTAAGGTCTGAGACTCGTACTATGGTCTACAGGTTAAGGTCTTAACTCTTACTCTGGCCTACTGGTTAAGGTCTTTACTCTTACTCTGGCCTAATAGCTAAGGTCTTAACTCTTACTCTGGCCTACTGGTTAAGGTCTTAACTTTTACTCTGGCCTACTGGTTAAGGTCTTAACTCTTACTCTGGCCTAATAGCTAAGGTCTTAGACTCGTACTCTGGCCTACTGGTTAAGGTCTTAACTCTTACTCTGGCCTAATAGCTAAGGTCTTAGACTCGTACTCTGGCCTACTGGCTAAGGTCTTAACTCTTACTCTGGCCTAATAGCTGAGGTCTTAACTCTTACACTGGCCTAATAGCTAAGGTCTTAGACTCATACTCTGGCCTAATGGTTAACGTCTTAACTCTTACTCTGGCCTAATAGCTAAGGTCTTAACTCTTACTCTGGCATAATAGCTAAGGTCTTAGACTCGTACTCTGGCCTACAGGTTAAGGTCTTAACTCTTACTCTGTCCTAATGGTTAAGGTCTTAACTCTTACTCTGGCCTAATACCTAAGGTCTTAACTCTTACTCTGGCCTAATAGCTAAGGTCTTAACTCTTACTCTGGCCTACTGGTTAAGGTCTTAACTCTTACTCTGGCCTACTGGTTAAGGTCTTAACTCTTACTCTGGCCTCATAGCTAAGATCTTAGACTCGTACTCTGGCCTACAGGTTAAGGTCTTAACTCTTACTCTGTCCTAATGGTTAAGGTCTTAACTCTTACTCTGGCCAAATAGCTAAGGTCTTAACTCTTACTCTGGCCTACTGGTTAAGGTCTTAACTTTTACTCTGGCCTACTGGTTAAGGTCTTAACTCTTACTCTGGCCTAATAGCTAAGGTCTTAGACTCGTACTCTGGCCTAGTGGTTAAGGTCTTAACTCTTACTCTGGCCTAATAGCTAAGGTCTTAGACTCATACTCTGGCCTACTGGCTAAGGTCTTAACTCATACTCTGGCCTACTAGCTGAGGTCTTAACTCTTACTCTGGCCTAATAGCTAAGGTCTTAGACTCGTACTCTGGCCTAATGGTTAAGGTCTTAACTCTTACTCTGGCCTAATAGCTAAGGTCTTAACTCTTACTCTGGCCTAATAGCTAACGTCTTAGACTCGTACTATGGTCTACAGGTTAAGGCCTTAACTCTTACTCTGGCCTACTGGTTAAGGTCTTAACTCTTACTCTGGCCTAATAGCTAAGGTCTTAGACTCATACTCTGGCCTAATGGTTAAGGTCTTAACTCTTACTCTGGCCTAATAGCTAAGGTCTTAGACTCGTACTCTGGCCTAATGGTTAAGGTCTTAACTCTTACTCTGGCCTAATAGCTAAGGTCTTAGACTCATACTCTGGCCTAATGGTTAAGGTCTTAACTCTTACTCTGGCCTACTGGTTAATGTATTAACTCTTACTCTGGCCTAATAGCTAAGGTCTTAACTCTTAATCTGGCCTAATAACTAAGGTCTTAACTCTTACTCTGGCCTACTGGTTAAGGTCTTAACTCTTACTCTGGCCTAATAGCTAAGGTCTTAGACACGTACTCTGGCCCAATGGTTAAGGTCTTAACTCTTACTCTGGCCTAATAGCTAAGGTCTTAACTCTTACTCTGGCATAATAGCTAAGGTCTTAGACTCGTACTCCGGCCTAATAGCTAAGGTCTTAGACTCGTACTCTGGCCTAATGATTAAGGTCTTAACTCTTACTCTGGCCTACTGGCTAAGGTCTTAACTCTTACTCTGGCCTAATAGCTAAGGTCTTAACTCTTACTCTGGCCTAATAGCTAAGGTCTGAGACTCGTACTATGGTCTACAGGTTAAGGTCTTAACTCTTACTCTGGCCTACTGGTTAAGGTCTTAACTCTTACTCTGGCCTCATAGCTAAGGTCTTAGACTCGTACTCTGGCCTACAGGTTAAGGTCTTAACTCTTACTCTGGCCTTATGGTTAAGGTCTTAACTCTTACTCTGGCCTAATAGCTAAGGTCTTAACTCTTACTCTGGCCTACTGGTTAAGGTCTTAACTTTTACTCTGGCCTACTGGTTAAGGTCTTAACTCTTACTCTGGCCTAATAGCTAAGGTCTTCGACTCGTACTATGGTCTACAGGTTAAGGTCTTAACTCTTACTCTGGCCTACTGGTTAAGGTCTTAACTCTTACTCTGGCCTAATAGCTAAGGTCTTAGACTCATACTCTGGCCTAATGGTTAAGGTCTTAACTCTTACTCTGGCCTAATAGCTAAGGTCTTTGACTCGTTCTCTGGCCTAATGGTTAAGGTCTTAACTCTTACTCTGGCCTAATTGCTAAGGTCTTAGACTCATACTCTAGCCTAATGGTTAAGGTCTTAACTCTTACTCTGGCCTACTGGTTAATGTATTAACTCTTACTCTGGCCTAATAGCTAAGGTCTTAACTCTTAATCTGGCCTAATAGCTAAGGTCTTAACTCTTACTCTGGCCTACTGGTTAAGGTCTTAACTCTTACTCTGGCCTAATAGCTAAGGTCTTAGACACGTACTCTGGCCCAATGGTTAAGGTCTTAACTCTTACTCTGGCCTAATAGCTAAGGTCTTAGACTTGTACTCTGGCCTAATGGTTAAGGTCTTAACTCTTACTCTGGCCTAATAGCTAAGGTCTTAACTCTTACTCTGGCATAATAGCTAAGGTCTTCGACTCGTACTCTGGCCTACGGGTTAAGGTCTTAACTCTTACTCTGTCCTAATGGTTAAGGTCTTAACTCTTACTCTGGCCTAATAGCTAAGGTCTTAGACTCGTACTCTGGCCTAATAGCTAAGGTCTTAGACTCGTACTCTGGCCTAATGGTTAAGGTCTTAACTCTTACTCTGGCCTACTGGCTAAGGTCTTAACTCTTACTCTGGCCTAATAGCTAAGGTCTTAACTCTTACTCTGGCCTAATAGCTAAGGTCTTAACTCTTACTCTGGCCTAATAGCTAAGGTCTGAGACTCGTACTATGGTCTACAGGTTAAGGTCTTAACTCTTAATCTGGCCTACTGGTTAAGGTCTTAACTCTTACTCTGGCCTCATAGCTAAGGTCTTAGACTCATACTCTGGCCTACAGGTTAAGGTCTTAACTCTTACTCTGGCCTTATGGTTAAGGTCTTAACTCTTACTCTGGCCTAATAGCTAAGGTCTTAACTCTTACTCTGGCCTACTGGTTAAGGTCTTAACTTTTACTCTGGCCTACTGGTTAAGGTCTTAACTCTTACTCTGGCCTAATTGCTAAGGTCTTAGACTCGTACTCTGGCCTACTGGTTAAGGTCTTAACTCTTACTCTGGCCTAATAGCTAAGGTCTTAGACTCGTACTCTGGCCTACTGGCTAAGGTCTTAACTCTTACTCTGGCCTAATAGCTGAGGTCTTAACTCTTACACTGGCCTAATAGCTAAGGTCTTAGACTCGTACTCTGGCCTAATGGTTAATGTCTTAACTCTTACTCTGGCCTAATAGCTAAGGTCTTAACTCTTACTCTGGCATAATAGCTAAGGTCTTAACTCTTACTCTGGACTACTGGTTAAGGTCTTAACTCTTACTCTGGCCTAATAGCTAAGGTCTTAGACTCGTACTATGGCCTACAGGGTAAGGTCTTAACTCTTACTCTGGCCTACTGGTTAAGGTCTTAACTCTTACTCTGGCCTACTGGTTAAGGTCTTAACTCTTACTCTGGCCTCATAGCTAAGGTCTTAGACTCGTACTCTGGCCTACAGGTTAAGGTCTTAACTCTTACTCTGTCCTAATGGTTAAGGTCTTAACTCTTACTCTGGCCAAATAGCTAAGGTCTTAACTCTTACTCTGGCCTACTGGTTAAGGTCTTAACTTTTACTCTGGCCTACTGGTTAAGGTCTTAACTCTTACTCTGGCCTAATAGCTAAGGTCTTAGACTCGTACTCTGGCCTAGTGGTTAAGGTCTTAACTCTTACTCTGGCCTAATAGCTAAGGTCTTAGACTCATACTCTGGCCTACTGGCTAAGGTCTTAACTCATACTCTGGCCTACTAGCTGAGGTCTTAACTCTTACTCTGGCCTAATAGCTAAGGTATTAGACTCGTACTCTGGCCTAATGGTTAAGGTCTTAACTCTTACTCTGGCCTAATAGCTAAGGTCTTAACTCTTACTCTGGCCTAATAGCTAAGGTCTTAGACTCGTACTATGGTCTACAGGTTAAGGTCTTAACTCTTACTCTGGCCTACTGGTTAAGGTCTTAACTCTTACTCTGGCCTAATAGCTAAGGTCTTAGACTCATACTCTGGCCTAATGGTTAAGGTCTTAACTCTTACTCTGGCCTAATAGCTAAGGTCTTAGACTCGTACTCTGGCCTAATGGTTAAGGTCTTAACTCTTACTCTGGCCTAATAGCTAAGGTCTTAGACTCATACTCTGGCCTAATGGTTAAGGTCTTAACTCTTACTCTGGCCTACTGGTTAATGTATTAACTCTTACTCTGGCCTAATAGCTAAGGTCTTAACTCTTAATCTGGCCTAATAACTAAGGTCTTAACTCTTACTCTGGCCTACTGGTTAAGGTCTTAACTCTTACTCTGGCCTAATAGCTAAGGTCTTAGACACGTACTCTGGCCCAATGGTTAAGGTCTTAACTCTCACTCTGGCCTAATAGCTAAGGTCTTAGACTCGTACTCTGGCCTAATGGTTAAGGTCTTAACTCTTACTCTGGCCTAATAGCTAAGGTCTTAACTCTTACTCTGGCATAATAGCTAAGGTCTTAGACTCGTACTCTGGCCTACAGGTTAAGGTCTTAACTCTTACTCTGTCCTAATGGTTAAGGTCTTAACTCTTACTCTGGCCTAATAGCTAAGGTCTTAGACTCGTACTCTGGCCTAATAGCTAAAGTCTTAGACTCGTACTCTGGCCTAATGGTTAAGGTCTTAACTCTTACTCTGGCCTAATAGCTAAGGTCTTAGACTCATACTCTGGCCTAATGGTTAAGGTCTTAACTCTTACTCTGGCCTACTGGTTAATGTATTAACTCTTACTCTGGCCTAATAGCTAAGGTCTTAACTCTTAATCTGGCCTAATAACTAAGGTCTTAACTCTTACTCTGGCCTACTGGTTAAGGTCTTAACTCTTACTCTGGCCTAATAGCTAAGGTCTTAGACACGTACTCTGGCCCAATGGTTAAGGTCTTAACTCTTACTCTGGCCTAATAGCTAAGGTCTTAGACTCGTACTCTGGCCTAATGGTTAAGGTCTTAACTCTTACTCTGGCCTAATAGCTAAGGTCTTAACTCTTACTCTGGCATAATAGCTAAGGTCTTAGACTCGTACTCTGGCCTACAGGTTAAGGTCTTAACTCTTACTCTGTCCTAATGGTTAAGGTCTTAACTCTTACTCTGGCCTAATAGCTAAGGTCTTAGACTCGTACTCTGGCCTAATAGCTAAGGTCTTAGACTCGTACTCTGGCCTAATGGTTAAGGTCTTAACTCTTACTCTGGCCTACTGGCTAAGGTCTTAACTCTTACTCTGGCCTAATAGCTAAGGTCTTAACTCTTACTCTGGCCTAATAGCTAAGGTCTTAACTCTTACTCTGGCCTAATAGCTAAGGTCTGAGACTCGTACTATGGTCTACAGGTTAAGGTCTTAACTCTTACTCTGGCCTACTGGTTAAGGTCTTAACTCTTACTCTGGCCTACTAGCTAAGGTCTTAACTCTTACTCTGGCCTACTGGTTAAGGTCTTAACTTTTACTCTGGCCTACTGGTTAAGGTCTTAACTCTTACTCTGGCCTAATAGCTAAGGTCTTAGACTCGTACTCTGGCCTACTGGTTAAGGTCTTAACTCTTACTTTGGCCTAATAGCTAAGGTCTTAGACTCGTACTCTGGCCTACTGGCTAAGGTCTTAACTCTTACTCTGGCCTAATAGCTGAGGTCTTAACTCTTACACTGGCCTAATAGCTAAGGTCTTAGACTCATACTCTGGCCTAATGGTTAATGTCTTAACTCTTACTCTGGCCTAATAGCTAAGGTCTTAACTCTTACTCTGGCATAATAGCTAAGGTCTTAGACTCGTACTCTGGCCTACAGGTTAAGGTCTTAACTCTTACTCTGTCCTAATGGTTAAGGTCTTAACTCTTACTCTGGCCTAATACCTAAGGTCTTAACTCTTACTCTGGCCTAATAGCTAAGGTCTTAACTCTTACTCTGGCCTACTGGTTAAGGTCTTAACTCTTACTCTGGCCTACTGGTTAAGGTCTTAACTCTTACTCTGGCCTCATAGCTAAGATCTTAGACTCGTACTCTGGCCTACAGGTTAAGGTCTTAACTCTTACTCTGTCCTAATGGTTAAGGTCTTAACTCTTACTCTGGCCAAATAGCTAAGGTCTTAACTCTTACTCTGGCCTACTGGTTAAGGTCTTAACTTTTACTCTGGCCTACTGGTTAAGGTCTTAACTCTTACTCTGGCCTAATAGCTAAGGTCTTAGACTCGTACTCTGGCCTAGTGGTTAAGGTCTTAACTCTTACTCTGGCCTAATAGCTAAGGTCTTAGACTCATACTCTGGCCTACTGGCTAAGGTCTTAACTCATACTCTGGCCTACTAGCTGAGGTCTTAACTCTTACTCTGGCCTAATAGCTAAGGTCTTAGACTCGTACTCTGGCCTAATGGTTAAGGTCTTAACTCTTACTCTGGCCTAATAGCTAAGGTCTTAACTCTTACTCTGGCCTAATAGCTAACGTCTTAGACTCGTACTATGGTCTACAGGTTAAGGTCTTAACTCTTACTCTGGCCTACTGGTTAAGGTCTTAACTCTTACTCTGGCCTAATAGCTAAGGTCTTAGACTCATACTCTGGCCTAATGGTTAAGGTCTTAACTCTTACTCTGGCCTAATAGCTAAGGTCTTAGACTCGTACTCTGGCCTAATGGTTAAGGTCTTAACTCTTACTCTGGCCTAATAGCTAAGGTCTTAGACTCATACTCTGGCCTAATGGTTAAGGTCTTAACTCTTACTCTGGCCTACTGGTTAATGTATTAACTCTTACTCTGGCCTAATAGCTAAGGTCTTAACTCTTAATCTGGCCTAATAACTAAGGTCTTAACTCTTACTCTGGCCTACTGGTTAAGGTCTTAACTCTTACTCTGGCCTAATAGCTAAGGTCTTAGACACGTACTCTGGCCCAATGGTTAAGGTCTTAACTCTTACTCTGGCCTAATAGCTAAGGTCTTAACTCTTACTCTGGCATAATAGCTAAGGTCTTAGAATCGTACTCTGGCCTACAGGTTAAGGTCTTAACTCTTACTCTGTCCTAATGGTTAAGGTCTTAACTCTTACTCTGGCCTAATAGCTAAGGTCTTAGACTCGTACTCTGGCCTAATAGCTAAGGTCTTAGACTCGTACTCTGGCCTAATGGTTAAGGTCTTAACTCTTACTCTGGCCTACTGGCTAAGGTCTTAACTCTTACTCTGGCCTAATAGCTAAGGTCTTAACTCTTACTCTGGCCTAATAGCTAAGGTCTGAGACTCGTACTATGGTCTACAGGTTAAGGTCTTAACTCTTACTCTGGCCTACTGGTTAAGGTCTTAACTCTTACTCTGGCCTCATAGCTAAGGTCTTAGACTCGTACTCTGGCCTACAGGTTAAGGTCTTAACTCTTACTCTGGCCTTATGGTTAAGGTCTTAACTCTTACTCTGGCCTAATAGCTAAGGTCTTAACTCTTACTCTGGCCTACTGGTTAAGGTCTTAACTTTTACTCTGGCCTACTGGTTAAGGTCTTAACTCTTACTCTGGCCTAATAGCTAAGGTCTTAACTCTGACTCTGGCCTAATAGCTAAGGTCTTCGACTCGTACTATGGTCTACAGGTTAAGGTCTTAACTCTTACTCTGGCCTACTGGTTAAGGTCTTAACTCTTACTCTGGCCTAATAGCTAAGGTCTTAGACTCATACTCTGGCCTAATGGTTAAGGTCTTAACTCTTACTCTGGCCTAATAGCTAAGGTCTTTGACTCGTACTCTGGCCTAATGGTTAAGGTCTTAACTCTTACTCTGGCCTAATTGCTAAGGTCTTAGACTCATACTCTAGCCTAATGGTTAAGGTCTTAACTCTTACTCTGGCCTACTGGTTAATGTATTAACTCTTACTCTGGCCTAATAGCTAAGGTCTTAACTCTTAATCTGGCCTAATAGCTAAGGTCTTAACTCTTACTCTGGCCTAATGGTTAAGGTCTTAACTCTTACTCTGGCCTAATAGCTAAGGTCTTAGACTCATACTCTGGCGTAATGGTTAAGGTCTTAACTCTTACTCTGGCCTACTGGTTAATGTATTAACTCTTACTCTGGCCTAATAGCTAAGGTCTTAACTCTTAATCTGGCCTAATAACTAAGGTCTTAACTCTTACTCTGGCCTACTGGTTAAGGTCTTAACTCTTACTCTGGCCTAATAGCTAAGGTCTTAGACACGTACTCTGGCCCAATGGTTAAGGTCTTAACTCTTACTCTGGCATAATAGCTAAGGTCTTAACTCTTACTCTGGCATAATAGCTAAGGTCTTAGAATCGTACTCTGGCCTACAGGTTAAGGTCTTAACTCTTACTCTGTCCTAATGGTTAAGGTCTTAACTCTTACTCTGGCCTAATAGCTAAGGTCTTAGACTCGTACTCTGGCCTAATAGCTAAGGTCTTAGACTCGTACTCTGGCCTAATGGTTAAGGTCTTAACTCTTACTCTGGCCTACTGGCTAAGGTCTTAACTCTTACTCTGGCCTAATAGCTAAGGTCTTAACTCTTACTCTGGCCTAATAGCTAAGGTCTGAGACTCGTACTATGGTCTACAGGTTAAGGTCTTAACTCTTACTCTGGCCTACTGGTTAAGGTCTTAACTCTTACTCTGGCCTCATAGCTAAGGTCTTAGACTCGTACTCTGGCCTACAGGTTAAGGTCTTAACTCTTACTCTGGCCTTATGGTTAAGGTCTTAACTCTTACTCTGGCCTAATAGCTAAGGTCTTAACTCTTACTCTGGCCTACTGGTTAAGGTCTTAACTTTTACTCTGGCCTACTGGTTAAGGTCTTAACTCTTACTCTGGCCTAATAGCTAAGGTCTTAACTCTGACTCTGGCCTAATAGCTAAGGTCTTCGACTCGTACTATGGTCTACAGGTTAAGGTCTTAACTCTTACTCTGGCCTACTGGTTAAGGTCTTAACTCTTACTCTGGCCTAATAGCTAAGGTCTTAACTCTTACTCTGGCCTAATAGCTAAGGTCTTTGACTCGTACTCTGGCCTAATGGTTAAGGTCTTAACTCTTACTCTGGCCTAATTGCTAAGGTCTTAGACTCATACTCTAGCCTAATGGTTAAGGTCTTAACTCTTACTCTGGCCTACTGGTTAATGTATTAACTCTTACTCTGGCCTAATAGCTAAGGTCTTAACTCTTAATCTGGCCTAATAGCTAAGGTCTTAACTCTTACTCTGGCCTACTGGTTAAGGTCTTAACTCTTACTCTGGCCTAATAGCTAAGGTCTTAGACACGTACTCTGGCCCAATGGTTAAGGTCTTAACTCTTACTCTGGCCTAATAGCTAAGGTCTTAGACTCGTACTCTGGCCTAATGGTTAAGGTCTCTAAGGTCTTAACTCTTACTCTGGCATAATAGCTAAGGTCTTAGACTCGTACTCTGGCCTACGGGTTAAGGTCTTAACTCTTACTCTGTCCTAATGGTTAAGGTCTTAACTCTTACTCTGGCCTAATAGCTAAGGTCTTAGACTCGTACTCTGGCCTAATAGCTAAGGTCTTAGACTCGTACTCTGGCCTAATGGTTAAGGTCTTAACTCTTACTCTGGCCTACTGGCTAAGGTCTTAACTCTTACTCTGGCCTAATAGCTAAGGTCTTAACTCTTACTCTGGCCTAATAGCTAAGGTCTTAACTCTTACTCTGGCCTAATAGCTAAGGTCTGAGACTCGTACTATGGTCTACAGGTTAAGGTCTTAACTCTTTCTCTGGCCTACTGGTTAAGGTCTTAACTCTTACTCTGGCCTCATAGCTAAGGTCTTAGACTCATACTCTGGCCTACAGGTTAAGGTCTTAACTCTTACTCTGGCCTTATGGTTAAGGTCTTAACTCTTACTCTGGCCTAATAGCTAAGGTCTTAACTCTTACTCTGGCCTACTGGTTAAGGTCTTAACTTTTACTCTGGCCTACTGGTTAAGGTCTTAACTCTTACTCTGGCCTAATTGCTAAGGTCTTAGACTCGTACTCTGGCCTACTGGTTAAGGTCTTAACTCTTACTCTGGCCTAATAGCTAAGGTCTTAGACTCGTACTCTGGCCTACTGGCTAAGGTCTTAACTCTTACTCTGGCCTAATAGCTGAGGTCTTAACTCTTACACTGGCCTAATAGCTAAGGTCTTAGACTTGTACTCTGGCCTAATGGTTAATGTCTTAACTCTTACTCTGGCCTAATAGCTAAGGTCTTAACTCTTACTCTGGCATAATAGCTAAGGTCTTAACTCTTACTCTGGACTACTGGTTAAGGTCTTAACTCTTACTCTGGCCTAATAGCTAAGGTCTTAGACTCGTACTATGGCCTACAGGTTAAGGTCTTAACTCTTACTCTGGCCTACTGGTTAAGGTCTTAACTCTTACTCTGGCCTACTGGTTAAGGTCTTAACTCTTACTCTGGCCTCATAGCTAAGGTCTTAGACTCGTACTCTGGCCTACAGGTTAAGGTCTTAACTCTTACTCTGTCCTAATGGTTAAGGTCTTAACTCTTACTCTGGCCAAATAGCTAAGGTCTTAACTCTTACTCTGGCCTACTGGTTAAGGTCTTAACTTTTACTCTGGCCTACTGGTTAAGGTCTTAACTCTTACTCTGGCCTAATAGCTAAGGTCTTAGACTCGTACTCTGGCCTAGTGGTTAAGGTCTTAACTCTTACTCTGGCCTAATAGCTAAGGTCTTAGACTCATACTCTGGCCTACTGGCTAAGGTCTTAACTCATACTCTGGCCTACTAGCTGAGGTCTTAACTCTTACTCTGGCCTAATAGCTAAGGTATTAGACTCGTACTCTGGCCTAATGGTTAAGGTCTTAACTCTTACTCTGGCCTAATAGCTAAGGTCTTAACTCTTACTCTGGCCTAATAGCTAAGGTCTTAGACTCGTACTATGGTCTACAGGTTAAGGTCTTAACTCTTACTCTGGCCTACTGGTTAAGGTCTTAACTCTTACTCTGGCCTAATAGCTAAGGTCTTAGACTCATACTCTGGCCTAATGGTTAAGGTCTTAACTCTTACTCTGGCCTAATAGCTAAGGTCTTAGACTCGTACTCTGGCCTAATGGTTAAGGTCTTAACTCTTACTCTGGCCTAATAGCTAAGGTCTTAGACTCATACTCTGGCCTAATGGTTAAGGTCTTAACTCTTACTCTGGCCTACTGGTTAATGTATTAACTCTTACTCTGGCCTAATAGCTAAGGTCTTAACTCTTAATCTGGCCTAATAACTAAGGTCTTAACTCTTACTCTGGCCTACTGGTTAAGGTCTTAACTCTTACTCTGGCCTAATAGCTAAGGTCTTAGACACGTACTCTGGCCCAATGGTTAAGGTCTTAACTCTCACTCTGGCCTAATAGCTAAGGTCTTAGACTCGTACTCTGGCCTAATGGTTAAGGTCTTAACTCTTACTCTGGCCTAATAGCTAAGGTCTTAACTCTTACTCTGGCATAATAGCTAAGGTCTTAGACTCGTACTCTGGCCTACAGGTTAAGGTCTTAACTCTTACTCTGTCCTAATGGTTAAGGTCTTAACTCTTACTCTGGCCTAATAGCTAAGGTCTTAGACTCGTACTCTGGCCTAATAGCTAAAGTCTTAGACTCGTACTCTGGCCTAATGGTTAAGGTCTTAACTCTTACTCTGGCCTAATAGCTAAGGTCTTAGACTCATACTCTGGCCTAATGGTTAAGGTCTTAACTCTTACTCTGGCCTACTGGTTAATGTATTAACTCTTACTCTGGCCTAATAGCTAAGGTCTTAACTCTTAATCTGGCCTAATAACTAAGGTCTTAACTCTTACTCTGGCCTACTGGTTAAGGTCTTAACTCTTACTCTGGCCTAATAGCTAAGGTCTTAGACACGTACTCTGGCCCAATGGTTAAGGTCTTAACTCTTACTCTGGCCTAATAGCTAAGGTCTTAGACTCGTACTCTGGCCTAATGGTTAAGGTCTTAACTCTTACTCTGGCCTAATAGCTAAGGTCTTAACTCTTACTCTGGCATAATAGCTAAGGTCTTAGACTCGTACTCTGGCCTACAGGTTAAGGTCTTAACTCTTACTCTGTCCTAATGGTTAAGGTCTTAACTCTTACTCTGGCCTAATAGCTAAGGTCTTAGACTCGTACTCTGGCCTAATAGCTAAGGTCTTAGACTCGTACTCTGGCCTAATGGTTAAGGTCTTAACTCTTACTCTGGCCTACTGGCTAAGGTCTTAACTCTTACTCTGGCCTAATAGCTAAGGTCTTAACTCTTACTCTGGCCTAATAGCTAAGGTCTTAACTCTTACTCTGGCCTAATAGCTAAGGTCTGAGACTCGTACTATGGTCTACAGGTTAAGGTCTTAACTCTTACTCTGGCCTACTGGTTAAGGTCTTAACTCTTACTCTGGCCTCATAGCTAAGGTCTTAGACTCGTACTCTGGCCTACAGGTTAAGGTCTTAACTCTTACTCTGGCCTTATGGTTAAGGTCTTAACTCTTACTCTGGCCTAATAGCTAAGGTCTTAACTCTTACTCTGGCCTACTGGTTAAGGTCTTAACTTTTACTCTGGCCTACTGGTTAAGGTCTTAACTCTTACTCTGGCCTAATAGCTAAGGTCTTAGACTCGTACTCTGGCCTACTGGTTAAGGTCTTAACTCTTACTCTGGCCTAATACCTAAGGTCTTAGACTCGTACTCTGGCCTACTGGCTAAGGTCTTAACTCTTACTCTGGCCTAATAGCTGAGGTCTTAACTCTTACTCTGGCCTAATAGCTAAGGTCTTAGACTCGTACTCTGGCCTAATGGTTAAGGTCTTAACTCTTACTCTGGCCTAATAGCTAAGGTCTTAACTCTTACTCTGGCCTAATAGCTAAGGTCTGAGACTCGTACTATGGTCTACAGGTTAAGGTCTTAACTCTTACTCTGGCCTACAGGTTAACGTCTTAACTCTTACTCTGGCCTACTGGTTAAGGTCTTAACTTTTACTCTTGCCTAATAGCTAAGGTCTTAGACTCATACTCTGGCCTGATGGTTAAGGTCTTAACTCTTACTCTGGCCTAATAGCTAAGGTCTTAACTCTTACTCTGGCCTAATGGTTAAGGTCTTAACTCTTACTCTGGCCTAATGGCTAAGGTCTTAACTCTTACTCTGGCCTAATAGCTGATGTCTTAGACTCGTTCTCTGGCCTAATGGTTAAGGTCTTAACTCTTACTCTGGCCTAATAGCTAAGGTCTTAACTCTTACTCTGGCCTAATAGCTAAGGTCTTAGACTCGTACTGTGGCCTACAGGTTAAGGTCTTAACTCTTACTCTGGCCTACTGGTTAAGGTCTTAACTCTTACTCTGACCTACTGGTTAAGGTCTTAAGTCTTACTCTGGCCTAATAGCTAAGGTCTTAAACTCGTACTATGGCCTACAGGTTAAGATCTTAACTCTTACTCTGGCCTACTGGTTAAGGTCTTAAATCTTACTCTGGCCTAATAGCTAAGGTCTTAGACTCGTACTATGGCCTGCTGGTTAAGGTCTTAACTCTTACTCTGGCCTAATAGCTAAGGTCTTAACTCTTACTCTGGCCTAATAGCTAAGGTCTTAACTCTTACTCTGGCCCACTGGTTAAGGTCTTAACTCTTACTCAGGCCTAATAGCTAAGGTCTTAGACTCATACTCTGGCCTACTGGCTAAGGTCTTAACTCATACTCTGGCCTACTAGCTGAGGTCTTAACTCTTACTCTGGCCTAATAGCTAAGGTCTTAGACTCGTACTCTGGCCTAATGGTTAAGGTCTTAACTCTTACTCTGGCCTAATAGCTAAGGTCTTAACTCTTACTCTGGCCTAATAGCTAAGGTCTTCGACTCGTACTATGGTCTACAGGTTAAGGTCTTAACTCTTACTCTGTCCTAATGGTTAAGGTCTTAACTCTTACTCTGGCCTAATAGCTAAGGTCTTAGACTCGTACTCTGGCCTAATAGCTAAGGTCTTAGACTCGTACTCTGGCCTAATGGTTAAGGTCTTAACTCTTACTCTGGCCTACTGGCTAAGGTCTTAACTCTTACTCTGGCCTAATAGCTAAGGTCTTAACTCTTACTCTGGCCTAATAGCTAAGGTCTGAGACTCGTACTATGGTCTACAGGTTAAGGTCTTAACTCTTACTCTGGCCTACTGGTTAAGGTCTTAACTCTTACTCTGGCCTCATAGCTAAGGTCTTAGACTCGTACTCTGGCCTACAGGTTAAGGTCTTAACTCTTACTCTGGCCTTATGGTTAAGGTCTTAACTCTTACTCTGGCCTAATAGCTAAGGTCTTAACTCTTACTCTGGCCTACTGGTTAAGGTCTTAACTTTTACTCTGGCCTACTGGTTAAGGTCTTAACTCTTACTCTGGCCTAATAGCTAAGGTCTTAACTCTGACTCTGGCCTAATAGCTAAGGTCTTCGACTCGTACTATGGTCTACAGGTTAAGGTCTTAACTCTTACTCTGGCCTACTGGTTAAGGTCTTAACTCTTACTCTGGCCTAATAGCTAAGGTCTTAACTCTTACTCTGGCCTAATAGCTAAGGTCTTTGACTCGTACTCTGGCCTAATGGTTAAGGTCTTAACTCTTACTCTGGCCTAATTGCTAAGGTCTTAGACTCATACTCTAGCCTAATGGTTAAGGTCTTAACTCTTACTCTGGCCTACTGGTTAATGTATTAACTCTTACTCTGGCCTAATAGCTAAGGTCTTAACTCTTAATCTGGCCTAATAGCTAAGGTCTTAACTCTTACTCTGGCCTACTGGTTAAGGTCTTAACTCTTACTCTGGCCTAATAGCTAAGGTCTTAGACACGTACTCTGGCCCAATGGTTAAGGTCTTAACTCTTACTCTGGCCTAATAGCTAAGGTCTTAGACTCGTACTCTGGCCTAATGGTTAAGGTCTCTAAGGTCTTAACTCTTACTCTGGCATAATAGCTAAGGTCTTAGACTCGTACTCTGGCCTACGGGTTAAGGTCTTAACTCTTACTCTGTCCTAATGGTTAAGGTCTTAACTCTTACTCTGGCCTAATAGCTAAGGTCTTAGACTCGTACTCTGGCCTAATAGCTAAGGTCTTAGACTCGTACTCTGGCCTAATGGTTAAGGTCTTAACTCTTACTCTGGCCTACTGGCTAAGGTCTTAACTCTTACTCTGGCCTAATAGCTAAGGTCTTAACTCTTACTCTGGCCTAATAGCTAAGGTCTTAACTCTTACTCTGGCCTAATAGCTAAGGTCTGAGACTCGTACTATGGTCTACAGGTTAAGGTCTTAACTCTTACTCTGGCCTACTGGTTAAGGTCTTAACTCTTACTCTGGCCTCATAGCTAAGGTCTTAGACTCATACTCTGGCCTACAGGTTAAGGTCTTAACTCTTACTCTGGCCTTATGGTTAAGGTCTTAACTCTTACTCTGGCCTAATAGCTAAGGTCTTAACTCTTACTCTGGCCTACTGGTTAAGGTCTTAACTTTTACTCTGGCCTACTGGTTAAGGTCTTAACTCTTACTCTGGCCTAATTGCTAAGGTCTTAGACTCGTACTCTGGCCTACTGGTTAAGGTCTTAACTCTTACTCTGGCCTAATAGCTAAGGTCTTAGACTCGTACTCTGGCCTACTGGCTAAGGTCTTAACTCTTACTCTGGCCTAATAGCTGAGGTCTTAACTCTTACACTGGCCTAATAGCTAAGGTCTTAGACTCGTACTCTGGCCTAATGGTTAATGTCTTAACTCTTACTCTGGCCTAATAGCTAAGGTCTTAACTCTTACTCTGGCATAATAGCTAAGGTCTTAACTCTTACTCTGGACTACTGGTTAAGGTCTTAACTCTTACTCTGGCCTAATAGCTAAGGTCTTAGACTCGTACTATGGCCTACAGGTTAAGGTCTTAACTCTTACTCTGGCCTACTGGTTAAGGTCTTAACTCTTACTCTGGCCTACTGGTTAAGGTCTTAACTCTTACTCTGGCCTCATAGCTAAGGTCTTAGACTCGTACTCTGGCCTACAGGTTAAGGTCTTAACTCTTACTCTGTCCTAATGGTTAAGGTCTTAACTCTTACTCTGGCCAAATAGCTAAGGTCTTAACTCTTACTCTGGCCTACTGGTTAAGGTCTTAACTTTTACTCTGGCCTACTGGTTAAGGTCTTAACTCTTACTCTGGCCTAATAGCTAAGGTCTTAGACTCGTACTCTGGCCTAGTGGTTAAGGTCTTAACTCTTACTCTGGCCTAATAGCTAAGGTCTTAGACTCATACTCTGGCCTACTGGCTAAGGTCTTAACTCATACTCTGGCCTACTAGCTGAGGTCTTAACTCTTACTCTGGCCTAATAGCTAAGGTATTAGACTCGTACTCTGGCCTAATGGTTAAGGTCTTAACTCTTACTCTGGCCTAATAGCTAAGGTCTTAACTCTTACTCTGGCCTAATAGCTAAGGTCTTAGACTCGTACTATGGTCTACAGGTTAAGGTCTTAACTCTTACTCTGGCCTACTGGTTAAGGTCTTAACTCTTACTCTGGCCTAATAGCTAAGGTCTTAGACTCATACTCTGGCCTAATGGTTAAGGTCTTAACTCTTACTCTGGCCTAATAGCTAAGGTCTTAGACTCGTACTCTGGCCTAATGGTTAAGGTCTTAACTCTTACTCTGGCCTAATAGCTAAGGTCTTAGACTCATACTCTGGCCTAATGGTTAAGGTCTTAACTCTTACTCTGGCCTACTGGTTAATGTATTAACTCTTACTCTGGCCTAATAGCTAAGGTCTTAACTCTTAATCTGGCCTAATAACTAAGGTCTTAACTCTTACTCTGGCCTACTGGTTAAGGTCTTAACTCTTACTCTGGCCTAATAGCTAAGGTCTTAGACACGTACTCTGGCCCAATGGTTAAGGTCTTAACTCTCACTCTGGCCTAATAGCTAAGGTCTTAGACTCGTACTCTGGCCTAATGGTTAAGGTCTTAACTCTTACTCTGGCCTAATAGCTAAGGTCTTAACTCTTACTCTGGCATAATAGCTAAGGTCTTAGACTCGTACTCTGGCCTACAGGTTAAGGTCTTAACTCTTACTCTGTCCTAATGGTTAAGGTCTTAACTCTTACTCTGGCCTAATAGCTAAGGTCTTAGACTCGTACTCTGGCCTAATAGCTAAAGTCTTAGACTCGTACTCTGGCCTAATGGTTAAGGTCTTAACTCTTACTCTGGCCTAATAGCTAAGGTCTTAGACTCATACTCTGGCCTAATGGTTAAGGTCTTAACTCTTACTCTGGCCTACTGGTTAATGTATTAACTCTTACTTTGGCCTAATAGCTAAGGTCTTAACTCTTAATCTGGCCTAAAAACTAAGGTCTTAACTCTTACTCTGGCCTACTGGTTAAGGTCTTAACTCTTACTCTGGCCTAATAGCTAAGGTCTTAGACACGTACTCTGGCCCAATGGTTAAGGTCTTAACTCTTACTCTGGCCTAATAGCTAAGGTCTTAGACTCGTACTCTGGCCTAATGGTTAAGGTCTTAACTCTTACTCTGGCCTAATAGCTAAGGTCTTAACTCTTACTCTGGCATAATAGCTAAGGTCTTAGACTCGTACTCTGGCCTACAGGTTAAGGTCTTAACTCTTACTCTGTCCTAATGGTTAAGGTCTTAACTCTTACTCTGGCCTAATAGCTAAGGTCTTAGACTCGTACTCTGGCCTAATAGCTAAGGTCTTAGACTCGTACTCTGGCCTAATGGTTAAGGTCTTAACTCTTACTCTGGCCTACTGGCTAAGGTCTTAACTCTTACTCTGGCCTAATAGCTAAGGTCTTAACTCTTACTCTGGCCTAATAGCTAAGGTCTTAACTCTTACTCTGGCCTAATAGCTAAGGTCTGAGACTCGTACTATGGTCTACAGGTTAAGGTCTTAACTCTTACTCTGGCCTACTGGTTAAGGTCTTAACTCGTACTCTGGCCTCATAGCTAAGGTCTTAGACTCGTACTCTGGCCTACAGGTTAAGGTCTTAACTCTTACTCTGGCCTTATGGTTAAGGTCTTAACTCTTACTCTGGCCTAATAGCTAAGGTCTTAACTCTTACTCTGGCCTACTGGTTAAGGTCTTAACTTTTACTCTGGCCTACTGGTTAAGGTCTTAACTCTTACTCTGGCCTAATAGCTAAGGTCTTAGACTCGTACTCTGGCCTACTGGTTAAGGTCTTAACTCTTACTCTGGCCTAATACCTAAGGTCTTAGACTCGTACTCTGGCCTACTGGCTAAGGTCTTAACTCTTACTCTGGCCTAATAGCTGAGGTCTTAACTCTTACTCTGGCCTAATAGCTAAGGTCTTAGACTCGTACTCTGGCCTAATGGTTAAGGTCTTAACTCTTACTCTGGCCTAATAGCTAAGGTCTTAACTCTTACTCTGGCCTAATAGCTAAGGTCTGAGACTCGTACTATGGTCTACAGGTTAAGGTCTTAACTCTTACTCTGGCCTACAGGTTAACGTCTTAACTCTTACTCTGGCCTACTGGTTAAGGTCTTAACTTTTACTCTTGCCTAATAGCTAAGGTCTTAGACTCATACTCTGGCCTGATGGTTAAGGTCTTAACTCTTACTCTGGCCTAATAGCTAAGGTCTTAACTCTTACTCTGGCCTAATGGTTAAGGTCTTAACTCTTACTCTGGCCTAATGGCTAAGGTCTTAACTCTTACTCTGGCCTAATAGCTGATGTCTTAGACTCGTTCTCTGGCCTAATGGTTAAGGTCTTAACTCTTACTCTGGCCTAATAGCTAAGGTCTTAACTCTTACTCTGGCCTAATAGCTAAGGTCTTAGACTCGTACTGTGGCCTACAGGTTAAGGTCTTAACTCTTACTCTGGCCTACTGGTTAAGGTCTTAACTCTTACTCTGACCTACTGGTTAAGGTCTTAAGTCTTACTCTGGCCTAATAGCTAAGGTCTTAAACTCGTACTATGGCCTACAGGTTAAGATCTTAACTCTTACTCTGGCCTACTGGTTAAGGTCTTAAATCTTACTCTGGCCTAATAGCTAAGGTCTTAGACTCGTACTATGGCCTGCTGGTTAAGGTCTTAACTCTTACTCTGGCCTAATAGCTAAGGTCTTAACTCTTACTCTGGCCTAATAGCTAAGGTCTTAACTCTTACTCTGGCCCACTGGTTAAGGTCTTAACTCTTACTCAGGCCTAATAGCTAAGGTCTTAGACTCATACTCTGGCCTACTGGCTAAGGTCCTAACTCATACTCTGGCCTACTAGCTGAGGTCTTAACTCTTACTCTGGCCTAATAGCTAAGGTCTTAGACTCGTACTCTGGCCTAATGGTTGAGGTCTTAACTCTTACTCTGGCCTAATAGCTAAGGTCTTAACTCTTACTCTGGCCTAATAGCTAAGGTCTTCGACTCGTACTATGGTCTACAGGTTAAGGTCTTAACTCTTACTCTGGTCTACTGGTTAAGGTCTTAACTCTTACTCTGGCCTAATAGCTAAGGTCTTAGACTCATACTCTGGCCTAATGGTTAAGGTCTTAACTCTTACTCTGGCCTAATGGTTAAGGTCTTAACTCTTACTCTGGCCTACTGGCTAAGGTCTTAACTCTTACTCTGGCCTAATAGCTAAGGTCTTAACTCTTACTCTGGCCTAATAGCTAAGGTCTTAACTCTTACTCTGGCCTAATAGCTAAGGTCTGAGACTCGTACTATGGTCTACAGGTTAAGGTCTTAACTCTTACTCTGGCCTACTGGTTAAGGTCTTAACTCTTACTCTGGCCTCATAGCTAAGGTCTTAGACTCGTACTCTGGCCTACAGGTTAAGGTCTTAACTCTTACTCTGGCCTTATGATTAAGGTCTTAACTCTTACTCTGGCCTAATAGCTAAGGTCTTAACTCTTACTCTGGCCTACTGGTTAAGGTCTTAACTTTTACTCTGGCCTACTGGTTAAGGTCTTAACTCTTACTCTGGCCTAATAGCTAAGGTCTTAGACTCGTACTCTGGCCTACTGGTTAAGGTCTTAACTCTTACTCTGGCCTAATAGCTAAGGTCTTAGACTCGTACTCTGGCCTACTGGCTAAGGTCTTAACTCTTACTCTGGCCTAATAGCTGAGGTATTAACTCTTACTCTGGCCTAATAGCTAAGGTCTTAGACTCGTACTCTGGCCTAGTGGTTAAGGTCTTAACTCTTACTCTGGCCTAATAGCTAAGGTCTTAGACTCATACTCTGGCCTACTGGCTAAGGTCTTAACTCATACTCTGGCCTACTAGCTGAGGTCTTAACTCTTACTCTGGCCTAATAGCTAAGGTCTTAGACTCGTACTCTGGCCTAATGGTTAAGGTCTTAACTCTTACTCTGGCCTAATAGCTAAGGTCTTAACTCTTACTCTGGCCTAATAGCTAAGGTCTTCGACTCTTACTATGGTCTACAGGTTAAGGTCTTAACTCTTACTCTGGCCTACTGGTTAAGGTCTTAACTCTTACTCTGGCCTAATAGCTAAGGTCTTAGACTCATACTCTGGCCTAATGGTTAAGGTCTTAACTCTTACCCTGGCCTAATAGCTAAGGTCTTTGACTCGTACTCTGGCCTAATGGTTAAGGTCTTAACTCTTACTCTGGCCTAATAGCTAAGGTCTTAGACTCATACTCTGGCCTAATGGTTAAGGTCTTAACTCTTACTCTGGCCTACTGGTTAATGTATTCACTCTTACTCTGGCCTAATAGCTAAGGTCTTAACTCTTAATCTGGCCTAATAGCTAAGGTCTTAACTCTTACTCTGGCCTACTGGTTAAGGTCTTAACTCTTACTCTGGCCTAATAGCTAAGGTCTTAGACACGTACTCTGGCCCAATGGTTAAGGTCTTAACTCTTACTCTGGCCTAATAGCTAAGGTCTTAGACTCGTACTCTGGCCTAATGGTTAAGGTCTTAACTCTTACTCTGGCCTAATAGCTAAGGTCTTAACTCTTACTCTGGCATAATAGCTAAGGTCTTAGACTCGTACTCTGGCCTACAGGTTAAGGTCTTAACTCTTACTCTGTCCTAATGGTTAAGGTCTTAACTCTTACTCTGGCCTAATAGCTAAGGTCTTAGACTCGTACTCTGGCCTAATAGCTAAGGTCTTAGACTCGTACTCTGGCCTAATGGTTAAGGTCTTAACTCTTACTCTGGCCTACTGGCTAAGGTCTTAACTCTTACTCTGGCCTAATAGCTAAGGTCTTAACTCTTACTCTGGCCTAATAGCTAAGGTCTTAACTCTTACTCTGGCCTAATAGCTAAGGTCTGAGACTCGTACTATGGTCTACAGGTTAAGGTCTTAACTCTTACTCTGGCCTACTGGTTAAGGTCTTAACTCTTACTCTGGCCTAATAGCTAAGGTCTTAGACTCGTACTCTGGCCTAATGGTTAAGGTCTTAACTCTTACTCTGGCCTACTGGTTAAGGTCTTAACTCTTACTCTGGCCTAATAGCTAAGGTCTTAACTCTTACTCTGGCCTAATAGCTAAGGTCTTAGACTCGTACTCTGGCCTACTGGCTAAGGTCTTAACTCTTACTCTGGCCTAATAGCTGAGGTCTTAACTCTTACACTGGCCTAATAGCTAAGGTCTTAGTCTCATACTCTGGCCTAATGGTTAATGTCTTAACTCTTACTCTGGCCTAATAGCTAAGGTCTTAACTCTTACTCTGGCATAATAGCTAAGGTCTTAGACTCGTACTCTGGCCTACAGGTTAAGGTCTTAACTCTTACTCTGTCCTAATGGTTAAGGTCTTAACTCTTACTCTGGCCTAATACCTAAGGTCTTAACTCTTACTCTGGCCTAATAGCTAAGGTCTTAACTCTTACTCTGGACTACTGGTTAAGGTCTTAACTCTTACTCTGGCCTAATAGCTAAGGTCTTAGACTCGTACTATGGCCTACAGGTTAAGGTCCTAACTCTTACTCTGGCCTACTGGTTAAGGTCTTAACTCTTACTCTGGCCTACTGGTTAAGGTCTTAACTCTTACTCTGGCCTCATAGCTAAGGTCTTAGACTCGTACTCTGGCCTACAGGTTAAGGTCTTAACTCTTACTCTGTCCTAATGGTTAAGGTCTTAACTCTTACTCTGGCCAAATAGCTAAGGTCTTAACTCTTACTCTGGCCTACTGGTTAAGGTCTTAACTTTTACTCTGGCCTACTGGTTAAGGTCTTAACTCTTACTCTGGCCTAATAGCTAAGGTCTTAACTCTGACTCTGGCCTAATAGCTAAGGTCTTCGACTCGTACTATGGTCTACAGGTTAAGGTCTTAACTCTTACTCTGGCCTACTGGTTAAGGTCTTAACTCTTACTCTGGCCTAATAGCTAAGGTCTTAGACTCATACTCTGGCCTAATGGTTAAGGTCTTAACTCTTACTCTGGCCTAATAGCTAAGGTCTTTGACTCGTACTCTGGCCTAATGGTTAACGTCTTAACTCTTACTCTGGCCTAATAGCTAAGGTCTTAGACTCATACTCTGGCCTAATGGTTAAGGTCTTAACTCTTACTCTGGCCTACTGGTTAATGTATTAACTCTTACTCTGGCCTAATAGCTAAGGTCTTAACTCTTAATCTGGCCTAATAGCTAAGGTCTTAACTCTTACTCTGGCCTACTGGTTAAGGTCTTAACTCTTACTCTGGCCTAATAGCTAAGGTCTTAGACACGTACTCTGGCCCAATGGTTAAGGTCTTAACTCTTACTCTGGCCTAATAGCTAAGGTCTTAGACTCGTACTCTGGCCTAATGGTTAAGGTCTTAACTCTTACTCTGGCCTAATAGCTAAGGTCTTAACTCTTACTCTGGCATAATAGCTAAGGTCTTAGACTAGTACTCTGGCCTACAGGTTAAGGTCTTAACTCTTACTCTGTCCTAATGGTTAAGGTCTTAACTCTTACTCTGGCCTAATAGCTAAGGTCTTAGACTCGTACTCTGGCCTAATAGCTAAGGTCTTAGACTCGTACTCTGGCCTAATAGCTAAGGTCTTAGACTCGTACTCTGGCCTAATGGTTAAGGTCTTAACTCTTACTCTGGCCTACTGGCTAAGGTCTTAACTCTTACTCTGGCCTAATAGCTAAGGTCTTAACTCTTACTCTGGCCTAATAGCTAAGGTCTTAACTCTTACTCTGGCCTAAAAGCTAAGGTCTGAGACTCGTACTATGGTCTACAGGTTAAGGTCTTAACTCTTACTCTGGCCTACTGGTTAAGGTCTTAACTCTTACTCTGGCCTCATAGCTAAGGTCTTAGACTCGTACTCTGGCCTACAGGTTAAGGTCTTAACTCTTATTCTGGCCTTATGGTTAAGGTCTTAACTCTTACTCTGGCCTACTGGTTAAGGTCTTAACTTTTACTCTGGCCTACTGGTTAAGGTCTTAACTCTTACTCTGGCCTAATAGCTAAGGTCTTAGACTCGTACTCTGGCCTACTGATTAAGGTCTTAACTCTTACTCTGGCCTAATAGCTAAGGTCTTAGACTCGTACTCTGGCCTACTGGCTAAGGTCTTAACTCTTACTCTGGCCTAATAGCTGAGGTCTTAGACTCGTACTCTGGCCTAATGGTTAATGTCTTAACTCTTACTCTGGCCTAATAGCTAAGGTCTTAACTCTTACTCTGGCATAATAGCTAAGGTCTTAGACTCGTACTCTGGCCTACAGGTTAGGGTCTTAACTCTTACTCTGTCCTAATGGTTAAGGTCTTAACTCTTACTCTGGCCTAATACCTAAGGTCTTAACTCTTACTCTGGCCTAATAGCTAAGGTCTTAACTCTTACTCTGGACTACTGGTTAAGGTCTTAACTCTTACTCTGGCCTAATAGCTAAGGTCTTAGACTCGTACTATGGCCTACAGGTTAAGGTCTTAACTCTTACTCTTGCCTACTGGTTAAGGTCTTAACTCTTACTCTGGCCTACTGGTTAAGGTCTTAACTCTTACTCTGGCCTTATAGCTAAGGTCTTAGACTCGTACTCTGGCCTACAGGTTAAGGTCTTAACTCTTACTCTGTCCTAATGGTTAAGGTCTTAACTCTTACTCTGGCCAAATAGCTAAGGTCTTAACTCTTACTCTGGCCTACTGGTTAAGGTCTTAACTTTTACTCTGGCCTACTGGTTAAGGTCTTAACTCTTACTCTGGCCTAATAGCTAAGGTCTTAACTCTTACTCTGGCCTAATAGCTAAGGTCTTAACTCTTACTCTGGCCTAATAGCTAAGGTCTGAGACTCGTACTATGGTCTACAGGTTAAGGTCTTAACTCTTACTCTGGCCTACTGGTTAAGGTCTTAACTCTTACTCTGGCCTCATAGCTAAGGTCTTAGACTCGTACTCTGGCCTACAGGTTAAGGTCTTAACTCTTACTCTGGCCTTATGGTTAAGGTCTTAACTCTTACTCTGGCCTAATAGCTAAGGTCTTAACTCTTACTCTGGCCTACTGGTTAAGGTCTTAACTTTTACTCTGGCCTACTGGTTAAGGTCTTAACTCTTACTCTGGCCTAATAGCTAAGGTCTTAGACTCGTACTCTGGCCTACTGGTTAAGGTCTTAACTCTTACTCTGGCCTAATAGCTAAGGTCTTAGACTCGTACTCTGGCCTACTGGCTAAGGTCTTAACTCTTACTCTGGCCTAATAGCTGAGGTCTTAACTCTTACTCTGGCCTAATAGCTAAGGTCTTAGACTCGTACTCTGGCCTAGTGGTTAAGGTCTTAACTCTTACTCTGGCCTAATAGCTAAGGTCTTAGACTCATACTCTGGCCTACTGGCTAAGGTCTTAACTCATACTCTGGCCTACTAGCCGAGGTCTTAACTCTTACTCTGGCCTAATAGCTAAGGTCTTAGACTCGTAATCTGGCCTAATGGTTAAGGTCTTATCTCTTACTCTGGCCTAATAGCTAAGGTCTTAACTCTTACTCTGGCCTAATAGCTAAGGTCTTCGACTCGTACTATGGTCTACAGGTTAAGGTCTTAACTCTTACTCTGGCCTACTGGTTAAGGTCTTAACTCTTACTCTGGCCTAATAGCTAAGGTCTTAGACTCGTACTCTGGCCTAATGGTTAAGGTCTTAACTCTTACTCTGGCCTAATAGCTAAGGTCTTTGACTCGTACTCTGGCCTAATGGTTAAGGTCTTAACTCTTACTCTGGCCTAATAGCTAAGGTCTTAGACTCGTACTCTGGCCTAATGGTTAAGGTCTTAACTCTTACTCTGGCCTAATAGCTAAGGTCTTAACTCTTACTCTGGCATAATAGCTAAGGTCTTAGACTCGTACTCTGGCCTACAGGTTAAGGTCTTAACTCTTACTCTGTCCTAATGGTTAAGGTCTTAACTCTTACTCTGGCCTAATAGCTAAGGTCTTAGACTCGTACTCTGGCCTAATAGCTAAGGTCTTAGACTCGTACTCTGGCCTAATGGTTAAGGTCTTAACTCTTACTCTGGCCTACTGGCTAAGGTCTTAACTCTTACTCTGGCCTAATAGCTAAGGTCTTAACTCTTACTCTGGCCTAATAGCTAAGGTCTTAACTCTTACTCTGGCCTAATAGCTAAGGTCTGAGACTCGTACTATGGTCTACAGGTTAAGGTCTTAACTCTTACTCTGGCCTACTGGTTAAGGTCTTAACTCTTACTCTGGCCTAATACCTAAGGTCTTAACTCTTACTCTGGCCTAATAGCTAAGGTCTTAACTCTTACTCTGGACTACTGGTTAAGGTCTTAACTCTTACTCTGGCCTAATAGCTAAGGTCTTAACTCTTACTCTGGCCTACTGGTTAAGGTCTTAACTTTTACTCTGGCCTACTGGTTAAGGTCTTAACTCTTACTCTGGCCTAATTGCTAAGGTCTTAGACTCGTACTCTGGCCTACTGGTTAAGGTCTTAACTCTTACTCTGGCCTAATAGCTAAGGTCTTAGACTCGTACTCTGGCCTACTGGCTAAGGTCTTAACTCTTACTCTGGCCTAATAGCTGAGGTCTTAACTCTTACACTGGCCTAATAGCTAAGGTCTTAGACTCGTACTCTGGCCTAATGGTTAATGTCTTAACTCTTACTCTGGCCTAATAGCTAAGGTCTTAACTCTTACTCTGGCATAATAGCTAAGGTCTTAACTCTTACTCTGGACTACTGGTTAAGGTCTTAACTCTTACTCTGGCCTAATAGCTAAGGTCTTAGACTCGTACTATGGCCTACAGGTTAAGGTCTTAACTCTTACTCTGGCCTACTGGTTAAGGTCTTAACTCTTACTCTGGCCTACTGGTTAAGGTCTTAACTCTTACTCTGGCCTCATAGCTAAGGTCTTAGACTCGTACTCTGGCCTACAGGTTAAGGTCTTAACTCTTACTCTGTCCTAATGGTTAAGGTCTTAACTCTTACTCTGGCCAAATAGCTAAGGTCTTAACTCTTACTCTGGCCTACTGGTTAAGGTCTTAACTTTTACTCTGGCCTACTGGTTAAGGTCTTAACTCTTACTCTGGCCTAATAGCTAAGGTCTTAGACTCGTACTCTGGCCTAGTGGTTAAGGTCTTAACTCTTACTCTGGCCTAATAGCTAAGGTCTTAGACTCATACTCTGGCCTACTGGCTAAGGTCTTAACTCATACTCTGGCCTACTAGCTGAGGTCTTAACTCTTACTCTGGCCTAATAGCTAAGGTATTAGACTCGTACTCTGGCCTAATGGTTAAGGTCTTAACTCTTACTCTGGCCTAATAGCTAAGGTCTTAACTCTTACTCTGGCCTAATAGCTAAGGTCTTAGACTCGTACTATGGTCTACAGGTTAAGGTCTTAACTCTTACTCTGGCCTACTGGTTAAGGTCTTAACTCTTACTCTGGCCTAATAGCTAAGGTCTTAGACTCATACTCTGGCCTAATGGTTAAGGTCTTAACTCTTACTCTGGCCTAATAGCTAAGGTCTTAGACTCGTACTCTGGCCTAATGGTTAAGGTCTTAACTCTTACTCTGGCCTAATAGCTAAGGTCTTAGACTCATACTCTGGCCTAATGGTTAAGGTCTTAACTCTTACTCTGGCCTACTGGTTAATGTATTAACTCTTACTCTGGCCTAATAGCTAAGGTCTTAACTCTTAATCTGGCCTAATAACTAAGGTCTTAACTCTTACTCTGGCCTACTGGTTAAGGTCTTAACTCTTACTCTGGCCTAATAGCTAAGGTCTTAGACACGTACTCTGGCCCAATGGTTAAGGTCTTAACTCTCACTCTGGCCTAATAGCTAAGGTCTTAGACTCGTACTCTGGCCTAATGGTTAAGGTCTTAACTCTTACTCTGGCCTAATAGCTAAGGTCTTAGACTCGTACTCTGGCCTAATAGCTAAAGTCTTAGACTCGTACTCTGGCCTAATGGTTAAGGTCTTAACTCTTACTCTGGCCTAATAGCTAAGGTCTTAGACTCATACTCTGGCCTAATGGTTAAGGTCTTAACTCTTACTCTGGCCTACTGGTTAATGTATTAACTCTTACTCTGGCCTAATAGCTAAGGTCTTAACTCTTAATCTGGCCTAAAAACTAAGGTCTTAACTCTTACTCTGGCCTACTGGTTAAGGTCTTAACTCTTACTCTGGCCTAATAGCTAAGGTCTTAGACACGTACTCTGGCCCAATGGTTAAGGTCTTAACTCTTACTCTGGCCTAATAGCTAAGGTCTTAGACTCGTACTCTGGCCTAATGGTTAAGGTCTTAACTCTTACTCTGGCCTAATAGCTAAGGTCTTAACTCTTACTCTGGCATAATAGCTAAGGTCTTAGACTCGTACTCTGGCCTACAGGTTAAGGTCTTAACACTTACTCTGTCCTAATGGTTAAGGTCTTAACTCTTACTCTGGCCTAATAGCTAAGGTCTTAGACTCGTACTCTGGCCTAATAGCTAAGGTCTTAGACTCGTACTCTGGCCTAATGGTTAAGGTCTTAACTCTTACTCTGGCCTACTGGCTAAGGTCTTAACTCTTACTCTGGCCTAATAGCTAAGGTCTTAACTCTTACTCTGGCCTAATAGCTAAGGTCTTAACTCTTACTCTGGCCTAATAGCTAAGGTCTGAGACTCGTACTATGGTCTACAGGTTAAGGTCTTAACTCTTACTCTGGCCTACTGGTTAAGGTCTTAACTCGTACTCTGGCCTCATAGCTAAGGTCTTAGACTCGTACTCTGGCCTACAGGTTAAGGTCTTAACTCTTACTCTGGCCTTATGGTTAAGGTCTTAACTCTTACTCTGGCCTAATAGCTAAGGTCTTAACTCTTACTCTGGCCTACTGGTTAAGGTCTTAACTTTTACTCTGGCCTACTGGTTAAGGTCTTAACTCTTACTCTGGCCTAATAGCTAAGGTCTTAGACTCGTACTCTGGCCTACTGGTTAAGGTCTTAACTCTTACTCTGGCCTAATACCTAAGGTCTTAGACTCGTACTCTGGCCTACTGGCTAAGGTCTTAACTCTTACTCTGGCCTAATAGCTGAGGTCTTAACTCTTACTCTGGCCTAATAGCTAAGGTCTTAGACTCGTACTCTGGCCTAATGGTTAAGGTCTTAACTCTTACTCTGGCCTAATAGCTAAGGTCTTAACTCTTACTCTGGCCTAATAGCTAAGGTCTGAGACTCGTACTATGGTCTACAGGTTAAGGTCTTAACTCTTACTCTGGCCTACATGTTAACGTCTTAACTCTTACTCTGGCCTACTGGTTAAGGTCTTAACTTTTACTCTTGCCTAATAGCTAAGGTCTTAGACTCATACTCTGGCCTGATGGTTAAGGTCTTAACTCTTACTCTGGCCTAATAGCTAAGGTCTTAACTCTTACTCTGGCCTAATGGTTAAGGTCTTAACTCTTACTCTGGCCTAATGGCTAAGGTCTTAACTCTTACTCTGGCCTAATAGCTGATGTCTTAGACTCGTTCTCTGGCCTAATGGTTAAGGTCTTAACTCTTACTCTGGCCTAATAGCTAAGGTCTTAACTCTTACTCTGGCCTAATAGCTAAGGTCTTAGACTCGTACTGTGGCCTACAGGTTAAGGTCTTAACTCTTACTCTGGCCTACTGGTTAAGGTCTTAACTCTTACTCTGACCTACTGGTTAAGGTCTTAAGTCTTACTCTGGCCTAATAGCTAAGGTCTTAAACTCGTACTATGGCCTACAGGTTAAGATCTTAACTCTTACTCTGGCCTACTGGTTAAGGTCTTAAATCTTACTCTGGCCTAATAGCTAAGGTCTTAGACTCGTACTATGGCCTGCTGGTTAAGGTCTTAACTCTTACTCTGGCCTAATAGCTAAGGTCTTAACTCTTACTCTGGCCTAATAGCTAAGGTCTTAACTCTTACTCTGGCCCACTGGTTAAGGTCTTAACTCTTACTCAGGCCTAATAGCTAAGGTCTTAGACTCATACTCTGGCCTACTGGCTAAGGTCTTAACTCATACTCTGGCCTACTAGCTGAGGTCTTAACTCTTACTCTGGCCTAATAGCTAAGGTCTTAGACTCGTACTCTGGCCTAATGGTTGAGGTCTTAACTCTTACTCTGGCCTAATAGCTAAGGTCTTAACTCTTACTCTGGCCTAATAGCTAAGGTCTTCGACTCGTACTATGGTCTACAGGTTAAGGTCTTAACTCTTACTCTGGTCTACTGGTTAAGGTCTTAACTCTTACTCTGGCCTAATAGCTAAGGTCTTAGACTCATACTCTGGCCTAATGGTTAAGGTCTTAACTCTTACTCTGGCCTAATGGTTAAGGTCTTAACTCTTACTCTGGCCTACTGGCTAAGGTCTTAACTCTTACTCTGGCCTAATAGCTAAGGTCTTAACTCTTACTCTGGCCTAATAGCTAAGGTCTTAACTCTTACTCTGGCCTAATAGCTAAGGTCTGAGACTCGTACTATGGTCTACAGGTTAAGGTCTTAACTCTTACTCTGGCCTACTGGTTAAGGTCTTAACTCTTACTCTGGCCTCATAGCTAAGGTCTTAGACTCGTACTCTGGCCTACAGGTTAAGGTCTTAACTCTTACTCTGGCCTTATGATTAAGGTCTTAACTCTTACTCTGGCCTAATAGCTAAGGTCTTAACTCTTACTCTGGCCTACTGGTTAAGGTCTTAACTTTTACTCTGGCCTACTGGTTAAGGTCTTAACTCTTACTCTGGCCTAATAGCTAAGGTCTTAGACTCGTACTCTGGCCTACTGGTTAAGGTCTTAACTCTTACTCTGGCCTAATAGCTAAGGTCTTAGACTCATACTCTGGCCTAATAGCTAAGGTCTTAGACTCGTACTATGGTCTACAGGTTAAGGTCTTAACTCTTACTCTGGCCTACTGGTTAAGGTCTTAACTCTTACTCTGGCCTAATAGCTAAGGTCTTAGACTCATACTCTGGCCTAATGGTTAAGGTCTTAACTCTTACTCTGGCCTAATAGCTAAGGTCTTAGACTCGTACTCTGGCCTAATGGTTAAGGTCTTAACTCTTACTCTGGCCTAATAGCTAAGGTCTTAGACTCATACTCTGGCCTAATGGTTAAGGTCTTAACTCTTACTCTGGCCTACTGGTTAATGTATTAACTCTTACTCTGGCCTAATAGCTAAGGTCTTAACTCTTAATCTGGCCTAATAACTAAGGTCTTAACTCTTACTCTGGCCTACTGGTTAAGGTCTTAACTCTTACTCTGGCCTAATAGCTAAGGTCTTAGACACGTACTCTGGCCCAATGGTTAAGGTCTTAACTCTCACTCTGGCCTAATAGCTAAGGTCTTAGACTCGTACTCTGGCCTAATGGTTAAGGTCTTAACTCTTACTCTGGCCTAATAGCTAAGGTCTTAACTCTTACTCTGGCATAATAGCTAAGGTCTTAGACTCGTACTCTGGCCTACAGGTTAAGGTCTTAACTCTTACTCTGTCCTAATGGTTAAGGTCTTAACTCTTACTCTGGCCTAATAGCTAAGGTCTTAGACTCGTACTCTGGCCTAATAGCTAAAGTCTTAGACTCGTACTCTGGCCTAATGGTTAAGGTCTTAACTCTTACTCTGGCCTAATAGCTAAGGTCTTAGACTCATACTCTGGCCTAATGGTTAAGGTCTTAACTCTTACTCTGGCCTACTGGTTAATGTATTAACTCTTACTCTGGCCTAATAGCTAAGGTCTTAACTCTTAATCTGGCCTAAAAACTAAGGTCTTAACTCTTACTCTGGCCTACTGGTTAAGGTCTTAACTCTTACTCTGGCCTAATAGCTAAGGTCTTAGACACGTACTCTGGCCCAATGGTTAAGGTCTTAACTCTTACTCTGGCCTAATAGCTAAGGTCTTAGACTCGTACTCTGGCCTAATGGTTAAGGTCTTAACTCTTACTCTGGCCTAATAGCTAAGGTCTTAACTCTTACTCTGGCATAATAGCTAAGGTCTTAGACTCGTACTCTGGCCTACAGGTTAAGGTCTTAACTCTTACTCTGTCCTAATGGTTAAGGTCTTAACTCTTACTCTGGCCTAATAGCTAAGGTCTTAGACTCGTACTCTGGCCTAATAGCTAAGGTCTTAGACTCGTA
The DNA here is from genome assembly GCF_964204655.1 of Triturus cristatus. Taxonomy (NCBI): domain Eukaryota; kingdom Metazoa; phylum Chordata; class Amphibia; order Caudata; family Salamandridae; genus Triturus; species Triturus cristatus. Next base: position 1,088,314,818 of record NC_140589.1, on the reverse strand, counting down.
CTCTGGCCTAATGGTTAAGGTCTTAACTCTTACTCTGGCCTACTGGCTAAGGTCTTAACTCTTACTCTGGCCTAATAGCTAAGGTCTTAACTCTTACTCTGGCCTAATAGCTAAGGTCTTAACTCTTACTCTGGCCTAATAGCTAAGGTCTGAGACTCGTACTATGGTCTACAGGTTAAGGTCTTAACTCTTACTCTGGCCTACTGGTTAAGGTCTTAACTCGTACTCTGGCCTCATAGCTAAGGTCTTAGACTCGTACTCTGGCCTACAGGTTAAGGTCTTAACTCTTACTCTGGCCTTATGGTTAAGGTCTTAACTCTTACTCTGGCCTAATAGCTAAGGTCTTAACTCTTACTCTGGCCTACTGGTTAAGGTCTTAACTTTTACTCTGGCCTACTGGTTAAGGTCTTAACTCTTACTCTGGCCTAATAGCTAAGGTCTTAGACTCGTACTCTGGCCTACTGGTTAAGGTCTTAACTCTTACTCTGGCCTAATACCTAAGGTCTTAGACTCGTACTCTGGCCTACTGGCTAAGGTCTTAACTCTTACTCTGGCCTAATAGCTGAGGTCTTAACTCTTACTCTGGCCTAATAGCTAAGGTCTTAGACTCGTACTCTGGCCTAATGGTTAAGGTCTTAACTCTTACTCTGGCCTAATAGCTAAGGTCTTAACTCTTACTCTGGCCTAATAGCTAAGGTCTGAGACTCGTACTATGGTCTACAGGTTAAGGTCTTAACTCTTACTCTGGCCTACAGGTTAACGTCTTAACTCTTACTCTGGCCTACTGGTTAAGGTCTTAACTTTTACTCTTGCCTAATAGCTAAGGTCTTAGACTCATACTCTGGCCTGATGGTTAAGGTCTTAACTCTTACTCTGGCCTAATAGCTAAGGTCTTAACTCTTACTCTGGCCTAATGGTTAAGGTCTTAACTCTTACTCTGGCCTAATGGCTAAGGTCTTAACTCTTACTCTGGCCTAATAGCTGATGTCTTAGACTCGTTCTCTGGCCTAATGGTTAAGGTCTTAACTCTTACTCTGGCCTAATAGCTAAGGTCTTAACTCTTACTCTGGCCTAATAGCTAAGGTCTTAGACTCGTACTGTGGCCTACAGGTTAAGGTCTTAACTCTTACTCTGGCCTACTGGTTAAGGTCTTAACTCTTACTCTGACCTACTGGTTAAGGTCTTAAGTCTTACTCTGGCCTAATAGCTAAGGTCTTAAACTCGTACTATGGCCTACAGGTTAAGATCTTAACTCTTACTCTGGCCTACTGGTTAAGGTCTTAAATCTTACTCTGGCCTAATAGCTAAGGTCTTAGACTCGTACTATGGCCTGCTGGTTAAGGTCTTAACTCTTACTCTGGCCTAATAGCTAAGGTCTTAACTCTTACTCTGGCCTAATAGCTAAGGTCTTAACTCTTACTCTGGCCCACTGGTTAAGGTCTTAACTCTTACTCAGGCCTAATAGCTAAGGTCTTAGACTCATACTCTGGCCTACTGGCTAAGGTCTTAACTCATACTCTGGCCTACTAGCTGAGGTCTTAACTCTTACTCTGGCCTAATAGCTAAGGTCTTAGACTCGTACTCTGGCCTAATGGTTGAGGTCTTAACTCTTACTCTGGCCTAATAGCTAAGGTCTTAACTCTTACTCTGGCCTAATAGCTAAGGTCTTCGACTCGTACTATGGTCTACAGGTTAAGGTCTTAACTCTTACTCTGGTCTACTGGTTAAGGTCTTAACTCTTACTCTGGCCTAATAGCTAAGGTCTTAGACTCATACTCTGGCCTAATGGTTAAGGTCTTAACTCTTACTCTGGCCTAATGGTTAAGGTCTTAACTCTTACTCTGGCCTACTGGCTAAGGTCTTAACTCTTACTCTGGCCTAATAGCTAAGGTCTTAACTCTTACTCTGGCCTAATAGCTAAGGTCTTAACTCTTACTCTGGCCTAATAGCTAAGGTCTGAGACTCGTACTATGGTCTACAGGTTAAGGTCTTAACTCTTACTCTGGCCTACTGGTTAAGGTCTTAACTCTTACTCTGGCCTCATAGCTAAGGTCTTAGACTCGTACTCTGGCCTACAGGTTAAGGTCTTAACTCTTACTCTGGCCTTATGATTAAGGTCTTAACTCTTACTCTGGCCTAATAGCTAAGGTCTTAACTCTTACTCTGGCCTACTGGTTAAGGTCTTAACTTTTACTCTGGCCTACTGGTTAAGGTCTTAACTCTTACTCTGGCCTAATAGCTAAGGTCTTAGACTCGTACTCTGGCCTACTGGTTAAGGTCTTAACTCTTACTCTGGCCTAATAGCTAAGGTCTTAGACTCGTACTCTGGCCTACTGGCTAAGGTCTTAACTCTTACTCTGGCCTAATAGCTGAGGTCTTAACTCTTACTCTGGCCTAATAGCTAAGGTCTTAGACTCGTACTCTGGCCTAGTGGTTAAGGTCTTAACTCTTACTCTGGCCTAATAGCTAAGGTCTTAGACTCATACTCTGGCCTACTGGCTAAGGTCTTAACTCATACTCTGGCCTACTAGCTGAGGTCTTAACTCTTACTCTGGCCTAATAGCTAAGGTCTTAGACTCGTACTCTGGCCTAATGGTTAAGGTCTTAACTCTTACTCTGGCCTAATAGCTAAGGTCTTAACTCTTACTCTGGCCTAATAGCTAAGGTCTTCGACTCTTACTATGGTCTACAGGTTAAGGTCTTAACTCTTACTCTGGCCTACTGGTTAAGGTCTTAACTCTTACTCTGGCCTAATAGCTAAGGTCTTAGACTCATACTCTGGCCTAATGGTTAAGGTCTTAACTCTTACCCTGGCCTAATAGCTAAGGTCTTTGACTCGTACTCTGGCCTAATGGTTAAGGTCTTAACTCTTACTCTGGCCTAATAGCTAAGGTCTTAGACTCATACTCTGGCCTAATGGTTAAGGTCTTAACTCTTACTCTGGCCTACTGGTTAATGTATTCACTCTTACTCTGGCCTAATAGCTAAGGTCTTAACTCTTAATCTGGCCTAATAGCTAAGGTCTTAACTCTTACTCTGGCCTACTGGTTAAGGTCTTAACTCTTACTCTGGCCTAATAGCTAAGGTCTTAGACACGTACTCTGGCCCAATGGTTAAGGTCTTAACTCTTACTCTGGCCTAATAGCTAAGGTCTTAGACTCGTACTCTGGCCTAATGGTTAAGGTCTTAACTCTTACTCTGGCCTAATAGCTAAGGTCTTAACTCTTACTCTGGCATAATAGCTAAGGTCTTAGACTCGTACTCTGGCCTACAGGTTAAGGTCTTAACTCTTACTCTGTCCTAATGGTTAAGGTCTTAACTCTTACTCTGGCCTAATAGCTAAGGTCTTAGACTCGTACTCTGGCCTAATAGCTAAGGTCTTAGACTCGTACTCTGGCCTAATGGTTAAGGTCTTAACTCTTACTCTGGCCTACTGGCTAAGGTCTTAACTCTTACTCTGGCCTAATAGCTAAGGTCTTAACTCTTACTCTGGCCTAATAGCTAAGGTCTTAACTCTTACTCTGGCCTAATAGCTAAGGTCTGAGACTCGTACTATGGTCTACAGGTTAAGGTCTTAACTCTTACTCTGGCCTACTGGTTAAGGTCTTAACTCTTACTCTGGCCTAATAGCTAAGGTCTTAGACTCGTACTCTGGCCTAATGGTTAAGGTCTTAACTCTTACTCTGGCCTACTGGTTAAGGTCTTAACTCTTACTCTGGCCTAATAGCTAAGGTCTTAACTCTTACTCTGGCCTAATAGCTAAGGTCTTAGACTCGTACTCTGGCCTACTGGCTAAGGTCTTAACTCTTACTCTGGCCTAATAGCTGAGGTCTTAACTCTTACACTGGCCTAATAGCTAAGGTCTTAGTCTCATACTCTGGCCTAATGGTTAATGTCTTAACTCTTACTCTGGCCTAATAGCTAAGGTCTTAACTCTTACTCTGGCATAATAGCTAAGGTCTTAGACTCGTACTCTGGCCTACAGGTTAAGGTCTTAACTCTTACTCTGTCCTAATGGTTAAGGTCTTAACTCTTACTCTGGCCTAATACCTAAGGTCTTAACTCTTACTCTGGCCTAATAGCTAAGGTCTTAACTCTTACTCTGGACTACTGGTTAAGGTCTTAACTCTTACTCTGGCCTAATAGCTAAGGTCTTAGACTCGTACTATGGCCTACAGGTTAAGGTCTTAACTCTTACTCTGGCCTACTGGTTAAGGTCTTAACTCTTACTCTGGCCTACTGGTTAAGGTCTTAACTCTTACTCTGGCCCCATAGCTAAGGTCTTAGACTCGTACTCTGGCCTACAGGTTAAGGTCTTAACTCTTACTCTGTCCTAATGGTTAAGGTCTTAACTCTTACTCTGGCCAAATAGCTAAGGTCTTAACTCTTACTCTGGCCTACTGGTTAAGGTCTTAACTTTTACTCTGGCCTACTGGTTAAGGTCTTAACTCTTACTCTGGCCTAATAGCTAAGGTCTTAGACTCGTACTCTGGCCTAGTGGTTAAGGTCTTAACTCTTACTCTGGCCTAATAGCTAAGGTCTTAGACTCATACTCTGGCCTACTGGCTAAGGTCTTAACTCATACTCTGGGCTACTAGCTGAGGTCTTAACTCTTACTCTGGCCTAATAGCTAAGGTCTTAGACTCGTACTCTGGCCTAATGGTTAAGGTCTTAACTCTTACTCTGGCCTAATAGCTAAGGTCTTAACTCTTACTCTGGCCTAATAGCTAACGTCTTAGACTCGTACTATGGTCTACAGGTTAAGGTCTTAACTCTTACTCTGGCCTACTGGTTAAGGTCTTAACTCTTACTCTGGCCTAATAGCTAAGGTCTTAGACTCATACTCTGGCCTAATGGTTAAGGTCTTAACTCTTACTCTGGCCTAATAGCTAAGGTCTTAGACTCGTACTCTGGCCTAATGGTTAAGGTCTTAACTCTTACTCTGGCCTAATAGCTAAGGTCTTAGACTCATACTCTGGCCTAATGGTTAAGGTCTTAACTCTTACTCTGGCCTACTGGTTAATGTATTAACTCTTACTCTGGCCTAATAGCTAAGGTTTTAACTCTTAATCTGGCCTAATAACTAAGGTCTTAACTCTTACTCTGGCCTACTGGTTAAGGTCTTAACTCTTACTCTGGCCTAATAGCTAAGGTCTTAGACACGTACTCTGGCCCAATGGTTAAGGTCTTAACTCTTACTCTGGCCTAATAGCTAAGGTCTTAACTCTTACTCTGGCATAATAGCTAAGGTCTTAGAATCGTACTCTGGCCTACAGGTTAAGGTCTTAACTCTTACTCTGTCCTAATGGTTAAGGTCTTAACTCTTACTCTGGCCTAATAGCTAAGGTCTTAGACTCGTACTCTGGCCTAATAGCTAAGGTCTTAGACTCGTACTCTGGCCTAATGGTTAAGGTCTTAACTCTTACTCTGGCCTACTGGCTAAGGTCTTAACTCTTACTCTGGCCTAATAGCTAAGGTCTTAACTCTTACTCTGGCCTAATAGCTAAGGTCTTAACTCTTACTCTGGCCTAATAGCTAAGGTCTGAGACTCGTACTATGGTCTACAGGTTAAGGTCTTAACTCTTACTCTGGCCTACTGGTTAAGGTCTTAACTCTTACTCTGGCCTCATAGCTAAGGTCTTAGACTCGTACTCTGGCCTACAGGTTAAGGTCTTAACTCTTACTCTGGCCTTATGGTTAAGGTCTTAACTCTTACTCTGGCCTAATAGCTAAGGTCTTAACTCTTACTCTGGCCTACTGGTTAAGGTCTTAACTTTTACTCTGGCCTACTGGTTAAGGTCTTAACTCTTACTCTGGCCTAATAGCTAAGGTCTTAACTCTGACTCTGGCCTAATAGCTAAGGTCTTCGACTCGTACTATGGTCTACAGGTTAAGGTCTTAACTCTTACTCTGGCCTACTGGTTAAGGTCTTAACTCTTACTCTGGCCTAATAGCTAAGGTCTTAGACTCATACTCTGGCCTAATGGTTAAGGTCTTAACTCTTACTCTGGCCTAATAGCTAAGGTCTTTGACTCGTACTCTGGCCTAATGGTTAAGGTCTTAACTCTTACTCTGGCCTAATTGCTGAGGTCTTAGACTCATACTCTGGCCTAATGGTTACGGTCTTAACTCTTACTCTGGCCTACTGGTTAATGTATTAACTCTTACTCTGGCCTAATAGCTAAGGTCCTAACTCTTAATCTGGCCTAATAGCTAAGGTCTTAACTCTTACTCTGGCCTACTGGTTAAGGTCTTAACTCTTACTCTGGCCTAATAGCTAAGGTCTTAGACACGTACTCTGGCCCAATGGTTAAGGTCTTAACTCTTACTCTGGCCTAATAGCTAAGGTCTTAGACTCGTACTCTGGCCTAATGGTTAAGGTCTTAACTCTTACTCTGGCCTAATAGCTAAGGTCTTAACTCTTACTCTGGCATAATAGCTAAGGTCTTAGACTCGTACTCTGGCCTACAGGTTAAGGTCTTAACTCCTACTCTGTCCTAATGGTTAAGGTCTTAACTCTTACTCTGGCCTAATAGCTAAGGTCTTAGACTCGTACTCTGGCCTAATAGCTAAGGTCTTAGACTCGTACTCTGGCCTAATGGTTAAGGTCTTAACTCTTACTCTGGCCTACTGGCTAAGGTCTTAACTCTTACTCTGGCCTAATAGCTAAGGTCTTAACTCTTACTCTGGCCTAATAGCTAAGGTCTTAACTCTTACTCTGGCCTAATAGCTAAGGTCTGAGACTCGTACTATGGTCTACAGGTTACGGTCTTAACTCTTACTCTGGCCTACTGGTTAAGGTCTTAACTCTTACTCTGGCCTCATAGCTAAGGTCTTAGACTCATACTCTGGCCTACAGGTTAAGGTCTTAACTCTTACTCTGGCCTTATGGTTAAGGTCTTAACTCTTACTCTGGCCTAATAGCTAAGGTCTTAACTCTTACTCTGGCCTACTGGTTAAGGTCTTAACTTTTACTCTGGCCTACTGGTTAAGGTCTTAACTCTTACTCTGGCCTAATAGCTAAGGTCTTAGACTCGTACTCTGGCCTACTGGTTAAGGTCTTAACTCTTACTCTGGCCTAATAGCTAAGGTCTTAGACCCGTACTCTGGCCTACTGGCTAAGGTCTTAACTCTTACTCTGGCCTAATAGCTGAGGTCTTAACTCTTACACTGGCCTAATAGCTAAGGTCTTAGACTCGTACTCTGGCCTAATGGTTAATGTCTTAACTCTTACTCTGGCCTAATAGCTAAGGTCTTAACTCTTACTCTGGCATAATAGCTAAGGTCTTAGACTCGTACTCTGGCCTACAGGTTAAGGTCTTAACTCTTACTCTGTCCTAATGGTTAAGGTCTTAACTCTTACTCTGGCCTAATACCTAAGGTCTTAACTCTTACTCTGGCCTAATAGCTAAGGTCTTAACTCTTACTCTGGACTACTGGTTAAGGTCTTAACTCTTACTCTGGCCTAATAGCTAAGGTCTTAGACTCGTACTATGGCCTACAGGTTAAGGTCTTAACTCTTACTCTGGCCTACTGGTTAAGGTCTTAACTCTTACTCTGGCCTACTGGTTAAGGTCTTAACTCTTACTCTGGCCTCATAGCTAAGGTCTTAGACTCGTACTCTGGCCTACAGGTTAAGGTCTTAACTCTTACTCTGTCCTAATGGTTAAGGTCTTAACTCTTACTCTGGCCAAATAGCTAAGGTCTTAACTCTTACTCTGGCCTACTGGTTATGGTCTTAACTTTTACTCTGGCCTACGGGTTAAGGTCTTAACTCTTACTCTGGCCTAATAGCTAAGGTGTTAGACTCGTACTCTGGCCTAGTGGTTAAGGTCTTAACTCTTACTCTGGCCTAATAGCTAAGGTCTTAGACTCATACTCTGGCCTACTGGCTAAGGTCTTAACTCATACTCTGGCCTACTAGCTGAAGTCTTAACTCTTACTCTGGCCTAATAGCTAAGGTCTTAGACTCGTACTCTGGCCTAATGGTTAAGGTCTTAACTCTTACTCTGGCCTAATAGCTAAGGTCTTAACTCTTACTCTGGCCTAATAGCTAAGGTCTTAGACTCGTACTATGGTCTACAGGTTAAGGTCTTAACTCTTACTCTCGCCTACTGGTTAAGGTCTTAACTCTTACTCTGGCCTAATAGCTAAGGTCTTAGACTCATACTCTGGCCTAATGGTTAAGGTCTTAACTCTTACTCAGGTCTAATAGCTAAGGTCTTAGACTCATACTCTGGCCTACTGGCTAAGGTCTTAACTCATACTCTGGCCTACTAGCTGAGGTCTTAACTCTTACTCTGGCCTAATAGCTAAGGTCTTAGACTCGTACTCTGGCCTAATGGTTAAGGTCTTAACTCTTACTCTGGCCTAATAGCTAAGGTCTTAACTCTTACTCTGGCCTAATAGCTAAGGTCTTCGACTCGTACTATGGTCTACAGGTTAAGGTCTTAACTCTTACTCTGGCCTACTGGTTAAGGTCTTAACTCTTACTCTGGCCTAATAGCTAAGGTCTTAGACTCATACTCTGGCCTAATGGTTAAGGTCTTAACTCTTACTCTGGCCTAACAGCTAAGGTCTTTGACTCGTACTCTGGCCTAATGGTTAAGGTCTTAACTCTTACTCTGGCCTAATAGCTAAGGTCTTAGACTCATACTCTGGCCTAGTGGTTAAGGTCTTAACTCTTACTCTGGCCTACTGGTTAATGTATTAACTCTTACTCTGGCCTAATAGCTAAGGTCTTAACGCTAATAGCTAAGGTCTTAACTCTTAATCTCGCCTAATAGCTAAGGTCTTAACTCTTACTCTGGCCTACTGGTTAAGGTCTTAACTCTTACTCTGGCCTAATAGCTAAGGTCTTAGACACGTACTCTGGCCCAATGGTTAAGGTCTTAACTCTTACTCTGGCCTAATAGCTAAGGTCTTAGACTCGTACTCTGGCCTAATGGTTAAGGTCTTAACTCTTACTCTGGCCTAATAGCTAAGGTCTTAACTCTTACTCTGGCATAATAGCTAAGGTCTTAGACTCGTACTCTGGCCTACAGGTTAAGGTCTTAACTCTTACTCTGTCCTAATGGTTAAGGTCTTAACTCTTACTCTGGCCTAATAGCTAAGGTCTTAGAGTCGTACTCTGGCCTAATAGCTAAGGTCTTAGACTCGTACTCTGGCCTAATGGTTAAGGTCTTAACTCTTACTCTGGCCTACTGGCTAAGGTCTTAACTCTTACTCTGGCCTAATAGCTAAGGTCTTAACTCTTACTCTGGCCTAATAGCTAAGGTCTTAACTCTTACTCTGGCCTAATAGCTAAGGTCTGAGACTCGTACTATGGTCTACAGGTTAAGGTCTTAACTCTTACTCTGGCCTACTGGTTAAGGTCTTAACTCTTACTCTGGCCTCATAGCTAAGGTCTTAGACTCGTACTCTGGCCTACAGGTTAAGGTCTTAACTCTTACTCTGGCCTACAGGTTAAGGTCTTAACTCTTACTCTGGCCTTATGGTTAAGGTCTTAACTCTTACTCTGGCCTAATAGCTAAGGTCTTAACTCTTACTCTGGCCTACTGGTTAAGGTCTTAACTTTTACTCTGGCCTACTGGTTAAGGTCTTAACTCTTACTCTGGCCTAATAGCTAAGGTCATAGACTCGTACTCTGGCCTACTGGTTAAGGTCTTAACTCTTACTCTGGCCTAATAGCTAAGGTCTTAGACTCGTACTCTGGCCTACTGGCTAAGGTCTTAACTCTTACTCTGGCCTAATAGCTGAGGTCTTAACTCTTACTCTGGCCTAATAGCTAAGGTCTTAGACTCGTACTCTGGCCTAGTGGTTAAGGTCTTAACTCTTACTCTGGCCTAATAGCTAAGGTCTTAGACTCATACTCTGGCCTACTGGCTAAGGTCTTAACTCATACTCTGGCCTACTAGCTGAGGTCTAAACTCTTACTCTGGCCTAATAGCTAAGGTCTTAGACTCGTACTCTGGCCTAATGGTTAAGGTCTTAACTCTTACTCTGGCCTAATAGCTAAGGTCTTAACTCTTACTCTGGCCTAATAGCTAAGGTCTTCGACTCGTACTATGGTCTACAGGTTAAGGTCTTAACTCTTACTCTGGCCTACTGGTTAAGGTCTTAACTCTTACTCTGGCCTAATAGCTAAGGTCTTAGACTCATACTCTGGCCTAATGGTTAAGGTCTTAACTCTTACTCTGGCCTAATAGCTAAGGTCTTTGACTCGTACTCTGGCCTAATGGTTAAGGTCTTAACTCTTACTCTGGCCTAATAGCTAAGGTCTTAGACTCATACTCTGGCCTAATGGTTAAGGTCTTAACTCTTACTCTGGCCTACTGGTTAATGTATTAACTCTTACTCTGGCCTAATAGCTAAGGTCTTAACTCTTAATCTGGCCTAATAGCTAAGGTCTTAACTCTTACTCTGGCCTACTGGTTAAGGTCTTAACTCTTACTCTGGCCTAATAGCTAAGGTCTTAGACACGTACTCTGGCCCAATGGTTAAGGTCTTAACTCTTACTCTGGCCTAATAGCTAAGGTCTTAGACTCGTACTCTGGCCTAATGGTTAAGGTCTTAACTCTTACTCTGGCCTAATAGCTAAGGTCTTAACTCTTACTCTGGCATAATAGCTAAGGTCTTAGACTCGTACTCTGGCCTACAGGTTAAGGTCTTAACTCCTACTCTGTCCTAATGGTTAAGGTCTTAACTCTTACTCTGGCCTAATAGCTAAGGTCTTAGACTCGTACTCTGGCCTAATAGCTAAGGTCTTAGACTCGTACTCTGGCCTAATGGTTAAGGTCTTAACTCTTACTCTGGCCTACTGGCTAAGGTCTTAACTCTTACTCTGGCCTAATAGCTAAGGTCTTAACTCTTACTCTGGCCTAATAGCTAAGGTCTGAGACTCGTACTATGGTCTACAGGTTAAGGTCTTAACTCTTACTCTGGCCTACTGGTTAAGGTCTTAACTCTTACTCTGGCCTCATAGCTAAGGTCTTAGACTCATACTCTGGCCTACAGGTTAAGGTCTTAACTCTTACTCTGGCCTTATGGTTAAGGTCTTAACTCTTACTCTGGCCTAATAGCTAAGGTCTTAACTCTTACTCTGGCCTACTGGTTAAGGTCTTAACTTTTACTCTGGCCTACTGGTTAAGGTCTTAACTCTTACTCTGGCCTAATAGCTAAGGTCTTAGACTCGTACTCTGGCCTACTGGTTAAGGTCTTAACTCTTACTCTGGCCTAATAGCTAAGGTCTTAGACTCGTACTCTGGCCTACTGGCTAAGGTCTTAACTCTTACTCTGGCCTAATAGCTGAGGTCTTGACTCTTACACTGGCCTAATAGCTAAGGTCTTAGACTCGTACTCTGGCCTAATGGTTAATGTCTTAACTCTTACTCTGGCCTAATAGCTAAGGTCTTAACTCTTACTCTGGCATAATAGCTAAGGTCTTAGACTCGTACTCTGGCCTACAGGTTAAGGTCTTAACTCTTACTCTGTCCTAATGGTTAAGGTCTTAACTCTTACTCTGGCCTAATACCTAAGGTCTTAACTCTTACTCTGGCCTAATAGCTAAGGTCTTAACTCTTACTCTGGACTACTGGTTAAGGTCTTAACTCTTACTCTGGCCTAATAGCTAAGGTCTTAGACTCGTACTATGGCCTACAGGTTAAGGTCTTAACTCTTACTCTGGCCTACTGGTTAAGGTCTTAACTCTTACTCTGGCCTCATAGCTAAGGTCTTAGACTCGTACTCTGGCCTACAGGTTAAGGTCTTAACTCTTACTCTGTCCTAATGGTTAAGGTCTTAACTCTTACTCTGGCCAAATAGCTAAGGTCTTAACTCTTACTCTGGCCTACTGGTTATGGTCTTAACTTTTACTCTGGCCTACTGGTTAAGGTCTTAACTCTTACTCTGGCCTAATAGCTAAGGTGTTAGACTCGTACTCTGGCCTAGTGGTTAAGGTCTTAACTCTTACTCTGGCCTAATAGCTAAGGTCTTAGACTCATACTCTGGCCTACTGGCTAAGGTCTTAACTCATACTCTGGCCTACTAGCTGAAGTCTTAACTCTTACTCTGGCCTAATAGCTAAGGTCTTAGACTCGTACTCTGGCCTAATGGTTAAGGTCTCAACTCTTACTCTGGCCTAATAGCTAAGGTCTTAACTCTTACTCTGGCCTAATAGCTAAGGTCTTAGACTCGTACTATGGTCTACAGGTTAAGGTCTTAACTCTTACTCTCGCCTACTGGTTAAGGTCTTAACTCTTACTCTGGCCTAATAGCTAAGGTCTTAGACTCATACTCTGGCCTAATGGTTAAGGTCTTAACTCTTACTCAGGTCTAATAGCTAAGGTCTTAGACTCATACTCTGGCCTACTGGCTAAGGTCTTAACTCATACTCTGGCCTACTAGCTGAGGTCTTAACTCTTACTCTGGCCTAATAGCTAAGGTCTTAGACTCGTACTCTGGCCTAATGGTTAAGGTCTTAACTCTTACTCTGGCCTAATAGCTAAGGTCTTAACTCTTACTCTGGCCTAATAGCTAAGGTCTTCGACTCGTACTATGGTCTACAGGTTAAGGTCTTAACTCTTACTCTGGCCTACTGGTTAAGGTCTTAACTCTTACTCTGGCCTAATAGCTAAGGTCTTAGACTCATACTCTGGCCTAATGGTTAAGGTCTTAACTCTTACTCTGGCCTAACAGCTAAGGTCTTTGACTCGTACTCTGGCCTAATGGTTAAGGTCTTAACTCTTACTCTGGCCTAATAGCTAAGGTCTTAGACTCATACTCTGGCCTAGTGGTTAAGGTCTTAACTCTTACTCTGGCCTACTGGTTAATGTATTAACTCTTACTCTGGCCTAATAGCTAAGGTCTTAACGCTAATAGCTAAGGTCTTAACTCTTAATCTCGCCTAATAGCTAAGGTCTTAACTCTTACTCTGGCCTACTGGTTAAGGTCTTAACTCTTACTCTGGCCTAATAGCTAAGGTCTTAGACACGTACTCTGGCCCAATGGTTAAGGTCTTAACTCTTACTCTGGCCTAATAGCTAAGGTCTTAGACTCGTACTCTGGCCTAATGGTTAAGGTCTTAACTCTTACTCTGGCCTAATAGCTAAGGTCTTAACTCTTACTCTGGCATAATAGCTAAGGTCTTAGACTCGTACTCTGGCCTACAGGTTAAGGTCTTAACTCTTACTCTGTCCTAATGGTTAAGGTCTTAACTCTTACTCTGGCCTAATAGCTAAGGTCTTAGACTCGTACTCTGGCCTAATAGCTAAGGTCTTAGACTCGTACTCTGGCCTAATGGTTAAGGTCTTAACTCTTACTCTGGCCTACTGGCTAAGGTCTTAACTCTTACTCTGGCCTAATAGCTAAGGTCTTAACTCTTACTCTGGCCTAATAGCTAAGGTCTTAACTCTTACTCTGGCCTAATAGCTAAGGTCTGAGACTCGTACTATGGTCGACAGGTTAAGGTCTTAACTCTTACTCTGGCCTACTGGTTAAGGTCTTAACTCTTACTCTGGCCTCATAGCTAAGGTCTTAGACTCGTACTCTGGCCTACAGGTTAAGGTCTTAACTCTTACTCTGGCCTTATGGTTAAGGTCTTAACTCTTACTCTGGCCTAATAGCTAAGGTCCTAACTCTTACTCTGGCCTACTGGTTAAGGTCTTAACTTTTACTCTGGCCTACTGGTTAAGGTCTTAACTCTTACTCTGGCCTAATAGCTAAGGTCATAGACTTGTACTCTGGCCTACTGGTTAAGGTCTTAACTCTTACTCTGGCCTAATAGCTAAGGTCTTAGACTCGTACTCTGGCCTACTGGCTAAGGTCTTAACTCTTACTCTGGCCTAATAGCTGAGGTCTTAACTCTTACTCTGGCCTAATAGCTAAGGTCTTAGACTCGTACTCTGGCCTAGTGGTTAAGGTCTTAACTCTTACTCTGGCCTAATAGCTAAGGTCTTAGACTCATACTCTGGCCTACTGGCTAAGGTCTTAACTCATACTCTGGCCTACTAGCTGAGGTCTTAACTCTTACTCTGGCCTAATAGCTAAGGTCTTAGACTCGTACTCTGGCCTAATGGTTAAGGTCTTAACTCTTACTCTGGCCTAATAGCTAAGGTCTTAACTCTTACTCTGGCCTAATAGCTAAGGTCTTCGACTGGTACTATGGTCTACAGGTTAAGGTCTTAACTCTTACTCTGGCCTACTGGTTAAGGTCTTAACTCTTACTCTGGCCTAATAGCTAAGGTCTTAGACTCATACTCTGGCCTAATGGTTAAGGTCTTAACTCTTACTCTGGCCTAATAGCTAAGGTCTTTGACTCGTACTCTGGCCTAATGGTTAACGTCTTAACTCTTACTCTGGCCTAATAGCTAAGGTCTTAGACTCATACTCTGGCCTAATGGTTAAGGTCTTAACTCTTACTCTGGCCTACTGGTTAATGTATTAACTCTTACTCTGGCCTAATAGCTAAGGTCTTAACTCTTAATCTGGCCTAATAGCTAAGGTCTTAACTCTTACTCTGGCCTACTGGTTAAGGTCTTAACTCTTACTCTGGCCTAATAGCTAAGGTCTTAGACACGTACTCTGGCCCAATGGTTAAGGTCTTAACTCTTACTCTGGCCTAATAGCTAAGGTCTTAGACTCGTACTCTGGCCTAATGGTTAAGGTCTTAACTCTTACTCCGGCCTAATAGCTAAGGTCTTAACTCTTACTCTGGCATAATAGCTAAGGTCTTAGACTAGTACTCTGGCCTACAGGTTAAGGTCTTAACTCTTACTCTGTCCTAATGGTTAAGGTCTTAACTCTTACTCTGGCCTAATAGCTAAGGTCTTAGACTCGTACTCTGGCCTAATAGCTAAGGTCTTAGACTCGTACTCTGGCCTAATAGCTAAGGTCTTAGACTCGTACTCTGGCCTAATGGTTAAGGTCTTAACTCTTACTCTGGCCTACTGGCTAAGGTCTTAACTCTTACTCTGGCCTAATAGCTAAGGTCTTAACTCTTACTCTGGCCTAATAGCTAAGGTCTTAACTCTTACTCTGGCCTAAAAGCTAAGGTCTGAGGCTCGTACTATGGTCTACAGGTTAAGGTCTTAACTCTTACTCTGGCCTACTGGTTAAGGTCTTAACTCTTACTCTGGCCTCATAGCTAAGGTCTTAGACTCGTACTCTGGCCTACAGGTTAAGGTCTTAACTCTTATTCTGGCCTTATGGTTAAGGTCTTAACTCTTACTCTGGCCTACTGGTTAAGGTCTTAACTTTTACTCTGGCCTACTGGTTAAGGTCTTAACTCTTACTCTGGCCTAATAGCTAAGGTCTTAGACTCGTACTCTGGCCTACTGATTAAGGTCTTAACTCTTACTCTGGCCTAATAGCTAAGGTCTTAGACTCGTACTCTGGCCTACTGGCTAAGGTCTTAACTCTTACTCTGGCCTAATAGCTGAGGTCTTAGACTCGTACTCTGGCCTAATGGTTAATGTCTTAACTCTTACTCTGGCCTAATAGCTAAGGTCTTAACTCTTACTCTGGCATAATAGCTAAGGTCTTAGACTCGTACTCTGGCCTACAGGTTAGGGTCTTAACTCTTACTCTGTCCTAATGGTTAAGGTCTTAACTCTTACTCTGGCCTAATACCTAAGGTCTTAACTCTTACTCTGGCCTAATAGCTAAGGTCTTAACTCTTACTCTGGACTACTGGTTAAGGTCTTAACTCTTACTCTGGCCTAATAGCTAAGGTCTTAGACTCGTACTATGGCCTACAGGTTAAGGTCTTAACTCTTACTCTTGCCTACTGGTTAAGGTCTTAACTCTTACTCTGGCCTACTGGTTAAGGTCTTAACTCTTACTCTGGCATAATAGCTAAGGTCTTAGAATCGTACTCTGGCCTACAGGTTAAGGTCTTAACTCTTACTCTGTCCTAATGGTTAAGGTCTTAACTCTTACTCTGGCCTAATAGCTAAGGTCTTAGACTCGTACTCTGGCCTAATAGCTAAGGTCTTAGACTCGTACTCTGGCCTAATGGTTAAGGTCTTAACTCTTACTCTGGCCTACTGGCTAAGGTCTTAACTCTTACTCTGGCCTAATAGCTAAGGTCTTAACTCTTACTCTGGCCTAATAGCTAAGGTCTTAACTCTTACTCTGGCCTAATAGCTAAGGTCTGAGACTCGTACTATGGTCTACAGGTTAAGGTCTTAACTCTTACTCTGGCCTACTGGTTAAGGTCTTAACTCTTACTCTGGCCTCATAGCTAAGGTCTTAGACTCGTACTCTGGCCTACAGGTTAAGGTCTTAACTCTTACTCTGGCCTTATGGTTAAGGTCTTAACTCTTACTCTGGCCTAATAGCTAAGGTCTTAACTCTTACTCTGGCCTACTGGTTAAGGTCTTAACTTTTACTCTGGCCTACTGGTTAAGGTCTTAACTCTTACTCTGGCCTAATAGCTAAGGTCTTAACTCTGACTCTGGCCTAATAGCTAAGGTCTTAGACCCGTACTCTGGCCTAATGGTTAAGGTCTTAACTCTTACTCTGGCCTAATAGCTAAGGTCTTAACTCTTACTCTGGCCTAATAGCTAAGGTCTTAGACTCGTACTATGGTCTACAGGTTAAGGTCTTAACTCTTACTCTGGCCTACTGGTTAAGGTCTTAACTCTTACTCTGGCCTAATAGCTAAGGTCTTAGACTCATACTCTGGCCTAATGGTTAAGGTCTTAACTCTTACTCTGGCCTAATAGCTAAGGTCTTAGACTCGTACTCTGGCCTAATGGTTAAGGTCTTAACTCTTACTCTGGCCTAATAGCTAAGGTCTTAGACTCATACTCTGGCCTAATGGTTAAGGTCTTAACTCTTACTCTGGCCTACTGGTTAATGTATTAACTCTTACTCTGGCCTAATAGCTAAGGTCTTAACTCTTAATCTGGCCTAATAACTAAGGTCTTAACTCTTACTCTGGCCTACTGGTTAAGGTCTTAACTCTTACTCTGGCCTAATAGCTAAGGTCTTAGACACGTACTCTGGCCCAATGGTTAAGGTCTTAACTCTCACTCTGGCCTAATAGCTAAGGTCTTAGACTCGTACTCTGGCCTAATGGTTAAGGTCTTAACTCTTACTCTGGCCTAATAGCTAAGGTCTTAACTCTTACTCTGGCATAATAGCTAAGGTCTTAGACTCGTACTCTGGCCTACGGGTTAAGGTCTTAACTCTTACTCTGTCCTAATGGTTAAGGTCTTAACTCTTACTCTGGCCTAATAGCTAAGGTCTTAGACTCGTACTCTGGCCTAATAGCTAAAGTCTTAGACTCGTACTCTGGCCTAATGGTTAAGGTCTTAACTCTTACTCTGGCCTAATAGCTAAGGTCTTAGACTCATACTCTGGCCTAATGGTTAAGGTCTTAACTCTTACTCTGGCCTACGGGTTAATGTATTAACTCTTACTCTGGCCTAATAGCTAAGGTCTTAACTCTTAATCTGGCCTAATAACTAAGGTCTTAACTCTTACTCTGGCCTACTGGTTAAGGTCTTAACTCTTACTCTGGCCTAATAGCTAAGGTCTTAGACACGTACTCTGGCCCAATGGTTAAGGTCTTAACTCTTACTCTGGCCTAATAGCTAAGGTCTTAGACTCGTACTCTGGCCTAATGGTTAAGGTCTTAACTCTTACTCTGGCCTAATAGCTAAGGTCTTAACTCTTACTCTGGCATAATAGCTAAGGTCTTAGACTCGTACTCTGGCCTACAGGTTAAGGTCTTAACTCTTACTCTGTCCTAATGGTTAAGGTCTTAACTCTTACTCTGGCCTAATAGCTAAGGTCTTAGACTCGTACTCTGGCCTAATAGCTAAGGTCTTAGACTCGTACTCTGGCCTAATGGTTAAGGTCTTAACTCTTACTCTGGCCTACTGGCTAAGGTCTTAACTCTTACTCTGGCCTAATAGCTAAAGTCTTAACTCTTACTCTGGCCTAATAGGTAAGGTCTTAACTCTTACTCTGGCCTAATAGCTAAGGTCTGAGACTCGTACTATGGTCTACAGGTTAAGGTCTTAACTCTTACTCTGGCCTACTGGTTAAGGTCTTAACTCTTACTCTGGCCTCATAGCTAAGGTCTTAGACTCGTACTCTGGCCTACAGGTTAAGGTCTTAACTCTTACTCTGGCCTTATGGTTAAGGTCTTAACTCTTACTCTGGCCTAATAGCTAAGGTCTTAACTCTTACTCTGGCCTACTGGTTAAGGTCTTAACTTTTACTCTGGCCTACTGGTTAAGGTCTTAACTCTTACTCTGGCCTAATAGCTAAGGTCTTAGACTCGTACTCTGGCCTACTGGTTAAGGTCTTAACTCTTACTCTGGCCTAATACCTAAGGTCTTAGACTCGTACTCTGGCCTACTGGCTAAGGTCTTAACTCTTACTCTGGCCTAATAGCTGAGGTCTTAACTCTTACTCTGGCCTAATAGCTAAGGTCTTAGACTCGTACTCTGGCCTAATGGTTAAGGTCTTAACTCTTACTCTGGCCTAATAGCTAAGGTCTTAACTCTTACTCTGGCCTAATAGCTAAGGTCTGAGACTCGTACTATGGTCTACAGGTTAAGGTCTTAACTCTTACTCTGGCCTACAGGTTAACGTCTTAACTCTTACTCTGGCCTACTGGTTAAGGTCTTAACTTTTACTCTTGCCTAATAGCTAAGGTCTTAGACTCATACTCTGGCCTAATGGTTAAGGTCTTAACTCTTACTCTGGCCTAATAGCTAAGGTCTTAACTCTTACTCTGGCCTAATGGTTAAGGTCTTAACTCTTACTCTGGCCTAATGGCTAAGGTCTTAACTCTTACTCTGGCCTAATAGGTGATGTCTTAGACTCGTTCTCTGGCCTAATGGTTAAGGTCTTAACTCTTACTCTGGCCTAATAGCTAAGGTCTTAACTCTTACTCTGGCCTAATAGCTAAGGTCTTAGACTCGTACTGTGGCCTACAGGTTAAGGTCTTAACTCTTACTCTGGCCTACTGGTTAAGGTCTTAACTCTTACTCTGACCTACTGGTTAAGGTCTTAAGTCTTACTCTGGCCTAATAGCTAAGGTCTTAAACTCGTACTATGGCCTACAGGTTAAGATCTTAACTCTTACTCTGGCCTACTGGTTAAGGTCTTAAATCTTACTCTGGCCTAATAGCTAAGGTCTTAGACTCGTACTATGGCCTGCTGGTTAAGGTCTTAACTCTTACTCTGGCCTAATAGCTAAGGTCTTAACTCTTACTCTGGCCTAATAGCTAAGGTCTTAACTCTTACTCTGGCCTACTGGTTAAGGTCTTAACTCTTACTCAGGCCTAATAGCTAAGGTCTTAGACTCATACTCTGGCCTACTGGCTAACGTCTTAACTCATACTCTGGCCTACTAGCTGAGGTCTTAACTCTTACTCTGGCCTAATAGCTAAGGTCTTAGACTCGTACTCTGGCCTAATGGTTAAGGTCTTAACTCTTACTCTGGCCTAATAGCTAAGGTCTTAACTCTTACTCTGGCCTAATAGCTAAGGTCTTCGACTCGTACTATGGTCTACAGGTTAAGGTCTTAACTCTTACTCTGGCCTACTGGTTAAGGTCTTAACTCTTACTCTGGCCTAATAGCTAAGGTCTTAGACTCATACTCTGGCCTAATTGTTAAGGTCTTAACTCTTACTCTGGCCTAATAGCTAAGGTCTTTGACTCGTACTCTGGCCTAATGGTTAAGGTCTTAACTCTTACTCTGGCCTAATAGCTAAGGTCTTAGACTCATACTCTGGCCTAATGGTTAAGGTCTTAACTCTTACTCTGGCCTACTGGTTAATGTATTAACTCTTACTCTGGCCTAATAGCTAAGGTCTTAACTCTTAATCTGGCCTAATAGCTAAGGTCTTAACTCTTACTCTGGCCTACTGGTTAAGGTCTTAACTCTTACTCTGGCCTAATAGCTAAGGTCTTAGACACGTACTCTGGCCCAATGGTTAAGGTCTTAACTCTTACTCTGGCCTAATAGCTAAGGTCTTAGACTCGTACTCTGGCCTAATGGTTAAGGTCTTAACTCTTACTCTGGCCTAATAGCTAAGGTCTTAACTCTTACTCTGGCATAATAGCTAAGGTCTTAGACTCGTACTCTGGCCTACAGGTTAAGGTCTTAACTCTTACTCTGTCCTAATTGTTAAGGTCTTAACTCTTACTCTGGCCTAATAGCTAAGGTCTTAGACTCGTACTCTGACCTAATAGCTAAGGTCTTAGACTCGTACTCTGGCCTAATGGTTAAGGACTTAACTCTTACTCTGGCCTACTGGCTAAGGTCTTAACTCTTACTCTGGCCTAATAGCTAAGGTCTTAACTCTTACTCTGGCCTAATAGCTAAGGTCTTAACTCTTACTCTGGCCTAATAGCTAAGGTCTGAGACTCGTACTATGGTCTACAGGTTAAGGTCTTAACTCTTACTCTGGCCTACTGGTTAAGGTCTTAACTCTTACTCTGGCCTCATAGCTAAGGTCTTAGACTCGTACTCTGGCCTACAGGTTAAGGTCTTAACTCTTACTCTGGCCTTATGATTAAGGTCTTAACTCTTACTCTGGCCTAATAGCTAAGGTCTTAACTCTTACTCTGGCCTACTGGTTAAGGTCTTAACTTTTACTCTGGCCTACTGGTTAAGGTCTTAACTCTTACTCTGGCCTAATAGCTAAGGTCTTAGACTCGTACTCTGGCCTACTGGTTAAGGTCTTAACTCTTACTCTGGCCTAATAGCTAAGGTCTTAGACTCGTACTCTGGCCTACTGGCTAAGGTCTTAACTCTTACTCTGGCCTAATAGCTGAGGTCTTAACTCTTACTCTGGCCTAATAGCTAAGGTCTTAGACTCGTACTCTGGCCTAGTGGTTAAGGTCTTAACTCTTACTCTGGCCTAATAGCTAAGGTCTTAGACTCATACTCTGGCCTACTGGCTAAGGTCTTAACTCATACTCTGGCCTACTAGCTGAGGTCTTAACTCTTACTCTGGCCTAATAGCTTAGGTCTTAGACTCATACTCTGGCCTAATGGTTAAGGTCTTAACTCTTACTCTGGCCTAATAGCTAAGGTCTTAGACACGTACTCTGGCCCAATGGTTAAGGTCTTAACTCTTACTCTGGCCTAATAGCTAAGGTCTTAGACTCATACTCTGGCCTAATGGTTAAGGTCTTAACTCTTACTCTGGCCTACTGGTTAATGTATTCACTCTTACTCTGGCCTAATAGCTAAGGTCTTAACTCTTAATCTGGCCTAATAGCTAAGGTCTTAACTCTTACTCTGGCCTACTGGTTAAGGTCTTTACTCTTACTCTGGCCTAATAGCTAAGGTCTTAGACACGTACTCTGGCCCAATGGTTAAGGTCTTAACTCTTACTCTGGCCTAATAGCTAAGGTCTTAGACTCGTACTCTGGCCTAATGGTTAAGGTCTTAACTCTTACTCTGGCCTAATAGCTAAGGTCTTAACTCTTACTCTGGCATAATAGCTATGGTCTTAGACTCGTACTCTGGCCTACAGGTTAAGGTCTTAACTCTTACTCTGTCCTAATGGTTAAGGTCTTAACTCTTACTCTGGCCTAATAGCTAAGGTCTTAGACTCGTACTCTGGCCTAATAGCTAAGGTCTTAGACTCGTACTCTGGCCTAATGGTTAAGGTCTTAACTCTTACTCTGGCCTACTGGCTAAGGTCTTAACTCTTACTCTGGCCTAATAGCTAAGGTCTTAACTCTTACTCTGGCCTAATAGCTAAGGTCTTAACTCTTACTCTGGCCTAATAGCTAAGGTCTGAGACTCGTACTATGGTCTACAGGTTAAGGTCTTAACTCTTACTCTGGCCTACTGGTTAAGGTCTTAACTCTTACTCTGGCCTAATAGCTAAGGTCTTAGACTCGTACTCTGGCCTAATGGTTAAGGTCTTAAATCTTACTCTGGCCTACTGGTTAAGGTCTTAACTCTTACTCTGGCCTAATAGCTAAGGTCTTAACTCTTACTCTGGCCTACTGGTTAAGGTCTTAACTTTTACTCTGGCCTACTGGTTAAGGTCTTAACTCTTACTCTGGCCTAATAGCTAAGGTCTTAGACTCGTACTCTGGCCTACTGGTTAAGGTCTTAACTCTTACTCTGGCCTAATAGCTAAGGTCTTAGACTCGTACTCTGGCCTACTGGCTAAGGTCTTAACTCTTACTCTGGCCTAATAGCTGAGGTCTTAACTCTTACACTGGCCTAATAGCTAAGGTCTTAGACTCATACTCTGGCCTAATGGTTAATGTCTTAACTCTTACTCTGGCCTAATAGCTAAGGTCTTAACTCTTACTCTGGCATAATAGCTAAGGTCTTAGACTCGTACTCTGGCCTACAGGTTAAGGTCTTAACTCTTACTCTGTCCTAATGGTTAAGGTCTTAACTCTTACTCTGGCCTAATACCTAAGGTCTTACCTCTTACTCTGGCCTAATAGCTAAGGTCTTAACTCTTACTCTGGACTACTGGTTAAGGTCTTAACTCTTACTCTGGCCTAATAGCTAAGGTCTTAGACTCGTACTATGGCCTACAGGTTAAGGTCTTAACTCTTACTCTGGCCTACTGGTTAAGGTCTTAACTCTTACTCTGGCCTACTGGTTAAGGTCTTAACTCTTACTCTGGCCTCATAGCTAAGGTCTTAGACTCGTACTCTGGCCTACAGGTTAAGGTCTTAACTCTTACTCTGTCCTAATGGTTAAGGTCTTAACTCTTACTCTGGCCAAATAGCTAAGGTCTTAACTCTTACTCTGGCCTACTGGTTAAGGTCTTAACTTTTACTCTGGCCTACTGGTTAAGTTCTTACCTCTTACTCTGGCCTAATAGCTAAGGTCTTAGACTCGTACTCTGGCCTAGTGGTTAAGGTCTTAACTCTTACTCTGGCCTAATAGCTAAGGTCTT
The DNA here is from genome assembly GCF_964204655.1 of Triturus cristatus. Taxonomy (NCBI): domain Eukaryota; kingdom Metazoa; phylum Chordata; class Amphibia; order Caudata; family Salamandridae; genus Triturus; species Triturus cristatus. The sequence continues at coordinate 1,088,291,914 of NC_140589.1, read as the reverse complement.
AGACTCATACTCTGGCCTACTGGCTAAGGTCTTAACTCATACTCTGGCCTACTAGCTGAGGTCTTAACTCTTACTCTGGCCTAATAGCTAAGGTCTTAGACTCGTACTCTGGCCTAATGGTTAAGGTCTTAACTCTTACTCTGGCCTAATAGCTAAGGTCTTAACTCTTACTCTGGCCTAATAGCTAACGTCTTAGACTCGTACTATGGTCTACAGGTTAAGGTCTTAACTCTTACTCTGGCCTACTGGTTAAGGTCTTAACTCTTACTCTGGCCTAATAGCTAAGGTCTTAGACTCATACTCTGGCCTAATGGTTAAGGTCTTAACTCTTACTCTGGCCTAATAGCTAAGGTCTTAGACTCGTACTCTGGCCTAATGGTTAAGGTCTTAACTCTTACTCTGGCCTAATAGCTAAGGTCTTAGACTCATACTCTGGCCTAATGGTTAAGGTCTTAACTCTTACTCTGGCCTACTGGTTAATGTATTAACTCTTACTCTGGCCTAATAGCTAAGGTTTTAACTCTTAATCTGGCATAATAACTAAGGTCTTAACTCTTACTCTGGCCTACTGGTTAAGGTCTTAACTCTTACTCTGGCCTAATAGCTAAGGTCTTAGACACGTACTCTGGCCCAATGGTTAAGGTCTTAACTCTTACTCTGGCCTAATAGCTAAGGTCTTAACTCTTACTCTGGCATAATTGCTAAGGTCTTAGAATCGTACTCTGGCCTACAGGTTAAGGTCTTAACTCTTACTCTGTCCTAATGGTTAAGGTCTTAACTCTTACTCTGGCCTAATAGCTAAGGTCTTAGACTCGTACTCTGGCCTAATAGCTAAGGTCTTAGATTCGTACTCTGGCCTAATGGTTAAGGTCTTAACTCTTACTCTGGCCTACTGGCTAAGGTCTTAACTCTTACTCTGGCCTAATAGCTAAGGTCTTAACTCTTACTCTGGCCTAATAGCTAAGGTCTTAACTCTTACTCTGGCCTAATAGCTAAGGTCTGAGACTCGTACTATGGTCTACAGGTTAAGGTCTTAACTCTTACTCTGGCCTACTGGTTAAGGTCTTAACTCTTACTCTGGCCTCATAGCTAACGTCTTAGACTCGTACTCTGGCCTACAGGTTAAGGTCTTAACTCTTACTCTGGCCTTATGGTTAAGGTCTTAACTCTTACTCTGGCCTAATAGCTAAGGTCTTAACTCTTACTCTGGCCTACTGGTTAAGGTCTTAACTTTTACTCTGGCCTACTGGTTAAGGTCTTAACTCTTACTCTGGTCTAATAGCTAAGGTCTTAACTCTGACTCTGGCCTAATAGCTAAGGTCTTCGACTCGTACTATGGTCTACAGGTTAAGGTCTTAACTCTTACTCTGGCCTACTGGTTAAGGTCTTAACTCTTACTCTGGCCTAATAGCTAAGGTCTTAGACTCATACTCTGGCCTAATGGTTAAGGTTTTAACTCTTACTCTGGCCTAATAGCTAAGGTCTTTGACTCGTACTCTGGCCTAATGGTTAAGGTCTTAACTCTTACTCTGGCCTAATTGCTGAGGTCTTAGACTCATACTCTGGCCTAATGGTTAAGGTCTTAACTCTTACTCTGGCCTACTGGTTAATGTATTAACTCTTACTCTGGCCTAATAGCTAAGGTCTTAACTCTTAATCTGGACTAATAGCTAAGGTCTTAACTCTTACTCTGGCCTACTGGTTAAGGTCTTAACTCTTACTCTGGCCTAATAGCTAAGGTCTTAGACACGTACTCTGGCCCAATGGTTAAGGTCTTAACTCTTACTCTGGCCTAATAGCTAAGGTCTTAGACTCGTACTCTGGCCTAATGGTTAAGGTCTTAACTCTTACTCTGGCCTAATAGCTAAGGTCTTAACTCTTACTCTGGCATAATAGCTAAGGTCTTAGACTCGTACTCTGGCCTACAGGTTAAGGTCTTAACTCCTACTCTGTCCTAATGGTTAAGGTCTTAACTCTTACTCTGGCCTAATAGCTAAGGTCTTAGACTCGTACTCTGGCCTAATAGCTAAGGTCTTAGACTCGTACTCTGGCCTAATGGTTAAGGTCTTAACTCTTACTCTGGCCTACTGGCTAAGGTCTTAACTCTTACTCTGGCCTAATAGCTAAGGTCTTAACTCTTACTCTGGCCTAATAGCTAAGGTCTTAACTCTTACTCTGGCCTAATAGCTAAGGTCTGAGACTCGTACTATGGTCTACAGGTTAAGGTCTTAACTCTTACTCTGGCCTACTGGTTAAGGTCTTAACTCTTACTCTGGCCTCATAGCTAAGGTCTTAGACTCATACCCTGGCCTACAGGTTAAGGTCTTAACTCTTACTCTGGCCTTATGGTTAAGGTCTTAACTCTTACTCTGGCCTAATAGCTAAGGTCTTAACTCTTACTCTGGCCTACTGGTTAAGGTCTTAACTTTTACTCTGGCCTACTGGTTAAGGTCTTAACTCTTACTCTGGCCTAATAGCTAAGGTCTTAGACTCGTACTCTGGCCTACTGGTTAAGGTCTTAACTCTTACTCTGGCCTAATAGCTAAGGTCTTAGACTCGTACTCTGGCCTACTGGCTAAGGTCTTAACTCTTACTCTGGCCTAATAGCTGAGGTCTTAACTCTTACACTGGCCTAATAGCTAAGGTCTTAGACTCGTACTCTGGCCTAATGGTTAATGTCTTAACTCTTACTCTGGCCTAATAGCTAAGGTCTTAACTCTTACTCTGGCATAATAGCTAAGGTCTTAGACTCGTACTCTGGCCTACAGGTTAAGGTCTTAACTCTTACTCTGTCCTAATGGTTAAGGTCTTAACTCTTACTCTGGCCTAATACCTAAGGTCTTAACTCTTACTCTGGCCTAATAGCTAAGGTCTTAGACTCGTACTATGGCCTACAGGTTAAGGTCTTAACTCTTACTCTGGCCTACTGGTTAAGGTCTTAACTCTTACTCTGGCCTACTGGTTAAGGTCTTAACTCTTACTCTGGCCTCATAGCTAAGGTCTTAGACTCGTACTCTGGCCTACAGGTTAAGGTCTTAACTCTTACTCTGTCCTAATGGTTAAGGTCTTAACTCTTACTCTGGCCAAATAGCTAAGGTCTTAACTCTTACTCTGGCCTACTGGTTATGGTCTTAACTTTTACTCTGGCCTACTGGTTAAGGTCTTAACTCTTACTCTGGCCTAATAGCTAAGGTCTTAGACACGTACTCTGGCCCAATGGTTAAGGTCTTAACTCTTACTCTGGCCTAATAGCTAAGGTCTTAGACTCGTACTCTGGCCTAATGGTTAAGGTCTTAACTCTTACTCTGGCCTAATAGCTAAGGTCTTAACTCTTACTCTGGCATAATAGCTAAGGTCTTAGACTCGTACTCTGGCCTACAGGTTAAGGTCTTAACTCTTACTCTGTCCTAATGGTTAAGGTCTTAACTCTTACTCTGGCCTAATAGCTAAGGTCTTAGACTCGTACTCTGGCCTAATAGCTAAGGTCTTAGACTCGTACTCTGGCCTAATGGTTAAGGTCTTAACTCTTACTCTGGCCTACTGGCTAAGGTCTTAACTCTTACTCTGGCCTAATAGCTAAGGTCTTAACTCTTACTCTGGCCTAATAGCTAAGGTCTTAACTCTTACTCTGGCCTAATAGCTAAGGTCTGAGACTTGTACTATGGTCTACAGGTTAAGGTCTTAACTCTTACTCTGGCCTACTGGTTAAGGTCTTAACTCTTACTCTGGCCTCATAGCTAAGGTCTTAGACTCATACTCTGGCCTACAGGTTAAGGTCTTAACTCTTACTCTGGCCTTATGGTTAAGGTCTTAACTCTTACTCTGGCCTAATAGCTAAGGTCTTAACTCTTACTCTGGCCTACTGGTTAAGGTCTTAACTTTTACTCTGGCCTACTGGTTAAGGTCTTAACTCTTACTCTGGCCTAATTGCTAAGGTCTTAGACTCGTACTCTGGCCTACTGGTTAAGGTCTTAACTCTTACTCTGGCCTAATAGCTAAGGTCTTAGACTCGTACTCTGGCCTACTGGCTAAGGTCTTAACTCTTACTCTGGCCTAATAGCTGAGGTCTTAACTCTTACACTGGCCTAATAGCTAAGGTCTTAGACTCGTACTCTGGCCTAATGGTTAATTTCTTAACTCTTACTCTGGCCTAATAGCTAAGGTCTTAACTCTTACTCTGGCATAATAGCTAAGGTCTTAGACTCGTACTCTGGCCTACAGGTTAAGGTCTTAACTCTTACTCTGTCCTAATGGTTAAGGTCTTACCTCTTACTCTGGCCTAATACCTAAGGTCTTAACTCTTACTCTGGCCTAATAGCTAAGGTCTTAACTCTTACTCTGGACTACTGGTTAAGGTCTTAACTCTTACTCTGGCCTAATAGCTAAGGTCTTAGACTCGTACTATGGCCTACAGGTTAAGGTCTTAACTCTTACTCTGGCCTACTGGTTAAGGTCTTAACTCTTACTCTGGCCTACTGGTTAAGGTCTTAACTCTTACTCTGGCCTCATAGCTAAGGTCTTAGACTCGTACTCTGGCCTACAGGTTAAGGTCTTAACTCTTACTCTGTCCTAATGGTTAAGGTCTTAACTCTTACTCTGGCCAAATAGCTAAGGTCTTAACTCTTACTCTGGCCTACTGGTTAAGGTCTTAACTTTTACTCTGGCCTACTGGTTAAGGTCTTAACTCTTACTCTGGCCTAATAGCTAAGGTCTTAGACTCGTACTCTGGCCTAGTGGTTAAGGTCTTAACTCTTACTCTGGCCTAATAGCTAAGGTCTTAGACTCATACTCTGGCCTACTGGCTAAGGTCTTAACTCTTACTCTGGCCTAATAGCTAAGGTCTTAGACTCGTACTATGGTCTACAGGTTAAGGTCTTAACTCTTACTCTGGCCTACTGGTTAAGGTCTTAACTCTTACTCTGGCCTAATAGCTAAGGTCTTAGACTCATACTCTGGCCTAATGGTTAAGGTCTTAACTCTTACTCTGGCCTAATAGCTAAGGTCTTAGACTCGTACTCTGGCCTAATGGTTAAGGTCTTAACTCTTACTCTGGCCTAATAGCTAAGGTCTTAGACTCATACTCTGGCCTAATGGTTAAGGTCTTAACTCTTACTCTGGCCTACTGGTTAATGTATTAACTCTTACTCTGGCCTAATAGCTAAGGTCTTAACTCTTAATCTGGCCTAATAACTAAGGTCTTAACTCTTACTCTGGCCTACTGGTTAAGGTCTTAACTCTTACTCTGGCCTAATAGCTAAGGTCTTAGACACGTACTCTGGCCCAATGGTTAAGGTCTTAACTCTCACTCTGGCCTAATAGCTAAGGTCTTAGACTCGTACTCTGGCCTAATGGTTAAGGTCTTAACTCTTACTCTGGCCTAATAGCTAAGGTCTTAACTCTTACTCTGGCATAATAGCTAAGGTCTTAGACTCGTACTCTGGCCTACAGGTTAAGGTCTTAACTCTTACTCTGTCCTAATGGTTAAGGTCTTAACTCTTACTCTGGCCTAATAGCTAAGGTCTTAGACTCGTACTCTGGCCTAATAGCTAAAGTCTTAGACTCGTACTCTGGCCTAATGGTTAAGGTCTTAACTCTTACTCTGGCCTAATAGCTAAGGTCTTAGACTCATACTCTGGCCTAATGGTTAAGGTCTTAACTCTTACTCTGGCCTACGGGTTAATGTATTAACTCTTACTCTGGCCTAATAGCTAAGGTCTTAACTCTTAATCTGGCCTAATAACTAAGGTCTTAACTCTTACTCTGGCCTACTGGTTAAGGTCTTAACTCTTACTCTGGCCTAATAGCTAAGGTCTTAGACACGTACTCTGGCCCAATGGTTAAGGTCTTAACTCTTACTCTGGCCTAATAGCTAAGGTCTTAGACTCGTACTCTGGCCTAATGGTTAAGGTCTTAACTCTTACTCTGGCCTAATAGCTAAGGTCTTAACTCTTACTCTGGCATAATAGCTAAGGTCTTAGACTCGTACTCTGGCCTACAGGTTAAGGTCTTAACTCTTACTCTGTCCTAATGGTTAAGGTCTTAACTCTTACTCTGGCCTAATAGCTAAGGTCTTAGACTCGTACTCTGGCCTAATAGCTAAGGTCTTAGACTCGTACTCTGGCCTAATGGTTAAGGTCTTAACTCTTACTCTGGCCTACTGGCTAAGGTCTTAACTCTTACTCTGGCCTAATAGCTAAGGTCTTAACTCTTACTCTGGCCTAATAGGTAAGGTCTTAACTCTTACTCTGGCCTAATAGCTAAGGTCTGAGACTCGTACTATGGTCTACAGGTTAAGGTCTTAACTCTTACTCTGGCCTACTGGTTAAGGTCTTAACTCTTACTCTGGCTTCATAGCTAAGGTCTTAGACTCGTACTCTGGCCTACAGGTTAAGGTCTTAACTCTTACTCTGGCCTTATGGTTAAGGTCTTAACTCTTACTCTGGCCTAATAGCTAAGGTCTTAACTCTTACTCTGGCCTACTGGTTAAGGTCTTAACTTTTACTCTGGCCTACTGGTTAAGGTCTTAACTCTTACTCTGGCCTAATAGCTAAGGTCTTAGACTCGTACTCTGGCCTACTGGTTAAGGTCTTAACTCTTACTCTGGCCTAATACCTAAGGTCTTAGACTCGTACTCTGGCCTACTGGCTAAGGTCTTAACTCTTACTCTGGCCTAATAGCTGAGGTCTTAACTCTTACTCTGGCCTAATAGCTAAGGTCTTAGACTCGTACTCTGGCCTAATGGTTAAGGTCTTAACTCTTACTCTGGCCTAATAGCTAAGGTCTTAACTCTTACTCTGGCCTAATAGCTAAGGTCTGAGACTCGTACTATGGTCTACAGGTTAAGGTCTTAACTCTTACTCTGGCCTACAGGTTAACGTCTTAACTCTTACTCTGGCCTACTGGTTAAGGTCTTAACTTTTACTCTTGCCTAATAGCTAAGGTCTTAGACTCATACTCTGGCCTAATGGTTAAGGTCTTAACTCTTACTCTGGCCTAATTGCTAAGGTCTTAACTCTTACTCTGGCCTAATGGTTAAGGTCTTAACTCTTACTCTGGCCTAATGGCTAAGGTCTTAACTCTTACTCTGGCCTAATAGCTGATGTCTTAGACTCGTTCTCTGGCCTAATGGTTAAGGTCTTAACTCTTACTCTGGCCTAATAGCTAAGGTCTTAACTCTTACTCTGGCCTAATAGCTAAGGTCTTAGACTCGTACTGTGGCCTACAGGTTAAGGTCTTAACTCTTACTCTGGCCTACTGGTTAAGGTCTTAACTCTTACTCTGACCTACTGGTTAAGGTCTTAAGTCTTACTCTGGCCTAATAGCTAAGGTCTTAAACTCGTACTATGGCCTACAGGTTAAGATCTTAACTCTTACTCTGGCCTACTGGTTAAGGTCTTAAATCTTACTCTGGCCTAATAGCTAAGGTCTTAGACTCGTACTATGGCCTGCTGGTTAAGGTCTTAACTCTTACTCTGGCCTAATAGCTAAGGTCTTAACTCTTACTCTGGCCTAATAGCTAAGGTCTTAACTCTTACTCTGGCCTACTGGTTAAGGTCTTAACTCTTACTCAGGCCTAATAGCTAAGGTCTTAGACTCATACTCTGGCCTACTGGCTAACGTCTTAACTCATACTCTGGCCTACTAGCTGAGGTCTTAACTCTTACTCTGGCCTAATAGCTAAGGTCTTAGACTCGTACTCTGGCCTAATGGTTAAGGTCTTAACTCTTACTCTAGCCTAATAGCTAAGGTCTTAACTCTTACTCTGGCCTAATAGCTAAGGTCTTCGACTCGTACTATGGTCTACAGGTTAAGGTCTTAACTCTTACTCTGGCCTACTGGTTAAGGTCTTAACTCTTACTCTGGCCTAATAGCTAAGGTCTTAGACTCATACTCTGGCCTAATTGTTAAGGTCTTAACTCTTACTCTGGCCTAATAGCTAAGGTCTTTGACTCGTACTCTGGCCTAATGGTTAAGGTCTTAACTCTTACTCTGGCCTAATAGCTAAGGTCTTAGACTCATACTCTGGCCTAATGGTTAAGGTCTTAACTCTTACTCTGGCCTACTGGTTAATGTATTAACTCTTACTCTGGCCTAATAGCTAAGGTCTTAACTCTTAATCTGGCCTAATAGCTAAGGTCTTAACTCTTACTCTGGCCTACTGGTTAAGGTCTTAACTCTTACTCTGGCCTAATAGCTAAGGTCTTAGACACGTACTCTGGCCCAATGGTTAAGGTCTTAACTCTTACTCTGGCCTAATAGCTAAGGTCTTAGACTCGTACTCTGGCCTAATGGTTAAGGTCTTAACTCTTACTCTGGCCTAATAGCTAAGGTCTTAACTCTTACTCTGGCATAATAGCTAAGGTCTTAGACTCGTACTCTGGCCTACAGGTTAAGGTCTTAACTCTTACTCTGTCCTAATTGTTAAGGTCTTAACTCTTACTCTGGCCTAATAGCTAAGGTCTTAGACTCGTACTCTGACCTAATAGCTAAGGTCTTAGACTCGTACTCTGGCCTAATGGTTAAGGTCTTAACTCTTACTCTGGCCTACTGGCTAAGGTCTTAACTCTTACTCTGGCCTAATAGCTAAGGTCTTAACTCTTACTCTGGCCTAATAGCTAAGGTCTTAACTCTTACTCTGGCCTAATAGCTAAGGTCTGAGACTCGTACTATGGTCTACAGGTTAAGGTCTTAGTTCTTACTCTGGCCTACTGGTTAAGGTCTTAACTCTTACTCTGGCCTCATAGCTAAGGTCTTAGACTCGTACTCTGGCCTACAGGTTAAGGTCTTAACTCTTACTCTGGCCTTATGATTAAGGTCTTAACTCTTACTCTGGCCTAATAGCTAAGGTCTTAACTCTTACTCTGGCCTACTGGTTAAGGTCTTAACTTTTACTCTGGCCTACTGGTTAAGGTCTTAACTCTTACTCTGGCCTAATAGCTAAGGTCTTAGACTCGTACTCTGGCCTACTGGTTAAGGTCTTAACTCTTACTCTGGCCTAATAGCTAAGGTCTTAGACTCGTACTCTGGCCTACTGGCTAAGGTCTTAACTCTTACTCTGGCCTAATAGCTGAGGTCTTAACTCTTACTCTGGCCTAATAGCTAAGGTCTTAGACTCGTACTCTGGCCTAGTGGTTAAGGTCTTAACTCTTACTCTGGCCTAATAGCTAAGGTCTTAGACTCATACTCTGGCCTACTGGCTAAGGTCTTAACTCATACTCTGGCCTACTAGCTGAGGTCTTAACTCTTACTCTGGCCTAATAGCTAAGGTCTTAGACTCGTACTCTGGCCTAATGGTTAAGGTCTTAACTCTTACTCTGGCCTAATAGCTAAGGTCTTAACTCTTACTCTGGCCTAATAGCTAAGGTCTTCGACTCGTACTATGGTCTACAGGTTAAGGTCTTAACTCTTACTCTGGCCTACTGGTTAAGGTCTTAACTCTTACTCTGGCCTAATAGCTAAGGTCTTAGACTCATACTCTGGCCTAATGGTTAAGGTCTTAACTCTTACTCTGGCCTAATAGCTAAGGTCTTTGACTCGTACTCTGGCCTAATGGTTAAGGTCTTAACTCTTACTCTGGCCTAATAGCTAAGGTCTTAGACTCATACTCTGGCCTAATGGTTAAGGTCTTAACTCTTACTCTGGCCTACTGGTTAATGTATTCACTCTTACTCTGGCCTAATAGCTAAGGTCTTAACTCTTAATCTGGCCTAATAGCTAAGGTCTTAACTCTTACTCTGGCCTACTGGTTAAGGTCTTAACTCTTACTCTGGCCTAATAGCTAAGGTCTTAGACACGTACTCTGGCCCAATGGTTAAGGTCTTAACTCTTACTCTGGCCTAATAGCTAAGGTCTTAGACTCGTACTCTGGCCTAATGGTTAAGGTCTTAACTCTTACTCTGGCCTAATAGCTAAGGTCTTAACTCTTACTCTGGCATAATAGCTAAGGTCTTAGACTCGTACTCTGGCCTACAGGTTAAGGTCTTAACTCTTACTCTGTCCTAATGGTTAAGGTCTTAACTCTTACTCTGGCCTAATAGCTAAGGTCTTAGACTCGTACTCTGGCCTAATAGCTAAGGTCTTAGACTCGTACTCTGGCCTAATGGTTAAGGTCTTAACTCTTACTCTGGCCTACTGGCTAAGGTCTTAACTCTTACTCTGGCCTAATAGCTAAGGTCTTAACTCTTACTCTGGCCTAATAGCTAAGGTCTTAACTCTTACTCTGGCCTAATAGCTAAGGTCTGAGACTCGTACTATGGTCTACAGGTTAAGGTCTTAACTCTTACTCTGGCCTACTGGTTAAGGTCTTAACTCTTACTCTGGCCTAATAGCTAAGGTCTTAGACTCGTACTCTGGCCTAATGGTTAAGGTCTTAACTCTTACTCTGGCCTACTGGTTAAGGTCTTAACTCTTACTCTGGCCTAATAGCTAAGGTCTTAACTCTTACTCTGGCCTACTGGTTAAGGTCTTAACTTTTACTCTGGCCTACTGGTTAAGGTCTTAACTCTTACTCTGGCCTAATAGCTAAGGTCTTAGACTCGTACTCTGGCCTACTGGTTAAGGTCTTAACTCTTACTCTGGCCTAATAGCTAAGGTCTTAGACTCGTACTCTGGCCTACTGGCTAAGGTCTTAACTCTTACTCTGGCCTAATAGCTGAGGTCTTAACTCTTACACTGGCCTAATAGCTAAGGTCTTAGACTCATACTCTGGCCTAATGGTTAATGTCTTAACTCTTACTCTGGCCTAATAGCTAAGGTCTTAACTCTTACTCTGGCATAATAGCTAAGGTCTTAGACTCGTACTCTGGCCTACAGGTTAAGGTCTTAACTCTTACTCTGTCCTAATGGTTAAGGTCTTAACTCTTACTCTGGCCTAATACCTAAGGTCTTAACTCTTACTCTGGCCTAATAGCTAAGGTCTTAACTCTTACTCTGGACTACTGGTTAAGGTCTTAACTCTTACTCTGGCCTAATAGCTAAGGTCTTAGACTCGTACTATGGCCTACAGGTTAAGGTCTTAACTCTTACTCTGGCCTACTGGTTAAGGTCTTAACTCTTACTCTGGCCTACTGGTTAAGGTCTTAACTCTTACTCTGGCCTCATAGCTAAGGTCTTAGACTCGTACTCTGGCCTACAGGTTAAGGTCTTAACTCTTACTCTGTCCTAATGGTTAAGGTCTTAACTCTTACTCTGGCCAAATAGCTAAGGTCTTAACTCTTACTCTGGCCTACTGGTTAAGGTCTTAACTTTTACTCTGGCCTACTGGTTAAGGTCTTACCTCTTACTCTGGCCTAATAGCTAAGGTCTTAGACTCGTACTCTGGCCTAGTGGTTAAGGTCTTAACTCTTACTCTGGCCTAATAGCTAAGGTCTTAGACTCATACTCTGGCCTACTGGCTAAGGTCTTAACTCATACTCTGGCCTACTAGCTGAGGTCTTAACTCTTACTCTGGCCTAATAGCTAAGGTCTTAGACTCGTACTCTGGCCTAATGGTTAAGGTCTTAACTCTTACTCTGGCCTAATAGCTAAGGTCTTAACTCTTACTCTGGCCTAATAGCTAACGTCTTAGACTCGTACTATGGTCTACAGGTTAAGGTCTTAACTCTTACTCTGGCCTACTGGTTAAGGTCTTAACTCTTACTCTGGCCTAATAGCTAAGGTCTTAGACTCATACTCTGGCCTAATGGTTAAGGTCTTAACTCTTACTCTGGCCTAATAGCTAAGGTCTTAGACTCGTACTCTGGCCTAATGGTTAAGGTCTTAACTCTTACTCTGGCCTAATAGCTAAGGTCTTAGACTCATACTCTGGCCTAATGGTTAAGGTCTTAACTCTTACTCTGGCCTACTGGTTAATGTATTAACTCTTACTCTGGCCTAATAGCTAAGGTTTTAACTCTTAATCTGGCCTAATAACTAAGGTCTTAACTCTTACTCTGGCCTACTGGTTAAGGTCTGAACTCTTACTCTGGCCTAATAGCTAAGGTCTTAGACACGTACTCTGGCCCAATGGTTAAGGTCTTAACTCTTACTCTGGCCTAATAGCTAAGGTCTTAACTCTTACTCTGGCATAATAGCTAAGGTCTTAGAATCGTACTCTGGCCTACAGGTTAAGGTCTTAACTCTTACTCTGTCCTAATGGTTAAGGTCTTAACTCTTACTCTGGCCTAATAGCTAAGGTCTTAGACTCGTACTCTGGCCTAATAGCTAAGGTCTTAGACTCGTACTCTGGCCTAATGGTTAAGGTCTTAACTCTTACTCTGGCCTACTGGCTAAGGTCTTAACTCTTACTCTGGCCTAATAGCTAAGGTCTTAACTCTTACTCTGGCCTAATAGCTAAGGTCTTAACTCTTACTCTGGCCTAAAAGCTAAGGTCTGAGACTCGTACTATGGTCTACAGGTTAAGGTCTTAACTCTTACTCTGGCCTAGTGGTTAAGGTCTTAACTCTTACTCTGGCCTCATAGCTAACGTCTTAGACTCGTACTCTGGCCTACAGGTTAAGGTCTTAACTCTTACTCTGGCCTTATGGTTAAGGTCTTAACTCTTACTCTGGCCTAATAGCTAAGGTCTTAACTCTTACTCTGGCCTACTGGTTAAGGTCTTAACTTTTACTCTGGCCTACTGGTTAAGGTCTTAACTCTTACTCTGGCCTAATAGCTAAGGTCTTAACTCTGACTCTGGCCTAATAATAATAATAATAATAATCATCTTTATTCGGTTATGTAAAAACAATTATAACCATAAAAGAGCATACCAACATTCATATTCTTCATAACATAGAATTACATACAAGTATTTAAAGTAATGCGGGACATTTCAACCAAGATTTGTTCTATGGTTATAAACACATTTTAAAAACATAGCCACAGTTTTTGTAATCAATGTGGTATTAAGAAATTGTAGGTGCAGCATAGCAGGGCGACATCTTTTGAAACCAAGAGATCTTAACAGGGGAATCAACCATAAAGTGCGGTGTTCGGCATAAAACTTACAAAACAGAACAGTATGCATAGTTGTTTGTTCTGAAATATCATCACATGGACATACCCCTGAGGCCTCTTTCCAAGAGTTACGTTTGGGAAAGGCCACAAGTTTATGGAAAATGTTCAATCTAAAGCGTGTCAGCAAGAGACGCTCAAATCGGGAATCCACGTATGTCAGGTATGGCTCGATATACAGAGTGGTTGCAGCAATCAAGGAGTGTTGGACAGAAGGCTTTCTTATCTCTTTGGATATCCGCAGTTCTTCCAAATGCGAGAGGGCTCTAGTTTTTAATTCTTTTTTAGAGATCTCAGACATAGATTCAGGGTTATCATAATATTTCGGACAACCTAAATCAGTAAAGAATCTTTTTATGAATGTTAGCCACTCAATTTTACCCACATGCTCAAGAGACATTACATCTTCTACAATCGCCTTTGTGACTAGATTTCTTGATGACAGCCAGATACGGCGCCATAATAAGAGAGGTTGGATTTTTGCCAAATCCTCGATGTGAGCCATGCCTAATTCAGCATGGCAGGAGAAAGTGGACACACGTTTCGGGATCATCAAAAGAAATCGCATAAAGATATTCTCTGCGACTTGCAGAGCATGTGTGTTTTTATGGCCCCACAAACCAGCCCCATAGAGTGCGGTCGAATGGCATTTCGCTACGTAAATGCGAAGTAGTTCTACGGGAGGTCTTTTCCCCAGTTTTTGGGCGAATTTTATAAGGGCCATAATAGCTCGCAGGAGATGATGTTTTCTAGCGTCAATTGCAGCTTTCCAATTGAGCTTTTCATCGATCATAACTCCAAGATACGGGTATTGGGTGGTAAACTCCAACCTCTCTTTTTCTAGGAAGATGGACTTTCCCCGTTTCCTATCTTTCCCTGCCACCATCACATAGGTTTTTTTGATGTTTATTTTGAGATCCAAGTTACCCATAAACTTGGCATACCTATCCAGCGATTTTTGCAACTCACGCGGGGTGCGCGCTATAATTACTGCGTCATCCGCGTAGAGAAGCGCTGGGATGAGGCGATCTTTTATACGAGGGAGGTCCTGAGCCCCTTGCAACATCTCCATCTCCAATCCGTTTGTGTAGAGAGAGAAAAGAAAGGGGGCCAGGACACATCCCTGCCTCACCCCGCGTTCCACCCCAAAGGACTCGGATACCTCGCCCCGGGCTCCAAAGCGGACCCGGGACGAGGCATCCGAGTATAGTGTACGAAGGAGGTTCACCAGGGGTGACTCGATGCCCATGGCAGTAAGGACAGACCATAGCTTTAAATGGGAAACACAGTCAAATGCCGCCGAAAGGTCGACATATGCCATGTAAAGTTTACCTTCTTTTGCTGTTACATATTTTCCCACTAATAAACTTAAGTTCAGAGCCTGTTCTATAGTGCCGAAGCCTTCCCGAAAGCCAAACTGTAAGTCAGATAATATATTATGGTCTTCCGCCCACTCTTGCAGTCGCTGCAACACCACCCTCCCCAATACTTTGCCGAGAGAGTCCAACAATGATATTGGCCGATAACATGACACATCGTTTCTGTTCCCCTTTTTGAAAACTGGAATCATGATCGATTGGGTCCACGTTTCAAGTAAACCACATCGCATGGTGGCATCAAAGACCACCTTTAAAATTGGGGCCCAGAGATCAAGTTTAAATTTGAAAAAATCAATCGGTATTCCATCTGGGCCGGGGGCTTTCCCACTTTTGCTTGCCTGCACGGCTTTTATAATTTCCTGTAGATCAAAGTTTAGGGCAATCGGAATTAACTTTTCTTGAGGGATATCATGTCCTACCTCTAATGCGTCAGGAATTTGCGTTTTCCTAAAAACTTTGGAGAAATGATTTACCCATGTTGGGCCATCGATTGCTACCTCGATGGTTGGTTGGTCACAGCTATCTGTCAGGAAGGGAGACTTCACTACCCGCCAAAACAGTGCCCCGTTTCTAGATAGTGAGCTTTCTTGTAGCTGGTCCCATAAGGATAGTTTTATTTTCTGCTTCCTTGTTTTGCAGGCTAAGCGGTATAATCTCCTTAGCCTGCGGATCTCGTCTTGATCTCTTTCAGGATTTGTCAAAGCACTTTTTAAAAGTTTATTGGCTGCCGTGCAATCATGATTGAACCATCCTTTTTTCTTGCTTGTTTTCCCTTTATTCTTGAGTGTTAATAGATTTTTTGCTACCTCTAGAATTATACCAAAATTATACAACACTTCCTCTTGACTAGTGTCACCATCTAGACACTTCACAATGGCGGGATATGTTGCCTGAATCACCTTCGTGGTTATAACTTCCGGATCTATCTTCCCCCACCCTATAGTGAAACCATTCGTTTTAGCAAGATGGATGTTATTCTGGTCGAGGACAGTCATCAGGGAATAAGGTTTAAATTTTCCCTTGTCAATAAGCAGGTTAAAAGCCAAGGCTACATGGTCACTTAATGCGTTGGCGATTAGTCTAAAGTTCTGAGCTCTACTTACCAAGTGTGTGGAAATCAAGAAATAATCAATCGTTGTTGCCCAACCCCTGCCCAGATAAGTGGCCTGGAGCTGATCCGATAAAGTATCAAGTTTATTTAAAATCACTAAACCCAATTCCGACAAAATTTCATTCAGAAGGTCACCCATCTTAGTGTGACTAAAATGGATCACCTGATTGTCAGTTTCTTCAGCTACCCCACATATACTACTATTTTTCACACCACAAGGGTGGAGGTTGAAGTCCCCGCCCCAAACAATACTCGGAACATCCGTTCCTTGCACTTTACTTGTTAGGTTCGAAAATTTATTTCGTAAGGCCCCAATCAATTCTAGGCTCTCCCACTCCAGGAGGTTGTCATAGAAATTTACCAAATATATTACCCGCTTTCTCATAAATGAGAGTTTCAATAATTGGTAGTTTGTATGTAAGCTAAGACTAGCTACTTCTAGTCCAGGAATGGTGTTTTTTATGTACACCGTCAGACCCCCTTTAGCCCTTCCACGCGGACCTGCAGTTGCCCCTGAGAAATATGTTTTGTAGCCCATCAAGTGTAGTTCGTTGACGGACCAAGTCTCTTGCAAGCAGATTATTTGAAAGTCTTGAGCAGAGTCTATTAGGGACCCGTCTGCTATTTTGGAGCCTAAACCCGCAATGTTCCATGACATTAACTGTATTATGTTATCCTCGTTGCTTGTATCTGGGCTATCATTCATGTGGATTACTTTCGTGTCTAGGGAGTTTTCTTGGACCTTGTTAGCTATACCCCCCTGTTGCTTAATTGATTTTCTAGGAGTGTTCCTCGTTGTAATAATGTCAGAGCTTCTCGACAATGGGGAGTTAGTTGCTGAGGGAAGAGGACCTAATTCTGTCTTGTGGGACGCTACGTTTTTTACTTGATCAGTATCACTCATAGAAATATGGTCTGGTGCTGGAAAGTTTTGTAGTTGGACTACTGCTGTGCTGAGTCAATCTACGTCTTCCAGACCATACAGAACTGTATAGGGATTAGAGGTATGGATATTAAATCTCTGGTTTAGATGGGAGTGATTATTCCAGTATGCCTGATTTGGAGGCTGAGGGGGCTGATGGTTATTAATCGGTATCCTGCTCAACGGAAACCTATTTGGCGGGTAAAAGCGTGAAGCAAGGTTACGAACAGCCGGGTGAAAAAGACGGTTATCTACTTCCCTCCAGTTTGTCTGAAAATCGTTTATACCAAAAGGTTTAGGGTGGGAGATCAGTTCTCTTGGATAGAAGTAGTTAACAAGATGCGTGGTAATCGTATCCTCCCCCCTGGATTCAAACCAGTCGCCTATACACCTAACCGCTCTGTAGTCTCTGAAATTTATAATTATGGCGTCCCCCTTCTTATCTTTTGGCCTCGTGCCTACCCAGCTAGTGCGTCTAACCATCAGGATTTCTCCGTTTATATGGGCTGGGAGCGGTCTATTCTGATTCAACCAATGAATGGTCTTATTTTTCAGTGCGTAGAAATCCTCCCTTACCCCCTCTGAAAATTCGGGAACCCCTGTCATGATGATCGTGTACGGAGCAGATTCTGGGGGTAGATCTACTCTGTTATTTACTGGAATATGTTGTGGCTGATGTAAACATTCTTCCTTCTCATGGTCCTCAGTGACCCTTTTTCTCATATGCTCTGAGCCCTGCGAATTTGTTATGTTTTTACGTTTTTGTTTTTGTTCTTCTATGTTTACTATGGGGTCAGATTTAGGATTATTGGCCACAGACTCCACACGCCTAGATCCTTGCTTGGTGCACGATGTCATTGGATTGTCACCAGTCAAGGGTCGCGACACCTCTGAGGGGGAAGATGGCGCTTGATCGTTGCTACTACTTATCGCCTTAGTATTTTGAAGATCTAATATCGCCAAGTTATACTGTTCCATTTGAGAGCTTAGATCAACCAGGTGCAAGCTTATTAATCTAGTTCTTTCTAAGAGGGGCAATAAAAGGGATTTAACCAAAGTCTCAATTTTTACTAATAAATCGGACATCATATCCTGGCTAGGAGATGAACCTGAAGCATTGGAGAATAAGGGAGGGGTAAGTGGTGCCAGGGAAGCTGTCTGATTCGGTATTTGGGTTGAGGGTTGAAACTTCTTCTTTTTAACTGTGAGTGTCCTAGTGAGTGTCCCTCGTCTCTTTCTTGCTATACGTCTTCTTACCACCGGGGGGGAAGAAATAACTAGATTCGGGGATGCTGATAGTCCCGACAAGGTTGGGCTACTAGTGATCTCAGGGATAGAAATCAAAGAAGGAGTGTTGACAGAGGTTGCTTCTTCACTCATTCCATGCGACTTGCAGGGGTCAGGTCTTGTAGTACCCTTAGTCAGCACCTCTGGCGAGACAGCATTACCAATTTTGCCCAGTGAAGAGCGTTTGCCTGCTAGCAGATCTAAGGATAAGCGCTTTTCTGTGTCCGCTATTTCCTTCTCCAGCACTGTAGATACGCGCTTGAAGAATTGGTCGATAGTACCAGACACCGGTCCCTTAGAGGTGTTAACAGTTAAAAGTTGTGATTTATCAGCGTTTGTTGCCATGATACTACGCTAACAGTGAAAACTAAAAATATAGTTAGGGCGAAAAACCTAATAAAGGCTAATATCAAGTCCACAATATAGGTAAATTTAAGACAACAACCGTTAGAAATTATCTCACCAATAGGCGTAAGATGTTAGGGAAGGGGCCCGGCCCGTCCTCAATCGTCCTCGGACGGCCTTAGACGGCCCGCCCTTAGCCCGGGCTTCACCCCGGACTGCGCCCCGCACGCGTCCCGCTCACGCGAGGCCAGGTGATAGATATGAGGATTGTGAAGAGGGCGGGGGTAGTGGCCGGGGGAGGAGCGGGAAGAGGAGCCAGGTGCAGGTCGTCAGCAGTCTCGAGTGCACCCTGGACCTCGCAGTCCCGTAGAGAGTGGTGAAAATAAAAAGTTAAAAGCCCCGGTCTTGTTCTGTTGCCAGTCGGCGTGTTGACCTCCACGATATCCTTTCTAGCAGTGAAAGGCTGTGTCCATCCAGTTTGGTTGCGATTTTTCCTCTGCCTACGAGCGGCACCCGCGAAGCGGGGGCCGCGAGGCTTGATGTAGTGGCCGGGGGAGGAGCGGGAAGAGGAGCCAGGTGCAGGTCGTCAGCAGTCTCGAGTGCACCCTGGACCTCGCAGTCCCGTAGAGAATGGTGAAAATAAAAAGTTAAAAGCCCCGGTCTTGTTCTGTTGCCAGTCGGCGTGTTGACCTCCACGATATCCTTTCTAGCAGTGAAAGGCTGTGTCCATCCAGTTTGGTTGCGATTTTTCCTCTGCCTACGAGCGGCACCCGCGAAGCGGGGGCCGCGAGGCTCGATGTAGTGGCCGGGGGAGGAGCGGGAAGAGGAGCCAGGTGCAGGTCGTCAGCAGTCTCGAGTGCACCCTGGACCTCGCAGTCCCGTAGAGAGTGGTGAAAATAAAAAGTTAAAAGCCCCGGTCTTGTTCTGTTGCCAGTCGGCGTGTTGACCTCCACGATATCCTTTCTAGCAGTGAAAGGCTGTGTCCATCCAGTTTGGTTGCGATTTTTCCTCTGCCTACGAGCGGCACCCGCGAAGCGGGGGCCGCGAGGCTTGATGTAGTGGCCGGGGGAGGAGCGGGAAGAGGAGCCAGGTGCAGGTCGTCAGCAGTCTCGAGTGCACCCTGGACCTCGCAGTCCCGTAGAGAGTGGTGAAAATAAAAAGTTAAAAGCCCCGGTCTTGTTCTGTTGCCAGTCGGCGTGTTGACCTCCACGATATCCTTTCTAGCAGTGAAAGGCTGTGTCCATCCAGTTTGGTTGCGATTTTTCCTCTGCCTACGAGCGGCACCCTAATAGCTAAGGTCTTCGACTCGTACTATGGTCTACAGGTTAAGGTCTTAACTCTTACTCTGGCCTACTGGTTAAGGTCTTAACTCTTACTCTGGCCTAATAGCTAAGGTCTTAGACTCATACTCTGGCCTAATGGTTAAGGTCTTAACTCTTACTCTGGCCTAATAGCTAAGGTCTTTGACTCGTACTCTGGCCTAATGGTTAAGGTCTTAACTCTTACTCTGGCCTAATTGCTGAGGTCTTAGACTCATACTCTGGCCTAATGGTTAAGGTCTTAACTCTTACTCTGGCCTACTGGTTAATGTATTAACTCTTACTCTGGCCTAATAGCTAAGGTCTTAACTCTTAATCTGGCCTAATAGCTAAGGTCTTAACTCTTACTCTGGCCTACTGGTTAAGGTCTTAACTCTTACTCTGGCCTAATAGCTAAGGTCTTAGACACGTACTCTGGCCCAATGGTTAAGGTCTTAACTCTTACTCTGGCCTAATAGCTAAGGTCTTAGACTCGTACTCTGGCCTAATGGTTAAGGTCTTAACTCTTACTCTGGCCTAATAGCTAAGGTCTTAACTCTTACTCTGGCATAATAGCTAAGGTCTTAGACTCGTACTCTGGCCTACAGGTTAAGGTCTTAACTCCTACTCTGTCCTAATGGTTAAGGTCTTAACTCTTACTCTGGCCTAATAGCTAAGGTCTTAGACTCGTACTCTGGCCTAATAGCTAAGGTCTTAGACTCGTACTCTGGCCTAATGGTTAAGGTCTTAACTCTTACTCTGGCCTACTGGCTAAGGTCTTAACTCTTACTCTGGCCTAATAGCTAAGGTCTTAACTCTTACTCTGGCCTAATAGCTAAGGTCTTAACTCTTACTCTGGCCTAATAGCTAAGGTCTGAGACTCGTACTATGGTCTACAGGTTAAGGTCTTAACTCTTACTCTGGCCTACTGGTTAAGGTCTTAACTCTTACTCTGGCCTCATAGCTAAGGTCTTAGACTCATACCCTGGCCTACAGGTTAAGGTCTTAACTCTTACTCTGGCCTTATGGTTAAGGTCTTAACTCTTACTCTGGCCTAATAGCTAAGGTCTTAACTCTTACTCTGGCCTACTGGTTAAGGTCTTAACTTTTACTCTGGCCTACTGGTTAAGGTCTTAACTCTTACTCTGGCCTAATAGCTAAGGTCTTAGACTCGTACTCTGGCCTACTGGTTAAGGTCTTAACTCTTACTCTGGCCTAATAGCTAAGGTCTTAGACTCGTACTCTGGCCTACTGGCTAAGGTCTTAACTCTTACTCTGGCCTAATAGCTGAGGTCTTAACTCTTACACTGGCCTAATAGCTAAGGTCTTAGACTCGTACTCTGGCCTAATGGTTAATGTCTTAACTCTTACTCTGGCCTAATAGCTAAGGTCTTAACTCTTACTCTGGCATAATAGCTAAGGTCTTAGACTCGTACTCTGGCCTACAGGTTAAGGTCTTAACTCTTACTCTGTCCTAATGGTTAAGGTCTTAACTCTTACTCTGGCCTAATACCTAAGGTCTTAACTCTTACTCTGGCCTAATAGCTAAGGTCTTAACTCTTACTCTGGACTACTGGTTAAGGTCTTAACTCTTGCTCTGGCCTAATAGCTAAGGTCTTAGACTCGTACTATGGCCTACAGGTTAAGGTCTTAACTCTTACTCTGGCCTACTGGTTAAGGTCTTAACTCTTACTCTGGCCTACTGGTTAAGGTCTTAACTCTTACTCTGGCCTCATAGCTAAGGTCTTAGACTCGTACTCTGGCCTACAGGTTAAGGTCTTAACTCTTACTCTGTCCTAATGGTTAAGGTCTTAACTCTTACTCTGGCCAAATAGCTAAGGTCTTAACTCTTACTCTGGCCTACTGGTTATGGTCTTAACTTTTACTCTGGCCTACTGGTTAAGGTCTTAACTCTTACTCTGGCCTAATAGCTAAGGTGTTAGGCTCGTACTCTGGCCTAGTGGTTAAGGTCTTAACTCTTACTCTGGCCTAATAGCTAAGGTCTTAGACTCATACTCTGGCCTACTGGCTAAGGTCTTAACTTATACTCTGGCCTACTAGCTGAGGTCTTAACTCTTACTCTGGCCTAATAGCTAAGGTCTTAGACTCGTACTCTGGCCTAATGGTTAAGGTCTTAACTCTTACTCTGGCCTAATAGCTAAGGTCTTAACTCTTACTCTGGCCTAATAGCTAAGGTCTTCGACTCGTACTTTGGTCTACAGGTTAAGGTCTTAACTCTTACTCTGGCCTACTGGTTAAGGTCTTAACTCTTACTCTGGCCTAATAGCTAAGGTCTTAGACTCATACTCTGGCCTAATGGTTAAGGTCTTAACTCTTACTCTGGCCTAATAGCTAAGGTCTTTGACTCGTACTCTGGCCTAATGGTTAAGGTCTTAACTCTTACTCTGGCCTAATAGCTAAGGTCTTAGACTCATACTCTGGCCTAGTGGTTAAGGTCTTAACTCTTACTCTGGCCTACTGGTTAATGTATTAACTCTTAATCTGGCCTAATAGCTAAGGTCTTAACTCTTAATCTGGCCTAATAGCTAAGGTCTTAACTCTTACTCTGGCCTACTGGTTAAGGTCTTAACTCTTACTCTGGCCTAATAGCTAAGGTCTTAGACACGTACTCTGGCCCAATGGTTAAGGTCTTAACTCTTACTCTGGCCTAATAGCTAAGGTCTTAGACTCGTACTCTGGCCTAATGGTTAAGGTCTTAACTCTTACTCTGGCCTAATAGCTAAGGTCTTAACTCTTACTCTGGCATAATAGCTAAGGTCTTAGACTCGTACTCTGGCCTACAGGTTAAGGTCTTAACTCTTACTCTGTCCTAATGGTTAAGGTCTTAACTCTTACTCTGGCCTAATAGCTAAGGTCTTAGACTCGTACTCTGGCCTAATAGCTAAGGTCTTAGACTCGTACTCTGGCCTAATGGTTAAGGTCTTAACTCTTACTCTGGCCTACTGGCTAAGGTCTTAACTCTTACTCTGGCCTAATAGCTAAGGTCTTAACTCTTACTCTGGCCTAATAGCTAAGGTCTTAACTCTTACTCTGGCCTAATAGCTAAGGTCTGAGACTCGTAATATGGTCTACAGGTTAAGGTCTTAACTCTTACTCTGGCCTACTGGTTAAGGTCTTAACTCTTACTCTGGCCTCATAGCTAAGGTCTTAGACTCGTACTCTGGCCTACAGGTTAAGGTCTTAACTCTTACTCTGGCCTTATGGTTAAGGTCTTAACTCTTACTCTGGCCTAATAGCTAAGGTCTTAACTCTTACTCTGGCCTACTGGTTAAGGTCTTAACTTTTACTCTGGCCTACTGGTTAAGGTCTTAACTCTTACTCTGGCCTAATAGCTAAGGTCATAGACTCGTACTCTGGCCTACTGGTTAAGGTCTTAACTCTTACTCTGGCCTAATAGCTAAGGTCTTAGACTCGTACTCTGGCCTACTGGCTAAGGTCTTAACTCTTACTCTGGCCTAATAGCTGAGGTCTTAACTCTTACTCTGGCCTAATAGCTAAGGTCTTAGACTCGTACTCTGGCCTAGTGGTTAAGGTCTTAACTCTTACTCTGGCCTAATAGCTAAGGTCTTAGACTCATACTCTGGCCTACTGGCTAAGGTCCTAACTCATACTCTGGCCTACTAGCTGAGGTCTTAACTCTTACTCTGGCCTAATAGCTAAGGTCTTAGACTCGTACTCTGGCCTAATGGTTAAGGTCTTAACTCTTACTCTGGCCTAATAGCTAAGGTCTTAACTCTTACTCTGGCCTAATAGCTAAGGTCTTCGACTCGTACTATGGTCTACAGGTTAAGGTCTTAACTCTTACTCTGGCCTACTGGTTAAGGTCTTAACTCTTACTCTGGCCTAATAGCTAAGGTCTTAGACTCATACTCTGGCCTAATGGTTAAGGTCTTAACTCTTACTCTGGCCTAATAGTTAAGGTCTTTGACTCGTACTCTGGCCTAATGGTTAAGGTCTTAACTCTTACTCTGGCCTAATAGCTAAGGTCTTAGACTCATACTCTGGCCTAATGGTTAAGGTCTTAACTCTTACTCTGGCCTACTGGTTAATGTATTAACTCTTACTCTGGCCTAATAGCTAAGGTCTTAACTCTTAATCTGGCCTAATAGCTAAGGTCTTAACTCTTACTCTGGCCTACTGGTTAAGGTCTTAACTCTTACTCTGGCCTAATAGCTAAGGTCTTAGACACGTACTCTGGCCCAATGGTTAAGGTCTTAACTCTTACTCTGGCCTAATAGCTAAGGTCTTAACTCTTACTCTGGCATAATAGCTAAGGTCTTAGAATCGTACTCTGGCCTACAGGTTAAGGTCTTAACTCTTACTCTGTCCTAATGGTTAAGGTCTTAACTCTTACTCTGGCCTAATAGCTAAGGTCTTAGACACGTACTCTGGCCCAATGGTTAAGGTCTTAACTCTTACTCTGGCCTAATAGCTAAGGTCTTAGACTCGTACTCTGGCCTAATGGTTAAAGTCTTAACTCTTACTCTGGCCTAATAGCTAAGGTCTTAACTCTTACTCTGGCCTAATAGCTAAGGTCTTAACTCTTACTCTGGCCTAATAGCTAAGGTCTTAACTCTTACTCTGGCCTAATAGCTAAGGTCTGAGACTCGTACTATGGTCTACAGGTTAAGGTCTTAACTCTTACTCTGGCCTACTGGTTAAGGTCTTAACTCTTACTCTGGCCTCATAGCTAAGGTCTTAGACTCGTACTCTGGCCTACAGGTTAAGGTCTTAACTCTTACTCTGGCCTTATGATTAAGGTCTTAACTCTTACTCTGGCCTAATAGCTAAGGTCTTAACTCTTACTCTGGCCTACTGGTTAAGGTCTTAACTTTTACTCTGGCCTACTGGTTAAGGTCTTAACTCTTACTCTGGCCTAATAGCTAAGGTCTTAGACTCGTACTCTGGCCTACTGGTTAAGGTCTTAACTCTTACTCTGGCCTAATAGCTAAGGTCTTAGACTCGTACTCTGGCCTACTGGCTAAGGTCTTAACTCTTACTCTGGCCTAATAGCTGAGGTCTTAACTCTTACTCTGGCCTAATAGCTAAGGTCTTAGACTCGTACTCTGGCCTAGTGGTTAAGGTCTTAACTCTTACTCTGGCCTAATAGCTAAGGTCTTAGACTCATACTCTGGCCTACTGGCTAAGGTCTTAACTCATACTCTGGCCTACTAGCTGAGGTCTTAACTCTTACTCTGGCCTAATAGCTAAGGTCTTAGACTCGTACTCTGGCCTAATGGTTAAGGTCTTAACTCTTACTCTGGCCTAATAGCTAAGGTCTTAACTCTTACTCTGGCCTAATAGCTAAGGTCTTCGACTCGTACTATGGTCTACAGGTTAAGGTCTTAACTCTTACTCTGGCCTACTGGTTAAGGTCTTAACTCTTACTCTGGCCTAATAGCTAAGGTCTTAGACTCATACTCTGGCCTAATGGTTAAGGTCTTAACTCTTACTCTGGCCTAATAGCTAAGGTCTTTGACTCGTACTCTGGCCTAATGGTTAAGGTCTTAACTCTTACTCTGGCCTAATAGCTAAGGTCTTAGACTCATACTCTGGCCGAATGGTTAAGGTCTTAACTCTTACTCTGGCCTACTGGTTAATGTATTCACTCTTACTCTGGCCTAATAGCTAAGGTCTTAACTCTTAATCTGGCCTAATAGCTAAGGTCTTAACTCTTACTCTGGCCTACTGGTTAAGGTCTTAACTCTTACTCTGGCCTAATAGCTAAGGTCTTAGACACGTACTCTGGCCCAATGGTTAAGGTCTTAACTCTTACTCTGGCCTAATAGCTAAGGTCTTAGACTCGTACTCTGGCCTAATGGTTAAGGTCTTAACTCTTACTCTGGCCTAATAGCTAAGGTCTTAACTCTTACTCTGGCATAATAGCTAAGGTCTTAGACTCGTACTCTGGCCTACAGGTTAAGGTCTTAACTCTTACTCTGTCCTAATGGTTAAGGTCTTAACTCTTACTCTGGCCTAATAGCTAAGGTCTTAGACTCGTACTCTGGCCTAATAGCTAAGGTCTTAGACTCGTACTCTGGCCTAATGGTTAAGGTCTTAACTCTCACTCTGGCCTACTGGCTAAGGTCTTAACTCTTACTCTGGCCTAATAGCTAAGGTCTTAACTCTTACTCTGGCCTAATAGCTAAGGTCTGAGACTCGTACTATGGTCTACAGGTTAAGGTCTTAACTCTTACTCTGGCCTACTGGTTAAGGTCTTAACTCTTACTCTGGCCTAATAGCTAAGGTCTTAGACTCGTACTCTGGCCTAATGGTTAAGGTCTTAACTCTTACTCTGGCCTACTGGTTAAGGTCTTAACTCTTACTCTGGCCTAATAGCTAAGGTCTTAACTCTTACTCTGGCCTACTGGTTAAGGTCTTAACTTTTACTCTGGCCTACTGGTTAAGGTCTTAACTCTTACTCTGGCCTAATAGCTAAGGTCTTAGACTCGTACTCTGGCCTACTGGTTAAGGTCTTAACTCTTACTCTGGCCTAATAGCTAAGGTCTTAGACTCGTACTCTGGCCTACTGGCTAAGGTCTTAACTCTTACTCTGGCCTAATAGCTGAGGTCTTAACTCTTACACTGGCCTAATAGCTAAGGTCTTAGACTCATACTCTGGCCTAATGGTTAATGTCTTAACTCTTACTCTGGCCTAATAGCTAAGGTCTTAACTCTTACTCTGGCATAATAGCTAAGGTCTTAGACTCGTACTCTGGCCTACAGGTTAAGGTCTTAACTCTTACTCTGTCCTAATGGTTAAGGTCTTAACTCTTACTCTGGCCTAATACCTAAGGTCTTAACTCTTACTCTGGCCTAATAGCTAAGGTCTTAACTCTTACTCTGGACTACTGGTTAAGGTCTTAACTCTTACTCTGGCCTAATAGCTAAGGTCTTAGACTCGTACTATGGCCTACAGGTTAAGGTCTTAACTCTTACTCTGGCCTACTGGTTAAGGTCTTAACTCTTACTCTGGCCTACTGGTTAAGGTCTTAACTCTTACTCTGGCCTCATATCTAAGGTCTTAGACTCGTACTCTGGCCTACAGGTTAAGGTCTTAACTCTTACTCTGTCCTAATGGTTAAGGTCTTAACTCTTACTCTGGCCAAATAGCTAAGGTCTTAACTCTTACTCTGGCCTACTGGTTAAGGTCTTAACTTTTACTCTGGCCTACTGGTTAAGGTCTTACCTCTTACTCTGGCCTAATAGCTAAGGTCTTAGACTCGTACTCTGGCCTAGTGGTTAAGGTCTTAACTCTTACTCTGGCCTAATAGCTAAGGTCTTAGACTCATACTCTGGCCTACTGGCTAAGGTCTTAACTCATACTCTGGCCTACTAGCTGAGGTCTTAACTCTTACTCTGGCCTAATAGCTAAGGTCTTAGACTCGTACTCTGGCCTAATGGTTAAGGTCTTAACTCTTACTCTGGCCTAATAGCTAAGGTCTTAACTCTTACTCTGGCCTAATAGCTAACGTCTTAGACTCGTACTATGGTCTACTGGTTAAGGTCTTAACTCTTACTCTGGCCTACTGGTTAAGGTCTTAACTCTTACTCTGGCCTAATAGCTAAGGTCTTAGACTCATACTCTGGCCTAATGGTTAAGGTCTTAACTCTTACTCTGGCCTAATAGCTAAGGTCTTAGACTCGTACTCTGGCCTAATGGTTAAGGTCTTAACTCTTACTCTGGCCTAATAGCTAAGGTCTTAGACTCATACTCTGGCCTAATGGTTAAGGTCTTAACTCTTACTCTGGCCTACTGGTTAATGTATTAACTCTTACTCTGGCCTAATAGCTAAGGTTTTAACTCTTAATCTGGCCTAATAACTAAGGTCTTAACTCTTACTCTGGCCTACTGGTTAAGGTCTTAACTCTTACTCTGGCCTAATAGCTAAGGTCTTAGACACGTACTCTGGCCCAATGGTTAAGGTCTTAACTCTTACTCTGGCCTAATAGCTAAGGTCTTAACTCTTACTCTGGCATAATAGCTAAGGTCTTAGAATCGTACTCTGGCCTACAGGTTAAGGTCTTAACTCTTACTCTGGCCTAATAGCTAAGGTCTTAGACACGTACTCTGGCCCAATGGTTAAGGTCTTAACTCTTACTCTGGCCTAATAGCTAAGGTCTTAGACTCGTACTCTGGCCTAATGGTTAAGGTCTTAACTCTTACTCTGGCCTAATAGCTAAGGTCTTAACTCTTACTCTGGCATAATAGCTAAGGTCTTAGACTCGTACTCTGGCCTACAGGTTAAGGTCTTAACTCTTACTCTGTCCTAATGGTTAAGGTCTTAACTCTTACTCTGGCCTAATAGCTAAGGTCTTAGACTCGTACTCTGGCCTAATAGCTAAGGTCTTAGACTCGTACTCTGGCCTAATGGTTAAGGTCTTAACTCTTACTCTGGCCTACTGGCTAAGGTCTTAACTCTTACTCTGGCCTAATAGCTAAGGTCTTAACTCTTACTCTGGCCTAATAGCTAAGGTCTTAACTCTTACTCTGGCCTAATAGCTAAGGTCTGAGACTCGTACTATGGTCTACAGGTTAAGGTCTTAACTCTTACTCTGGCCTACTGGTTAAGGTCTTAACTCTTACTCTGGCCTAATAGCTAAGGTCTTAGACTCGTACTCTGGCCTAATGGTTAAGGTCTTAACTCTTACTCTGGCCTACTGGTTAAGGTCTTAACTCTTACTCTGGCCTAATAGCTAAGGTCTTAACTCTTACTCTGGCCTACTGGTTAAGGTCTTAACTTTTACTCTGGCCTACTGGTTAAGGTCTTAACTCTTACTCTGGCCTAATAGCTAAGGTCTTAGACTCGTACTCTGGCCTACTGGTTAAGGTCTTAACTCTTACTCTGGCCTAATAGCTAAGGTCTTAGACTCGTACTCTGGCCTACTGGCTAAGGTCTTAACTCTTACTCTGGCCTAATAGCTGAGGTCTTAACTCTTACACTGGCCTAATAGCTAAGGTCTTAGACTCATACTCTGGCCTAATGGTTAATGTCTTAACTCTTACTCTGGCCTAATAGCTAAGGTCTTAACTCTTACTCTGGCATAATAGCTAAGGTCTTAGACTCGTACTCTGGCCTACAGGTTAAGGTCTTAACTCTTACTCTGTCCTAATGGTTAAGGTCTTAACTCTTACTCTGGCCTAATACCTAAGGTCTTAACTCTTACTCTGGCCTAATAGCTAAGGTCTTAACTCTTACTCTGGACTACTGGTTAAGGTCTTAACTCTTACTCTGGCCTAATAGCTAAGGTCTTAGACTCGTACTATGGCCTACAGGTTAAGGTCTTAACTCTTACTCTGGCCTACTGGTTAAGGTCTTAACTCTTACTCTGGCCTACTGGTTAAGGTCTTAACTCTTACTCTGGCCTCATAGCTAAGGTCTTAGACTCGTACTCTGGCCTACAGGTTAAGGTCTTAACTCTTACTCTGTCCTAATGGTTAAGGTCTTAACTCTTACTCTGGCCAAATAGCTAAGGTCTTAACTCTTACTCTGGCCTACTGGTTAAGGTCTTAACTTTTACTCTGGCCTACTGGTTAAGGTCTTACCTCTTACTCTGGCCTAATAGCTAAGGTCTTAGACTCGTACTCTGGCCTAGTGGTTAAGGTCTTAACTCTTACTCTGGCCTAATAGCTAAGGTCTTAGACTCATACTCTGGCCTACTGGCTAAGGTCTTAACTCATACTCTGGCCTACTAGCTGAGGTCTTAACTCTTACTCTGGCCTAATAGCTAAGGTCTTAGACTCGTACTCTGGCCTAATGGTTAAGGTCTTAACTCTTACTCTGGCCTAATAGCTAAGGTCTTAACTCTTACTCTGGCCTAATAGCTAACGTCTTAGACTCGTACTATGGTCTACAGGTTAAGGTCTTAACTCTTACTCTGGCCTACTGGTTAAGGTCTTAACTCTTACTCTGGCCTAATAGCTAAGGTCTTAGACTCATTCTCTGGCCTAATGGTTAAGGTCTTAACTCTTACTCTGGCCTAATAGCTAAGGTCTTAGACTCGTACTCTGGCCTAATGGTTAAGGTCTTAACTCTTACTCTGGCCTAATAGCTAAGGTCTTAGACTCATACTCTGGCCTAATGGTTAAGGTCTTAACTCTTACTCTGGCCTACTGGTTAATGTATTAACTCTTACTCTGGCCTAATAGCTAAGGTTTTAACTCTTAATCTGGCCTAATAACTAAGGTCTTAACTCTTACTCTGGCCTACTGGTTAAGGTCTTAACTCTTACTCTGGCCTAATAGCTAAGGTCTTAGACACATACTCTGGCCCAATGGTTAAGGTCTTAACTCTTACTCTGGCCTAATAGCTAAGGTCTTAACTCTTACTCTGGCATAATAGCTAAGGTCTTAGAATCGTACTCTGGCCTACAGGTTAAGGTCTTAACTCTTACTCTGTCCTAATGGTTAAGGTCTTAACTCTTACTCTGGCCTAATAGCTAAGGTCTTAGACTCGTACTCTGGCCTAATAGCTAAGGTCTTAGACTCGTACTCTGGCCTAATGGTTAAGGTCTTAACTCTTACTCTGGCCTACTGGCTAAGGTCTTAACTCTTACTCTGGCCTAATAGCTAAGGTCTTAACTCTTACTCTGGCCTAATAGCTAAGGTCTTAACTCTTACTCTGGCCTAATAGCTAAGGTCTGAGACTCGTACTATGGTCTACAGGTTAAGGTCTTAACTCTTACTCTGGCCTACTGGTTAAGGTCTTAACTCTTACTCTGGCCTCATAGCTAACGTCTTAGACTCGTACTCTGGCCTACAGGTTAAGGTCTTAACTCTTACTCTGGCCTTATGGTTAAGGTCTTAACTCTTACTCTGGCCTAATAGCTAAGGTCTTAACTCTTACTCTGGCCTACTGGTTAAGGTCTTAACTTTTACTCTGGCCTACTGGTTAAGGTCTTAACTCTTACTCTGGCCTAATAGTTAAGGTCTTAACTCTGACTCTGGCCTAATAGCTAAGGTCTTCGACTCGTACTATGGTCTACAGGTTAAGGTCTTAACTCTTACTCTGGCCTACTGGTTAAGGTCTTAACTCTTACTCTGGCCTAATAGCTAAGGTCTTAGACTCATACTCTGGCCTAATGGTTAAGGTCTTAACTCTTACTCTGGCCTAATAGCTAAGGTCTTTGACTCGTACTCTGGCCTAATGGTTAAGGTCTTAACTCTTACTCTGGCCTAATTGCTGAGGTCTTAGACTCATACTCTGGCCTAATGGTTAAGGTCTTAACTCTTACTCTGGCCTACTGGTTAATGTATTAACTCTTACTCTGGCCTAATAGCTAAGGTCTTAACTCTTAATCTGGCCTAATAGCTAAGGTCTTAACTCTTACTCTGGCCTACTGGTTAAGGTCTTAACTCTTACTCTGGCCTAATAGCTAAGGTCTTAGACACGTACTCTGGCCCAATGGTTAAGGTCTTAACTCTTACTCTGGCCTAATAGCTAAGGTCTTAGACTCGTACTCTGGCCTAATGGTTAAGGTCTTAACTCTTACTCTGGCCTAATAGCTAAGGTCTTAACTCTTACTCTGGCATAATAGCTAAGGTCTTAGACTCGTACTCTGGCCTAATAGCTAAGGTCTTAACTCTTACTCTGGCCTAATAGCTAAGGTCTTAACTCTTACTCTGGCCTAATAGCTAAGGTCTTAACTCTTACTCTGGCCTAATAGCTAAGGTCTGAGACTCGTACTATGGTCTACAGGTTAAGGTCTTAACTCTTACTCTGGCCTACTGGTTAAGGTCTTAACTCTTACTCTGGCCTCATAGCTAAGGTCTTAGACTCATACCCTGGCCTACAGGTTAAGGTCTTAACTCTTACTCTGGCCTTATGGTTAAGGTCTTAACTCTTACTCTGGCCTAATAGCTAAGGTCTTAACTCTTACTCTGGCCTACTGGTTAAGGTCTTAACTTTTACTCTGGCCTACTGGTTAAGGTCTTAACTCTTACTCTGGCCTAATAGCTAAGGTCTTAGACTCGTACTCTGGCCTACTGGTTAAGGTCTTAACTCTTACTCTGGCCTAATAGCTAAGGTCTTAGACTCGTACTCTGGCCTACTGGCTAAGGTCTTAACTCTTACTCTGGCCTAATAGCTGAGGTCTTAACTCTTACACTGGCCTAATAGCTAAGGTCTTAGACTCGTACTCTGGCCTAATGGTTAATGTCTTAACTCTTACTCTGGCCTAATAGCTAAGGTCTTAACTCTTACTCTGGCATAATAGCTAAGGTCTTAGACTCGTACTCTGGCCTACAGGTTAAGGTCTTAACTCTTACTCTGTCCTACAGGTTAAGGTCTTAACTCTTACTCTGTCCTAATGGTTAAGGTCTTAACTCTTACTCTGGCCTAATACCTAAGGTCTTAACTCTTACTCTGGCCTAATAGCTAAGGTCTTAACTCTTACTCTGGACTACTGGTTAAGGTCTTAACTCTTGCTCTGGCCTAATAGCTAAGGTCTTAGACTCGTACTATGGCCTACAGGTTAAGGTCTTAACTCTTACTCTGGCCTACTGGTTAAGGTCTTAACTCTTACTCTGGCCTACTGGTTAAGGTCTTAACTCTTACTCTGGCCTCATAGCTAAGGTCTTAGACTCGTACTCTGGCCTACAGGTTAAGGTCTTAACTCTTACTCTGTCCTAATGGTTAAGGTCTTAACTCTTACTCTGGCCAAATAGCTAAGGTCTTAACTCTTACTCTGGCCTACTGGTTATGGTCTTAACTTTTACTCTGGCCTACTGGTTAAGGTCTTAACTCTTACTCTGGCCTAATAGCTAAGGTGTTAGACTCGTACTCTGGCCTAGTGGTTAATGTCTTAACTCTTACTCTGGCCTAATAGCTAAGGTCTTAGACTCATACTCTGGCCTACTGGCTAAGGTCTTAACTTATACTCTGGCCTACTAGCTGAAGTCTTAACTCTTACTCTGGCCTAATAGCTAAGGTCTTAGACTCGTACTCTGGCCTAATGGTTAAGGTCTTAACTCTTACTCTGGCCTAATAGCTAAGGTCTTAACTCTTACTCTGGCCTAATAGCTAAGGTCTTAGACTCGTACTATGGTCTACAGGTTAAGGTCTTAACTCTTACTCTCGCCTACTGGTTAAGGTCTTAACTCTTACTCTGGCCTAATAGCTAAGGTCTTAGACTCATACTCTGGCCTAATGGTTAAGGTCTTAACTCTTACTCAGGTCTAATAGCTAAGGTCTTAGACTCATACTCTGGCCTACTGGCTAAGGTCTTAACTCATACTCTGGCCTACTAGCTGAGGTCTTAACTCTTACTCTGGCCTAATAGCTAAGGTCTTAGACTCGTACTCTGGCCTAATGGTTAAGGTCTTAACTCTTACTCTGGCCTAATAGCTAAGGTCTTAACTCTTACTCTGGCCTAATAGCTAAGGTCTTCGACTCGTACTATGGTCTACAGGTTAAGGTCTTAACTCTTACTCTGGCCTACTGGTTAAGGTCTTAACTCTTACTCTGGCCTAATAGCTAAGGTCTTAGACTCATACTCTGGCCTAATGGTTAAGGTCTTAACTCTTACTCTGGCCTAATAGCTAAGGTCTTTGACTCGTACTCTGGCCTAATGGTTAAGGTCTTAACTCTTACTCTGGCCTAATAGCTAAGGTCTTAGACTCATACTCTGGCCTAATGGTTAAGGTCTTAACTCTTACTCTGGCCTACTGGTTAATGTATTAACTCTTACTCTGGCCTAATAGCTAAGGTCTTAACTCTTAATCTGGCCTAATAGCTAAGGTCTTAACTCTTACTCTGGCCTACTGGTTAAGGTCTTAACTCTTACTCTGGCCTAATAGCTAAGGTCTTAGACACGTACTCTGGCCCAATGGTTAAGGTCTTAACTCTTACTCTGGCCTAATAGCTAAGGTCTTAGACTCGTACTCTGGCCTAATGGTTAAGGTCTTAACTCTTACTCTGGCCTAATAGCTAAGGTCTTAACTCTTACTCTGGCATAATAGCTAAGGTCTTAGACTCGTACTCTGGCCTAATAGCTAAGGTCTTAACTCTTACTCTGGCCTAATAGCTAAGGTCTTAACTCTTACTCTGGCCTAATAGCTAAGGTCTTAACTCTTACTCTGGCCTAATAGCTAAGGTCTGAGACTCGTACTATGGTCTACAGGTTAAGGTCTTAACTCTTACTCTGGCCTACTGGTTAAGGTCTTAACTCTTACTCTGGCCTCATAGCTAAGGTCTTAGACTCATACCCTGGCCTACAGGTTAAGGTCTTAACTCTTACTCTGGCCTTATGGTTAAGGTCTTAACTCTTACTCTGGCCTAATAGCTAAGGTCTTAACTCTTACTCTGGCCTACTGGTTAAGGTCTTAACTTTTACTCTGGCCTACTGGTTAAGGTCTTAACTCTTACTCTGGCCTAATAGCTAAGGTCTTAGACTCGTACTCTGGCCTACTGGTTAAGGTCTTAACTCTTACTCTGGCCTAATAGCTAAGGTCTTAGACTCGTACTCTGGCCTACTGGCTAAGGTCTTAACTCTTACTCTGGCCTAATAGCTGAGGTCTTAACTCTTACACTGGCCTAATAGCTAAGGTCTTAGACTCGTACTCTGGCCTAATGGTTAATGTCTTAACTCTTACTCTGGCCTAATAGCTAAGGTCTTAACTCTTACTCTGGCATAATAGCTAAGGTCTTAGACTCGTACTCTGGCCTACAGGTTAAGGTCTTAACTCTTACTCTGTCCTACAGGTTAAGGTCTTAACTCTTACTCTGTCCTAATGGTTAAGGTCTTAACTCTTACTCTGGCCTAATACCTAAGGTCTTAACTCTTACTCTGGCCTAATAGCTAAGGTCTTAACTCTTACTCTGGACTACTGGTTAAGGTCTTAACTCTTGCTCTGGCCTAATAGCTAAGGTCTTAGACTCGTACTATGGCCTACAGGTTAAGGTCTTAACTCTTACTCTGGCCTACTGGTTAAGGTCTTAACTCTTACTCTGGCCTACTGGTTAAGGTCTTAACTCTTACTCTGGCCTCATAGCTAAGGTCTTAGACTCGTACTCTGGCCTACAGGTTAAGGTCTTAACTCTTACTCTGTCCTAATGGTTAAGGTCTTAACTCTTACTCTGGCCAAATAGCTAAGGTCTTAACTCTTACTCTGGCCTACTGGTTATGGTCTTAACTTTTACTCTGGCCTACTGGTTAAGGTCTTAACTCTTACTCTGGCCTAATAGCTAAGGTGTTAGACTCGTACTCTGGCCTAGTGGTTAATGTCTTAACTCTTACTCTGGCCTAATAGCTAAGGTCTTAGACTCATACTCTGGCCTACTGGCTAAGGTCTTAACTTATACTCTGGCCTACTAGCTGAAGTCTTAACTCTTACTCTGGCCTAATAGCTAAGGTCTTAGACTCGTACTCTGGCCTAATGGTTAAGGTCTTAACTCTTACTCTGGCCTAATAGCTAAGGTCTTAACTCTTACTCTGGCCTAATAGCTAAGGTCTTAGACTCGTACTATGGTCTACAGGTTAAGGTCTTAACTCTTACTCTCGCCTACTGGTTAAGGTCTTAACTCTTACTCTGGCCTAATAGCTAAGGTCTTAGACTCATACTCTGGCCTAATGGTTAAGGTCTTAACTCTTACTCAGGTCTAATAGCTAAGGTCTTAGACTCATACTCTGGCCTACTGGCTAAGGTCTTAACTCATACTCTGGCCTACTAGCTGAGGTCTTAACTCTTACTCTGGCCTAATAGCTAAGGTCTTAGACTCGTACTCTGGCCTAATGGTTAAGGTCTTAACTCTTACTCTGGCCTAATAGCTAAGGTCTTAACTCTTACTCTGGCCTAATAGCTAAGGTCTTCGACTCGTACTATGGTCTACAGGTTAAGGTCTTAACTCTTACTCTGGCCTACTGGTTAAGGTCTTAACTCTTACTCTGGCCTAATAGCTAAGGTCTTAGACTCATACTCTGGCCTAATGGTTAAGGTCTTAACTCTTACTCTGGCCTAATAGCTAAGGTCTTTGACTCGTACTCTGGCCTAATGGTTAAGGTCTTAACTCTTACTCTGGCCTAATAGCTAAGGTCTTAGACTCATACTCTGGCCTAGTGGTTAAGGTCTTAACTCTTACTCTGGCCTACTGGTTAATGTATTAACTCTTACTCTGGCCTAATAGCTAAGGTCTTAACCCTAATAGCTAAGGTCTTAACTCTTAATCTGGCCTAATAGCTAAGGTCTTAACTCTTACTCTGGCCTACTGGTTAAGGTCTTAACTCTTACTCTGGCCTAATAGCTAAGGTCTTAGACACGTACTCTGGCCCAATGGTTAAGGTCTTAACTCTTACTCTGGCCTAATAGCTAAGGTCTTAGACTCGTACTCTGGCCTAATGGTTAAGGTCTTAACTCTTACTCTGGCCTAATAGCTAAGGTCTTAACTCTTACTCTGGCATAATAGCTAAGGTCTTAGACTCGTACTCTGGCCTACAGGTTAAGGTCTTAACTCTTACTCTGTCCTAATGGTTAAGGTCTTAACTCTTACTCTGGCCTAATAGCTAAGGTCTTAGACTCGTACTCTGGCCTAATAGCTAAGGTCTTAGACTCGTACTCTGGCCTAATGGTTAAGGTCTTAACTCTTACTCTGGCCTACTGGCTAAGGTCTTAACTCTTACTCTGGCCTAATAGCTAAGGTCTTAACTCTTACTCTGGCCTAATAGCTAAGGTCTTAACTCTTACTCTGGCCTAATAGCTAAGGTCTGAGACTCGTAATATGGTCTACAGGTTAAGGTCTTAACTCTTACTCTGGCCTACTGGTTAAGGTCTTAACTCTTACTCTGGCCTCATAGCTAAGGTCTTAGACTCGTACTCTGGCCTACAGGTTAAGGTCTTAACTCTTACTCTGGCCTTATGGTTAAGGTCTTAACTCTTACTCTGGCCTAATAGCTAAGGTCTTAACTCTTACTCTGGCCTACTGGTTAAGGTCTTAACTTTTACTCTGGCCTACTGGTTAAGGTCTTAACTCTTACTCTGGCCTAATAGCTAAGGTCATAGACTCGTACTCTGGCCTACTGGTTAAGGTCTTAACTCTTACTCTGGCCTAATAGCTAAGGTCTTAGACTCGTACTCTGGCCTACTGGCTAAGGTCTTAACTCTTACTCTGGCCTAATAGCTGAGGTCTTAACTCTTACTCTGGCCTAATAGCTAAGGTCTTAGACTCGTACTCTGGCCTAGTGGTTAAAGTCTTAACTCTTACTCTGGCCTAATAGCTAAGGTCTTAGACTCATACTCTGGCCTACTGGCTAAGGTCCTAACTCATACTCTGGCCTACTAGCTGAGGTCTTAACTCTTACTCTGGCCTAATAGCTAAGGTCTTAGACTCGTACTCTGGCCTAATGGTTAAGGTCTTTACTCTTACTCTGGCCTAATAGCTAAGGTCTTAACTCTTACTCTGGCCTAATAGCTAAGGTCTTCGACTCGTACTATGGTCTACAGGTTAAGGTCTTAACTCTTACTCTGGCCTACTGGTTAAGGTCTTAACTCTTACTCTGGCCTAATAGCTAAGGTCTTAGACTCATACTCTGGCCTAATGGTTAAGGTCTTAACTCTTACTCTGGCCTAATAGTTAAGGTCTTTGACTCGTACTTTGGCCTAATGGTTAAGGTCTTAACTCTTACTCTGGCCTAATAGCTAAGGTCTTAGACTCATACTCTGGCCTAATGGTTAAGGTCTTAACTCTTACTCTGGCCTACTGGTTAATGTATTAACTCTTACTCTGGCCTAATAGCTAAGGTCTTAACTCTTAATCTGGCCTAATAGCTAAGGTCTTAACTCTTACTCTGGCCTACTGGTTAAGGTCTTAACTCTTACTCTGGCCTAATAGCTAAGGTCTTAGACACGTACTCTGGCCCAATGGTTAAGGTCTTAACTCTTACTCTGGCCTAATAGCTAAGGTCTTAACTCTTACTCTGGCATAATAGCTAAGGTCTTAGAATCGTACTCTGGCCTACAGGTTAAGGTCTTAACTCTTACTCTGTCCTAATGGTTAAGGTCTTAACTCTTACTCTGGCCTAATAGCTAAGGTCTTAGATACGTACTCTGGCCCAATGGTTAAGGTCTTAACTCTTACTCTGGCCTAATAGCTAAGGTCTTAGACTCGTACTCTGGCCTAATGGTTAAAGTCTTAACTCTTACTCTGGCCTAATAGCTAAGGTCTTAACTCTTACTCTGGCCTAATAGCTAAGGTCTTAACTCTTACTCTGGCCTAATAGCTAAGGTCTTAACTCTTACTCTGGCGTAATAGCTAAGGTCTGTGACTCGTACTATGGTCTACAGGTTAAGGTCTTAACTCTTACTCTGGCCTACTGGTTAAGGTCTTAACTCTTACTCTGGCCTCATAGCTAAGGTCTTAGACTCGTACTCTGGCCTACAGGTTAAGGTCTTAACTCTTACTCTGGCCTTATGATTAAGGTCTTAACTATTACTCTGGCCTAATAGCTAAGGTCTTAACTCTTACTCTGGCCTACTGGTTAAGGTCTTAACTTTTACTCTGGCCTACTGGTTAAGGTCTTAACTCTTACTCTGGCCTAATAGCTAAGGTCTTAGACTCGTACTCTGGCCTACTGGTTAAGGTCTTAACTCTTACTCTGGCCTAATAGCTAAGGTCTTAGACTCGTACTCTGGCCTACTGGCTAAGGTCTTAACTCTTACTCTGGCCTAATAGCTGAGGTCTTAACTCTTACTCTGGCCTAATAGCTAAGGTCTTAGACTCGTACTCTGGCCTAGTGGTTAAGGTCTTAACTCTTACTCTGGCCTAATAGCTAAGGTCTTAGACTCATACTCTGGCCTACTGGCTAAGGTCTTAACTCATACTCTGGCCTACTAGCTGAGGTCTTAACTCTTACTCTGGCCTAATAGCTAAGGTCTTAGACTCGTACTCTGGCCTAATGGTTAAGGTCTTAACTCTTACTCTGGCCTAATAGCTAAGGTCTTAACTCTTACTCTGGCCTAATAGCTAAGGTCTTCGACTCGTACTATGGTCTACAGGTTAAGGTCTTAACTCTTACTCTGGCCTACTGGTTAAGGTCTTAACTCTTACTCTGGCCTAATAGCTAAGGTCTTAGACTCATACTCTGGCCTAATGGTTAAGGTCTTAACTCTTACTCTGGCCTAATAGCTAAGGTGTTTGACTCGTACTCTGGCCTAATGGTTAAGGTCTTAACTCTTACTCTGGCCTAATAGCTAAGGTCTTAGACTCATACTCTGGCCTAATGGTTAAGGTCTTAACTCTTACTCTGGCCTACTGGTTAATGTATTCACTCTTACTCTGGCCTAATAGCTAAGGTCTTAACTCTTAATCTGGCCTAATAGCTAAGGTCTTAACTCTTACTCTGGCCTACTGGTTAAGGTCTTAACTCTTACTCTGGCCTAATAGCTAAGGTCTTAGACACGTACTCTGGCCCAATGGTTAAGGTCTTAACTCTTACTCTGGCCTAATAGCTAAGGTCTTAGACTCGTACTCTGGCCTAATGGTTAAGGTCTTAACTCTTACTCTGGCCTAATAGCTAAGGTCTTAACTCTTACTCTGGCATAATAGCTAAGGTCTTAGACTCGTACTCTGGCCTACAGGTTAAGGTCTTAACTCTTACTCTGTCCTAATGGTTAAGGTCTTAACTCTTACTCTGGCCTAATAGCTAAGGTCTTAGACTCGTACTCTGGCCTAATAGCTAAGGTCTTAGACTCGTACTCTGGCCTAATGGTTAAGGTCTTAACTCTCACTCTGGCCTACTGGCTAAGGTCTTAACTCTTACTCTGGCCTAATAGCTAAGGTCTTAACTCTTACTCTGGCCTAATAGCTAAGGTCTTAACTCTTACTCTGGCCTAATAGCTAAGGTCTGAGACTCGTACTATGGTCTACAGGTTAAGGTCTTAACTCTTACTCTGGCCTACTGGTTAAGGTCTTAACTCTTACTCTGGCCTAATAGCTAAGGTCTTAGACTCGTACTCTGGCCTAATGGTTAAGGTCTTAACTCTTACTCTGGCCTACTGGTTAAGGTCTTAACTCTTACTCTGGCCTAATAGCTAAGGTCTTAACTCTTACTCTGGCCTACTGGTTAAGGTCTTAACTTTTACTCTGGCCTACTGGTTAAGGTCTTAACTCTCACTCTGGCCTAATAGCTAAGGTCTTAGACTCGTACTCTGGCCTACTGGTTAAGGTCTTAACTCTTACTCTGGCCTAATAGCTAAGGTCTTAGACTCGTACTCTGGCCTACTGGCTAAGGTCTTAACTCTTACTCTGGCCTAATAGCTGAGGTCTTAACTCTTACACTGGCCTAATAGCTAAGGTCTTAGACTCATACTCTGGCCTAATGGTTAATGTCTTAACTCTTACTCTGGCCTAATAGCTAAGGTCTTAACTCTTACTCTGGCATAATAGCTAAGGTCTTAGACTCGTACTCTGGCCTACAGGTTAAGGTCTTAACTCTTACTCTGTCCTAATGGTTAAGGTCTTAACTCTTACTCTGGCCTAATACCTAAGGTCTTAACTCTTACTCTGGCCTAATAGCTAAGGTCTTAACTCTTACTCTGGACTACTGGTTAAGGTCTTAACTCTTACTCTGGCCTAATAGCTAAGGTCTTAGACTCGTACTATGGCCTACAGGTTAAGGTCTTAACTCTTATTCTGGCCTACTGGTTAAGGTCTTAACTCTTACTCTGGCCTACTGGTTAAGGTCTTAACTCTTACTCTGGCCTCATAGCTAAGGTCTTAGACTCGTACTCTGGCCTACAGGTTAAGGTCTTAACTCTTACTCTGTCCTAATGGTTAAGGTCTTAACTCTTACTCTGGCCAAATAGCTAAGGTCTTAACTCTTACTCTGGCCTACTGGTTAAGGTCTTAACTTTTACTCTGGCCTACTGGTTAAGGTCTTACCTCTTACTCTGGCCTAATAGCTAAGGTCTTAGACTCGTACTCTGGCCTAGTGGTTAAGGTCTTAACTCTTACTCTGGCCTAATA
Source organism: Triturus cristatus (assembly GCF_964204655.1). NCBI lineage: Eukaryota > Metazoa > Chordata > Amphibia > Caudata > Salamandridae > Triturus > Triturus cristatus. The sequence goes on along the minus strand of NC_140589.1, from coordinate 1,088,251,601 downwards.
GCTAAGGTCTTAGACTCATACTCTGGCCTACTGGCTAAGGTCTTAACTCATACTCTGGCCTACTAGCTGAGGTCTTAACTCTTACTCTGGCCTAATAGCTAAGGTCTTAGACTCGTACTCTGGCCTAATGGTTAAGGTCTTAACTCTTACTCTGGCCTAATAGCTAAGGTCTTAACTCTTACTCTGGCCTAATAGCTAACGTCTTAGACTCGTACTATGGTCTACAGGTTAAGGTCTTAACTCTTACTCTGGCCTACTGGTTAAGGTCTTAACTCTTACTCTGGCCTAATAGCTAAGGTCTTAGACTCATACTCTGGCCTAATGGTTAAGGTCTTAACTCTTACTCTGGCCTAATAGCTAAGGTCTTAGACTCGTACTCTGGCCTAATGGTTAAGGTCTTAACTCTTACTCTGGCCTAATAGCTAAGGTCTTAGACTCATACTCTGGCCTAATGGTTAAGGTCTTAACTCTTACTCTGGCCTACTTGTTAATGTATTAACTCTTACTCTGGCCTAATAGCTAAGGTTTTAACTCTTAATCTGGCCTAATAACTAAGGTCTTAACTCTTACTCTGGCCTACTGGTTAAGGTCTTAACTCTTACTCTGGCCTAATAGCTAAGGTCTTAGACACGTACTCTGGCCCAATGGTTAAGGTCTTAACTCTTACTCTGGCCTAATAGCTAAGGTCTTAACTCTTACTCTGGCATAATAGCTAAGGTCTTAGAATCGTACTCTGGCCTACAGGTTAAGGTCTTAACTCTTACTCTGTCCTAATGGTTAAGGTCTTAACTCTTACTCTGGCCTAATAGCTAAGGTCTTAGACTCGTACTCTGGCCTAATAGCTAAGGTCTTAGACTCGTACTCTGGCCTAATGGTTAAGGTCTTAACTCTTACTCTGGCCTACTGGCTAAGGTCTTAACTCTTACTCTGGCCTAATAGCTAAGGTCTTAACTCTTACTCTGGCTTAATAGCTAAGGTCTTAACTCTTACTCTGGCCTAATAGCTAAGGTCTGAGACTCGTACTATGGTCTACAGGTTAAGGTCTTAACTCTTACTCTGGCCTACTGGTTAAGGTCTTAACTCTTACTCTGGCCTCATAGCTAACGTCTTAGACTCGTACTCTGGCCTACAGGTTAAGGTCTTAACTCTTACTCTGGCCTTATGGTTAAGGTCTTAACTCTTACTCTGGCCTAATAGCTAAGGTCTTAACTCTTACTCTGGCCTACTGGTTAAGGTCTTAACTTTTACTCTGGCCTACTGGTTAAGGTCTTAACTCTTACTCTGGCCTAATAGCTAAGGTCTTAACTCTGACTCTGGCCTAATAGCTAAGGTCTTCGACTCGTACTATGGTCTACAGGTTAAGGTCTTAACTCTTACTCTGGCCTACTGGTTAAGGTCTTAACTCTTACTCTGGCCTAATAGCTAAGGTCTTAGACTCATACTCTGGCCTAATGGTTAAGGTCTTAACTCTTACTCTGGCCTAATAGCTAAGGTCTTTGACTCGTACTCTGGCCTAATGGTTAAGGTCTTAACTCTTACTCTGGCCTAATTGCTGAGGTCTTAGACTCATACTCTGGCCTAATGGTTAAGGTCTTAACTCTTACTCTGGCCTACTGGTTAATGTATTAACTCTTACTCTGGCCTAATAGCTAAGGTCTTAACTCTTAATCTGGCCTAATAGCTAAGGTCTTAACTCTTACTCTGGCCTACTGGTTAAGGTCTTAACTCTTACTCTGGCCTAATAGCTAAGGTCTTAGACACGTACTCTGGCCCAATGGTTAAGGTCTTAACTCTTACTCTGGCCTAATAGCTAAGGTCTTAGACTCGTACTCTGGCCTAATGGTTAAGGTCTTAACTCTTACTCTGGCCTAATAGCTAAGGTCTTAACTCTTACTCTGGCATAATAGCTAAGGTCTTAGACTCGTACTCTGGCCTACAGGTTAAGGTCTTAACTCCTACTCTGTCCTAATGGTTAAGGTCTTAACTCTTACTCTGGCCTAATAGCTAAGGTCTTAGACTCGTACTCTGGCCTAATAGCTAAGGTCTTAGACTCGTACTCTGGCCTAATGGTTAAGGTCTTAACTCTTACTCTGGCCTACTGGCTAAGGTCTTAACTCTTACTCTGGCCTAATAGCTAAGGTCTTAACTCTTACTCTGGCCTAATAGCTAAGGTCTTAACTCTTACTCTGGCCTAATAGCTAAGGTCTGAGACTCGTACTATGGTCTACAGGTTAAGGTCTTAACTCTTACTCTGGCCTACTGGTTAAGGTCTTAACTCTTACTCTGGCCTCATAGCTAAGGTCTTAGACTCATACCCTGGCCTACAGGTTAAGGTCTTAACTCTTACTCTGGCCTTATGGTTAAGGTCTTAACTCTTACTCTGGCCTAATAGCTAAGGTCTTAACTCTTACTCTGGCCTACTGGTTAAGGTCTTAACTTTTACTCTGGCCTACTGGTTAAGGTCTTAACTCTTACTCTGGCCTAATAGCTAAGGTCTTAGACTCGTACTCTGGCCTACTGGTTAAGGTCTTAACTCTTACTCTGGCCTAATAGCTAAGGTCTTAGACTCGTACTCTGGCCTACTGGCTAAGGTCTTAACTTTTACTCTGGCCTAATAGCTGAGGTCTTAACTCTTACACTGGCCTAATAGCTAAGGTCTTAGACTCGTACTCTGGCCTAATGGTTAATGTCTTAACTCTTACTCTGGCCTAATAGCTAAGGTCTTAACTCTTACTCTGGCATAATAGCTAAGGTCTTAGACTCGTACTCTGGCCTACAGGTTAAGGTCTTAACTCTTACTCTGTCCTAATGGTTAAGGTCTTAACTCTTACTCTGGCCTAATACCTAAGGTCTTAACTCTTACTCTGGCCTAATAGCTAAGGTCTTAACTCTTACTCTGGACTACTGGTTAAGGTCTTAACTCTTGCTCTGGCCTAATAGCTAAGGTCTTAGACTCGTACTATGGCCTACAGGTTAAGGTCTTAACTCTTACTCTGGCCTACTGATTAAGGTCTTAACTCTTACTCTGGCCTACTGGTTAAGGTCTTAACTCTTACTCTGGCCTCATAGCTAAGGTCTTAGACTCGTACTCTGGCCTACAGGTTAAGGTCTTAACTCTTACTCTGTCCTAATGGTTAAGGTCTTAACTCTTACTCTGGCCAAATAGCTAAGGTCTTAACTCTTACTCTGGCCTACTGGTTATGGTCTTAACTTTTACTCTGGCCTACTGGTTAAGGTCTTAACTCTTACTCTGGCCTAATAGCTAAGGTGTTAGACTCGTACTCTGGCCTAGTGGTTAAGGTCTTAACTCTTACTCTGGCCTAATAGCTAAGGTCTTAGACTCATACTCTGGCCTACTGGCTAAGGTCTTAACTTATACTCTGGCCTACTAGCTGAAGTCTTAACTCTTACTCTGGCCTAATAGCTAAGGTCTTAGACTCGTACTCTGGCCTAATGGTTAAGGTCTTAACTCTTACTCTGGCCTAATAGCTAAGGTCTTAACTCTTACTCTGGCCTAATAGCTAAGGTCTTAGACTCGTACTATGGTCTACAGGTTAAGGTCTTAACTCTTACTCTCGCCTACTGGTTAAGGTCTTAACTCTTACTCTGGCCTAATAGCTAAGGTCTTAGACTCATACTCTGGCCTAATGGTTAAGGTCTTAACTCTTACTCAGGTCTAATAGCTAAGGTCTTAGACTCATACTCTGGCCTACTGGCTAAGGTCTTAACTCATACTCTGGCCTACTAGCTGAGGTCTTAACTCTTACTCTGGCCTAATAGCTAAGGTCTTAGACTCGTACTCTGGCCTAATGGTTAAGGTCTTAACTCTTACTCTGGCCTAATAGCTAAGGTCTTAACTCTTACTCTGGCCTAATAGCTAAGGTCTTCGACTCGTACTATGGTCTACAGGTTAAGGTCTTAACTCTTACTCTGGCCTACTGGTTAAGGTCTTAACTCTTACTCTGGCCTAATAGCTAAGGTCTTAGACTCATACTCTGGCCTAATGGTTAAGGTCTTAACTCTTACTCTGGCCTAATAGCTAAGGTCTTTGACTCGTACTCTGGCCTAATGGTTACGGTCTTAACTCTTACTCTGGCCTAATAGCTAAGGTCTTAGACTCATACTCTGGCCTAGTGGTTAAGGTCTTAACTCTTACTCTGGCCTACTGGTTAATGTATTAACTCTTACTCTGGCCTAATAGCTAAGGTCTTAACCCTAATAGCTAAGGTCTTAACTCTTAATCTGGCCTAATAGCTAAGGTCTTAACTCTTACTCTGGCCTACTGGTTAAGGTCTTAACTCTTACTCTGGCCTAATAGCTAAGGTCTTAGACACGTACTCTGGCCCAATGGTTAAGGTCTTAACTCTTACTCTGGCCTAATAGCTAAGGTCTTAGACTCGTACTCTGGCCTAATGGTTAAGGTCTTAACTCTTACTCTGGCCTAATAGCTAAGGTCTTAACTCTTACTCTGGCATAATAGCTAAGGTCTTAGACTCGTACTCTGGCCTACAGGTTAAGGTCTTAACTCTTACTCTGTCCTAATGGTTAAGGTCTTAACTCTTACTCTGGCCTAATAGCTAAGGTCTTAGACTCGTACTCTGGCCTAATAGCTAAGGTCTTAGACTCGTTCTCTGGCCTACTGGTTAAGGTCTTAACTCTTACTCTGGCCTAATAGCTAAGGTCTTAGACTCATACTCTGGCCTAATGGTTAAGGTCTTAACTCTTACTCTGGCCTACTGGTTAATGTATTAACTCTTACTCTGGCCTAATAGCTAAGGTCTTAACTCTTAATCTGGCCTAATAGCTAAGGTCTTAACTCTTACTCTGGCCTACTGGTTAAGGTCTTAACTCTTACTCTGGCCTAATAGCTAAGGTCTTAGACACGTACTCTGGCCCAATGGTTAAGGTCTTAACTCTTACTCTGGCCTAATAGCTAAGGTCTTAACTCTTACTCTGGCATAATAGCTAAGGTCTTAGAATCGTACTCTGGCCTACAGGTTAAGGTCTTAACTCCTACTCTGTCCTAATGGTTAAGGTCTTAACTCTTACTCTGGCCTAATAGCTAAGGTCTTAGACACGTACTCTGGCCCAATGGTTAAGGTCTTAACTCTTACTCTGGCCTAATAGCTAAGGTCTTAGACTCGTACTCTGGCCTAATGGTTAAAGTCTTAACTCTTACTCTGGCCTAATAGCTAAGGTCTTAACTCTTACTCTGGCCTAATAGCTAAGGTCTTAACTCTTACTCTGGCCTAATAGCTAAGGTCTTAACTCTTACTCTGGCCTAATAGCTAAGGTCTGAGACTCGTACTATGGTCTACAGGTTAAGGTCTTAACTCTTACTCTGGCCTACTGGTTAAGGTCTTAACTCTTACTCTGGCCTCATAGCTAAGGTCTTAGACTCGTACTCTGGCCTACAGGTTAAGGTCTTAACTCTTACTCTGGCCTTATGATTAAGGTCTTAACTCTTACTCTGGCCTAATAGCTAAGGTCTTAACTCTTACTCTGGCCTACTGGTTAAGGTCTTAACTTTTACTCTGGCCTACTGGTTAAGGTCTTAACTCTTACTCTGGCCTAATAGCTAAGGTCTTAGACTCGTACTCTGGCCTACTGGTTAAGGTCTTAACTCTTACTCTGGCCTAATAGCTAAGGTCTTAGACTCGTACTCTGGCCTACTGGCTAAGGTCTTAACTCTTACTCTGGCCTAATAGCTGAGGTCTTAACTCTTACTCTGGCCTAATAGCTAAGGTCTTAGACTCGTACTCTGGCCTAGTGGTTAAGGTCTTAACTCTTACTCTGGCCTAATAGCTAAGGTCTTAGACTCATACTCTGGCCTACTGGCTAAGGTCTTAACTCATACTCTGGCCTACTAGCTGAGGTCTTAACTCTTACTCTGGCCTAATAGCTAAGGTCTTAGACTCGTACTCTGGCCTAATGGTTAAGGTCTTAACTCTTACTCTGGCCTAATAGCTAAGGTCTTAACTCTTACTCTGGCCTAATAGCTAAGGTCTTCGACTCGTACTATGGTCTACAGGTTAAGGTCTTAACTCTTACTCTGGCCTACTGGTTAAGGTCTTAACTCTTACTCTGGCCTAATAGCTAAGGTCTTAGACTCATACTCTGGCCTAATGGTTAAGGTCTTAACTCTTACTCTGGCCTAATAGCTAAGGTCTTAGACTCATACTCTGGCCTAATGGTTAAGGTCTTAACTCTTACTCTGGCCTACTGGTTAATGTATTCACTCTTACTCTGGCCTAATAGCTAAGGTCTTAACTCTTAATCTGGCCTAATAGCTAAGGTCTTAACTCTTACTCTGGCCTACTGGTTAAGGTCTTAACTCTTACTCTGGCCTAATAGCTAAGGTCTTAGACACGTACTCTGGCCCAATGGTTAAGGTCTTAACTCTTACTCTGGCCTAATAGCTAAGGTCTTAGACTCGTACTCTGGCCTAATGGTTAAGGTCTTAACTCTTACTCTGGCCTAATAGCTAAGGTCTTAACTCTTACTCTGGCATAATAGCTAAGGTCTTAGACTCGTACTCTGGCCTACAGGTTAAGGTCTTAACTCTTACTCTGTCCTAATGGTTAAGGTCTTAACTCTTACTCTGGCCTAATAGCTAAGGTCTTAGACTCGTACTCTGGCCTAATAGCTAAGGTCTTAGACTCGTACTCTGGCCTAATGGTTAAGGTCTTAACTCTCACTCTGGCCTACTGGCTAAGGTCTTAACTCTTACTCTGGCCTAATAGCTAAGGTCTTAACTCTTACTCTGGCCTAATAGCTAAGGTCTTAACTCTTACTCTGGCCTAATAGCTAAGGTCTGAGACTCGTACTATGGTCTACAGGTTAAGGTCTTAACTCTTACTCTGGCCTACTGGTTAAGGTCTTAACTCTTACTCTGGCCTAATAGCTAAGGTCTTAGACTCGTACTCTGGCCTAATGGTTAAGGTCTTAACTCTTACTCTGGCCTACTGGTTAAGGTCTTAACTCTTACTCTGGCCTAATAGCTAAGGTCTTAACTCTTACTCTGGCCTACTGGTTAAGGTCTTAACTTTTACTCTGGCCTACTGGTTAAGGTCTTAACTCTTACTCTGGCCTAATAGCTAAGGTCTTAGACTCGTACTCTGGCCTACTGGTTAAGGTCTTAACTCTTACTCTGGCCTAATAGCTAAGGTCTTAGACTCGTACTCTGGCCTACTGGCTAAGGTCTTAACTCTTACTCTGGCCTAATAGCTGAGGTCTTAACTCTTACACTGGCCTAATAGCTAAGGTCTTAGACTCATACTCTGGCCTAATGGTTAATGTCTTAACTCTTACTCTGGCCTAATAGCTAAGGTCTTAACTCTTACTCTGGCATAATAGCTAAGGTCTTAGACTCGTACTCTGGCCTACAGGTTAAGGTCTTAACTCTTACTCTGTCCTAATGGTTAAGGTCTTAACTCTTACTCTGGCCTAATACCTAAGGTCTTAACTCTTACTCTGGCCTAATAGCTAAGGTCTTAACTCTTACTCTGGACTACTGGTTAAGGTCTTAACTCTTACTCTGGCCTAATAGCTAAGGTCTTAGACTCGTACTATGGCCTACAGGTTAAGGTCTTAACTCTTACTCTGGCCTACTGGTTAAGGTCTTAACTCTTACTCTGGCCTACTGGTTAAGGTCTTAACTCTTACTCTGGCCTCATAGCTAAGGTCTTAGACTCGTACTCTGGCCTACAGGTTAAGGTCTTAACTCTTACTCTGTCCTAATGGTTAAGGTCTTAACTCTTACTCTGGCCAAATAGCTAAGGTCTTAACTCTTACTCTGGCCTACTGGTTAAGGTCTTAACTTTTACTCTGGCCTACTGGTTAAGGTCTTACCTCTTACTCTGGCCTAATAGCTAAGGTCTTAGACTCGTACTCTGGCCTAGTGGTTAAGGTCTTAACTCTTACTCTGGCCTAATAGCTAAGGTCTTAGACTCATACTCTGGCCTACTGGCTAAGGTCTTAACTCATACTCTGGCCTACTAGCTGAGGTCTTAACTCTTACTCTGGCCTAATAGCTAAGGTCTTAGACTCGTACTCTGGCCTAATGGTTAAGGTCTTAACTCTTACTCTGGCCTAATAGCTAAGGTCTTAACTCTTACTCTGGCCTAATAGCTAACGTCTTAGACTCGTACTATGGTCTACAGGTTAAGGTCTTAACTCTTACTCTGGCCTACTGGTTAAGGTCTTAACTCTTACTCTGGCCTAATAGCTAAGGTCTTAGACTCATACTCTGGCCTAATGGTTAAGGTCTTAACTCTTACTCTGGCCTAATAGCTAAGGTCTTAGACTCGTACTCTGGCCTAATGGTTAAGGTCTTAACTCTTACTCTGGCCTAATAGCTAAGGTCTTAGACTCATACTCTGGCCTAATGGTTAAGGTCTTAACTCTTACTCTGGCCTACTGGTTAATGTATTAACTCTTACTCTGGCCTAATAGCTAAGGTTTTAACTCTTAATCTGGCCTAATAACTAAGGTCTTAACTCTTACTCTGGCCTACTGGTTAAGGTCTTAACTCTTACTCTGGCCTAATAGCTAAGGTCTTAGACACGTACTCTGGCCCAATGGTTAAGGTCTTAACTCTTACTCTGGCCTAATAGCTAAGGTCTTAACTCTTACTCTGGCATAATAGCTAAGGTCTTAGAATCGTACTCTGGCCTACAGGTTAAGGTCTTAACTCTTACTCTGTCCTAATGGTTAAGGTCTTAACTCTTACTCTGGCCTAATAGCTAAGGTCTTAGACTCGTACTCTGGCCTAATAGCTAAGGTCTTAGACTCGTACTCTGGCCTAATGGTTAAGGTCTTAACTCTTACTCTGGCCTACTGGCTAAGGTCTTAACTCTTACTCTGGCCTAATAGCTAAGGTCTTAACTCTTACTCTGGCCTAATAGCTAAGGTCTTAACTCTTACTCTGGCCTAATAGCTAAGGTCTGAGACTCGTACTATGGTCTACAGGTTAAGGTCTTAACTCTTACTCTGGCCTACTGGTTAAGGTCTTAACTCTTACTCTGGCCTCATAGCTAACGTCTTAGACTCGTACTCTGGCCTACAGGTTAAGGTCTTAACTCTTACTCTGGCCTTATGGTTAAGGTCTTAACTCTTACTCTGGCCTAATAGCTAAGGTCTTAACTCTTACTCTGGCCTACTGGTTAAGGTCTTAACTTTTACTCTGGCCTACTGGTTAAGGTCTTAACTCTTACTCTGGCCTAATAGCTAAGGTCTTAACTCTGACTCTGGCCTAATAGCTAAGGTCTTCGACTCGTACTATGGTCTACAGGTTAAGGTCTTAACTCTTACTCTGGCCTACTGGTTAAGGTCTTAACTCTTACTCTGGCCTAATAGCTAAGGTCTTAGACTCATACTCTGGCCTAATGGTTAAGGTCTTAACTCTTACTCTGGCCTAATAGCTAAGGTCTTTGACTCGTACTCTGGCCTAATGGTTAAGGTCTTAACTCTTACTCTGGCCTAATTGCTGAGGTCTTAGACTCATACTCTGGCCTAATGGTTAAGGTCTTAACTCTTACTCTGGCCTACTGGTTAAGGTCTTAACTCTTACTCTGGCCTAATAGCTAAGGTCTTAGACTCATACTCTGGCCTAATGGTTAAGGTCTTAACTCTTACTCTGGCCTAATAGCTAAGGTCTTAGACTCGTACTCTGGCCTAATGGTTAAGGTCTTAACTCTTACTCTGGCCTAATAGCTAAGGTCTTAGACTCATACTCTGGCCTAATGGTTAAGGTCTTAACTCTTACTCTGGCCTACTGGTTAATGTATTAACTCTTACTCTGGCCTAATAGCTAAGGTTTTAACTCTTAATCTGGCCTAATAACTAAGGTCTTAACTCTTACTCTGGCCTACTGGTTAAGGTCTTAACTCTTACTCTGGCCTAATAGCTAAGGTCTTAGACACGTACTCTGGCCCAATGGTTAAGGTCTTAACTCTTACTCTGGCCTAATAGCTAAGGTCTTAACTCTTACTCTGGCATAATAGCTAAGGTCTTAGAATCGTACTCTGGCCTACAGGTTAAGGTCTTAACTCTTACTCTGTCCTAATGGTTAAGGTCTTAACTCTTACTCTGGCCTAATAGCTAAGGTCTTAGACTCGTACTCTGGCCTAATAGCTAAGGTCTTAGACTCGTACTCTGGCCTAATGGTTAAGGTCTTAACTCTTACTCTGGCCTACTGGCTAAGGTCTTAACTCTTACTCTGGCCTAATAGCTAAGGTCTTAACTCTTACTCTGGCTTAATAGCTAAGGTCTTAACTCTTACTCTGGCCTAATAGCTAAGGTCTGAGACTCGTACTATGGTCTACAGGTTAAGGTCTTAACTCTTACTCTGGCCTACTGGTTAAGGTCTTAACTCTTACTCTGGCCTCATAGCTAACGTCTTAGACTCGTACTCTGGCCTACAGGTTAAGGTCTTAACTCTTACTCTGGCCTTATGGTTAAGGTCTTAACTCTTACTCTGGCCTAATAGCTAAGGTCTTAACTCTTACTCTGGCCTACTGGTTAAGGTCTTAACTTTTACTCTGGCCTACTGGTTAAGGTCTTAACTCTTACTCTGGCCTAATAGCTAAGGTCTTAACTCTGACTCTGGCCTAATAGCTAAGGTCTTCGACTCGTACTATGGTCTACAGGTTAAGGTCTTAACTCTTACTCTGGCCTACTGGTTAAGGTCTTAACTCTTACTCTGGCCTAATAGCTAAGGTCTTAGACTCATACTCTGGCCTAATGGTTAAGGTCTTAACTCTTACTCTGGCCTAATAGCTAAGGTCTTTGACTCGTACTCTGGCCTAATGGTTAAGGTCTTAACTCTTACTCTGGCCTAATTGCTGAGGTCTTAGACTCATACTCTGGCCTAATGGTTAAGGTCTTAACTCTTACTCTGGCCTACTGGTTAATGTATTAACTCTTACTCTGGCCTAATAGCTAAGGTCTTAACTCTTAATCTGGCCTAATAGCTAAGGTCTTAACTCTTACTCTGGCCTACTGGTTAAGGTCTTAACTCTTACTCTGGCCTAATAGCTAAGGTCTTAGACACGTACTCTGGCCCAATGGTTAAGGTCTTAACTCTTACTCTGGCCTAATAGCTAAGGTCTTAGACTCGTACTCTGGCCTAATGGTTAAGGTCTTAACTCTTACTCTGGCCTAATAGCTAAGGTCTTAACTCTTACTCTGGCATAATAGCTAAGGTCTTAGACTCGTACTCTGGCCTACAGGTTAAGGTCTTAACTCCTACTCTGTCCTAATGGTTAAGGTCTTAACTCTTACTCTGGCCTAATAGCTAAGGTCTTAGACTCGTACTCTGGCCTAATAGCTAAGGTCTTAGACTCGTACTCTGGCCTAATGGTTAAGGTCTTAACTCTTACTCTGGCCTACTGGCTAAGGTCTTAACTCTTACTCTGGCCTAATAGCTAAGGTCTTAACTCTTACTCTGGCCTAATAGCTAAGGTCTTAACTCTTACTCTGGCCTAATAGCTAAGGTCTGAGACTCGTACTATGGTCTACAGGTTAAGGTCTTAACTCTTACTCTGGCCTACTGGTTAAGGTCTTAACTCTTACTCTGGCCTCATAGCTAAGGTCTTAGACTCATACCCTGGCCTACAGGTTAAGGTCTTAACTCTTACTCTGGCCTTATGGTTAAGGTCTTAACTCTTACTCTGGCCTAATAGCTAAGGTCTTAACTCTTACTCTGGCCTACTGGTTAAGGTCTTAACTTTTACTCTGGCCTACTGGTTAAGGTCTTAACTCTTACTCTGGCCTAATAGCTAAGGTCTTAGACTCGTACTCTGGCCTACTGGTTAAGGTCTTAACTCTTACTCTGGCCTAATAGCTAAGGTCTTAGACTCGTACTCTGGCCTACTGGCTAAGGTCTTAACTCTTACTCTGGCCTAATAGCTGAGGTCTTAACTCTTACACTGGCCTAATAGCTAAGGTCTTAGACTCGTACTCTGGCCTAATGGTTAATGTCTTAACTCTTACTCTGGCCTAATAGCTAAGGTCTTAACTCTTACTCTGGCATAATAGCTAAGGTCTTAGACTCGTACTCTGGCCTACAGGTTAAGGTCTTAACTCTTACTCTGTCCTAATGGTTAAGGTCTTAACTCTTACTCTGGCCTAATACCTAAGGTCTTAACTCTTACTCTGGCCTAATAGCTAAGGTCTTAACTCTTACTCTGGACTACTGGTTAAGGTCTTAACTCTTGCTCTGGCCTAATAGCTAAGGTCTTAGACTCGTACTATGGCCTACAGGTTAAGGTCTTAACTCTTACTCTGGCCTACTGATTAAGGTCTTAACTCTTACTCTGGCCTACTGGTTAAGGTCTTAACTCTTACTCTGGCCTCATAGCTAAGGTCTTAGACTCGTACTCTGGCCTACAGGTTAAGGTCTTAACTCTTACTCTGTCCTAATGGTTAAGGTCTTAACTCTTACTCTGGCCAAATAGCTAAGGTCTTAACTCTTACTCTGGCCTACTGGTTATGGTCTTAACTTTTACTCTGGCCTACTGGTTAAGGTCTTAACTCTTACTCTGGCCTAATAGCTAAGGTGTTAGACTCGTACTCTGGCCTAGTGGTTAAGGTCTTAACTCTTACTCTGGCCTAATAGCTAAGGTCTTAGACTCATACTCTGGCCTACTGGCTAAGGTCTTAACTTATACTCTGGCCTACTAGCTGAAGTCTTAACTCTTACTCTGGCCTAATAGCTAAGGTCTTAGACTCGTACTCTGGCCTAATGGTTAAGGTCTTAACTCTTACTCTGGCCTAATAGCTAAGGTCTTAACTCTTACTCTGGCCTAATAGCTAAGGTCTTAGACTCGTACTATGGTCTACAGGTTAAGGTCTTAACTCTTACTCTCGCCTACTGGTTAAGGTCTTAACTCTTACTCTGGCCTAATAGCTAAGGTCTTAGACTCATACTCTGGCCTAATGGTTAAGGTCTTAACTCTTACTCAGGTCTAATAGCTAAGGTCTTAGACTCATACTCTGGCCTACTGGCTAAGGTCTTAACTCATACTCTGGCCTACTAGCTGAGGTCTTAACTCTTACTCTGGCCTAATAGCTAAGGTCTTAGACTCGTACTCTGGCCTAATGGTTAAGGTCTTAACTCTTACTCTGGCCTAATAGCTAAGGTCTTAACTCTTACTCTGGCCTAATAGCTAAGGTCTTCGACTCGTACTATGGTCTACAGGTTAAGGTCTTAACTCTTACTCTGGCCTACTGGTTAAGGTCTTAACTCTTACTCTGGCCTAATAGCTAAGGTCTTAGACTCATACTCTGGCCTAATGGTTAAGGTCTTAACTCTTACTCTGGCCTAATAGCTAAGGTCTTTGACTCGTACTCTGGCCTAATGGTTACGGTCTTAACTCTTACTCTGGCCTAATAGCTAAGGTCTTAGACTCATACTCTGGCCTAGTGGTTAAGGTCTTAACTCTTACTCTGGCCTACTGGTTAATGTATTAACTCTTACTCTGGCCTAATAGCTAAGGTCTTAACCCTAATAGCTAAGGTCTTAACTCTTAATCTGGCCTAATAGCTAAGGTCTTAACTCTTACTCTGGCCTACTGGTTAAGGTCTTAACTCTTACTCTGGCCTAATAGCTAAGGTCTTAGACACGTACTCTGGCCCAATGGTTAAGGTCTTAACTCTTACTCTGGCCTAATAGCTAAGGTCTTAGACTCGTACTCTGGCCTAATGGTTAAGGTCTTAACTCTTACTCTGGCCTAATAGCTAAGGTCTTAACTCTTACTCTGGCATAATAGCTAAGGTCTTAGACTCGTACTCTGGCCTACAGGTTAAGGTCTTAACTCTTACTCTGTCCTAATGGTTAAGGTCTTAACTCTTACTCTGGCCTAATAGCTAAGGTCTTAGACTCGTACTCTGGCCTAATAGCTAAGGTCTTAGACTCGTACTCTGGCCTACTGGTTAAGGTCTTAACTCTTACTCTGGCCTAATAGCTAAGGTCTTAGACTCATACTCTGGCCTAATGGTTAAGGTCTTAACTCTTACTCTGGCCTACTGGTTAATGTATTAACTCTTACTCTGGCCTAATAGCTAAGGTCTTAACTCTTAATCTGGCCTAATAGCTAAGGTCTTAACTCTTACTCTGGCCTACTGGTTAAGGTCTTAACTCTTACTCTGGCCTAATAGCTAAGGTCTTAGACACGTACTCTGGCCCAATGGTTAAGGTCTTAACTCTTACTCTGGCCTAATAGCTAAGGTCTTAACTCTTACTCTGGCATAATAGCTAAGGTCTTAGAATCGTACTCTGGCCTACAGGTTAAGGTCTTAACTCTTACTCTGTCCTAATGGTTAAGGTCTTAACTCTTACTCTGGCCTAATAGCTAAGGTCTTAGACACGTACTCTGGCCCAATGGTTAAGGTCTTAACTCTTACTCTGGCCTAATAGCTAAGGTCTTAGACTCGTACTCTGGCCTAATGGTTAAAGTCTTAACTCTTACTCTGGCCTAATAGCTAAGGTCTTAACTCTTACTCTGGCCTAATAGCTAAGGTCTTAACTCTTACTCTGGCCTAATAGCTAAGGTCTTAACTCTTACTCTGGCCTAATAGCTAAGGTCTGAGACTCGTACTATGGTCTACAGGTTAAGGTCTTAACTCTTACTCTGGCCTACTGGTTAAGGTCTTAACTCTTACTCTGGCCTCATAGCTAAGGTCTTAGACTCGTACTCTGGCCTACAGGTTAAGGTCTTAACTCTTACTCTGGCCTTATGATTAAGGTCTTAACTCTTACTCTGGCCTAATAGCTAAGGTCTTAACTCTTACTCTGGCCTACTGGTTAAGGTCTTAACTTTTACTCTGGCCTACTGGTTAAGGTCTTAACTCTTACTCTGGCCTAATAGCTAAGGTCTTAGACTCGTACTCTGGCCTACTGGTTAAGGTCTTAACTCTTACTCTGGCCTAATAGCTAAGGTCTTAGACTCGTACTCTGGCCTACTGGCTAAGGTCTTAACTCTTACTCTGGCCTAATAGCTGAGGTCTTAACTCTTACTCTGGCCTAATAGCTAAGGTCTTAGACTCGTACTCTGGCCTAGTGGTTAAGGTCTTAACTCTTACTCTGGCCTAATAGCTAAGGTCTTAGACTCATACTCTGGCCTACTGGCTAAGGTCTTAACTCATACTCTGGCCTACTAGCTGAGGTCTTAACTCTTACTCTGGCCTAATAGCTAAGGTCTTAGACTCGTACTCTGGCCTAATGGTTAAGGTCTTAACTCTTACTCTGGCCTAATAGCTAAGGTCTTAACTCTTACTCTGGCCTAATAGCTAAGGTCTTCGACTCGTACTATGGTCTACAGGTTAAGGTCTTAACTCTTACTCTGGCCTACTGGTTAAGGTCTTAACTCTTACTCTGGCCTAATAGCTAAGGTCTTAGACTCATACTCTGGCCTAATGGTTAAGGTCTTAACTCTTACTCTGGCCTAATAGCTAAGGTCTTTGACTCGTACTCTGGCCTAATGGTTAAGGTCTTAACTCTTACTCTGGCCTAATAGCTAAGGTCTTAGACTCATACTCTGGCCTAATGGTTAAGGTCTTAACTCTTACTCTGGCCTACTGGTTAATGTATTCACTCTTACTCTGGCCTAATAGCTAAGGTCTTAACTCTTAATCTGGCCTAATAGCTAAGGTCTTAACTCTTACTCTGGCCTACTGGTTAAGGTCTTAACTCTTACTCTGGCCTAATAGCTAAGGTCTTAGACACGTACTCTGGCCCAATGGTTAAGGTCTTAACTCTTACTCTGGCCTAATAGCTAAGGTCTTAGACTCGTACTCTGGCCTAATGGTTAAGGTCTTAACTCTTACTCTGGCCTAATAGCTAAGGTCTTAACTCTTACTCTGGCATAATAGCTAAGGTCTTAGACTCGTACTCTGGCCTACAGGTTAAGGTCTTAACTCTTACTCTGTCCTAATGGTTAAGGTCTTAACTCTTACTCTGGCCTAATAGCTAAGGTCTTAGACTCGTACTCTGGCCTAATAGCTAAGGTCTTAGACTCGTACTCTGGCCTAATGGTTAAGGTCTTAACTCTCACTCTGGCCTACTGGCTAAGGTCTTAACTCTTACTCTGGCCTAATAGCTAAGGTCTTAACTCTTACTCTGGCCTAATAGCTAAGGTCTTAACTCTTACTCTGGCCTAATAGCTAAGGTCTGAGACTCGTACTATGGTCTACAGGTTAAGGTCTTAACTCTTACTCTGGCCTACTGGTTAAGGTCTTAACTCTTACTCTGGCCTAATAGCTAAGGTCTTAGACTCGTACTCTGGCCTAATGGTTAAGGTCTTAACTCTTACTCTGGCCTACTGGTTAAGGTCTTAACTCTTACTCTGGCCTAATAGCTAAGGTCTTAACTCTTACTCTGGCCTACTGGTTAAGGTCTTAACTTTTACTCTGGCCTACTGGTTAAGGTCTTAACTCTTACTCTGGCCTAATAGCTAAGGTCTTAGACTCGTACTCTGGCCTACTGGTTAAGGTCTTAACTCTTACTCTGGCCTAATAGCTAAGGTCTTAGACTCGTACTCTGGCCTACTGGCTAAGGTCTTAACTCTTACTCTGGCCTAATAGCTGAGGTCTTAACTCTTACACTGGCCTAATAGCTAAGGTCTTAGACTCATACTCTGGCCTAATGGTTAATGTCTTAACTCTTACTCTGGCCTAATAGCTAAGGTCTTAACTCTTACTCTGGCATAATAGCTAAGGTCTTAGACTCGTACTCTGGCCTACAGGTTAAGGTCTTAACTCTTACTCTGTCCTAATGGTTAAGGTCTTAACTCTTACTCTGGCCTAATACCTAAGGTCTTAACTCTTACTCTGGCCTAATAGCTAAGGTCTTAACTCTTACTCTGGACTACTGGTTAAGGTCTTAACTCTTACTCTGGCCTAATAGCTAAGGTCTTAGACTCGTACTATGGCCTACAGGTTAAGGTCTTAACTCTTACTCTGGCCTACTGGTTAAGGTCTTAACTCTTACTCTGGCCTACTGGTTAAGGTCTTAACTCTTACTCTGGCCTCATAGCTAAGGTCTTAGACTCGTACTCTGGCCTACAGGTTAAGGTCTTAACTCTTACTCTGTCCTAATGGTTAAGGTCTTAACTCTTACTCTGGCCAAATAGCTAAGGTCTTAACTCTTACTCTGGCCTACTGGTTAAGGTCTTAACTTTTACTCTGGCCTACTGGTTAAGGTCTTACCTCTTACTCTGGCCTAATAGCTAAGGTCTTAGACTCGTACTCTGGCCTAGTGGTTAAGGTCTTAACTCTTACTCTGGCCTAATAGCTAAGGTCTTAGACTCATACTCTGGCCTACTGGCTAAGGTCTTAACTCATATTCTGGCCTACTAGCTGAGGTCTTAACTCTTACTCTGGCCTAATAGCTAAGGTCTTAGACTCGTACTCTGGCCTAATGGTTAAGGTCTTAACTCTTACTCTGGCCTAATAGCTAAGGTCTTAACTCTTACTCTGGCCTAATAGCTAACGTCTTAGACTCGTACTATGGTCTACAGGTTAAGGTCTTAACTCTTACTCTGGCCTACTGGTTAAGGTCTTAACTCTTACTCTGGCCTAATAGCTAAGGTCTTAGACTCATACTCTGGCCTAATGGTTAAGGTCTTAACTCTTACTCTGGCCTAATAGCTAAGGTCTTAGACTCGTACTCTGGCCTAATGGTTAAGGTCTTAACTCTTACTCTGGCCTAATAGCTAAGGTCTTAGACTCATACTCTGGCCTAATGGTTAAGGTCTTAACTCTTACTCTGGCCTACTGGTTAATGTATTAACTCTTACTCTGGCCTAATAGCTAAGGTTTTAACTCTTAATCTGGCCTAATAACTAAGGTCTTAACTCTTACTCTGGCCTACTGGTTAAGGTCTTAACTCTTACTCTGGCCTAATAGCTAAGGTCTTAGACACGTACTCTGGCCCAATGGTTAAGGTCTTAACTCTTACTCTGGCCTAATAGCTAAGGTCTTAACTCTTACTCTGGCATAATAGCTAAGGTCTTAGAATCGTACTCTGGCCTACAGGTTAAGGTCTTAACTCTTACTCTGTCCTAATGGTTAAGGTCTTAACTCTTACTCTGGCCTAATAGCTAAGGTCTTAGACTCGTACTCTGGCCTAATAGCTAAGGTCTTAGACTCGTACTCTGGCCTAATGGTTAAGGTCTTAACTCTTACTCTGGCCTACTGGCTAAGGTCTTAACTCTTACTCTGGCCTAATAGCTAAGGTCTTAACTCTTACTCTGGCCTAATAGCTAAGGTCTTAACTCTTACTCTGGCCTAATAGCTAAGGTCTGAGACTCGTACTATGGTCTACAGGTTAAGGTCTTAACTCTTACTCTGGCCTACTGGTTAAGGTCTTAACTCTTACTCTGGCCTCATAGCTAACGTCTTAGACTCGTACTCTGGCCTACAGGTTAAGGTCTTAACTCTTACTCTGGCCTTATGGTTAAGGTCTTAACTCTTACTCTGGCCTAATAGCTAAGGTCTTAACTCTTACTCTGGCCTACTGGTTAAGGTCTTAACTTTTACTCTGGCCTACTGGTTAAGGTCTTAACTCTTACTCTGGCCTAATAGCTAAGGTCTTAACTCTGACTCTGGCCTAATAGCTAAGGTCTTCGACTCGTACTATGGTCTACAGGTTAAGGTCTTAACTCTTACTCTGGCCTACTGGTTAAGGTCTTAACTCTTACTCTGGCCTAATAGCTAAGGTCTTAGACTCATACTCTGGCCTAATGGTTAAGGTCTTAACTCTTACTCTGGCCTAATAGCTAAGGTCTTTGACTCGTACTCTGGCCTAATGGTTAAGGTCTTAACTCTTACTCTGGCCTAATTGCTGAGGTCTTAGACTCATACTCTGGCCTAATGGTTAAGGTCTTAACTCTTACTCTGGCCTACTGGTTAATGTATTAACTCTTACTCTGGCCTAATAGCTAAGGTCTTAACTCTTAATCTGGCCTAATAGCTAAGGTCTTAACTCTTACTCTGGCCTACTGGTTAAGGTCTTAACTCTTACTCTGGCCTAATAGCTAAGGTCTTAGACACGTACTCTGGCCCAATGGTTAAGGTCTTAACTCTTACTCTGGCCTAATAGCTAAGGTCTTAGACTCGTACTCTGGCCTAATGGTTAAGGTCTTAACTCTTACTCTGGCCTAATAGCTAAGGTCTTAACTCTTACTCTGGCATAATAGCTAAGGTCTTAGACTCGTACTCTGGCCTACAGGTTAAGGTCTTAACTCCTACTCTGTCCTAATGGTTAAGGTCTTAACTCTTACTCTGGCCTAATAGCTAAGGTCTTAGACTCGTACTCTGGCCTAATAGCTAAGGTCTTAGACTCGTACTCTGGCCTAATGGTTAAGGTCTTAACTCTTACTCTGGCCTACTGGCTAAGGTCTTAACTCTTACTCTGGCCTAATAGCTAAGGTCTTAACTCTTACTCTGGCCTAATAGCTAAGGTCTGAGACTCGTACTATGGTCTACAGGTTAAGGTCTTAACTCTTACTCTGGCCTACTGGTTAAGGTCTTAACTCTTACTCTGGCCTCATAGCTAAGGTCTTAGACTCATACCCTGGCCTACAGGTTAAGGTCTTAACTCTTACTCTGGCCTTATGGTTAAGGTCTTAACTCTTACTCTGGCCTAATAGCTAAGGTCTTAACTCTTACTCTGGCCTACTGGTTAAGGTCTTAACTTTTACTCTGGCCTACTGGTTAAGGTCTTAACTCTTACTCTGGCCTAATAGCTAAGGTCTTAGACTCGTACTCTGGCCTACTGGTTAAGGTCTTAACTCTTACTCTGGCCTAATAGCTAAGGTCTTAGACTCGTACTCTGGCCTACTGGCTAAGGTCTTAACTCTTACTCTGGCCTAATAGCTGAGGTCTTAACTCTTACACTGGCCTAATAGCTAAGGTCTTAGACTCGTACTCTGGCCTAATGGTTAATGTCTTAACTCTTACTCTGGCCTAATAGCTAAGGTCTTAACTCTTACTCTGGCATAATAGCTAAGGTCTTAGACTCGTACTCTGGCCTACAGGTTAAGGTCTTAACTCTTACTCTGTCCTAATGGTTAAGGTCTTAACTCTTACTCTGGCCTAATACCTAAGGTCTTAACTCTTACTCTGGCCTAATAGCTAAGGTCTTAACTCTTACTCTGGACTACTGGTTAAGGTCTTAACTCTTGCTCTGGCCTAATAGCTAAGGTCTTAGACTCGTACTATGGCCTACAGGTTAAGGTCTTAACTCTTACTCTGGCCTACTGGTTAAGGTCTTAACTCTTACTCTGGCCTACTGGTTAAGGTCTTAACTCTTACTCTGGCCTCATAGCTAAGGTCTTAGACTCGTACTCTGGCCTACAGGTTAAGGTCTTAACTCTTACTCTGTCCTAATGGTTAAGGTCTTAACTCTTACTCTGGCCAAATAGCTAAGGTCTTAACTCTTACTCTGGCCTACTGGTTATGGTCTTAACTTTTACTCTGGCCTACTGGTTAAGGTCTTAACTCTTACTCTGGCCTAATAGCTAAGGTGTTAGACTCGTACACTGGCCTAGTGGTTAAGGTCTTAACTCTTACTCTGGCCTAATAGCTAAGGTCTTAGACTCATACTCTGGCCTACTGGCTAAGGTCTTAACTTATACTCTGGCCTACTAGCTGAAGTCTTAACTCTTACTCTGGCCTAATAGCTAAGGTCTTAGACTCGTACTCTGGCCTAATGGTTAAGGTCTTAACTCTTACTCTGGCCTAATAGCTAAGGTCTTAACTCTTACTCTGGCCTAATAGCTAAGGTCTTAGACTCGTACTATGGTCTACAGGTTAAGGTCTTAACTCTTACTCTCGCCTACTGGTTAAGGTCTTAACTCTTACTCTGGCCTAATAGCTAAGGTCTTAGACTCATACTCTGGCCTAATGGTTAAGGTCTTAACTCTTACTCAGGTCTAATAGCTAAGGTCTTAGACTCATACTCTGGCCTACTGGCTAAGGTCTTAACTCATACTCTGGCCTACTAGCTGAGGTCTTAACTCTTACTCTGGCCTAATAGCTAAGGTCTTAGACTCGTACTCTGGCCTAATGGTTAAGGTCTTAACTCTTACTCTGGCCTAATAGCTAAGGTCTTAACTCTTACTCTGGCCTAATAGCTAAGGTCTTCGACTCGTACTATGGTCTACAGGTTAAGGTCTTAACTCTTACTCTGGCCTACTGGTTAAGGTCTTAACTCTTACTCTGGCCTAATAGCTAAGGTCTTAGACTCATACTCTGGCCTAATGGTTAAGGTCTTAACTCTTACTCTGGCCTAATAGCTAAGGTCTTTGACTCGTACTCTGGCCTAATGGTTAAGGTCTTAACTCTTACTCTGGCCTAATAGCTAAGGTCTTAGACTCATACTCTGGCCTAGTGGTTAAGGTCTTAACTCTTACTCTGGCCTACTGGTTAATGTATTAACTTTTACTCTGGCCTAATAGCTAAGGTCTTAACCCTAATAGCTAAGGTCTTAACTCTTAATCTGGCCTAATAGCTAAGGTCTTAACTCTTACTCTGGCCTACTGGTTAAGGTCTTAACTCTTACTCTGGCCTAATAGCTAAGGTCTTAGACACGTACTCTGGCCCAATGGTTAAGGTCTTAACTCTTACTCTGGCCTAATAGCTAAGGTCTTAGACTCGTACTCTGGCCTAATGGTTAAGGTCTTAACTCTTACTCTGGCCTAATAGCTAAGGTCTTAACTCTTACTCTGGCATAATAGCTAAGGTCTTAGACTCGTACTCTGGCCTACAGGTTAAGGTCTTAACTCTTACTCTGTCCTAATGGTTAAGGTCTTAACTCTTACTCTGGCCTAATAGCTAAGGTCTTAGACTCGTACTCTGGCCTAATAGCTAAGGTCTTAGACTCGTACTCTGGCCTAATGGTTAAGGTCTTAACTCTTACTCTGGCCTACTGGCTAAGGTCTTAACTCTTACTCTGGCCTAATAGCTAAGGTCTTAACTCTTACTCTGGCCTAATAGCTAAGGTCTGAGACTCGTAATATGGTCTACAGGTTAAGGTCTTAACTCTTACTCTGGCCTACTGGTTAAGGTCTTAACTCTTACTCTGGCCTCATAGCTAAGGTCTTAGACTCGTACTCTGGCCTACAGGTTAAGGTCTTAACTCTTACTCTGGCCTTATGGTTAAGGTCTTAACTCTTACTCTGGCCTAATAGCTAAGGTCTTAACTCTTACTCTGGCCTACTGGTTAAGGTCTTAACTTTTACTCTGGCCTACTGGTTAAGGTCTTAACTCTTACTCTGGCCTAATAGCTAAGGTCATAGACTCGTACTCTGGCCTACTGGTTAAGGTCTTAACTCTTACTCTGGCCTAATAGCTAAGGTCTTAGACTCGTACTCTGGCCTACTGGCTAAGGTCTTAACTCTTACTCTGGCCTAATAGCTGAGGTCTTAACTCTTACTCTGGCCTAATAGCTAAGGTCTTAGACTCGTACTCTGGCCTAGTGGTTAAGGTCTTAACTCTTACTCTGGCCTAATAGCTAAGGTCTTAGACTCATACTCTGGCCTACTGGCTAAGGTCCTAACTCATACTCTGGCCTACTAGCTGAGGTCTTAACTCTTACTCTGGCCTAATAGCTAAGGTCTTAGACTCGTACTCTGGCCTAATGGTTAAGGTCTTAACTCTTACTCTGGCCTAATAGCTAAGGTCTTCGACTCGTACTATGGTCTACAGGTTAAGGTCTTAACTCTTACTCTGGCCTACTGGTTAAGGTCTTAACTCTTACTCTGGCCTAATAGCTAAGGTCTTAGACTCATACTCTGGCCTAATGGTTAAGGTCTTAACTCTTACTCTGGCCTAATAGTTAAGGTCTTTGACTCGTACTCTGGCCTAATGGTTAAGGTCTTAACTCTTACTCTGGCCTAATAGCTAAGGTCTTAGACTCATACTCTGGCCTAATGGTTAAGGTCTTAACTCTTAATCTGGCCTAATAGCTAAGGTCTTAACTCTTACTCTGGCCTACTGGTTAAGGTCTTAACTCTTACTCTGGCCTAATAGCTAAGGTCTTAGACACGTACTCTGGCCCAATCGTTAAGGTCTTAACTCTTACTCTGGCCTAATAGCTAAGGTCTTAGACTCGTACTCTGGCCTAATGGTTAAAGTCTTAACTCTTACTCTGGCCTAATAGCTAAGGTCTTAACTCTTACTCTGGCATAATAGCTAAGGTCTTAGACTCGTACTCTGGCCTACAGGTTAAGGTCTTAACTCTTACTCTGTCCTAATGGTTAAGGTCTTAACTCTTACTCTGGCCTAATAGCTAAGGTCTTAGACTCGTACTCTGGCCTAATAGCTAAGGTCTTAGACTCGTACTCTGGCCTAATGGTTAAGGTCTTAACTCTTACTCTGGCCTACTGGCTAAGGTCTTAACTCTTACTCTGGCCTAATAGCTAAGGTCTTAACTCTTACTCTGGCCTAATAGCTAAGGTCTGAGACTCGTACTATGGTCTACAGGTTAAGGTCTTAACTCTTACTCTGGCCTACTGGTTAAGGTCTTAACTCTTACTCTGGCCTCATAGCTAAGGTCTTAGACTCGTACTCTGGCCTACAGGTTAAGGTCTTAACTCTTACTCTGGCCTTATGGTTAAGGTCTTAACTCTTACTCTGGCCTACTGGTTAAGGTCTTAACTTTTACTCTGGCCTACTGGTTAAGGTCTTAACTCTTACTCTGGCCTAATAGCTAAGGTCTTAGACTCGTACTCTGGCCTACTGGTTAAGGTCTTAACTCTTACTCTGGCCTAATAGCTAAGGTCTTAGACTCGTACTCTGGCCTACTGGCTAAGGTCTTAACTCTTACTCTGGCCTAATAGCTGAGGTCTTAACTCTTACACTGGCCTAATAGCTAAGGTCTTAGATTCGTACTCTGGCCTAATGGTTAATGTCTTAACTCTTACTCTGGCCTAATAGCTAAGGTCTTAACTCTTACTCTGGCATAATAGCTAAGGTCTTAGACTCGTACTCTGGCCTACAGGTTAGGGTCTTAACTCTTACTCTGTCCTAATGGTTAAGGTCTTAACTCTTACTCTGGCCTAATACCTAAGGTCTTAACTCTTACTCTGGCCTAATAGCTAAGGTCTTAACTCTTACTCTGGACTACTGGTTAAGGTCTTAACTCTTACTCTGGCCTAATAGCTAAGGTCTTAGACTCGTACTATGGCCTACAGGTTAAGGTCTTAACTCTTACTCTTGCCTACTGGTTAAGGTCTTAACTCTTACTCTGGCCTACTGGTTAAGGTCTTAACTCTTACTCTGGCCTTATAGCTAAGGTCTTAGACTCGTACTCTGGCCTACAGGTTAAGGTCTTAACTCTTACTCTGTCCTAATGGTTAAGGTCTTAACTCTTACTCTGGCCAAATAGCTAAGGTCTTAACTCTTACTCTGGCCTACTGGTTAAGGTCTTAACTTTTACTCTGGCCTACTGGTTAAGGTCTTAACTCTTACTCTGGCCTAATAGCTAAGGTCTTAACTCTTACTCTGGCCTAATAGCTAAGGTCTTAACTCTTACTCTGGCCTAATAGCTAAGGTCTGAGACTCGTACTATGGTCTACAGGTTAAGGTCTTAACTCTTACTCTGGCCTACTGGTTAAGGTCTTAACTCTTACTCTGGCCTCATAGCTAAGGTCTTAGACTCGTACTCTGGCCTACAGGTTAAGGTCTTAACTCTTACTCTGGCCTTATGGTTAAGGTCTTAACTCTTACTCTGGCCTAATAGCTAAGGTCTTAACTCTTACTCTGGCCTACTGGTTAAGGTCTTAACTTTTACTCTGGCCTACTGGTTAAGGTCTTAACTCTTACTCTGGCCTAATAGCTAAGGTCTTAGACTCGTACTCTGGCCTACTGGTTAAGGTCTTAACTCTTACTCTGGCCTAATAGCTAAGGTCTTAGACTCGTACTCTGGCCTACTGGCTAAGGTCTTAACTCTTACTCTGGCCTAATAGCTGAAGTCTTAACTCTTACTCTGGCCTAATAGCTAAGGTCTTAGACTCGTACTCTGGCCTAGTGGTTAAGGTCTTAACTCTTACTCTGGCCTAATAGCTAAGGTCTTAGACTCATACTCTGGCCTACTGGCTAAGGTCTTAACTCATACTCTGGCCTACTAGCTGAGGTCTTAACTCTTACTCTGGCCTAATAGCTAAGGTCTTAGACTCGTAATCTGGCCTAATGGTTAAGGTCTTATCTCTTACTCTGGCCTAATAGCTAAGGTCTTAACTCTTACTCTGGCCTAATAGCTAAGGTCTTCGACTCGTACTATGGTCTACAGGTTAAGGTCTTAACTCTTACTCTGGCCTACTGGTTAAGGTCTTAACTCTTACTCTGGCCTAATAGCTAAGGTCTTAGACTCATACTCTGGCCTAATGGTTAAGGTCTTAACTCTTACTCTGGCCTAATAGCTAAGGTCTTTGACTCGTACTCTGGCCTAATGGTTAAGGTCTTAACTCTTACTCTGGCCTAATAGCTAAGGTCTTAGACTCATACTCTGGCCTAATGGTTAAGGTCTTAACTCTTACTCTGGCCTACTGGTTAATGTATTAACTCTTACTCTGGCCTAATAGCTAAGGTCTTAACTCTTAATCTGGCCTAATAGCTAAGGTCTTAACTCTTACTCTGGCCTACTGGTTAAGGTCTTAACTCTTACTCTGGCCTAATAGCTAAGGTCTTAGACACGTACTCTGGCCCAATGGTTAAGGTCTTAACTCTTACTCTGGCCTAATAGCTAAGGTCTTAGACTCGTACTCTGGCCTAATGGTTAAGGTCTTAACTCTTACTCTGGCCTAATGGCTAAGGTCTTAACTCTTACTCTGGCATAATAGCTAATGTCTTAGACTCGTACTCTGGCCTACAGGTTAAGGTCTTAACTCTTACTCTGTCCTAATGGTTAAGGTCTTAACTCTTACTCTGGCCTAATAGCTAAGGTCTTAGACTCGTACTCTGGCCTAATAGCTAAGGTCTTAGACTCGTACTCTGGCCTAATGGTTAAGGTCTTAACTCTTACTCTGGCCTACTGGCTAAGGTCTTAACTCTTACTCTGGCCTAATAGCTAAGGTCTTAACTCTTACTCTGGCCTAATAGCTAAGGTCTTAACTCTTACTCTGGCCTAATAGCTAAGGTCTGAGACTCGTACTATGGTCTACAGGTTAAGGTCTTAACTCTTACTCTGGCCTACTGGTTAAGGTCTTAACTCTTACTCTGGCCTCATAGCTAAGGTCTTAGACTCGTACTCTGGCCTACAGGTTAAGGTCTTAACTCTTACTCTGGCCTTATGGTTAAGGTCTTAACTCTTACTCTGGCCTACTGGTTAAGGTCTTAACTTTTACTCTGGCCTACTGGTTAAGGTCTTAACTCTTACTCTGGCCTAATAGCTAAGGTCTTAGACTCGTACTCTGGCCTACTGGTTAAGGTCTTAACTCTTACTCTGGCCTAATAGCTAAGGTCTTAGACTCGTACTCTGGCCTAATGGTTAATGTCTTAAATCTTACTCTGGCCTAATAGCTGAGGTCTTAACTCTTACACTGGCCTAATAGCTAAGGTCTTAGACTCGTACTCTGGCCTACAGGTTAAGGTCTTAACTCTTACTCTGTCCTAATGGTTAAGGCCTTAATTCTTACTCTGGCCTAATACCTAAGGTCTTAACTCTTACTCTGGCCTAATAGCTAAGGTCTTAACTCTTACTCTGGCCTAATAGCTAAGGTCTTAGACTCATACTCTGGCCTAATGGTTAAGGTCTTAACTCTTACTCTGGCCTAATAGCTAAGGTCTTAGACTCGTACTCTGGCCTAATGGTTAAGGTCTTAACTCTTACTCTGGCCTAATAGCTAAGGTCTTAGACTCATACTCTGGCCTAATGGTTAAGGTCTTAACTCTTACTCTGGCCTACTGGTTAATGTATTAACTCTTACTCTGGCCTAATAGCTAAGGTCTTAACTCTTAATCTGGCCTAATAACTAAGGTCTTAACTCTTACTCTGGCCTACTGGTTAAGGTCCTAACTCTTACTCTGGCCTAATAGCTAAGGTCTTAGACACGTACTCTGGCCCAATGGTTAAGGTCTTAACTCTTACTCTGGCCTAATAGCTAAGGTCTTAACTCTTACTCTGGCCTAATAGCTAAGGTCTTAGACTCGTACTCTGGCCTAATAGCTAAGGTCTTAGACTCGTACTCTGGCCTAATGGTTAAGGTCTTAACTCTTACTCTGGCCTACTGGCTAAGGTCTTAACTCTTACTCTGGCCTAATAGCTAAGGTCTTAACTCTTACTCTGGCCTAATAGCTAAGGTCTTAAATCTTACTCTGGCCTAATAGCTAAGGTCTGAGACTCGTACTATGGTCTACAGGTTAAGGTCTTAACTCTTACTCTGGCCTAATAGCTAAGGTCTTAACTCTTACTCTGGCCTACTGGTTAAGGTCTTAACTTTTACTCTGGCCTACTGGTTAAGGTCTTAACTCTTACTCTGGCCTAATAGCTAAGGTCTTAGACTCGTACTCTGGCCTACTGGTTAAGGTCTTAACTCTTACTCTGGCCTAATAGCTAAGGTCTTAGACTCGTACTCTGGCCTACTGGTTAAGGTCTTAACTCTTAGTCTGTCCTAATGGTTAAGGTCTTAACTCTTACTCTGGCCTAATAGCTAAGGTCTTAGACTCGTACTCTGGCCTAATAGCTAAGGTCTTAGACTCGTACTCTGGCCTAATGGTTAAGGTCTTAACTCTTACTCTGGCCTACTGGCTAAGGTCTTAACTCTTACTCTGGCCTAATAGCTAAGGTCTTAACTCTTACTCTGGCCTAATAGCTAAGGTCTTAAATCTTACTCTGGCCTAATAGCTAAGGTCTGAGACTCGTACTATGGTCTACAGGTTAAGGTCTTAACTCTTACTCTGGCCTAATAGCTAAGGTCTTAACTCTTACTCTGGCCTACTGGTTAAGGTCTTAACTTTTACTCTGGCCTACTGGTTAAGGTCTTAACTCTTACTCTGGCCTAATAGCTAAGGTCTTAGACTCGTACTCTGGCCTACTGGTTAAGGTCTTAACTCTTACTCTGGCCTAATAGCTAAGGTCTTAGACTCGTACTCTGGCCTACTGGCTAAGGTCTTAACTCTTACTCTGGCCTAATAGCTGAGGTCTTAACTCTTACTCTGGCCTAATAGCTAAGGTCTTAGACTCGTACTCTGGCCTAATGGTTAAGGTCTTAACTCTTACTCTGGCCTAATAGCTAAGGTCTTAACTCTTACTCTGGCCTAATAGCTAAGGTCTGAGACTCGTACTTTGGTCTACAGGTTAAGGTCTTAACTCTTACTCTGGCCTACAGGTTAAGGTCTTAACTCTTACTCTGGCCTACTGGTTAAGGTCTTAACTTTTACTCTGGCCTAATAGCTAAGGTCTTAGACTCATACTCTGGCCTAATGGTTAAGGTCTTAACTCTTACTCTGGCCTAATAGCTAAGGTCTTAACTCTTACTCTGGCCTAATGGTTAAGGTCTTAACTCTTACTCTGGCCTAATGGCTAAGGTCTTAACTCTTACTCTGGCCTAATAGCTGATGTCTTAGACTCGTTCTCTGGCCTAATGGTTAAGGTCTTAACTCTTACTCTGGCCTAATAGCTAAGGTCTTAACTCTTACTCAGGCCTAATAGCTAAGGTCTTAGACTCGTACTGTGGCCTACAGGTTAAGGTCCTAACTCTTACTCTGGCCTACTGGTTAAGGTCTTAACTCTTACTCTGACCTACTGGTTAAGATCTTAACTCTTACTCTGGCCTAATAGCTAAGGTCTTAAACTCATACTATGGCCTACAGGTTAAGATCTTAACTCTTACTCTGGCCTACTGGTTAAGGTCTTAAATCTTACTCTGGCCTAATAGCTAAGGTCTTAGACTCGTACTATGGCCTGCTGGTTAAGGTCTTAACTCTTACTCTGGCCTAATAGCTAAGGTCTTAACTCTTACTCTGGCCTAATAGCTAAGATCTTAACTCTTACTCTGGCCTACTGGTTAAGGTCTTAACTCTTACTCTGGCCTTATAGCTCAGGTCTTAGACTCGTACTATGGCCTACAGGTTGAGGTCTTAACTCTTACGCTGGCCTACTGGTTAAGGTCTTAACTCTTACTCTGGCCTCATAGCTAAGGTCTTAGATTCGTACTCTGGCCTACAGGTTAAGGTCCTAACTCTTACTCTGGCCTAATAGTTAAGGTCTTAACTCTTACTCTGGCCTAATAGCTAAGGTCTTAACTCTTACTCTGGCCTACTGGTTAAGGTCTTAACTTTTACTCTGGCCTACTGGTTAAGGTCTTAACTCTTACTCTGGCCTAATAGCTAAGGTCTTAGAATCGTACTCTGGCCTACTGGTTAAGGTCTTAACTCTTACTCTGGCCTAATAGCTAAGGTCTTAGACTCGTACTCTGGCCTACTGGCTAAGGTCTTAACTCTTACTCTGGCCTAATAGCTGAGGTCTTAACTCTTACTCTGGCCTAATAGCTAAGGTCTTAGACTCGTACTCTGGCCTAATGGTTAAGGTCTTAACTCTTACTCTGGCCTAATAGCTAAGGTCTGAACTCTTACACTGGCCTAATAGCTAAGGTCTGAGACTCGTACTATGGTGTACAGGTTAAGGTCTTAACTCTTACTCTGGCCTACTGGTTAAGGTCTTAACTCTTACTCTGGCCTAATAGCTAAGCTCTTAGACTCATACTCTGGCCTAATGGTTAAGGTCTTAACTCTTACTCTGTCCTAATAGCTAACGTCTTAGACTCGTACTCTGGCCTAATGGTTAAGGTCTTAACTCTTACTCTGGCCTAATAGCTAAGGTCTTAGACTCATACTCTGGCCTAATGGTTAATGTCTTAACTCTTACTCTGGCCTACTGGTTAATGTCTTACCTCTTACTCTGGCCTAATAGCTAAGGTCTTAACTCTTACTCTGGCCTAATAGCTAAGGTCTTAACTCTTACTCTGGCCTACTGGTTAAGGTCTTAACTCTTACTCTGGCCTAATAGCTAAGGTCTTAGACACTTACTCTGGCCCAATGGTTAAGGTCTTAACTCTTACTCTGGCCTAATAGCTAAGGTCTTAGACTCGTACTCTGGCCTAATGGTTAAGGTCTTAACTCTTACTCTGGCCTAATAGCTAAGGTCTTAACTCTTACTCTGGCATAATAGCTAAGGTCTTAGACTCGTACTCTGGCCTACAGGTTAAGGTCTTAACTCTTACTCAGGCCTAATGGGGAAGGTCTTAACTCTTACTCTGGCCTAATAGCTAAGGTCTTAGACTCGTACTCTGGCCTAATAGCTAAGGTCTTAGACTCGTACTATGGCCTGCTGGTTAAGGTCTTAACTCTTACTCTGGCCTAATAGCTAAGGTCTTAACTCTTACTCTGGCCTAATAGCTAAGGTCTTAACTCTTACTCTGGCCTACTGGTTAAGGTCTTAACTCTTACTCTGGCCTTATAGCTCAGGTCTTAGACTCGTACTATGGCCTACAGGTTGAGGTCTTAACTCTTACGCTGGCCTACTGGTTAAGGTCTTAACTCTTACTCTGGCCTCATAGCTAAGGTCTTAGACTCGTACTCTGGCCTACAGGTTAAGGTCCTAACTCTTACTCTGGCCTAATAGTTAAGGTCTTAACTCTTACTCTGGCCTAATAGCTAAGGTCTTAACTCTTACTCTGGCCTACTGGTTAAGGTCTTAACTCTTACTCTGGCCTAATAGCTAAGGTCTTAGACTCGTACTCTGGCCTACTGGTTAAGGTCTTAACTCTTACTCTGGCCTAATAGCTAAGGTCTTAGACTCGTACTCTGGCCTACTGGCTAAGGTCTTAACTCTTACTCTGGCCTAATAACTGAGGTCTTAACTCTTACTCTGGCCTAATAGCTAAGGTCTTAGACTCGTACTCTGGCCTAATGGTTAAGGTCTTAACTCTTACTCTGGCCTAATAGCTAAGGTCTGAACTCTTACACTGGCCTAATAGCTAAGGTCTGAGACTCGTACTATGGTCTACAGGTTAAGGTCTTAACTCTTACTCTGGCCTACTGGTTAAGGTCTTAACTCTTACTCTGGCCTAATAGCTAAGCTCTTAGACTCATACTCTGGCCTAATGGTTAAGGTCTTAACTCTTACTCTGGCCTAATAGCTAACGTCTTAGACTCGTACTCTGGCCTAATGGTTAAGGTCTTAACTCTTACTCTGGCCTAATAGCTAAGGTCTTAGACTCATACTCTGGCCTAATGGTTAATGTCTTAACTCTTACTCTGGCCTACTGGTTAATGTCTTACCTCTTACTCTGGCCTAATAGCTAAGGTCTTAACTCTTACTCTGGCCTAATAGCTAAGGTCTTAACTCTTACTCTGGCCTACTGGTTAAGGTCTTAACTCTTACTCTGGCCTAATAGCTAAGGTCTTAGACACTTACTCTGGCCCAATGGTTAAGGTCTTAACTCTTACTCTGGCCTAATAGCTAAGGTCTTAGACTCGTACTCTGGCCTACAGGTTAAGGTCTTAACTCTTACTCAGGCCTAATGGTGAAGGTCTTAACTCTTACTCTGGCCTAATAGCTAAGGTCTTAGACTCATACTCTGGCCTAATGGTTAATGTCTTAACTCTTACTCTGACCTACTGGTTAATGTCTTACCTCTTACTCTGGCCTAATAGCTAAGGTCTTAACTCTTACTCTGGCCTAATAGCTAAGGTCTTAACTCTTACTCTGGCCTACTGGTTAAGGTCTTAACTCTTACTCTGGCCTAATAGCTAAGGTCTTAGACACTTACTCTGGCCCAATGGTTAAGGTCTTAACTCTTACTCTGGCCTAATAGCTAAGGTCTTAGACTCGTACTCTGGCCTAATGGTTAAGGTCTTAACTCTTACTCTGGCCTAATAGCTAAGGTCTTAACTCTTACTCTGGCATAATAGCTAAGGTCTTAGACTCGTACTCTGGCCTACAGGTTAAGGTCTTAACTCTTACTCAGGCCTAATGGGGAAGGTCTTAACTCTTACTCTGGCCTAATAGCTAAGGTCTTAGACTCGTACTCTGGCCTAATAGCTAAGGTCTTAGACTCGTACTATGGCCTGCTGGTTAAGGTCTTAACTCTTACTCTGGCCTAATAGCTAAGGTCTTAACTCTTACTCTGGCCTAATAGCTAAGGTCTTAACTCTTACTCTGGCCTACTGGTTAAGGTCTTAACTCTTACTCTGGCCTTATAGCTCAGGTCTTAGACTCGTACTATGGCCTACAGGTTGAGGTCTTAACTCTTACGCTGGCCTACTGGTTAAGGTCTTAACTCTTACTCTGGCCTCATAGCTAAGGTCTTAGACTCGTACTCTGGCCTACAGGTTAAGGTCCTAACTCTTACTCTGGCCTAATAGTTAAGGTCTTAACTCTTACTCTGGCCTAATAGCTAAGGTCTTAACTCTTACTCTGGCCTACTGGTTAAGGTCTTAACTCTTACTCTGGCCTAATAGCTAAGGTCTTAGACTCGTACTATGGCCTACTGGTTAAGGTCTTAACTCTTACTCTGGCCTAATAGCTAAGGTCTTAGACTCGTACTCTGGCCTACTGGCTAAGGTCTTAACTCTTACTCTGGCCTAATAACTGAGGTCTTAACTCTTACTCTGGCCTAATAGCTAAGGTCTTAGACTCGTACTCTGGCCTAATGGTTAAGGTCTTAACTCTTACTCTGGCCTAATAGCTAAGGTCTGAACTCTTACACTGGCCTAATAGCTAAGGTCTGAGACTCGTACTATGGTCTACAGGTTAAGGTCTTAACTCTTACTCTGGCCTACTGGTTAAGGTCTTAACTCTTACTCTGGCCTAATAGCTAAGCTCTTAGACTCATACTCTGGCCTAATGGTTAAGGTCTTAACTCTTACTCTGGCCTAATAGCTAACGTCTTAGACTCGTACTCTGGCCTAATGGTTAAGGTCTTAACTCTTACTCTGGCCTAATAGCTAAGGTCTTAGACTCATACTCTGGCCTAATGGTTAATGTCTTAACTCTTACTCTGGCCTACTGGTTAATGTCTTACCTCTTGCTCTGGCCTAATAGCTAAGGTCTTAACTCTTACTCTGGCCTAATAGCTAAGGTCTTAACTCTTACTCTGGCCTACTGGTTAAGGTCTTAACTCTTACTCTGGCCTAATAGCTAAGGTCTTAGACTCGTACTCTGGCCTACTGGTTAAGGTCTTAACACTTACTCTGGCCTAATAGCTAAGGTCTTAGACTCGTACTCTGGCCTACTGGCTAAGGTCTTAACTCTTACTCTGGCCTAATAGCTGAGGTCTTAACTCTTACTCTGGCCTACTGGTTAAGGTCTTAACTTTTACTCTGGCCTACTGGTTACGGTCTTAACTCTTACTCTGGCCTAATAGCTAAGGTCTTAGACACTTACTCTGGCCCAATGGTTAAGGTCTTAACTCTTACTCTGGCCTAATAGCTAAGGTCTTAGACTCGTACTCTGGCCTAATGGTTAAGGTCTTAACTCTTACTCTGGCCTAATAGCTAAGGTCTTAACTCTTACTCTGGCATAATAGCTAAGGTCTTAGACTCGTACTCTGGCCTACAGGTTAAGGTCTTAACTCTTACTCAGGCCTAATGGTGAAGGTCTTAACTCTTACTCTGGCCTAATAGCTAAGGTCTTAGACTCGTACTCTGGCCTAATAGCTAAGGTCTTAGACTCGTACTCTGGCCTAATGGTTAAGGTCTTAACTCTTACTCTGGCCTACTGGCTAAGGTCTTAACTCTTACTCTGGCCTAATAGCTAGGGTCTTAACTCTTACTCTGGCCTAATAGCTAAGGTCTTAACTCTTACTCTGGCCTACTGGTTAAGGTCTTAACTCTTACTCTGGCCTTATAGCTAAGGTCTTAGACTCGTACTATGGCCTACAGGTTAAGGTCTTAACTCTTACTCTGGCCTACTGGTTAAGGTCTTAACTCTTACTCTGGCCTACTGGTTAAGGTCTTAACTCTTACTCTGGCCTCATAGATAAGGTCTTAGACTCGTACTCTGTCCTACAGGTTAAGGTCTTAACTCTTACTCTGGCCTAATGGTTAAGGTCTTAACTCTTACTCTGGCCTAATAGCTAAGGTCTTAACTCTTACTCTGGCCTACTGGTTAAGGTCTTAACTTTTACTCTGGCCTACTGGTTAAGGTCTTAACTCTTACTCTGGCCTAATAGCTAAGGTCTTAGACTCATACTCTGACCTAATGGTTAAGGTCTTAACTCTTACTCTGGCCTACTGGTTAAGGTCTTAACTCTTACTCTGGCATAATAGCTAAGGTCTTAACTCTTACTCTGGCCTAATAGCTAAGGTCTGAGACTCGTACTCTGGCCTAATGGTTAAGGTCTTAACTCTTACTCTGGCCTAATAGCTAAGGTCTTAAC
The DNA here is from genome assembly GCF_964204655.1 of Triturus cristatus. Taxonomy (NCBI): domain Eukaryota; kingdom Metazoa; phylum Chordata; class Amphibia; order Caudata; family Salamandridae; genus Triturus; species Triturus cristatus. The sequence continues at coordinate 1,088,217,216 of NC_140589.1, read as the reverse complement.
TCTTACTCTGGCATAATAGCTAAGGTCTTAGACTCGTACTCTGGCCTACAGGTTAAGGTCTTAACTCTTACTCTGGCCTACTGGTTAAGGTCTTAACTCTTACTCTGGCCTAATAGCTAAGGTCTTAGACTCATACTCTGGCCTAATGGTTAAGGTCTTAACTCTTACTCTGGCCTAATAGCTAAGGTCTTAACTCTTACTCTGGCCTACTGGTTAAGGTCTTAACTCTTACTCTGGCCTACTGGTTAAGGTCTTAACTCTTACTCTGGCCTCATAGCTAAGGTCTTAGACTCGTACTCTGGCCTACAGGTTAAGGTCTTAACTCTTACTCTGGCCTTATGGTTAAGGTCTTAACTCTTACTCTGGCCTAATAGCTAAGGTCTTAACTCTTACTCTGGCCTACTGGTTAAGGTCTTAACTTTTACTCTGGCCTACTGGTTAAGGTCTTAACTCTTACTCTGGCCTAATAGCTAAGGTCTTAGACTCGTACTCTGGCCTACTGGTTAAGGTCTTAACTCTTACTCTGGCCTAATAGCTAAGGTCTTAGACTCGTACTCTGGCCTAATGGTTAAGGTCTTAACTCTTACACTGGCCAAATAGCTAAGGTCTTAACTCTTACTCTGGCCTAATAGCTGATGTCTTAGACTCGTACTCTGGCCTAATGGTTAAGGTCTTAACTCTTACACTGGCCAAATAGCTAAGGTCTTAACTCTTACTCTGGCCTAATAGCTAAGGTCTTAGACTCGTACTATGGCCTACAGGTTAAGGTCTTAACTCTTACTCTGGCCTACTGGTTAAGGTCTTAACTCTTACTCTGACCTACTGGTTAAGGTCTTAACTCCTACTCTGGCCTAATAGCTAAGGTCTTAAACTCGTACTATGGCCTACAGGTTAAGATCTTAACTCTTACTCTGGCCTACTGGTTAAGGTCTTAAATCTTACTCTGGCCTAATAGCTAAGGTCTTAGACTCGTACTATGGCCTACTGGTTAAGGTCTTAGCTCTTACTCTGGCCTAATAGCTAAGGTCTTAACTCTTACTCTGGCCTAATAGCTAAGGTCTTAACTCTTACTCTGGACTACTGGTTAAGGTCTTAACTCTTACTCTGGCCTAATAGCTAAGGTCTTAGACTCGTACTATGGCCGACAGGTTAAGGTCTTAACTCTTACTCTGGCCTACTGGTTAAGGTCTTAACTCTTACTCTGGCCTAAAAGCTAAGGTCTTAACTCTTACTCTGGCCTACTGGTTAAGGTCTTAACTCTTACTCTGGACTACTGGTTAAGGTCTTAACTCTTACTCTGGCCTCATAGCTAAGGTCTTAGACTCGTACTCTGGCCTACAGGTTAAGGTCTTAACTCTTACTCTGGCCTTATGGTTAAGGTCTTAACTCTTACTCTGGCCTAATAGCTAAGGTCTTAACTCTTACTCTGGCCTACTGGTTAAGGTCTTAACTTTTACTCTGGCCTACTGGTTAAGGTCTTAACTCTTACTCTGGCCTAATAGCTAAGGTCTTAGACTCGTACTCTGGCCTACTGGTTAAGGTCTTAACTCTTACTCTGGCCTAATAGCTAAGGTCTTAGACTCGTACTCTGGCCTACTGGCTAAGGTCTTAACTCTTACTCTGGCCTAATAGCTGAGGTCTTAACTCTTACTCTGGCCTAATAGCTAAGGTCTTAGACTCGTACTCTGGCCTAATGGTTAAGGTCTTAACTCTTACTCTGGCCTAATAGCTAAGGTCTTAACTCTTACTCTGGCCTAATAGCTAAGGTCTGAGACTCGTACTATGGTCTACAGGTTAAGGTCTTAACTCTTACTCTGGCCTACAGGTTAAGGTCTTAACTCTTACTCTGGCCTACTGGTTAAGATCTTAACTTTTACTCTGGCCTAATAGCTAAGGTCTTAGACGCATACTCTGGCCTAATGGTTAAGGTCTTAACTCTTACTCTGGCCTAATAGCTAAGGTCTTATCTCTTACTCTGGCCTAATGGTTAAGGTCTTAACTCTTACTCTGGCCTAATGGCTAAGGTCTTAACTCTTACTCTGGCCTAATAGCTGATGTCTTAGACTCGTTCTCTGGCCTAATGGTTAAGGTCTTAACTCTTACTCTGGCCTAATAGCTAAGGTCTTAACTCTTACTCTGGACTAATAGCTAAGGTCTTAGACTCGTACTGTGGCCTACAGGTTAAGGTCCTAACTCTTACTCTGGCCTACTGGTTAAGGTCTTAACTCTTACTCTGACCTACAGGTTAAGATCTTAACTCTTTCTCTGGCCTAATAGCTAAGGTCTTAAACTCATACTATGGCCTACAGGTTAAGATCTTAACTCTTACTCTGGCCTACTGGTTAAGGTCTTAAATCTTACTCTGGCCTAATAGCTAAGGTCTTAGACTCGTACTATGGCCTGCTGGTTAAGGTCTTAACTCTTACTCTGGCCTAATAGCTAAGGTCTTAACTCTTACTCTGGCCTAATAGCTAAGGTCTTAACTCTTACTCTGGCCTACTGGTTAAGGTCTTAACTCTTACTCTGGCCTTATAGCTCAGGTCTTAGACTCGTACTATGGCCTACAGGTTGAGGTCTTAACTCTTACGCTGGCCTACTGGTTAAGGTCTTAACTCTTACTCTGGCCTCATAGCTAAGGTCTTAGACTCGTACTCTGGCCTACAGGTTAAGGTCCTAACTCTTACTCTGGCCTAATAGTTAAGGTCTTAACTCTTACTCTGGCCTAATAGCTAAGGTCTTAACTCTTACTCTGGCCTACTGGTTAAGGTCTTAACTCTTACTCTGGCCTAATAGCTAAGGTCTTAGACTCGTACTCTGGCCTACTGGTTAAGGTCTTAACTCTTACTCTGGCCTAATAGCTAAGGTCTTAGACTCGTACTCTGGCCTACTGGCTAAGGTCTTAACTCTTACTCTGGCCTAATAGCTGAGGTCTTAACTCTTACTCTGGCCTAATAGCTAAGGTCTTAGACTCGTACTCTGGCCTAATGGTTAAGGTCTTAACTCTTACTCTGGCCTAATAGCTAAGGTCTTAACTCTTACTCTGGCATAATAGCTAAGGTCTTAGACTCGTACTCTGGCCTACAGGTTAAGGTCTTAACTCTTACTCAGGCCTAATGGTGAAGGTCTTAACTCTTACTCTGGCCTAATAGCTAAGGTCTTAGACTCGTACTCTGGCCTAATAGCTAAGGTCTTAGACTCGTACTCTGGCCTAATGGTTAAGGTCTTAACTCTTACTCTGGCCTACTGGCTAAGGTCTTAACTCTTACTCTGGCCTAATAGCTAGGGTCTTAACTCTTACTCTGGCCTACTGGTTAAGGTCTTAACTCTTACTCTGGCCTTATAGCTAAGGTCTTAGACTCGTACTATGGCCTACAGGTTAAGGTCTTAACTCTTACTCTGGCCTACTGGTTAAGGTCTTAACTCTTACTCTGGCCTACTGGTTAAGGTCTTAACTCTTACTCTGGCCTACTGGTTAAGGTCTTAACTCTTACTCTGGCCTAATAGCTAAGGTCTTAACTCTTACTCTGGCATAATAGCTAAGGTCTTAGACTCGTATTGTGGCCTACAGGTTAAGGTCCTAACTCTTACTCTGGCCTACTGGTTAAGGTCTTAACTCTTACTCTGACCTACCGGTTAAGATCTTAACTCTTACTCTAGCCTAATAGCTAAGGTCTTAAACTCATACTATGGCCTACAGGTTAAGATCTTAACTCTTACTCTGGCCTACTGGTTAAGGTCTTAAATCTTACTCTGGCCTAATAGCTAAGGTCTTAGACTCGTACTATGGCCTGCTGGTTAAGGTCTTAACACTTACTCTGGCCTAATAGCTAAGGTCTTAACTCTTACTCTGGCCTAATAGCTAAGGTCTTAACTCTTACTCTGGCCTACTGGTTAAGGTCTTAACTCTTACTCTGGCCTTATAGCTCAGGTCTTAGACTCGTACTATGGCCTACAGGTTGAGGTCTTAACTCTTACGCTGGCCTACTGGTTAAGGTCTTAACTCTTACTCTGGCCTCATAGCTAAGGTCTTAGACTCGTACTCTGGCCTACAGGTTAAGGTCCTAACTCTTACTCTGGCCTAATAGTTAAGGTCTTAACTCTTACTCTGGCCTAATAGCTAAGGTCTTAACTCTTACTCTGGCCAACTGGTTAAGGTCTTAACTCTTACTCTGGCCTAATAGCTAAGGTCTTAGACTCGTACTATGGCCTACAGGTTAAGGTCTTAACTCTTACTCTGGCCTACTGGTTAAGGTCTTAACTCTTACTCTGACCTACTGGTTAAGGTCTTAACTCTTACTCTGGCCTAATAGCTAAGGTCTTAAACTCGTACTATGGCCTACAGGTTAAGATCTTAACTCTTACTCTGGCCTACTGGTTAAGGTCTTAAATCTTACTCTGGCCTAATAGCTAAGGTCTTAGACTCGTACTATGGCCTACTGGTTAAGGTCTTAGCTCTTACTCTGGCCTAATAGCTAAGGTCTTAACTCTTACTCTGGCCTAATAGCTAAGGTCTTAACTCTTACTCTGGACTACTGGTTAAGGTCTTAACTCTTACTCTGGCCTAATAGCTAAGGTCTTAGACTCGTACTATGGCCTACAGGTTAAGGTCTTAACTCTTACTCTGGCCTACTGGTTAAGGTCTTAACTCTTACTCTGGCCTACTGGTTAAGGTCTTAACTCTTACTCTGGCCTAAAAGCTAAGGTCTTAACTCTTACTCTGGCCTACTGGTTAAGGTCTTAACTCTTACTCTGGCCTACTGGTTAAGGTCTTAACTCTTACTCTGGCCTCATAGCTAAGGTCTTAGACTCGTACTCTGGCCTACAGGTTAAGGTCTTAACTCTTACTCTGGCCTTATGGTTAAGGTCTTAACTCTTACTCTGGCCTAATAGCTAAGGTCTTAACTCTTACTCTGGCCTACTGGTTAAGGTCTTAACTTTTACTCTGGCCTACTGGTTAAGGTCTTAACTCTTACTCTGGCCTAATAGCTAAGGTCTTAGACTCGTACTATGGCCTACTGGTTAAGGTCTTAACTCTTACTCTGGCCTAATAGCTAAGGTCTTAGACTCGTATTCTGGCCTACTGGCTAAGGTCTTAACTCTTACTCTGGCCTAATAGCTGAGGTCTTAACTCTTACTCTGGCCTAATAGCTAAGGTCTTAGACTCGTACTCTGCCCTAATGGTTAAGGTCTTAACTCTTACTCTGGCCAAATAGCTAAGGTCTTAACTCTTACTCTGGCCTTATAGCTAAGGTCTGAGACTCGTACTATGGTCTACAGGTTAAGGTCTTAACTCTTACTCTGGCCTACAGGTTAAGGTCTTAACTCTTACTCTGGCCTACTGGTTAAGGTCTTAACTTTTACTCTGGCCTAATAGCTAAGGTCTTAGACTCATACTCTGGCCTAATGGTTAAGGTCTTAACTCTTACTCTGGCCTAATAGCTAAGGTCTTAACTCTTACTCTGGCATAATGGTTAAGGTCTTAACTCTTACTCTGGCCTAATGGCTAAGGTCTTAACTCTTACTCTGGCCTAATAGCTGATGTCTTAGACTCGTTCTCTGGGCTAATGGTTAAGGTCTTAACTCTTACTCTGGCCTAATAGCTAAGGTCTTAACTCTTACTCTGGACTAATAGCTAAGGTCTTAGACTCGTACTGTGGCCTACAGGTTAAGGTCCTAACTCTTGCTCTGGCCTACTGGTTAAGGTCTTAACTCTTACTCTGACCTACTGGTTAAGATCTTAACTCTTACTCTGGCCTAATAGCTAAGGTCTTAAACTCATACTATGGCCTACAGGTTAAGATCTTAACTCTTACTCTGGCCTACTGGTTAAGGTCTTAAATCTTACTCTGGCCTAATAGCTAAGGTCTTAGACTCGTACTATGGCCTGCTGGTTAAGGTCTTAACTCTTACTCTGGCCTAATAGCTAAGGTCTTAACTCTTACTCTGGCCTAATAGCTAAGGTCTTAACTCTTACTCTGGCCTACTGGTTAAGGTCTTAACTCTTACTCTGGCCTTATAGCTCAGGTCTTAGACTCGTACTATGGCCTACAGGTTGAGGTCTTAACTCTTACGCTGGCCTACTGGTTAAGGTCTTAACTCTTACTCTGGCCTCATAGCTAAGGTCTTAGACTCGTACTCTGGCCTACAGGTTAAGGTCCTAACTCTTACTCTGGCCTAATAGTTAAGGTCTTAACTCTTACTCTGGCCTAATAGCTAAGGTCTTAACTCTTACTCTGGCCTACTGGTTAAGGTCTTAACTCTTACTCTGGCCTAATAGCTAAGGTCTTAGACTCGTACTCTGGCCTACTGGTTAAGGTCTTAACTCTTACTCTGGCCTAATAGCTAAGGTCTTAGACTCGTACTCTGGCCTACTGGCTAAGGTCTTAACTCTTACTCTGGCCTAATAGCTGAGGTCTTAACTCTTACTCTGGCCTAATAGCTAAGGTCTTAGACTCATTCTCTGGCCTAATGGTTAAGGTCTTAACTCTTACTCTGGCCTAATAGCTAAGGTCTTAACTCTTACTCTGGCATAATAGCTAAGGTCTTAGACTCGTACTCTGGCCTACAGGTTAAGGTCTTAACTCTTACTCAGGCCTAATGGTGAAGGTCTTAACTCTTACTCTGGCCTAATAGCTAAGGTCTTAGACTCGTACTCTGGCCTAATAGCTAAGGTCTTAGACTCGTACTCTGGCCTAATGGTTAAGGTCTTAACTCTTACTCTGGCCTACTGGCTAAGGTCTTAACTCTTACTCTGGCCTAATAGCTAGGGTCTTAACTCTTACTCTGGCCTAATAGCTAAGGTCTTAACTCTTACTCTGGCCTACTGGTTAAGGTCTTAACTCTTACTCTGGCCTTATAGCTAAGGTCTTAGACTCGTACTATGGCCTACAGGTTAAGGTCTTAACTCTTACTCTGGCCTACTGGTTAAGGTCTTAAATCTTACTCTGGCCTAATAGCTAAGGTCTTAGACTCGTACTATGGCCTGCTGGTTAAGGTCTTAACTCTTACTCTGGCCTAATAGCTAAGGTCTTAACTCTTACTCTGGCCTAAGAGCTAAGGTCTTAACTCTTACTCTGGCCTACTGGTTAAGGTCTTAACTCTTACTCTGGCCTTATAGCTCAGGTCTTAGACTCGTACTATGGCCTGCAGGTTGAGGTCTTAACTCTTACGCTGGCCTACTGGTTAAGGTCTTAACTCTTACTCTGGCCTCATAGCTAAGGTCTTAGACTCGTACTCTGGCCTACAGGTTAAGGTCCTAACTCTTACTCTGGCCTAATAGTTAAGGTCTTAACTCTTACTCTGGCCTAATAGCTAAGGTCTTAACTCTTACTCTGGCCTACTGGTTAAGGTCTTAACTCTTACTCTGGCCTAATAGCTAAGGTCTTAGACTCGTACTCTGGCCTACTGGTTAAGGTCTTAACTCTTACTCTGGCCTTATAGCTAAGGTCTTAGACTCGTACTATGGCCTACAGGTTAAGGTCTTAACTCTTACTCTGGCCTACTGGTTAAGGTCTTAACTCTTACTCTGGCCTACTGGTTAAGGTCTTAACTCTTACTCTGGCCTACTGGTTAAGGTCTTAACTCTTACTCTGGCCTACTGGTTGAGGTCTTAACTCTTACTCTGGCCTAATAGCTAAGGTCTTAACTCTTACTCTGGCATAATAGCTAAGGTCTTAGACTTGTATTGTGGCCTACAGGTTAAGGTCCTAACTCTTACTCTGGCCTACTGGTTAAGGTCTTAACTCTTACTCTGACCTACCGGTTAAGATCTTAACTCTTACTCTGGCCTAATAGCTAAGGTCTTAAACTCATACTATGGCCTACAGGTTAAGATCTTAACTCTTACTCTGGCCTACTGGTTAAGGTCTTAAATCTTACTCTGGCCTAATAGCTAAGGTCTTAGACTCGTACTATGGCCTGCTGGTTAAGGTCTTAACTCTTACTCTGGCCTAATAGCTAAGGTCTTAACTCTTACTCTGGCCTAATAGCTAAGGTCTTAACTCTTACTCTGGCCTACTGGTTAAGGTCTTAACTCTTACTCTGGCCTTATAGCTCAGGTCTTAGACTCGTACTATGGCGTACAGGTTGAGGTCTTAACTCTTACGCTGGCCTACTGGTTAAGGTCTTAACTCTTACTCTGGCCTCATAGCTAAGGTCTTAGACTCGTACTCTGGCCTACAGGTTAAGGTCTTAACTCTTACTCTGACCTACCGGTTAAGATCTTAACTCTTACTCTGGCCTAATAGCTAAGGTCTGAAACTCATACTATGGCCTACAGGTTAAGATCTTAACTCTTACTCTGGCCTACTGGTTAAGGTCTTAAATCTTACTCTGGCCTAATAGCTAAGGTCTTAGACTCGTACTATGGCCTGCTGGTTAAGGTCTTAACTCTAACTCTGGCCTAATAGCTAAGGTCTTAACTCTTACTCTGGCCTAATAGCTAAGGTCTTAACTCTTACTCTGGCCTACTGGTTAAGGTCTTAACTCTTACTCTGGCCTTATAGCTCAGGTCTTAGACTCGTACTATGGCCTACAGGTTGAGGTCTTAACTCTTACGCTGGCCTACTGGTTAAGGTCTTAACTCTTACTCTGGTCTCATAGCTAAGGTCTTAGACTCGTACTCTGGCCTACAGGTTAAGGTCCTAACTCTTACTCTGGCCTAATAGTTAAGGTCTTAACTCTTACTCTGGCCTAATAGCTAAGGTCTTAACTCTTACTCTGGCCTACTGGTTAAGGTCTTAACTCTTACTCTGGCCTAATAGCTAAGGTCTTAGACTCGTACTCTGGCCTACTGGTTAAGGTCTTAACTCTTACTCTGGCCTAATAGCTAAGGTCTTAGACTCGTACTCTGGCCTACTGGCTAAGGTCTTAACTCTTACTCTGGCCTAATAGCTGAGGTCTTAACTCTTACTCTGGCCTAATAGCTAAGGTCTTAGACTCGTACTCTGGCCTAATGGTTAAGGTCTTAACTCTTACTCTGGCCTAATAGCTAAGGTCTGAACTCTTACACTGGCCTAATAGCTAAGGTCTGAGACTCGTACTATGGTCTACAGGTTAAGGTCTTAACTCTTACTCTGGCCTACTGGTTAAGGTCTTAACTCTTACTCTGGCCTAATAGCTAAGCTCTTAGACTCATACTCTGGCCTAATGGTTAAGGTCTTAACTCTTACTCTGGCCTAATAGCTAACGTCTTAGACTCGTACTCTGGCCTAATGGTTAAGGTCTTAACTCTTACTCTGGCCTAATAGCTAAGGTCTTAGACTCATACTCTGGCCTAATGGTTAATGTCTTAACTCTTACTCTGGCCTACTGGTTAATGTCTTACCTCTTACTCTGGCCTAATAGCTAAGGTCTTAACTCTTACTCTGGCCTAATAGCTAAGGTCTTAACTCTTACTCTGGCCTACTGGTTAAGGTCTTAACTCTTACTCTGGCCTAATAGCTAAGGTCTTAGACACTTACTCTGGCCCAATGGTTAAGGTCTTAACTCTTACTCTGGCCTAATAGCTATGGTCTTAGACTCGTACTCTGGCCTAATGGTTAAGGTCTTAACTCTTACTCTGGCCTAATAGCTAAGGTCTTAACTCTTACTCTGGCATAATAGCTAAGGTCTTAGACTCGTACTCTGGCCTACAGGTTAAGGTCTTAACTCTTACTCAGGCCTAATGGTGAAGGTCTTAACTCTTACTCTGGCCTAATAGCTAAGGTCTTAGACTCGTACTCTGGCCTAATAGCTAAGGTCTTAGACTCGTACTCTGGCCTAATGGTTAAGGTCTTAACTCTTACTCTGGCCTACTGGCTAAGGTCTTAACTCTTACTCTGGCCTAATAGCTAGGGTCTTAACTCTTACTCTGGCCTAATAGCTAAGGTCTTAACTCTTACTCTGGCCTACTGGTTAAGGTCTTAACTCTTGCTCTGGCCTTATAGCTAAGGTCTTAGACTCGTACTATGGCCTACAGGTTAAGGTCTTAACTCTTACTCTGGCCTACTGGTTAAGGTCTTAACTCTTACTCTGGCCTACTGGTTAAGGTCTTAACTCTTACTCTGGCCTCATAGATAAGGTCTTAGACTCGTACTCTGTCCTACAGGTTAAGGTCTTAACTCTTACTCTGGCCTAATGGTTAAGGTCTTAACTCTTACTCTGGCCTAATAGCTAAGGTCTTAACTCTTACTCTGGCCTACTGGTTAAGGTCTTAACTTTTACTCTGGCCTACTGGTTAAGGTCTTAACTCTTACTCTGGCCTAATAGCTAAGGTCTTAGACTCGTACTCTGGCCTACTGGTTAAGGTCTTAACTCTTACTCTGGCCTAATAGCTAAGGTCTTAGACTCGTACTCTGGCCTACTGGCTAAGGTCTTAACTCTTACTCTGGCCTAATATCTGAGGTCTTAACTCTTACTCTGGCCTAATAGCTAAGGTCTTAGACTCGTACTCTGGCCTAATGGTTAAGGTCTTAACTCTTACTCTGGCCTAATAGCTAAGGTCTTAACTCTTACTCTGGCCTAATAGCTAAGGTCTGAGACTCGTACTATGGTCTACAGGTTAAGGTCTTAACTCTTACTCTGGCCTACAGGTTAAGGTCTTAACTCTTACTCTGGCCTACTGGTTAAGGTCTTAACTTTTACTCTGGCCTAATAGCTAAGGTCTTAGACTCATACTCTGGCCTCATGGTTAGGGTCTTAACTCTTACTCTGGCCTAATAGCTAAGGTCTTAACTCTTACTCTGGCCTAATGGTTAAGGTCTTAACTCTTACTCTGGCCTAATGGCTAAGGTCTTAACTCTTACTCTGGCCTAATAGCTGATGTCTTAGACTCGTTCTCTGGCCTAATGGTTAAGGTCTTAACTCTTACTCTGGCCTAATAGCTAAGGTCTTAACTCTTACTCTGGACTAATAGCTAAGGTCTTAGACTCGTACTGTGGCCTACAGGTTAAGGTCCTAACTCTTACTCTGGCCTACTGGTTAAGGTCTTAACTCTTACTCTGACCTACTGGTTAAGATCTTAACTCTTACTCTGGCCTAATAGCTAAGGTCTTAAACTCATACTATGGCCTACAGGTTAAGATCTTAACTCTTACTCTGGCCTACTGGTTAAGGTCTTAAATCTTACTCTGGCCTAATAGCTAAGGTCTTAGACTCGTACTATGGCCTGCTGGTTAAGGTCTTAACTCTTACTCTGGCCTAATAGCTAAGGTCTTAACTCTTACTCTGGCCTAATAGCTAAGGTCTTAACTCTTACTCTGGCCTACTGGTTAAGGTCTTAACTCTTACTCTGGCCTAATAGCTAAGGTCTTAGACTCGTACTCTGGCCTACTGGTTAAGGTCTTAACTCTTACTCTGGCCTAATAGCTAAGGTCTTAGACTCGTACTCTGGCCTACTGGCTAAGGTCTTAACTCTTACTCTGGCCTAATAGCTGAGGTCTTAACTCTTACTCTGGCCTAATAGCTAAGGTCTTAGACTCGTACTCTGGCCTAATGGTTAAGGTCTTAACTCTTACTCTGGCCTAATAGCTAAGGTCTGAACTCTTACACTGGCCTAATAGTTAAGGTCTGAGACTCGTACTATGGTCTACAGGTTAAGGTCTTAACTCTTACTCTGGCCTACTGGTTAAGGTCTTAACTCTTACTCTGGCCTAATAGCTAAGCTCTTAGACTCATACTCTGGCCTAATGGTTAAGGTCTTAACTCTTACTCTGGCCTAATAGCTAACGTCTTAGACTCGTACTCTGGCCTAATGGTTAAGGTCTTAACTCTTACTCTGGCCTAATAGCTAAGGTCTTAGACTCATACTCTGGCCTAATGGTTAATGTCTTAACTCTGACTCTGGCCTACTGGTTAATGTCTTACCTCTTACTCTGGCCTAATAGCTAAGGTCTTAACTCTTACTCTGGCCTAATAGCTAAGGTCTTAACTCTTACTCTGGCCTACTGGTTAAGGTCTTAACTCTTACTCTGGCCTAATAGCTAAGGTCTTAGACACTTACTCTGGCCCAATGGTTAAGGTCTTAACTCTTACTCTGGCCTAATAGCTAAGGTCTTAGACTCGTACTCTGGCCTAATGGTTAAGGTCTTAACTCTTACTCTGGCCTAATAGCTAAGGTCTTAACTCTTACTCTGGCATAATAGCTAAGGTCTTAGACTCGTACTCTGGCCTACAGGTTAAGGTCTTAACTCTTACTCAGGCCTAATGGTGAAGGTCTTAACTCTTACTCTGGCCTAATAGCTAAGGTCTTAGACTCGTACTCTGGCCTAATAGCTAAGGTCTTAGACTCGTACTCTGGCCTAATGGTTAAGGTCTTAACTCTTACTCTGGCCTACTGGCTAAGGTCTTAACTCTTACTCTGGCCTAATAGCTAGGGTCTTAACTCTTACTCTGGCCTAATAGCTAAGGTCTTAACTCTTACTCTGGCCTACTGGTTAAGGTCTTAACTCTTGCTCTGGCCTTATAGCTAAGGTCTTAGACTCGTACTATGGCCTACAGGTTAAGGTCTTAACTCTTACTCTGGCCTACTGGTTAAGGTCTTAACTCTTACTCTGGCCTACTGGTTAAGGTCTTAACTCTTACTCTGGCCTCATAGATAAGGTCTTAGACTCGTACTCTGTCCTACAGGTTAAGGTCTTAACTCTTACTCTGGCCTAATGGTTAAGGTCTTAACTCTTACTCTGGCCTAATAGCTAAGGTCTTAACTCTTACTCTGGCCTACTGGTTAAGGTCTTAACTTTTACTCTGGCCTACTGGTTAAGGTCTTAACTCTTACTCTGGCCTAATAGCTAAGGTCTTAGACTCATACTCTGACCTAATGGTTAAGGTCTTAACTCTTACTCTGGCCTACTGGTTAAGGTCTTAACTCTTACTCTGGCATAATAGCTAAGGTCTTAACTCTTACTCTGGCCTAATAGCTAAGGTCTGAGACTCGTACTCTGGCCTAATGGTTAAGGTCTTAACTCTTACTCTGGCCTAACAGCTAAGGTCTTAACTCTGGCATAATAGCTAAGGTCTTAGACTCGTACTCTGGCCTACAGGTTAAGGTCTTAACTCTTACTCTGGCCTACTGGTTAAGGTCTTAACTCTTACTCTGGCCTAATAGCTAAGGTCTTAGACTCATACTCTGGCCTAATGGTTAAGGTCTTAACTCTTACTCTGGCCTAATAGCTAAGGTCTTAACTCTTACTCTGGCCTAATGGTTAAGGTCTTAACTCTTACTCTGGCCTAATAGCTAAGGTATTAACTCTTACTCTGGCCTAATAGCTAAGGTCTTAGACTCATACTACGGCCTACAGGTTAAGGTCTTAACTCTTACTCTGGCCTACTGGTTAAGGTCTTAACTCTTACTCTGGCCTAATGGCTAAGGTCTTAACTCTTACTCTGGCCTAATAGCTGATGTCTTAGACTCGTACTCTGGCCTAATGGTTAAGGTCTTAACTCTTACACTGGCCAAATAGCTAAGGTCTTAACTCTTACTCTGGCCTACTGGTTAAGGTCTTAACTCTTACTCTGACCTACTGGTTAAGGTCTTAACTCTTACTCTGGCCTAATAGCTAAGGTCTTAAACTCGTACTATGGCCTACAGGTTAAGATCTTAACTCTTACTCTGGCCTACTGGTTAAGGTCTTAAATCTTACTCTGGCCTAATAGCTAAGGTCTTAGACTCGTATTATGGCCTACTGGTTAAGGTCTTAGCTCTTACTCTGGCCTAATAGCTAAGGTCTTAACTCTTACTCTGGCCTAATAGCTAAGGTCTTAACTCTTACTCTGGACTACTGGTTAAGGTCTTAACTCTTACTCTGGCCTAATAGCTAAGGTCTTAGACTCGTACTATGGCCTACAGGTTAAGGTCTTAACTCTTACTCTGGCCTACTGGTTAAGGTCTTAACTCTTACTCTGGCCCACTGGTTAAGGTCTTAACTCTTACTCTGGCCTAAAAGCTAAGGTCTTAACTCTTACTCTGGCCTACTGGTTAAGGTCTTAACTCTTACTCTGGCCTTATAGCTAAGGGCTTAGACTCGTACTATGGCCTACAGGTTGAGGTCTTAACTCTTACTCTGGCCTACTGGTTAAGGTCTTAACTCTTACTCTGGCCTCATAGCTAAGGTCTTAGACTCGTACTCTGGCCTACAGGTTAAGGTCTTAACTCTTACTCTGGCCTAATGGTTAAGGTCTTAACTCTTACTCTGGCCTAATAGCTAAGGTCTTAACTCTTACTCTGGCCTAATAGCTAAGGTCTTAGACTCGTACTCTGGCCTACTGGTTAAGGTCTTAACTCTTACTCTGGCCTAATAGCTAAGGTCTTAGACTCGTACTCTGGACTACTGGCTAAGGTCTTAACTCTTACTCTGGCCTAATAGCTGAGGTCTTAACTCTTACTCTGGCCTAATAGCTAAGGTTTTAACTCTTACTCTGGCCTACTGGTTAAGGTCTTAACTCTTACTCTGGCCTAATAGCTAAGGTCTTAGACACGTACTCTGGCCTAATGGTTAAGGTCTTAACTCTTACTCTGGCCTAATAGCTAAGGTCTTAGACTCGTACTCTGGCCTAATGGTTAAGTTCTTAACTCTTACTCTGGCCTAATAGCTAAGATCTTAACTCTTACTCTGGCCTAATAGCTAAGGTCTTAGACTTGTACTCTGGCCTAATGTTTAAGGTCTTAACTCTTACACTGGCCAAATAGCTAAGGTCTTAACTCTTACTCTGGCCTAATAGCTAAGGTCTTAGACTCGTACTATGGCCTACAGGTTAAGGTCTTAACTCTTACTCTGGCCTACTGGTTAAGGTCTTAACTCTTACTCTGACCTACTGGTTAAGGTCTTAACTCTTACTCTGGCCTAATAGCTAAGGTCTTAAACTCGTACTATGGCCTACAGGTTAAGATCTTAACTCTTACTCTGGCCTACTGGTTAAGGTCTTAAATCTTACTCTGGCCTAATAGCTAAGGTCTTAGACTCGTATTATGGCCTACTGGTTAAGGTCTTAGCTCTTACTCTGGCCTAATAGCTAAGGTCTTAACTCTTACTCTGGCCTAATAGCTAAGGTCTTAACTCTTACTCTGGACTACTGGTTAAGGTCTTAACTCTTACTCTGGCCTAATAGCTAAGGTCTTAGACTCGTACTATGGCCTACAGGTTAAGGTCTTAACTCTTACTCTGGCCTACTGGTTAAGGTCTTAAATCTTACTCTGGCCTACTGGTTAAGGTCTTAACTCTTACTCTGGCCTAAAAGCTAAGGTCTTAACTCTTACTCTGGCCTACTGGTTAAGGTCTTAACTCTTACTCTGGCCTTATAGCTAAGGTCTTAGACTCGTACTATGGCCTACAGGTTGAGGTCTTAACTCTTACTCTGGCCTACTGGTTAAGGTCTTAACTCTTACTCTGGCCTCATAGCTAAGGTCTTAGACTCGTACTCTGGCCTACAGGTTAAGGTCTTAACTCTTACTCTGGCCTAATGGTTAAGGTCTTAACTCTTACTCTGGCCTAATAGCTAAGGTCTTAACTCTTACTCTGGCCTAATAGCTAAGGTCTTAGACTCGTACTCTGGCCTACTGGTTAAGGTCTTAACTCTTACTCTGGCCTAATAGCTAAGGTCTTAGACTCGTACTCTGGACTACTGGCTAAGGTCTTAACTCTTACTCTGGCCTAATAGCTGAGGTCTTAACTCTTACTCTGGCCTAATAGCTAAGGTTTTAACTCTTACTCTGGCCTACTGGTTAAGGTCTTAACTCTTACTCTGGCCTAATAGCTAAGGTCTTAGACACGTACGCTGGCCTAATGGTTAAGGTCTTAACTCTTACTCTGGCCTAATAGCTAAGGTCTTAGACTCGTACTCTGGCCTAATGGTTAAGTTCTTAACTCTTACTCTGGCCTAATAGCTAAGATCTTAACTCTTACTCTGGCCTAATAGCTAAGGTCTTAGACTTGTACTCTGGCCTAATGTTTAAGGTCTTAACTCTTACTCTGGCCTAATAGCTAATGTCTTAACTCTTACTCTGGACTAATAGCTAAGGTCTTAGACTCGTACTTTGGCCTACAGGTTAAGGTCTTAACTCTTACTTTCGCCTAATGGTTAAGGTCTTAACTCTTACTTTGGCCTAATAGCTAAGGTCTTAGACTCGTACTCTGGCCTAATGGTTAAGGTCTTAACTCTTACTCTGGCCTAATAGCTAAGGTCTTAACTCTTACTCTGGCCTAATAGCTGAGGTCTTAGACTCGTATTCTGGCCTACTGGTTAAGGTCTTAACTCTTACTCTGGCCCAATAGCTAAGGTCTTAGACTCGTACTATGGCCTACGGGTCAAGGTCTTAACTCTTAATCTGGCCTAATAGATAAGGTCTTAGACTCGTACTATGGCCTACATGTTAAGGTCTTAACTCTTACTCTGGCCTAATGGTTAAGGTCTTAACTCTTACTCTGGCCTAATAGCTAAGGTCTTAACTCTTACTCTGGCCTACTGGTTAAGGTCTTAACTTTTACTCTGGCCTAATAGCTAAGGTCTTAGACTCGTACTATGGCCTACTCGTTAAGGTCTTAACTCTTACTCTGGCCTAATAGCTAAGGTCTTAGCTCTTACTCTGGCCTAATAGCTAAGGTCTTAACTCTTACTCTGGCCTACTGGTTAAGGTCTTAACTCTTACTCTGGCCTTATAGCTAAGGTCTTAGACTTGTACTATGGCCTACAGGTTGAGGTCTTAACTCTTACTCTGGCGTACTGGTTAAGGTCTTAACTCTTACTCTGGCCTACTGGTTAAGGTCTTAACTCTTACTCTGGCCTTATAGTTAAGGTCATAGACTTGTACTCTGGCCTACAGGTTAAGGTCTTAACTCTTACTCTGGCCTAATGGTTAAGGTCTTAACTCTTACTCTGGCCTAATAGCTAAGGTCTTAACTCTTACTCTGGCCTACTGGTTAAGGTCTTAACATTTACTCTGGCCTACTGGTTACGGTCTTAACTCTTACTCTGGCCTAATAGCCAAGGTCTTAGACTCTTACTCTGGCCTACTGGTTAAGGTCTTAACTCTTACTCTGGCCTTCTAGATAAGGTCTTAACTCTTACTCTGGCCTAATAGCTGAGGTCTTAACTCTTACTCTGGCCTAATAGCTAAGGTCTTAACTCTTATTCTGGCCTACTGGTTAAGGTCTTAACTCTTACTCTGGCCTAATAGCTAAGGTCTTAGACTCGTACTCTGGCCTAATGGTTAAGGTCTTAACTCTTACTCTGGCCTACTGGTTAAGGTCTTAACTCTTACTCTGGCCGAACAGCTAAGGTCTTAGACTCATACTCTGACCTAATGGTCAAGGTCATAACTCTTACTCTGGCCTACTGGTTAAGGTCTTAACTCTTACTCTGGCATAATAGCTAAGGTCTTAACTCTTACTCTGGCCTAATAGCTAAGGTCTGAGACTCGTACTCTGGCCTAATGGTTAAGGTCTTAACTCTTACTCTGGCCTAATAGCTAAGGTCTTAACTCTTACTCTGGCATAATAGCTAAGGTCTTAGACTCGTACTCTGGCCTACAGGTTAAGGTCTTAACTCTTACTCTGGCCTACTGGTTAAGGTCTTAACTCTTACTCTGGCCTAATAGCTAAGGTCTTAGACTCATACTCTGGCCTAATGGTTAAGGTCTTAACTCTTACTCTGGCCTAATAGCTAAGGTCTTAACTCTTACTCTGGGCTAATGGTTAAGGTCTTAACTCTTACTCTGGCCTAATAGCTAAGGTATTAACTCTTACTCTGGCCTAATAGCTAAGGTCTTAGACTCATGCTACGGCCTACAGGTTAAGGTCTTAACTCTTACTCTGGCCTACTGGTTAAGGTCTTAACTCTTACTCTGGCCTAATGGTTAAGGTCTTAACTCTTACTCTGGCCTAATAGCTGATGTCTTAGACTCGTACTCTGGCCTAATGGTTAAGGTCTTAACTCTTACACTGGCCAAATAGCTAAGGTCTTAACTCTTACTCTGGCCTAATAGCTAAGGTCTTAGACTCGTACTATGGCCTACAGGTTAAGGTCTTAACTCTTACTCTGGCCTACTGGTTAAGGTCTTAACTCTTACTCTGACCTACTGGTTAAGGTCTTAACTCTTACTCTGGCCTAATAGCTAAGGTCTTACACTCGTACTATGGCCTACAGGTTAAGATCTTAACTCTTACTCTGGCCTACTGGTTAAGGTCTTAAATCTTACTCTGGCCTAATAGCTAAGGTCTTAGACTCGTACTATGGCCTACTGGTTAAGGTCTTAGCTCTTACTCTGGCCTAATAGCTAAGGTCTTAACTCTTACTCTGGCCTAATAGCTAAGGTCTTAACTCTTACTCTGGACTACTGGTTAAGGTCTTAACTCTTACTCTGGCCTAATAGCTAAGGTCTTAGACTCGTACTATGGCCTACAGGTTAAGGTCTTAACTCTTACTCTGGCCTACTGGTTAAGGTCTTAACTCTTACTCTGGCCTACTGGTTAAGGTCTTAACTCTTACTCTGGCCTAAAAGCTAAGGTCTTAACTCTTACTCTGGCCTACTGGTTAAGGTCTTAACTCTTACTCTGGCCTACTGGTTAAGGTCTTAACTCTTACTCTGGCCTCATAGCTAAGGTCTTAGACTCGTACTCTGGCCTACAGGTTAAGGTATTAGACTCGTACTCTGGCCTACTGGTTAAGGTCTTAACTCTTACTCTGGCCTAATAGCTAAGGTCTTAGACTCGTACTCTGGCCTACTGGCTAAGGTCTTAACTCTTACTCTGGCCTAATAGCTGAGGTCTTAACTCTTACTCTGGCCTAATAGTTAAGGTCTTAGACTCGTACTCTGGCCTAATGGTTAAGGTCTTAACTCTTACTCTGGCCTAATAGCTAAGGTCTTAACTCTTACTCTGGCCTAATAGCTAAGGTCTGAGACTCGTACTATGGTCTACAGGTTAAGGTCTTAACTCTTACTCTGGCCTACAGGTTAAGGTCTTAACTCTTACTCTGGCCTACTGGTTAAGGTCTTAACTTTTACTCTGGCCTAATAGCTAAGGTCTTAGACTCATACTCTGGCCTAATGGTTAAGGTCTTAACTCTTACTCTGGCCTAATAGCTAAGGTCTTAACTCTTACTCTGGCCTAATGGTTAAGGTCTTAACTCTTACTCTGGCCTAATGGCTAAGGTCTTAACTCTTACTCTGGCCTAATAGCTGATGTCTTAGACTCGTTCTCTGGCCTAATGGTTAAGGTCTTAACTCTTACTCTGGCCTAATAGCTAAGGTCTTAACTCTTACTCTGGACTAATAGCTAAGGTCTTAGACTCGTACTCTGGCCTACTGGTTAAGGTCTTAACTCTTACTCTGGCCTAATAGCTAAGGTCTTAGACTCGTACTCTGGCCTACTGGCTAAGGTCTTAACTCTTACTCTGGCCTAATAGCTGAGGTCTTAACTCTTACTCTGGCCTAATAGCTAAGGTCTTAGACTCGTACTCTGGCCTAATGGTTAAGGTCTTAACTCTTACTCTGGCCTAATAGCTAAGGTCTTAACTCTTACTCTGGCCTAATAGCTAAGGTCTGAGACTCGTACTATGGTCTACAGGTTAAGGTCTTAACTCTTACTCTGGCCTACAGGTTAAGGTCTTAACTCTTACTCTGGCCTACTGGTTAAGGTCTTAACTTTTACTCTGGCCTAATAGCTAAGGTCTTAGACTCATACTCTGGCCTAATGGTTAAGGTCTTAACTCTTACTCTGGCCTAATAGCTAAGGTCTTAACTCTTACTCTGGCCTAATGGTTAAGGTCTTAACTCTTACTCTGGCCTAATGGCTAAGGTCTTAACTCTTACTCTGGCCTAATAGCTGATGTCTTAGACTCGTTCTCTGGCCTAATGGTTAAGGTCTTGTTATGTTATGTTATGTTATTTTCATTTATACAGCGCACAGCTACTCGGAAGTGTCCCGGCGCTATAGACCGCTGGGGAACCCGTCCTGGCTATCCCTGTGAGATGGTCCCTTTCTGGGTATCTCCAAGGTGAAACCAGGCATCCCCGGCGTCTGTGGGGGGCCGTTGTAGAGATGAGGCAAGCTTAATGCCCAGAGTTGCCGAGTGTGTTCCTGGTTAGAGTAGGTACCGAGGCGAGAATTATCGAGTCCGTTTTGACCCTGGTCCACGACCCTGCCGCGTCGGGAATTGAACCCTGGTCCCTGGCCGATTCTCTGCTTACGGATCTGCCACCTCTAACCGGTGAGCCACACCTCTCCACTCTTACTCTGGCCTAATAGCTAAGGTCTTAACTCTTACTCTGGACTAATAGCTAAGGTCTTAGACTCGTACTGTGGCCTACAGGTTAAGGTCCTAACTCTTACTCTGGCCTACTGGTTAAGGTCTTAACTCTTACTCTGACCTACTGGTTAAGATCTTAACTCTTACTCTGGCCTAATAGCTAAGGTCTTAAACTCATACTATGGCCTACAGGTTAAGATCTTAACTCTTACTCTGGCCTACTGGTTAAGGTCTTAAATCTTACTCTGGCCTAATAGCTAAGGTCTTAGACTCGTACTATGGCCTGCTGGTTAAGGTCTTAACTCTTACTCTGGCCTAATAGCTAAGGTCTTAACTCTTACTCTGGCCTAATAGCTAAGGTCTTAACTCTTACTCTGGCCTACTGGTTAAGGTCTTAACTCTTACTCTGGCCTTATAGCTCAGGTCTTAGACTCGTACTATGGCCTACAGGTTGAGGTCTTAACTCTTACGCTGGCCTACTGGTTAAGGTCTTAACTCTTACTCTGGCCTCATAGCTAAGGTCTTAGACTCGTACTCTGGCCTACAGGTTAAGGTCCTAACTCTTACTCTGGCCTAATAGTTAAGGTCTTAACTCTTACTCTGGCCTAATGGCTAAGGTCTTAACTCTTACTCTGGCCTAATAGCTGATGTCTTAGACTCGTTCTCTGGCCTAATGGTTAAGGTCTTGTTATGTTATGTTATGTTATTTTCATTTATACAGCGCACAGCTACTCGGAAGTGTCCCGGCGCTATAGACCGCTGGGGAACCCGTCCTGGCTATCCCTGTGAGATGGTCCCTTTCTGGGTATCTCCAAGGTGAAACCAGGCATCCCCGGCGTCTGTGGGGGGCCGTTGTAGAGATGAGGCAAGCTTAATGCCCAGAGTTGCCGAGTGTGTTCCTGGTTAGAGTAGGTACCGAGGCGAGAATTATCGAGTCCGTTTTGACCCTGGTCCACGACCCTGCCGCGTCGGGAATTGAACCCTGGTCCCTGGCCGATTCTCTGCTTACGGATCTGCCACCTCTAACCGGTGAGCCACACCTCTCCACTCTTACTCTGGCCTAATAGCTAAGGTCTTAACTCTTACTCTGGACTAATAGCTAAGGTCTTAGACTCGTACTGTGGCCTACAGGTTAAGGTCCTAACTCTTACTCTTACTACAGGTTAAGGTCTTAACTCTTACTCTGGCCTACTGGTTAAGGTCTTAACTTTTACTCTGGCCTAATAGCTAAGGTCTTAGACTCATACTCTGGCCTAATGGTTAAGGTCTTAGACACTTACTCTGGCCCAATGGTTAAGGTCTTAACTCTTACTCTGGCCTAATAGCTAAGGTCTTAGACTCGTACTCTGGCCTAATGGTTAAGGTCTTAACTCTTACTCTGGCCTAATAGCTAAGGTCTTAACTCTTACTCTGGCATAATAGCTAAGGTCTTAGACTCGTACTCTGGCCTACAGGTTAAGGTCTTAACTCTTACTCAGGCCTAATGGTGAAGGTCTTAACTCTTACTCTGGCCTAATAGCTAAGGTCTTAGACTCGTACTCTGGCCTAATAGCTAAGGTCTTAGACTCGTACTCTGGCCTAATGGTTAAGGTCTTAACTCTTACTCTGGCCTACTGGCTAAGGTCTTAACTCTTACTCTGGCCTAATAGCTAGGGTCTTAACTCTTACTCTGGCCTAATAGCTAAGGTCTTAACTCTTACTCTGGCCTACTGGTTAAGGTCTTAACTCTTGCTCTGGCTTTATAGCTAAGGTCTTAGACTCGTACTATGGCCTACAGGTTAAGGTCTTAACTCTTACTCTGGCCTACTGGTTAAGGTCTTAACTCTTACTCTGGCCTACTGGTTAAGGTCTTAACTCTTACTCTGGCCTCATAGATAAGGTCTTAGACTCGTACTCTGTCCTACAGGTTAAGGTCTTAACTCTTACTCTGGCCTAATGGTTAAGGTCTTAACTCTTACTCTGGCCTAATAGCTAAGGTCTTAACTCTTACTCTGGCCTACTGGTTAAGGTCTTAACTTTTACTCTGGCCTACTGGTTAAGGTCTTAACTCTTACTCTGGCCTAATAGCTAAGGTCTTAGACTCATACTCTGACCTAATGGTTAAGGTCTTAACTCTTACTCTGGCCTACTGGTTAAGGTCTTAACTCTTACTCTGGCATAATAGCTAAGGTCTTAACTCTTACTCTGGCCTAATAGCTAAGGTCTGAGACTCGTACTCTGGCCTAATGGTTAAGGTCTTAACTCTTACTCTGGCCTAATAGCTAAGGTCTTAACTCTTACTCTGGCATAATAGCTAAGGTCTTAGACTCGTACTCTGGCCTACAGGTTAAGGTCTTAACTCTTACTCTGGCCTACTGGTTAAGGTCTTAACTCTTACTCTGGCCTAATAGCTAAGGTCTTAGACTCATACTCTGGCCTAATGGTTAAGGTCTTAACTCTTACTCTGGCCTAATAGCTAAGGTCTTAACTCTTACTCTGGCCTAATGGTTAAGGTCTTAACTCTTACTCTGGCCTAATAGCTAAGGTATTAACTCTTACTCTGGCCTAATAGCTAAGGTCTTAGACTCAAACTACGGCCTACAGGTTAAGGTCTTAACTCTTACTCTGGCCTACTGGTTAAGGTCTTAACTCTTACTCTGGCCTAATGGCTAAGGTCTTAACTCTTACTCTGGCCTAATAGCTGATGTCTTAGAGTCGTACTCTGGCCTAATGGTTAAAGTCTTAACTCTTACACTGGCCAAATAGCTAAGGTCTTAACTCTTACTCTGGCCTAATAGCTAAGGTCTTAGACTCGTACTATGGCCTACAGGTTAAGGTCTTAACTCTTACTCTGGCCTACTGGTTAAGGTCTTAACTCTTACTCTGACCTACTGGTTAAGGTCTTAACTCTTACTCTGGCCTAATAGCTAAGGTCTTAAACTCGTACTATGGCCTACAGGTTAAGATCTTAACTCTTACTCTGGCCTACTGGTTAAGGTCTTAAATCTTACTCTGGCCTAATAGCTAAGGTCTTAGACTCGTATTATGGCCTACTGGTTAAGGTCTTAGCTCTTACTCTGGCCTAATAGCTAAGGTCTTAACTCTTACTCTGGCCTAATAGCTAAGGTCTTAACTCTTACTCTGGACTACTGGTTAAGGTCTTAACTCTTACTCTGGCCTAATAGCTAAGGTCTTAGACTCGTACTATGGCCTACAGGTTAAGGTCTTAACTCTTACTCTGGCCTACTGGTTAAGGTCTTAACTCTTACTCTGGCCTACTGGTAAAGGTCTTAACTCTTACTCTGGCCTAAAAGCTAAGGTCTTAACTCTTACTCTGGCCTACTGGTTAAGGTCTTAACTCTTACTCTGGCCTTATAGCTAAGGTCTTAGACTCGTACTATGGCCTACAGGTTGAGGTCTTAACTCTTACTCTGGCCTACTGGTTAAGGTCTTAACTCTTACTCTGGCCTCATAGCTAAGGTCTTAGACTCGTACTCTGGCCTACAGGTTAAGGTCTTAACTCTTACTCTGGCCTAATGGTTAAGGTCTTAACTCTTACTCTGGCCTAATAGCTAAGGTCTTAACTCTCACTCTGGCCTAATAGCTAAGGTCTTAGACTCGTACTCTGGCCTACTGGTTAAGGTCTTAACTCTTACTCTGGCCTAATAGCTAAGGTCTTAGACTCGTACTCTGGACTACTGGCTAAGGTCTTAACTCTTACTCTGGCCTAATAGCTGAGGTCTTAACTCTTACTCTGGCCTAATAGCTAAGGTTTTAACTCTTACTCTGGCCTACTGGTTAAGGTCTTAACTCTTACTCTGGCCTAATAGCTAAGGTCTTAGACACGTACTCTGGCCTAATGGTTAAGGTCTTAACTCTTACTCTGGCCTAATAGCTAAGGTCTTAGACTCGTACTCTGGCCTAATGGTTAAGTTCTTAACTCTTACTCTGGCCTAATAGCTAAGATCTTAACTCTTACTCTGGCCTAATAGCTAAGGTCTTAGACTTGTACTCTGGCCTAATGTTTAAGGTCTTAACTCTTACTCTGGCCTAATAGCTAATGTCTTAACTCTTACTCTGGACTAATAGCTAAGGTCTTAGACTCGTACTTTGGCCTACAGGTTAAGGTCTTAACTCTTACTTTCGCCTAATGGTTAAGGTCTTAACTCTTACTTTGGCCTAATAGCTAAGGTCTTAGACTCGTACTCTGGCCTAATGGTTAAGGTCTTAACTCTTACTCTGGCCTAATAGCTAAGGTCTTAACTCTTACTCTGGCCTAATAGCTGAGGTCTTAGACTCGTACTCTGGCCTACTGGTTAAGGTCTTAACTCTTACTCTGGCCCAATAGCTAAGGTCTTAGACTCGTACTATGGCCTACGGGTCAAGGTCTTAACTCTTAATCTGGCCTAATAGATAAGGTCTTAGACTCGTACTATGGCCTACATGTTAAGGTCTTAACTCTTACTCTGGCCTAATGGTTAAGGTCTTAACTCTTACTCTGGCCTAATAGCTAAGGTCTTAACTCTTACTCTGGCCTACTGGTTAAGGTCTTAACTTTTACTCTGGCCTAATAGCTAATGTCTTAGACTCGTACTATGGCCTACTCGTTAAGGTCTTAACTCTTACTCTGGCCTAATAGCTAAGGTCTTAGCTCTTACTCTGGCCTAATAGCTAAGGTCTTAACTCTTACTCTGGCCTACTGGTTAAGGTCTTAACTCTTACTCTGGCCTTATAGCTAAGGTCTTAGACTTGTACTATGGCCTACAGGTTGAGGTCTTAACTCTTACTCTGGCGTACTGGTTAAGGTCTTAACTCTTACTCTGGCCTAATGGTTAAGGTCTTAACTCTTACTCTGGCCTAATAGCTAAGGTCTTAACTCTTACTCTGGCCTACTGGTTAAGGTCTTAACTTTTACTCTGGCCTACTGGTTACGGTCTTAACTCTTACTCTGGCCTAATAGCCAAGGTCTTAGACTCTTACTCTGGCCTACTGGTTAAGGTCTTAACTCTTACTCTGGCCTTCTGGATAAGGTCTTAACTCTTACTCTGGCCTAATAGCTGAGGTCTTAACTCTTACTCTGGCCTAATAGCTAAGGTCTTAACTCTTATTCTGGCCTACTGGTTAAGGTCTTAACTCTTACTCTGGCCTAATAGCTAAGGTCTTAGACTCGTACTCTGGCCTAATGGTTAAGGTCTTAACTCTTACTCTGGCCTACTGGTTAAGGTCTTAACTCTTACTCTGGCCGAACAGCTAAGGTCTTAGACTCATACTCTGACCTAATGGTT
Source organism: Triturus cristatus (assembly GCF_964204655.1). Taxonomy (NCBI): domain Eukaryota; kingdom Metazoa; phylum Chordata; class Amphibia; order Caudata; family Salamandridae; genus Triturus; species Triturus cristatus. The sequence continues at coordinate 1,088,191,732 of NC_140589.1, read as the reverse complement.
AAGGTCTTAACTCTTACTCTGGCCTACTGGTTAAGGTCTTAACTCTTACTCTGGCATAATAGCTAAGGTCTTAACTCTTACTCTGGCCTAATAGCTAAGGTCTGAGACTCGTACTCTGGCCTAATGGTTAAGGTCTTAACTCTTACTCTGGCCTAATAGCTAAGGTCTTAACTCTTACTCTGGCATAATAGCTAAGGTCTTAGACTCGTACTCTGGCCTACAGGTTAAGGTCTTAACTCTTACTCTGGCCTACTGGTTAAGGTCTTAACTCTTACTCTGGCCTAATAGCTAAGGTCTTAGACTCATACTCTGGCCTAATGGTTAAGGTCTTAACTCTTACTCTGGCCTAATAGCTAAGGTCTTAACTCTTACTCTGGGCTAATGGTTAAGGTCTTAACTCTTACTCTGGCCTAATAGCTAAGGTATTAACTCTTACTCTGGCCTAATAGCTAAGGTCTTAGACTCATACTACGGCCTACAGGTTAAGGTCTTAACTCTTACTCTGGCCTACTGGTTAAGGTCTTAACTCTTACTCTGGCCTAATGGCTAAGGTCTTAACTCTTACTCTGGCCTAATAGCTGATGTCTTAGACTCGTACTCTGGCCTAATGGTTAAGGTCTTAACTCTTACACTGGCCAAATAGCTAAGGTCTTAACTCTTACTCTGGCCTAATAGCTAAGGTCTTAGACTCGTACTATGGCCTACAGGTTAAGGTCTTAACTCTTACTCTGGCCTACTGGTTAAGGTCTTAACTCTTACTCTGACCTACTGGTTAAGGTCTTAACTCTTACTCTGGCCTAATAGCTAAGGTCTTAAACTCGTACTATGGCCTACAGGTTAAGATCTTAACTCTTACTCTGGCCTACTGGTTAAGGTCTTAAATCTTACTCTGGCCTAATAGCTAAGGTCTTAGACTCGTACTATGGCCTACTGGTTAAGGTCTTAGCTCTTACTCTGGCCTAATAGCTAAGGTCTTAACTCTTACTCTGGCCTAATAGCTAAGGTCTTAACTCTTACTCTGGACTACTGGTTAAGGTCTTAACTCTTACTCTGGCCTAATAGCTAAGGTCTTAGACTCGTACTATGGCCTACAGGTTAAGGTCTTAACTCTTACTCTGGCCTACTGGTTAAGGTCTTAACTCTTACTCTGGCCTACTGGTTAAGGTCTTAACTCTTACTCTGGCCTAAAAGCTAAGGTCTTAACTCTTACTCTGGCCTACTGGTTAAGGTATTAACTCTTACTCTGGCCTACTGGTTAAGGTCTTAACTCTTACTCTGGCCTCATAGCTAAGGTCTTAGACTCGTACTCTGGCCTACAGGTTAAGGTCTTAACTCTTACTCTGGCCTTATGGTTAAGGTCTTAACTCTTACTCTGGCCTAATAGCTAAGGTCTTAACTCTTACTCTGGCCTACTGGTTAAGGTCTTAACTTTTACTCTGGCCTACTGGTTAAGGTCTTAACTCTTACTCTGGCCTAATAGCTAAGGTCTTAGACTCGTACTCTGGCCTACTGGTTAAGGTCTTAACTATTACTCTGGCCTAATAGCTAAGGTCTTAGACTCGTACTCTGGCCTACTGGCTAAGGTCTTAACTCTTACTCTGGCCTAATAGCTGAGGTCTTAACTCTTACTCTGGCCTAATAGCTAAGGTCTTAGACTCGTACTCTGGCCTAATGGTTAAGGTCTTAACTCTTAATCTGGCCTAATAGCTAAGGTATTAACTCTTACTCTGGCCTAATAGCTAAGGTCTGAGACTCGTACTATGGTCTACAGGTTAAGGTCTTAACTCTTACTCTGGCCTACAGGTTAAGGTCTTAACTCTTACTCTGGCCTACTGGTTAAGGTCTTAACTTTTACTCTGGCCTAATAGCTAAGGTCTTAGACTCATACTCTGGCCTAATGGTTAAGGTCTTAACTCTTACTCTGGCCTAATAGCTAAGGTCTTAACTCTTACTCTGGCCTAATGGTTAAGGTCTTAACTCTTACTCTGGCCTAATGGCTAAGGTCTTAACTCTTACTCTGGCCTAATAGCTGATGTCTTAGACTCGTTCTCTGGCCTAATGGTTAAGGTCTTAACTCTTACTCTGGCCTAATAGCTAAGGTCTTAACTCTTACTCTGGACTAATAGCTAAGGTCTTAGACTCGTACTCTGGCCTACTGGTTAAGGTCTTAACTCTTACTCTGGCCTAACAGCTAAGGTCTTAGACTCGTACTCTGGCCTACTGGCTAAGGTCTTAACTCTTACTCTGGCCTAATAGCTGAGGTCTTAACTCTTACTCTGGCCTAATAGCTAAGGTCTTAGACTCGTACTCTGGCCTAATGGTTAAGGTCTTAACTCTTACTCTGGCCTAATAGCTAAGGTCTTAACTCTTACTCTGGCCTAATAGCTAAGGTCTGAGACTCGTACTATGGTCTACAGGTTAAGGTCTTAACTCTTACTCTGGCCTACAGGTTAAGGTCTTAACTCTTACTCTGGCCTACTGGTTAAGGTCTTAACTTTTACTCTGGCCTAATAGCTAAGGTCTTAGACTCATACTCTGGCCTAATGGTTAAGGTCTTAACTCTTACTCTGGCCTAATAGCTAAGGTCTTAACTCTTACTCTGGCCTAATGGTTAAGGTCTTAACTCTTACTCTGGCCTAATGGCTAAGGTCTTAACTCTTACTCTGGCCTAATAGCTGATGTCTTAGACTCGTTCTCTGGCCTAATGGTTAAGGTCTTAACTCTTACTCTGGCCTAATAGCTAAGGTCTTAACTCTTACTCTGGACTAATAGCTAAGGTCTTAGACTTGTACTCTGGCCTAATGTTTAAGGTCTTAACTCTTACTCTGGCCTAATAGCTAATGTCTTAACGCTTACTCTGGACTAATAGCTAAGGTCTTAGACTCGTACTTTGGCCTACAGGTTAAGGTCTTAACTCTTACTTTCGCCTAATGGTTAAGGTCTTAACTCTTACTTTGGCCTAATAGCTAAGGTCTTAGACTCGTACTCTGGCCTAATGGTTAAGGTCTTAACTCTTACTCTGGCCTAATAGCTAAGGTCTTAACTCTTACTCTGGCCTAATAGCTGAGGTCTTAGACTCGTACTCTGGCCTACGGGTCAAGGTCTTAACTCTTAATCTGGCCTAATAGATAAGGTCTTAGACTCGTACTATGGCCTACATGTTAAGGTCTTAACTCTTACTCTGGCCTAATGGTTAAGGTCTTAACTCTTACTCTGGCCTAATAGCTAAGGTCTTAACTCTTACTCTGGCCTACTGGTTAAGGTCTTAACTTTTACTCTGGCCTACTGGTTAAGGTCTTAACTCTTACTCTGGCCTAATAGCTAAGGTCTTAGACTCATACTCTGACCTAATGGTTAAGGTCTTAACTCTTACTCTGGCCTACTGGTTAAGGTCTTAACTCTTACTCTGGCATAATAGCTAAGGTCTTAACTCTTACTCTGGCCTAATAGCTAAGGTCTGAGACTCGTACTCTGGCCTAATGGTTAAGGTCTTAACTCTTACTCTGGCCTAATAGCTAAGGTCTTAACTCTTACTCTGGCATAATAGCTAAGGTCTTAGACTCGTACTCTGGCCTACAGGTTAAGGTCTTAACTCTTACTCTGGCCTACTGGTTAAGGTCTTAACTCTTACTCTGGCCTAATAGCTAAGGTCTTAGACTCATACTCTGGCCTAATGGTTAAGGTCTTAACTCTTACTCTGGCCTAATAGCTAAGGTCTTAACTCTTACTCTGGCCTAATGGTTAAGGTCTTAACTCTTACTCTGGCCTAATAGCTAAGGTATTAACTCTTACTCTGGCCTAATAGCTAAGGTCTTAGACTCAAACTACGGCCTACAGGTTAAGGTCTTAACTCTTACTCTGGCCTACTGGTTAAGGTCTTAACTCTTACTCTGGCCTAATGGCTAAGGTCTTAACTCTTACTCTGGCCTAATAGCTGATGTCTTAGAGTCGTACTCTGGCCTAATGGTTAAAGTCTTAACTCTTACACTGGCCAAATAGCTAAGGTCTTAACTCTTACTCTGGCCTAATAGCTAAGGTCTTAGACTCGTACTATGGCCTACAGGTTAAGGTCTTAACTCTTACTCTGGCCTACTGGTTAAGGTCTTAACTCTTACTCTGACCTACTGGTTAAGGTCTTAACTCTTACTCTGGCCTAATAGCTAAGGTCTTAAACTCGTACTATGGCCTACAGGTTAAGATCTTAACTCTTACTCTGGCCTACTGGTTAAGGTCTTAAATCTTACTCTGGCCTAATAGCTAAGGTCTTAGACTCGTATTATGGCCTACTGGTTAAGGTCTTAGCTCTTACTCTGGCCTAATAGCTAAGGTCTTAACTCTTACTCTGGCCTAATAGCTAAGGTCTTAACTCTTACTCTGGACTACTGGTTAAGGTCTTAACTCTTACTCTGGCCTAATAGCTAAGGTCTTAGACTCGTACTATGGCCTACAGGTTAAGGTCTTAACTCTTACTCTGGCCTACTGGTTAAGGTCTTAACTCTTACTCTGGCCTACTGGTAAAGGTCTTAACTCTTACTCTGGCCTAAAAGCTAAGGTCTTAACTCTTACTCTGGCCTACTGGTTAAGGTCTTAACTCTTACTCTGGCCTTATAGCTAAGGTCTTAGACTCGTACTATGGCCTACAGGTTGAGGTCTTAACTCTTACTCTGGCCTACTGGTTAAGGTCTTAACTCTTACTCTGGCCTCATAGCTAAGGTCTTAGACTCGTACTCTGGCCTACAGGTTAAGGTCTTAACTCTTACTCTGGCCTAATGGTTAAGGTCTTAACTCTTACTCTGGCCTAATAGCTAAGGTCTTAACTCTCACTCTGGCCTAATAGCTAAGGTCTTAGACTCGTACTCTGGCCTACTGGTTAAGGTCTTAACTCTTACTCTGGCCTAATAGCTAAGGTCTTAGACTCGTACTCTGGACTACTGGCTAAGGTCTTAACTCTTACTCTGGCCTAATAGCTGAGGTCTTAACTCTTACTCTGGCCTAATAGCTAAGGTTTTAACTCTTACTCTGGCCTACTGGTTAAGGTCTTAACTCTTACTCTGGCCTAATAGCTAAGGTCTTAGACACGTACTCTGGCCTAATGGTTAAGGTCTTAACTCTTACTCTGGCCTAATAGCTAAGGTCTTAGACTCGTACTCTGGCCTAATGGTTAAGTTCTTAACTCTTACTCTGGCCTAATAGCTAAGATCTTAACTCTTACTCTGGCCTAATAGCTAAGGTCTTAGACTTGTACTCTGGCCTAATGTTTAAGGTCTTAACTCTTACTCTGGCCTAATAGCTAATGTCTTAACTCTTACTCTGGACTAATAGCTAAGGTCTTAGACTCGTACTTTGGCCTACAGGTTAAGGTCTTAACTCTTACTTTCGCCTAATGGTTAAGGTCTTAACTCTTACTTTGGCCTAATAGCTAAGGTCTTAGACTCGTACTCTGGCCTAATGGTTAAGGTCTTAACTCTTACTCTGGCCTAATAGCTAAGGTCTTAACTCTTACTCTGGCCTAATAGCTGAGGTCTTAGACTCGTACTCTGGCCTACTGGTTAAGGTCTTAACTCTTACTCTGGCCCAATAGCTAAGGTCTTAGACTCGTACTATGGCCTACGGGTCAAGGTCTTAACTCTTAATCTGGCCTAATAGATAAGGTCTTAGACTCGTACTATGGCCTACATGTTAAGGTCTTAACTCTTACTCTGGCCTAATGGTTAAGGTCTTAACTCTTACTCTGGCCTAATAGCTAAGGTCTTAACTCTTACTCTGGCCTACTGGTTAAGGTCTTAACTTTTACTCTGGCCTAATAGCTAATGTCTTAGACTCGTACTATGGCCTACTCGTTAAGGTCTTAACTCTTACTCTGGCCTAATAGCTAAGGTCTTAGCTCTTACTCTGGCCTAATAGCTAAGGTCTTAACTCTTACTCTGGCCTACTGGTTAAGGTCTTAACTCTTACTCTGGCCTTATAGCTAAGGTCTTAGACTTGTACTATGGCCTACAGGTTGAGGTCTTAACTCTTACTCTGGCGTACTGGTTAAGGTCTTAACTCTTACTCTGGCCTAATGGTTAAGGTCTTAACTCTTACTCTGGCCTAATAGCTAAGGTCTTAACTCTTACTCTGGCCTACTGGTTAAGGTCTTAACTTTTACTCTGGCCTACTGGTTACGGTCTTAACTCTTACTCTGGCCTAATAGCCAAGGTCTTAGACTCTTACTCTGGCCTACTGGTTAAGGTCTTAACTCTTACTCTGGCCTTCTGGATAAGGTCTTAACTCTTACTCTGGCCTAATAGCTGAGGTCTTAACTCTTACTCTGGCCTAATAGCTAAGGTCTTAACTCTTATTCTGGCCTACTGGTTAAGGTCTTAACTCTTACTCTGGCCTAATAGCTAAGGTCTTAGACTCGTACTCTGGCCTAATGGTTAAGGTCTTAACTCTTACTCTGGCCTACTGGTTAAGGTCTTAACTCTTACTCTGGCCGAACAGCTAAGGTCTTAGACTCATACTCTGACCTAATGGTTAAGGTCTTAACTCTTACTCTGGCCTACTGGTTAAGGTCTTAACTCTTACTCTGGCATAATAGCTAAGGTCTTAACTCTTACTCTGGCCTAATAGCTAAGGTCTGAGACTCGTACTCTGGCCTAATGGTTAAGGTCTTAACTCTTACTCTGGCCTAATAGCTAAGGTCTTAACTCTTACTCTGGCATAATAGCTAAGGTCTTAGACTCGTACTCTGGCCTACAGGTTAAGGTCTTAACTCTTACTCTGGCCTACTGGTTAAGGTCTTAACTCTTACTCTGGCCTAATAGCTAAGGTCTTAGACTCATACTCTGGCCTAATGGTTAAGGTCTTAACTCTTACTGTGGCCTAATAGCTAAGGTCTTAACTCTTACTCTGGGCTAATGGTTAAGGTCTTAACTCTTACTCTGGCCTAATAGCTAAGGTATTAACTCTTACTCTGGCCTAATAGCTAAGGTCTTAGACTCATACTACGGCCTACAGGTTAAGGTCTTAACTCTTACTCTGGCCTACTGGTTAAGGTCTTAACTCTTACTCTGGCCTAATAGCTGATGTCTTAGACTCGTACTCTGGCCTAATGGTTAAGGTCTTAACTCTTACACTGGCCAAATAGCTAAGGTCTTAACTCTTACTCTGGCCTAATAGCTAAGGTCTTAGACTCGTACTATGGCCTACAGGTTAAGGTCTTAACTCTTACTCTGGCCTACTGGTTAAGGTCTTAACTCTTACTCTGACCTACTGGTTAAGGTCTTAACTCTTACTCTGGCCTAATAGCTAAGGTCTTAAACTCGTACTATGGCCTACAGGTTAAGATCTTAACTCTTACTCTGGCCTACTGGTTAAGGTCTTAAATCTTACTCTGGCCTAATAGCTAAGGTCTTAGACTCGTACTATGGCCTACTGGTTAAGGTCTTAGCTCTTACTCTGGCCTAATAGCTAAGGTCTTAACTCTTACTCTGGCCTAATAGCTAAGGTCTTAACTCTTACTCTGGACTACTGGTTAAGGTCTTAACTCTTACTCTGGCCTAATAGCTAAGGTCTTAGACTCGTACTATGGCCTACAGGTTAAGGTCTTAACTCTTACTCTGGCCTACTGGTTAAGGTCTTAACTCTTACTCTGGCCTACTGGTTAAGGTCTTAACTCTTACTCTGGCCTAAAAGCTAAGGTCTTAACTCTTACTCTGGCCTACTGGTTAAGGTATTAACTCTTACTCTGGCCTACTGGTTAAGGTCTTAACTCTTACTCTGGCCTACTGGTTAAGGTCTTAACTCTTACTCTGGCATAATAGCTAAGGTCTTAACTCTTACTCTGGCCTAATAGCTAAGGTCTGAGACTCGTACTCTGGCCTAATGGTTAAGGTCTTAACTCTTACTCTGGCCTAATAGCTAAGGTCTTAACTCTTACTCTGGCATAATAGCTAAGGTCTTAGACTCGTACTCTGGCCTACAGGTTAAGGTCTTAACTCTTACTCTGGCCTACTGGTTAAGGTCTTAACTCTTACTCTGGCCTAATAGCTAAGGTCTTAGACTCATACTCTGGCCTAATGGTTAAGGTCTTAACTCTTACTCTGGCCTAATAGCTAAGGTCTTAACTCTTACTCTGGGCTAATGGTTAAGGTCTTAACTCTTACTCTGGCCTAATAGCTAAGGTATTAACTCTTACTCTGGCCTAATAGCTAAGGTCTTAGACTCATACTACGGCCTACAGGTTAAGGTCTTAACTCTTACTCTGGCCTACTGGTTAAGGTCTTAACTCTTACTCTGGCCTAATGGCTAAGGTCTTAACTCTTACTCTGGCCTAATAGCTGATGTCTTAGACTCGTACTCTGGCCTAATGGTTAAGGTCTTAACTCTTACACTGGCCAAATAGCTAAGGTCTTAACTCTTACTCTGGCCTAATAGCTAAGGTCTTAGACTCGTACTATGGCCTACAGGTTAAGGTCTTAACTCTTACTCTGGCCTACTGGTTAAGGTCTTAACTCTTACTCTGACCTACTGGTTAAGGTCTTAACTCTTACTCTGGCCTAATAGCTAAGGTCTTAAACTCGTACTATGGCCTACAGGTTAAGATCTTAACTCTTACTCTGGCCTACTGGTTAAGGTCTTAAATCTTACTCTGGCCTAATAGCTAAGGTCTTAGACTCGTACTATGGCCTACTGGTTAAGGTCTTAGCTCTTACTCTGGCCTAATAGCTAAGGTCTTAACTCTTACTCTGGCCTAATAGCTAAGGTCTTAACTCTTACTCTGGACTACTGGTTAAGGTCTTAACTCTTACTCTGGCCTAATAGCTAAGGTCTTAGACTCGTACTATGGCCTACAGGTTAAGGTCTTAACTCTTACTCTGGCCTACTGGTTAAGGTCTTAACTCTTACTCTGGCCTACTGGTTAAGGTCTTAACTCTTACTCTGGCCTAAAAGCTAAGGTCTTAACTCTTACTCTGGCCTACTGGTTAAGGTATTAACTCTTACTCTGGCCTACTGGTTAAGGTCTTAACTCTTACTCTGGCCTCATAGCTAAGGTCTTAGACTCGTACTCTGGCCTACAGGTTAAGGTCTTAACTCTTACTCTGGCCTTATGGTTAAGGTCTTAACTCTTACTCTGGCCTAATAGCTAAGGTCTTAACTCTTACTCTGGCCTACTGGTTAAGGTCTTAACTTTTACTCTGGCCTACTGGTTAAGGTCTTAACTCTTACTCTGGCCTAATAGCTAAGGTCTTAGACTCGTACTCTGGCCTACTGGTTAAGGTCTTAACTCTTACTCTGGCCTAATAGCTAAGGTCTTAGACTCGTACTCTGGCCTACTGGTTAAGGTCTTAACTATTACTCTGGCCTAATAGCTAAGGTCTTAGACTCGTACTCTGGCCTACTGGCTAAGGTCTTAACTCTTACTCTGGCCTAATAGCTGAGGTCTTAACTCTTACTCTGGCCTAATAGCTAAGGTCTTAGACTCGTACTCTGGCCTAATGGTTAAGGTCTTAACTCTTAATCTGGCCTAATAGCTAAGGTATTAACTCTTACTCTGGCCTAATAGCTAAGGTCTGAGACTCGTACTATGGTCTACAGGTTAAGGTCTTAACTCTTACTCTGGCCTACAGGTTAAGGTCTTAACTCTTACTCTGGCCTACTGGTTAAGGTCTTAACTTTTACTCTGGCCTAATAGCTAAGGTCTTAGACTCATACTCTGGCCTAATGGTTAAGGTCTTAACTCTTACTCTGGCCTAATAGCTAAGGTCTTAACTCTTACTCTGGCCTAATGGTTAAGGTCTTAACTCTTACTCTGGCCTAATGGCTAAGGTCTTAACTCTTACTCTGGCCTAATAGCTGATGTCTTAGACTCGTTCTCTGGCCTAATGGTTAAGGTCTTAACTCTTACTCTGGCCTAATAGCTAAGGTCTTAACTCTTACTCTGGACTAATAGCTAAGGTCTTAGACTCGTACTCTGGCCTACTGGTTAAGGTCTTAACTCTTACTCTGGCCTAACAGCTAAGGTCTTAGACTCGTACTCTGGCCTACTGGCTAAGGTCTTAACTCTTACTCTGGCCTAATAGCTGAGGTCTTAACTCTTACTCTGGCCTAATAGCTAAGGTCTTAGACTCGTACTCTGGCCTAATGGTTAAGGTCTTAACTCTTACTCTGGCCTAATAGCTAAGGTCTTAACTCTTACTCTGGCCTAATAGCTAAGGTCTGAGACTCGTACTATGGTCTACAGGTTAAGGTCTTAACTCTTACTCTGGCCTACAGGTTAAGGTCTTAACTCTTACTCTGGCCTACTGGTTAAGGTGTTAACTTTTACTCTGGCCTAATAGCTAAGGTCTTAGACTCATACTCTGGCCTAATGGTTAAGGTCTTAACTCTTACTCTGGCCTAATAGCTAAGGTCTTAACTCTTACTCTGGCCTAATGGTTAAGGTCTTAACTCTTACTCTGGCCTAATGGCTAAGGTCTTAACTCTTACTCTGGCCTAATAGCTGATGTCTTAGACTCGTTCTCTGGCCTAATGGTTAAGGTCTTAACTCTTACTCTGGCCTAATAGCTAAGGTCTTAACTCTTACTCTGGACTAATAGCTAAGGTCTTAGACTCGTACTGTGGCCTACAGGTTAAGGTCCTAACTCTTACTCTGGCCTACTGGTTAAGGTCTTAACTCTTACTCTGACCTACTGGTTAAGATCTTAACTCTTACTCTGGCCTAATAGCTAAGGTCTTAACTCTTACTCTGGACTAATAGCTAAGGTCTTAGACTCGTACTGTGGCCTACAGGTTATGGTCCTAACTCTCACTCTGGCCTACTGGTTAAGGTCTTAACTCTTACTCTGACCTACTGGTTAAGATCTTAACTCTTACTCTGGCCTAATAGCTAAGGTCTTAAACTCATACTATGGCCTACAGGTTAAGATCTTAACTCTTACTCTGGCCTACTGGTTAAGGTCTTAAATCTTACTCTGGCCTAATAGCTAAGGTCTTAGACTCGTACTATGGCCTGCTGGTTAAGGTCTTAACTCTTACTCTGGCCTAATAGCTAAGGTCTTAACTCTTACTCTGGCCTAATAGCTAAGGTCTTAACTCTTACTCTGGCCTACTGGTTAAGGTCTTAACTCTTACTCTGGCCTTATAGCTCAGGTCTTAGACTCGTACTATGGCCTACAGGTTGAGGTCTTAACTCTTACGCTGGCCTACTGGTTAAGGTCTTAACTCTTACTCTGGCCTCATAGCTAAGGTCTTAGACTCGTACTCTGGCCTACAGGTTAAGGTCCTAACTCTTACTCTGGCCTAATAGTTAAGGTCTTAACTCTTACTCTGGCCTAATAGCTAAGGTCTTAACTCTTACTCTGGCCTACTGGTTAAGGTCTTAACTCTTACTCTGGCCTAATAGCTAAGGTCTTAGACTCGTACTCTGGCCTACTGGTTAAGGTCTTAACTCTTACTCTGGCCTAATAGCTAAGGTCTTAGACTCGTACTCTGGCCTACTGGCTAAGGTCTTAACTCTTACTCTGGCCTAATAGCTGAGGTCTTAACTCTTACTCTGGCCTAATAGCTAAGGTCTTAGACTCGTACTCTGGCCTAATGATTACGGTCTTAACTCTTACTCTGGCCTAATAGCTAAGGTCTGAACTCTTACACTGGCCTAATAGCTAAGGTCTGAGACTCGTACTATGGTCTACAGGTTAAGGTCTTAACTCTTACTCTGGCCTACTGGTTAAGGTCTTAACTCTTACTCTGGCCTAATAGCTAAGCTCTTAGACTCATACTCTAGCCTAATGGTTAAGGTCTTAACTCTTACTCTGGCCTAATAGCTAACGTCTTAGACTCGTACTCTGGCCTAATGGTTAAGGTCTTAACTCTTACTCTGGCCTAATAGCTAAGGTCTTAGACTCATACTCTGGCCTAATGGTTAATGTCTTAACTCTTACTCTGGCCTACTGGTTAATGTCTTACCTCTTACTCTGGCCTAATAGCTAAGGTCTTAACTCTTACTCTGGCCTAATAGCTAAGGTCTTAACTCTTACTCTGGCCTACTGGTTAAGGTCTTAACTCTTACTCTGGCCTAATAGCTAAGGTCTTAGACACTTACTCTGGCCCAATGGTTAAGGTCTTAACTCTTACTCTGGCCTAATAGCTAAGGTCTTAGACTCGTACTCTGGCCTAATGGTTAAGGTCTTAACTCTTACTCTGGCCTAATAGCTAAGGTCTTAACTCTTACTCTGGCATAATAGCTAAGGTCTTAGACTCGTACTCTGGCCTACAGGTTAAGGTCTTAACTCTTACTCAGGCCTAATGGTGAAGGTCTTAACTCTTACTCTGGCCTAATAGCTAAGGTCTTAGACTCGTACTCTGGCCTAATAGCTAAGGTCTTAGACTCGTACTCTGGCCTAATGGTTAAGGTCTTAACTCTTACTCTGGCCTACTGGCTAAGGTCTTAACTCTTACTCTGGCCTAATAGCTAGGGTCTTAACTCTTACTCTGGCCTAATAGCTAAGGTCTTAACTCTTACTCTGGCCTACTGGTTAAGGTCTTAACTCTTACTCTGGCCTTATAGCTAAGGTCTTAGACTCGTACTATGGCCTACAGGTTAAGGTCTTAACTCTTACTCTGGCCTACTGGTTAAGGTCTTAACTCTTACTCTGGCCTACTGGTTAAGGTCTTAACTTTTACTCTGGCCTACTGGTTAAGGTCTTAACTCTTACTCTGGCCTAATAGCTAAGGTCTTAGACTCATACTCTGACCTAATGGTTAAGGTCTTAACTCTTACTCTGGCCTACTGGTTAAGGTCTTAACTCTTACTCTGGCATAATAGCTAAGGTCTTAACTCTTACTCTGGCCTAATAGCTAAGGTCTGAGACTCGTACTCTGGCCTAATGGTTAAGGTCTTAACTCTTACTCTGGCCTAATAGCTAAGGTCTTAACTCTTACTCTGGCATAATAGCTAAGGTCTTAGACTCGTACTCTGGCCTACAGGTTAAGGTCTTAACTCTTACTCTGGCCTACTGGTTAAGGTCTTAACTCTTACTCTGGCCTAATAGCTAAGGTCTTAGACTCATACTCTGGCCTAATGGTTAAGGTCTTAACTCTTACTCTGGCCTAATAGCTAAGGTCTTAACTCTTACTCTGGCCTAATGGTTAAGGTCTTAACTCTTACTCTGGCCTAATAGCTAAGGTATTAACTCTTACTCTGGCCTAATAGCTAAGGTCTTAGACTCAAACTACGGCCTACAGGTTAAGGTCTTAACTCTTACTCTGGCCTACTGGTTAAGGTCTTAACTCTTACTCTGGCCTAATGGCTAAGGTCTTAACTCTTACTCTGGCCTAATAGCTGATGTCTTAGAGTCGTACTCTGGCCTAATGGTTAAAGTCTTAACTCTTACACTGGCCAAATAGCTAAGGTCTTAACTCTTACTCTGGCCTAATAGCTAAGGTCTTAGACTCGTACTATGGCCTACAGGTTAAGGTCTTAACTCTTACTCTGGCCTACTGGTTAAGGTCTTAACTCTTACTCTGGCCTAATAGCTAAGGTCTTAAACTCGTACTATGGCCTACAGGTTAAGATCTTAACTCTTACTCTGGCCTACTGGTTAAGGTCTTAAATCTTACTCTGGCCTAATAGCTAAGGTCTTAGACTCGTATTATGGCCTACTGGTTAAGGTCTTAGCTCTTACTCTGGCCTAATAGCTAAGGTCTTAACTCTTACTCTGGCCTAATAGCTAAGGTCTTAACTCTTACTCTGGACTACTGGTTAAGGTCTTAACTCTTACTCTGGCCTAATAGCTAAGGTCTTAGACTCGTACTATGGCCTACAGGTTAAGGTCTTAACTCTTACTCTGGCCTACTGGTTAAGGTCTTAACTCTTACTCTGGCCTACTGGTAAAGGTCTTAACTCTTACTCTGGCCTAAAAGCTAAGGTCTTAACTCTTACTCTGGCCTACTGGTTAAGGTCTTAACTCTTACTCTGGCCTTATAGCTAAGGTCTTAGACTCGTACTATGGCCTACAGGTTGAGGTCTTAACTCTTACTCTGGCCTACTGGTTAAGGTCTTAACTCTTACTCTGGCCTCATAGCTAAGGTCTTAGACTCGTACTCTGGCCTACAGGTTAAGGTCTTAACTCTTACTCTGGCCTAATGGTTAAGGTCTTAACTCTTACTCTGGCCTAATAGCTAAGGTCTTAACTCTCACTCTGGCCAAATAGCTAAGGTCTTAGACTCGTACTCTGGCCTACTGGTTAAGGTCTTAACTCTTACTCTGGCCTAATAGCTAAGGTCTTAGACTCGTACTCTGGACTACTGGCTAAGGTCTTAACTCTTACTCTGGCCTAATAGCTAAGGTCTTAGACTCGTACTCTGGCCTACTGGTTAAGGTCTTAACTATTACTCTGGCCTAATAGCTAAGGTCTTAGACTCGTACTCTGGCCTACTGGCTAAGGTCTTAACTCTTACTCTGGCCTAATAGCTGAGGTCTTAACTCTTACTCTGGCCTAATAGCTAAGGTCTTAGACTCGTACTCTGGCCTAATGGTTAAGGTCTTAACTCTTAATCTGGCCTAATAGCTAAGGTATTAACTCTTACTCTGGCCTAATAGCTAAGGTCTGAGACTCGTACTATGGTCTACAGGTTAAGGTCTTAACTCTTACTCTGGCCTACAGGTTAAGGTCTTAACTCTTACTCTGGCCTACTGGTTAAGGTCTTAACTTTTACTCTGGCCTAATAGCTAAGGTCTTAGACTCATACTCTGGCCTAATGGTTAAGGTCTTAACTCTTACTCTGGCCTAATAGCTAAGGTCTTAACTCTTACTCTGGCCTAATGGTTAAGGTCTTAACTCTTACTCTGGCCTAATGGCTAAGGTCTTAACTCTTACTCTGGCCTAATAGCTGATGTCTTAGACTCGTTCTCTGGCCTAATGGTTAAGGTCTTAACTCTTACTCTGGCCTAATAGCTAAGGTCTTAACTCTTACTCTGGACTAATAGCTAAGGTCTTAGACTCGTACTCTGGCCTACTGGTTAAGGTCTTAACTCTTACTCTGGCCTAATAGCTAAGGTCTTAGACTCGTACTCTGGCCTACTGGCTAAGGTCTTAACTCTTACTCTGGCCTAATAGCTGAGGTCTTAACTCTTACTCTGGCCTAATAGCTAAGGTCTTAGACTCGTACTCTGGCCTAATGGTTAAGGTCTTAACTCTTACTCTGGCCTAATAGCTAAGGTCTTAACTCTTACTCTGGCCTAATAGCTAAGGTCTGAGACTCGTACTATGGTCTACAGGTTAAGGTCTTAACTCTTACTCTGGCCTACAGGTTAAGGTCTTAACTCTTACTCTGGCCTACTGGTTAAGGTCTTAACTTTTACTCTGGCCTAATAGCTAAGGTCTTAGACTCATACTCTGGCCTAATGGTTAAGGTCTTAACTCTTACTCTGGCCTAATAGCTAAGGTCTTAACTCTTACTCTGGCCTAATGGTTAAGGTCTTAACTCTTACTCTGGCCTAATGGCTAAGGTCTTAACTCTTACTCTGGCCTAATAGCTGATGTCTTAGACTCGTTCTCTGGCCTAATGGTTAAGGTCTTAACTCTTACTCTGGCCTAATAGCTAAGGTCTTAACTCTTACTCTGGACTAATAGCTAAGGTCTTAGACTCGTACTGTGGCCTACAGGTTAAGCTCCTAACTCTTACTCTGGCCTACTGGTTAAGGTCTTAACTCTTACTCTGACCTACTGGTTAAGATCTTAACTCTTACTCTGGCCTAATAGCTAAGGTCTTAACTCTTACTCTGGACTAATAGCTAAGGTCTTAGACTCGTACTGTGGCCTACAGGTTATGGTCCTAACTCTTACTCTGGCCTACTGGTTAAGGTCTTAACTCTTACTCTGACCTACTGGTTAAGATCTTAACTCTTACTCTGGCCTAATAGCTAAGGTCTTAAACTCATACTATGGCCTACAGGTTAAGATCTTAACTCTTACTCTGGCCTACTGGTTAAGGTCTTAAATCTTACTCTGGCCTAATAGCTAAGGTCTTAGACTCGTACTATGGCCTGCTGGTTAAGGTCTTAACTCTTACTCTGGCCTAATAGCTAAGGTCTTAACTCTTACTCTGGCCTAATAGCTAAGGTCTTAGACTCATACTCTGGCCTAATGGTTAAGGTCTTAACTCTTACTCTGGCCTAATAGCTAAGGTCTTAACTCTTACTCTGGCCTAATGGTTAAGGTCTTAACTCTTACTCTGGCCTAATAGCTAAGGTATTAACTCTTACTCTGGCCTAATAGCTAAGGTCTTAGACTCAAACTACGGCCTACAGGTTAAGGTCTTAACTCTTACTCTGGCCTACTGGTTAAGGTCTTAACTCTTACTCTGGCCTAATGGCTAAGGTCTTAACTCTTACTCTGGCCTAATAGCTGATGTCTTAGAGTCGTACTCTGGCCTAATGGTTAAAGTCTTAACTCTTACACTGGCCAAATAGCTAAGGTCTTAACTCTTACTCTGGCCTAATAGCTAAGGTCTTAGACTCGTACTATGGCCTACAGGTTAAGGTCTTAACTCTTACTCTGGCCTACTGGTTAAGGTCTTAACTCTTACTCTGACCTACTGGTTAAGGTCTTAACTCTTACTCTGGCCTAATAGCTAAGGTCTTAAACTCGTACTATGGCCTACAGGTTAAGATCTTAACTCTTACTCTGGCCTACTGGTTAAGGTCTTAAATCTTACTCTGGCCTAATAGCTAAGGTCTTAGACTCGTATTATGGCCTACTGGTTAAGGTCTTAGCTCTTACTCTGGCCTAATAGCTAAGGTCTTAACTCTTACTCTGGCCTAATAGCTAAGGTCTTAACTCTTACTCTGGACTACTGGTTAAGGTCTTAACTCTTACTCTGGCCTAATAGCTAAGGTCTTAGACTCGTACTATGGCCTACAGGTTAAGGTCTTAACTCTTACTCTGGCCTAATAGCTAAGGTCTTAGACTCATACTCTGGCCTAATGGTTAAGGTCTTAACTCTTACTCTGGCCTAATAGCTAAGGTCTTAACTCTTACTCTGGCCTAATGGTTAAGGTCTTAACTCTTACTCTGGCCTAATGGCTAAGGTCTTAACTCTTACTCTGGCCTAATAGCTGATGTCTTAGACTCGTTCTCTGGCCTAATGGTTAAGGTCTTAACTCTTACTCTGGCCTAATAGCTAAGGTCTTAACTCTTACTCTGGACTAATAGCTAAGGTCTTAGACTCGTACTCTGGCCTACTGGTTAAGGTCTTAACTCTTACTCTGGCCTAATA
This sequence comes from Triturus cristatus, assembly GCF_964204655.1. Lineage (NCBI taxonomy): Eukaryota > Metazoa > Chordata > Amphibia > Caudata > Salamandridae > Triturus > Triturus cristatus. The sequence continues at coordinate 1,088,174,470 of NC_140589.1, read as the reverse complement.
GCTAAGGTCTTAGACTCGTACTCTGGCCTACTGGCTAAGGTCTTAACTCTTACTCTGGCCTAATAGCTGAGGTCTTAACTCTTACTCTGGCCTAATAGCTAAGGTCTTAGACTCGTACTCTGGCCTAATGGTTAAGGTCTTAACTCTTACTCTGGCCTAATAGCTAAGGTCTTAACTCTTACTCTGGCCTAATAGCTAAGGTCTGAGACTCGTACTATGGTCTACAGGTTAAGGTCTTAACTCTTACTCTGGCCTACAGGTTAAGGTCTTAACTCTTACTCTGGCCTACTGGTTAAGGTCTTAACTTTTACTCTGGCCTAATAGCTAAGGTCTTAGACTCATACTCTGGCCTAATGGTTAAGGTCTTAACTCTTACTCTGGCCTAATAGCTAAGGTCTTAACTCTTACTCTGGCCTAATGGTTAAGGTCTTAACTCTTACTCTGGCCTAATGGCTAAGGTCTTAACTCTTACTCTGGCCTAATAGCTGATGTCTTAGACTCGTTCTCTGGCCTAATGGTTAAGGTCTTAACTCTTACTCTGGCCTAATAGCTAAGGTCTTAACTCTTACTCTGGACTAATAGCTAAGGTCTTAGACTCGTACTGTGGCCTACAGGTTAAGGTCCTAACTCTTACTCTGGCCTACTGGTTAAGGTCTTAACTCTTACTCTGACCTACTGGTTAAGATCTTAACTCTTACTCTGGCCTAATAGCTAAGGTCTTAACTCTTACTCTGGACTAATAGCTAAGGTCTTAGACTCGTACTGTGGCCTACAGGTTATGGTCCTAACTCTTACTCTGGCCTACTGGTTAAGGTCTTAACTCTTACTCTGACCTACTGGTTAAGATCTTAACTCTTACTCTGGCCTAATAGCTAAGGTCTTAAACTCATACTATGGCCTACAGGTTAAGATCTTAACTCTTACTCTGGCCTACTGGTTAAGGTCTTAAATCTTACTCTGGCCTAATAGCTAAGGTCTTAGACTCGTACTATGGCCTGCTGGTTAAGGTCTTAACTCTTACTCTGGCCTAATAGCTAAGGTCTTAACTCTTACTCTGGCCTAATAGCTAAGGTCTTAGACTCATACTCTGGCCTAATGGTTAAGGTCTTAACTCTTACTCTGGCCTAATAGCTAAGGTCTTAACTCTTACTCTGGCCTAATGGTTAAGGTCTTAACTCTTACTCTGGCCTAATAGCTAAGGTCTTAGACTCAAACTACGGCCTACAGGTTAAGGTCTTAACTCTTACTCTGGCCTACTGGTTAAGGTCTTAACTCTTACTCTGGCCTAATGGCTAAGGTCTTAACTCTTACTCTGGCCTAATAGCTGATGTCTTAGAGTCGTACTCTGGCCTAATGGTTAAAGTCTTAACTCTTACACTGGCCAAATAGCTAAGGTCTTAACTCTTACTCTGGCCTAATAGCTAAGGTCTTAGACTCGTACTATGGCCTACAGGTTAAGGTCTTAACTCTTACTCTGGCCTACTGGTTAAGGTCTTAACTCTTACTCTGACCTACTGGTTAAGGTCTTAACTCTTACTCTGGCCTAATAGCTAAGGTCTTAAACTCGTACTATGGCCTACAGGTTAAGATCTTAACTCTTACTCTGGCCTACTGGTTAAGGTCTTAAATCTTACTCTGGCCTAATAGCTAAGGTCTTAGACTCGTATTATGGCCTACTGGTTAAGGTCTTAGCTCTTACTCTGGCCTAATAGCTAAGGTCTTAACTCTTACTCTGGCCTAATAGCTAAGGTCTTAACTCTTACTCTGGACTACTGGTTAAGGTCTTAACTCTTACTCTGGCCTAATAGCTAAGGTCTTAGACTCGTACTATGGCCTACAGGTTAAGGTCTTAACTCTTACTCTGGCCTACTGGTTAAGGTCTTAACTCTTACTCTGGCCTACTGGTAAAGGTCTTAACTCTTACTCTGGCCTAAAAGCTAAGGTCTTAACTCTTACTCTGGCCTACTGGTTAAGGTCTTAACTCTTACTCTGGCCTTATAGCTAAGGTCTTAGACTCGTACTATGGCCTACAGGTTGAGGTCTTAACTCTTACTCTGGCCTACTGGTTAAGGTCTTAACTCTTACTCTGGCCTCATAGCTAAGGTCTTAGACTCGTACTCTGGCCTACAGGTTAAGGTCTTAACTCTTACTCTGGCCTAATGGTTAAGGTCTTAACTCTTACTCTGGCCTAATAGCTAAGGTCTTAACTCTCACTCTGGCCAAATAGCTAAGGTCTTAGACTCGTACTCTGGCCTACTGGTTAAGGTCTTAACTCTTACTCTGGCCTAATAGCTAAGGTCTTAGACTCGTACTCTGGACTACTGGCTAAGGTCTTAACTCTTACTCTGGCCTAATAGCTAAGGTCTTAGACTCGTACTCTGGCCTACTGGTTAAGGTCTTAACTATTACTCTGGCCTAATAGCTAAGGTCTTAGACTCGTACTCTGGCCTACTGGCTAAGGTCTTAACTCTTACTCTGGCCTAATAGCTGAGGTCTTAACTCTTACTCTGGCCTAATAGCTAAGGTCTTAGACTCGTACTCTGGCCTAATGGTTAAGGTCTTAACTCTTAATCTGGCCTAATAGCTAAGGTATTAACTCTTACTCTGGCCTAATAGCTAAGGTCTGAGACTCGTACTATGGTCTACAGGTTAAGGTCTTAACTCTTACTCTGGCCTACAGGTTAAGGTCTTAACTCTTACTCTGGCCTACTGGTTAAGGTCTTAACTTTTACTCTGGCCTAATAGCTAAGGTCTTAGACTCATACTCTGGCCTAATGGTTAAGGTCTTAACTCTTACTCTGGCCTAATAGCTAAGGTCTTAACTCTTACTCTGGCCTAATGGTTAAGGTCTTAACTCTTACTCTGGCCTAATGGCTAAGGTCTTAACTCTTACTCTGGCCTAATAGCTGATGTCTTAGACTCGTTCTCTGGCCTAATGGTTAAGGTCTTAACTCTTACTCTGGCCTAATAGCTAAGGTCTTAACTCTTACTCTGGACTAATAGCTAAGGTCTTAGACTCGTACTCTGGCCTACTGGTTAAGCTCTTAACTCTTACTCTGGCCTAATAGCTAAGGTCTTAGACTCGTACTCTGGCCTACTGGCTAAGGTCTTAACTCTTACTCTGGCCTAATAGCTGAGGTCTTAACTCTTACTCTGGCCTAATAGCTAAGGTCTTAGACTCGTACTCTGGCCTAATGGTTAAGGTCTTAACTCTTACTCTGGCCTAATAGCTAAGGTCTTAACTCTTACTCTGGCCTAATAGCTAAGGTCTGAGACTCGTACTATGGTCTACAGGTTAAGGTCTTAACTCTTACTCTGGCCTACAGGTTAAGGTCTTAACTCTTACTCTGGCCTACTGGTTAAGGTCTTAACTTTTACTCTGGCCTAATAGCTAAGGTCTTAGACTCATACTCTGGCCTAATGGTTAAGGTCTTAACTCTTACTCTGGCCTAATAGCTAAGGTCTTAACTCTTACTCTGGCCTAATGGTTAAGGTCTTAACTCTTACTCTGGCCTAATGGCTAAGGTCTTAACTCTTACTCTGGCCTAATAGCTGATGTCTTAGACTCGTTCTCTGGCCTAATGGTTAAGGTCTTAACTCTTACTCTGGCCTAATAGCTAAGGTCTTAACTCTTACTCTGGACTAATAGCTAAGGTCTTAGACTCGTACTGTGGCCTACAGGTTAAGGTCCTAACTCTTACTCTGGCCTACTGGTTAAGGTCTTAACTCTTACTCTGACCTACTGGTTAAGATCTTAACTCTTACTCTGGCCTAATAGCTAAGGTCTTAACTCTTACTCTGGACTAATAGCTAAGGTCTTAGACTCGTACTGTGGCCTACAGGTTATGGTCCTAACTCTTACTCTGGCCTACTGGTTAAGGTCTTAACTCTTACTCTGACCTACTGGTTAAGATCTTAACTCTTACTCTGGCCTAATAGCTAAGGTCTTAAACTCATACTATGGCCTACAGGTTAAGATCTTAACTCTTACACTGGCCTACTGGTTAAGGTCTTAAATCTTACTCTGGCCTAATAGCTAAGGTCTTAGACTCGTACTATGGCCTGCTGGTTAAGGTCTTAACTCTTACTCTGGCCTAATAGCTAAGGTCTTAACTCTTACTCTGGCCTAATAGCTAAGGTCTTAACTCTTACTCTGGCCTACTGGTTAAGGTCTTAACTCTTACTCTGGCCTTATAGCTCAGGTCTTAGACTCGTACTATGGCCTACAGGTTGAGGTCTTAACTCTTACGCTGGCCTACTGGTTAAGGTCTTAACTCTTACTCTGGCCTCATAGCTAAGGTCTTAGACTCGTACTCTGGCCTACAGGTTAAGGTCCTAACTCTTACTCTGGCCTAATAGTTAAGGTCTTAACTCTTACTCTGGCCTAATAGCTAAGGTCTTAACTCTTACTCTGGCCTACTGGTTAAGGTCTTAACTCTTACTCTGGCCTAATAGCTAAGGTCTTAGACTCGTACTCTGGCCTACTGGTTAAGGTCTTAACTCTTACTCTGGCCTAATAGCTAAGGTCTTAGACTCGTACTCTGGCCTACTGGCTAAGGTCTTAACTCTTACTCTGGCCTAATAGCTGAGGTCTTAACTCTTACTCTGGCCTAATAGCTAAGGTCTTAGACTCGTACTCTGGCCTAATGGTTAAGGTCTTAACTCTTACTCTGGCCTAATAGCTAAGGTCTGAACTCTTACACTGGCCTAATAGCTAAGGTCTGAGACTCGTACTATGGTCTACAGGTTAAGGTCTTAACTCTTACTCTGGCCTACTGGTTAAGGTCTTAACTCTTACTCTGGCCTAATAGCTAAGCTCTTAGACTCATACTCTAGCCTAATGGTTAAGGTCTTAACTCTTACTCTGGCCTAATAGCTAACGTCTTAGACTCGTACTCTGGCCTAATGGTTAAGGTCTTAACTCTTACTCTGGCCTAATAGCTAAGGTCTTAGACTCATACTCTGGCCTAATGGTTAATGTCTTAACTCTTACTCTGGCCTACTGGTTAATGTCTTACCTCTTACTCTGGCCTAATAGCTAAGGTCTTAACTCTTACTCTGGCCTAATAGCTAAGGTCTTAACTCTTACTCTGGCCTACTGGTTAAGGTCTTAACTCTTACTCTGGCCTAATAGCTAAGGTCTTAGACACTTACTCTGGCCCAATGGTTAAGGTCTTAACTCTTACTCTGGCCTAATAGCTAAGGTCTTAGACTCGTACTCTGGCCTAATGGTTAAGGTCTTAACTCTTACTCTGGCCTAATAGCTAAGGTCTTAACTCTTACTCTGGCATAATAGCTAAGGTCTTAGACTCGTACTCTGGCCTACAGGTTAAGGTCTTAACTCTTACTCAGGCCTAATGGTGAAGGTCTTAACTCTTACTCTGGCCTAATAGCTAAGGTCTTAGACTCGTACTCTGGCCTAATAGCTAAGGTCTTAGACTCGTACTCTGGCCTAATGGTTAAGGTCTTAACTCTTACTCTGGCCTACTGGCTAAGGTCTTAACTCTTACTCTGGCCTAATAGCTAGGGTCTTAACTCTTACTCTGGCCTAATAGCTAAGGTCTTAACTCTTACTCTGGCCTACTGGTTAAGGTCTTAACTCTTACTCTGGCCTTATAGCTAAGGTCTTAGACTCGTACTATGGCCTACAGGTTAAGGTCTTAACTCTTACTCTGGCCTACTGGTTAAGGTCTTAACTCTTACTCTGGCCTACTGGTTAAGGTCTTAACTCTTACTCTGGCCTCATAGATAAGGTCTTAGACTCGTACTCAGTCCTACAGGTTAAGGTCTTAACTCTTACTCTGGCCTAATGATTAAGGTCTTAACTCTTACTCTGGCCTAATAGCTAAGGTCTTAACTCTTACTCTGGCCTACTGGTTAAGGTCTTAACTTTTACTCTGGCCTACTGGTTAAGGTCTTAACTCTTACTCTGGCCTAATAGCTAAGGTCTTAGATTCATACTCTGACCTAATGGTTAAGGTCTTAACTCTTACTCTGGCCTACTGGTTAAGGTCTTAACTCTTACTCTGGCATAATAGCTAAGGTCTTAACTCTTACTCTGGCCTAATAGCTAAGGTCTGAGACTCGTACTCTGGCCTAATGGTTAAGGTCTTAACTCTTACTCTGGCCTAATAGCTAAGGTCTTAACTCTTACTCTGGCATAATAGCTAAGGTCTTAGACTCGTACTCTGGCCTACAGCTTAAGGTCTTAACTCTTACTCTGGCCTACTGGTGAAGGTCTTAACTCTTACTCTGGCCTAATAGCTAAGGTCTTAACTCTTACTCTGGCCTACTGGTTAAGGTCTTAACTCTTACTCTGGCCTAATAGCTAAGGTCTTAGACTCGTACTCTGGCCTACTGGTTAAGGTCTTAACTCTTACTCTGGCCTAATAGCTAAGGTCTTAGACTCGTACTCTGGCCTACTGGCTAAGGTCTTAACTCTTACTCTGGCCTAATAGCTGAGGTCTTAACTCTTACTCTGGCCTAATAGCTAAGGTCTTAGACTCGTACTCTGGCCTAATGGTTAAGGTCTTAACTCTTACTCTGGCCTAATAGCTAAGGTCTTAACTCTTACTCTGGCATAATAGCTAAGGTCTTAGACTCGTACTCTGGCCTACAGGTTAAGGTCTTAACTCTTACTCAGGCCTAATGGTGAAGGTCTTAACTCTTACTCTGGCCTAATAGCTAAGGTCTTAGACTCGTACTCTGGCCTAATAGCTAAGGTCTTAGACTCGTACTCTGGCCTAATGGTTAAGGTCTTAACTCTTACTCTGGCCTACTGGCTAAGGTCTTAACTCTTACTCTGGCCTAATAGCTAGGGTCTTAACTCTTACTCTGGCCTAATAGCTAAGGTCTTAACTCTTACTCTGGCCTACTGGTTAAGGTCTTAACTCTTACTCTGGCCTTATAGCTAAGGTCTTAGACTCGTACTATGGCCTACAGGTTAAGGTCTTAACTCTTACTCTGGCCTACTGGTTAAGGTCTTAACTCTTACTCTGGCCTACTGGTTAAGGTCTTAACTCTTACTCTGGCCTACTGGTTAAGGTCTTAACTCTTACTCTGGCCTAATAGCTAAGGTCTTAACTCTTACTCTGGCATAATAGCTAAGGTCTTAGACTCGTATTGTGGCCTACAGGTTAAGGTCCTAACTCTTACTCTGGCCTACTGGTTAAGGTCTTAACTCTTACTCTGACCTACCGGTTAAGATCTTAACTCTTACTCTGGCCTAATAGCTAAGGTCTTAAACTCATACTATGGCCTACAGGTTAAGATCTTAACTCTTACTCTGGCCTACTGGTTAAGGTCTTAAATCTTACTCTGGCCTAATAGCTAAGGTCTTAGACTCGTACTATGGCCTGCTGGTTAAGGTCTTAACTCTTACTCTGGCCTAATAGCTAAGGTCTTAACTCTTACTCTGGCCTAATAGCTAAGGTCTTAACTCTTACTCTGGCCTACTGGTTAAGGTCTTAACTCTTACTCTGGCCTTATAGCTCAGGTCTTAGACTCGTACTATGGCCTACAGGTTGAGGTCTTAACTCTTACGCTGGCCTACTGGTTAAGGTCTTAACTCTTACTCTGGCCTCATAGCTAAGGTCTTAGACTCGTACTCTGGCCTACAGGTTAAGGTCTTAACTCTTACTCTGACCTACCGGTTAAGATCTTAACTCTTACTCTGGCCTAATAGCTAAGGTCTTAAACTCATACTATGGCCTACAGGTTAAGATCTTAACTCTTACTCTGGCCTACTGGTTAAGGTCTTAAATCTTACTCTGGCCTAATTGCTAAGGTCTTAGACTCGTACTATGGCCTGCTGGTTAAGGTCTTAACTCTTACTCTGGCCTAATAGCTAAGGTCTTAACTCTTACTCTGGCCTAATAGCTAAGGTCTTAACTCTTACTCTGGCCTACTGGTTAAGGTCTTAACTCTTACTCTGGCCTTATAGCTCAGGTCTTAGACTCGTACTATGGCCTACAGATTGAGGTCTTAACTCTTACGCTGGCCTACTGGTTAAGGTCTTAACTCTTACTCTGGCCTCATAGCTAAGGTCTTAGACTCGTACTCTGGCCTACAGGTTAAGGTCTTAACTCTTACTCTGACCTACCGGTTAAGATCTTAACTCTTACTCTGGCCTAATAGCTAAGGTCTTAAACTCATACTATGGCCTACAGGTTAAGATCTTAACTCTTACTCTGGCCTACTGGTTAAGGTCTTAAATCTTACTCTGGCCTAATAGCTAAGGTCTTAGACTCGTACTATGGCCTGCTGGTTAAGGTCTTAACTCTTACTCTGGCCTAATAGCTAAGGTCTTAACTCTTACTCTGGCCTAATGGTTAAGGTCTTAACTCTTACTCTGGCCTAATAGCTGATGTCTTAGACTCGTACTCTGGCCTAATGGTTAAGGTCTTAACTCTTACACTGGCCAAATAGCTAAGGTCTTAACTCTTACTCTGGCCTAATAGCTAAGGTCTTAGACTCGTACTATGGCCTACAGGTTAAGGTCTTAACTCTTACTCTGGCCTACTGGTTAAGGTCTTAACTCTTACTCTGACCTACTGGTTAAGGTCTTAACTCTTACTCTGGCCTAATAGCTAAGGTCTTAAACTCGTACTATGGCCTACAGGTTAAGATCTTAACTCTTACTCTGGCCTACTGGTTAAGGTCTTAAATCTTACTCTGGCCTAATAGCTAAGGTCTTAGACTCGTACTATGGCCTACTGGTTAAGGTCTTAGCTCTTACTCTGGCCTAATAGCTAAGGTCTTAACTCTTACTCTGGCCTAATAGCTAAGGTCTTAACTCTTACTCTGGACTACTGGTTAAGGTCTTAACTCTTACTCTGGCCTAATAGCTAAGGTCTTAGACTCGTACTATGGCCTACAGGTTAAGGTCTTAACTCTTACTCTGGCCTACTGGTTAAGGTCTTAACTCTTACTCTGGCCTACTGGTTAAGGTCTTAACTCTTACTCTGGCCTAAAAGCTAAGGTCTTAACTCTTACTCTGGCCTACTGGTTAAGGTCTTAACTCTTACTCTGGCCTACTGGTTAAGGTCTTAACTCTTACTCTGGCCTCATAGCTAAGGTCTTAGACTCGTACTCTGGCCTACAGGTTAAGGTCTTAGACTCGTACTCTGGCCTACTGGTTAAGGTCTTAACTCTTACTCTGGCCTAATAGCTAAGGTCTTAGACTCGTACTCTGGCCTACTGGCTAAGGTCTTAACTCTTACTCTGGCCTAATAGCTGAGGTCTTAACTCTTACTCTGGCCTAATAGTTAAGGTCTTAGACTCGTACTCTGGCCTAATGGTTAAGGTCTTAACTCTTACTCTGGCCTAATAGCTAAGGTCTTAACTCTTACTCTGGCCTAATAGCTAAGGTCTGAGACTCGTACTATGGTCTACAGGTTAAGGTCTTAACTCTTACTCTGGCCTACAGGTTAAGGTCTTAACTCTTACTCTGGCCTACTGGTTAAGGTCTTAACTTTTACTCTGGCCTAATAGCTAAGGTCTTAGACTCATACTCTGGCCTAATGGTTAAGGTCTTAACTCTTACTCTGGCCTAATAGCTAAGGTCTTAACTCTTACTCTGGCCTAATGGTTAAGGTCTTAACTCTTACTCTGGCCTAATGGCTAAGGTCTTAACTCTTACTCTGGCCTAATAGCTGATGTCTTAGACTCGTTCTCTGGCCTAATGGTTAAGGTCTTAACTCTTACTCTGGCCTAATAGCTAAGGTCTTAACTCTTACTCTGGACTAATAGCTAAGGTCTTAGACTCGTACTCTGGCCTACTGGTTAAGGTCTTAACTCTTACTCTGGCCTAATAGCTAAGGTCTTAGACTCGTACTCTGGCCTACTGGCTAAGGTCTTAACTCTTACTCTGGCCTAATAGCTGAGGTCTTAACTCTTACTCTGGCCTAATAGCTAAGGTCTTAGACTCGTACTCTGGCCTAATGGTTAAGGTCTTAACTCTTACTCTGGCCTAATAGCTAAGGTCTTAACTCTTACTCTGGCCTAATAGCTAAGGTCTGAGACTCGTACTATGGTCTACAGGTTAAGGTCTTAACTCTTACTCTGGCCTACAGGTTAAGGTCTTAACTCTTACTCTGGCCTACTGGTTAAGGTCTTAACTTTTACTCTGGCCTAATAGCTACGGTCTTAGATTCATACTCTGGCCTAATGGTTAAGGTCTTAACTCTTACTCTGGCCTAATAGCTAAGGTCTTAACTCTTACTCTGGCCTAATGGTTAAGGTCTTAACTCTTACTCTTGCCTAATGGCTAAGGTCTTAACTCTTACTCTGGCCTAATAGCTGATGTCTTAGACTCGTTCTCTGGCCTAATGGTTAAGGTCTTGTTATGTTATGTTATGTTATTTTCATTTATACAGCGCACAGCTACTCGGAAGTGTCCCGGCGCTATAGACCGCTGGGGAACCCGTCCTGGCTATCCCTGTGAGATGGTCCCTTTCTGGGTATCTCCAAGGTGAAACCAGGCATCCCCGGCGTCTGTGGGGGGCCGTTGTAGAGATGAGGCAAGCTTAATGCCCAGAGTTGCCGAGTGTGTTCCTGGTTAGAGTAGGTACCAAGGCGAGAATTATCGAGTCCGTTTTGACCCTGGTCCACGACCCTGCTGCGTCGGGAATTGAACCCTGGTCCCTGGCCGATTCTCTGCTTACGGATCTGCCACCTCTAACCGGTGAGCCACACCTCTCCACTCTTACTCTGGCCTAATAGCTAAGGTCTTAACTCTTACTCTGGACTAATAGCTAAGGTCTTAGACTCGTACTGTGGCCTACAGGTTAAGGTCCTAACTCTTACTCTGGCCTACTGGTTAAGGTCTTAACTCTTACTCTGACCTACTGGTTAAGATCTTAACTCTTACTCTGGCCTAATAGCTAAGGTCTTAAACTCATACTATGGCCTACAGGTTAAGATCTTAACTCTTACTCTGGCCTACTGGTTAAGGTCTTAAATCTTACTCTGGCCTAATAGCTAAGGTCTTAGACTCGTACTATGGCCTGCTGGTTAAGGTCTTAACTCTTACTCTGGCCTAATAGCTAAGGTCTTAACTCTTACTCTGGCCTAATAGCTAAGGTCTTAACTCTTACTCTGGCCTACTGGTTAAGGTCTTAACTCTTACTCTGGCCTTATAGCTCAGGTCTTAGACTCGTACTATGGCCTACAGGTTGAGGTCTTAACTCTTACGCTGGCCTACTGGTTAAGGTCTTAACTCTTACTCTGGCCTCATAGCTAAGGTCTTAGACTCGTACTCTGGCCTACAGGTTAAGGTCCTAACTCTTACTCTGGCCTAATAGTTAAGGTCTTAACTCTTACTCTGGCCTAATGGCTAAGGTCTTAACTCTTACTCTGGCCTAATAGCTGATGTCTTAGACTCGTTCTCTGGCCTAATGGTTAAGGTCTTGTTATGTTATGTTATGTTATTTTCATTTATACAGCGCACAGCTACTCGGAAGTGTCCCAGCGCTATAGACCGCTGGGGAACCCGTCCTGGCTATCCCTGTGAGATGGTCCCTTTCTGGGTATCTCCAAGGTGAAACCAGGCATCCCCGGCGTCTGTGGGGGGCCGTTGTAGAGATGAGGCAAGCTTAATGCCCAGAGTTGCCGAGTGTGTTCCTGGTTAGAGTAGGTACCGAGGCGAGAATTATCGAGTCCGTTTTGACCCTGGTCCACGACCCTGCCGCGTCGGGAATTGAACCCTGGTCCCTGGCCGATTCTCTGCTTACGGATCTGCCACCTCTAACCGGTGAGCCACACCTCTCCACTCTTACTCTGGCCTAATAGCTAAGGTCTTAACTCTTACTCTGGACTAATAGCTAAGGTCTTAGACTCGTACTGTGGCCTACAGGTTAAGGTCCTAACTCTTACTCTTACTACAGGTTAAGGTCTTAACTCTTACTCTGGCCTACTGGTTAAGGTCTTAACTTTTACTCTGGCCTAATAGCTAAGGTCTTAGACTCATACTCTGGCCTAATGGTTAAGGTCTTAGACACTTACTCTGGCCCAATGGTTAAGGTCTTAACTCTTACTCTGGCCTAATAGCTAAGGTCTTAGACTCGTACTCTGGCCTAATGGTTAAGGTCTTAACTCTTACTCTGGCCTAATAGCTAAGGTCTTAACTCTTACTCTGGCATAATAGCTAAGGTCTTAGACTCGTACTCTGGCCTACAGGTTAAGGTCTTAACTCTTACTCAGGCCTAATGGTGAAGGTCTTAACTCTTACTCTGGCCTAATAGCTAAGGTCTTAGACTCGTACTCTGGCCTAATAGCTAAGGTCTTAGACTCGTACTCTGGCCTAATGGTTAAGGTCTTAACTCTTACTCTGGCCTACTGGCTAAGGTCTTAACTCTTACTCTGGCCTAATAGCTAGGGTCTTAACTCTTACTCTGGCCTAATAGCTAAGGTCTTAACTCTTACTCTGGCCTACTGGTTAAGGTCTTAACTCTTGCTCTGGCCTTATAGCTAAGGTCTTCGACTCGTACTATGGCCTACAGGTTAAGGTCTTAACTCTTACTCTGGCCTACTGGTTAAGGTCTTAACTCTTACTCTGGCCTACTGGTTAAGGTCTTAACTCTTACTCTGGCCTCATAGATAAGGTCTTAGACTCGTACTCTGTCCTACAGGTTAAGGTCTTAACTCTTACTCTGGCCTAATGGTTAAGGTCTTAACTCTTACTCTGGCCTAATAGCTAAGGTCTTAACTCTTACTCTGGCCTACTGGTTAAGGTCTTAACTTTTACTCTGGCCTACTGGTTAAGGTCTTAACTCTTACTCTGGCCTAATAGCTAAGGTCTTAGACTCATACTCTGACCTAATGGTTAAGGTCTTAACTCTTACTCTGGCCTACTGGTTAAGGTCTTAACTCTTACTCTGGCATAATAGCTAAGGTCTTAACTCTTACTCTGGCCTAATAGCTAAGGTCTGAGACTCGTACTCTGGCCTAATGGTTAAGGTCTTAACTCTTACTCTGGCCTAATAGCTAAGGTCTTAACTCTTACTCTGGCATAATAGCTAAGGTCTTAGACTCGTACTCTGGCCTACAGGTTAAGGTCTTAACTCTTACTCTGGCCTACTGGTTAAGGTCTTAACTCTTACTCTGGCCTAATAGCTAAGGTCTTAGACTCATACTCTGGCCTAATGGTTAAGGTCTTAACTCTTACTCTGGCCTAATAGCTAAGGTCTTAACTCTTACTCTGGCCTAATGGTTAAGGTCTTAACTCTTACTCTGGCCTAATAGCTAAGGTATTAACTCTTACTCTGGCCTAATAGCTAAGGTCTTAGACTCAAACTACGGCCTACAGGTTAAGGTCTTAACTCTTACTCTGGCCTACTGGTTAAGGTCTTAACTCTTACTCTGGCCTAATGGCTAAGGTCTTAACTCTTACTCTGGCCTAATAGCTGATGTCTTAGAGTCGTACTCTGGCCTAATGGTTAAAGTCTTAACTCTTACACTGGCCAAATAGCTAAGGTCTTAACTCTTACTCTGGCCTAATAGCTAAGGTCTTAGACTCGTACTATGGCCTACAGGTTAAGGTCTTAACTCTTACTCTGGCCTACTGGTTAAGGTCTTAACTCTTACTCTGACCTACTGGTTAAGGTCTTAACTCTTACTCTGGCCTAATAGCTAAGGTCTTAAACTCGTACTATGGCCTACAGGTTAAGATCTTAACTCTTACTCTGGCCTACTGGTTAAGGTCTTAAATCTTACTCTGGCCTAATAGCTAAGGTCTTAGACTCGTATTATGGCCTACTGGTTAAGGTCTTAGCTCTTACTCTGGCCTAATAGCTAAGGTCTTAACTCTTACTCTGGCCTAATAGCTAAGGTCTTAACTCTTACTCTGGACTACTGGTTAAGGTCTTAACTCTTACTCTGGCCTAATAGCTAAGGTCTTAGACTCGTACTATGGCCTACAGGTTAAGGTCTTAACTCTTACTCTGGCCTACTGGTTAAGGTCTTAACTCTTACTCTGGCCTACTGGTAAAGGTCTTAACTCTTACTCTGGCCTAAAAGCTAAGGTCTTAACTCTTACTCTGGCCTACTGGTTAAGGTCTTAACTCTTACTCTGGCCTTATAGCTAAGGTCTTAGACTCGTACTATGGCCTACAGGTTGAGGTCTTAACTCTTACTCTGGCCTACTGGTTAAGGTCTTAACTCTTACTCTGGCCTCATAGCTAAGGTCTTAGACTCGTACTCTGGCCTACAGGTTAAGGTCTTAACTCTTACTCTGGCCTAATGGTTAAGGTCTTAACTCTTACTCTGGCCTAATAGCTAAGGTCTTAACTCTCACTCTGGCCTAATAGCTAAGGTCTTAGACTCGTACTCTGGCCTACTGGTTAAGGTCTTAACTCTTACTCTGGCCTAATAGCTAAGGTCTTAGACTCGTACTCTGGACTACTGGCTAAGGTCTTAACTCTTACTCTGGCCTAATAGCTGAGGTCTTAACTCTTACTCTGGCCTAATAGCTAAGGTTTTAACTCTTACTCTGGCCTACTGGTTAAGGTCTTAACTCTTACTCTGGCCTAATAGCTAAGGTCTTAGACACGTACTCTGGCCTAATGGTTAAGGTCTTAACTCTTACTCTGGCCTAATAGCTAAGGTCTTAGACTCGTACTCTGGCCTAATGGTTAAGTTCTTAACTCTTACTCTGGCCTAATAGCTAAGATCTTAACTCTTACTCTGGCCTAATAGCTAAGGTCTTAGACTTGTACTCTGGCCTAATGTTTAAGGTCTTAACTCTTACTCTGGCCTAATAGCTAATGTCTTAACTCTTACTCTGGACTAATAGCTAAGGTCTTAGACTCGTACTTTGGCCTACAGGTTAAGGTCTTAACTCTTACTTTCGCCTAATGGTTAAGGTCTTAACTCTTACTTTGGCCTAATAGCTAAGGTCTTAGACTCGTACTCTGGCCTAATGGTTAAGGTCTTAACTCTTACTCTGGCCTAATAGATAAGGTCTTAACTCTTACTCTGGCCTAATAGCTGAGGTCTTAGACTCGTACTCTGGCCTACTGGTTAAGGTCTTAACTCTTACTCTGGCCCAATAGCTAAGGTCTTAGACTCGTACTATGGCCTACGGGTCAAGGTCTTAACTCTTAATCTGGCCTAATAGATAAGGTCTTAGACTCGTACTATGGCCTACATGTTAAGGTCTTTACTCTTACTCTGGCCTAATGGTTAAGGTCTTAACTCTTACTCTGGCCTAATAGCTAAGGTCTTAACTCTTACTCTGGCCTACTGGTTAAGGTCTTAACTTTTACTCTGGCCTAATAGCTAATGTCTTAGACTCGTACTATGGCCTACTCGTTAAGGTCTTAACTCTTACTCTGGCCTAATAGCTAAGGTCTTAGCTCTTACTCTGGCCTAATAGCTAAGGTCTTAACTCTTACTCTGGCCTACTGGTTAAGGTCTTAACTCTTACTCTGGCCTTATAGCTAAGGTCTTAGACTTGTACTATGGCCTACAGGTTGAAGTCTTAACTCTTACTCTGGCGTACTGGTTAAGGTCTTAACTCTTACTCTGGCCTAATGGTTAAGGTCTTAACTCTTACTCTGGCCTAATAGCTAAGGTCTTAACTCTTACTCTGGCCTACTGGTTAAGGTCTTAACTTTTACTCTGGCCTACTGGTTACGGTCTTAACTCTTACTCTGGCCTAATAGCCAAGGTCTTAGACTCTTACTCTGGCCTACTGGTTAAGGTCTTAACTCTTACTCTGGCCTTCTGGATAAGGTCTTAACTCTTACTCTGGCCTAATAGCTGAGGTCTTAACTCTTACTCTGGCCTAATAGCTAAGGTCTTAACTCTTATTCTGGCCTACTGGTTAAGGTCTTAACTCTTACTCTGGCCTAATAGCTAAGGTCTTAGACTCGTACTCTGGCCTAATGGTTAAGGTCTTAACTCTTACTCTGGCCTACTGGTTAAGGTCTTAACTCTTACTCTGGCCGAACAGCTAAGGTCTTAGACTCATACTCTGACCTAATGGTTAAGGTCTTAACTCTTACTCTGGCCTACTGGTTAAGGTCTTAACTCTTACTCTGGCATAATAGCTAAGGTATTAACTCTTACTCTGGCCTAATAGCTAAGGTCTGAGACTCGTACTCTGGCCTAATGGTTAAGGTCTTAACTCTTACTCTGGCCTAATAGCTAAGGTCTTAACTCTTACTCTGGCATAATAGCTAAGGTCTTAGACTCGTACTCTGGCCTACAGGTTAAGGTCTTAACTCTTACTCTGGCCTACTGGTTAAGGTCTTAACTCTTACTCTGGCCTAATAGCTAAGGTCTTAGACTCATACTCTGGCCTAATGGTTAAGGTCTTAACTCTTACTCTGGCCTAATAGCTAAGGTCTTAACTCTTACTCTGGGCTAATGGTTAAGGTCTTAACTCTTACTCTGGCCTAATAGCTAAGGTATTAACTCTTACTCTGGCCTAATAGCTAAGGTCTTAGACTCATACTACGGCCTACAGGTTAAGGTCTTAACTCTTACTCTGGCCTACTGGTTAAGGTCTTAACTCTTACTCTGGCCTAATGGCTAAGGTCTTAACTCTTACTCTGGCCTAATAGCTGATGTCTTAGACTCGTACTCTGGCCTAATGGTTAAGGTCTTAACTCTTACACTGGCCAAATAGCTAAGGTCTTAACTCTTACTCTGGCCTAATAGCTAAGGTCTTAGACTCGTACTATGGCCTACAGGTTAAGGTCTTAACTCTTACTCTGGCCTACTGGTTAAGGTCTTAACTCTTACTCTGACCTACTGGTTAAGGTCTTAACTCTTACTCTGGCCTAATAGCTAAGGTCTTAAACTCGTACTATGGCCTACAGGTTAAGATCTTAACTCTTACTCTGGCCTACTGGTTAAGGTCTTAAATCTTACTCTGGCCTAATAGCTAAGGTCTTAGACTCGTACTATGGCCTACTGGTTAAGGTCTTAGCTCTTACTCTGGCCTAATAGCTAAGGTCTTAACTCTTACTCTGGCCTAATAGCTAAGGTCTTAACTCTTACTCTGGACTACTGGTTAAGGTCTTAACTCTTACTCTGGCCTAATAGCTAAGGTCTTAGACTCGTACTATGGCCTACAGGTTAAGGTCTTAACTCTTACTCTGGCCTACTGGTTAAGGTCTTAACTCTTACTCTGGCCTACTGGTTAAGGTCTTAACTCTTACTCTGGCCTAAAAGCTAAGGTCTTAACTCTTACTCTGGCCTACTGGTTAAGGTATTAACTCTTACTCTGGCCTACTGGTTAAGGTCTTAACTCTTACTCTGGCCTCATAGCTAAGGTCTTAGACTCGTACTCTGGCCTACAGGTTAAGGTCTTAACTCTTACTCTGGCCTTATGGTTAAGGTCTTAACTCTTACTCTGGCCTAATAGCTAAGGTCTTAACTCTTACTCTGGCCTACTGGTTAAGGTCTTAACTTTTACTCTGGCCTACTGGTTAAGGTCTTAACTCTTACTCTGGCCTAATAGCTAAGGTCTTAGACTCGTACTCTGGCCTACTGGTTAAGGTCTTAACTATTACTCTGGCCTAATAGCTAAGGTCTTAGACTCGTACTCTGGCCTACTGGCTAAGGTCTTAACTCTTACTCTGGCCTAATAGCTGAGGTCTTAACTCTTACTCTGGCCTAATAGCTAAGGTCTTAGACTCGTACTCTGGCCTAATGGTTAAGGTCTTAACTCTTAATCTGGCCTAATAGCTAAGGTATTAACTCTTACTCTGGCCTAATAGCTAAGGTCTGAGACTCGTACTATGGTCTACAGGTTAAGGTCTTAACTCTTACTCTGGCCTACAGGTTAAGGTCTTAACTCTTACTCTGGCCTACTGGTTAAGGTCTTAACTTTTACTCTGGCCTAATAGCTAAGGTCTTAGACTCATACTCTGGCCTAATGGTTAAGGTCTTAACTCTTACTCTGGCCTAATAGCTAAGGTCTTAACTCTTACTCTGGCCTAATGGTTAAGGTCTTAACTCTTACTCTGGCCTAATGGCTAAGGTCTTAACTCTTACTCTGGCCTAATAGCTGATGTCTTAGACTCGTTCTCTGGCCTAATGGTTAAGGTCTTAACTCTTACTCTGGCCTAATAGCTAAGGTCTTAACTCTTACTCTGGACTAATAGCTAAGGTCTTAGACTCGTACTCTGGCCTACTGGTTAAGGTCTTAACTCTTACTCTGGCCTAATAGCTAAGGTCTTAGACTCGTACTCTGGCCTACTGGCTAAGGTCTTAACTCTTACTCTGGCCTAATAGCTGAGGTCTTAACTCTTACTCTGGCCTAATAGCTAAGGTCTTAGACTCGTACTCTGGCCTAATGGTTAAGGTCTTAACTCTTACTCTGGCCTAATAGCTAAGGTCTTAACTCTTACTCTGGCATAATAGCTAAGGTCTTAGACTCGTACTCTGGCCTACAGGTTAAGGTCTTAACTCTTACTCAGGCCTAATGGTGAAGGTCTTAACTCTTACTCTGGCCTAATAGCTAAGGTCTTAGACTTGTACTCTGGCCTAATAGCTAAGGTCTTAGACTCGTACTCTGGACTAATGGTTAAGGTCTTAACTCTTACTCTGGCCTACTGGCTAAGGTCTTAACTCTTACTCTGGCCTAATAGCTAGGGTCTTAACTCTTACTCTGGCCTAATAGCTAAGGTCTTAACTCTTACTCTGGCCTACTGGTTAAGGTCTTAACTCTTACTCTGGCCTTATAGCTAAGGTCTTAGACTCGTACTATGGCCTACAGGTTAAGGTCTTAACTCTTACTCTGGCCTACTGGTTAAGGTCTTAACTCTTACTCTGGCCTACTGGTTAAGGTCTTAACTCTTCCTCTGGCCTAATAGCTAAGGTCTTAACTCTTACTCTGGCATAATAGCTAAGGTCTTAGAATCGTATTGTGGCCTACAGGTTAAGGTCCTAACTCTTACTCTGGCCTACTGGTTAAGGTCTTAACTCTTACTCTGACCTACCGGTTAAGATCTTAACTCTTACTCTGGCCTAATAGCTAAGGTCTTAAACTCATACTATGGCCTACAGGTTAAGATCTTAACTCTTACTCTGGCCTACTGGTTAAGGTCTTAAATCTTACTCTGGCCTAATAGCTAAGGTCTTAGACTCGTACTATGGCCTGCTGGTTAAGGTCTTAACTCTTACTCTGGCCTAATAGCTAAGGTCTTAACTCTTACTCTGGCCTAATAGCTAAGGTCTTAACTCTTACTCTGGCCTACTGGTTAAGGTCTTAACTCTTACTCTGGCCTTATAGCTCAGGTCTTAGACTCGTACTATGGCCTACAGGTTGAGGTCTTAACTCTTACGCTGGCCTACTGGTTAAGGTCTTAACTCTTACTCTGGCCTCATAGCTAAGGTCTTAGACTCGTACTCTGGCCTACAGGTTAAGGTCTTAACTCTTACTCTGACCTACCGGTTAAGATCTTAACTCTTACTCTGGCCTAATAGCTAAGGTCTTAAACTCATACTATGGCCTACAGGTTAAGATCTTAACTCTTACTCTGGCCTACTGGTTAAGGTCTTAAATCTTACTCTGGCCTAATTGCTAAGGTCTTAGACTCGTACTATGGCCTGCTGGTTAAGGTCTTAACTCTTACTCTGGCCTAATAGCTAAGGTCTTAACTCTTACTCTGGCCTAATAGCTAAGGTCTTAACTCTTACTCTGGCCTACTGGTTAAGGTCTTAACTCTTACTCTGGCCTTATAGCTCAGGTCTTAGACTCGTACTATGGCCTACAGATTGAGGTCTTAACTCTTACGCTGGCCTACTGGTTAAGGTCTTAACTCTTACTCTGGCCTCATAGCTAAGGTCTTAGACTCGTACTCTGGCCTACAGGTTAAGGTCTTAACTCTTACTCTGACCTACCGGTTAAGATCTTAACTCTTACTCTGGCCTAATAGCTAAGGTCTTAAACTCATACTATGGCCTACAGGTTAAGATCTTAACTCTTACTCTGGCCTACTGGTTAAGGTCTTAAATCTTACTCTGGCCTAATAGCTAAGGTCTTAGACTCGTACTATGGCCTGCTGGTTAAGGTCTTAACTCTTACTCTGGCCTAATAGCTAAGGTCTTAACTCTTACTCTGGCCTAATAGCTAAGGTCTTAACTCTTACTCTGGCCTACTGGTTAAGGTCTTAACTCTTACTCTGGCCTTATAGCTCAGGTCTTAGACTCGTACTATGGCCTACAGGTTGAGGTCTTAACTCTTACGCTGGCCTACTGGTTAAGGTCTTAACTCTTACTCTGGCCTCATAGCTAAGGTCTTAGACTCGTACTCTGGCCTACAGGTTAAGGTCCTAACTCTTACTCTGGCCTAATAGTTAAGGTCTTAACTCTTACTCTGGCCTAATAGCTAAGGTCTTAACTCTTACTCTGGCCTACTGGTTAAGGTCTTAACTCTTACTCTGGCCTAATAGCTAAGGTCTTAGACTCGTACTCTGGCCTACTGGTTAAGGTCTTAACTCTTACTCTGGCCTAATAGCTAAGGTCTTAGACTCGTACTCTGGCCTACTGGCTAAGGTCTTAACTCTTACTCTGGCCTAATAGCTGAGGTCTTAACTCTTACTCTGCCCTAATAGCTAAGGTCTTAGACTCGTACTCTGGCCTAATGGTTAAGGTCTTAACTCTTACTCTGGCCTAATAGCTAAGGTCTGAACTCTTACACTGGCCTAATAGCTAAGGTCTGAGACTCGTACTATGGTCTACAGGTTAAGGTCTTAACTCTTACTCTGGCCTACTGGTTAAGGTCTTAACTCTTACTCTGGCCTAATAGCTAAGCTCTTAGACTCATACTCTGGCCTAATGGTTAAGGTCTTAACTCTTACTCTGGCCTAATAGCTAACGTCTTAGACTCGTACTCTGGCCTAATGGTTAAGGTCTTAACTCTTACTCTGGCCTAATAGCTAAGGTCTTAGACTCATACTCTGGCCTAATGGTTAATGTCTTAACTCTTACTCTGGCCTACTGGTTAATGTCTTACCTCTTACTCTGGCCTAATAGCTAAGGTCTTAACTCTTACTCTGGCCTAATAGCTAAGGTCTTAACTCTTACTCTGGCCTACTGGTTAAGGTCTTAACTCTTACTCTGGCCTAATAGCTAAGGTCTTAGACACTTACTCTGGCCCAATGGTTAAGGTCTTAACTCTTACTCTGGCCTAATAGCTAAGGTCTTAGACTCGTACTCTGGCCTAATGGTTAAGGTCTTAACTCTTACTCTGGCCTAATAGCTAAGGTCTTAACTCTTACTCTGGCATAATAGCTAAGGTCTTAGACTCGTACTCTGGCCTACAGATTAAGGTCTTAACTCTTACTCAGGCCTAATGGTGAAGGTCTTAACTCTTACTCTGGCCTAATAGCTAAGGTCTTAGACTCGTACTCTGGCCTAATAGCTAAGGTCTTAGACTCGTACTCTGGCCTAATGGTTAAGGTCTTAACTCTTACTCTGGCCTACTGGCTAAGGTCTTAACTCTTACTCTGGCCTAATAGCTAGGGTCTTAACTCTTACTCTGGCCTAATAGCTAAGGTCTTAACTCTTACTCTGGCCTACTGGTTAAGGTCTTAACTCTTACTCTGGCCTTATAGCTAAGGTCTTAGACTCGTACTATAGCCTACAGGTTAAGGTCTTAACTCTTACTCTGGCCTACTGGTTAAGGTCTTAACTCTTACTCTGGCCTACTGGTTAAGGTCTTAACTCTTACTCTGGCCTCATAGATAAGGTCTTAGACTCGTACTCTGTCCTACAGGTTAAGGTCTTAACTCTTACTCTGGCCTAATGGTTAAGGTCTTAACTCTTACTCTGGCCTAATAGCTAAGGTCTTAACTCTTACTCTGGCCTACTGGTTAAGGTCTTAACTTTTACTCTGGCCTACTGGTTAAGGTCTTAACTCTTACTCTGGCCTAATAGCTAAGGTCTTAGACTCATACTCTGACCTAATGGTTAAGGTCTTAACTCTTACTCTGGCCTACTGGTTAAGGTCTTAACTCTTACTCTGGCATAATAGCTAAGGTCTTAACTCTTACTCTGGCCTAATAGCTAAGGTCTGAGACTCGTACTCTGGCCTAATGGTTAAGGTCTTAACTCTTACTCTGGCCTAATAGCTAAGGTCTTAACTCTTACTCTGGCATAATAGCTAAGGTCTTAGACTCGTACTCTGGCCTACAGGTTAAGGTCTTAACTCTTACTCTGGCCTACTGGTTAAGGTCTTAACTCTTACTCTGGCCTAATAGCTAAGGTCTTAGACTCATACTCTGGCCTAATGGTTAAGGTCTTAACTCTTACTCTGGCCTAATAGCTAAGGTCTTAACTCTTACTCTGGCCTAATGGTTAAGGTCTTAACTCTTACTCTGGCCTAATAGCTAAGGTATTAACTCTTACTCTGGCCTAATAGCTAAGGTCTTAGACTCAAACTACGGCCTACAGGTTAAGGTCTTAACTCTTACTCTGGCCTACTGGTTAAGGTCTTAACTCTTACTCTGGCCTAATGGCTAAGGTCTTAACTCTTACTCTGGCCTAATAGCTGATGTCTTAGAATCGTACTCTGGCCTAATGGTTAAAGTCTTAACTCTTACACTGGCCAAATAGCTAAGGTCTTAACTCTTACTCTGGCCTAATAGCTAAGGTCTTAGACTCGTACTATGGCCTACAGGTTAAGGTCTTAACTCTTACTCTGGCCTACTGGTTAAGGTCTTAACTCTTACTCTGACCTACTGGTTAAGGTCTTAACTCTTACTCTGGCCTAATAGCTAAGGTCTTAAACTCGTACTATGGCCTACAGGTTAAGATCTTAACTCTTACTCTGGCCTACTGGTTAAGGTCTTAAATCTTACTCTGGCCTAATAGCTAAGGTCTTAGACTCGTATTATGGCCTACTGGTTAAGGTCTTAGCTCTTACTCTGGCCTAATAGCTAAGGTCTTAACTCTTACTCTGGCCTAATAGCTAAGGTCTTAACTCTTACTCTGGACTACTGGTTAAGGTCTTAACTCTTACTCTGGCCTAATAGCTAATGTCTTAGACTCGTACTATGGCCTACAGGTTAAGGTCTTAACTCTTACTCTGGCCTACTGGTTAAGGTCTTAACTCTTACTCTGGCCTACTGGTAAAGGTCTTAACTCTTACTCTGGCCTAATAGCTAAGGTCTTAGACACTTACTCTGGCCCAATGGTTAAGGTCTTAACTCTTACTCTGGCCTAATAGCTAAGGTCTTAGACTCGTACTCTGGCCTAATGGTTAAGGTCTTAACTCTTACTCTGGCCTAATAGCTAAGGTCTTAACTCTTACTCTGGCATAATAGCTAAGGTCTTAGACTCGTACTCTGGCCTACAGGTTAAGGTCTTAACTCTTACTCAGGCCTAATGGTGAAGGTCTTAACTCTTACTCTGGCCTAATAGCTAAGGTCTTAGACTCGTACTCTGGCCTAATGGTTAAGGTCTTAACTCTTACTCTGGCCTACTGGCTAAGGTCTTAACTCTTACTCTGGCCTAATAGCTAGGGTCTTAACTCTTACTCTGGCCTAATAGCTAAGGTCTTAACTCTTACTCTGGCCTACTGGTTAAGGTCTTAACTCTTACTCTGGCCTTATAGCTAAGGTCTTAGACTCGTACTATGGCCTACAGGTTAAGGTCTTAACTCTTACTCTGGCCTACTGGTTAAGGTCTTAACTCTTACTCTGGCCTACTGGTTAAGGTCTTAACTCTTACTCTGGCCTCATAGATAAGGTCTTAGACTCGTACTCTGTCCTACAGGTTAAGGTCTTAACTCTTACTCTGGCCTAATGATTAAGGTCTTAACTCTTACTCTGGCCTAATAGCTAAGGTCTTAACTCTTACTCTGGCCTACTGGTTAAGGTCTTAACTTTTACTTTGGCCTACTGGTTAAGGTCTTAACTCTTACTCTGGCCTAATAGCTAAGGTCTTAGATTCATACTCTGACCTAATGGTTAAGGTCTTAACTCTTACTCTGGCCTACTGGTTAAGGTCTTAACTCTTACTCTGGCATAATAGCTAAGGTCTTAACTCTTACTCTGGCCTAATAGCTAAGGTCTGAGACTCGTACTCTGGCCTAATGGTTAAGGTCTTAACTCTTACTCTGGCCTAATAGCTAAGGTCTTAACTCTTACTCTGGCATAATAGCTAAGGTCTTAGACTCGTACTCTGGCCTACAGGTTAAGGTCTTAACTCTTACTCTGGCCTACTGGTGAAGGTCTTAACTCTTACTCTGGCCTAATAGCTAAGGTCTTAACTCTTACTCTGGCCTACTGGTTAAGGTCTTAACTCTTACTCTGGCCTAATAGCTAAGGTCTTAGACTCGTACTCTGGCCTACTGGTTAAGGTCTTAACTCTTACTCTGGCCTAATAGCTAAGGTCTTAGACTCGTACTCTGGCCTACTGGCTAAGGTCTTAACTCTTACTCTGGCCTAATAGCTGAGGTCTTAACTCTTACTCTGGCCTAATAGCTAAGGTCTTAGACTCGTACTCTGGCCTAATGGTTAAGGTCTTAACTCTTACTCTGGCCTAATAGCTAAGGTCTTAACTCTTACTCTGGCATAATAGCTAAGGTCTTAGACTCGTACTCTGGCCTACAGGTTAAGGTCTTAACTCTTACTCAGGCCTAATGGTGAAGGTCTTAACTCTTACTCTGGCCTAATAGCTAAGGTCTTAGACTCGTACTCTGGCCTAATAGCTAAGGTCTTAGACTCGTACTCTGGCCTAATGGTTAAGGTCTTAACTCTTACTCTGGCCTACTGGCTAAGGTCTTAACTCTTACTCTGGCCTAATAGCTAGGGTCTTAACTCTTACTCTGGCCTAATAGCTAAGGTCTTAACTCTTACTCTGGCCTACTGGTTAAGGTCTTAACTCTTACTCTGGCCTTATAGCTAAGGTCTTAGACTCGTACTATGGCCTACAGGTTAAGGTCTTAACTCTTACTCTGGCCTACTGGTTAAGGTCTTAACTCTTACTCTGGCCTACTGGTTAAGGTCTTAACTCTTACTCTGGCCTACTGGTTAAGGTCTTAACTCTTACTCTGGCCTAATAGCTAAGGTCTTAACTCTTACTCTGGCATAATAGCTAAGGTCTTAGACTCGTATTGTGGCCTACAGGTTAAGGTCCTAACTCTTACTCTGGCCTACTGGTTAAGGTCTTAACTCTTACTCTGACCTACCGGTTACGATCTTAACTCTTACTCTGGTCTAATAGCTAAGGTCTTAAACTCATACTATGGCCTACAGGTTAAGATCTTAACTCTTACTCTGGCCTACTGGTTAAGGTCTTAAATCTTACTCTGGCCTAATAGCTAAGGTCTTAGACTCGTACTATGGCCTGCTGGTTAAGGTCTTAACTCTTACTCTGGCCTAATAGCTAAGGTCTTAACTCTTACTCTGGCCTAATAGCTAAGGTCTTAACTCTTACTCTGGCCTACTGGTTAAGGTCTTAACTCTTACTCTGGCCTTATAGCTCAGGTCTTAGACTCGTACTATGGCCTACAGGTTGAGGTCTTAACTCTTACGCTGGCCTACTGGTTAAGGTCTTAACTCTTACTCTGGCCTCATAGCTAAGGTCTTAGACTCGTACTCTGGCCTACAGGTTAAGGTCTTAACTCTTACTCTGACCTACCGGTTAAGATCTTAACTCTTACTCTGGCCTAATAGCTAAGGTCTTAAACTCATACTATGGCCTACAGGTTAAGATCTTAACTCTTACTCTGGCCTACTGGTTAAGGTCTTAAATCTTACTCTGGCCTAATTGCTAAGGTCTTAGACTCGTACTATGGCCTGCTGGTTAAGGTCTTAACTCTTACTCTGGCCTAATAGCTAAGGTCTTAACTCTTACTCTGGACTAATAGCTAAGGTCTTAGACTCGTACTGTGGCCTACAGGTTAAGGTCCTAACTCTTACTCTGGCCTACTGGTTAAGGTCTTAACTCTTACTCTGACCTACTGGTTAAGATCTTAACTCTTACTCTGGCCTAATAGCTAAGGTCTTAAACTCATACTATGGCCTACAGGTTAAGATCTTAACTCTTACTCTGGCCTACTGGTTAAGGTCTTAAATCTTACTCTGGCCTAATAGCTAAGGTCTTAGACTCGTACTATGGCCTGCTGGTTAAGGTCTTAACTCTTACTCTGGCCTAATAGCTAAGGTCTTAACTCTTACTCTGGCCTAATAGCTAAGGTCTTAACTCTTACTCTGGCCTACTGGTTAAGGTCTTAACTCTTACTCTGGCCTTATAGCTCAGGTCTTAGACTCGTACTATGGCCTACAGGTTGAGGTCTTAACTCTTACGCTGGCCTACTGGTTAAGGTCTTAACTCTTACTCTGGCCTCATAGCTAAGGTCTTAGACTCGTACTCTGGCCTACAGGTTAAGGTCCTAACTCTTACTCTGGCCTAATAGTTAAGGTCTTAACTCTTACTCTGGCCTAATGGCTAAGGTCTTAACTCTTACTCTGGCCTAATAGCTGATGTCTTAGACTCGTTCTCTGGCCTAATGGTTAAGGTCTTGTTATGTTATGTTATGTTATTTTCATTTATACAGCGCACAGCTACTCGGAAGTGTCCCAGCGCTATAGACCGCTGGGGAACCCGTCCTGGCTATCCCTGTGAGATGGTCCCTTTCTGGGTATCTCCAAGGTGAAACCAGGCATCCCCGGCGTCTGTGGGGGGCCGTTGTAGAGATGAGGCAAGCTTAATGCCCAGAGTTGCCGAGTGTGTTCCTGGTTAGAGTAGGTACCGAGGCGAGAATTATCGAGTCCGTTTTGACCCTGGTCCACGACCCTGCCGCGTCGGGAATTGAACCCTGGTCCCTGGCCGATTCTCTGCTTACGGATCTGCCACCTCTAACCGGTGAGCCACACCTCTCCACTCTTACTCTGGCCTAATAGCTAAGGTCTTAACTCTTACTCTGGACTAATAGCTAAGGTCTTAGACTCGTACTGTGGCCTACAGGTTAAGGTCCTAACTCTTACTCTTACTACAGGTTAAGGTCTTAACTCTTACTCTGGCCTACTGGTTAAGGTCTTAACTTTTACTCTGGCCTAATAGCTAAGGTCTTAGACTCATACTCTGGCCTAATGGTTAAGGTCTTAGACACTTACTCTGGCCCAATGGTTAAGGTCTTAACTCTTACTCTGGCCTAATAGCTAAGGTCTTAGACTCGTACTCTGGCCTAATGGTTAAGGTCTTAACTCTTACTCTGGCCTAATAGCTAAGGTCTTAACTCTTACTCTGGCATAATAGCTAAGGTCTTAGACTCGTACTCTGGCCTACAGGTTAAGGTCTTAACTCTTACTCAGGCCTAATGGTGAAGGTCTTAACTCTTACTCTGGCCTAATAGCTAAGGTCTTAGACTCGTACTCTGGCCTAATAGCTAAGGTCTTAGACTCGTACTCTGGCCTAATGGTTAAGGTCTTAACTCTTACTCTGGCCTACTGGCTAAGGTCTTAACTCTTACTCTGGCCTAATAGCTAGGGTCTTAACTCTTACTCTGGCCTAATAGCTAAGGTCTTAACTCTTACTCTGGCCTACTGGTTAAGGTCTTAACTCTTGCTCTGGCCTTATAGCTAAGGTCTTCGACTCGTACTATGGCCTACAGGTTAAGGTCTTAACTCTTACTCTGGCCTACTGGTTAAGGTCTTAACTCTTACTCTGGCCTACTGGTTAAGGTCTTAACTCTTACTCTGGCCTCATAGATAAGGTCTTAGACTCGTACTCTGTCCTACAGGTTAAGGTCTTAACTCTTACTCTGGCCTAATGGTTAAGGTCTTAACTCTTACTCTGGCCTAATAGCTAAGGTCTTAACTCTTACTCTGGCCTACTGGTTAAGGTCTTAACTTTTACTCTGGCCTACTGGTTAAGGTCTTAACTCTTACTCTGGCCTAATAGCTAAGGTCTTAGACTCATACTCTGACCTAATGGTTAAGGTCTTAACTCTTACTCTGGCCTACTGGTTAAGGTCTTAACTCTTACTCTGGCATAATAGCTAAGGTCTTAACTCTTACTCTGGCCTAATAGCTAAGGTCTGAGACTCGTACTCTGGCCTAATGGTTAAGGTCTTAACTCTTACTCTGGCCTAATAGCTAAGGTCTTAACTCTTACTCTGGCATAATAGCTAAGGTCTTAGACTCGTACTCTGGCCTACAGGTTAAGGTCTTAACTCTTACTCTGGCCTACTGGTTAAGGTCTTAACTCTTACTCTGGCCTAATAGCTAAGGTCTTAGACTCATACTCTGGCCTAATGGTTAAGGTCTTAACTCTTACTCTGGCCTAATAGCTAAGGTCTTAACTCTTACTCTGGCCTAATGGTTAAGGTCTTAACTCTTACTCTGGCCTAATAGCTAAGGTATTAACTCTTACTCTGGCCTAATAGCTAAGGTCTTAGACTCAAACTACGGCCTACAGGTTAAGGTCTTAACTCTTACTCTGGCCTACTGGTTAAGGTCTTAACTCTTACTCTGGCCTAATGGCTAAGGTCTTAACTCTTACTCTGGCCTAATAGCTGATGTCTTAGAGTCGTACTCTGGCCTAATGGTTAAAGTCTTAACTCTTACACTGGCCAAATAGCTAAGGTCTTAACTCTTACTCTGGCCTAATAGCTAAGGTCTTAGACTCGTACTATGGCCTACAGGTTAAGGTCTTAACTCTTACTCTGGCCTACTGGTTAAGGTCTTAACTCTTACTCTGACCTACTGGTTAAGGTCTTAACTCTTACTCTGGCCTAATAGCTAAGGTCTTAAACTCGTACTATGGCCTACAGGTTAAGATCTTAACTCTTACTCTGGCCTACTGGTTAAGGTCTTAAATCTTACTCTGGCCTAATAGCTAAGGTCTTAGACTCGTATTATGGCCTACTGGTTAAGGTCTTAGCTCTTACTCTGGCCTAATAGCTAAGGTCTTAACTCTTACTCTGGCCTAATAGCTAAGGTCTTAACTCTTACTCTGGACTACTGGTTAAGGTCTTAACTCTTACTCTGGCCTAATAGCTAAGGTCTTAGACTCGTACTATGGCCTACAGGTTAAGGTCTTAACTCTTACTCTGGCCTACTGGTTAAGGTCTTAACTCTTACTCTGGCCTACTGGTAAAGGTCTTAACTCTTACTCTGGCCTAAAAGCTAAGGTCTTAACTCTTACTCTGGCCTACTGGTTAAGGTCTTAACTCTTACTCTGGCCTTATAGCTAAGGTCTTAGACTCGTACTATGGCCTACAGGTTGAGGTCTTAACTCTTACTCTGGCCTACTGGTTAAGGTCTTAACTCTTACTCTGGCCTCATAGCTAAGGTCTTAGACTCGTACTCTGGCCTACAGGTTAAGGTCTTAACTCTTACTCTGGCCTAATGGTTAAGGTCTTAACTCTTACTCTGGCCTAATAGCTAAGGTCTTAACTCTCACTCTGGCCTAATAGCTAAGGTCTTAGACTCGTACTCTGGCCTACTGGTTAAGGTCTTAACTCTTACTCTGGCCTAATAGCTAAGGTCTTAGACTCGTACTCTGGACTACTGGCTAAGGTCTTAACTCTTACTCTGGCCTAATAGCTGAGGTCTTAACTCTTACTCTGGCCTAATAGCTAAGGTTTTAACTCTTACTCTGGCCTACTGGTTAAGGTCTTAACTCTTACTCTGGCCTAATAGCTAAGGTCTTAGACACGTACTCTGGCCTAATGGTTAAGGTCTTAACTCTTACTCTGGCCTAATAGCTAAGGTCTTAGACTCGTACTCTGGCCTAATGGTTAAGTTCTTAACTCTTACTCTGGCCTAATAGCTAAGATCTTAACTCTTACTCTGGCCTAATAGCTAAGGTCTTAGACTTGTACTCTGGCCTAATGTTTAAGGTCTTAACTCTTACTCTGGCCTAATAGCTAATGTCTTAACTCTTACTCTGGACTAATAGCTAAGGTCTTAGACTCGTACTTTGGCCTACAGGTTAAGGTCTTAACTCTTACTTTCGCCTAATGGTTAAGGTCTTAACTCTTACTTTGGCCTAATAGCTAAGGTCTTAGACTCGTACTCTGGCCTAATGGTTAAGGTCTTAACTCTTACTCTGGCCTAATAGATAAGGTCTTAACTCTTACTCTGGCCTAATAGCTGAGGTCTTAGACTCGTACTCTGGCCTACTGGTTAAGGTCTTAACTCTTACTCTGGCCCAATAGCTAAGGTCTTAGACTCGTACTATGGCCTACGGGTCAAGGTCTTAACTCTTAATCTGGCCTAATAGATAAGGTCTTAGACTCGTACTATGGCCTACATGTTAAGGTCTTAACTCTTACTCTGGCCTAATGGTTAAGGTCTTAACTCTTACTCTGGCCTAATAGCTAAGGTCTTAACTCTTACTCTGGCCTACTGGTTAAGGTCTTAACTTTTACTCTGGCCTAATAGCTAATGTCTTAGACTCGTACTATGGCCTACTCGTTAAGGTCTTAACTCTTACTCTGGCCTAATAGCTAAGGTCTTAGCTCTTACTCTGGCCTAATAGCTAAGGTCTTAACTCTTACTCTGGCCTACTGGTTAAGGTCTTAACTCTTACTCTGGCCTTATAGCTAAGGTCTTAGACTTGTACTATGGCCTACAGGTTGAAGTCTTAACTCTTACTCTGGCGTACTGGTTAAGGTCTTAACTCTTACTCTGGCCTAATGGTTAAGGTCTTAACTCTTACTCTGGCCTAATAGCTAAGGTCTTAACTCTTACTCTGGCCTACTGGTTAAGGTCTTAACTTTTACTCTGGCCTACTGGTTACGGTCTTAACTCTTACTCTGGCCTAATAGCCAAGGTCTTAGACTCTTACTCTGGCCTACTGGTT
The DNA here is from genome assembly GCF_964204655.1 of Triturus cristatus. NCBI lineage: Eukaryota > Metazoa > Chordata > Amphibia > Caudata > Salamandridae > Triturus > Triturus cristatus. The sequence continues at coordinate 1,088,143,699 of NC_140589.1, read as the reverse complement.
AAGGTCTTAACTCTTACTCTGGCCTTCTGGATAAGGTCTTAACTCTTACTCTGGCCTAATAGCTGAGGTCTTAACTCTTACTCTGGCCTAATAGCTAAGGTCTTAACTCTTATTCTGGCCTACTGGTTAAGGTCTTAACTCTTACTCTGGCCTAATAGCTAAGGTCTTAGACTCGTACTCTGGCCTAATGGTTAAGGTCTTAACTCTTACTCTGGCCTACTGGTTAAGGTCTTAACTCTTACTCTGGCCGAACAGCTAAGGTCTTAGACTCATACTCTGACCTAATGGTTAAGGTCTTAACTCTTACTCTGGCCTACTGGTTAAGGTCTTAACTCTTACTCTGGCATAATAGCTAAGGTATTAACTCTTACTCTGGCCTAATAGCTAAGGTCTGAGACTCGTACTCTGGCCTAATGGTTAAGGTCTTAACTCTTACTCTGGCCTAATAGCTAAGGTCTTAGACTCGTACTCTGGCCTACAGGTTAAGGTCTTAACTCTTACTCTGGCCTACTGGTTAAGGTCTTAACTCTTACTCTGGCCTAATAGCTAAGGTCTTAGACTCATACTCTGGCCTAATGGTTAAGGTCTTAACTCTTACTCTGGCCTAATAGCTAAGGTCTTAACTCTTACTCTGGGCTAATGGTTAAGGTCTTAACTCTTACTCTGGCCTAATAGCTAAGGTATTAACTCTTACTCTGGCCTAATAGCTAAGGTCTTAGACTCATACTACGGCCTACAGGTTAAGGTCTTAACTCTTACTCTGGCCTACTGGTTAAGGTCTTAACTCTTACTCTGGCCTAATGGCTAAGGTCTTAACTCTTACTCTGGCCTAATAGCTGATGTCTTAGACTCGTACTCTGGCCTAATGGTTAAGGTCTTAACTCTTACACTGGCCAAATAGCTAAGGTCTTAACTCTTACTCTGGCCTAATAGCTAAGGTCTTAGACTCGTACTATGGCCTACAGGTTAAGGTCTTAACTCTTACTCTGGCCTACTGGTTAAGGTCTTAACTCTTACTCTGACCTACTGGTTAAGGTCTTAACTCTTACTCTGGCCTAATAGCTAAGGTCTTAAACTCGTACTATGGCCTACAGGTTAAGATCTTAACTCTTACTCTGGCCTACTGGTTAAGGTCTTAAATCTTACTCTGGCCTAATAGCTAAGGTCTTAGACTCGTACTATGGCCTACTGGTTAAGGTCTTAGCTCTTACTCTGGCCTAATAGCTAAGGTCTTAACTCTTACTCTGGCCTAATAGCTAAGGTCTTAACTCTTACTCTGGACTACTGGTTAAGGTCTTAACTCTTACTCTGGCCTAATAGCTAAGGTCTTAGACTCGTACTATGGCCTACAGGTTAAGGTCTTAACTCTTACTCTGGCCTACTGGTTAAGGTCTTAACTCTTACTCTGGCCTACTGGTTAAGGTCTTAACTCTTACTCTGGCCTAAAAGCTAAGGTCTTAACTCTTACTCTGGCCTACTGGTTAAGGTATTAACTCTTACTCTGGCCTACTGGTTAAGGTCTTAACTCTTACTCTGGCCTCATAGCTAAGGTCTTAGACTCGTACTCTGGCCTACAGGTTAAGGTCTTAACTCTTACTCTGGCCTTATGGTTAAGGTCTTAACTCTTACTCTGGCCTAATAGCTAAGGTCTTAACTCTTACTCTGGCCTACTGGTTAAGGTCTTAACTTTTACTCTGGCCTACTGGTTAAGGTCTTAACTCTTACTCTGGCCTAATAGCTAAGGTCTTAGACTCGTACTCTGGCCTACTGGTTAAGGTCTTAACTATTACTCTGGCCTAATAGCTAAGGTCTTAGACTCGTACTCTGGCCTACTGGCTAAGGTCTTAACTCTTACTCTGGCCTAATAGCTGAGGTCTTAACTCTTACTCTGGCCTAATAGCTAAGGTCTTAGACTCGTACTCTGGCCTAAGGGTTAAGGTCTTAACTCTTAATCTGGCCTAATAGCTAAGGTATTAACTCTTACTCTGGCCTAATAGCTAAGGTCTGAGACTCGTACTATGGTCTACAGGTTAAGGTCTTAACTCTTACTCTGGCCTACAGGTTAAGGTCTTAACTCTTACTCTGGCCTACTGGTTAAGGTCTTAACTTTTACTCTGGCCTAATAGCTAAGGTCTTAGACTCATACTCTGGCCTAATGGTTAAGGTCTTAACTCTTACTCTGGCCTAATAGCTAAGGTCTTAACTCTTACTCTGGCCTAATGGTTAAGGTCTTAACTCTTACTCTGGCCTAATGGCTAAGGTCTTAACTCTTACTCTGGCCTAATAGCTGATGTCTTAGACTCGTTCTCTGGCCTAATGGTTAAGGTCTTAACTCTTACTCTGGCCTAATAGCTAAGGTCTTAACTCTTACTCTGGACTAATAGCTAAGGTCTTAGACTCGTACTCTGGCCTACTGGTTAAGGTCTTAACTCTTACTCTGGCCTAATAGCTAAGGTCTTAGACTCGTACTCTGGCCTACTGGCTAAGGTCTTAACTCTTACTCTGGCCTAATAGCTGAGGTCTTAACTCTTACTCTGGCCTAATAGCTAAGGTCTTAGACTCGTACTCTGGCCTAATGGTTAAGGTCTTAACTCTTACTCTGGCCTAATAGCTAAGGTCTTAACTCTTACTCTGGCATAATAGCTAAGGTCTTAGACTCGTACTCTGGCCTACAGGTTAAGGTCTTAACTCTTACTCAGGCCTAATGGTGAAGGTCTTAACTCTTACTCTGGCCTAATAGCTAAGGTCTTAGACTCGTACTCTGGCCTAATAGCTAAGGTCTTAGACTCGTACTCTGGACTAATGGTTAAGGTCTTAACTCTTACTCTGGCCTACTGGCTAAGGTCTTAACTCTTACTCTGGCCTAATAGCTAGGGTCTTAACTCTTACTCTGGCCTAATAGCTAAGGTCTTAACTCTTACTCTGGCCTACTGGTTAAGGTCTTAACTCTTACTCTGGCCTTATAGCTAAGGTCTTAGACTCGTACTATGGCCTACAGGTTAAGGTCTTAACTCTTACTCTGGCCTACTGGTTAAGGTCTTAACTCTTACTCTGGCCTACTGGTTAAGGTCTTAACTCTTCCTCTGGCCTAATAGCTAAGGTCTTAACTCTTACTCTGGCATAATAGCTAAGGTCTTAGAATCGTATTGTGGCCTACAGGTTAAGGTCCTAACTCTTACTCTGGCCTACTGGTTAAGGTCTTAACTCTTACTCTGACCTACCGGTTAAGATCTTAACTCTTACTCTGGCCTAATAGCTAAGGTCTTAAACTCATACTATGGCCTACAGGTTAAGATCTTAACTCTTACTCTGGCCTACTGGTTAAGGTCTTAAATCTTACTCTGGCCTAATAGCTAAGGTCTTAGACTCGTACTATGGCCTGCTGGTTAAGGTCTTAACTCTTACTCTGGCCTAATAGCTAAGGTCTTAACTCTTACTCTGGCCTAATAGCTAAGGTCTTAACTCTTACTCTGGCCTACTGGTTAAGGTCTTAACTCTTACTCTGGCCTTATAGCTCAGGTCTTAGACTCGTACTATGGCCTACAGGTTGAGGTCTTAACTCTTACGCTGGCCTACTGGTTAAGGTCTTAACTCTTACTCTGGCCTCATAGCTAAGGTCTTAGACTCGTACTCTGGCCTACAGGTTAAGGTCTTAACTCTTACTCTGACCTACCGGTTAAGATCTTAACTCTTACTCTGGCCTAATAGCTAAGGTCTTAAACTCATACTATGGCCTACAGGTTAAGATCTTAACTCTTACTCTGGCCTACTGGTTAAGGTCTTAAATCTTACTCTGGCCTAATTGCTAAGGTCTTAGACTCGTACTATGGCCTGCTGGTTAAGGTCTTAACTCTTACTCTGGCCTAATAGCTAAGGTCTTAACTCTTACTCTGGCCTAATAGCTAAGGTCTTAACTCTTACTCTGGCCTACTGGTTAAGGTCTTAACTCTTACTCTGGCCTTATAGCTCAGGTCTTAGACTCGTACTATGGCCTACAGATTGAGGTCTTAACTCTTACGCTGGCCTACTGGTTAAGGTCTTAACTCTTACTCTGGCCTCATAGCTAAGGTCTTAGACTCGTACTCTGGCCTACAGGTTAAGGTCTTAACTCTTACTCTGACCTACCGGTTAAGATCTTAACTCTTACTCTGGCCTAATAGCTAAGGTCTTAAACTCATACTATGGCCTACAGGTTAAGATCTTAACTCTTACTCTGGCCTACTGGTTAAGGTCTTAAATCTTACTCTGGCCTAATAGCTAAGGTCTTAGACTCGTACTATGGCCTGCTGGTTAAGGTCTTAACTCTTACTCTGGCCTAATAGCTAAGGTCTTAACTCTTACTCTGGCCTAATAGCTAAGGTCTTAACTCTTACTCTGGCCTACTGGTTAAGGTCTTAACTCTTACTCTGGCCTTATAGCTCAGGTCTTAGACTCGTACTATGGCCTACAGGTTGAGGTCTTAACTCTTACGCTGGCCTACTGGTTAAGGTCTTAACTCTTACTCTGGCCTCATAGCTAAGGTCTTAGACTCGTACTCTGGCCTACAGGTTAAGGTCCTAACTCTTACTCTGGCCTAATAGTTAAGGTCTTAACTCTTACTCTGGCCTAATAGCTAAGGTCTTAACTCTTACTCTGGCCTACTGGTTAAGGTCTTAACTCTTACTCTGGCCTAATAGCTAAGGTCTTAGACTCGTACTCTGGCCTACTGGTTAAGGTCTTAACTCTTACTCTGGCCTAATAGCTAAGGTCTTAGACTCGTACTCTGGCCTACTGGCTAAGGTCTTAACTCTTACTCTGGCCTAATAGCTGAGGTCTTAACTCTTACTCTGCCCTAATAGCTAAGGTCTTAGACTCGTACTCTGGCCTAATGGTTAAGGTCTTAACTCTTACTCTGGCCTAATAGCTAAGGTCTGAACTCTTACACTGGCCTAATAGCTAAGGTCTGAGACTCGTACTATGGTCTACAGGTTAAGGTCTTAACTCTTACTCTGGCCTACTGGTTAAGGTCTTAACTCTTACTCTGGCCTAATAGCTAAGCTCTTAGACTCATACTCTGGCCTAATGGTTAAGGTCTTAACTCTTACTCTGGCCTAATAGCTAACGTCTTAGACTCGTACTCTGGCCTAATGGTTAAGGTCTTAACTCTTACTCTGGCCTAATAGCTAAGGTCTTAGACTCATACTCTGGCCTAATGGTTAATGTCTTAACTCTTACTCTGGCCTACTGGTTAATGTCTTACCTCTTACTCTGGCCTAATAGCTAAGGTCTTAACTCTTACTCTGGCCTAATAGCTAAGGTCTTAACTCTTACTCTGGCCTACTGGTTAAGGTCTTAACTCTTACTCTGGCCTAATAGCTAAGGTCTTAGACACTTACTCTGGCCCAATGGTTAAGGTCTTAACTCTTACTCTGGCCTAATAGCTAAGGTCTTAGACTCGTACTCTGGCCTAATGGTTAAGGTCTTAACTCTTACTCTGGCCTAATAGCTAAGGTCTTAACTCTTACTCTGGCATAATAGCTAAGGTCTTAGACTCGTACTCTGGCCTACAGATTAAGGTCTTAACTCTTACTCAGGCCTAATGGTGAAGGTCTTAACTCTTACTCTGGCCTAATAGCTAAGGTCTTAGACTCGTACTCTGGCCTAATAGCTAAGGTCTTAGACTCGTACTCTGGCCTAATGGTTAAGGTCTTAACTCTTACTCTGGCCTACTGGCTAAGGTCTTAACTCTTACTCTGGCCTAATAGCTAGGGTCTTAACTCTTACTCTGGCCTAATAGCTAAGGTCTTAACTCTTACTCTGGCCTACTGGTTAAGGTCTTAACTCTTACTCTGGCCTTATAGCTAAGGTCTTAGACTCGTACTATAGCCTACAGGTTAAGGTCTTAACTCTTACTCTGGCCTACTGGTTAAGGTCTTAACTCTTACTCTGGCCTACTGGTTAAGGTCTTAACTCTTACTCTGGCCTCATAGATAAGGTCTTAGACTCGTACTCTGTCCTACAGGTTAAGGTCTTAACTCTTACTCTGGCCTAATGGTTAAGGTCTTAACTCTTACTCTGGCCTAATAGCTAAGGTCTTAACTCTTACTCTGGCCTACTGGTTAAGGTCTTAACTTTTACTCTGGCCTACTGGTTAAGGTCTTAACTCTTACTCTGGCCTAATAGCTAAGGCCTTAGACTCATACTCTGACCTAATGGTTAAGGTCTTAACTCTTACTCTGGCCTACTGGTTAAGGTCTTAACTCTTACTCTGGCATAATAGCTAAGGTCTTAACTCTTACTCTGGCCTAATAGCTAAGGTCTGAGACTCGTACTCTGGCCTAATGGTTAAGGTCTTAACTCTTACTCTGGCCTAATAGCTAAGGTCTTAACTCTTACTCTGGCATAATAGCTAAGGTCTTAGACTCGTACTCTGGCCTACAGGTTAAGGTCTTAACTCTTACTCTGGCCTACTGGTTAAGGTCTTAACTCTTACTCTGGCCTAATAGCTAAGGTCTTAGACTCATACTCTGGCCTAATGGTTAAGGTCTTAACTCTTACTCTGGCCTAATAGCTAAGGTCTTAACTCTTACTCTGGCCTAATGGTTAAGGTCTTAACTCTTACTCTGGCCTAATAGCTAAGGTATTAACTCTTACTCTGGCCTAATAGCTAAGGTCTTAGACTCAAACTACGGCCTACAGGTTAAGGTCTTAACTCTTACTCTGGCCTACTGGTTAAGGTCTTAACTCTTACTCTGGCCTAATGGCTAAGGTCTTAACTCTTACTCTGGCCTAATAGCTGATGTCTTAGAGTCGTACTCTGGCCTAATGGTTAAAGTCTTAACTCTTACACTGGCCAAATAGCTAAGGTCTTAACTCTTACTCTGGCCTAATAGCTAAGGTCTTAGACTCGTACTATGGCCTACAGGTTAAGGTCTTAACTCTTACTCTGGCCTACTGGTTAAGGTCTTAACTCTTACTCTGACCTACTGGTTAAGGTCTTAACTCTTACTCTGGCCTAATAGCTAAGGTCTTAAACTCGTACTATGGCCTACAGGTTAAGATCTTAACTCTTACTCTGGCCTACTGGTTAAGGTCTTAAATCTTACTCTGGCCTAATAGCTAAGGTCTTAGACTCGTATTATGGCCTACTGGTTAAGGTCTTAGCTCTTACTCTGGCCTAATAGCTAAGGTCTTAACTCTTACTCTGGCCTAATAGCTAAGGTCTTAACTCTTACTCTGGACTACTGGTTAAGGTCTTAACTCTTACTCTGGCCTAATAGCTAATGTCTTAGACTCGTACTATGGCCTACAGGTTAAGGTCTTAACTCTTACTCTGGCCTACTGGTTAAGGTCTTAACTCTTACTCTGGCCTACTGGTAAAGGTCTTAACTCTTACTCTGGCCTAATAGCTAAGGTCTTAGACACTTACTCTGGCCCAATGGTTAAGGTCTTAACTCTTACTCTGGCCTAATAGCTAAGGTCTTAGACTCGTACTCTGGCCTAATGGTTAAGGTCTTAACTCTTACTCTGGCCTAATAGCTAAGGTCTTAACTCTTACTCTGGCATAATAGCTAAGGTCTTAGACTCGTACTCTGGCCTACAGGTTAAGGTCTTAACTCTTACTCAGGCCTAATGGTGAAGGTCTTAACTCTTACTCTGGCCTAATAGCTAAGGTCTTAGACTCGTACTCTGGCCTAATGGTTAAGGTCTTAACTCTTACTCTGGCCTACTGGCTAAGGTCTTAACTCTTACTCTGGCCTAATAGCTAGGGTCTTAACTCTTACTCTGGCCTAATAGCTAAGGTCTTAACTCTTACTCTGGCCTACTGGTTAAGGTCTTAACTCTTACTCTGGCCTTATAGCTAAGGTCTTAGACTCGTACTATGGCCTACAGGTTAAGGTCTTAACTCTTACTCTGGCCTACTGGTTAAGGTCTTAACTCTTACTCTGGCCTACTGGTTAAGGTCTTAACTCTTACTCTGGCCTCATAGATAAGGTCTTAGACTCGTACTCTGTCCTACAGGTTAAGGTCTTAACTCTTACTCTGGCCTAATGATTAAGGTCTTAACTCTTACTCTGGCCTAATAGCTAAGGTCTTAACTCTTACTCTGGCCTACTGGTTAAGGTCTTAACTTTTACTTTGGCCTACTGGTTAAGGTCTTAACTCTTACTCTGGCCTAATAGCTAAGGTCTTAGATTCATACTCTGACCTAATGGTTAAGGTCTTAACTCTTACTCTGGCCTACTGGTTAAGGTCTTAACTCTTACTCTGGCATAATAGCTAAGGTCTTAACTCTTACTCTGGCCTAATAGCTAAGGTCTGAGACTCGTACTCTGGCCTAATGGTTAAGGTCTTAACTCTTACTCTGGCCTAATAGCTAAGGTCTTAACTCTTACTCTGGCATAATAGCTAAGGTCTTAGACTCGTACTCTGGCCTACAGGTTAAGGTCTTAACTCTTACTCTGGCCTACTGGTGAAGGTCTTAACTCTTACTCTGGCCTAATAGCTAAGGTCTTAACTCTTACTCTGGCCTACTGGTTAAGGTCTTAACTCTTACTCTGGCCTAATAGCTAAGGTCTTAGACTCGTACTCTGGCCTACTGGTTAAGGTCTTAACTCTTACTCTGGCCTAATAGCTAAGGTCTTAGACTCGTACTCTGGCCTACTGTCTAAGGTCTTAACTCTTACTCTGGCCTAATAGCTGAGGTCTTAACTCTTACTCTGGCCTAATAGCTAAGGTCTTAGACTCGTACTCTGGCCTAATGGTTAAGGTCTTAACTCTTACTCTGGCCTAATAGCTAAGGTCTTAACTCTTACTCTGGCATAATAGCTAAGGTCTTAGACTCGTACTCTGGCCTACAGGTTAAGGTCTTAACTCTTACTCAGGCCTAATGGTGAAGGTCTTAACTCTTACTCTGGCCTAATAGCTAAGGTCTTAGACTCGTACTCTGGCCTAATAGCTAAGGTCTTAGACTCGTACTCTGGTCTAATGGTTAAGGTCTTAACTCTTACTCTGGCCTACTGGCTAAGGTCTTAACTCTTACTCTGGCCTAATAGCTAGGGTCTTAACTCTTACTCTGGCCTAATAGCTAAGGTCTTAACTCTTACTCTGGCCTACTGGTTAAGGTCTTAACTCTTACTCTGGCCTTATAGCTAAGGTCTTAGACTCGTACTATGGCCTACAGGTTAAGGTCTTAACTCTTACTCTGGCCTACTGGTTAAGGTCTTAACTCTTACTCTGGCCTACTGGTTAAGGTCTTAACTCTTACTCTGGCCTACTGGTTAAGGTCTTAACTCTTACTCTGGCCTAATAGCTAAGGTCTTAACTCTTACTCTGGCATAATAGCTAAGGTCTTAGACTCGTATTGTGGCCTACAGGTTAAGGTCCTAACTCTTACTCTGGCCTACTGGTTAAGGTCTTAACTCTTACTCTGACCTACCGGTTAAGATCTTAACTCTTACTCTGGCCTAATAGCTAAGGTCTTAAACTCATACTATGGCCTACAGGTTAAGATCTTAACTCTTACTCTGGCCTACTGGTTAAGGTCTTAAATCTTACTCTGGCCTAATAGCTAAGGTCTTAGACTCGTACTATGGCCTGCTGGTTAAGGTCTTAACTCTTACTCTGGCCTAATAGCTAAGGTCTTAACTCTTACTCTGGCCTAATAGCTAAGGTCTTAACTCTTACTCTGGCCTACTGGTTAAGGTCTTAACTCTTACTCTGGCCTTATAGCTCAGGTCTTAGACTCGTACTATGGCCTACAGGTTGAGGTCTTAACTCTTACGCTGGCCTACTGGTTAAGGTCTTAACTCTTACTCTGGCCTCATAGCTAAGGTCTTAGACTCGTACTCTGGCCTACAGGTTAAGGTCTTAACTCTTACTCTGACCTACCGGTTAAGATCTTAACTCTTACTCTGGCCTAATAGCTAAGGTCTTAAACTCATACTATGGCCTACAGGTTAAGATCTTAACTCTTACTCTGGCCTACTGGTTAAGGTCTTAAATCTTACTCTGGCCTAATTGCTAAGGTCTTAGACTCGTACTATGGCCTGCTGGTTAAGGTCTTAACTCTTACTCTGGCCTAATAGCTAAGGTCTTAACTCTTACTCTGGCCTAATAGCTAAGGTCTTAACTCTTACTCTGGCCTACTGGTTAAGGTCTTAACTCTTACTCTGGCCTTATAGCTCAGGTCTTAGACTCGTACTATGGCCTACAGATTGAGGTCTTAACTCTTACGCTGGCCTACTGGTTAAGGTCTTAACTCTTACTCTGGCCTCATAGCTAAGGTCTTAGACTCGTACTCTGGCCTACAGGTTAAGGTCTTAACTCTTACTCTGACCTACCGGTTAAGATCTTAACTCTTACTCTGGCCTAATAGCTAAGGTCTTAAACTCATACTATGGCCTACAGGTTAAGATCTTAACTCTTACTCTGGCCTACTGGTTAAGGTCTTAAATCTTACTCTGGCCTAATAGCTAAGGTCTTAGACTCGTACTATGGCCTGCTGGTTAAGGTCTTAACTCTTACTCTGGCCTAATAGCTAAGGTCTTAACTCTTACTCTGGCCTAATAGCTAAGGTCTTAACTCTTACTCTGGCCTACTGGTTAAGGTCTTAACTCTTACTCTGGCCTTATAGCTCAGGTCTTAGACTCGTACTATGGCCTACAGGTTGAGGTCTTAACTCTTACGCTGGCCTACTGGTTAAGGTCTTAACTCTTACTCTGGCCTCATAGCTAAGGTCTTAGACTCGTACTCTGGCCTACAGGTTAAGGTCCTAACTCTTACTCTGGCCTAATAGTTAAGGTCTTAACTCTTACTCTGGCCTAATAGCTAAGGTCTTAACTCTTACTCTGGCCTACTGGTTAAGGTCTTAACTCTTACTCTGGCCTAATAGCTAAGGTCTTAGACTCGTACTCTGGCCTACTGGTTAAGTTCTTAACTCTTACTCTGGCCTAATAGCTAAGGTCTTAGACTCGTACTCTGGCCTACTGGCTAAGGTCTTAACTCTTACTCTGGCCTAATAGCTGAGGTCTTAACTCTTACTCTGGCCTAATAGCTAAGGTCTTAGACTCGTACTCTGGCCTAATGGTTAAGGTCTTAACTCTTACTCTGGCCTAATAGCTAAGGTCTGAACTCTTACACTGGCCTAATAGCTAAGGTCTGAGACTCGTACTATGGTCTACAGGTTAAGGTCTTAACTCTTACTCTGGCATACTGGTTAAGGTCTTAACTCTTACTCTGGCCTAATAGCTAAGCTCTTAGACTCATACTCTGGCCTAATGGTTAAGGTCTTAACTCTTACTCTGGCCTAATAGCTAACGTCTTAGACTCGTACTCTGGCCTAATGGTTAAGGTCTTAACTCTTACTCTGGCCTAATAGCTAAGGTCTTAGACTCATACTCTGGCCTAATGGTTAATGTCTTAACTCTTACTCTGGCCTACTGGTTAATGTCTTACCTCTTACTCTGGCCTAATAGCTAAGGTCTTAACTCTTACTCTGGCCTAATAGCTAAGGTCTTAACTCTTACTCTGGCCTACTGGTTAAGGTCTTAACTCTTACTCTGGCCTAATAGCTAAGGTCTTAGACACTTACTCTGGCCCAATGGTTAAGGTCTTAACTCTTACTCTGGCCTAATAGCTAAGGTCTTAGACTCGTACTCTGGCCTAATGGTTAAGGTCTTAACTCTTACTCTGGCCTAATAGCTAAGGTCTTAACTCTTACTCTGGCATAATAGCTAAGGTCTTAGACTCGTACTCTGGCCTACAGGTTAAGGTCTTAACTCTTACTCAGGCCTAATGGTGAAGGTCTTAACTCTTACTCTGGCCTAATAGCTAAGGTCTTAGACTCGTACTCTGGCCTAATAGCTAAGGTCTTAGACTCGTACTCTGGCCTAATGGTTAAGGTCTTAACTCTTACTCTGGCCTACTGGCTAAGGTCTTAACTCTTACTCTGGCCTAATAGCTAGGGTCTTAACTCTTACTCTGGCCTAATAGCTAAGGTCTTAACTCTTACTCTGGCCTACTGGTTAAGGTCTTAACTCTTACTCTGGCCTTATAGCTAAGGTCTTAGACTCGTACTATGGCCTACAGGTTAAGGTCTTAACTCTTACTCTGGCCTACTGGTTAAGGTCTTAACTCTTACTCTGGCCTACTGGTTAAGGTCTTAACTCTTACTCTGGCCTCATAGATAAGGTCTTAGACTCGTACTCTGTCCTACAGGTTAAGGTCTTAACTCTTACTCTGGCCTAATGGTTAAGGTCTTAACTCTTACTCTGGCCTAATAGCTAAGGTCTTAACTCTTACTCTGGCCTACTGGTTAAGGTCTTAACTTTTACTCTGGCCTACTGGTTAAGGTCTTAACTCTTACTCTGGCCTAATAGCTAAGGTCTTAGACTCATACTCTGACCTAATGGTTAAGGTCTTAACTCTTACTCTGGCCTACTGGTTAAGGTCTTAACTCTTACTCTGGCATAATAGCTAAGGTCTTAACTCTTACTCTGGCCTAATAGCTAAGGTCTGAGACTCGTACTCTGGCCTAATGGTTAAGGTCTTAACTCTTACTCTGGCCTAATAGCTAAGGTCTTAACTCTTACTCTGGCATAATAGCTAAGGTCTTAGACTCGTACTCTGGCCTACAGGTTAAGGTCTTAACTCTTACTCTGGCCTACTGGTTAAGGTCTTAACTCTTACTCTGGCCTAATAGCTAAGGTCTTAGACTCATACTCTGGCCTAATGGTTAAGGTCTTAACTCTTACTCTGGCCTAATAGCTAAGGTCTTAACTCTTACTCTGGGCTAATGGTTAAGGTCTTAACTCTTACTCTGGCCTAATAGCTAAGGTATTAACTCTTACTCTGGCCTAATAGCTAAGGTCTTAGACTCGTACTATGGCCTGCTGGTTAAGGTCTTAACTCTTACTCTGGCCTAATAGCTAAGGTCTTAACTCTTACTCTGGCCTAATAGCTAAGGTCTTAACTCTTACTCTGGCCTACTGGTTAAGGTCTTAACTCTTACTCTGGCCTTATAGCTCAGGTCTTAGACTCGTACTATGGCCTACAGGTTGAGGTCTTAACTCTTACGCTGGCCTACTGGTTAAGGTCTTAACTCTTACTCTGGCCTCATAGCTAAGGTCTTAGACTCGTACTCTGGCCTACAGGTTAAGGTCTTAACTCTTACTCTGACCTACCGGTTAAGATCTTAACTCTTACTCTGGCCTAATAGCTAAGGTCTTAAACTCATACTATGGCCTACAGGTTAAGATCTTAACTCTTACTCTGGCCTACTGGTTAAGGTCTTAAATCTTACTCTGGCCTAATTGCTAAGGTCTTAGACTCGTACTATGGCCTGCTGGTTAAGGTCTTAACTCTTACTCTGGCCTAATAGCTAAGGTCTTAACTCTTACTCTGGCCTAATAGCTAAGGTCTTAACTCTTACTCTGGCCTACTGGTTAAGGTCTTAACTCTTACTCTGGCCTTATAGCTCAGGTCTTAGACTCGTACTATGGCCTACAGATTGAGGTCTTAACTCTTACGCTGGCCTACTGGTTAAGGTCTTAACTCTTACTCTGGCCTCATAGCTAAGGTCTTAGACTCGTACTCTGGCCTACAGGTTAAGGTCTTAACTCTTACTCTGACCTACCGGTTAAGATCTTAACTCTTACTCTGGCCTAATAGCTAAGGTCTTAAACTCATACTATGGCCTACAGGTTAAGATCTTAACTCTTACTCTGGCCTACTGGTTAAGGTCTTAAATCTTACTCTGGCCTAATAGCTAAGGTCTTAGACTCGTACTATGGCCTGCTGGTTAAGGTCTTAACTCTTACTCTGGCCTAATAGCTAAGGTCTTAACTCTTACTCTGGCCTAATAGCTAAGGTCTTAACTCTTACTCTGGCCTACTGGTTAAGGTCTTAACTCTTACTCTGGCCTTATAGCTCAGGTCTTAGACTCGTACTATGGCCTACAGGTTGAGGTCTTAACTCTTACGCTGGCCTACTGGTTAAGGTCTTAACTCTTACTCTGGCCTCATAGCTAAGGTCTTAGACTCGTACTCTGGCCTACAGGTTAAGGTCCTAACTCTTACTCTGGCCTAATAGTTAAGGTCTTAACTCTTACTCTGGCCTAATAGCTAAGGTCTTAACTCTTACTCTGGCCTACTGGTTAAGGTCTTAACTCTTACTCTGGCCTAATAGCTAAGGTCTTAGACTCGTACTCTGGCCTACTGGTTAAGGTCTTAACTCTTACTCTGGCCTAATAGCTAAGGTCTTAGACTCGTACTCTGGCCTACTGGCTAAGGTCTTAACTCTTACTCTGGCCTAATAGCTGAGGTCTTAACTCTTACTCTGGCCTAATAGCTAAGGTCTTAGACTCGTACTCTGGCCTAATGGTTAAGGTCTTAACTCTTACTCTGGCCTAATAGCTAAGGTCTGAACTCTTACACTGGCCTAATAGCTAAGGTCTGAGACTCGTACTATGGTCTACAGGTTAAGGTCTTAACTCTTACTCTGGCATACTGGTTAAGGTCTTAACTCTTACTCTGGCCTAATAGCTAAGCTCTTAGACTCATACTCTGGCCTAATGGTTAAGGTCTTAACTCTTACTCTGGCCTAATAGCTAACGTCTTAGACTCGTACTCTGGCCTAATGGTTAAGGTCTTAACTCTTACTCTGGCCTAATAGCTAAGGTCTTAGACTCATACTCTGGCCTAATGGTTAATGTCTTAACTCTTACTCTGGCCTACTGGTTAATGTCTTACCTCTTACTCTGGCCTAATAGCTAAGGTCTTAACTCTTACTCTGGCCTAATAGCTAAGGTCTTAACTCTTACTCTGGCCTACTGGTTAAGGTCTTAACTCTTACTCTGGCCTAATAGCTAAGGTCTTAGACACTTACTCTGGCCCAATGGTTAAGGTCTTAACTCTTACTCTGGCCTAATAGCTAAGGTCTTAGACTCGTACTCTGGCCTAATGGTTAAGGTCTTAACTCTTACTCTGGCCTAATAGCTAAGGTCTTAACTCTTACTCTGGCATAATAGCTAAGGTCTTAGACTCGTACTCTGGCCTACAGGTTAAGGTCTTAACTCTTACTCAGGCCTAATGGTGAAGGTCTTAACTCTTACTCTGGCCTAATAGCTAAGGTCTTAGACTCGTACTCTGGCCTAATAGCTAAGGTCTTAGACTCGTACTCTGGCCTAATGGTTAAGGTCTTAACTCTTACTCTGGCCTACTGGCTAAGGTCTTAACTCTTACTCTGGCCTAATAGCTAGGGTCTTAACTCTTACTCTGGCCTAATAGCTAAGGTCTTAACTCTTACTCTGGCCTACTGGTTAAGGTCTTAACTCTTACTCTGGCCTTATAGCTAAGGTCTTAGACTCGTACTATGGCCTACAGGTTAAGGTCTTAACTCTTACTCTGGCCTACTGGTTAAGGTCTTAACTCTTACTCTGGCCTACTGGTTAAGGTCTTAACTCTTACTCTGGCCTCATAGATAAGGTCTTAGACTCGTACTCTGTCCTACAGGTTAAGGTCTTAACTCTTACTCTGGCCTAATGGTTAAGGTCTTAACTCTTACTCTGGCCTAATAGCTAAGGTCTTAACTCTTACTCTGGCCTACTGGTTAAGGTCTTAACTTTTACTCTGGCCTACTGGTTAAGGTCTTAACTCTTACTCTGGCCTAATATCTAAGGTCTTAGACTCATACTCTGACCTAATGGTTAAGGTCTTAACTCTTACTCTGGCCTACTGGTTAAGGTCTTAACTCTTACTCTGGCATAATAGCTAAGGTCTTAACTCTTACTCTGGCCTAATAGCTAAGGTCTGAGACTCGTACTCTGGCCTAATGGTTAAGGTCTTAACTCTTACTCTGGCCTAATAGCTAAGGTCTTAACTCTTACTCTGGCATAATAGCTAAGGTCTTAGACTCGTACTCTGGCCTACAGGTTAAGGTCTTAACTCTTACTCTGGCCTACTGGTTAAGGTCTTAACTCTTACTCTGGCCTAATAGCTAAGGTCTTAGACTCATACTCTGGCCTAATGGTTAAGGTCTTAACTCTTACTCTGGCCTAATAGCTAAGGTCTTAACTCTTACTCTGGGCTAATGGTTAAGGTCTTAACTCTTACTCTGGCCTAATAGCTAAGGTATTAACTCTTACTCTGGCCTAATAGCTAAGGTCTTAGACTCATACTACGGCCTACAGGTTAAGGTCTTAACTCTTACTCTGGCCTACTGGTTAAGGTCTTAACTCTTACTCTGGCCTAATGGCTAAGGTCTTAACTCTTACTCTGGCCTAATAGCTGATGTCTTAGACTCGTACTCTGGCCTAATGGTTAAGGTCTTAACTCTTACACTGGCCAAATAGCTAAGGTCTTAACTCTTACTCTGGCCTAATAGCTAAGGTCTTAGACTCGTACTATGGCCTACAGGTTAAGGTCTTAACTCTTACTCTGGCCTACTGGTTAAGGTCTTAACTCTTACTCTGACCTACTGGTTAAGGTCTTAACTCTTACTCTGGCCTAATAGCTAAGGTCTTAAACTCGTACTATGGCCTACAGGTTAAGATCTTAACTCTTACTCTGGCCTACTGGTTAAGGTCTTAAATCTTACTCTGGCCTAATAGCTAAGGTCTTAGACTCGTACTATGGCCTACTGGTTAAGGTCTTAGCTCTTACTCTGGCCTAATAGCTAAGGTCTTAACTCTTACTCTGGCCTAATAGCTAAGGTCTTAACTCTTACTCTGGACTACTGGTTAAGGTCTTAACTCTTACTCTGGCCTAATAGCTAAGGTCTTAGACTCGTACTATGGCCTACAGGTTAAGGTCTTAACTCTTACTCTGGCCTACTGGTTAAGGTCTTAACTCTTACTCTGGCCTACTGGTTAAGGTGTTAACTCTTACTCTGGCCTAAAAGCTAAGGTCTTAACTCTTACTCTGGCCTACTGGTTAAGGTCTTAACTCTTACTCTGGCCTACTGGTTAAGGTCTTAACTCTTACTCTGGCCTCATAGCTAAGGTCTTAGACTCGTACTCTGGCCTACAGGTTAAGGTCTTAACTCTTACTCTGGCCTTATGGTTAAGGTCTTAACTCTTACTCTGGCCTAATAGCTAAGGTCTTAACTCTTACTCTGGCCTACTGGTTAAGGTCTTAACTTTTACTCTGGCCTACTGGTTAAGGTCTTAACTCTTACTCTGGCCTAATAGCTAAGGTCTTAGACTCGTACTCTGGCCTACTGGTTAAGGTCTTAACTCTTACTCTGGCCTAATAGCTGAGGTCTTAACTCTTACTCTGGCCTAATAGCTAAGGTCTTAGACTCGTACTCTGGCCTAATGGTTAAGGTCTTAACTCTTACTCTGGCCTAATAGCTAAGGTCTTAACTCTTACTCTGGCCTAATAGCTAAGGTCTGAGACTCGTACTATGGTCTACAGGTTAAGGTCTTAACTCTTACTCTGGCCTACAGGTTAAGGTCTTAACTCTTACTCTGGCCTACTGGTTAAGGTCTTAACTTTTACTCTGGCCTAATAGCTAAGGTCTTAGACTCATACTCTGGCCTAATGGTTAAGGTCTTAACTCTTACTCTGGCCTAATAGCTAAGGTCTTAACTCTTACTCTGGCCTAGTGGTTAAGGTCTTAACTCTTACTCTGGCCTAATGGCTAAGGTCTTAACTCTTACTCTGGCCTAATAGCTGATGTCTTAGACTCGTTCTCTGGCCTAATGGTTAAGGTCTTAACTTTTACTCTGGCCTAATAGCTAAGGTCTTAACTCTTACTCTGGACTAATAGCTAAGGTCTTAGACTCGTACTGTGGCCTACAGGTTAAGGTCCTAACTCTTACTCTGGCCTACTGGTTAAGGTCTTAACTCTTACTCTGACCTACTGGTTAAGATCTTAACTCTTACTCTGGCCTAATAGCTAAGGTCTTAAACTCATACTATGGCCTACAGGTTAAGATCTTAACTCTTACTCTGGCCTACTGGTTAAGGTCTTAAATCTTACTCTGGCCTAATAGCTAAGGTCTTAGACTCGTACTATGGCCTGCTGGTTAAGGTCTTAACTCTTACTCTGGCCTAATAGCTAAGGTCTTAACTCTTACTCTGGCCTACTGGTTAAGGTCTTAACTCTTACTCTGGCCTTATAGCTCAGGTCTTAGACTCGTACTATGGCCTACAGGTTGAGGTCTTAACTCTTACGCTGGCCTACTGGTTAAGGTCTTAACTCTTACTCTGGCCTCATAGCTAAGGTCTTAGACTCGTACTCTGGCCTACAGGTTAAGGTCCTAACTCTTACTCTGGCCTAATAGTTAAGGTCTTAACTCTTACTCTGGCCTAATAGCTAAGGTCTTAATTCTTACTCTGGCCTACTGGTTAAGGTCTTAACTCTTACTCTGGCCTAATAGCTAAGGTCTTAGACTCGTACTCTGGCCTACTGGTTAAGGTCTTAACTCTTACTCTGGCCTAATAGCTAAGGTCTTAGACTCGTACTCTGGCCTACTGGCTAAGGTCTTAACTCTTACTCTGGCCTAATAGCTGAGGTCTTAACTCTTACTCTGGCCTAATAGCTAAGGTCTTAGACTCGTACTCTGGCCTAATGGTTAAGGTCTTAACTCTTACTCTGGCCTAATAGCTAAGGTCTAAACTCTTACACTGGCCTAATAGCTAAGGTCTGAGACTCGTACTATGGTCTACAGGTTAAGGTCTTAACTCTTACTCTGGCCTACTGGTTAAGGTCTTAACTCTTACTCTGGCCTAATAGCTAAGCTCTTAGACTCATACTCTGGCCTAATGGTTAAGGTCTTAACTCTTACTCTGGCCTAATAGCTAACGTCTTAGACTCGTACTCTGGCCTAATGGTTAAGGTCTTAACTCTTACTCTGGCCTAATAGCTAAGGTCTTAGACTCATACTCTGGCCTAATGGTTAATGTCTTAACTCTTACTCTGGCCTACTGGTTAATGTCTTACCTCTTACTCTGGCCTAATAGCTAAGGTCTTAACTCTTACTCTGGCCTAATAGCTAAGGTCTTAACTCTTACTCTGGCCTACTGGTTAAGGTCTTAACTCTTACTCTGGCCTAATAGCTAAGGTCTTAGACACTTACTCTGGCCCAATGGTTAAGGTCTTAACTCTTACTCTGGCCTAATAGCTAAGGTCTTAGACTCGTACTCTGGCCTAATGGTTAAGGTCTTAACTCTTACTCTGGCCTAATAGCTAAGGTCTGAACTCTTACTCTGGCATAATAGCTAAGGTCTTAGACTCGTACTCTGGCCTACAGGTTAAGGTCTTAACTCTTACTCAGGCCTAATGGTGAAGGTCTTAACTCTTACTCTGGCCTAATAGCTAAGGTCTTAGACTCGTACTCTGGCCTAATAGCTAAGGTCTTAGACTCGTACTCTGGCCTCATGGTTAAGGTCTTAACTCTTACTCTGGCCTACTGGCTAAGGTCTTAACTCTTACTCTGGCCTAATAGCTAGGGTCTTAACTCTTACTCTGGCCTAATAGCTAAGGTCTTAACTCTTACTCTGGCCTACTGGTTAAGGTCTTAACTCTTACTCTGGCCTTATAGCTAAGGTCTTAGACTCGTACTATGGCCTACAGGTTAAGGTCTTAACTCTTACTCTGGCCTACTGGTTAAGGTCTTAACTCTTACTCTGGACTACTGGTTAAGGTCTTAACTCTTACTCTGGCCTCATAGATAAGGTCTTAGACTCGTACTCTGTCCTACAGGTTAAGGTCTTAACTCTTACTCTGGCCTAATGGTTAAGGTCTTAACTCTTACTCTGGCCTCTTACTCTGGCCTACTGGTTAAGGTCTTAACTTTTACTCTGGCCTACTGGTTAAGGTCTTAACTCTTACTCTGGCCTAATAGCTAAGGTCTTAGACTCATACTCTGACCTAATGGTTAAGGTCTTAACTCTTACTCTGGCCTACTGGTTAAGGTCTTAACTCTTACTCTGGCATAATAGCTAAGGTCTTAACTCTTACTCTGGCCTAATAGCTAAGGTCTGAGACTCGTACTCTGGCCTAATGGTTAAGGTCTTAACTCTTACTCTGGCCTAATAGCTAAGGTCTTAACTCTTACTCTGGCATAATAGCTAAGGTCTTAGACTCGTACTCTGGCCTACAGGTTAAGGTCTTAATTCTTACTCTGGCCTACTGGTTAAGGTCTTAACTCTTACTCTGGCCTAATAGCTAAGGTCTTAGACTCATACTCTGGCCTAATGGTTAAGGTCTTAACTCTTACTCTGGCCTAATAGCTAAGGTCTTAACTCTTACTCTGGCCTAATGGTTAAGGTCTTAACTCTTACTCTGGCCTAATAGCTAAGGTATTAACTCTTACTCTGGCCTAATAGCTAAGGTCTTAGACTCATACTACGGCCTACAGGTTAAGGTCTTAACTCTTACTCTGGCCTACTGGTTAAGGTCTTAACTCTTACTCTGGCCTAATGGCTAAGGTCTTAACTCTTACTCTGGCCTAATAGCTGATGTCTTAGACTCGTACTCTGGCCTAATGGTTAAGGTCTTAACTCTTACACTGGCCAAAAAGCTAAGGTCTTAACTCTTACTCTGGCCTAATAGCTAAGGTCTTAGACTCGTACTATGGCCTACAGGTTAAGGTCTTAACTCTTACTCTGGCCTACTGGTTAAGGTCTTAACTCTTACTCTGACCTACTGGTTAAGGTCTTAACTCTTACTCTGGCCTAATAGCTAAGGTCTTAAACTCGTACTATGGCCTACAGGTTAAGATCTTAACTCTTACTCTGGCCTACTGGTTAAGGTCTTAAATCTTACTCTGGCCTAATAGCTAAGGTCTTAGACTCGTATTATGGCCTACTGGTTAAGGTCTTAGCTCTTACTCTGGCCTAATAGCTAAGGTCTTAACTCTTACTCTGGCCTAATAGCTAAGGTCTGAACTCTTACACTGGCCTAATAGCTAAGGTCTGAGACTCGTACTATGGTCTACAGGTTAAGGTCTTAACTCTTACTCTGGCCTACTGGTTAAGGTCTTAACTCTTACTCTGGCCTAATAGCTAAGCTCTTAGACTCATACTCTGGCCTAATGGTTAAGGTCTTAACTCTTACTCTGGCCTAATAGCTAACGTCTTAGACTCGTACTCTGGCCTAATGGTTAAGGTCTTAACTCTTACTCTGGCCCAATAGCTAAGGTCTTAGACTCATACTCTGGCCTAATGGTTAATGTCTTAACTCTTACTCTGGCCTACTGGTTAATGTCTTACCTCTTACTCTGGCCTAATAGCTAAGGTCTTAACTCTTACTCTGGCCTAATAGCTAAGGTCTTAACTCTTACTCTGGCCTACTGGTTAAGGTCTTAACTCTTACTCTGGCCTAATAGCTAAGGTCTTAGACACTTACTCTGGCCCAATGGTTAAGGTCTTAACTCTTACTCTGGCCTAATAGCTAAGGTCTTAGACTCGTACTCTGGCCTAATGGTTAAGGTCTTAACTCTTACTCTGGCCTAATAGCTAAGGTCTTAACTCTTACTCTGGCATAATAGCTAAGGTCTTAGACTCGTACTCTGGCCTACAGGTTAAGGTCTTAACTCTTACTCAGGCCTAATGGTGAAGGTCTTAACTCTTACTCTGGCCTAATAGCTAAGGTCTTAGACTCGTACTCTGGCCTAATAGCTAAGGTCTTAGACTCGTACTCTGGCCTAATGGTTAAGGTCTTAACTCTTACTCTGGCCTACTGGCTAAGGTCTTAACTCTTACTCTGGCCTAATAGCTAGGGTCTTAACTTTTACTCTGGCCTAATAGCTAAGGTCTTAACTCTTACTCTGGCCTACTGGTTAAGGTCTTAACTCTTACTCTGGCCTTATAGCTAAGGTCTTAGACTCGTACTATGGCCTACAGGTTAAGGTCTTAACTCTTACTCTGGCCTACTGGTTAAGGTCTTAACTCTTACTCTGGCCTACTGGTTAAGGTCTTAACTCTTACTCTGGCCTCATAGATAAGGTCTTAGACTCGTACTCTGTCCTACAGGTTAAGGTCTTAACTCTTACTCTGGCCTAATGGTTAAGGTCTTAACTCTTACTCTGGCCTCTTACTCTGGCCTACTGGTTAAGGTCTTAACTTTTACTCTGGCCTACTGGTTAAGGTCTTAACTCTTACTCTGGCCTAATAGCTAAGGTCTTAGACTCATACTCTGACCTAATGGTTAAGGTCTTAACTCTTACTCTGGCCTACTGGTTAAGGTCTTAACTCTTACTCTGGCATAATAGCTAAGGTCTTAACTCTTACTCTGGCCTAATAGCTAAGGTCTGAGACTCGTACTCTGGCCTAATGGTTAAGGTCTTAACTCTTACTCTGGCCTAATAGCTAAGGTCTTAACTCTTACTCTGGCATAATAGCTAAGGTCTTAGACTCGTACTCTGGCCTACAGGTTAAGGTCTTAACTCTTACTCTGGCCTACTGGTTAAGGTCTTAACTCTTACTCTGGCCTAATAGCTAAGGTCTTAGACTCATACTCTGGCCTAATGGTTAAGGTCTTAACTCTTACTCTGGCCTAATAGCTAAGGTCTTAACTCTTACTCTGGCCTAATGGTTAAGGTCTTAACTCTTACTCTGGCCTAATAGCTAAGGTATTAACTCTTACTCTGGCCTAATAGCTAAGGTCTTAGACTCATACTACGGCCTACAGGTTAAGGTCTTAACTCTTACTCTGGCCTACTGGTTAAGGTCTTAACTCTTACTCTGGCCTAATGGCTAAGGTCTTAACTCTTACTCTGGCCTAATAGCTGATGTCTTAGACTCGTACTCTGGCCTAATGGTTAAGGTCTTAACTCTTACACTGGCCAAATAGCTAAGGTCTTAACTCTTACTCTGGCCTAATAGCTAAGGTCTTAGACTCGTACTATGGCCTACAGGTTAAGGTCTTAACTCTTACTCTGGCCTACTGGTTAAGGTCTTAACTCTTACTCTGACCTACTGGTTAAGGTCTTAACTCTTACTCTGGCCTAATAGCTAAGGTCTTAAACTCGTACTATGGCCTACAGGTTAAGATCTTAACTCTTACTCTGGCCTACTGGTTAAGGTCTTAAATCTTACTCTGGCCTAATAGCTAAGGTCTTAGACTCGTATTATGGCCTACTGGTTAAGGTCTTAGCTCTTACTCTGGCCTAATAGCTAAGGTCTTAACTCTTACTCTGGCCTAATAGCTAAGGTCTTAACTCTTACTCTGGACTACTGGTTAAGGTCTTAACTCTTACTCTGGCCTAATAGCTAAGGTCTTAGACTCGTACTATGGCCTACAGGTTAAGGTCTTAACTCTTACTCTGGCCTACTGGTTAAGGTCTTAACTCTTACTCTGGCCTACTGGTTGAGGTCTTAACTCTTACTCTGGCCTAAAAGCTAAGGTCTTAACTCTTACTCTGGCCTACTGGTTAAGGTCTTAACTCTTACTCTGGCCTTATAGCTAAGGTCTTAGACTCGTACTATGGCCTACAGGTTGAGGTCTTAACTCTTACTCTGGCCTACTGGTTAAGGTCTTAACTCTTACTCTGGCCTAATAGCCAAGGTCTTAGACTCTTACTCTGGCCTACTGGTTAAGGTCTTAACTCTTACTCTGGCCTTCTGGATAAGGTCTTAACTCTTACTCTGGCCTAATAGCTGAGGTCTTAACTCTTACTCTGGCCTAATAGCTAAGGTCTTAACTCTTATTCTGGCCTACTGGTTAAGGTCTTAACTCTTACTCTGGCCTAATAGCTAAGGTCTTAGACTCGTACTCTGGCCTAATGGTTAAGGTCTTAACTCTTACTCTGGCCTACTGGTTAAGGTCTTAACTCTTACTCTGGCCGAACAGCTAAGGTCTTAGACTCATACTCTGACCTAATGGTTAAGGTCTTAACTCTTACTCTGGCCTACTGGTTAAGGTCTTAACTCTTACTCTGGCATAATAGCTAAGGTCTTAACTCTTACTCTGGCCTAATAGCTAAGGTCTGAGACTCGTACTCTGGCCTAATGGTTAAGGTCTTAACTCTTACTCTGGCCTAATAGCTAAGGTGTTAACTCTTACTCTGGCATAATAGCTAAGGTCTTAGACTCGTACTCTGGCCTACAGGTTAAGGTCTTAACTCTTTCTCTGGCCTACTGGTTAAGGTCTTAACTCTTACTCTGGCCTAATAGCTAAGGTCTTAGACTCATACTCTGGCCTAATGGTTAAGGTCTTAACTCTTACTCTGGCCTAATAGCTAAGGTCTTAACTCTTACTCTGGGCTAATGGTTAAGGTCTTAACTCTTACTCTGGCCTAATAGCTAAGGTATTAACTCTTACTCTGGCCTAATAGCTAAGGTCTTAGACTCATACTACGGCCTACAGGTTAAGGTCTTAACTCTTACTCTGGCCTACTGGTTAAGGTCTTAACTCTTACTCTGGCCTAATGGCTAAGGTCTTAACTCTTACTCTGGCCTAATAGCTGATGTCTTAGACTCGTACTCATGCCTAATGGTTAAGGTCTTAACTCTTACACTGGCCAAATAGCTAAGGTCTTAACTCTTACTCTGGCCTAATAGCTAAGGTCTTAGACTCGTACTATGGCCTACAGGTTAAGGTCTTAACTCTTACTCTGGCCTACTGGTTAAGGTCTTAACTCTTACTCTGACCTACTGGTTAAGGTCTTAACTCTTACTCTGGCCTAATAGCTAAGGTCTTAAACTCGTACTATGGCCTACAGGTTAAGATCTTAACTCTTACTCTGGCCTACTGGTTAAGGTCTTAAATCTTACTCTGGCCTAATAGCTAAGGTCTTAGACTCGTACTATGGCCTACTGGTTAAGGTCTTAGCTCTTACTCTGGCCTAATAGCTAAGGTCTTAACTCTTACTCTGGCCTAATAGCTAAGGTCTTAACTCTTACTCTGGACTACTGGTTAAGGTCTTAACTCTTACTCTGGCCTAATAGCTAAGGTCTTAGACTCGTACTATGGCCTACAGGTTAAGGTCTTAACTCTTACTCTGGCCTACTGGTTAAGGTCTTAACTCTTACTCTGGCCTACTGGTTAAGGTCTTAACTCTTACTCTGGCCTAAAAGCTAAGGTCTTAACTCTTACTCTGGCCTACTGGTTAAGGTCTTAACTCTTACTCTGGCCTACTGGTTAAGGTCTTAACTCTTACTCTGGCCTCATAGCTAAGGTCTTAGACTCGTACTCTGGCCTACAGGTTAAGGTCTTAACTCTTACTCTGGCCTTATGGTTAAGGTCTTAACTCTTACTCTGGCCTAATAGCTAAGGTCTTAACTCTTACTCTGGCCTACTGGTTAAGGTCTTAACTTTTACTCTGGCCTACTGGTTAAGGTCTTAACTCTTACTCTGGCCTACTGGTTAAGGTCTTAACTCTTACTCTGGCCTAATAGCTAAGGTCTTAGACTCGTACTCTGGCCTACTGGCTAAGGTCTTAACTCTTACTCTGGCCTAATAGCTGAAGTCTTAACTCTTACTCTGGCCTAATAGCTAAGGTCTTAGACTCGTACTCTGGCCTAATGGTTAAGGTCTTAACTCTTACTCTGGCCTAATAGCTAAGGTCTTAACTCTTACTCTGGCCTAATAGCTAAGGTCTGAGACTCGTACTATGGTCTACAGGTTAAGGTCTTAACTCTTACTCTGGCCTACAGGTTAAGGTCTTAACTCTTACTCTGGCCTACTGGTTAAGGTCTTAACTTTTACTCTGGCCTAATAGCTAAGGTCTTAGACTCATACTCTGGCCTAATGGTTAAGGTCTTAACTCTTACTCTGGCCTAATAGCTAAGGTCTTAACTCTTACTCTGGCCTAATGGTTAAGGTCTTAACTCTTACTCTGGCCTAATGGCTAAGGTCTTAACTCTTACTCTGGCCTAATAGCTGATGTCTTAGACTCGTTCTCTGGCCTAATGGTTAAGGTCTTAACTCTTACTCTGGCCTAATAGCTAAGGTCTTAACTCTTACTCTGGACTAATAGCTAAGGTCTTAGACTCGTACTCTGGCCTACTGGTTAAGGTCTTAACTCTTACTCTGGCCTAATAGCTAAGGTCTTAGACTCGTACTCTGGCCTACTGGCTAAGGTCTTAACTCTTACTCTGGCCTAATAGCTGAGGTCTTAACTCTTACTCTGGCCTAATAGCTAAGGTCTTAGACTCGTACTCTGGCCTAATGGTTAAGGTCTTAACTCTTACTCTGGCCTAATAGCTAAGGTCTTAACTCTTACTCTGGCCTAATAGCTAAGGTCTGAGACTCGTACTATGGTCTACAGGTTAAGGTCTTAACTCTTACTCTGGCCTACAGGTTAAGGTCTTAACTCTTACTCTGGCCTACTGGTTACGGTCTTAACTTTTACTCTGGCCTAATAGCTAAGGTCTTAGACTCATACTCTGGCCTAATGGTTAAGGTCTTAACTCTTACTCTGGCCTAATAGCTAAGGTCTTAACTCTTACTCTGGCCTAATGGTTAAGGTCTTAACTCTTACTCTGGCCTAATGGCTAAGGTCTTAACTCTTACTCTGGCCTAATAGCTGATGTCTTAGACTCGTTCTCTGGCCTAATGGTTAAGGTCTTAACTCTTACTCTGGCCTAATAGCTAAGGTCTTAACTCTTACTCTGGACTAATAGCTAAGGTCTTAGACTCGTACTGTGGCCTACAGGTTAAGGTCCTAACTCTTACTCTGGCCTACTGGTTAAGGTCTTAACTCTTACTCTGACCTACTGGTTAAGATCTTAACTCTTACTCTGGCCTAATAGCTAAGGTCTTAAACTCATACTATGGCCTACAGGTTAAGATCTTAACTCTTACTCTGGCCTACTGGTTAAGGTCTTAAATCTTACTCTGGCCTAATAGCTAAGGTCTTAGAGTCGTACTATGGCCTGCTGGTTAAGGTCTTAACTCTTACTCTGGCCTAATAGCTAAGGTCTTAACTCTTACTCTGGCCTAATAGCTAAGGTCTTAACTCTTACTCTGGCCTACTGGTTAAGGTCTTAACTCTTACTCTGGCCTTATAGCTCAGGTCTTAGACTCGTACTCTGGCCTACAGGTTGAGGTCTTAACTCTTACGCTGGCCTACTGGTTAAGGTCTTAACTCTTACTCTGGCCTCATAGCTAAGGTCTTAGACTCGTACTCTGGCCTACAGATTAAGGTCCTAACTCTTACTCTGGCCTAATAGTTAAGGTCTTAACTCTTACTCTGGCCTAATAGCTAAGGTCTTAACTCTTACTCTGGCCTACTGGTTAAGGTCTTAACTCTTACTCTGGCCTAATAGCTAAGGTCTTAGACTCGTACTCTGGCCTACTGGTTAAGGTCTTAACTCTTACTCTGGCCTAATAGCTAAGGTCTTAGACTCGTACTCTGGCCTAGTGGCTAAGGTCTTAACTCTTACTCTGGCCTAATAGCTGAGGTCTTAACTCTTACTCTGGCCTAATAGCTAAGGTCTTAGACTCGTACTCTGGCCTAATGGTTAAGGTCTTAACTCTTACTCTGGCCTAATAGCTAAGGTCTGAACTCTTACACTGGCCTAATAGCTAAGGTCTGAGACTCGTACTATGGTCTACAGGTTAAGGTCTTAACTCTTACTCTGGCCTACTGGTTAAGGTCTTAACTCTTACTCTGGCCTAATAGCTAAGCTCTTAGACTCATACTCTGGCCTAATGGTTAAGGTCTTACCTCTTACTCTGGCCTAATAGCTAACGTCTTAGACTCGTACTCTGGCCTAATGGTTAAGGTCGTAACTCTTACTCTGGCCTAATAGCTAAGGTCTTAGACTCATACTCTGGCCTAATGGTTAATGTCTTAACTCTTACTCTGGCCTACTGGTTAATGTCTTACCTCTTACTCTGGCCTAATAGCTAAGGTCTTAACTCTTACTCTGGCCTAATAGCTAAGGTCTTAACTCTTACTCTGGCCTACTGGTTAAGGTCTTAACTCTTACTCTGGCCTAATAGCTAAGGTCTTAGACACTTACTCTGGCCCAATGGTTAAGGTCTTAACTCTTACTCTGGCCTAATAGCTAAGGTCTTAGACTCATACTCTGGCCTAATGGTTAATGTCTTAACTCTTACTCTGGCCTACTGGTTAATGTCTTACCTCTTACTCTGGCCTAATAGCTAAGGTCTTAACTCTTACTCTGGCCTAATAGCTAAGGTCTTAACTCTTACTCTGGCCTACTGGTTAAGGTCTTAACTCTTACTCTGGCCTAATAGCTAAGGTCTTAGACACTTACTCTGGCCCAATGGTTAAGGTCTTAACTCTTACTCTGGCATAATAGCTAAGGTCTTAGACTCGTACTCTGGCCTACAGGTTAAGGTCTTAACTCTTACTCTGGCCTACTGGCTAAGGTCTTAACTCTTACTCTGGCCTAATAGCTAGGGTCTTAACTCTTACTCTGGCCTAATAGCTAAGGTCTTAACTCTTACTCTGGCCTACTGGTTAAGGTCTTAACTCTTACTCTGGCCTTATAGCTAAGGTCTTAGACTCGTACTATGGCCTACAGGTTAAGGTCTTAACTCTTACTCTGGCCTACTGGTTAAGGTCTTAACTCTTACTCTGGCCTACTGGTTAAGGTCTTAACTCTTACTCTGGCCTCATAGATAAGGTCTTAGACTCGTACTCTGTCCTACAGGTTAAGGTCTTAAATCTTACTCTGGCCTAATGGTTAAGGTCTTAACTCTTACTCTGGCCTAATAGCTAAGGTCTTAACTCTTACTCTGGCCTACTGGTTAAGGTCTTAACTTTTACTCTGGCCTACTGGTTAAGGTCTTAACTCTTACTCTGGCCTAATAGCTAAGGTCTTAGACTCATACTCTGACCTAATGGTTAAGGTCTTAACTCTTACTCTGGCCTACTGGTTAAGGTCTTAACTCTTACTCTGGCATAATAGCTAAGGTCTTAACTCTTACTCTGGCCTAATAGCTAAGGTCTGAGACTCGTACTCTGGCCTAATGGTTAAGGTCTTAACTCTTACTCTGGCCTAATAGCTAAGGTCTTAACTCTTACTCTGGCATAATAGCTAAGGTCTTAGACTCGTACTCTGGCCTACAGGTTAAGGTCTTAACTCTTACTCTGGCCTACTGGTTAAGGTCTTAACTCTTACTCTGGCCTAATAGCTAAGGTCTTAGACTCATACTCTGCTCTAATGGTTAAGGTCTTAACTCTTACTCTGGCCTAATAGCTAAGGTCTTAACTCTTACTCTGGCCTAATGGTTAAGGTCTTAACTCTTACTTTGGCCTAATAGCTAAGGTATTAACTCTTACTCTGGCCTAATAGCTAAGGTCTTAGACTCATACTACGGCCTACAGGTTAAGGTCTTAACTCTTACTCTGGCCTACTGGTTAAGGTCTTAACTCTTACTCTGGCCTAATGGCTAAGGTCTTAACTCTTACTCTGGCCTAATAGCTGATGTCTTAGACTCGTACTCTGGCCTAATGGTTAAGGTCTTAACTCTTACACTGGCCCATTAGCTAAGGTCTTAACTCTTACTCTGGCCTAATAGCTAAGGTCTTAGACTCGTACTATGGCCTACAGGTTAAGGTCTTAACTCTTACTCTGGCCTACTGGTTAAGGTCTTAACTCTTACTCTGGCCTTCTGGATAAGGTCTTAACTCTTACTCTGGCCTAATAGCTGAGGTCTTAACTCTTACTCTGGCCTAATAGCTAAGGTCTTAACTCTTATTCTGGCCTACTGGTTAAGGTCTTAACTCTTACTCTGGCCTAATAGCTAAGGTCTTAGACTCGTACTCTGGCCTAATGGTTAAGGTCTTAACTCTTACTCGGCCTACTGGTTAAGGTCTTAACTCTTACTCTGGCCGAACAGCTAAGGTCTTAGACTCATACTCTGACCTAATGGTTAAGGTCTTAACTCTTACTCTGGCCTACTGGTTAAGGTCTTAACTCTTACTCTGGCATAATAGCTAAGGTCTTAACTCTTACTCTGGCCTAATAGCTAAGGTCTGAGACTCGTACTCTGGCCTAATGGTTAAGGTCTTAACTCTTACTCTGGCCTAATAGCTAAGGTCTTAACTCTTACTCTGGCATAATAGCTAAGGTCTTAGACTCGTACTCTGGCCTACAGGTTAAGGTCTTAACTCTTTCTCTGGCCTACTGGTTAAGGTCTTAACTCTTACTCTGGCCTAATAGCTAAGGTCTTAGACTCATACTCTGGCCTAATGGTTAAGGTCTTAACTCTTACTCTGGCCTAATAGCTAAGGTCTTAACTCTTACTCTGGGCTAATGGTTAAGGTCTTAACTCTTACTCTGGCCTAATAGCTAAGGTATTAACTCTTACTCTGGCCTAATAGCTAAGGTCTTAGACTCATACTACGGCCTACAGGTTAAGGTCTTAACTCTTACTCTGGCCTACTGGTTAAGGTCTTAACTCTTACTCTGGCCTAATGGCTAAGGTCTTAACTCTTACTCTGGCCTAATAGCTGATGTCTTAGACTCGTACTCATGCCTAATGGTTAAGGTCTTAACTCTTACACTGGCCAAATAGCTAAGGTCTTAACTCTTACTCTGGCCTAATAGCTAAGGTCTTAGACTCGTCCTATGGCCTACAGGTTAAGGTCTTAACTCTTACTCTGGCCTACTGGTTAAGGTCTTAACTCTTACTCTGACCTACTGGTTAAGGTCTTAACTCTTACTCTGGCCTAATAGCTAAGGTCTTAAACTCGTACTATGGCCTACAGGTTAAGATCTTAACTCTTACTCTGGCCTACTGGTTAAGGTCTTAAATCTTACTCTGGCCTAATAGCTAAGGTCTTAGACTCGTACTATGGCCTACTGGTTAAGGTCTTAGCTCTTACTCTGGCCTAATAGCTAAGGTCTTAACTCTTACTCTGGCCTAATAGCTAAGGTCTTAACTCTTACTCTGGACTACTGGTTAAGGTCTTAACTCTTACTCTGGCCTAATAGCTAAGGTCTTAGACTCGTACTATGGCCTACAGGTTAAGGTCTTAACTCTTACTCTGGCCTACTGGTTAAGGTCTTAACTCTTACTCTGGCCTACTGGTTAAGGTCTTAACTCTTACTCTGGCCTAAAAGCTAAGGTCTTAACTCTTACTCTGGCCTACTGGTTAAGGTCTTAACTCTTACTCTGGCCTACTGGTTAAGGTCTTAACTCTTACTCTGGCCTCATAGCTAAGGTCTTAGACTCGTACTCTGGCCTACAGGTTAAGGTCTTAACTCTTACTCTGGCCTTATGGTTAAGGTCTTAACTCTTACTCTGGCCTAATAGCTAAGGTCTTAACTCTTACTCTGGCCTACTGGTTAAGGTCTTAACTTTTACTCTGGCCTACTGGTTAAGGTCTTAACTCTTACTCTGGCCTACTGGTTAAGGTCTTAACTCTTACTCTGGCCTAATAGCTAAGGTCTTAGACTCGTACTCTGGCCTACTGGCTAAGGTCTTAACTCTTACTCTGGCCTAATAGCTGAGGTCTTAACTCTTACTCTGGCCTAATAGCTAAGGTCTTAGACTCGTACTCTGGCCTAATGGTTAAGGTCTTAACTCTTACTCTGGCCTAATAGCTAAGGTCTTAACTCTTACTCTGGCCTAATAGCTAAGGTCTGAGACTCGTACTATGGTCTACAGGTTAAGGTCTTAACTCTTACTCTGGCCTACAGGTTAAGGTCTTAACTCTTACTCTGGCCTACTGGTTAAGGTCTTAACTTTTACTCTGGCCTAATAGCTAAGGTCTTAGACTCATACTCTGGCCTAATGGTTAAGGTCTTAACTCTTACTCTGGCCTAATAGCTAAGGTCTTAACTCTTACTCTGGCCTAATGGTTAAGGTCTTAACTCTTACTCTGGCCTAATGGCTAAGGTCTTAACTCTTACTCTGGCCTAATAGCTGATGTCTTAGACTCGTTCTCTGGCCTAATGGTTAAGGTCTTAACTCTTACTCTGGCCTAATAGCTAAGGTCTTAACTCTTACTCTGGACTAATAGCTAAGGTCTTAGACTCGTACTCTGGCCTACTGGTTAAGGTCTTAACTCTTACTCTGGCCTAATAGCTAAGGTCTTAGACTCGTACTCTGGCCTACTGGCTAAGGTCTTAACTCTTACTCTGGCCTAATAGCTGAGGTCTTAACTCTTACTCTGGCCTAATAGCTAAGGTCTTAGACTCGTACTCTGGCCTAATGGTTAAGGTCTTAACTCTTACTCTGGCCTAATAGCTAAGGTCTTAACTCTTACTCTGGCCTAATAGCTAAGGTCTGAGACTCGTACTATGGTCTACAGGTTAAGGTCTTAACTCTTACTCTGGCCTACAGGTTAAGGTCTTAACTCTTACTCTGGCCTACTGGTTACGGTCTTAACTTTTACTCTGGCCTAATAGCTAAGGTCTTAGACTCATACTCTGGCCTAATGGTTAAGGTCTTAACTCTTACTCTGGCCTAATAGCTAAGGTCTTAACTCTTACTCTGGCCTAATGGTTAAGGTCTTAACTCTTACTCTGGCCTAATGGCTAAGGTCTTAACTCTTACTCTGGCCTAATAGCTGATGTCTTAGACTCGTTCTCTGGCCTAATGGTTAAGGTCTTAACTCTTACTCTGGCCTAATAGCTAAGGTCTTAACTCTTACTCTGGACTAATAGCTAAGGTCTTAGACTCGTACTGTGGCCTACAGGTTAAGGTCCTAACTCTTACTCTGGCCTACTGGTTAAGGTCTTAACTCTTACTCTGACCTACTGGTTAAGATCTTAACTCTTACTCTGGCCTAATAGCTAAGGTCTTAAACTCATACTATGGCCTACAGGTTAAGATCTTAACTCTTACTCTGGCCTACTGGTTAAGGTCTTAAATCTTACTCTGGCCTAATAGCTAAGGTCTTAGAGTCGTACTATGGCCTGCTGGTTAAGGTCTTAACTCTTACTCTGGCCTAATAGCTAAGGTCTTAACTCTTACTCTGGCCTAATAGCTAAGGTCTTAACTCTTACTCTGGCCTACTGGTTAAGGTCTTAACTCTTACTCTGGCCTTATAGCTCAGGTCTTAGACTCGTACTATGGCCTACAGGTTGAGGTCTTAACTCTTACGCTGGCCTACTGGTTAAGGTCTTAACTCTTACTCTGGCCTCATAGCTAAGGTCTTAGACTCGTACTCTGGCCTACAGGTTAAGGTCCTAACTCTTACTCTGGCCTAATAGTTAAGGTCTTAACTCTTACTCTGGCCTAATAGCTAAGGTCTTAACTCTTACTCTGGCCTACTGGTTAAGGTCTTAACTCTTACTCTGGCCTAATAGCTAAGGTCTTAGACTCGTACTCTGGCCTACTGGTTAAGGTCTTAACTCTTACTCTGGCCTAATAGCTAAGGTCTTAGACTCGTACTCTGGCCTACTGGCTAAGGTCTTAACTCTTACTCTGGCCTAATAGCTGAGGTCTTAACTCTTACTCTGGCCTAATAGCTAAGGTCTTAGACTCGTACTCTGGCCTAATGGTTAAGGTCTTAACTCTTACTCTGGCCTAATAGCTAAGGTCTGAACTCTTACACTGGCCTAATAGCTAAGGTCTGAGACTCGTACTATGGTCTACAGGTTAAGGTCTTAACTCTTACTCTGGCCTACTGGTTAAGGTCTTAACTCTTACTCTGGCCTAATAGCTAAGCTCTTAGACTCATACTCTGGCCTAATGGTTAAGGTCTTACCTCTTACTCTGGCCTAATAGCTAACGTCTTAGACTCGTACTCTGGCCTAATGGTTAAGGTCGTAACTCTTACTCTGGCCTAATAGCTAAGGTCTTAGACTCATACTCTGGCCTAATGGTTAATGTCTTAACTCTTACTCTGGCCTACTGGTTAATGTCTTACCTCTTACTCTGGCCTAATAGCTAAGGTCTTAACTCTTACTCTGGCCTAATAGCTAAGGTCTTAACTCTTACTCTGGCCTACTGGTTAAGGTCTTAACTCTTACTCTGGCCTAATAGCTAAGGTCTTAGACACTTACTCTGGCCCAATGGTTAAGGTCTTAACTCTTACTCTGGCCTAATAGCTAAGGTCTTAGACTCGTACTCTGGCCTAATGGTTAAGGTCTTAACTCTTACTCTGGCCTAATAGCTAAGGTCTTAACTCTTACTCTGGCATAATAGCTAAGGTCTTAGACTCGTACTCTGGCCTACAGGTTAAGGTCTTAACTCTTACTCTGGCCTACTGGCTAAGGTCTTAACTCTTACTCTGGCCTAATAGCTAAGGTCTTAACTCTTACTCTGGCCTACTGGTTAAGGTCTTAACTCTTACTCTGGCCTTATAGCTAAGGTCTTAGACTCGTACTATGGCCTACAGGTTAAGGTCTTAACTCTTACTCTGGCCTACTGGTTAAGGTCTTAACTCTTACTCTGGCCTACTGGTTAAGGTCTTAACTCTTACTCTGGCCTCATAGATAAGGTCTTAGACTCGTACTCTGTCCTACAGGTTAAGGTCTTAAATCTTACTCTGGCCTAATGGTTAAGGTCTTAACTCTTACTCTGGCCTAATAGCTAAGGTCTTAACTCTTACTCTGGCCTACTGGTTAAGGTCTTAACTTTTACTCTGGCCTACTGGTTAAGGTCTTAACTCTTACTCTGGCCTAATAGCTAAGGTCTTAGACTCATACTCTGACCTAATGGTTAAGGTCTTAACTCTTACTCTGGCCTACTGGTTAAGGTCTTAACTCTTACTCTGGCATAATAGCTAAGGTCTTAACTCTTACTCTGGCCTAATAGCTAAGGTCTGAGACTCGTACTCTGGCCTAATGGTTAAGGTCTTAACTCTTACTCTGGCCTAATAGCTAAGGTCTTAACTCTTACTCTGGCATAATAGCTAAGGTCTTAGACTCGTACTCTGGCCTACAGGTTAAGGTCTTAACTCTTACTCTGGCCTACTGGTTAAGGTCTTAACTCTTACTCTGGCCTAATAGCTAAGGTCTTAGACTCATACTCTGCTCTAATGGTTAAGGTCTTAACTCTTACTCTGGCCTAATAGCTAAGGTCTTAACTCTTACTCTGGCCTAATGGTTAAGGTCTTAACTCTTACTCTGGCCTAATAGCTAAGGTCTTAACTCTTACTCTGGCCTAATAGCTAAGGTCTTAGACTCATACTACGGCCTACAGGTTAAGGTCTTAACTCTTACTCTGGCCTACTGGTTAAGGTCTTAACTCTTACTCTGGCCTAATGGCTAAGGTCTTAACTCTTACTCTGGCCTAATAGCTGATGTCTTAGACTCGTACTCTGGCCTAATGGTTAAGGTCTTAACTCTTACACTGGCCCATTAGCTAAGGTCTTAACTCTTACTCTGGCCTAATAGCTAAGGTCTTAGACTCGTACTATGGCCTACAGGTTAAGGTCTTAACTCTTACTCTGGCCTA
Organism: Triturus cristatus; assembly: GCF_964204655.1. NCBI lineage: Eukaryota > Metazoa > Chordata > Amphibia > Caudata > Salamandridae > Triturus > Triturus cristatus. The sequence goes on along the minus strand of NC_140589.1, from coordinate 1,088,108,440 downwards.
CTGGTTAAGGTCTTAACTCTTACTCTGACCTACTGGTTAAGGTCTTAACTCTTACTCTGGCCTAATAGCTAAGGTCTTAAACTCGTACTATGGCCTACAGGTTAAGATCTTAACTCTTACTCTGGCCTACTGGTTAAGGTCTTAAATCTTACTCTGGCCTAATAGCTAAGGTCTTAGACTCGTACTATGGCCTACTGGTTAAGGTCTTAGCTCTTACTCTGGCCTAATAGCTAAGGTCTTAACTCTTACTCTGGCCTAATAGCTAAGGTCTTAACTCTTACTCTGGACGACTGGTTAAGGTCTTAACTCTTACTCTGGCCTAATAGCTAAGGTCTTAGACTCGTACTATGGCCTACAGGTTAAGGTCTTAACTCTTACTCTGGCCTACTGGTTAAGGTCTTAACTCTTACTCTGGCCTACTGGTTAAGGTCTTAACTCTTACTCTGGCCTAAAAGCTAAGGTCTTAACTCTTACTCTGGCCTACTGGTTAAGGTCTTAACTCTTACTCTGGCCTTATAGCTAAGGTCTTAGACTCGTACTATGGCCTACAGGTTGAGGTCTTAACTCTTACTCTGGCCTACTGGTTAAGGTCTTAACTCTTACTCTGGCCTCATAGCTAAGGTCTTAGACTCGTACTCTGGCCTACAGGTTAAGGTCTTAACTCTTACTCTGGCCTAATGGTTAAGGTCTTAACTCTTACTCTGGCCTAATAGCTAAGGTCTTAACTCTTACTCTGGCCTAATAGCTAAGGTCTTAGACTCGTACTCTGGCCTACTGGTTAAGGTCTTAACTCTTACTCTGGCCTAATAGCTAAGGTCTTAGACTCGTACTCTGGACTACTGGCTAAGGTCTTAACTCTTACTCTGGCCTAATAGCTGAGGTCTTAACTCTTACTCTGGCCTAATAGCTAAGGTTTTAACTCTTACTCTGGCCTACTGGTTAAGGTCTTAACTCTTACTCTGGCCTAATAGCTAAGGTCTTAGACACGTACTCTGGCCTAATGGTTAAGGTCTTAACTCTTACTCTGGCCTAATAGCTAAGGTCTTAGACTCGTACTCTGGCCTAATGGTTAAGTTCTTAACTCTTACTCTGGCCTAATAGCTAAGATCTTAACTATTACTCTGGCCTAATAGCTAAGGTCTTAGACTTGTACTCTGGCCTAATGTTTAAGGTCTTAACTCTTACTCTGGCCTAATAGCTAATGTCTTAACGCTTACTCTGGACTAATAGCTAAGGTCTTAGACTCGTACTTTGGCCTACAGGTTAAGGTCTTAACTCTTACTTTCGCCTAATGGTTAAGGTCTTAACTCTTACTTTGGCCTAATAGCTAAGGTCTTAGACTCGTACTCTGGCCTAATGGTTAAGGTCTTAACTCTTACTCTGGCCTAATAGCTAAGGTCTTAACTCTTACTCTGGCCTAATAGCTGAGGTCTTAGACTCGTACTCTGGCCTACGGGTCAAGGTCTTAACTCTTAATCTGGCCTAATAGATAAGGTCTTAGACTCGTACTATGGCCTACATGTTAAGGTCTTAACTCTTACTCTGGCCTAATGGTTAAGGTCTTAACTCTTACTCTGACCTAATAGCTAAGGTCTTAACTCTTACTCTGGCCTACTGGTTAAGGTCTTAACTTTTACTCTGGCCTAATAGCTAAGGTCTTAGACTTGTACTATGGCCTACTCGTTAAGGTCTTAACTCTTACTCTGGCCTAATAGCTAAGGTCTTAGCTCTTACTCTGGCCTAATAGCTAAGGTCTTAACTCTTACTCTGGCCTACTGGTTAAGGTCTTAACTCTTACTCTGGCCTTATAGCTAAGGTCTTAGACTTGTACTATGGCCTACAGGTTGAGGTCTTAACTCTTACTCTGGCGTACTGGTTAAGGTCTTAACTCTTACTCTGGCCTACTGGTTAAGGTCTTAACTCTTACTCTGGCCTTATAGTTAAGGTCATAGACTTGTACTCTGGCCTACAGGTTAAGGTCTTAACTCTTACTCTGGCCTAATGGTTAAGGTCTTAACTCTTACTCTGGCCTAATAGCTAAGGTCTTAACTCTTACTCTGGCCTACTGGTTAAGGTCTTAACTTTTACTCTGGCCTACTGGTTACGGTCTTAACTCTTACTCTGGCCTAATAGCCAAGGTCTTAGACTCTTACTCTGGCCTACTGGTTAAGGTCTTAACTCTTACTCTGGCCTTCTGGATAAGGTCTTAACTCTTACTCTGGCCTAATAGCTGAGGTCTTAACTCTTACTCTGGCCTAATAGCTAAGGTCTTAACTCTTATTCTGGCCTACTGGTTAAGGTCTTAACTCTTACTCTGGCCTAATAGCTAAGGTCTTAGACTCGTACTCTGGCCTAATGGTTAAGGTCTTAACTCTTACTCTGGCCTAATAGCTAAGGTCTTAACTCTTACTCTGGCCTACTGGTTAAGGTCTTAACTCTTACTCTGGCCTAATAGCTAAGGTCTTAGACACTTACTCTGGCCCAATGGTTAAGGTCTTAACTCTTACTCTGGCCTAATAGCTAAGGTCTTAGACTCGTACTCTGGCCTAATGGTTAAGGTCTTAACTCTTACTCTGGCCTAATAGCTAAGGTCTTAACTCTTACTCTGGCATAATAGCTAAGGTCTTAGACTCGTACTCTGGCCTACAGGTTAAGGTCTTAACTCTTACTCTGGCCTACTGGCTAAGGTCTTAACTCTTACTCTGGCCTAATAGCTAAGGTCTTAACTCTTACTCTGGCCTACTGGTTAAGGTCTTAACTCTTACTCTGGCCTTATAGCTAAGGTCTTAGACTCGTACTATGGCCTACAGGTTAAGGTCTTAACTCTTACTCTGGCCTACTGGTTAAGGTCTTAACTCTTACTCTGGCCTACTGGTTAAGGTCTTAACTCTTACTCTGGCCTCATAGATAAGGTCTTAGACTCGTACTCTGTCCTACAGGTTAAGGTCTTAAATCTTACTCTGGCCTAATGGTTAAGGTCTTAACTCTTACTCTGGCCTAATAGCTAAGGTCTTAACTCTTACTCTGGCCTACTGGTTAAGGTCTTAACTTTTACTCTGGCCTACTGGTTAAGGTCTTAACTCTTACTCTGGCCTAATAGCTAAGGTCTTAGACTCATACTCTGACCTAATGGTTAAGGTCTTAACTCTTACTCTGGCCTACTGGTTAAGGTCTTAACTCTTACTCTGGCATAATAGCTAAGGTCTTAACTCTTACTCTGGCCTAATAGCTAAGGTCTGAGACTCGTACTCTGGCCTAATGGTTAAGGTCTTAACTCTTACTCTGGCCTAATAGCTAAGGTCTTAACTCTTACTCTGGCATAATAGCTAAGGTCTTAGACTCGTACTCTGGCCTACAGGTTAAGGTCTTAACTCTTACTCTGGCCTACTGGTTAAGGTCTTAACTCTTACTCTGGCCTAATAGCTAAGGTCTTAGACTCATACTCTGCTCTAATGGTTAAGGTCTTAACTCTTACTCTGGCCTAATAGCTAAGGTCTTAACTCTTACTCTGGCCTAATGGTTAAGGTCTTAACTCTTACTCTGGCCTAATAGCTAAGGTCTTAACTCTTACTCTGGCCTAATAGCTAAGGTCTTAGACTCATACTACGGCCTACAGGTTAAGGTCTTAACTCTTACTCTGGCCTACTGGTTAAGGTCTTAACTCTTACTCTGGCCTAATGGCTAAGGTCTTAACTCTTACTCTGGCCTAATAGCTGATGTCTTAGACTCGTACTCTGGCCTAATGGTTAAGGTCTTAACTCTTACACTGGCCCATTAGCTAAGGTCTTAACTCTTACTCTGGCCTAATAGCTAAGGTCTTAGACTCGTACTATGGCCTACAGGTTAAGGTCTTAACTCTTACTCTGGCCTACTGGTTAAGGTCTTAACTCTTACTCTGACCTACTGGTTAAGGTCTTAACTCTTACTCTGGCCTAATAGCTAAGGTCTTAAACTCGTACTATGGCCTACAGGTTAAGATCTTAACTCTTACTCTGGCCTACTGGTTAAGGTCTTAAATCTTACTCTGGCCTAATAGCTAAGGTCTTAGACTCGTACTATGGCCTACTGGTTAAGGTCTTAGCTCTTACTCTGGCCTAATAGCTAAGGTCTTAACTCTTACTCTGGCCTAATAGCTAAGGTCTTAACTCTTACTCTGGACGACTGGTTAAGGTCTTAACTCTTACTCTGGCCTAATAGCTAAGGTCTTAGACTCGTACTATGGCCTACAGGTTAAGGTCTTAACTCTTACTCTGGCCTACTGGTTAAGGTCTTAACTCTTACTCTGGCCTACTGGTTAAGGTCTTAACTCTTACTCTGGCCTAAAAGCTAAGGTCTTAACTCTTACTCTGGCCTACTGGTTAAGGTCTTAACTCTTACTCTGGCCTTATAGCTAAGGTCTTAGACTCGTACTATGGCCTACAGGTTGAGGTCTTAACTCTTACTCTGGCCTACTGGTTAAGGTCTTAACTCTTACTCTGGCCTCATAGCTAAGGTCTTAGACTCGTACTCTGGCCTACAGGTTAAGGTCTTAACTCTTACTCTGGCCTAATGGTTAAGGTCTTAACTCTTACTCTGGCCTAATAGCTAAGGTCTTAACTCTTACTCTGGCCTAATAGCTAAGGTCTTAGACTCGTACTCTGGCCTACTGGTTAAGGTCTTAACTCTTACTCTGGCCTAATAGCTAAGGTCTTAGACTCGTACTCTGGACTACTGGCTAAGGTCTTAACTCTTACTCTGGCCTAATAGCTGAGGTCTTAACTCTTACTCTGGCCTAATAGCTAAGGTTTTAACTCTTACTCTGGCCTACTGGTTAAGGTCTTAACTCTTACTCTGGCCTAATAGCTAAGGTCTTAGACACGTACTCTGGCCTAATGGTTAAGGTCTTAACTCTTACTCTGGCCTAATAGCTAAGGTCTTAGACTCGTACTCTGGCCTAATGGTTAAGTTCTTAACTCTTACTCTGGCCTAATAGCTAAGATCTTAACTATTACTCTGGCCTAATAGCTAAGGTCTTAGACTTGTACTCTGGCCTAATGTTTAAGGTCTTAACTCTTACTCTGGCCTAATAGCTAATGTCTTAACGCTTACTCTGGACTAATAGCTAAGGTCTTAGACTCGTACTTTGGCCTACAGGTTAAGGTCTTAACTCTTACTTTCGCCTAATGGTTAAGGTCTTAACTCTTACTTTGGCCTAATAGCTAAGGTCTTAGACTCGTACTCTGGCCTAATGGTTAAGGTCTTAACTCTTACTCTGGCCTAATAGCTAAGGTCTTAACTCTTACTCTGGCCTAATAGCTGAGGTCTTAGACTCGTACTCTGGCCTACGGGTCAAGGTCTTAACTCTTAATCTGGCCTAATAGATAAGGTCTTAGACTCGTACTATGGCCTACATGTTAAGGTCTTAACTCTTACTCTGGCCTAATGGTTAAGGTCTTAACTCTTACTCTGACCTAATAGCTAAGGTCTTAACTCTTACTCTGGCCTACTGGTTAAGGTCTTAACTTTTACTCTGGCCTAATAGCTAAGGTCTTAGACTTGTACTATGGCCTACTCGTTAAGGTCTTAACTCTTACTCTGGCCTAATAGCTAAGGTCTTAGCTCTTACTCTGGCCTAATAGCTAAGGTCTTAACTCTTACTCTGGCCTACTGGTTAAGGTCTTAACTCTTACTCTGGCCTTATAGCTAAGGTCTTAGACTTGTACTATGGCCTACAGGTTGAGGTCTTAACTCTTACTCTGGCGTACTGGTTAAGGTCTTAACTCTTACTCTGGCCTACTGGTTAAGGTCTTAACTCTTACTCTGGCCTTATAGTTAAGGTCATAGACTTGTACTCTGGCCTACAGGTTAAGGTCTTAACTCTTACTCTGGCCTAATGGTTAAGGTCTTAACTCTTACTCTGGCCTAATAGCTAAGGTCTTAACTCTTACTCTGGCCTACTGGTTAAGGTCTTAACTTTTACTCTGGCCTACTGGTTACGGTCTTAACTCTTACTCTGGCCTAATAGCCAAGGTCTTAGACTCTTACTCTGGCCTACTGGTTAAGGTCTTAACTCTTACTCTGGCCTTCTGGATAAGGTCTTAACTCTTACTCTGGCCTAATAGCTGAGGTCTTAACTCTTACTCTGGCCTAATAGCTAAGGTCTTAACTCTTATTCTGGCCTACTGGTTAAGGTCTTAACTCTTACTCTGGCCTAATAGCTAAGGTCTTAGACTCGTACTCTGGCCTAATGGTTAAGGTCTTAACTCTTACTCTGGCCTACTGGTTAAGGTCTTAACTCTTACTCTGGCCGAACAGCTAAGGTCTTAGACCCGTACTATGGCCTACAGGTTAAGGTCTTAACTCTTACTCTGGCCTACTGGTTAAGATCTTAACTCTTACTCTGGCCTAATAGCTAAGGTCTTAGACTCATACCCTGGCCTAATGGGTAATGTCTTAACTCTTACTCTGGCCTAATAGCTAAGGTCTTAGACTCGTACTCTGGCCTAATGGTTAAGGTCTTAACTCTTACTTTGGCCTAATCGCTAAGGTCTTAACTCTTACTCTGGCCTACTGGTTAAGGTCTTAACTCTTACTCTGGCCTAATAGCTAAGGTCTTAGACTCGTACTCTGGCCTAATGGTTAAGGACTTAAGTCTTACTCTGGCCTACTGGTTAAGGTCTTAACCCTTACTCTGGCCTAATAGCTAAGGTATTAACTCTTACTCTGGCCTAATAGCTAAGGTCTTAGACTCATACTACGGCCTACAGGTTAAGGTCTTAACTCTTACTCTGGCCTACTGGTTAAGGTCTTAACTCTTACTCTGGCCTAATGGCTAAGGTCTTAACTCTTACTCTGGCCTAATAGCTGATGTCTTAGACTCGTACTCTGGCCTAATGGTTAAGGTCTTAACTCTTACACTGGCCAAATAGCTAAGGTCTTAACTCTTACTCTGGCCTAATAGCCAAGGTCTTAGACTCGTACTATGGCCTACAGGTTAAGGTCTTAACTCTTACTCTGGCCTACTGGTTAAGGTCTTAACTCTTACTCTGGCCTAATGGCTAAGGTCTTAACTCTTACTCTGGCCTAATAGCTGATGTCTTAGACTCGTACTCTGGCTTAATGGTTAAGGTCTTAACTCTTACTCTGGCCTAATAGCTAAGGTCTTAACTCTTACTCTGGCCTAATAGCTAAGGTCTTAGACTCGTACTATGGCCTACAGGTTAAGGTCTTAACTCTTACTCTGGCCTACTGGTTAAGGTCTTAACTCTTACTCTGACCTCCTGGTTAAGGTCTTAACTCTTACTCTGGCCTATTAGCTAAGGTCTTAGACTCGTACTATGGCCTACTGGTTAAGGTCTTAACTCTTACTCTGGCCTAATAGCTAAGGTCTTAACTCTTACTCTGGCCTAATAGCTAAGGTCTTAACTCTTACTCTGGACTACTGGTTAAGGTCTTAACTCTTACTCTGGCCTAATAGCTAAGGTCTTAGACTCGTACTATGGCCTACAGGTTAAGGTCTTAACTCTTACTCTGGCCTACTGGTTAAGGTCTTAACTCTTACTCTGGCCTACTGGTTAAGGTCTTAACTCTTACTCTGGCCTCATAGCTAAGGTCTTAGACTCGTACTCTGGCCTACAGGTTAAGGTCTTAACTCTTACTCTGTCCTAATGTTTAAGGTCTTAACTCTTACTCTGGCCTAATAGCTAAGGTCTTAACTCTTACTCTGGCCTACTGGTTAAGGTCTTAACTTTTACTCTGGCCTACTGGTTAAGGTCTTAACTCTTACTCTGGCCTAATAGCTAAGGTCTTAGACTTGTACTCTGGCCTAGTGGTTAAGGTCTTAACTCTTACTCTGGCCTAATAGCTAAGGTCTTAGACTCATACTCTGGCCTACTGGCTAAGGTCTTAACTCATACTCTGGCCTACTAGCTGAGGTCTTAACTCTTACTCTGGCCTAATAGCTAAGGTCTTAGACTCGTACTCTGGCCTAATGGTTAAGGTCTTAACTCTTACTCTGGCCTAATAGCTAAGGTCTTAACTCTTACTCTGGCCTAATAGCTAAGGTCTTAGACTCGTACTATGGCCTACAGGTTAAGGTCTTAACTCTTACTCTGGCCTACTGGTTAAGGTCTTAACTCTTACTCTGGCCTAATAGCTAAGGTCTTAACTCTTACTCTGGCCTAATAGCTAAGGTCTTAGACTCGTACTCTGGCCTAATGGTTAAGGTCTTAACTCTTACTCTGGCCTAATAGCTAAGGTCTTAACTCTTACTCTGGCCTAATAGCTAAGGTCTTAAATCTTACTCTGGCCTACTGGTTAATGTCTTTACTCTTACTCTGGCCGACTGGTTAAGGTCTTAACTCTTTCTCTGGCCTAATAGCTAAGGTCTCAACTCTTACTCTGGCCTACTGGTTAAGGTCTTAACTCTTACTCTGGCATAATAGCTAAGACCATAACTCTTACGCTGGCCTACTGGTTAAGGTCTTAACTCTTACTATGGCCTAATAGCTAAGGTCTTAGACTCGTACTCTGGCCTAATAGCTAAGGTCTTAGAATCATACTCTGGCCTAATGGTTAAGTTCTTAACTCTTACTCTGGCCTAATAGCTAAGGTCTTAACTCTTACTCTGGCCTAATAGCTAAGGTCTTAGACTCGTACTATGGCCTACTGGTTAAGGTCTTAAATCTTACTCTGGCCTAATGGTTAAGGTATCAACTCTTACTCTGGCCTAATAGCTAAGGTCTTAGACTCGTACTCTGGCCTAATTGTTAATTTCTTAACTCTTTCTCTGGCCTACTGGTTAAGGTCTTAACTCTTACTCTGGCCTAATAGCTAAGTTCTTAACTCTTGCTCTGGCCTACTTTTTAAGGTCTTAACTCTTACTCTGGCCTAATAGCTAAGGTCTTAGACTCGTACTCTGGCCTATTGGTTAAGGTCCTAACTCTTATTCTGGCCTACTGGTTAAGGTCTTAACTCTTACTCTGGCCTACTATCTAAGGTCTTAGACTCGTACTCTGGCCTAATGGCTAAGGTCTTAACTCTTACTCTGGCCTAATAGCTAAGCTCTTAGACTCATACTCTGGCCTAATGGTTAAGGTCTTACCTCTTACTCTGGCCTAATAGCTAACGTCTTAGACTCGTACTCTGGCCTAATGGTTAAGGTCTTAACTCTTACTCTGGCCTAATAGCTAAGGTCTTAGACTCATACTCTGGCCTAATGGTTAATGTCTTAACTCTTACTCTGGCCTACTGGTTAATGTCTTACCTCTTACTCTGGCCTAATAGCTAAGGTCTTAACTCTTACTCTGGCCTAATAGCTAAGGTCTTAACTCTTACTCTGGCCTACTGGCTAAGGTCTTAACTCTTACTCTGGCCTAATAGCTAAGGTCTTAGACACTTACTCTGGCCCAATGGTTAAGGTCTTAACTCTTACTCTGGCCTAATAGCTAAGGTCTTAGACTCATACTCTGGCCTAATGGTTAAGGTCTTAACTCTTACTCTGGCCTAATAGCTAAGGTCTTAACTCTTACTCTGGCATAATAGCTAAGGTCTTAGACTCGTACTCTGGCCTACAGGTTAAGGTCTTAACTCTTACTCTGGCCTACTGGCTAAGGTCTTAACTCTTACTCTGGCCTAATAGCTAGGGTCTTAACTCTTACTCTGGCCTAATAGCTAAGGTCTTAACTCTTACTCTGGCCTACTGGTTAAGGTCTTAACTCTTACTCTGGCCTTATAGCTAAGGTCTTAGACTCGTACTATGGCCTACAGGTTAAGGTCTTAACTCTTACTCTGGCCTACTGGTTAAGGTCTTAACTCTTACTCTGGCCTACTGGTTAAGGTCTTAACTCTTACTCTGGCCTCATAGATAAGGTCTTAGACTCGTACTCTGTCCTACAGGTTAAGGTCTTAAATCTTACTCTGGCCTAATGGTTAAGGTCTTAACTCTTACTCTGGCCTAATAGCTAAGGTCTTAACTCTTACTCTGGCCTACTGGTTAAGGTCTTAACTTTTACTCTGGCCTACTGGTTAAGGTCTTAACTCTTACTCTGGCCTAATAGCTAAGGTCTTAGACTCGTACTCTGGCCTACTGGCTAAGGTCTTAACTCTTACTCTGGCCTAATAGCTGAGGTCTTAACTCTTACTCTGGCCTAATAGCTAAGGTCTTAGACTCGTACTCTGGCCTAATGGTTAAGGTCTTAACTCTTACTCTGGCCTAATAGCTAAGGTCTTAACTCTTACTCTGGCCTAATAGCTAAGGTCTGAGACTCGTACTATGGTCTACAGGTTAAGGTCTTAACTCTTACTCTGGCCTACAGGTTAAGGTCTTAACTCTTACTCTGGCCTACTGGTTACGGTCTTAACTTTTACTCTGGCCTAATAGCTAAGGTCTTAGACTCATACTCTGGCCTAATGGTTAAGGTCTTAACTCTTACTCTGGCCTAATAGCTAAGGTCTTAACTCTTACTCTGGCCTAATGGTTAAGGTCTTAACTCTTACTCTGGCCTAATGGCTAAGGTCTTAACTCTTACTCTGGCCTAATAGCTGATGTCTTAGACTCGTTCTCTGGCCTAATGGTTAAGGTCTTAACTCTTACTCTGGCCTAATAGCTAAGGTCTTAACTCTTACTCTGGACTAATAGCTAAGGTCTTAGACTCGTACTGTGGCCTACAGGTTAAGGTCCTAACTCTTACTCTGGCCTACTGGTTAAGGTCTTAACTCTTACTCTGACCTACTGGTTAAGATCTTAACTCTTACTCTGGCCTAATAGCTAAGGTCTTAAACTCATACTATGGCCTACAGGTTAAGATCTTAACTCTTACTCTGGCCTACTGGTTAAGGTCTTAAATCTTACTCTGGCCTAATAGCTAAGGTCTTAGAGTCGTACTATGGCCTGCTGGTTAAGGTCTTAACTCTTACTCTGGCCTAATAGCTAAGGTCTTAACTCTTACTCTGGCCTAATAGCTAAGGTCTTAACTCTTACTCTGGCCTACTGGTTAAGGTCTTAACTCTTACTCTGGCCTTATAGCTCAGGTCTTAGACTCGTACTCTGGCCTACAGGTTGAGGTCTTAACTCTTACGCTGGCCTACTGGTTAAGGTCTTAACTCTTACTCTGGCCTCATAGCTAAGGTCTTAGACTCGTACTCTGGCCTACAGATTAAGGTCCTAACTCTTACTCTGGCCTAATAGTTAAGGTCTTAACTCTTACTCTGGCCTAATAGCTAAGGTCTTAACTCTTACTCTGGCCTACTGGTTAAGGTCTTAACTCTTACTCTGGCCTAATAGCTAAGGTCTTAGACTCGTACTCTGGCCTACTGGTTAAGGTCTTAACTCTTACTCTGGCCTAATAGCTAAGGTCTTAGACTCGTACTCTGGCCTAGTGGCTAAGGTCTTAACTCTTACTCTGGCCTAATAGCTGAGGTCTTAACTCTTACTCTGGCCTAATAGCTAAGGTCTTAGACTCGTACTCTGGCCTAATGGTTAAGGTCTTAACTCTTACTCTGGCCTAATAGCTAAGGTCTGAACTCTTACACTGGCCTAATAGCTAAGGTCTGAGACTCGTACTATGGTCTACAGGTTAAGGTCTTAACTCTTACTCTGGCCTACTGGTTAAGGTCTTAACTCTTACTCTGGCCTAATAGCTAAGCTCTTAGACTCATACTCTGGCCTAATGGTTAAGGTCTTACCTCTTACTCTGGCCTAATAGCTAACGTCTTAGACTCGTACTCTGGCCTAATGGTTAAGGTCGTAACTCTTACTCTGGCCTAATAGCTAAGGTCTTAGACTCATACTCTGGCCTAATGGTTAATGTCTTAACTCTTACTCTGGCCTACTGGTTAATGTCTTACCTCTTACTCTGGCCTAATAGCTAAGGTCTTAACTCTTACTCTGGCCTAATAGCTAAGGTCTTAACTCTTACTCTGGCCTACTGGTTAAGGTCTTAACTCTTACTCTGGCCTAATAGCTAAGGTCTTAGACACTTACTCTGGCCCAATGGTTAAGGTCTTAACTCTTACTCTGGCCTAATAGCTAAGGTCTTAGACTCATACTCTGGCCTAATGGTTAATGTCTTAACTCTTACTCTGGCCTACTGGTTAATGTCTTACCTCTTACTCTGGCCTAATAGCTAAGGTCTTAACTCTTACTCTGGCCTAATAGCTAAGGTCTTAACTCTTACTCTGGCCTACTGGTTAAGGTCTTAACTCTTACTCTGGCCTAATAGCTAAGGTCTTAGACACTTACTCTGGCCCAATGGTTAAGGTCTTAACTCTTACTCTGGCATAATAGCTAAGGTCTTAGACTCGTACTCTGGCCTACAGGTTAAGGTCTTAACTCTTACTCTGGCCTACTGGCTAAGGTCTTAACTCTTACTCTGGCCTAATAGCTAGGGTCTTAACTCTTACTCTGGCCTAATAGCTAAGGTCTTAACTCTTACTCTGGCCTACTGGTTAAGGTCTTAACTCTTACTCTGGCCTTATAGCTAAGGTCTTAGACTCGTACTATGGCCTACAGGTTAAGGTCTTAACTCTTACTCTGGCCTACTGGTTAAGGTCTTAACTCTTACTCTGGCCTACTGGTTAAGGTCTTAACTCTTACTCTGGCCTCATAGATAAGGTCTTAGACTCGTACTCTGTCCTACAGGTTAAGGTCTTAAATCTTACTCTGGCCTAATGGTTAAGGTCTTAACTCTTACTCTGGCCTAATAGCTAAGGTCTTAACTCTTACTCTGGCCTACTGGTTAAGGTCTTAACTTTTACTCTGGCCTACTGGTTAAGGTCTTAACTCTTACTCTGGCCTAATAGCTAAGGTCTTAGACTCATACTCTGACCTAATGGTTAAGGTCTTAACTCTTACTCTGGCCTACTGGTTAAGGTCTTAACTCTTACTCTGGCATAATAGCTAAGGTCTTAACTCTTACTCTGGCCTAATAGCTAAGGTCTGAGACTCGTACTCTGGCCTAATGGTTAAGGTCTTAACTCTTACTCTGGCCTAATAGCTAAGGTCTTAACTCTTACTCTGGCATAATAGCTAAGGTCTTAGACTCGTACTCTGGCCTACAGGTTAAGGTCTTAACTCTTACTCTGGCCTACTGGTTAAGGTCTTAACTCTTACTCTGGCCTAATAGCTAAGGTCTTAGACTCATACTCTGCTCTAATGGTTAAGGTCTTAACTCTTACTCTGGCCTAATAGCTAAGGTCTTAACTCTTACTCTGGCCTAATGGTTAAGGTCTTAACTCTTACTTTGGCCTAATAGCTAAGGTATTAACTCTTACTCTGGCCTAATAGCTAAGGTCTTAGACTCATACTACGGCCTACAGGTTAAGGTCTTAACTCTTACTCTGGCCTACTGGTTAAGGTCTTAACTCTTACTCTGGCCTAATGGCTAAGGTCTTAACTCTTACTCTGGCCTAATAGCTGATGTCTTAGACTCGTACTCTGGCCTAATGGTTAAGGTCTTAACTCTTACACTGGCCCATTAGCTAAGGTCTTAACTCTTACTCTGGCCTAATAGCTAAGGTCTTAGACTCGTACTATGGCCTACAGGTTAAGGTCTTAACTCTTACTCTGGCCTACTGGTTAAGGTCTTAACTCTTACTCTGGCCTTCTGGATAAGGTCTTAACTCTTACTCTGGCCTAATAGCTGAGGTCTTAACTCTTACTCTGGCCTAATAGCTAAGGTCTTAACTCTTATTCTGGCCTACTGGTTAAGGTCTTAACTCTTACTCTGGCCTAATAGCTAAGGTCTTAGACTCGTACTCTGGCCTAATGGTTAAGGTCTTAACTCTTACTCGGCCTACTGGTTAAGGTCTTAACTCTTACTCTGGCCGAACAGCTAAGGTCTTAGACTCATACTCTGACCTAATGGTTAAGGTCTTAACTCTTACTCTGGCCTACTGGTTAAGGTCTTAACTCTTACTCTGGCATAATAGCTAAGGTCTTAACTCTTACTCTGGCCTAATAGCTAAGGTCTGAGACTCGTACTCTGGCCTAATGGTTAAGGTCTTAACTCTTACTCTGGCCTAATAGCTAAGGTCTTAACTCTTACTCTGGCATAATAGCTAAGGTCTTAGACTCGTACTCTGGCCTACAGGTTAAGGTCTTAACTCTTTCTCTGGCCTACTGGTTAAGGTCTTAACTCTTACTCTGGCCTAATAGCTAAGGTCTTAGACTCATACTCTGGCCTAATGGTTAAGGTCTTAACTCTTACTCTGGCCTAATAGCTAAGGTCTTAACTCTTACTCTGGGCTAATGGTTAAGGTCTTAACTCTTACTCTGGCCTAATAGCTAAGGTATTAACTCTTACTCTGGCCTAATAGCTAAGGTCTTAGACTCATACTACGGCCTACAGGTTAAGGTCTTAACTCTTACTCTGGCCTACTGGTTAAGGTCTTAACTCTTACTCTGGCCTAATGGCTAAGGTCTTAACTCTTACTCTGGCCTAATAGCTGATGTCTTAGACTCGTACTCATGCCTAATGGTTAAGGTCTTAACTCTTACACTGGCCAAATAGCTAAGGTCTTAACTCTTACTCTGGCCTAATAGCTAAGGTCTTAGACTCGTCCTATGGCCTACAGGTTAAGGTCTTAACTCTTACTCTGGCCTACTGGTTAAGGTCTTAACTCTTACTCTGACCTACTGGTTAAGGTCTTAACTCTTACTCTGGCCTAATAGCTAAGGTCTTAAACTCGTACTATGGCCTACAGGTTAAGATCTTAACTCTTACTCTGGCCTACTGGTTAAGGTCTTAAATCTTACTCTGGCCTAATAGCTAAGGTCTTAGACTCGTACTATGGCCTACTGGTTAAGGTCTTAGCTCTTACTCTGGCCTAATAGCTAAGGTCTTAACTCTTACTCTGGCCTAATAGCTAAGGTCTTAACTCTTACTCTGGACTACTGGTTAAGGTCTTAACTCTTACTCTGGCCTAATAGCTAAGGTCTTAGACTCGTACTATGGCCTACAGGTTAAGGTCTTAACTCTTACTCTGGCCTACTGGTTAAGGTCTTAACTCTTACTCTGGCCTACTGGTTAAGGTCTTAACTCTTACTCTGGCCTAAAAGCTAAGGTCTTAACTCTTACTCTGGCCTACTGGTTAAGGTCTTAACTCTTACTCTGGCCTACTGGTTAAGGTCTTAACTCTTACTCTGGCCTCATAGCTAAGGTCTTAGACTCGTACTCTGGCCTACAGGTTAAGGTCTTAACTCTTACTCTGGCCTTATGGTTAAGGTCTTAACTCTTACTCTGGCCTAATAGCTAAGGTCTTAACTCTTACTCTGGCCTACTGGTTAAGGTCTTAACTTTTACTCTGGCCTACTGGTTAAGGTCTTAACTCTTACTCTGGCCTACTGGTTAAGGTCTTAACTCTTACTCTGGCCTAATAGCTAAGGTCTTAGACTCGTACTCTGGCCTACTGGCTAAGGTCTTAACTCTTACTCTGGCCTAATAGCTGAGGTCTTAACTCTTACTCTGGCCTAATAGCTAAGGTCTTAGACTCGTACTCTGGCCTAATGGTTAAGGTCTTAACTCTTACTCTGGCCTAATAGCTAAGGTCTTAACTCTTACTCTGGCCTAATAGCTAAGGTCTGAGACTCGTACTATGGTCTACAGGTTAAGGTCTTAACTCTTACTCTGGCCTACAGGTTAAGGTCTTAACTCTTACTCTGGCCTACTGGTTAAGGTCTTAACTTTTACTCTGGCCTAATAGCTAAGGTCTTAGACTCATACTCTGGCCTAATGGTTAAGGTCTTAACTCTTACTCTGGCCTAATAGCTAAGGTCTTAACTCTTACTCTGGCCTAATGGTTAAGGTCTTAACTCTTACTCTGGCCTAATGGCTAAGGTCTTAACTCTTACTCTGGCCTAATAGCTGATGTCTTAGACTCGTTCTCTGGCCTAATGGTTAAGGTCTTAACTCTTACTCTGGCCTAATAGCTAAGGTCTTAACTCTTACTCTGGACTAATAGCTAAGGTCTTAGACTCGTACTCTGGCCTACTGGTTAAGGTCTTAACTCTTACTCTGGCCTAATAGCTAAGGTCTTAGACTCGTACTCTGGCCTACTGGCTAAGGTCTTAACTCTTACTCTGGCCTAATAGCTGAGGTCTTAACTCTTACTCTGGCCTAATAGCTAAGGTCTTAGACTCGTACTCTGGCCTAATGGTTAAGGTCTTAACTCTTACTCTGGCCTAATAGCTAAGGTCTTAACTCTTACTCTGGCCTAATAGCTAAGGTCTGAGACTCGTACTATGGTCTACAGGTTAAGGTCTTAACTCTTACTCTGGCCTACAGGTTAAGGTCTTAACTCTTACTCTGGCCTACTGGTTACGGTCTTAACTTTTACTCTGGCCTAATAGCTAAGGTCTTAGACTCATACTCTGGCCTAATGGTTAAGGTCTTAACTCTTACTCTGGCCTAATAGCTAAGGTCTTAACTCTTACTCTGGCCTAATGGTTAAGGTCTTAACTCTTACTCTGGCCTAATGGCTAAGGTCTTAACTCTTACTCTGGCCTAATAGCTGATGTCTTAGACTCGTTCTCTGGCCTAATGGTTAAGGTCTTAACTCTTACTCTGGCCTAATAGCTAAGGTCTTAACTCTTACTCTGGACTAATAGCTAAGGTCTTAGACTCGTACTGTGGCCTACAGGTTAAGGTCCTAA
The DNA here is from genome assembly GCF_964204655.1 of Triturus cristatus. NCBI lineage: Eukaryota > Metazoa > Chordata > Amphibia > Caudata > Salamandridae > Triturus > Triturus cristatus. The sequence continues at coordinate 1,088,091,810 of NC_140589.1, read as the reverse complement.
CTCTTACTCTGGCCTACTGGTTAAGGTCTTAACTCTTACTCTGACCTACTGGTTAAGATCTTAACTCTTACTCTGGCCTAATAGCTAAGGTCTTAAACTCATACTATGGCCTACAGGTTAAGATCTTAACTCTTACTCTGGCCTACTGGTTAAGGTCTTAAATCTTACTCTGGCCTAATAGCTAAGGTCTTAGAGTCGTACTATGGCCTGCTGGTTAAGGTCTTAACTCTTACTCTGGCCTAATAGCTAAGGTCTTAACTCTTACTCTGGCCTAATAGCTAAGGTCTTAACTCTTACTCTGGCCTACTGGTTAAGGTCTTAACTCTTACTCTGGCCTTATAGCTCAGGTCTTAGACTCGTACTATGGCCTACAGGTTGAGGTCTTAACTCTTACGCTGGCCTACTGGTTAAGGTCTTAACTCTTACTCTGGCCTCATAGCTAAGGTCTTAGACTCGTACTCTGGCCTACAGGTTAAGGTCCTAACTCTTACTCTGGCCTAATAGTTAAGGTCTTAACTCTTACTCTGGCCTAATAGCTAAGGTCTTAACTCTTACTCTGGCCTACTGGTTAAGGTCTTAACTCTTACTCTGGCCTAATAGCTAAGGTCTTAGACTCGTACTCTGGCCTACTGGTTAAGGTCTTAACTCTTACTCTGGCCTAATAGCTAAGGTCTTAGACTCGTACTCTGGCCTACTGGCTAAGGTCTTAACTCTTACTCTGGCCTAATAGCTGAGGTCTTAACTCTTACTCTGGCCTAATAGCTAAGGTCTTAGACTCGTACTCTGGCCTAATGGTTAAGGTCTTAACTCTTACTCTGGCCTAATAGCTAAGGTCTGAACTCTTACACTGGCCTAATAGCTAAGGTCTGAGACTCGTACTATGGTCTACAGGTTAAGGTCTTAACTCTTACTCTGGCCTACTGGTTAAGGTCTTAACTCTTACTCTGGCCTAATAGCTAAGCTCTTAGACTCATACTCTGGCCTAATGGTTAAGGTCTTACCTCTTACTCTGGCCTAATAGCTAACGTCTTAGACTCGTACTCTGGCCTAATGGTTAAGGTCGTAACTCTTACTCTGGCCTAATAGCTAAGGTCTTAGACTCATACTCTGGCCTAATGGTTAATGTCTTAACTCTTACTCTGGCCTACTGGTTAATGTCTTACCTCTTACTCTGGCCTAATAGCTAAGGTCTTAACTCTTACTCTGGCCTAATAGCTAAGGTCTTAACTCTTACTCTGGCCTACTGGTTAAGGTCTTAACTCTTACTCTGGCCTAATAGCTAAGGTCTTAGACACTTACTCTGGCCCAATGGTTAAGGTCTTAACTCTTACTCTGGCCTAATAGCTAAGGTCTTAGACTCGTACTCTGGCCTAATGGTTAAGGTCTTAACTCTTACTCTGGCCTAATAGCTAAGGTCTTAACTCTTACTCTGGCATAATAGCTAAGGTCTTAGACTCGTACTCTGGCCTACAGGTTAAGGTCTTAACTCTTACTCTGGCCTACTGGCTAAGGTCTTAACTCTTACTCTGGCCTAATAGCTAAGGTCTTAACTCTTACTCTGGCCTACTGGTTAAGGTCTTAACTCTTACTCTGGCCTTATAGCTAAGGTCTTAGACTCGTACTATGGCCTACAGGTTAAGGTCTTAACTCTTACTCTGGCCTACTGGTTAAGGTCTTAACTCTTACTCTGGCCTACTGGTTAAGGTCTTAACTCTTACTCTGGCCTCATAGATAAGGTCTTAGACTCGTACTCTGTCCTACAGGTTAAGGTCTTAAATCTTACTCTGGCCTAATGGTTAAGGTCTTAACTCTTACTCTGGCCTAATAGCTAAGGTCTTAACTCTTACTCTGGCCTACTGGTTAAGGTCTTAACTTTTACTCTGGCCTACTGGTTAAGGTCTTAACTCTTACTCTGGCCTAATAGCTAAGGTCTTAGACTCATACTCTGACCTAATGGTTAAGGTCTTAACTCTTACTCTGGCCTACTGGTTAAGGTCTTAACTCTTACTCTGGCATAATAGCTAAGGTCTTAACTCTTACTCTGGCCTAATAGCTAAGGTCTGAGACTCGTACTCTGGCCTAATGGTTAAGGTCTTAACTCTTACTCTGGCCTAATAGCTAAGGTCTTAACTCTTACTCTGGCATAATAGCTAAGGTCTTAGACTCGTACTCTGGCCTACAGGTTAAGGTCTTAACTCTTACTCTGGCCTACTGGTTAAGGTCTTAACTCTTACTCTGGCCTAATAGCTAAGGTCTTAGACTCATACTCTGCTCTAATGGTTAAGGTCTTAACTCTTACTCTGGCCTAATAGCTAAGGTCTTAACTCTTACTCTGGCCTAATGGTTAAGGTCTTAACTCTTACTCTGGCCTAATAGCTAAGGTCTTAACTCTTACTCTGGCCTAATAGCTAAGGTCTTAGACTCATACTACGGCCTACAGGTTAAGGTCTTAACTCTTACTCTGGCCTACTGGTTAAGGTCTTAACTCTTACTCTGGCCTAATGGCTAAGGTCTTAACTCTTACTCTGGCCTAATAGCTGATGTCTTAGACTCGTACTCTGGCCTAATGGTTAAGGTCTTAACTCTTACACTGGCCCATTAGCTAAGGTCTTAACTCTTACTCTGGCCTAATAGCTAAGGTCTTAGACTCGTACTATGGCCTACAGGTTAAGGTCTTAACTCTTACTCTGGCCTACTGGTTAAGGTCTTAACTCTTACTCTGACCTACTGGTTAAGGTCTTAACTCTTACTCTGGCCTAATAGCTAAGGTCTTAAACTCGTACTATGGCCTACAGGTTAAGATCTTAACTCTTACTCTGGCCTACTGGTTAAGGTCTTAAATCTTACTCTGGCCTAATAGCTAAGGTCTTAGACTCGTACTATGGCCTACTGGTTAAGGTCTTAGCTCTTACTCTGGCCTAATAGCTAAGGTCTTAACTCTTACTCTGGCCTAATAGCTAAGGTCTTAACTCTTACTCTGGACGACTGGTTAAGGTCTTAACTCTTACTCTGGCCTAATAGCTAAGGTCTTAGACTCGTACTATGGCCTACAGGTTAAGGTCTTAACTCTTACTCTGGCCTACTGGTTAAGGTCTTAACTCTTACTCTGGCCTACTGGTTAAGGTCTTAACTCTTACTCTGGCCTAAAAGCTAAGGTCTTAACTCTTACTCTGGCCTACTGGTTAAGGTCTTAACTCTTACTCTGGCCTTATAGCTAAGGTCTTAGACTCGTACTATGGCCTACAGGTTGAGGTCTTAACTCTTACTCTGGCCTACTGGTTAAGGTCTTAACTCTTACTCTGGCCTCATAGCTAAGGTCTTAGACTCGTACTCTGGCCTACAGGTTAAGGTCTTAACTCTTACTCTGGCCTAATGGTTAAGGTCTTAACTCTTACTCTGGCCTAATAGCTAAGGTCTTAACTCTTACTCTGGCCTAATAGCTAAGGTCTTAGACTCGTACTCTGGCCTACTGGTTAAGGTCTTAACTCTTACTCTGGCCTAATAGCTAAGGTCTTAGACTCGTACTCTGGACTACTGGCTAAGGTCTTAACTCTTACTCTGGCCTAATAGCTGAGGTCTTAACTCTTACTCTGGCCTAATAGCTAAGGTTTTAACTCTTACTCTGGCCTACTGGTTAAGGTCTTAACTCTTACTCTGGCCTAATAGCTAAGGTCTTAGACACGTACTCTGGCCTAATGGTTAAGGTCTTAACTCTTACTCTGGCCTAATAGCTAAGGTCTTAGACTCGTACTCTGGCCTAATGGTTAAGTTCTTAACTCTTACTCTGGCCTAATAGCTAAGATCTTAACTATTACTCTGGCCTAATAGCTAAGGTCTTAGACTTGTACTCTGGCCTAATGTTTAAGGTCTTAACTCTTACTCTGGCCTAATAGCTAATGTCTTAACGCTTACTCTGGACTAATAGCTAAGGTCTTAGACTCGTACTTTGGCCTACAGGTTAAGGTCTTAACTCTTACTTTCGCCTAATGGTTAAGGTCTTAACTCTTACTTTGGCCTAATAGCTAAGGTCTTAGACTCGTACTCTGGCCTAATGGTTAAGGTCTTAACTCTTACTCTGGCCTAATAGCTAAGGTCTTAACTCTTACTCTGGCCTAATAGCTGAGGTCTTAGACTCGTACTCTGGCCTACGGGTCAAGGTCTTAACTCTTAATCTGGCCTAATAGATAAGGTCTTAGACTCGTACTATGGCCTACATGTTAAGGTCTTAACTCTTACTCTGGCCTAATGGTTAAGGTCTTAACTCTTACTCTGACCTAATAGCTAAGGTCTTAACTCTTACTCTGGCCTACTGGTTAAGGTCTTAACTTTTACTCTGGCCTAATAGCTAAGGTCTTAGACTTGTACTATGGCCTACTCGTTAAGGTCTTAACTCTTACTCTGGCCTAATAGCTAAGGTCTTAGCTCTTACTCTGGCCTAATAGCTAAGGTCTTAACTCTTACTCTGGCCTACTGGTTAAGGTCTTAACTCTTACTCTGGCCTTATAGCTAAGGTCTTAGACTTGTACTATGGCCTACAGGTTGAGGTCTTAACTCTTACTCTGGCGTACTGGTTAAGGTCTTAACTCTTACTCTGGCCTACTGGTTAAGGTCTTAACTCTTACTCTGGCCTTATAGTTAAGGTCATAGACTTGTACTCTGGCCTACAGGTTAAGGTCTTAACTCTTACTCTGGCCTAATGGTTAAGGTCTTAACTCTTACTCTGGCCTAATAGCTAAGGTCTTAACTCTTACTCTGGCCTACTGGTTAAGGTCTTAACTTTTACTCTGGCCTACTGGTTACGGTCTTAACTCTTACTCTGGCCTAATAGCCAAGGTCTTAGACTCTTACTCTGGCCTACTGGTTAAGGTCTTAACTCTTACTCTGGCCTTCTGGATAAGGTCTTAACTCTTACTCTGGCCTAATAGCTGAGGTCTTAACTCTTACTCTGGCCTAATAGCTAAGGTCTTAACTCTTATTCTGGCCTACTGGTTAAGGTCTTAACTCTTACTCTGGCCTAATAGCTAAGGTCTTAGACTCGTACTCTGGCCTAATGGTTAAGGTCTTAACTCTTACTCTGGCCTAATAGCTAAGGTCTTAACTCTTACTCTGGCCTACTGGTTAAGGTCTTAACTCTTACTCTGGCCTAATAGCTAAGGTCTTAGACACTTACTCTGGCCCAATGGTTAAGGTCTTAACTCTTACTCTGGCCTAATAGCTAAGGTCTTAGACTCGTACTCTGGCCTAATGGTTAAGGTCTTAACTCTTACTCTGGCCTAATAGCTAAGGTCTTAACTCTTACTCTGGCATAATAGCTAAGGTCTTAGACTCGTACTCTGGCCTACAGGTTAAGGTCTTAACTCTTACTCTGGCCTACTGGCTAAGGTCTTAACTCTTACTCTGGCCTAATAGCTAAGGTCTTAACTCTTACTCTGGCCTACTGGTTAAGGTCTTAACTCTTACTCTGGCCTTATAGCTAAGGTCTTAGACTCGTACTATGGCCTACAGGTTAAGGTCTTAACTCTTACTCTGGCCTACTGGTTAAGGTCTTAACTCTTACTCTGGCCTACTGGTTAAGGTCTTAACTCTTACTCTGGCCTCATAGATAAGGTCTTAGACTCGTACTCTGTCCTACAGGTTAAGGTCTTAAATCTTACTCTGGCCTAATGGTTAAGGTCTTAACTCTTACTCTGGCCTAATAGCTAAGGTCTTAACTCTTACTCTGGCCTACTGGTTAAGGTCTTAACTTTTACTCTGGCCTACTGGTTAAGGTCTTAACTCTTACTCTGGCCTAATAGCTAAGGTCTTAGACTCATACTCTGACCTAATGGTTAAGGTCTTAACTCTTACTCTGGCCTACTGGTTAAGGTCTTAACTCTTACTCTGGCATAATAGCTAAGGTCTTAACTCTTACTCTGGCCTAATAGCTAAGGTCTGAGACTCGTACTCTGGCCTAATGGTTAAGGTCTTAACTCTTACTCTGGCCTAATAGCTAAGGTCTTAACTCTTACTCTGGCATAATAGCTAAGGTCTTAGACTCGTACTCTGGCCTACAGGTTAAGGTCTTAACTCTTACTCTGGCCTACTGGTTAAGGTCTTAACTCTTACTCTGGCCTAATAGCTAAGGTCTTAGACTCATACTCTGCTCTAATGGTTAAGGTCTTAACTCTTACTCTGGCCTAATAGCTAAGGTCTTAACTCTTACTCTGGCCTAATGGTTAAGGTCTTAACTCTTACTCTGGCCTAATAGCTAAGGTCTTAACTCTTACTCTGGCCTAATAGCTAAGGTCTTAGACTCATACTACGGCCTACAGGTTAAGGTCTTAACTCTTACTCTGGCCTACTGGTTAAGGTCTTAACTCTTACTCTGGCCTAATGGCTAAGGTCTTAACTCTTACTCTGGCCTAATAGCTGATGTCTTAGACTCGTACTCTGGCCTAATGGTTAAGGTCTTAACTCTTACACTGGCCCATTAGCTAAGGTCTTAACTCTTACTCTGGCCTAATAGCTAAGGTCTTAGACTCGTACTATGGCCTACAGGTTAAGGTCTTAACTCTTACTCTGGCCTACTGGTTAAGGTCTTAACTCTTACTCTGACCTACTGGTTAAGGTCTTAACTCTTACTCTGGCCTAATAGCTAAGGTCTTAAACTCGTACTATGGCCTACAGGTTAAGATCTTAACTCTTACTCTGGCCTACTGGTTAAGGTCTTAAATCTTACTCTGGCCTAATAGCTAAGGTCTTAGACTCGTACTATGGCCTACTGGTTAAGGTCTTAGCTCTTACTCTGGCCTAATAGCTAAGGTCTTAACTCTTACTCTGGCCTAATAGCTAAGGTCTTAACTCTTACTCTGGACGACTGGTTAAGGTCTTAACTCTTACTCTGGCCTAATAGCTAAGGTCTTAGACTCGTACTATGGCCTACAGGTTAAGGTCTTAACTCTTACTCTGGCCTACTGGTTAAGGTCTTAACTCTTACTCTGGCCTACTGGTTAAGGTCTTAACTCTTACTCTGGCCTAAAAGCTAAGGTCTTAACTCTTACTCTGGCCTACTGGTTAAGGTCTTAACTCTTACTCTGGCCTTATAGCTAAGGTCTTAGACTCGTACTATGGCCTACAGGTTGAGGTCTTAACTCTTACTCTGGCCTACTGGTTAAGGTCTTAACTCTTACTCTGGCCTCATAGCTAAGGTCTTAGACTCGTACTCTGGCCTACAGGTTAAGGTCTTAACTCTTACTCTGGCCTAATGGTTAAGGTCTTAACTCTTACTCTGGCCTAATAGCTAAGGTCTTAACTCTTACTCTGGCCTAATAGCTAAGGTCTTAGACTCGTACTCTGGCCTACTGGTTAAGGTCTTAACTCTTACTCTGGCCTAATAGCTAAGGTCTTAGACTCGTACTCTGGACTACTGGCTAAGGTCTTAACTCTTACTCTGGCCTAATAGCTGAGGTCTTAACTCTTACTCTGGCCTAATAGCTAAGGTTTTAACTCTTACTCTGGCCTACTGGTTAAGGTCTTAACTCTTACTCTGGCCTAATAGCTAAGGTCTTAGACACGTACTCTGGCCTAATGGTTAAGGTCTTAACTCTTACTCTGGCCTAATAGCTAAGGTCTTAGACTCGTACTCTGGCCTAATGGTTAAGTTCTTAACTCTTACTCTGGCCTAATAGCTAAGATCTTAACTATTACTCTGGCCTAATAGCTAAGGTCTTAGACTTGTACTCTGGCCTAATGTTTAAGGTCTTAACTCTTACTCTGGCCTAATAGCTAATGTCTTAACGCTTACTCTGGACTAATAGCTAAGGTCTTAGACTCGTACTTTGGCCTACAGGTTAAGGTCTTAACTCTTACTTTCGCCTAATGGTTAAGGTCTTAACTCTTACTTTGGCCTAATAGCTAAGGTCTTAGACTCGTACTCTGGCCTAATGGTTAAGGTCTTAACTCTTACTCTGGCCTAATAGCTAAGGTCTTAACTCTTACTCTGGCCTAATAGCTGAGGTCTTAGACTCGTACTCTGGCCTACGGGTCAAGGTCTTAACTCTTAATCTGGCCTAATAGATAAGGTCTTAGACTCGTACTATGGCCTACATGTTAAGGTCTTAACTCTTACTCTGGCCTAATGGTTAAGGTCTTAACTCTTACTCTGACCTAATAGCTAAGGTCTTAACTCTTACTCTGGCCTACTGGTTAAGGTCTTAACTTTTACTCTGGCCTAATAGCTAAGGTCTTAGACTTGTACTATGGCCTACTCGTTAAGGTCTTAACTCTTACTCTGGCCTAATAGCTAAGGTCTTAGCTCTTACTCTGGCCTAATAGCTAAGGTCTTAACTCTTACTCTGGCCTACTGGTTAAGGTCTTAACTCTTACTCTGGCCTTATAGCTAAGGTCTTAGACTTGTACTATGGCCTACAGGTTGAGGTCTTAACTCTTACTCTGGCGTACTGGTTAAGGTCTTAACTCTTACTCTGGCCTACTGGTTAAGGTCTTAACTCTTACTCTGGCCTTATAGTTAAGGTCATAGACTTGTACTCTGGCCTACAGGTTAAGGTCTTAACTCTTACTCTGGCCTAATGGTTAAGGTCTTAACTCTTACTCTGGCCTAATAGCTAAGGTCTTAACTCTTACTCTGGCCTACTGGTTAAGGTCTTAACTTTTACTCTGGCCTACTGGTTACGGTCTTAACTCTTACTCTGGCCTAATAGCCAAGGTCTTAGACTCTTACTCTGGCCTACTGGTTAAGGTCTTAACTCTTACTCTGGCCTTCTGGATAAGGTCTTAACTCTTACTCTGGCCTAATAGCTGAGGTCTTAACTCTTACTCTGGCCTAATAGCTAAGGTCTTAACTCTTATTCTGGCCTACTGGTTAAGGTCTTAACTCTTACTCTGGCCTAATAGCTAAGGTCTTAGACTCGTACTCTGGCCTAATGGTTAAGGTCTTAACTCTTACTCTGGCCTACTGGTTAAGGTCTTAACTCTTACTCTGGCCGAACAGCTAAGGTCTTAGACCCGTACTATGGCCTACAGGTTAAGGTCTTAACTCTTACTCTGGCCTACTGGTTAAGATCTTAACTCTTACTCTGGCCTAATAGCTAAGGTCTTAGACTCATACCCTGGCCTAATGGGTAATGTCTTAACTCTTACTCTGGCCTAATAGCTAAGGTCTTAGACTCGTACTCTGGCCTAATGGTTAAGGTCTTAACTCTTACTTTGGCCTAATCGCTAAGGTCTTAACTCTTACTCTGGCCTACTGGTTAAGGTCTTAACTCTTACTCTGGCCTAATAGCTAAGGTCTTAGACTCGTACTCTGGCCTAATGGTTAAGGACTTAAGTCTTACTCTGGCCTACTGGTTAAGGTCTTAACCCTTACTCTGGCCTAATAGCTAAGGTATTAACTCTTACTCTGGCCTAATAGCTAAGGTCTTAGACTCATACTACGGCCTACAGGTTAAGGTCTTAACTCTTACTCTGGCCTACTGGTTAAGGTCTTAACTCTTACTCTGGCCTAATGGCTAAGGTCTTAACTCTTACTCTGGCCTAATAGCTGATGTCTTAGACTCGTACTCTGGCCTAATGGTTAAGGTCTTAACTCTTACACTGGCCAAATAGCTAAGGTCTTAACTCTTACTCTGGCCTAATAGCCAAGGTCTTAGACTCGTACTATGGCCTACAGGTTAAGGTCTTAACTCTTACTCTGGCCTACTGGTTAAGGTCTTAACTCTTACTCTGGCCTAATGGCTAAGGTCTTAACTCTTACTCTGGCCTAATAGCTGATGTCTTAGACTCGTACTCTGGCTTAATGGTTAAGGTCTTAACTCTTACTCTGGCCTAATAGCTAAGGTCTTAACTCTTACTCTGGCCTAATAGCTAAGGTCTTAGACTCGTACTATGGCCTACAGGTTAAGGTCTTAACTCTTACTCTGGCCTACTGGTTAAGGTCTTAACTCTTACTCTGACCTCCTGGTTAAGGTCTTAACTCTTACTCTGGCCTATTAGCTAAGGTCTTAGACTCGTACTATGGCCTACTGGTTAAGGTCTTAACTCTTACTCTGGCCTAATAGCTAAGGTCTTAACTCTTACTCTGGCCTAATAGCTAAGGTCTTAACTCTTACTCTGGACTACTGGTTAAGGTCTTAACTCTTACTCTGGCCTAATAGCTAAGGTCTTAGACTCGTACTATGGCCTACAGGTTAAGGTCTTAACTCTTACTCTGGCCTACTGGTTAAGGTCTTAACTCTTACTCTGGCCTACTGGTTAAGGTCTTAACTCTTACTCTGGCCTCATAGCTAAGGTCTTAGACTCGTACTCTGGCCTACAGGTTAAGGTCTTAACTCTTACTCTGTCCTAATGTTTAAGGTCTTAACTCTTACTCTGGCCTAATAGCTAAGGTCTTAACTCTTACTCTGGCCTACTGGTTAAGGTCTTAACTTTTACTCTGGCCTACTGGTTAAGGTCTTAACTCTTACTCTGGCCTAATAGCTAAGGTCTTAGACTTGTACTCTGGCCTAGTGGTTAAGGTCTTAACTCTTACTCTGGCCTAATAGCTAAGGTCTTAGACTCATACTCTGGCCTACTGGCTAAGGTCTTAACTCATACTCTGGCCTACTAGCTGAGGTCTTAACTCTTACTCTGGCCTAATAGCTAAGGTCTTAGACTCGTACTCTGGCCTAATGGTTAAGGTCTTAACTCTTACTCTGGCCTAATAGCTAAGGTCTTAACTCTTACTCTGGCCTAATAGCTAAGGTCTTAGACTCGTACTATGGCCTACAGGTTAAGGTCTTAACTCTTACTCTGGCCTACTGGTTAAGGTCTTAACTCTTACTCTGGCCTAATAGCTAAGGTCTTAACTCTTACTCTGGCCTAATAGCTAAGGTCTTAGACTCGTACTCTGGCCTAATGGTTAAGGTCTTAACTCTTACTCTGGCCTAATAGCTAAGGTCTTAACTCTTACTCTGGCCTAATAGCTAAGGTCTTAAATCTTACTCTGGCCTACTGGTTAATGTCTTTACTCTTACTCTGGCCGACTGGTTAAGGTCTTAACTCTTTCTCTGGCCTAATAGCTAAGGTCTCAACTCTTACTCTGGCCTACTGGTTAAGGTCTTAACTCTTACTCTGGCATAATAGCTAAGACCATAACTCTTACGCTGGCCTACTGGTTAAGGTCTTAACTCTTACTATGGCCTAATAGCTAAGGTCTTAGACTCGTACTCTGGCCTAATAGCTAAGGTCTTAGAATCATACTCTGGCCTAATGGTTAAGTTCTTAACTCTTACTCTGGCCTAATAGCTAAGGTCTTAACTCTTACTCTGGCCTAATAGCTAAGGTCTTAGACTCGTACTATGGCCTACTGGTTAAGGTCTTAAATCTTACTCTGGCCTAATGGTTAAGGTATCAACTCTTACTCTGGCCTAATAGCTAAGGTCTTAGACTCGTACTCTGGCCTAATTGTTAATTTCTTAACTCTTTCTCTGGCCTACTGGTTAAGGTCTTAACTCTTACTCTGGCCTAATAGCTAAGTTCTTAACTCTTGCTCTGGCCTACTTTTTAAGGTCTTAACTCTTACTCTGGCCTAATAGCTAAGGTCTTAGACTCGTACTCTGGCCTATTGGTTAAGGTCCTAACTCTTATTCTGGCCTACTGGTTAAGGTCTTAACTCTTACTCTGGCCTACTATCTAAGGTCTTAGACTCGTACTCTGGCCTAATGGCTAAGGTCTTAACTCTTACTCTGGCCTAATAGCTAAGCTCTTAGACTCATACTCTGGCCTAATGGTTAAGGTCTTACCTCTTACTCTGGCCTAATAGCTAACGTCTTAGACTCGTACTCTGGCCTAATGGTTAAGGTCTTAACTCTTACTCTGGCCTAATAGCTAAGGTCTTAGACTCATACTCTGGCCTAATGGTTAATGTCTTAACTCTTACTCTGGCCTACTGGTTAATGTCTTACCTCTTACTCTGGCCTAATAGCTAAGGTCTTAACTCTTACTCTGGCCTAATAGCTAAGGTCTTAACTCTTACTCTGGCCTACTGGCTAAGGTCTTAACTCTTACTCTGGCCTAATAGCTAAGGTCTTAGACACTTACTCTGGCCCAATGGTTAAGGTCTTAACTCTTACTCTGGCCTAATAGCTAAGGTCTTAGACTCATACTCTGGCCTAATGGTTAAGGTCTTAACTCTTACTCTGGCCTAATAGCTAAGGTCTTAACTCTTACTCTGGCATAATAGCTAAGGTCTTAGACTCGTACTCTGGCCTACAGGTTAAGGTCTTAACTCTTACTCTGGCCTACTGGCTAAGGTCTTAACTCTTACTCTGGCCTAATAGCTAGGGTCTTAACTCTTACTCTGGCCTAATAGCTAAGGTCTTAACTCTTACTCTGGCCTACTGGTTAAGGTCTTAACTCTTACTCTGGCCTTATAGCTAAGGTCTTAGACTCGTACTATGGCCTACAGGTTAAGGTCTTAACTCTTACTCTGGCCTACTGGTTAAGGTCTTAACTCTTACTCTGGCCTACTGGTTAAGGTCTTAACTCTTACTCTGGCCTCATAGATAAGGTCTTAGACTCGTACTCTGTCCTACAGGTTAAGGTCTTAAATCTTACTCTGGCCTAATGGTTAAGGTCTTAACTCTTACTCTGGCCTAATAGCTAAGGTCTTAACTCTTACTCTGGCCTACTGGTTAAGGTCTTAACTTTTACTCTGGCCTACTGGTTAAGGTCTTAACTCTTACTCTGGCCTAATAGCTAAGGTCTTAGACTCATACTCTGACCTAATGGTTAAGGTCTTAACTCTTACTCTGGCCTACTGGTTAAGGTCTTAACTCTTACTCTGGCATAATAGCTAAGGTCTTAGACTCGTACTATGGCCTACAGGTTAAGGTCTTAACTCTTACTCTGGCCTACTGGTTAAGGTCTTAACTCTTACTCTGGCCTAATAGCTAAGGTCTTAACTCTTACTCTGGCCTAATAGCTAAGGTCTTAGACTCGTACTCTGGCCTAATGGTTAAGGTCTTAACTCTTACTCTGGCCTAATAGCTAAGGTCTTAACTCTTACTCTGGCCTAATAGCTAAGGTCTTAAATCTTACTCTGGCCTACTGGTTAATGTCTTTACTCTCACTCTGGCCGACTGGTTAAGGTCTTAACTCTTTCTCTGGCCTAATAGCTAAGGTCTCAACTCTTACTCTGGCCTACTGGTTAAGGTCTTAACTCTTACTCTGGCATAATAGCTAAGACCATAACTCTTACGCTGGCCTACTGGTTAAGGTCTTAACTCTTACTATGGCCTAATAGCTAAGGTCTTAGACTCGTACTCTGGCCTAATAGCTAAGGTCTTAGAATCATACTCTGGCCTAATGGTTAAGTTCTTAACTCTTACTCTGGCCTAATAGCTAAGGTCTTAACTCTTACTCTGGCCTAATAGCTAAGGTCTTAGACTCGTACTATGGCCTACTGGTTAAGGTCTTAAATCTTACTCTGGCCTAATGGTTAAGGTATCAACTCTTACTCTGGCCTAATAGCTAAGGTCTTAGACTCGTACTCTGGCCTAATTGTTAATTTCTTAACTCTTTCTCTGGCCTACTGGTTAAGGTCTTAACTCTTACTCTGGCCTAATAGCTAAGTTCTTAACTCTTGCTCTGGCCTACTGGTTAAGGTCTTAACTCTTACTCTGGCCTAATAGCTAAGGTCTTAGACTCGTACTCTGGCCTATTGGTTAAGGTCCTAACTCTTATTCTGGCCTACTGGTTAAGGTCTTAACTCTTACTCTGGCCTACTATCTAAGGTCTTAGACTCGTACTCTGGCCTAATGGCTAAGGTCTTAACTCTTACTCTGGCCTAATAGCTAAGCTCTTAGACTCATACTCTGGCCTAATGGTTAAGGTCTTACCTCTTACTCTGGCCTAATAGCTAACGTCTTAGACTCGTACTCTGGCCTAATGGTTAAGGTCTTAACTCTTACTCTGGCCTAATAGCTAAGGTCTTAGACTCATACTCTGGCCTAATGGTTAATGTCTTAACTCTTACTCTGGCCTACTGGTTAATGTCTTACCTCTTACTCTGGCCTAATAGCTAAGGTCTTAACTCTTACTCTGGCCTAATAGCTAAGGTCTTAACTCTTACTCTGGCCTACTGGCTAAGGTCTTAACTCTTACTCTGGCCTAATAGCTAAGGTCTTAGACACTTACTCTGGCCCAATGGTTAAGGTCTTAACTCTTACTCTGGCCTAATAGCTAAGGTCTTAGACTCGTACTCTGGCCTAATGGTTAAGGTCTTAACTCTTACTCTGGCCTAATAGCTAAGGTCTTAACTCTTACTCTGGCATAATAGCTAAGGTCTTAGACTCGTACTCTGGCCTACAGGTTAAGGTCTTAACTCTTACTCTGGCCTACTGGCTAAGGTCTTAACTCTTACTCTGGCCTAATAGCTAGGGTCTTAACTCTTACTCTGGCCTAATAGCTAAGGTCTTAACTCTTACTCTGGCCTACTGGTTAAGGTCTTAACTCTTACTCTGGCCTTATAGCTAAGGTCTTAGACTCGTACTATGGCCTACAGGTTAAGGTCTTAACTCTTACTCTGGCCTACTGGTTAAGGTCTTAACTCTTACTCTGGCCTACTGGTTAAGGTCTTAACTCTTACTCTGGCCTCATAGATAAGGTCTTAGACTCGTACTCTGTCCTACAGGTTAAGGTCTTAAATCTTACTCTGGCCTAATGGTTAAGGTCTTAACTCTTACTCTGGCCTAATAGCTAAGGTCTTAACTCTTACTCTGGCCTACTGGTTAAGGTCTTAACTTTTACTCTGGCCTACTGGTTAAGGTCTTAACTCTTACTCTGGCCTAATAGCTAAGGTCTTAGACTCATACTCTGACCTAATGGTTAAGGTCTTAACTCTTACTCTGGCCTACTGGTTAAGGTCTTAACTCTTACTCTGGCATAATAGCTAAGGTCTTAACTCTTACTCTGGCCTAATAGCTAAGGTCTGAGACTCGTACTCTGGCCTAATGGTTAAGGTCTTAACTCTTACTCTGGCCTAATAGCTAAGGTCTTAACTCTTACTCTGGCATAATAGCTAAGGTCTTAGACTCGTACTCTGGCCTACAGGTTAAGGTCTTAACTCTTACTCTGGCCTACTGGTTAAGGTCTTAACTCTTACTCTGGCCTAATAGCTAAGGTCTTAGACTCATACTCTGCTCTAATGGTTAAGGTCTTAACTCTTACTCTGGCCTAATAGCTAAGGTCTTAACTCTTACTCTGGCCTAATGGTTAAGGTCTTAACTCTTACTCTGGCCTAATAGCTAAGGTATTAACTCTTACTCTGGCCTAATAGCTAAGGTCTTAGACTCATACTACGGCCTACAGGTTAAGGTCTTAACTCTTACTCTGGCCTACTGGTTAAGGTCTTAACTCTTACTCTGGCCTAATGGCTAAGGTCTTAACTCTTACTCTGGCCTAATAGCTGATGTCTTACACTCGTACTCTGGCCTAATGGTTAAGGTCTTAACTCTTACACTGGCCCATTAGCTAAGGTCTTAACTCTTACTCTGGCCTAATAGCTAAGGTCTTAGACTCGTACTATGGCCTACAGGTTAAGGTCTTAACTCTTACTCTGGCCTACTGGTTAAGGTCTTAACTCTTACTCTGACCTACTGGTTAAGGTCTTAACTCTTACTCTGGCCTAATAGCTAAGGTCTTAAACTCGTACTATGGCCTACAGGTTAAGATCTTAACTCTTACTCTGGCCTACTGGTTAAGGTCTTAAATCTTACTCTGGCCTAATAG
This sequence comes from Triturus cristatus, assembly GCF_964204655.1. Classification (NCBI taxonomy): domain Eukaryota; kingdom Metazoa; phylum Chordata; class Amphibia; order Caudata; family Salamandridae; genus Triturus; species Triturus cristatus. Next base: position 1,088,076,045 of record NC_140589.1, on the reverse strand, counting down.
CTAAGGTCTTAGACTCGTACTATGGCCTACTGGTTAAGGTCTTAGCTCTTACTCTGGCCTAATAGCTAAGGTCTTAACTCTTACTCTGGCCTAATAGCTAAGGTCTTAACTCTTACTCTGGACGACTGGTTAAGGTCTTAACTCTTACTCTGGCCTAATAGCTAAGGTCTTAGACTCGTACTATGGCCTACAGGTTAAGGTCTTAACTCTTACTCTGGCCTACTGGTTAAGGTCTTAACTCTTACTCTGGCCTACTGGTTAAGGTCTTAACTCTTACTCTGGCCTAAAAGCTAAGGTCTTAACTCTTACTCTGGCCTACTGGTTAAGGTCTTAACTCTTACTCTGGCCTTATAGCTAAGGTCTTAGACTCGTACTATGGCCTACAGGTTGAGGTCTTAACTCTTACTCTGGCCTACTGGTTAAGGTCTTAACTCTTACTCTGGCCTCATAGCTAAGGTCTTAGACTCGTACTCTGGCCTACAGGTTAAGGTCTTAACTCTTACTCTGGCCTAATGGTTAAGGTCTTAACTCTTACTCTGGCCTAATAGCTAAGGTCTTAACTCTTACTCTGGCCTAATAGCTAAGGTCTTAGACTCGTACTCTGGCCTACTGGTTAAGGTCTTAACTCTTACTCTGGCCTAATAGCTAAGGTCTTAGACTCGTACTCTGGACTACTGGCTAAGGTCTTAACTCTTACTCTGGCCTAATAGCTGAGGTCTTAACTCTTACTCTGGCCTAATAGCTAAGGTTTTAACTCTTACTCTGGCCTACTGGTTAAGGTCTTAACTCTTACTCTGGCCTAATAGCTAAGGTCTTAGACACGTACTCTGGCCTAATGGTTAAGGTCTTAACTCTTACTCTGGCCTAATAGCTAAGGTCTTAGACTCGTACTCTGGCCTAATGGTTAAGTTCTTAACTCTTACTCTGGCCTAATAGCTAAGATCTTAACTCTTACTCTGGCCTAATAGCTAAGGTCTTAGACTTGTACTCTGGCCTAATGTTTAAGGTCTTAACTCTTACTCTGGCCTAATAGCTAATGTCTTAACGCTTACTCTGGACTAATAGCTAAGGTCTTAGACTCGTACTTTGGCCTACAGGTTAAGGTCTTAACTCTTACTTTCGCCTAATGGTTAAGGTCTTAACTCTTACTTTGGCCTAATAGCTAAGGTCTTAGACTCGTACTCTGGCCTAATGGTTAAGGTCTTAACTCTTACTCTGGCCTAATAGCTAAGGTCTTAACTCTTACTCTGGCCTAATAGCTGAGGTCTTAGACTCGTACTCTGGCCTACGGGTCAAGGTCTTAACTCTTAATCTGGCCTAATAGATCAGGTCTTAGACTCGTACTATGGCCTACATGTTAAGGTCTTAACTCTTACTCTGGCCTAATGGTTAAGGTCTTAACTCTTACTCTGACCTAATAGCTAAGGTCTTAACTCTTACTCTGGCCTACTGGTTAAGGTCTTAACTTTTACTCTGGCCTAATAGCTAAGGTCTTAGACTTGTACTATGGCCTACTCGTTAAGGTCTTAACTCTTACTCTGGCCTAATAGCTAAGGTCTTAGCTCTTACTCTGGCCTAATAGCTAAGGTCTTAACTCTTACTCTGGCCTACTGGTTAAGGTCTTAACTCTTACTCTGGCCTTATAGCTACGGTCTTAGACTTGTACTATGGCCTACAGGTTGAGGTCTTAACTCTTACTCTGGCGTACTGGTTAAGGTCTTAACTCTTACTCTGGCCTACTGGTTAAGGTCTTAACTCTTACTCTGGCCTTATAGTTAAGGTCATAGACTTGTACTCTGGCCTACAGGTTAAGGTCTTAACTCTTACTCTGGCCTAATGGTTAAGGTCTTAACTCTTACTCTGGCCTAATAGCTAAGGTCTTAACTCTTACTCTGGCCTACTGGTTAAGGTCTTAACTTTTACTCTGGCCTACTGGTTACGGTCTTAACTCTTACTCTGGCCTAATAGCCAAGGTCTTAGACTCTTACTCTGGCCTACTGGTTAAGGTCTTAACTCTTACTCTGTCCTTCTGGATAAGGTCTTAACTCTTACTCTGGCCTAATAGCTGAGGTCTTAACTCTTACTCTGGCCTAATAGCTAAGGTCTTAACTCTTATTCTGGCCTACTGGTTAAGGTCTTAACTCTTACTCTGGCCTAATAGCTAAGGTCTTAGACTCGTACTCTGGCCTAATGGTTAAGGTCTTAACTCTTACTCTGGCCTACTGGTTAAGGTCTTAACTCTTACTCTGGCCGAACAGCTAAGGTCTTAGACTCGTACTATGGCCTACAGGTTAAGGTCTTAACTCTTACTCTGGCCTACTGGTTAAGATCTTAACTCTTACTCTGGCCTAATAGCTAAGGTCTTAGACTCATACCCTGGCCTAATGGGTAATGTCTTAACTCTTACTCTGGCCTAATAGCTAAGGTCTTAGACTCGTACTCTGGCCTAATGGTTAAGGTCTTAACTCTTACTTTGGCCTAATCGCTAAGGTCTTAACTCTTACTCTGGCCTACTGGTTAAGGTCTTAACTCTTACTCTGGCCTAATAGCTAAGGTCTTAGACTCGTACTCTGGCCTAATGGTTAAGGACTTAAGTCTTACTCTGGCCTACTGGTTAAGGTCTTAACCCTTACTCTGGCCTAATAGCTAAGGTATTAACTCTTACTCTGGCCTAATAGCTAAGGTCTTAGACTCATACTACGGCCTACAGGTTAAGGTCTTAACTCTTACTCTGGCCTACTGGTTAAGGTCTTAACTCTTACTCTGGCCTAATGGCTAAGGTCTTAACTCTTACTCTGGCCTAATAGCTGATGTCTTAGACTCGTACTCTGGCCTAATGGTTAAGGTCTTAACTCTTACACTGGCCAAATAGCTAAGGTCTTAACTCTTACTCTGGCCTAATAGCCAAGGTCTTAGACTCGTACTATGGCCTACAGGTTAAGGTCTTAACTCTTACTCTGGCCTACTGGTTAAGGTCTTAACTCTTACTCTGGCCTAATGGCTAAGGTCTTAACTCTTACTCTGGCCTAATAGCTGATGTCTTAGACTCGTACTCTGGCCTAATGGTTAAGGTCTTAACTCTTACTCTGGCCTAATAGCTAAGGTCTTAACTCTTACTCTGGCCTAATAGCTAAGGTCTTAGACTCGTACTATGGCCTACAGGTTAAGGTCTTAACTCTTACTCTGGCCTACTGGTTAAGGTCTTAACTCTTACTCTGACCTCCTGGTTAAGGTCTTAACTCTTACTCTGGCCTATTAGCTAAGGTCTTAGACTCGTACTATGGCCTACTGGTTAAGGTCTTAACTCTTACTCTGGCCTAATAGCTAAGGTCTTAACTCTTACTCTGGCCTAATAGCTAAGGTCTTAACTCTTACTCTGGACTACTGGTTAAGGTCTTAACTCTTACTCTGGCCTAATAGCTAAGGTCTTAGACTCGTACTATGGCCTACAGGTTAAGGTCTTAACTCTTACTCTGGCCTACTGGTTAAGGTCTTAACTCTTACTCTGGCCTACTGGTTAAGGTCTTAACTCTTACTCTGGCCTCATAGCTAAGGTCTTAGACTCGTACTCTGGCCTACAGGTTAAGGTCTTAACTCTTACTCTGTCCTAATGTTTAAGGTCTTAACTCTTACTCTGGCCTAATAGCTAAGGTCTTAACTCTTACTCTGGCCTACTGGTTAAGGTCTTAACTTTTACTCTGGCCTACTGGTTAAGGTCTTAACTCTTACTCTGGCCTAATAGCTAAGGTCTTAGACTTGTACTCTGGCCTAGTGGTTAAGGTCTTAACTCTTACTCTGGCCTAATAGCTAAGGTCTTAGACTCATACTCTGGCCTACTGGCTAAGGTCTTAACTCATACTCTGGCCTACTAGCTGAGGTCTTAACTCTTACTCTGGCCTAATAGCTAAGGTCTTAGACTCGTACTCTGGCCTAATGGTTAAGGTCTTAACTCTTACTCTGGCCTAATAGCTAAGGTCTTAACTCTTACTCTGGCCTAATAGCTAAGGTCTTAGACTCGTACTATGGCCTACAGGTTAAGGTCTTAACTCTTACTCTGGCCTACTGGTTAAGGTCTTAACTCTTACTCTGGCCTAATAGCTAAGGTCTTAACTCTTACTCTGGCCTATTAGCTAAGGTCTTAGACTCGTACTCTGGCCTAATGGTTAAGGTCTTAACTCTTACTCTGGCCTAATAGCTAAGGTCTTAACTCTTACTCTGGCCTAATAGCTAAGGTCTTAAATCTTACTCTGGCCTACTGGTTAATGTCTTTACTCTTACTCTGGCCGACTGGTTAAGGTCTTAACTCTTTCTCTGGCCTAATAGCTAAGGTCTCAACTCTTACTCTGGCCTACTGGTTAAGGTCTTAACTCTTACTCTGGCATAATAGCTAAGACCAGAACTCTTACGCTGGCCTACTGGTTAAGGTCTTAACTCTTACTATGGCCTAATAGCTAAGGTCTTAGACTCGTACTCTGGCCTAATAGCTAAGGTCTTAGAATCATACTCTGGCCTAATGGTTAAGTTCTTAACTCTTACTCTGGCCTAATAGCTAAGGTCTTAACTCTTACTCTGGCCTAATAGCTAAGGTCTTAGACTCGTACTATGGCCTACTGGTTAAGGTCTTAAATCTTACTCTGGCCTAATGGTTAAGGTATCAACTCTTACTCTGGCCTAATAGCTAAGGTCTTAGACTCGTACTCTGGCCTAATTGTTAATTTCTTAACTCTTTCTCTGGCCTACTGGTTAAGGTCTTAACTCTTACTCTGGCCTAATAGCTAAGTTCTTAACTCTTGCTCTGGCCTACTGGTTAAGGTCTTAACTCTTACTCTGGCCTAATAGCTAAGGTCTTAGACTCGTACTCTGGCCTATTGGTTAAGGTCCTAACTCTTATTCTGGCCTACTGGTTAAGGTCTTAACTCTTACTCTGGCCTACTATCTAAGGTCTTAGACTCGTACTCTGGCCTAATGGCTAAGGTCTTAACTCTTACTCTGGCCTAATAGCTAAGCTCTTAGACTCATACTCTGGCCTAATGGTTAAGGTCTTACCTCTTACTCTGGCCTAATAGCTAACGTCTTAGACTCGTACTCTGGCCTAATGGTTAAGGTCTTAACTCTTACTCTGGCCTAATAGCTAAGGTCTTAGACTCATACTCTGGCCTAATGGTTAATGTCTTAACTCTTACTCTGGCCTACTGGTTAATGTCTTACCTCTTACTCTGGCCTAATAGCTAAGGTCTTAACTCTTACTCTGGCCTAATAGCTAAGGTCTTAACTCTTACTCTGGCCTACTGGCTAAGGTCTTAACTCTTACTCTGGCCTAATAGCTAAGGTCTTAGACACTTACTCTGGCCCAATGGTTAAGGTCTTAACTCTTACTCTGGCCTAATAGCTAAGGTCTTAGACTCGTACTCTGGCCTAATGGTTAAGGTCTTAACTCTTACTCTGGCCTAATAGCTAAGGTCTTAACTCTTACTCTGGCATAATAGCTAAAGTCTTAGACTCGTACTCTGGCCTACAGGTTAAGGTCTTAACTCTTACTCTGGCCTACTGGCTAAGGTCTTAACTCTTACTCTGGTCTAATAGCTAAGGTCTTAACTCTTACTCTGGCCTACTGGTTAAGGTCTTAACTCTTACTCTGGCCTTATAGCTAAGGTCTTAGACTCGTACTATGGCCTACAGGTTAAGGTCTTAACTCTTACTCTGGCCTACTGGTTAAGGTCTTAACTCTTACTCTGGCCTACTGGTTAAGGTCTTAACTCTTACTCTGGCCTCATAGATAAGGTCTTAGACTCGTACTCTGTCCTACAGGTTAAGGTCTTAAATCTTACTCTGGCCTAATGGTTAAGGTCTTAACTCTTACTCTGGCCTAATAGCTAAGGTCTTAACTCTTACTCTGGCCTACTGGTTAAGGTCTTAACTTTTACTCTGGCCTACTGGTTAAGGTCTTACCTCTTACTCTGGCCTAATAGCTAAGGTCTTAGACTCATACTCTGACCTAATGGTTAAGGTCTTAACTCTTACTCTGGCCTACTGGTTAAGGTCTTAACTCTTACTCTGGCATAATAGCTAAGGTCTTAACTCTTACTCTGGCCTAATAGCTAAGGTCTGAGACTCGTACTCTGGCCTAATGGTTAAGGTCTTAACTCTTACTCTGGCCTAATAGCTAAGGTCTTAACTCTTACTCTGGCATAATAGCTAAGGTCTTAGACTCGTACTCTGGCCTACAGGTTAAGGTCTTAACTCTTACTCTGGCCTACTGGTTAAGGTCTTAACTCTTACTCTGGCCTAATAGCTAAGGTCTTAGACTCATACTCTGCTCTAATGGTTAAGGTCTTAACTCTTACTCTGGCCTAATAGCTAAGGTCTTAACTCTTACTCTGGCCTAATGGTTAAGGTCTTAACTCTGACTCTGGCCTAATAGCTAAGGTATTAACTCTTACTCTGGCCTAATAGCTAAGGTCTTAGACTCATACTACGGCCTACAGGTTAAGGTCTTAACTCTTACTCTGGCCTACTGGTTAAGGTCTTAACTCTTACTCTGGCCTAATGGCTAAGGTCTTAACTCTTACTCTGGCCTAATAGCTGATGTCTTAGACTCGTACTCTGGCCTAATGGTTAAGGTCTTAACTCTTACACTGGCCCATTATCTAAGGTCTTAACTCTTACTCTGGCCTAATAGCTAAGGTCTTAGACTCGTACTATGGCCTACAGGTTAAGGTCTTAACTCTTACTCTGGCCTACTGGTTAAGGTCTTAACTCTTACTCTGACCTACTGGTTAAGGTCTTAACTCTTACTCTGGCCTAATAGCTAAGGTCTTAAACTCGTACTATGGCCTACAGGTTAAGATCTTAACTCTTACTCTGGCCTACTGGTTAAGGTCTTAAATCTTACTCTGGCCTAATAGCTAAGGTCTTAGACTCGTACTATGGCCTACTGGTTAAGGTCTTAGCTCTTACTCTGGCCTAATAGCTAAGGTCTTAACTCTTACTCTGGCCTAATAGCTAAGGTCTTAACTCTTACTCTGGACGACTGGTTAAGGTCTTAACTCTTACTCTGGCCTAATAGCTAAGGTCTTAGACTCGTACTATGGCCTACAGGTTAAGGTCTTAACTCTTACTCTGGCCTACTGGTTAAGGTCTTAACTCTTACTCTGGCCTACTGGTTAAGGTCTTAACTCTTACTCTGGCCTAAAAGCTAAGGTCTTAACTCTTACTCTGGCCTACTGGTTAAGGTCTTAACTCTTACTCTGGCCTTATAGCTAAGGTCTTAGACTCGTACTATGGCCTACAGGTTGAGGTCTTAACTCTTACTCTGGCCTACTGGTTAAGGTCTTAACTCTTACTCTGGCCTCATAGCTAAGGTCTTAGACTCGTACTCTGGCCTACAGGTTAAGGTCTTAACTCTTACTCTGGCCTAATGGTTAAGGTCTTAACTCTTACTCTGGCCTAATGGCTAAGGTCTTAACTCTTACTCTGGCCTAATAGCTAAGGTCTTAGACTCGTACTCTGGCCTACTGGTTAAGGTCTTAACTCTTACTCTGGCCTAATAGCTAAGGTCTTAGACTCGTACTCTGGACTACTGGCTAAGGTCTTAACTCTTACTCTGGCTTAATAGCTGAGGTCTTAACTCTTACTCTGGCCTAATAGCTAAGGTTTTAACTCTTACTCTGGCCTACTGGTTAAGGTCTTAACTCTTACTCTGGCCTAATAGCTAAGGTCTTAGACACGTACTCTGGCCTAATGGTTAAGGTCTTAACTCTTACTCTGGCCTAATAGCTAAGGTCTTAGACTCGTACTCTGGCCTAATGGTTAAGTTCTTAACTCTTACTCTGGCCTAATAGCTAAGATCTTAACTCTTACTCTGGCCTAATAGCTAAGGTCTTAGACTTGTACTCTGGCCTAATGTTTAAGGTCTTTACTCTTACTCTGGCCTAATAGCTAATGTCTTAACGCTTACTCTGGACTAATAGCTAAGGTCTTAGACTCGTACTTTGGCCTACAGGTTAAGGTCTTAACTCTTACTTTCGCCTAATGGTTAAGGTCTTAACTCTTACTTTGGCCTAATAGCTAAGGTCTTAGACTCGTACTCTGGCCTAATGGTTAAGGTCTTAACTCTTACTCTGGCCTAATAGCTAAGGTCTTAACTCTTACTCTGGCCTAATAGCTGAGGTCTTAGACTCGTACTCTGGCCTACGGGTCAAGGTCTTAACTCTTAATCTGGCCTAATAGATAAGGTCTTAGACTCGTACTATGGCCTACATGTTAAGGTCTTAACTCTTACTCTGGCCTAATGGTTAAGGTCTTAACTCTTACTCTGGCCTAATAGCTAAGGTCTTAACTCTTACTCTGGCCTACTGGTTAAGGTCTTAACTTTTACTCTGGCCTAATAGCTAAGGTCTTAGACTTGTACTATGGCCTACTCGTTAAGGTCTTAACTCTTACTCTGGCCTAATAGCTAAGGTCTTAGCTCTTACTCTGGCCTAATAGCTAAGGTCTTAACTCTTACTCTGGCCTACTGGTTAAGGTCTTAACTCTTACTCTGGCCTTATAGCTAAGGTCTTAGACTTGTACTATGGCCTACAGGTTGAGGTCTTAACTCTTACTCTGGCGTACTGGTTAAGGTCTTAACTCTTACTCTGGCCTACTGGTTAAGGTCTTAACTCTTACTCTGGCCTTATAGTTAAGGTCATAGACTTGTACTCTGGCCTACAGGTTAAGGTCTTAACTCTTACTCTGGCCTAATGGTTAAGGTCTTAACTCTTACTCTGGCCTAATAGCTAAGGTCTTAACTCTTACTCTGGCCTACTGGTTAAGGTCTTAACTTTTACTCTGGCCTACTGGTTACGGTCTTAACTCTTACTCTGGCCTAATAGCCAAGGTCTTAGACTCTTACTCTGGCCTACTGGTTAAGGTCTTAACTCTTACTCTGGCCTTCTGGATAAGGTCTTAACTCTTACTCTGGCCTAATAGCTGAGGTCTTAACTCTTACTCTGGCCTAATAGCTAAGGTCTTAACTCTTATTCTGGCCTACTGGTTAAGGTCTTAACTCTTACTCTGGCCTAATAGCTAAGGTCTTAGACTCGTACTCTGGCCTAATGGTTAAGGTCTTAACTCTTACTCTGGCCTACTGGTTAAGGTCTTAACTCTTACTCTGGCCGAACAGCTAAGGTCTTAGACTCGTACTATGGCCTACAGGTTAAGGTCTTAACTCTTACTCTGGCCTACTGGTTAAGATCTTAACTCTTACTCTGGCCTAATAGCTAAGGTCTTAGACTCATACCCTGGCCTAATGGGTAATGTCTTAACTCTTACTCTGGCCTAATAGCTAAGGTCTTAGACTCGTACTCTGGCCTAATGGTTAAGGTCTTAACTCTTACTTTGGCCTAATCGCTAAGGTCTTAACTCTTACTCTGGCCTACTGGTTAAGGTCTTAACTCTTACTCTGGCTTAATAGCTAAGGTCTTAGACTCGTACTCTGGCCTAATGGTTAAGGACTTAAGTCTTACTCTGGCCTACTGGTTAAGGTCTTAACCCTTACTCTGGCCTAATAGCTAAGGTATTAACTCTTACTCTGGCCTAATAGCCAAGGTCTTAGACTCGTACTATGGCCTACAGGTTAAGGTCTTAACTCTTACTCTGGCCTACTGGTTAAGGTCTTAACTCTTACTCTGGCCTAATGGCTAAGGTCTTAACTCTTACTCTGGCCTAATAGCTGATGTCTTAGACTCGTACTCTGGCCTAATGGTTAAGGTCTTAACTCTTACTCTGGCCTAATAGCTAAGGTCTTAACTCTTACTCTGGCCTAATAGCTAAGGTCTTAGACTCGTACTATGGCCTACAGGTTAAGGTCTTAACTCTTACTCTGGCCTACTGGTTAAGGTCTTAACTCTTACTCTGACCTCCTGGTTAAGGTCTTAACTCTTACTCTGGCCTATTAGCTAAGGTCTTAGACTCGTACTATGGCCTACTGGTTAAGGTCTTAACTCTTACTCTGGCCTAATAGCTAAGGTCTTAACTCTTACTCTGGCCTAATAGCTAAGGTCTTAACTCTTACTCTGGACTACTGGTTAAGGTCTTAACTCTTACTCTGGCCTAATAGCTAAGGTCTTAGACTCGTACTATGGCCTACAGGTTAAGGTCTTAACTCTTACTCTGGCCTACTGGTTAAGGTCTTAACTCTTACTCTGGCCTACTGGTTAAGGTCTTAACTCTTACTCTGGCCTCATAGCTAAGGTCTTAGACTCGTACTCTGGCCTACAGGTTAAGGTCTTAACTCTTACTCTGTCCTAATGTTTAAGGTCTTAACTCTTACTCTGGCCTAATAGCTAAGGTCTTAACTCTTACTCTGGCCTACTGGTTAAGGTCTTAACTTTTACTCTGGCCTACTGGTTAAGGTCTTAACTCTTACTCTGGCCTAATAGCTAAGGTCTTAGACTTGTACTCTGGCCTAGTGGTTAAGGTCTTAACTCTTACTCTGGCCTAATAGCTAAGGTCTTAGACTCATACTCTGGCCTACTGGCTAAGGTCTTAACTCATACTCTGGCCTACTAGCTGAGGTCTTAACTCTTACTCTGGCCTAATAGCTAAGGTCTTAGACTCGTACTCTGGCCTAATGGTTAAGGTCTTAACTCTTACTCTGGCCTAATAGCTAAGGTCTTAACTCTTACTCTGGCCTAATAGCTAAGGTCTTAGACTCGTACTATGGCCTACAGGTTAAGGTCTTAACTCTTACTCTGGCCTACTGGTTAAGGTCTTAACTCTTACTCTGGCCTAATAGCTAAGGTCTTAACTCTTACTCTGGCCTAATAGCTAAGGTCTTAGACTCGTACTCTGGCCTAATGGTTAAGGTCTTAACTCTTACTCTGGCCTAATAGCTAAGGTCTTAACTCTTACTCTGGCCTAATAGCTAAGGTCTTAAATCTTACTCTGGCCTACTGGTTAATGTCTTTACTCTTACTCTGGCCGACTGGTTAAGGTCTTAACTCTTTCTCTGGCCTAATAGCTAAGGTCTCAACTCTTACTCTGGCCTACTGGTTAAGGTCTTAACTCTTACTCTGGCATAATAGCTAAGACCATAACTCTTACGCTGGCCTACTGGTTAAGGTCTTAACTCTTACTATGGCCTAATAGCTAAGGTCTTAGACTCGTACTCTGGCCTAATAGCTAAGGTCTTAGAATCGTACTCTGGCCTAATGGTTAAGTTCTTAACTCTTACTCTGGCCTAATAGCTAAGGTCTTAACTCTTACTCTGGCCTAATAGCTAAGGTCTTAGACTCGTACTATGGCCTACTGGTTAAGGTCTTAACTCTTACTCTGGCCTAATGGTTAAGGTATCAACTCTTACTCTGGCCTAATAGCTAAGGTCTTAGACTCGTACTCTGGCCTAATTGTTAATTTCTTAACTCTTTCTCTGGCCTACTGGTTAAGGTCTTAACTCTTACTCTGGCCTAATAGCTAAGTTCTTAACTCTTGCTCTGGCCTACTGGTTAAGGTCTTAACTCTTACTCTGGCTAAATAGCTAAGGTCTTAGACTCGTACTCTGGCCTATTGGTTAAGGTCCTAACTCTTATTCTGGCCTACTGGTTACGGTCTTAACTCTTACTCTGGCCTACTATCTAAGGTCTTAGACTCGTACTCTGGCCTAATGGCTAAGGTCTTAACTCTTACTCTGGCCTAATAGCTAAGGTCTTAACTCTTACTCTGGCCTAATGGTTAAGGTCTTAACTCTTACTCTGCCCTAATAGCTAAGGTCTTAGACTCATTCTCTGGCCTACCGGTTAAGGTCTTAACTCTTCCTCTGCCCTAATAGCTAAGACATTAACTCTTACGCTGGCCTAATGGCTAAGGTCTTAACTCTTACTCTGGCCTAATAGCTAAGGTCTTAACTCTTACTCTGGCCTAATAGCTAAGGTCTTAACTCTTACTCTGGCCTAATGGTTAAGGTCTTAACTCTTACTCTGGCCTAATAGCTAAGGTCTTAACTATTACTCTGGCCTAATAGCTAAGGTCTTAACTCTTACTCTGGCCTAATAGCTAAGGTCTTAGACTCGTCCTCTGGCCTAATGGTTAAGGTCTTAACTCTTACTCTGGCCTACTGGTTAAGGTCTTAACTCTTACTCTGGCCTAATAGCTAAGATCTTAACTCTTACTCTGGCCTAATAGCTAAGGTCTTATACTCGTACTCTGGCCTAATGCTTAAGGTCTTAACTCTTACTCTGGCCTACTGGTTAAGGTCTTAACTCTTACTCTGGCCTACTGGATAAGGTCTTAACTCTTACGCTGGCCTAATAGCTAAGGTCTTAACTCTTACTCTGGCCTACTGGTTAAGGTCTTAACTCTTACTCTGGCCTAATAGCTAAGACCTTAACTCTTACGCCGGCCTACTGGTTAAGGTCTTAACTCTTACTCTGGCCTAATAGCTAAGGTCTTAGACTCGTACTCTGGCCTAATGGTTAAGGTCTTCACTCTTACTCTGGCCTAATAGCTAAGGCCCTAACTCTCACTCTGGCCTAATGGTTAAGGTCTTAACTCTTACTCTGGCCTAATAGCTAAAGTCTTAACTTTTACTCTGGCCTAATAGCTAATGTCTTGGACTCATACTATGGCCTACAGGTTAAGGTCTTAACTCTTACTCTGGCCTAATGGTTAAGGTCTTAACTCTTACTCTGGCCTAATAGCTAAGGTCTTAGACTCGTACTCTGGCCTAATGGTTAAGATCTTAACTCTTACTCTGGCCTAATAGCTAAGGTCTTAGACTCGTACTCTGGCCTAATAGCTAAGGTCTTAACACTTACTCTGGCCTAATAGCTAAGGTCTTAGACTCGTCCTCTGGCCTAATGGTTAAGGTCTTAACTCTTACTCTGGCCTTCTGGTTAAGGTCTTAACTCTTACTCTGGCCTAATAGCTAAGGGATTAACTCTTACTCTGGCCTAATAGCTAAGGTCTTAGACTCGTACTCTGACCTAATGGTTAAGGTCTTAACTCTTACTCTGGCCTACTGGTTAAGGTCATAACTCTTACTCTGGCCTACTGGTTAACGTCTTAACTCTTACTCTGGCCTAATAGCTAAGGTCTTAACTCTTACTCTGGAATACTGGTTAAGGTCTTAACTCTTAATCTGGCCTAATAGCTAAGGTCTTAGACTCGTACTCTGGCCTAATGGTTAAGGTCTTAACTCTTACTCTGGCCTAATAGCTAAGGCCCTAACTCTCACTCTGGCCTAATGGTTAAGGTCTTAACTGTTACTCTGGCCTAATAGCTAAAGTCTTAACTCTTACTCTGGCCTAATAGCTAAGGTCTTAGACACGTACTATGGCCTACAGGTTAAGGTCTTAACTCTTACTCTGACCTAATGGTTAAGATCTTAACTCTTACTCTGGCCTAATAGCTAAGGTCTTAACTCTTACTCTAGCCTAATAGCTAAGGTCTTAGACTCGTACTATGGCCTACTGGTTAAGGTCTTAACTCTTACTCTGGCCTAATAGCTAAGGTCTTAACTCTTACTCTGGCCTACTGGTTAAGGTCTAAACTCTTACTCTGGCCTAATAGCTAAGGTCTTAGACTCGTACTATGGCCTACAGGTTAAGAACCTAACTCTTACTCTGGCCTACTGGTTAAGGTCTTAACTCTTACTCTGTCCTAATAGCTAAGGTCTTAGACTCGTACTCTGACCTAATGGTTAAAGTCTTAACTCTTACTCTGGCCTAACAGCTAAGGTCTTAGCTTCGTACTATGGCCTACAGGTTAAGGTCTTAACTCTTACTCTGGCCTAATGGTTAATGTCTTAACTCTTACTCTGGCCTAATAGCTAAGGTCTTAGACTGGTACTCTGGCCTAATGGTTAAGGTCTTAACTCTTACTCTGGCCTAATCGCTAAGGTCTTAACTCTTCCTCTGGCCTACTGGTTAAGGTCTTAACTCTTACTCTGGCCTAATAGCTAAGGTCTTAGACTCGTACTCTGGCCTAATGGTTAAGGACTTAAGTCTTACTCTGGCCTACTGGTTAAAGTCTTAACTCTTACTCTGGCCTAATAGCTAAGGTCTTAACTCTTACTCTGGCCTACTAGTTAAGGTCTTTACTCTTACTCTGGCCTACTGGTTAAGGTCTTAACTCTTACTCTGGCCTAATAGCTAAGGTCTTAACTCTTACTCTGGCCTACTGGTTAAGGTCTTAACTCTTACTCTGGCCTAATAGCTAAGACCTTAACTCTTACGCTGGCCTACTGGTTAAGGTCTTAACTCTTACTCTGGCCTAATAGCTAAGATCTTAGACTCGTACTCTGGCCTAATGGTTAAGGTCTTAACTCTTACTCTGGCCTAATAGCTAAGGTCTTAACTCTTACTCTGGCCTAATGGTTAAGGTCTTAACTCTTACTTTGGTCTAATAGCTAAGGTATTAACTCTTACTTTGGCCTAATAGCTAAGGTCTTAGACTCGTACTATGGCCTACAGGTTAAGGTCTTAACTCTTACTCTGGCCTACTGGTTAAGGTCTTAACTCTTACTCTGGCCTAATGGCTAAGGTCTTAACTCTTACTCTGGCCTAATAGCTGATGTCTTAGACTCGTACTCTGGCCTAATGGTTAAGGTCTTAACTCTTACTCTGGCCTAATAGCTAAGGTCTTAACTCTTACTCTGGCCTACTGGTTAAGGTCTTAACTCTTACTCTGGCCTAATGGCTAAGGTCTTAACTCTTACTCTGGCCTAATAGCTGATGTCTTAGACTCGTACTCTGGCCTAATAGCTAAGGTCTTAACTCTTACTCTGGCCTACTGGTTAAGGTCTTAACTCTTACTCTGGCCTAATAGCTAAGGTCTTAGACTCGTACTCTGGCCTACTGGTTAAGGTCTTAACTCTTACTCTGGCCTAATAGCTAAGGTCTTAGACTCGTACTCTGGCCTACTGGCTAAGGTCTTAACTCTTACTCTGGCCTAATAGCTGAGGTCTTAACTCTTACTCTGGCCTAATAGCTAAGGTCTTAGACTCGTACTCTGGCCTAATGGTTAAGGTCTTAACTCTTACTCTGGCCTAATAGCTAAGGTCTGAACTCTTACACTGGCCTAATAGCTAAGGTCTGAGACTCGTACTATGGTCTACAGGTTAAGGTCTTAACTCTTACTCTGGCCTACTGGTTAAGGTCTTAACTCTTACTCTGGCCTAATAGCTAAGCTCTTAGACTCATACTCTGGCCTAATGGTTAAGGTCTTAACTCTTACTCTGGCCTAATAGCTAACGTCTTAGACTCGTACTCTGGCCTAATGGTTAAGGTCTTAACTCTTACTCTGGCCTAATAGCTAAGGTCTTAGACTCATACTCTGGCCTAATGGTTAATGTCTTAACTCTTACTCTGGCCTACTGGTTAATGTCTTACCTCTTACTCTGGCCTAATAGCTAAGGTCTTAACTCTTACTCTGGCCTAATAGCTAAGGTCTTAACTCTTACTCTGGCCTACTGGTTAAGGTCTTAACTCTTACTCTGGCCTAATAGCTAAGGTCTTAGACACTTACTCTGGCCCAATGGTTAAGGTCTTAACTCTTACTCTGGCCTAATAGCTAAGGTCTTAGACTCGTACTCTGGCCTAATGGTTAAGGTCTTAACTCTTACTCTGGCCTAATAGCTAAGGTCTTAACTCTTACTCTAGCATAATAGCTAAGGTCTTAGACTCGTACTCTGGCCTACAGGTTAAGGTCTTAACTCTTACTCAGGCCTAATGGTGAAGGTCTTAACTCTTACTCTGGCCTAATAGCTAAGGTCTTAGACTCGTACTCTGGCCTAATAGCTAAGGTCTTAGACTCGTACTCTGGCCTAATGGTTAAGGTCTTAACTCTTACTCTGGCCTACTGGCTAAGGTCTTAACTCTTACTCTGGCCTAATAGCTAGGGTCTTAACTCTTACTCTGGCCTAATAGCTAAGGTTTTAACTCTTACTCTGGCCTACTGGTTAAGGTCTTAACTCTTACTCTGGCCTTATAGCTAAGGTCTTAGACTCGTACTATGGCCTACAGGTTAAGGTCTTAACTCTTACTCTGGCCTACTGGTTAAGGTCTTAACTCTTACTCTGGCCTACTGGTTAAGGTCTTAACTCTTACTCTGGCCTCATAGATAAGGTCTTAGACTCGTACTCTGTCCTACAGGTTAAGGTCTTAACTCTTACTCTGGCCTAATGATTAAGGTCTTAACTCTTACTCTGGCCTAATAGCTAAGGTCTTAACTCTTACTCTGGCCTACTGGTTAAGGTCTTAACTTTTACTCTGGCCTACTGGTTAAGGTCTTAACTCTTACTCTGGCCTAATAGCTAAGGTCTTAGATTCATACTCTGACCTAATGGTTAAGGTCTTAACTCTTACTCTGGCCTACTGGTTAAGGTCTTAACTCTTGCTCTGGCATAATAGCTAAGGTCTTAACTCTTACTCTGGCCTAATAGCTAAGGTCTGAGACTCGTACTCTGGCCTAATGGTTAAGGTCTTAACTCTTACTCTGGCCTAATAGCTAAGGTCTTAACTCTTACTCTGGCATAATAGCTAAGGTCTTAGACTCGTACTCTGCCCTACAGGTTAAGGTCTTAACTCTTACTCTGGCCTACTGGTGAAGGTCTTAACTCTTACTCTGGCCTAATAGCTAAGGTCTTAACTCTTACTCTGGCCTACTGGTTAAGGTCTTAACTCTTACTCTGGCCTAATAGCTAAGGTCTTAGACTCGTACTCTGGCCTACTGGTTAAGGTCTTAACTCTTACTCTGGCCTAATAGCTAAGGTCTTAGACTCGTACTCTGGCCTACTGGCTAAGGTCTTAACTCTTACTCTGGCCTAATAGCTGAGGTCTTAACTCTTACTCTGGCCTAATAGCTAAGGTCTTAGACTCGTACTCTGGCCTAATGGTTAAGGTCTTAACTCTTACTCTGGCCTAATAGCTAAGGTCTTAACTCTTACTCTGGCATAATAGCTAAGGTCTTAGACTCGTACTCTGGCCTACAGGTTAAGGTCTTAACTCTTACTCAGGCCTAATGGTGAAGGTCTTAACTCTTACTCTGGCCTAATAGCTAAGGTCTTAGACTCGTACTCTGGCCTAATAGCTAAGGTCTTAGACTCGTACTCTGGCCTAATGGTTAAGGTCTTAACTCTTACTCTGGCCTACTGGCTAAGGTCTTAACTCTTACTCTGGCCTAATAGCTAGGGTCTTAACTCTTACTCTGGCCTAATAGCTAAGGTCTTAACTCTTACTCTGGCCTACTGGTTAAGGTCTTAACTCTTACTCTGGCCTTATAGCTAAGGTCTTAGACTCGTACTATGGCCTACAGGTTAAGGTCTTAACTCTTACTCTGGCCTACTGGTTAAGGTCTTAACTCTTACTCTGGCCTACTGGTTAAGGTCTTAACTCTTACTCTGGCCTACTGGTTAAGGTCTTAACTCTTACTCTGGCCTAATAGCTAAGGTCTTAACTCTTACTCTGGCATAATAGCTAAGGTCTTAGACTCGTATTGTGGCCTACAGGTTAAGGTCCTAACTCTTACTCTGGCCTACTGGTTAAGGTCTTAACTCTTACTCTGACCTACCGGTTAAGATCTTAACTCTTACTCTGGCCTAATAGCTAAGGTCTTAAACTCATACTATGGCCTACAGGTTAAGATCTTAACTCTTACTCTGGCCTACTGGTTAAGGTCTTAAATCTTACTCTGGCCTAATAGCTAAGGTCTTAGACTCGTACTATGGCCTGAGGGTTAAGGTCTTAACTCTTACTCTGGCCTAATAGCTAAGGTCTTAACTCTTACTCTGGCCTAATAGCTAAGGTCTTAACTCTTACTCTGGCCTACTGGTTAAGGTCTTAACTCTTACTCTGGCCTTATAGCTCAGGTCTTAGACTCGTACTATGGCCTACAGGTTGAGGTCTTAACTCTTACGCTGGCCTACTGGTTAAGGTCTTAACTCTTACTCTGGCCTCATAGCTAAGGTCTTAAACTCATACTATGGCCTACAGGTTAAGATCTTAACTCTTACTCTGGCCTACTGGTTAAGGTCTTAAATCTTACTCTGGCCTAATTGCTAAGGTCTTAGACTCGTACTATGGCCTGCTGGTTAAGGTCTTAACTCTTACTCCGGCCTAATAGCTAAGGTCTTAACTCTTACTCTGGCCTAATAGCTAAGGTCTGAACTCTTACTCTGGCCTACTGGTTAAGGTCTTAACTCTTACTCTGGCCTTATAGCTCAGGTCTTAGACTCGTACTATGGCCTACAGATTGAGGTCTTAACTCTTACGCTGGCCTACTGGTTAAGGTCTTAACTCTTACTCTGGCCTCATAGCTAAGGTCTTAGACTCGTACTCTGGCCTACAGGTTAAGGTCTTAACTCTTACTCTGACCTACCGGTTAAGATCTTAACTCTTACTCTGGCCTAATAGCTAAGGTCTTAAACTCATACTATGGCCTACAGGTTAAGATCTTAACTCTTACTCTGGCCTACTGGTTAAGGTCTTAACTCTTACTCTGGCCTTATAGCTCAGGTCTTAGACTCGTACTATGGCCTACAGGTTGAGGTCTTAACTCTTACGCTGGCCTACTGGTTAAGGTCTTAACTCTTACTCTGGCCTCATAGCTAAGGTCTTAGACTCGTACTCTGGCCTACAGGTTAAGGTCCTAACTCTTACTCTGGCCTAATAGTTAAGGTCTTAACTCTTACTCTGGCCTAATAGCTAAGGTCTTAACTCTTACTCTGGCCTACTGGTTAAGGTCTTAACTCTTACTCTGGCCTAATAGCTAAGGTCTTAGACTCGTACTCTGGCCTACTGGTTAAGGTCTTAACTCTTACTCTGGCCTAATAGCTAAGGTCTTAGACTCGTACTCTGGCCTACTGGCTAAGGTCTTAACTCTTACTCTGGCCTAATAGCTGAGGTCTTAACTCTTACTCTGGCCTAATAGCTAAGGTCTTAGACTCGTACTCTGGCCTAATGGTTAAGGTCTTAACTCTTACTCTGGCCTAATAGCTAAGGTCTGAACTCTTACACTGGCCTAACAGCTAAGGTCTGAGACTCGTACTATGGTCTACAGGTTAAGGTCTTAACTCTTACTCTGGCCTACTGGTTAAGGTCTTAACTCTTACTCTGGCCTAATAGCTAAGCTCTTAGACTCATACTCTGGCCTAATGGTTAAGGTCTTAACTCTTACTCTGGCCTAATAGCTAACGTCTTAGACTCGTACTCTGGCCTAATGGTTAAGGTCTTAACTCTTACTCTGGCCTAATAGCTAAGGTCTTAGACTCATACTCTGGCCTAATGGTTAATGTCTTAACTCTTACTCTGGCCTACTGGTTAATGTCTTACCTCTTACTCTGGCCTAATAGCTAAGGTCTTAACTCTTACTCTGGCCTAATAGCTAAGGTCTTAACTCTTACTCTGGCCTACTGGTTAAGGTCTTAACTCTTACTCTGGCCTAATAGCTAAGGTCTTAGACACTTACTCTGGCCCAATGGTTAAGGTCTTAACTCTTACTCTGGCCTAATAGCTAAGGTCTTAGACTCGTACTCTGGCCTAATGGTTAAGGTCTTAACTCTTACTCTGGCCTAATAGCTAAGGTCTTAACTCTTACTCTGGCATAATAGCTAAGGTCTTAGACTCGTACTCTGGCCTACAGGTTAAGGTCTTAACTCTTACTCAGGCCTAATGGTGAAGGTCTTAACTCTTACTCTGGCCTAATAGCTAAGGTCTTAGACTCGTACTCTGGCCTAATAGCTAAGGTCTTAGACTCGTACTCTGGCCTAATGGTTAAGGTCTTAACTCTTACTCTGGCCTACTGGCTAAGGTCTTAACTCTTACTCTGGCCTAATAGCTAGGGTCTTAACTCTTACTCTGGCCTAATAGCTAAGGTCTTAACTCTTACTCTGGCCTACTGGTTAAGGTCTTAACTCTTACTCTGGCCTTATAGCTAAGGTCTTAGACTCGTACTATGGCCTACAGGTTAAGGTCTTAACTCTTACTCTGGCCTACTGGTTAAGGTCTTAACTCTTACTCTGGCTTACTGGTTAAGGTCTTAACTCTTACTCTGGCCTCATAGATAAGGTCTTAGACTCGTACTCTGTCCTACAGGTTAAGGTCTTAACTCTTACTCTGGCCTAATGGTTAAGGTCTTAACTCTTACTCTGGCCTCTTACTCTGGCCTACTGGTTAAGGTCTTAACTTTTACTCTGGCCTACTGGTTAAGGTCTTAACTCTTACTCTGGCCTAATAGCTAAGGTCTTAGACTCATACTCTGACCTAATGGTTAAGGTCTTAACTCTTACTCTGGCCTACTGGTTAAGGTCTTAACTCTTACTCTGGCATAATAGCTAAGGTCTTAACTCTTACTCTGGCCTAATAGCTAAGGTCTGAGACTCGTACTCTGGCCTAATGGTTAAGGTCTTAACTCTTACTCTGGCCTAATAGCTAAGGTCTTAACTCTTACTCTGGCATAATAGCTAAGGTCTTAGACTCGTACTCTGGCCTACAGGTTAAGGTCTTAACTCTTACTCTGGCCTACTGGTTAAGGTCTTAACTCTTACTCTGGCCTAATAGCTAAGGTCTTAGACTCATACTCTGGCCTAATGGTTAAGGTCTTAACTCTTACTCTGGCCTAATAGCTAAGGTCTTAACTCTTACTCTGGCCTAATGGTTAAGGTCTTAACTCTTACTCTGGCCTAATAGCTAAGGTATTAACTCTTACTCTGGCCTAATAGCTAAGGTCTTAGACTCATACTACGGCCTACAGGTTAAGGTCTTAACTCTTACTCTGGCCTACTGGTTAAGGTCTTAACTCTTACTCTGGCCTAATGGCTAAGGTCTTAACTCTTACTCTGGCCTAATAGCTGATGTCTTAGACTCGTACTCTGGCCTAATGGTTAAGGTCTTAACTCTTACACTGGCCAAATAGCTAAGGTCTTAACTCTTACTCTGGCCTAATAGCTAAGGTCTTAGACTCGTACTATGGCCTACAGGTTAAGGTCTTAACTCTTACTCTGGCCTACTGGTTAAGGTCTTAACTCTTACTCTGACCTACTGGTTAAGGTCTTAACTCTTACTCTGGCCTAATGGCTAAGGTCTTAAACTCGTACTATGGCCTACAGGTTAAGATCTTAACTCTTACTCTGGCCTACTGGTTAAGGTCTTAAATCTTACTCTGGCCTAATAGCTAAGGTCTTAGACTCGTATTATGGCCTACTGGTTAAGGTCTTAGCTCTTACTCTGGCCTAATAGCTAAGGTCTTAACTCTTACTCTGGCCTAATAACTAAGGTCTGAACTCTTACACTGGCCTAATAGCTAAGGTCTTAGACTCGTACTATGGTCTACAGGTTAAGGTCTTAACTCTTACTCTGGCCTACTGGTTAAGGTCTTAACTCTTACTCTGGCCTAATAGCTAAGCTCTTAGACTCATACTCTGGCCTAATGGTTAAGGTCTTAACTCTTACTCTGGCCTAATAGCTAACGTCTTAGACTCGTACTCTGGCCTAATGGTTAAGGTCTTAACTCTTACTCTGGCCTAATAGCTAAGGTCTTAGACTCATACTCTGGCCTAATGGTTAATGTCTTAACTCTTACTCTGGCCTACTGGTTAATGTCTTACCTCTTACTCTGGCCTAATAGCTAAGGTCTTAACTCTTACTCTGGCCTAATAGCTAAGGTCTTAACTCTTACTCTGGCCTACTGGTTAAGGTCTTAACTCTTACTCTGGCCTAATAGCTAAGGTCTTAGACACTTACTCTGGCCCAATGGTTAAGGTCTTAACTCTTACTCTGGCCTAATAGCTAAGGTCTTAGACTCGTACTCTGGCCTAATGGTTAAGGTCTTAACTCTTACTCTGGCCTAATAGCTAAGGTCTTAACTCTTACTCTGGCATAATAGCTAAGGTCTTAGACTCGTACTCTGGCCTACAGGTTAAGGTCTTAACTCTTACTCAGGCCTAATGGTGAAGGTCTTAACTCTTACTCTGGCCTAATAGCTAAGGTCTTAGACTCGTACTCTGGCCTAATAGCTAAGGTCTTAGACTCGTACTCTGGCCTAATGGTTAAGGTCTTAACTCTTACTCTGGCCTACTGGCTAAGGTCTTAACTCTTACTCTGGCCTAATAGCTAGGGTCTTAACTCTTACTCTGGCCTAATAGCTAAGGTCTTAACTCTTACTCTGGCCTACTGGTTAAGGTCTTAACTCTTACTCTGGCCTTATAGCTAAGGTCTTAGACTCGTACTATGGCCTACAGGTTAAGGTCTTAACTCTTACTCTTGCCTACTGGTTAAGGTCTTAACTCTTACTCTGGCCTACTGGTTAAGGTCTTAACTCTTACTCTGGCCTCATAGATAAGGTCTTAGACTCGTACTCTGTCCTACAGGTTAAGGTCTTAACTCTTACTCTGGCCTAATGGTTAAGGTCTTAACTCTTACTCTGGCCTCTTACTCTGGCCTACTGGTTAAGGTCTTAACTTTTACTCTGGCCTACTGGTTAAGGTCTTAACTCTTACTCTGGCCTAATAGCTAAGGTCTTAGACTTATACTCTGACCTAATGGTTAAGGTCTTAACTCCTACTCTGGCCTACTGGTTAAGGTCTTAACTCTTACTCTGGCATAATACCTAAGGTCTTAACTCTTACTCTGACCTAATAGCTAAGGTCTGAGACTCGTACTCTGGCCTAATGGTTAAGGTCTTAACTCTTACTCTGGCCTAATAGCTAAGGTCTTAACTCTTACTCTGGCATAATAGCTAAGGTCTTAGACTCGTACTCTGGCCTACAGGTTAAGGTCTTAACTCTTACTCTGGCCTACTGGTTAAGGTCTTAACTCTTACTCTGGCCTAATAGCTAAGGTCTTAGACTCATACTCTGGCCTAATGGTTAAGGTCTTAACTCTTACTCTGGCCTAATAGCTAAGGTATTAACTCTTACTCTGGCCTAATAGCTAAGGTCTTAGACTCATACTACGGCCTACAGGTTAAGGTCTTAACTCTTACTCTGGCCTACTGGTTAAGGTCTTAACTCTTACTCTGGCCTAATGGCTAAGGTCTTAACTCTTACTCTGGCCTAATAGCTGATGTCTTAGACTCGTACTCTGGCCTAATGGTTAAGGTCTTAACTCTTACACTGGCCAAATAGCTAAGGTCTTAACTCTTACTCTGGCCTAATAGCTAAGGTCTTAGACTCGTACTATGGCCTACAGGTTAAGGTCTTAACTCTTACTCTGGCCTACTGGTTAAGGTCTTAACTCTTACTCTGACCTACTGGTTAAGGTCTTAACTCTTACTCTGGCCTAATAGCTAAGGTCTTAAACTCGTACTATGGCCTACAGGTTAAGATCTTAACTCTTACTCTGGCCTACTGGTTAAGGTCTTAAATCTTACTCTGGCCTAATAGCTAAGGTCTTAGACTCGTATTATGGCCTACTGGTTAAGGTCTTAGCTCTTACTCTGGCCTAATAGCTAAGGTCTTAACTCTTACTCTGGCCTAATAGCTAAGATCTTAACTCTTACTCTGGACTACTGGTTAAGGTCTTAACTCTTACTCTGGCCTAATAGCTAAGGTCTTAGACTCGTACTATGGCCTACAGGTTAAGGTCTTAACTCTTACTCTGGCCTACTGGTTAAGGTCTTAACTCTTACTCTGGCCTAAAAGCTAAGGTCTTAACTCTTACTCTGGCCTACTGGTTAAGGTCTTAACTCTTACTCTGGCCTTATAGCTAAGGTCTTAGACTCGTACTATGGCCTACAGGTTGAGGTCTTAACTCTTACTCTGGCCTACTGGTTAAGGTCTTAACTCTTACTCTGGCCTCATAGCTAAGGTCTTAGACTCGTACTCTGGCCTACAGGTTAAGGTCTTAACTCTTACTCTGGCCTAATGGTTAAGGTCTTAACTCTTACTCTGGCCTAATAGCTAAGGTCTTAACTCTTACTCTGGCCTAATAGCTAAGGTCTTAGACTCGTACTCTGGCCTACTGGTTAAGGTCTTAACTCTTACTCTGGCCTAATAGCTAAGGTCTTAACTCTTACTCTGGCATAATAGCTAAGGTCTTAGACTCGTACTCTGGCCTAATAGTTAAGGTCTTAACTCTTACTCTGGCCTAATAGCTAAGGTCTTAACTCTTACTCTGGCCTACTGGTTAAGGTCTTAACTCTTACTCTGGCCTAATAGCTAAGGTCTTAGACTCGTACTCTGGCCTACTGGTTAAGGTCTTAACTCTTACTCTGGCCTAATAGCTAAGGTCTTAGACTCGTACTCTGGCCTACTGGCTAAGGTCTTAACTCTTACTTTGGCCTAATAGCTGAGGTCTTAACTCTTACTCTGGCCTAATAGCTAAGGTCTTAGACTCGTACTCTGGCCTAATGGTTAAGGTCTTAACTCTTACTCTGGCCTAATAGCTAAGGTCTGAACTCTTACACTGGCCTAATAGCTAAGGTCTGAGACTCGTACTATGGTCTACAGGTTAAGGTCTTAACTCTTACTCTGGCCTACTGGTTAAGGTCTTAACTCTTACTCTGGCCTAATAGCTAAGCTCTTAGACTCATACTCTGGCCTAATGGTTAAGGTCTTAACTCTTACTCTGGCCTAATAGCTAACGTCTTAGACTCGTACTCTGGCCTAATGGTTAAGGTCTTAACTCTTACTCTGGCCTAATAGCTAAGGTCTTAGACTCATACTCTGGCCTAATGGTTAATGTCTTAACTCTTACTCTGGCCTACTGGTTAATGTCTTACCTCTTACTCTGGCCTAATAGCTAAGGTCTTAACTCTTACTCTGGCCTAATAGCTAAGGTCTTAACTCTTACTCTGGCCTACTGGTTAAGGTCTTAACTCTTACTCTGGCCTAATAGCTAAGGTCTTAGACACTTACTCTGGCCCAATGGTTAAGGTCTTAACTCTTACTCTGGCCTAATAGCTAAGGTCTTAGACTCGTACTCTGGCCTAATGGTTAAGGTCTTAACTCTTACTCTGGCCTAATAGCTAAGGTCTTAACTCTTACTCTGGCATAATAGCTAAGGTCTTAGACTCGTACTCTGGCCTACAGGTTAAGGTCTTAACTCTTACTCAGGCCTAATGGTGAAGGTCTTAACTCTTACTCTGGCCTAATAGCTAAGGTCTTAGACTCGTACTCTGGCCTAATAGCTAAGGTCTTAGACTCGTACTCTGGCCTAATGGTTAAGGTCTTAACTCTTACTCTGGCCTACTGGCTAAGGTCTTAACTCTTACTCTGGCCTAATAGCTAGGGTCTTAACTCTTACTCTGGCCTAATAGCTAAGGTCTTAACTCTTACTCTGGCCTACTGGTTAAGGTCTTAACTCTTACTCTGGCCTTATAGCTAAGGTCTTAGACTCGTACTATGGCCTACAGGTTAAGGTCTTAACTCTTACTCTGGCCTACTGGTTAAGGTCTTAACTCTTACTCTGGCCTACTGGTTAAGGTCTTAACTCTTACTCTGGCCTCATAGATAAGGTCTTAGACTCGTACTCTGTCCTACAGGTTAAGGTCTTAACTCTTACTCTGGCCTAATGGTTAAGGTCTTAACTCTTACTCTGGCCTAATAGCTAAGGTCTTAACTCTTACTCTGGCCTACTGGTTAAGGTCTTAACTTTTACTCTGGCCTACTGGTTAAGGTCTTAACTCTTACTCTGGCCTAATAGCTAAGGTCTTAGACTCATACTCTGACCTAATAGCTAAGGTCTTAGACTCGTACTCTGGCCTAATGGTTAAGGTCTTAACTCTTACTCTGGCCTACTGGCTAAGGTCTTAACTCTTACTCTGGCCTAATAGCTAGGGTCTTAACTCTTACTCTGGCCTAATAGCTAAGGTCTTAACTCTTACTCTGGCCTACTGGTTAAGGTCTTAACTCTTACTCTGGCCTTATAGCTAAGGTCTTAGACTCGTACTATGGCCTACAGGTTAAGGTCTTAACTCTTACTCTGGCCTACTGGTTAAGGTCTTAACTCTTACTCTGGCCTACTGGTTAAGGTCTTAACTCTTACTCTGGCCTCATAGATAAGGTCTTAGACTCGTACTCTGTCCTACAGGTTAAGGTCTTAACTCTTACTCTGGCCTAATGGTTAAGGTCTTAACTCTTACTCTGGCCTAATAGCTAAGGTCTTAACTCTTACTCTGGCCTACTGGTTAAGGTCTTAACTTTTACTCTGGCCTACTGGTTAAGGTCTTAACTCTTACTCTGGCCTAATAGCTAAGGTCTTAGACTCATACTCTGACCTAATGGTTAAGGTCTTAACTCTTACTCTGGCCTACTGGTTAAGGTCTTAACTCTTACTCTGGCATAATAGCTAAGGTCTTAACTCTTACTCTGGCCTAATAGCTAAGGTCTGAGACTCGTACTCTGGCCTAATGGTTAAGGTCTTAACTCTTACTCTGGCCTAATAGCTAAGGTCTTAACTCTTACTCTGGCATAATAGCTAAGGTCTTAGACTCGTACTCTGGCCTACAGGTTAAGGTCTTAACTCTTACTCTGGCCTACTGGTTAAGGTCTTAACTCTTACTCTGGCCTAATAGCTAAGGTCTTAGACTCATACTCTGGCCTAATGGTTAAGGTCTTAACTCTTACTCTGGCCTAATAGCTAAGGTCTTAACTCTTACTCTGGGCTAATGGTTAAGGTCTTAACTCTTACTCTGGCCTAATAGCTAAGGTATTAACTCTTACTCTGGCCTAATAGCTAAGGTCTTAACTCTTACTCTGGCCTACTGGTTAAGGTCTAAACTCTTACTCTGGCCTAATAGCTAAGGTCTTAGACTCGTACTATGGCCTACAGGTTAAGAACCTAACTCTTACTCTGGCCTACTGGTTAAGGTCTTAACTCTTACTCTGTCCTAATAGCTAAGGTCTTAGACTCGTACTCTGGCCTAATGGTTAAGGTCTTAACTCTTACTCTGGCCTAACAGCTAAGGTCTTAGCTTCGTACTATGGCCTACAGATTAAGGTCTTAACTCTTACTCTGGCCTAATGGTTAATGTCTTAACTCTTACTCTGGCCTAATAGCTAAGGTCTTAGACTGGTACTCTGGCCTAATGGTTAAGGTCTTAACTCTTACTCTGGCCTAATCGCTAAGGTCTTAACTCTTCCTCTGGCCTACTGGTTAAGGTCTTAACTCTTACTCTGGCCTAATAGCTAAGGTCTTAGACTCGTACTCTGGCCTAATGGTTAAGGACTTAAGTCTTACTCTGGCCTACTGGTTAAAGTCTTAACTCTTACTCTGGCCTAATAGCTAAGGTCTTAACTCTTACTCTGGCCTACCAGTTAAGGTCTTTACTCTTACTCTGGCCTACTGGTTAAGGTCTTAACTCTTACTCTGGCCTAATAGCTAAGGTCTTAACTCTTACTCTGGCCTACTGGTTAAGGTCTTAACTCTCACTCTGGCCTAATAGCTAAGACCTTAACTCTTACGCTGGCCTACTGGTTAAGGTCTTAACTCTTACTCTGGCCTAATAGCTAAGATCTTAGACTCGTACTCTGGCCTAATGGTTAAGGTCTTAACTCTTACTCTGGCCTAATAGCTAAGGTCTTAACTCTTACTCTGGCCTAATGGTTAAGGTCTTAACTCTTACTCTGGCCTAATAGCTAAGGTATTAACTCTTACTTTGGCCTAATAGCTAAGGTCTTAGACTCGTACTATGGCCTACAGGTTAAGGTCTTAACTCTTACTCTGGCCTACTGGTTAAGGTCTTAACTCTTACTCTGGCCTAATGGCTAAGGTCTTAACTCTTACTCTGGCCTAATAGCTGATGTCTTAGACTCGTACTCTGGCCTAATGGTTAAGGTCTTAACTCTTACTCTGGCCTAATAGCTAAGGTCTTAACTCTTACTCTGGCCTACTGGTTAAGGTCTTAACTCTTACTCTGGCCTAATGGCTAAGGTCTTAACTCTTACTCTGGCCTAATAGCTGATGTCTTAGACTCATACTCTGGCCTAATAGCTAAGGTCTTAACTCTTACTCTGGCCTACTGGTTAAGGTCTTAACTCTTACTCTGGCCTAATAGCTAAGGTCTTAGACTCGTACTCTGGCCTACTGGTTAAGGTCTTAACTCTTACTCTGGCCTAATAGCTAAGGTCTTAGACTCGTACTCTGGCCTACTGGCTAAGGTCTTAACTCTTACTCTGGCCTAATAGCTGAGGTCTTAACTCTTACTCTGGCCTAATAGCTAAGGTCTTAGACTCGTACTCTGGCCTAATGGTTAAGGTCTTAACTCTTACTCTGGCCTAATAGCTAAGGTCTGAACTCTTACACTGGCCTAATAGCTAAGGTCTGAGACTCGTACTATGGTCTACAGGTTAAGGTCTTAACTCTTACTCTGGCCTACTGGTTAAGGTCTTAACTCTTACTCTGGCCTAATAGCTAAGCTCTTAGACTCATACTCTGGCCTAATGGTTAAGGTCTTAACTCTTACTCAGGCCTAATAGCTAACGTCTTAGACTCGTACTCTGGCCTAATGGTTAAGGTCTTAACTCTTACTCTGGCCTAATAGCTAAGGTCTTAGACTCATACTCTGGCCTAATGGTTAATGTCTTAACTCTTACTCTGGCCTACTGGTTAATGTCTTACCTCTTACTCTGGCCTAATAGCTAAGGTCTTAACTCTTACTCTGGCCTAATAGCTAAGGTCTTAACTCTTACTCTGGCCTACTGGTTAAGGTCTTAACTCTTACTCTGGCCTAATAGCTAAGGTCTTAGACACTTACTCTGGCCCAATGGTTAAGGTCTTAACTCTTACTCTGGCCTAATAGCTAAGGTCTTAGACTCGTACTCTGGCCTAATGGTTAAGGTCTTAACTCTTACTCTGGCCTAATAGCTAAGGTCTTAACTCTTACTCTGGCATAATAGCTAAGGTCTTAGACTCGTACTCTGGCCTACAGGTTAAGGTCTTAACTCTTACTCAGGCCTAATGGTGAAGGTCTTAAGTCTTACTCTGGCCTAATAGCTAAGGTCTTAGACTCGTACTCTGGCCTAATAGCTAAGGTCTTAGACTCGTACTCTGGCCTAATGGTTAAGGTCTTAACTCTTACTCTGGCCTACTGGCTAAGGTCTTAACTCTTACTCTGGCCTAATAGCTAGGGTCTTAACTCTTACTCTGGCCTAATAGCTAAGGTCTTAACTCTTACTCTGGCCTACTGGTTAAGGTCTTAACTCTTACTCTGGCCTTATAGCTAAGGTCTTAGACTCGTACTATGGCCTACAGGTTAAGGTCTTAACTCTTACTCTGGCCTACTGGTTAAGGTCTTAACTCTTACTCTGGCCTACTGGTTAAGGTCTTAACTCTTACTCTGGCCTCATAGATAAGGTCTTAGACTCGTACTCTGTCCTACAGGTTAAGGTCTTAACTCTTACTCTGGCCTAATGATTAAGGTCTTAACTCTTACTCTGGCCTAATAGCTAAGGTCTTAACTCTTACTCTGGCCTACTGGTTAAGGTCTTAACTTTTACTCTGGCCTACTGGTTAAGGTCTTAACTCTTACTCTGGCCTAATAGCTAAGGTCTTAGATTCATACTCTGACCTAATGGTTAAGGTCTTAACTCTTACTCTGGCCTACTGGTTAAGGTCTTAACTCTTACTCTGGCATAATAGCTAAGGTCTTAACTCTTACTCTGGCCTAATAGCTAAGGTCTGAGACTCGTACTCTGGCCTAATGGTTAAGGTCTTAACTCTTACTCTGGCCTAATAGCTAAGGTCTTAACTCTTACTCTGGCATAATAGCTAAGGTCTTAGACTCGTACTCTGGCCTACAGGTTAAGGTCTTAACTCTTACTCTGGCCTACTGGTGAAGGTCTTAACTCTTACTCTGGCCTAATAGCTAAGGTCTTAACTCTTACTCTGGCCTACTGGTTAAGGTCTTAACTCTTACTCTGGCCTAATAGCTAAGGTCTTAGACTCGTACTCTGGCCTACTGGTTAAGGTCTTAACTCTTACTCTGGCCTAATAGCTAAGGTCTTAGACTCGTACTCTGGCCTACTGGCTAAGGTCTTAACTCTTACTCTGGCCTAATAGCTGAGGTCTTAACTCTTACTCTGGCCTAATAGCTAAGGTCTTAGACTCGTACTCTGGCCTAATGGTTAAGGTCTTAACTCTTACTCTGGCCTAATAGCTAAGGTCTTAACTCTTACTCTGGCATAATAGCTAAGGTCTTAGACTCGTACTCTGGCCTACAGGTTAAGGTCTTAACTCTTACTCAGGCCTAATGGTGAAGGTCTTAACTCTTACTCTGGCCTAATATCTAAGGTCTTAGACTCGTACTCTGGCCTAATAGCTAAGGTCTTAGACTCGTACTCTGGCCTAATGGTTAAGGTCTTAACTCTTACTCTGGCCTACTGGCTAAGGTCTTAACTCTTACTCTGGCCTAATAGCTAGGGTCTTAACTCTTACTCTGGCCTAATAGCTAAGGTCTTAACTCTTACTCTGGCCTACTGGTTAAGGTCTTAACTCTTACTCTGGCCTTATAGCTAAGGTCTTAGACTCGTACTATGGCCTACAGGTTAAGGTCTTAACTCTTACTCTGGCCTACTGGTTAAGGTCTTAACTCTTACTCTGGCCTACTGGTTAAGGTCTTAACTCTTACTCTGGCCTAATAGCTAAGGTCTTAACTCTTACTCTGGCATAATAGCTAAGGTCTTAGACTCGTATTGTGGCCTACAGGTTAAGGTCCTAACTCTTACTCTGGCCTACTGGTTAAGGTCTTAACTCTTACTCTGACCTACCGGTTAAGATCTTAACTCTTACTCTGGCCTAATAGCTAAGGTCTTAAACTCATACTATGGCCTACAGGTTAAGATCTTAACTCTTACTCTGGCCTACTGGTTAAGGTCTTAAATCTTACTCTGGCCTAATAGCTAAGGTCTTAGACTCGTACTATGGCCTGCTGGTTAAGGTCTTAACTCTTACTCTGGCCTAATAGCTAAGGTCTTAACTCTTACTCTGGCCTAATAGCTAAGGTCTTAACTCTTACTCTGGCCTACTGGTTAAGGTCTTAACTCTTACTCTGGCCTTATAGCTCAGGTCTTAGACTCGTACTATGGCCTACAGGTTGAGGTCTTAACTCTTACGCTGGCCTACTGGTTAAGGTCTTAACTCTTACTCTGGCCTCATAGCTAAGGTCTTAGACTCGTACTCTGGCCTACAGGTTAAGGTCTTAACTCTTACTCTGACCTACCGGTTAAGATCTTAACTCTTACTCTGGCCTAATAGCTAAGGTCTTAAACTCATACTATGGCCTACAGGTTAAGATCTTAACTCTTACTCTGGCCTACTGGTTAAGGTCTTAAATCTTACTCTGGCCTAATTGCTAAGGTCTTAGACTCGTACTATGGCCTGCTGGTTAAGGTCTTAACTCTTACTCTGGCCTAATAGCTAAGGTCTTAACTCTTACTCTGGCCTAATAGCTAAGGTCTTAACTCTTACTCTGGCCTACTGGTTAAGGTCTTAACTCTTACTCTGGCCTTATAGCTCAGGTCTTAGACTCGTACTATGGCCTACAGATTGAGGTCTTAACTCTTACGCTGGCCTACTGGTTAAGGTCTTAACTCTTACTCTGGCCTCATAGCTAAGGTCTTAGACTCGTACTCTGGCCTACAGGTTAAGGTCTTAACTCTTACTCTGACCTACCGGTTAAGATCTTAACTCTTACTCTGGCCTAATAGCTAAGGTCTTAAACTCATACTATGGCCTACAGGTTAAGATCTTAACTCTTACTCTGGCCTACTGGTTAAGGTCTTAAATCTTACTCTGGCCTAATAGCTAAGGTCTTAGACTCGTACTATGGCCTGCTGGTTAAGGTCTTAACTCTTACTCTGGCCTAATAGCTAAGGTCTTAACTCTTACTCTGGCCTAATAGCTAAGGTCTTAACTCTTACTCTGGCCTACTGGTTAAGGTCTTAACTCTTACTCTGGCCTTATAGCTCAGGTCTTAGACTCGTACTATGGCCTACAGGTTGAGGTCTTAACTCTTACGCTGGCCTACTGGTTAAGGTCTTAACTCTTACTCTGGCCTCATAGCTAAGGTCTTAGACTCGTACTCTGGCCTACAGGTTAAGGTCCTAACTCTTACTCTGGCCTAATAGTTAAGGTCTTAACTCTTACTCTGGCCTAATAGCTAAGGTCTTAACTCTTACTCTGGCCTACTGGTTAAGGTCTTAACTCTTACTCTGGCCTAATAGCTAAGGTCTTAGACTCGTACTCTGGCCTACTGGTTACGGTCTTAACTCTTACTCTGGCCTAATAGCTAAGGTCTTAGACTCGTACTCTGGCCTACTGGCTAAGGTCTTAACTCTTACTCTGGCCTAATAGCTGAGGTCTTAACTCTTACTCTGGCCTAATAGCTAAGGTCTTAGACTCGTACTTTGGCCTAATGGTTAAGGTCTTAACTCTTACTCTGGCCTAATAGCTAAGGTCTGAACTCTTACACTGGCCTAATAGCTAAGGTCTGAGACTCGTACTATGGTCTACAGGTTAAGGTCTTAACTCTTACTCTGGCCTACTGGTTAAGGTCTTAACTCTTACTCTGGCCTAATAGCTAAGCTCTTAGACTCATACTCTGGCCTAATGGTTAAGGTCTTAACTCTTACTCTGGCCTAATAGCTAACGTCTTAGACTCGTACTCTGGCCTAATGGTTAAGGTCTTAACTCTTACTCTGGCCTAATAGCTAAGGTCTTAGACTCATACTCTGGCCTAATGGTTAATGTCTTAACTCTTACTCTGGCCTACTGGTTAATGTCTTACCTCTTACTCTGGCCTAATAGCTAAGGTCTTAACTCTTACTCTGGCCTAATAGCTAAGGTCTTAACTCTTACTCTGGCCTACTGGTTAAGGTCTTAACTCTTACTCTGGCCTAATAGCTAAGGTCTTAGACACTTACTCTGGCCCAATGGTTAAGGTCTTAACTCTTACTCTGGCCTAATAGCTAAGGTCTTAGACTCGTACTCTGGCCTAATGGTTAAGGTCTTAACTCTTACTCTGGCCTAATAGCTAAGGTCTTAACTCTTACTCTGGCATAATAGCTAAGGTCTTAGACTCGTACTCTGGCCTACAGGTTAAGGTCTTAACTCTTACTCAGGCCTAATGGTGAAGGTCTTAACTCTTACTCTGGCCTAATAGCTAAGGTCTTAGACTCGTACTCTGGCCTAATAGCTAAGGTCTTAGACTCGTACTCTGGCCTAATGGTTAAGGTCTTAACTCTTACTCTGGCCTACTGGCTAAGGTCTTAACTCTTACTCTGGCCTAATAGCTGATGTCTTAGACTCGTACTCTGGCCTAATGGTTAAGGTCTTAACTCTTACACTGGCCCATTAGCTAAGGTCTTAACTCTTACTCTGGCCTAATAGCTAAGGTCTTAGACTCGTACTATGGCCTACAGGTTAAGGTCTTAACTCTTACTCTGGCCTACTGGTTAAGGTCTTAACTCTTACTCTGACCTACTGGTTAAGGTCTTAACTCTTACTCTGGCCTAATAGCTAAGGTCTTAAACTCGTACTATGGCCTACAGGTTAAGATCTTAACTCTTACTCTGGCCTACTGGTTAAGGTCTTAAATCTTACTCTGGCCTAATAGCTAAGGTCTTAGACTCGTACTATGGCCTACTGGTTAAGGTCTTAGCTCTTACTCTGGCCTAATAGCTAAGGTCTTAACTCTTACTCTGGCCTAATAGCTAAGGTCTTAACTCTTACTCTGGACGACTGGTTAAGGTCTTAACTCTTACTCTGGCCTAATAGCTAAGGTCTTAGACTCGTACTATGGCCTACAGGTTAAGGTCTTAACTCTTACTCTGGCCTACTGGTTAAGGTCTTAACTCTTACTCTGGCCTACTGGTTAAGGTCTTAACTCTTACTCTGGCCTAAAAGCTAAGGTCTTAACTCTTACTCTGGCCTACTGGTTAAGGTCTTAACTCTTACTCTGGCCTTATAGCTAAGGTCTTAGACTCGTACTATGGCCTACAGGTTGAGGTCTTAACTCTTACTCTGGCCTACTGGTTAAGGTCTTAACTCTTACTCTGGCCTCATAGCTAAGGTCTTAGACTCGTACTCTGGCCTACAGGTTAAGGTCTTAACTCTTACTCTGGCCTAATGGTTAAGGTCTTAACTCTTACTCTGGCCTAATAGCTAAGGTCTTAACTCTTACTCTGGCCTAATAGCTAAGGTCTTAGACTCGTACTCTGGCCTACTGGTTAAGGTCTTAACTCTTACTCTGGCCTAATAGCTAAGGTCTTAGACTCGTACTCTGGACTACTGGCTAAGGTCTTAACTCTTACTCTGGCCTAATAGCTGAGGTCTTAACTCTTACTCTGGCCTAATAGCTAAGGTTTTAACTCTTACTCTGGCCTACTGGTTAAGGTCTTAACTCTTACTCTGGCCTAATAGCTAAGGTCTTAGACACGTACTCTGGCCTAATGGTTAAGGTCTTAACTCTTACTCTGGCCTAATAGCTAAGGTCTTAGACTCGTACTCTGGCCTAATGGTTAAGTTCTTAACTCTTACTCTGGCCTAATAGCTAAGATCTTAACTCTTACTCTGGCCTAATAGCTAAGGTCTTAGACTTGTACTCTGGCCTAATGTTTAAGGTCTTAACTCTTACTCTGGCCTAATAGCTAATGTCTTAACGCTTACTCTGGACTAATAGCTAAGGTCTTAGACTCGTACTTTGGCCTACAGGTTAAGGTCTTAACTCTTACTTTCGCCTAATGGTTAAGGTCTTAACTCTTACTTTGGCCTAATAGCTAAGGTCTTAGACTCGTACTCTGGCCTAATGGTTAAGGTCTTAACTCTTACTCTGGCCTAATAGCTAAGGTCTTAACTCTTACTCTGGCCTAATAGCTGAGGTCTTAGACTCGTACTCTGGCCTACGGGTCAAGGTCTTAACTCTTAATCTGGCCTAATAGATAAGGTCTTAGACTCGTACTATGGCCTACATGTTAAGGTCTTAACTCTTACTCTGGCCTAATGGTTAAGGTCTTAACTCTTACTCTGACCTAATAGCTAAGGTCTTAACTCTTACTCTGGCCTACTGGTTAAGGTCTTAACTTTTACTCTGGCCTAATAGCTAAGGTCTTAGACTTGTACTATGGCCTACTCGTTAAGGTCTTAACTCTTACTCTGGCCTAATAGCTAAGGTCTTAGCTCTTACTCTGGCCTAATAGCTAAGGTCTTAACTCTTACTCTGGCCTACTGGTTAAGGTCTTAACTCTTACTCTGGCCTTATAGCTAAGGTCTTAGACTTGTACTATGGCCTACAGGTTGAGGTCTTAACTCTTACTCTGGCGTACTGGTTAAGGTCTTAACTCTTACTCTGGCCTACTGGTTAAGGTCTTAACTCTTACTCTGGCCTTATAGTTAAGGTCATAGACTTGTACTCTGGCCTACAGGTTAAGGTCTTAACTCTTACTCTGGCCTAATGGTTAAGGTCTTAACTCTTACTCTGGCCTAATAGCTAAGGTCTTAACTCTTACTCTGGCCTACTGGTTAAGGTCTTAACTTTTACTCTGGCCTACTGGTTACGGTCTTAACTCTTACTCTGGCCTAATAGCCAAGGTCTTAGACTCTTACTCTGGCCTACTGGTTAAGGTCTTAACTCTTACTCTGGCCTTCTGGATAAGGTCTTAACTCTTACTCTGGCCTAATAGCTGAGGTCTTAACTCTTACTCTGGCCTAATAGCTAAGGTCTTAACTCTTATTTTGGCCTACTGGTTAAGGTCTTAACTCTTACTCTGGCCTAATAGCTAAGGTCTTAGACTCGTACTCTGGCCTAATGGTTAAGGTCTTAACTCTTACTCTGGCCTACTGGTTAAGGTCTTAACTCTTACTCTGGCCGAACAGCTAAGGTCTTAGACCCGTACTATGGCCTACAGGTTAAGGTCTTAACTCTTACTCTGGCCTACTGGTTAAGATCTTAACTCTTACTCTGGCCTAATAGCTAAGGTCTTAGACTCATACCCTGGCCTAATGGGTAATGTCTTAACTCTTACTCTGGCCTAATAGCTAAGGTCTTAGACTCGTACTCTGGCCTAATGGTTAAGGTCTTAACTCTTACTTTGGCCTAATCGCTAAGGTCTTAACTCTTACTCTGGCCTACTGGTTAAGGTCTTAACTCTTACTCTGGCCTAATAGCTAAGGTCTTAGACTCGTACTCTGGCCTAATGGTTAAGGACTTAAGTCTTACTCTGGCCTACTGGTTAAGGTCTTAACCCTTACTCTGGCCTAATAGCTAAGGTATTAACTCTTACTCTGGCCTAATAGCTAAGGTCTTAGACTCATACTACGGCCTACAGGTTAAGGTCTTAACTCTTACTCTGGCCTACTGGTTAAGGTCTTAACTCTTACTCTGGCCTAATGGCTAAGGTCTTAACTCTTACTCTGGCCTAATAGCTGATGTCTTAGACTCGTACTCTGGCCTAATGGTTAAGGTCTTAACTCTTACACTGGCCAAATAGCTAAGGTCTTAACTCTTACTCTGGCCTAATAGCCAAGGTCTTAGACTCGTACTATGGCCTACAGGTTAAGGTCTTAACTCTTACTCTGGCCTACTGGTTAAGGTCTTAACTCTTACTCTGGCCTAATGGCTAAGGTCTTAACTCTTACTCTGGCCTAATAGCTGATGTCTTAGACTCGTACTCTGGCTTAATGGTTAAGGTCTTAACTCTTACTCTGGCCTAATAGCTAAGGTCTTAACTCTTACTCTGGCCTAATAGCTAAGGTCTTAGACTCGTACTATGGCCTACAGGTTAAGGTCTTAACTCTTACTCTGGCCTACTGGTTAAGGTCTTAACTCTTACTCTGACCTCCTGGTTAAGGTCTTAACTCTTACTCTGGCCTATTAGCTAAGGTCTTAGACTCGTACTATGGCCTACTGGTTAAGGTCTTAACTCTTACTCTGGCCTAATAGCTAAGGTCTTAACTCTTACTCTGGCCTAATAGCTAAGGTCTTAACTCTTACTCTGGACTACTGGTTAAGGTCTTAACTCTTACTCTGGCCTAATAGCTAAGGTCTTAGACTCGTACTATGGCCTACAGGTTAAGGTCTTAACTCTTACTCTGGCCTACTGGTTAAGGTCTTAACTCTTACTCTGGCCTACTGGTTAAGGTCTTAACTCTTACTCTGGCCTCATAGCTAAGGTCTTAGACTCGTACTCTGGCCTACAGGTTAAGGTCTTAACTCTTACTCTGTCCTAATGTTTAAGGTCTTAACTCTTACTCTGGCCTAATAGCTAAGGTCTTAACTCTTACTCTGGCCTACTGGTTAAGGTCTTAACTTTTACTCTGGCCTACTGGTTAAGGTCTTAACTCTTACTCTGGCCTAATAGCTAAGGTCTTAGACTTGTACTCTGGCCTAGTGGTTAAGGTCTTAACTCTTACTCTGGCCTAATAGCTAAGGTCTTAGACTCATACTCTGGCCTACTGGCTAAGGTCTTAACTCATACTCTGGCCTACTAGCTGAGGTCTTAACTCTTACTCTGGCCTAATAGCTAAGGTCTTAGACTCGTACTCTGGCCTAATGGTTAAGGTCTTAACTCTTACTCTGGCCTAATAGCTAAGGTCTTAACTCTTACTCTGGCCTAATAGCTAAGGTCTTAGACTCGTACTATGGCCTACAGGTTAAGGTCTTAACTCTTACTCTGGCCTACTGGTTAAGGTCTTAACTCTTACTCTGGCCTAATAGCTAAGGTCTTAACTCTTACTCTGGCCTAATAGCTAAGGTCTTAGACTCGTACTCTGGCCTAATGGTTAAGGTCTTAACTCTTACTCTGGCCTAATAGCTAAGGTCTTAACTCTTACTCTGGCCTAATAGCTAAGGTCTTAAATCTTACTCTGGCCTACTGGTTAATGTCTTTACTCTTACTCTGGCCGACTGGTTAAGGTCTTAACTCTTTCTCTGGCCTAATAGCTAAGGTCTCAACTCTTACTCTGGCCTACTGGTTAAGGTCTTAACTCTTACTCTGGCATAATAGCTAAGACCATAACTCTTACGCTGGCCTACTGGTTAAGGTCTTAACTCTTACTATGGCCTAATAGCTAAGGTCTTAGACTCGTACTCTGGCCTAATAGCTAAGGTCTTAGAATCATACTCTGGCCTAATGGTTAAGTTCTTAACTCTTACTCTGGCCTAATAGCTAAGGTCTTAACTCTTACTCTGGCCTAATAGCTAAGGTCTTAGACTCGTACTATGGCCTACTGGTTAAGGTCTTAAATCTTACTCTGGCCTAATGGTTAAGGTATCAACTCTTACTCTGGCCTAATAGCTAAGGTCTTAGACTCGTACTCTGGCCTAATTGTTAATTTCTTAACTCTTTCTCTGGCCTACTGGTTAAGGTCTTAACTCTTACTCTGGCCTAATAGCTAAGTTCTTAACTCTTGCTCTGGCCTACTGGTTAAGGTCTTAACTCTTACTCTGGCCTAATAGCTAAGGTCTTAGACTCGTACTCTGGCCTATTGGTTAAGGTCCTAACTCTTATTCTGGCCTACTGGTTAAGGTCTTAACTCTTACTCTGGCCTACTATCTAAGGTCTTAGACTCGTACTCTGGCCTAATGGCTAAGGTCTTAACTCTTACTCTGGCCTAATAGCTAAGCTCTTAGACTCATACTCTGGCCTAATGGTTAAGGTCTTACCTCTTACTCTGGCCTAATAGCTAACGTCTTAGACTCGTACTCTGGCCTAATGGTTAAGGTCTTAACTCTTACTCTGGCCTAATAGCTAAGGTCTTAGACTCATACTCTGGCCTAATGGTTAATGTCTTAACTCTTACTCTGGCCTACTGGTTAATGTCTTACCTCTTACTCTGGCCTAATAGCTAAGGTCTTAACTCTTACTCTGGCCTAATAGCTAAGGTCTTAACTCTTACTCTGGCCTACTGGCTAAGGTCTTAACTCTTACTCTGGCCTAATAGCTAAGGTCTTAGACACTTACTCTGGCCCAATGGTTAAGGTCTTAACTCTTACTCTGGCCTAATAGCTAAGGTCTTAGACTCGTACTCTGGCCTAATGGTTAAGGTCTTAACTCTTACTCTGGCCTAATAGCTAAGGTCTTAACTCTTACTCTGGCATAATAGCTAAGGTCTTAGACTCGTACTCTGGCCTACAGGTTAAGGTCTTAACTCTTACTCTGGCCTACTGGCTAAGGTCTTAACTCTTACTCTGGCCTAATAGCTAGGGTCTTAACTCTTACTCTGGCCTAATAGCTAAGGTCTTAACTCTTACTCTGGCCTACTGGTTAAGGTCTTAACTCTTACTCTGGCCTTATAGCTAAGGTCTTAGACTCGTACTATGGCCTACAGGTTAAGGTCTTAACTCTTACTCTGGCCTACTGGTTAAGGTCTTAACTCTTACTCTGGCCTACTGGTTAAGGTCTTAACTCTTACTCTGGCCTCATAGATAAGGTCTTAGACTCGTACTCTGTCCTACAGGTTAAGGTCTTAAATCTTACTCTGGCCTAATGGTTAAGGTCTTAACTCTTACTCTGGCCTAATAGCTAAGGTCTTAACTCTTACTCTGGCCTACTGGTTAAGGTCTTAACTTTTACTCTGGCCTACTGGTTAAGGTCTTAACTCTTACTCTGGCCTAATAGCTAAGGTCTTAGACTCATACTCTGACCTAATGGTTAAGGTCTTAACTCTTACTCTGGCCTACTGGTTAAGGTCTTAACTCTTACTCTGGCATAATAGCTAAGGTCTTAACTCTTACTCTGGCCTAATAGCTAAGGTCTGAGACTCGTACTCTGGCCTAATGGTTAAGGTCTTAACTCTTACTCTGGCCTAATAGCTAAGGTCTTAACTCTTACTCTGGCATAATAGCTAAGGTCTTAGACTCGTACTCTGGCCTACAGGTTAAGGTCTTAACTCTTACTCTGGCCTACTGGTTAAGGTCTTAACTCTTACTCTGGCCTAATAGCTAAGGTCTTAGACTCATACTCTGCTCTAATGGTTAAGGTCTTAACTCTTACTCTGGCCTAATAGCTAAGGTCTTAACTCTTACTCTGGCCTAATGGTTAAGGTCTTAACTCTTACTCTGGCCTAATAGCTAAGGTATTAACTCTTACTCTGGCCTAATAGCTAAGGTCTTAGACTCATACTACGGCCTACAGGTTAAGGTCTTAACTCTTACTCTGGCCTACTGGTTAAGGTCTTAACTCTTACTCTGGCCTAATGGCTAAGGTCTTAACTCTTACTCTGGCCTAATAGCTGATGTCTTACACTCGTACTCTGGCCTAATGGTTAAGGTCTTAACTCTTACACTGGCCCATTAGCTAAGGTCTTAACTCTTACTCTGGCCTAATAGCTAAGGTCTTAGACTCGTACTATGGCCTACAGGTTAAGGTCTTAACTCTTACTCTGGCCTACTGGTTAAGGTCTTAACTCTTACTCTGACCTACTGGTTAAGGTCTTAACTCTTACTCTGGCCTAATAGCTAAGGTCTTAAACTCGTACTATGGCCTACAGGTTAAGATCTTAACTCTTACTCTGGCCTACTGGTTAAGGTCTTAAATCTTACTCTGGCCTAATAGCTAAGGTCTTAGACTCGTACTATGGCCTACTGGTTAAGGTCTTAGCTCTTACTCTGGCCTAATAGCTAAGGTCTTAACTCTTACTCTGGCCTAATAGCTAAGGTCTTAACTCTTACTCTGGACGACTGGTTAAGGTCTTAACTCTTACTCTGGCCTAATAGCTAAGGTCTTAGACTCGTACTATGGCCTACAGGTTAAGGTCTTAACTCTTACTCTGGCCTACTGGTTAAGGTCTTAACTCTTACTCTGGCCTACTGGTTAAGGTCTTAACTCTTACTCTGGCCTAAAAGCTAAGGTCTTAACTCTTACTCTGGCCTACTGGTTAAGGTCTTAACTCTTACTCTGGCCTTATAGCTAAGGTCTTAGACTCGTACTATGGCCTACAGGTTGAGGTCTTAACTCTTACTCTGGCCTACTGGTTAAGGTCTTAACTCTTACTCTGGCCTCATAGCTAAGGTCTTAGACTCGTACTCTGGCCTACAGGTTAAGGTCTTAACTCTTACTCTGGCCTAATGGTTAAGGTCTTAACTCTTACTCTGGCCTAATAGCTAAGGTCTTAACTCTTACTCTGGCCTAATAGCTAAGGTCTTAGACTCGTACTCTGGCCTACTGGTTAAGGTCTTAACTCTTACTCTGGCCTAATAGCTAAGGTCTTAGACTCGTACTCTGGACTACTGGCTAAGGTCTTAACTCTTACTCTGGCCTAATAGCTGAGGTCTTAACTCTTACTCTGGCCTAATAGCTAAGGTTTTAACTCTTACTCTGGCCTACTGGTTAAGGTCTTAACTCTTACTCTGGCCTAATAGCTAAGGTCTTAGACACGTACTCTGGCCTAATGGTTAAGGTCTTAACTCTTACTCTGGCCTAATAGCTAAGGTCTTAGACTCGTACTCTGGCCTAATGGTTAAGTTCTTAACTCTTACTCTGGCCTAATAGCTAAGATCTTAACTCTTACTCTGGCCTAATAGCTAAGGTCTTAGACTTGTACTCTGGCCTAATGTTTAAGGTCTTAACTCTTACTCTGGCCTAATAGCTAATGTCTTAACGCTTACTCTGGACTAATAGCTAAGGTCTTAGACTCGTACTTTGGCCTACAGGTTAAGGTCTTAACTCTTACTTTCGCCTAATGGTTAAGGTCTTAACTCTTACTTTGGCCTAATAGCTAAGGTCTTAGACTCGTACTCTGGCCTAATGGTTAAGGTCTTAACTCTTACTCTGGCCTAATAGCTAAGGTCTTAACTCTTACTCTGGCCTAATAGCTGAGGTCTTAGACTCGTACTCTGGCCTACGGGTCAAGGTCTTAACTCTTAATCTGGCCTAATAGATAAGGTCTTAGACTCGTACTATGGCCTACATGTTAAGGTCTTAACTCTTACTCTGGCCTAATGGTTAAGGTCTTAACTCTTACTCTGACCTAATAGCTAAGGTCTTAACTCTTACTCTGGCCTACTGGTTAAGGTCTTAACTTTTACTCTGGCCTAATAGCTAAGGTCTTAGACTTGTACTATGGCCTACTCGTTAAGGTCTTAACTCTTACTCTGGCCTAATAGCTAAGGTCTTAGCTCTTACTCTGGCCTAATAGCTAAGGTCTTAACTCTTACTCTGGCCTACTGGTTAAGGTCTTAACTCTTACTCTGGCCTTATAGCTACGGTCTTAGACTTGTACTATGGCCTACAGGTTGAGGTCTTAACTCTTACTCTGGCGTACTGGTTAAGGTCTTAACTCTTACTCTGGCCTACTGGTTAAGGTCTTAACTCTTACTCTGGCCTTATAGTTAAGGTCATAGACTTGTACTCTGGCCTACAGGTTAAGGTCTTAACTCTTACTCTGGCCTAATGGTTAAGGTCTTAACTCTTACTCTGGCCTAATAGCTAAGGTCTTAACTCTTACTCTGGCCTACTGGTTAAGGTCTTAACTTTTACTCTGGCCTACTGGTTACGGTCTTAACTCTTACTCTGGCCTAATAGCCAAGGTCTTAGACTCTTACTCTGGCCTACTGGTTAAGGTCTTAACTCTTACTCTGTCCTTCTGGATAAGGTCTTAACTCTTACTCTGGCCTAATAGCTGAGGTCTTAACTCTTACTCTGGCCTAATAGCTAAGGTCTTAACTCTTATTCTGGCCTACTGGTTAAGGTCTTAACTCTTACTCTGGCCTAATAGCTAAGGTCTTAGACTCGTACTCTGGCCTAATGGTTAAGGTCTTAACTCTTACTCTGGCCTACTGGTTAAGGTCTTAACTCTTACTCTGGCCGAACAGCTAAGGTCTTAGACTCGTACTATGGCCTACAGGTTAAGGTCTTAACTCTTACTCTGGCCTACTGGTTAAGATCTTAACTCTTACTCTGGCCTAATAGCTAAGGTCTTAGACTCATACCCTGGCCTAATGGGTAATGTCTTAACTCTTACTCTGGCCTAATAGCTAAGGTCTTAGACTCGTACTCTGGCCTAATGGTTAAGGTCTTAACTCTTACTTTGGCCTAATCGCTAAGGTCTTAACTCTTACTCTGGCCTACTGGTTAAGGTCTTAACTCTTACTCTGGCCTAATAGCTAAGGTCTTAGACTCGTACTCTGGCCTAATGGTTAAGGACTTAAGTCTTACTCTGGCCTACTGGTTAAGGTCTTAACCCTTACTCTGGCCTAATAGCTAAGGTATTAACTCTTACTCTGGCCTAATAGCTAAGGTCTTAGACTCATACTACGGCCTACAGGTTAAGGTCTTAACTCTTACTCTGGCCTACTGGTTAAGGTCTTAACTCTTACTCTGGCCTAATGGCTAAGGTCTTAACTCTTACTCTGGCCTAATAGCTGATGTCTTAGACTCGTACTCTGGCCTAATGGTTAAGGTCTTAACTCTTACACTGGCCAAATAGCTAAGGTCTTAACTCTTACTCTGGCCTAATAGCCAAGGTCTTAGACTCGTACTATGGCCTACAGGTTAAGGTCTTAACTCTTACTCTGGCCTACTGGTTAAGGTCTTAACTCTTACTCTGGCCTAATGGCTAAGGTCTTAACTCTTACTCTGGCCTAATAGCTGATGTCTTAGACTCGTACTCTGGCCTAATGGTTAAGGTCTTAACTCTTACTCTGGCCTAATAGCTAAGGTCTTAACTCTTACTCTGGCCTAATAGCTAAGGTCTTAGACTCGTACTATGGCCTACAGGTTAAGGTCTTAACTCTTACTCTGGCCTACTGGTTAAGGTCTTAACTCTTACTCTGACCTCCTGGTTAAGGTCTTAACTCTTACTCTGGCCTATTAGCTAAGGTCTTAGACTCGTACTATGGCCTACTGGTTAAGGTCTTAACTCTTACTCTGGCCTAATAGCTAAGGTCTTAACTCTTACTCTGGCCTAATAGCTAAGGTCTTAACTCTTACTCTGGACTACTGGTTAAGGTCTTAACTCTTACTCTGGCCTAATATCTAAGGTCTTAGACTCGTACTATGGCCTACAGGTTAAGGTCTTAACTCTTACTCTGGCCTACTGGTTAAGGTCTTAACTCTTACTCTGGCCTACTGGTTAAGGTCTTAACTCTTACTCTGGCCTCATAGCTAAGGTCTTAGACTCGTACTCTGGCCTACAGGTTAAGGTCTTAACTCTTACTCTGTCCTAATGTTTAAGGTCTTAACTCTTACTCTGGCCTAATAGCTAAGGTCTTAACTCTTACTCTGGCCTACTGGTTAAGGTCTTAACTTTTACTCTGGCCTACTGGTTAAGGTCTTAACTCTTACTCTGGCCTAATAGCTAAGGTCTTAGACTTGTACTCTGGCCTAGTGGTTAAGGTCTTAACTCTTACTCTGGCCTAATAGCTAAGGTCTTAGACTCATACTCTGGCCTACTGGCTAAGGTCTTAACTCATACTCTGGCCTACTAGCTGAGGTCTTAACTCTTACTCTGGCCTAATAGCTAAGGTCTTAGACTCGTACTCTGGCCTAATGGTTAAGGTCTTAACTCTTACTCTGGCCTAATAGCTAAGGTCTTAACTCTTACTCTGGCCTAATAGCTAAGGTCTTAGACTCGTACTATGGCCTACAGGTTAAGGTCTTAACTCTTACTCTGGCCTACTGGTTAAGGTCTTAACTCTTACTCTGGCCTAATAGCTAAGGTCTTAACTCTTACTCTGGCCTATTAGCTAAGGTCTTAGACTCGTACTCTGGCCTAATGGTTAAGGTCTTAACTCTTACTCTGGCCTAATAGCTAAGGTCTTAACTCTTACTCTGGCCTAATAGCTAAGGTCTTAAATCTTACTCTGGCCTACTGGTTAATGTCTTTACTCTTACTCTGGCCGACTGGTTAAGGTCTTAACTCTTTCTCTGGCCTAATAGCTAAGGTCTCAACTCTTACTCTGGCCTACTGGTTAAGGTCTTAACTCTTACTCTGGCATAATAGCTAAGACCAGAACTCTTACGCTGGCCTACTGGTTAAGGTCTTAACTCTTACTATGG
Source organism: Triturus cristatus (assembly GCF_964204655.1). Classification (NCBI taxonomy): domain Eukaryota; kingdom Metazoa; phylum Chordata; class Amphibia; order Caudata; family Salamandridae; genus Triturus; species Triturus cristatus. The sequence goes on along the minus strand of NC_140589.1, from coordinate 1,088,031,140 downwards.
CCTAATAGCTAAGGTCTTAGACTCGTACTCTGGCCTAATAGCTAAGGTCTTAGAATCATACTCTGGCCTAATGGTTAAGTTCTTAACTCTTACTCTGGCCTAATAGCTAAGGTCTTAACTCTTACTCTGGCCTAATAGCTAAGGTCTTAGACTCGTACTATGGCCTACTGGTTAAGGTCTTAAATCTTACTCTGGCCTAATGGTTAAGGTATCAACTCTTACTCTGGCCTAATAGCTAAGGTCTTAGACTCGTACTCTGGCCTAATTGTTAATTTCTTAACTCTTTCTCTGGCCTACTGGTTAAGGTCTTAACTCTTACTCTGGCCTAATAGCTAAGTTCTTAACTCTTGCTCTGGCCTACTGGTTAAGGTCTTAACTCTTACTCTGGCCTAATAGCTAAGGTCTTAGACTCGTACTCTGGCCTATTGGTTAAGGTCCTAACTCTTATTCTGGCCTACTGGTTAAGGTCTTAACTCTTACTCTGGCCTACTATCTAAGGTCTTAGACTCGTACTCTGGCCTAATGGCTAAGGTCTTAACTCTTACTCTGGCCTAATAGCTAAGCTCTTAGACTCATACTCTGGCCTAATGGTTAAGGTCTTACCTCTTACTCTGGCCTAATAGCTAACGTCTTAGACTCGTACTCTGGCCTAATGGTTAAGGTCTTAACTCTTACTCTGGCCTAATAGCTAAGGTCTTAGACTCATACTCTGGCCTAATGGTTAATGTCTTAACTCTTACTCTGGCCTACTGGTTAATGTCTTACCTCTTACTCTGGCCTAATAGCTAAGGTCTTAACTCTTACTCTGGCCTAATAGCTAAGGTCTTAACTCTTACTCTGGCCTACTGGCTAAGGTCTTAACTCTTACTCTGGCCTAATAGCTAAGGTCTTAGACACTTACTCTGGCCCAATGGTTAAGGTCTTAACTCTTACTCTGGCCTAATAGCTAAGGTCTTAGACTCGTACTCTGGCCTAATGGTTAAGGTCTTAACTCTTACTCTGGCCTAATAGCTAAGGTCTTAACTCTTACTCTGGCATAATAGCTAAAGTCTTAGACTCGTACTCTGGCCTACAGGTTAAGGTCTTAACTCTTACTCTGGCCTACTGGCTAAGGTCTTAACTCTTACTCTGGTCTAATAGCTAAGGTCTTAACTCTTACTCTGGCCTACTGGTTAAGGTCTTAACTCTTACTCTGGCCTTATAGCTAAGGTCTTAGACTCGTACTATGGCCTACAGGTTAAGGTCTTAACTCTTACTCTGGCCTACTGGTTAAGGTCTTAACTCTTACTCTGGCCTACTGGTTAAGGTCTTAACTCTTACTCTGGCCTCATAGATAAGGTCTTAGACTCGTACTCTGTCCTACAGGTTAAGGTCTTAAATCTTACTCTGGCCTAATGGTTAAGGTCTTAACTCTTACTCTGGCCTAATAGCTAAGGTCTTAACTCTTACTCTGGCCTACTGGTTAAGGTCTTAACTTTTACTCTGGCCTACTGGTTAAGGTCTTACCTCTTACTCTGGCCTAATAGCTAAGGTCTTAGACTCATACTCTGACCTAATGGTTAAGGTCTTAACTCTTACTCTGGCCTACTGGTTAAGGTCTTAACTCTTACTCTGGCATAATAGCTAAGGTCTTAACTCTTACTCTGGCCTAATAGCTAAGGTCTGAGACTCGTACTCTGGCCTAATGGTTAAGGTCTTAACTCTTACTCTGGCCTAATAGCTAAGGTCTTAACTCTTACTCTGGCATAATAGCTAAGGTCTTAGACTCGTACTCTGGCCTACAGGTTAAGGTCTTAACTCTTACTCTGGCCTACTGGTTAAGGTCTTAACTCTTACTCTGGCCTAATAGCTAAGGTCTTAGACTCATACTCTGCTCTAATGGTTAAGGTCTTAACTCTTACTCTGGCCTAATAGCTAAGGTCTTAACTCTTACTCTGGCCTAATGGTTAAGGTCTTAACTCTGACTCTGGCCTAATAGCTAAGGTATTAACTCTTACTCTGGCCTAATAGCTAAGGTCTTAGACTCATACTACGGCCTACAGGTTAAGGTCTTAACTCTTACTCTGGCCTACTGGTTAAGGTCTTAACTCTTACTCTGGCCTAATGGCTAAGGTCTTAACTCTTACTCTGGCCTAATAGCTGATGTCTTAGACTCGTACTCTGGCCTAATGGTTAAGGTCTTAACTCTTACACTGGCCCATTATCTAAGGTCTTAACTCTTACTCTGGCCTAATAGCTAAGGTCTTAGACTCGTACTATGGCCTACAGGTTAAGGTCTTAACTCTTACTCTGGCCTACTGGTTAAGGTCTTAACTCTTACTCTGACCTACTGGTTAAGGTCTTAACTCTTACTCTGGCCTAATAGCTAAGGTCTTAAACTCGTACTATGGCCTACAGGTTAAGATCTTAACTCTTACTCTGGCCTACTGGTTAAGGTCTTAAATCTTACTCTGGCCTAATAGCTAAGGTCTTAGACTCGTACAATGGCCTACTGGTTAAGGTCTTAGCTCTTACTCTGGCCTAATAGCTAAGGTCTTAACTCTTACTCTGGCCTAATAGCTAAGGTCTTAACTCTTACTCTGGACGACTGGTTAAGGTCTTAACTCTTACTCTGGCCTAATAGCTAAGGTCTTAGACTCGTACTATGGCCTACAGGTTAAGGTCTTAACTCTTACTCTGGCCTACTGGTTAAGGTCTTAACTCTTACTCTGGCCTACTGGTTAAGGTCTTAACTCTTACTCTGGCCTAAAAGCTAAGGTCTTAACTCTTACTCTGGCCTACTGGTTAAGGTCTTAACTCTTACTCTGGCCTTATAGCTAAGGTCTTAGACTCGTACTATGGCCTACAGGTTGAGGTCTTAACTCTTACTCTGGCCTACTGGTTAAGGTCTTAACTCTTACTCTGGCCTCATAGCTAAGGTCTTAGACTCGTACTCTGGCCTACAGGTTAAGGTCTTAACTCTTACTCTGGCCTAATGGTTAAGGTCTTAACTCTTACTCTGGCCTAATGGCTAAGGTCTTAACTCTTACTCTGGCCTAATAGCTAAGGTCTTAGACTCGTACTCTGGCCTACTGGTTAAGGTCTTAACTCTTACTCTGGCCTAATAGCTAAGGTCTTAGACTCGTACTCTGGACTACTGGCTAAGGTCTTAACTCTTACTCTGGCTTAATAGCTGAGGTCTTAACTCTTACTCTGGCCTAATAGCTAAGGTTTTAACTCTTACTCTGGCCTACTGGTTAAGGTCTTAACTCTTACTCTGGCCTAATAGCTAAGGTCTTAGACACGTACTCTGGCCTAATGGTTAAGGTCTTAACTCTTACTCTGGCCTAATAGCTAAGGTCTTAGACTCGTACTCTGGCCTAATGGTTAAGTTCTTAACTCTTACTCTGGCCTAATAGCTAAGATCTTAACTCTTACTCTGGCCTAATAGCTAAGGTCTTAGACTTGTACTCTGGCCTAATGTTTAAGGTCTTTACTCTTACTCTGGCCTAATAGCTAATGTCTTAACGCTTACTCTGGACTAATAGCTAAGGTCTTAGACTCGTACTTTGGCCTACAGGTTAAGGTCTTAACTCTTACTTTCGCCTAATGGTTAAGGTCTTAACTCTTACTTTGGCCTAATAGCTAAGGTCTTAGACTCGTACTCTGGCCTAATGGTTAAGGTCTTAACTCTTACTCTGGCCTAATAGCTAAGGTCTTAACTCTTACTCTGGCCTAATAGCTGAGGTCTTAGACTCGTACTCTGGCCTACGGGTCAAGGTCTTAACTCTTAATCTGGCCTAATAGATAAGGTCTTAGACTCGTACTATGGCCTACATGTTAAGGTCTTAACTCTTACTCTGGCCTAATGGTTAAGGTCTTAACTCTTACTCTGGCCTAATAGCTAAGGTCTTAACTCTTACTCTGGCCTACTGGTTAAGGTCTTAACTTTTACTCTGGCCTAATAGCTAAGGTCTTAGACTTGTACTATGGCCTACTCGTTAAGGTCTTAACTCTTACTCTGGCCTAATAGCTAAGGTCTTAGCTCTTACTCTGGCCTAATAGCTAAGGTCTTAACTCTTACTCTGGCCTACTGGTTAAGGTCTTAACTCTTACTCTGGCCTTATAGCTAAGGTCTTAGACTTGTACTATGGCCTACAGGTTGAGGTCTTAACTCTTACTCTGGCGTACTGGTTAAGGTCTTAACTCTTACTCTGGCCTACTGGTTAAGGTCTTAACTCTTACTCTGGCCTTATAGTTAAGGTCATAGACTTGTACTCTGGCCTACAGGTTAAGGTCTTAACTCTTACTCTGGCCTAATGGTTAAGGTCTTAACTCTTACTCTGGCCTAATAGCTAAGGTCTTAACTCTTACTCTGGCCTACTGGTTAAGGTCTTAACTTTTACTCTGGCCTACTGGTTACGGTCTTAACTCTTACTCTGGCCTAATAGCCAAGGTCTTAGACTCTTACTCTGGCCTACTGGTTAAGGTCTTAACTCTTACTCTGGCCTTCTGGATAAGGTCTTAACTCTTACTCTGGCCTAATAGCTGAGGTCTTAACTCTTACTCTGGCCTAATAGCTAAGGTCTTAACTCTTATTCTGGCCTACTGGTTAAGGTCTTAACTCTTACTCTGGCCTAATAGCTAAGGTCTTAGACTCGTACTCTGGCCTAATGGTTAAGGTCTTAACTCTTACTCTGGCCTACTGGTTAAGGTCTTAACTCTTACTCTGGCCGAACAGCTAAGGTCTTAGACTCGTACTATGGCCTACAGGTTAAGGTCTTAACTCTTACTCTGGCCTACTGGTTAAGATCTTAACTCTTACTCTGGCCTAATAGCTAAGGTCTTAGACTCATACCCTGGCCTAATGGGTAATGTCTTAACTCTTACTCTGGCCTAATAGCTAAGGTCTTAGACTCGTACTCTGGCCTAATGGTTAAGGTCTTAACTCTTACTTTGGCCTAATCGCTAAGGTCTTAACTCTTACTCTGGCCTACTGGTTAAGGTCTTAACTCTTACTCTGGCTTAATAGCTAAGGTCTTAGACTCGTACTCTGGCCTAATGGTTAAGGACTTAAGTCTTACTCTGGCCTACTGGTTAAGGTCTTAACCCTTACTCTGGCCTAATAGCTAAGGTATTAACTCTTACTCTGGCCTAATAGCCAAGGTCTTAGACTCGTACTATGGCCTACAGGTTAAGGTCTTAACTCTTACTCTGGCCTACTGGTTAAGGTCTTAACTCTTACTCTGGCCTAATGGCTAAGGTCTTAACTCTTACTCTGGCCTAATAGCTGATGTCTTAGACTCGTACTCTGGCCTAATGGTTAAGGTCTTAACTCTTACTCTGGCCTAATAGCTAAGGTCTTAACTCTTACTCTGGCCTAATAGCTAAGGTCTTAGACTCGTACTATGGCCTACAGGTTAAGGTCTTAACTCTTACTCTGGCCTACTGGTTAAGGTCTTAACTCTTACTCTGACCTCCTGGTTAAGGTCTTAACTCTTACTCTGGCCTATTAGCTAAGGTCTTAGACTCGTACTATGGCCTACTGGTTAAGGTCTTAACTCTTACTCTGGCCTAATAGCTAAGGTCTTAACTCTTACTCTGGCCTAATAGCTAAGGTCTTAACTCTTACTCTGGACTACTGGTTAAGGTCTTAACTCTTACTCTGGCCTAATAGCTAAGGTCTTAGACTCGTACTATGGCCTACAGGTTAAGGTCTTAACTCTTACTCTGGCCTACTGGTTAAGGTCTTAACTCTTACTCTGGCCTACTGGTTAAGGTCTTAACTCTTACTCTGGCCTCATAGCTAAGGTCTTAGACTCGTACTCTGGCCTACAGGTTAAGGTCTTAACTCTTACTCTGTACTAATGTTTAAGGTCTTAACTCTTACTCTGGCCTAATAGCTAAGGTCTTAACTCTTACTCTGGCCTACTGGTTAAGGTCTTAACTTTTACTCTGGCCTACTGGTTAAGGTCTTAACTCTTACTCTGGCCTAATAGCTAAGGTCTTAGACTTGTACTCTGGCCTAGTGGTTAAGGTCTTAACTCTTACTCTGGCCTAATAGCTAAGGTCTTAGACTCATACTCTGGCCTACTGGCTAAGGTCTTAACTCATACTCTGGCCTACTAGCTGAGGTCTTAACTCTTACTCTGGCCTAATAGCTAAGGTCTTAGACTCGTACTCTGGCCTAATGGTTAAGGTCTTAACTCTTACTCTGGCCTAATAGCTAAGGTCTTAACTCTTACTCTGGCCTAATAGCTAAGGTCTTAGACTCGTACTATGGCCTACAGGTTAAGGTCTTAACTCTTACTCTGGCCTACTGGTTAAGGTCTTAACTCTTACTCTGGCCTAATAGCTAAGGTCTTAACTCTTACTCTGGCCTAATAGCTAAGGTCTTAGACTCGTACTCTGGCCTAATGGTTAAGGTCTTAACTCTTACTCTGGCCTAATAGCTAAGGTCTTAACTCTTACTCTGGCCTAATAGCTAAGGTCTTAAATCTTACTCTGGCCTACTGGTTAATGTCTTTACTCTTACTCTGGCCGACTGGTTAAGGTCTTAACTCTTTCTCTGGCCTAATAGCTAAGGTCTCAACTCTTACTCTGGCCTACTGGTTAAGGTCTTAACTCTTACTCTGGCATAATAGCTAAGACCATAACTCTTACGCTGGCCTACTGGTTAAGGTCTTAACTCTTACTATGGCCTAATAGCTAAGGTCTTAGACTCGTACTCTGGCCTAATAGCTAAGGTCTTAGAATCGTACTCTGGCCTAATGGTTAAGTTCTTAACTCTTACTCTGGCCTAATAGCTAAGGTCTTAACTCTTACTCTGGCCTAATAGCTAAGGTCTTAGACTCGTACTATGGCCTACTGGTTAAGGTCTTAACTCTTACTCTGGCCTAATGGTTAAGGTATCAACTCTTACTCTGGCCTAATAGCTAAGGTCTTAGACTCGTACTCTGGCCTAATTGTTAATTTCTTAACTCTTTCTCTGGCCTACTGGTTAAGGTCTTAACTCTTACTCTGGCCTAATAGCTAAGTTCTTAACTCTTGCTCTGGCCTACTGGTTAAGGTCTTAACTCTTACTCTGGCCTAATAGCTAAGGTCTTAGACTCGTACTCTGGCCTATTGGTTAAGGTCCTAACTCTTATTCTGGCCTACTGGTTACGGTCTTAACTCTTACTCTGGCCTACTATCTAAGGTCTTAGACTCGTACTCTGGCCTAATGGCTAAGGTCTTAACTCTTACTCTGGCCTAATAGCTAAGGTCTTAACTCTTACTCTGGCCTAATGGTTAAGGTCTTAACTCTTACTCTGCCCTAATAGCTAAGGTCTTAGACTCATTCTCTGGCCTACCGGTTAAGGTCTTAACTCTTCCTCTGCCCTAATAGCTAAGACATTAACTCTTACGCTGGCCTAATGGCTAAGGTCTTAACTCTTACTCTGGCCTAATAGCTAAGGTCTTAACTCTTACTCTGGCCTAATAGCTAAGGTCTTAACTCTTACTCTGGCCTAATGGTTAAGGTCTTAACTCTTACTCTGGCCTAATAGCTAAGGTCTTAACTATTACTCTGGCCTAATAGCTAAGGTCTTAACTCTTACTCTGGCCTAATAGCTAAGGTCTTAGACTCGTCCTCTGGCCTAATGGTTAAGGTCTTAACTCTTACTCTGGCCTACTGGTTAAGGTCTTAACTCTTACTCTGGCCTAATAGCTAAGATCTTAACTCTTACTCTGGCCTAATAGCTAAGGTCTTATACTCGTACTCTGGCCTAATGCTTAAGGTCTTAACTCTTACTCTGGCCTACTGGTTAAGGTCTTAACTCTTACTCTGGCCTACTGGATAAGGTCTTAACTCTTACGCTGGCCTAATAGCTAAGGTCTTAACTCTTACTCTGGCCTACTGGTTAAGGTCTTAACTCTTACTCTGGCCTAATAGCTAAGACCTTAACTCTTACGCCGGCCTACTGGTTAAGGTCTTAACTCTTACTCTGGCCTAATAGCTAAGGTCTTAGACTCGTACTCTGGCCTAATGGTTAAGGTCTTCACTCTTACTCTGGCCTAATAGCTAAGGCCCTAACTCTCACTCTGGCCTAATGGTTAAGGTCTTAACTCTTACTCTGGCCTAATAGCTAAAGTCTTAACTCTTACTCTGGCCTAATAGCTAATGTCTTGGACTCATACTATGGCCTACAGGTTAAGGTCTTAACTCTTACTCTGGCCTAATGGTTAAGGTCTTAACTCTTACTCTGGCCTAATAGCTAAGGTCTTAGACTCGTACTCTGGCCTAATGGTTAAGATCTTAACTCTTACTCTGGCCTAATAGCTAAGGTCTTAGACTCGTACTCTGGCCTAATAGCTAAGGTCTTAACACTTACTCTGGCCTAATAGCTAAGGTCTTAGACTCGTCCTCTGGCCTAATGGTTAAGGTCTTAACTCTTACTCTGGCCTTCTGGTTAAGGTCTTAACTCTTACTCTGGCCTAATAGCTAAGGGATTAACTCTTACTCTGGCCTAATAGCTAAGGTCTTAGACTCGTACTCTGACCTAATGGTTAAGGTCTTAACTCTTACTCTGGCCTACTGGTTAAGGTCATAACTCTTACTCTGGCCTACTGGTTAACGTCTTAACTCTTACTCTGGCCTAATAGCTAAGGTCTTAACTCTTACTCTGGAATACTGGTTAAGGTCTTAACTCTTAATCTGGCCTAATAGCTAAGGTCTTAGACTCGTACTCTGGCCTAATGGTTAAGGTCTTAACTCTTACTCTGGCCTAATAGCTAAGGCCCTAACTCTCACTCTGGCCTAATGGTTAAGGTCTTAACTGTTACTCTGGCCTAATAGCTAAAGTCTTAACTCTTACTCTGGCCTAATAGCTAAGGTCTTAGACACGTACTATGGCCTACAGGTTAAGGTCTTAACTCTTACTCTGACCTAATGGTTAAGATCTTAACTCTTACTCTGGCCTAATAGCTAAGGTCTTAACTCTTACTCTAGCCTAATAGCTAAGGTCTTAGACTCGTACTATGGCCTACTGGTTAAGGTCTTAACTCTTACTCTGGCCTAATAGCTAAGGTCTTAACTCTTACTCTGGCCTACTGGTTAAGGTCTAAACTCTTACTCTGGCCTAATAGCTAAGGTCTTAGACTCGTACTATGGCCTACAGGTTAAGAACCTAACTCTTACTCTGGCCTACTGGTTAAGGTCTTAACTCTTACTCTGTCCTAATAGCTAAGGTCTTAGACTCGTACTCTGACCTAATGGTTAAAGTCTTAACTCTTACTCTGGCCTAACAGCTAAGGTCTTAGCTTCGTACTATGGCCTACAGGTTAAGGTCTTAACTCTTACTCTGGCCTAATGGTTAATGTCTTAACTCTTACTCTGGCCTAATAGCTAAGGTCTTAGACTGGTACTCTGGCCTAATGGTTAAGGTCTTAACTCTTACTCTGGCCTAATCGCTAAGGTCTTAACTCTTCCTCTGGCCTACTGGTTAAGGTCTTAACTCTTACTCTGGCCTAATAGCTAAGGTCTTAGACTCGTACTCTGGCCTAATGGTTAAGGACTTAAGTCTTACTCTGGCCTACTGGTTAAAGTCTTAACTCTTACTCTGGCCTAATAGCTAAGGTCTTAACTCTTACTCTGGCCTACTAGTTAAGGTCTTTACTCTTACTCTGGCCTACTGGTTAAGGTCTTAACTCTTACTCTGGCCTAATAGCTAAGGTCTTAACTCTTACTCTGGCCTACTGGTTAAGGTCTTAACTCTTACTCTGGCCTAATAGCTAAGACCTTAACTCTTACGCTGGCCTACTGGTTAAGGTCTTAACTCTTACTCTGGCCTAATAGCTAAGATCTTAGACTCGTACTCTGGCCTAATGGTTAAGGTCTTAACTCTTACTCTGGCCTAATAGCTAAGGTCTTAACTCTTACTCTGGCCTAATGGTTAAGGTCTTAACTCTTACTTTGGTCTAATAGCTAAGGTATTAACTCTTACTTTGGCCTAATAGCTAAGGTCTTAGACTCGTACTATGGCCTACAGGTTAAGGTCTTAACTCTTACTCTGGCCTACTGGTTAAGGTCTTAACTCTTACTCTGGCCTAATGGCTAAGGTCTTAACTCTTACTCTGGCCTAATAGCTGATGTCTTAGACTCGTACTCTGGCCTAATGGTTAAGGTCTTAACTCTTACTCTGGCCTAATAGCTAAGGTCTTAACTCTTACTCTGGCCTACTGGTTAAGGTCTTAACTCTTACTCTGGCCTAATGGCTAAGGTCTTAACTCTTACTCTGGCCTAATAGCTGATGTCTTAGACTCGTACTCTGGCCTAATAGCTAAGGTCTTAACTCTTACTCTGGCCTACTGGTTAAGGTCTTAACTCTTACTCTGGCCTAATAGCTAAGGTCTTAGACTCGTACTCTGGCCTACTGGTTAAGGTCTTAACTCTTACTCTGGCCTAATAGCTAAGGTCTTAGACTCGTACTCTGGCCTACTGGCTAAGGTCTTAACTCTTACTCTGGCCTAATAGCTGAGGTCTTAACTCTTACTCTGGCCTAATAGCTAAGGTCTTAGACTCCTACTCTGGCCTAATGGTTAAGGTCTTAACTCTTACTCTGGCCTAATAGCTAAGGTCTGAACTCTTACACTGGCCTAATAGCTAAGGTCTGAGACTCGTACTATGGTCTACAGGTTAAGGTCTTAACTCTTACTCTGGCCTACTGGTTAAGGTCTTAACTCTTACTCTGGCCTAATAGCTAAGCTCTTAGACTCATACTCTGGCCTAATGGTTAAGGTCTTAACTCTTACTCTGGCCTAATAGCTAACGTCTTAGACTCGTACTCTGGCCTAATGGTTAAGGTCTTAACTCTTACTCTGGCCTAATAGCTAAGGTCTTAGACTCATACTCTGGCCTAATGGTTAATGTCTTAACTCTTACTCTGGCCTACTGGTTAATGTCTTACCTCTTACTCTGGCCTAATAGCTAAGGTCTTAACTCTTACTCTGGCCTAATAGCTAAGGTCTTAACTCTTACTCTGGCCTACTGGTTAAGGTCTTAACTCTTACTCTGGCCTAATAGCTAAGGTCTTAGACACTTACTCTGGCCCAATGGTTAAGGTCTTAACTCTTACTCTGGCCTAATAGCTAAGGTCTTAGACTCGTACTCTGGCCTAATGGTTAAGGTCTTAACTCTTACTCTGGCCTAATAGCTAAGGTCTTAACTCTTACTCTAGCATAATAGCTAAGGTCTTAGACTCGTACTCTGGCCTACAGGTTAAGGTCTTAACTCTTACTCAGGCCTAATGGTGAAGGTCTTAACTCTTACTCTGGCCTAATAGCTAAGGTCTTAGACTCGTACTCTGGCCTAATAGCTAAGGTCTTAGACTCGTACTCTGGCCTAATGGTTAAGGTCTTAACTCTTACTCTGGCCTACTGGCTAAGGTCTTAACTCTTACTCTGGCCTAATAGCTAGGGTCTTAACTCTTACTCTGGCCTAATAGCTAAGGTTTTAACTCTTACTCTGGCCTACTGGTTAAGGTCTTAACTCTTACTCTGGCCTTATAGCTAAGGTCTTAGACTCGTACTATGGCCTACAGGTTAAGGTCTTAACTCTTACTCTGGCCTACTGGTTAAGGTCTTAACTCTTACTCTGGCCTACTGGTTAAGGTCTTAACTCTTACTCTGGCCTCATAGATAAGGTCTTAGACTCGTACTCTGTCCTACAGGTTAAGGTCTTAACTCTTACTCTGGCCTAATGATTAAGGTCTTAACTCTTACTCTGGCCTAATAGCTAAGGTCTTAACTCTTACTCTGGCCTACTGGTTAAGGTCTTAACTTTTACTCTGGCCTACTGGTTAAGGTCTTAACTCTTACTCTGGCCTAATAGCTAAGGTCTTAGATTCATACTCTGACCTAATGGTTAAGGTCTTAACTCTTACTCTGGCCTACTGGTTAAGGTCTTAACTCTTGCTCTGGCATAATAGCTAAGGTCTTAACTCTTACTCTGGCCTAATAGCTAAGGTCTGAGACTCGTACTCTGGCCTAATGGTTAAGGTCTTAACTCTTACTCTGGCCTAATAGCTAAGGTCTTAACTCTTACTCTGGCATAATAGCTAAGGTCTTAGACTCGTACTCTGCCCTACAGGTTAAGGTCTTAACTCTTACTCTGGCCTACTGGTGAAGGTCTTAACTCTTACTCTGGCCTAATAGCTAAGGTCTTAACTCTTACTCTGGCCTACTGGTTAAGGTCTTAACTCTTACTCTGGCCTAATAGCTAAGGTCTTAGACTCGTACTCTGGCCTACTGGTTAAGGTCTTAACTCTTACTCTGGCCTAATAGCTAAGGTCTTAGACTCGTACTCTGGCCTACTGGCTAAGGTCTTAACTCTTACTCTGGCCTAATAGCTGAGGTCTTAACTCTTACTCTGGCCTAATAGCTAAGGTCTTAGACTCGTACTCTGGCCTAATGGTTAAGGTCTTAACTCTTACTCTGGCCTAATAGCTAAGGTCTTAACTCTTACTCTGGCATAATAGCTAAGGTCTTAGACTCGTACTCTGGCCTACAGGTTAAGGTCTTAACTCTTACTCAGGCCTAATGGTGAAGGTCTTAACTCTTACTCTGGCCTAATAGCTAAGGTCTTAGACTCGTACTCTGGCCTAATAGCTAAGGTCTTAGACTCGTACTCTGGCCTAATGGTTAAGGTCTTAACTCTTACTCTGGCCTACTGGCTAAGGTCTTAACTCTTACTCTGGCCTAATAGCTAGGGTCTTAACTCTTACTCTGGCCTAATAGCTAAGGTCTTAACTCTTACTCTGGCCTACTGGTTAAGGTCTTAACTCTTACTCTGGCCTTATAGCTAAGGTCTTAGACTCGTACTATGGCCTACAGGTTAAGGTCTTAACTCTTACTCTGGCCTACTGGTTAAGGTCTTAACTCTTACTCTGGCCTACTGGTTAAGGTCTTAACTCTTACTCTGGCCTACTGGTTAAGGTCTTAACTCTTACTCTGGCCTAATAGCTAAGGTCTTAACTCTTACTCTGGCATAATAGCTAAGGTCTTAGACTCGTATTGTGGCCTACAGGTTAAGGTCCTAACTCTTACTCTGGCCTACTGGTTAAGGTCTTAACTCTTACTCTGACCTACCGGTTAAGATCTTAACTCTTACTCTGGCCTAATAGCTAAGGTCTTAAACTCATACTATGGCCTACAGGTTAAGATCTTAACTCTTACTCTGGCCTACTGGTTAAGGTCTTAAATCTTACTCTGGCCTAATAGCTAAGGTCTTAGACTCGTACTATGGCCTGAGGGTTAAGGTCTTAACTCTTACTCTGGCCTAATAGCTAAGGTCTTAACTCTTACTCTGGCCTAATAGCTAAGGTCTTAACTCTTACTCTGGCCTACTGGTTAAGGTCTTAACTCTTACTCTGGCCTTATAGCTCAGGTCTTAGACTCGTACTATGGCCTACAGGTTGAGGTCTTAACTCTTACGCTGGCCTACTGGTTAAGGTCTTAACTCTTACTCTGGCCTCATAGCTAAGGTCTTAAACTCATACTATGGCCTACAGGTTAAGATCTTAACTCTTACTCTGGCCTACTGGTTAAGGTCTTAAATCTTACTCTGGCCTAATTGCTAAGGTCTTAGACTCGTACTATGGCCTGCTGGTTAAGGTCTTAACTCTTACTCCGGCCTAATAGCTAAGGTCTTAACTCTTACTCTGGCCTAATAGCTAAGGTTTGAACTCTTACTCTGGCCTACTGGTTAAGGTCTTAACTCTTACTCTGGCCTTATAGCTCAGGTCTTAGACTCGTACTATGGCCTACAGATTGAGGTCTTAACTCTTACGCTGGCCTACTGGTTAAGGTCTTAACTCTTACTCTGGCCTCATAGCTAAGGTCTTAGACTCGTACTCTGGCCTACAGGTTAAGGTCTTAACTCTTACTCTGACCTACCGGTTAAGATCTTAACTCTTACTCTGGCCTAATAGCTAAGGTCTTAAACTCATACTATGGCCTACAGGTTAAGATCTTAACTCTTACTCTGGCCTACTGGTTAAGGTCTTAACTCTTACTCTGGCCTTATAGCTCAGGTCTTAGACTCGTACTATGGCCTACAGGTTGAGGTCTTAACTCTTACGCTGGCCTACTGGTTAAGGTCTTAACTCTTACTCTGGCCTCATAGCTAAGGTCTTAGACTCGTACTCTGGCCTACAGGTTAAGGTCCTAACTCTTACTCTGGCCTAATAGTTAAGGTCTTAACTCTTACTCTGGCCTAATAGCTAAGGTCTTAACTCTTACTCTGGCCTACTGGTTAAGGTCTTAACTCTTACTCTGGCCTAATAGCTAAGGTCTTAGACTCGTACTCTGGCCTACTGGTTAAGGTCTTAACTCTTACTCTGGCCTAATAGCTAAGGTCTTAGACTCGTACTCTGGCCTACTGGCTAAGGTCTTAACTCTTACTCTGGCCTAATAGCTGAGGTCTTAACTCTTACTCTGGCCTAATAGCTAAGGTCTTAGACTCGTACTCTGGCCTAATGGTTAAGGTCTTAACTCTTACTCTGGCCTAATAGCTAAGGTCTGAACTCTTACACTGGCCTAACAGCTAAGGTCTGAGACTCGTACTATGGTCTACAGGTTAAGGTCTTAACTCTTACTCTGGCCTACTGGTTAAGGTCTTAACTCTTACTCTGGCCTAATAGCTAAGCTCTTAGACTCATACTCTGGCCTAATGGTTAAGGTCTTAACTCTTACTCTGGCCTAATAGCTAACGTCTTAGACTCGTACTCTGGCCTAATGGTTAAGGTCTTAACTCTTACTCTGGCCTAATAGCTAAGGTCTTAGACTCATACTCTGGCCTAATGGTTAATGTCTTAACTCTTACTCTGGCCTACTGGTTAATGTCTTACCTCTTACTCTGGCCTAATAGCTAAGGTCTTAACTCTTACTCTGGCCTAATAGCTAAGGTCTTAACTCTTACTCTGGCCTACTGGTTAAGGTCTTAACTCTTACTCTGGCCTAATAGCTAAGGTCTTAGACACTTACTCTGGCCCAATGGTTAAGGTCTTAACTCTTACTCTGGCCTAATAGCTAAGGTCTTAGACTCGTACTCTGGCCTAATGGTTAAGGTCTTAACTCTTACTCTGGCCTAATAGCTAAGGTCTTAACTCTTACTCTGGCATAATAGCTAAGGTCTTAGACTCGTACTCTGGCCTACAGGTTAAGGTCTTAACTCTTACTCAGGCCTAATGGTGAAGGTCTTAACTCTTACTCTGGCCTAATAGCTAAGGTCTTAGACTCGTACTCTGGCCTAATAGCTAAGGTCTTAGACTCGTACTCTGGCCTAATGGTTAAGGTCTTAACTCTTACTCTGGCCTACTGGCTAAGGTCTTAACTCTTACTCTGGCCTAATAGCTAGGGTCTTAACTCTTACTCTGGCCTAATAGCTAAGGTCTTAACTCTTACTCTGGCCTACTGGTTAAGGTCTTAACTCTTACTCTGGCCTTATAGCTAAGGTCTTAGACTCGTACTATGGCCTACAGGTTAAGGTCTTAACTCTTACTCTGGCCTACTGGTTAAGGTCTTAACTCTTACTCTGGCTTACTGGTTAAGGTCTTAACTCTTACTCTGGCCTCATAGATAAGGTCTTAGACTCGTACTCTGTCCTACAGGTTAAGGTCTTAACTCTTACTCTGGCCTAATGGTTAAGGTCTTAACTCTTACTCTGGCCTCTTACTCTGGCCTACTGGTTAAGGTCTTAACTTTTACTCTGGCCTACTGGTTAAGGTCTTAACTCTTACTCTGGCCTAATAGCTAAGGTCTTAGACTCATACTCTGACCTAATGGTTAAGGTCTTAACTCTTACTCTGGCCTACTGGTTAAGGTCTTAACTCTTACTCTGGCATAATAGCTAAGGTCTTAACTCTTACTCTGGCCTAATAGCTAAGGTCTGAGACTCGTACTCTGGCCTAATGGTTAAGGTCTTAACTCTTACTCTGGCCTAATAGCTAAGGTCTTAACTCTTACTCTGGCATAATAGCTAAGGTCTTAGACTCGTACTCTGGCCTACAGGTTAAGGTCTTAACTCTTACTCTGGCCTACTGGTTAAGGTCTTAACTCTTACTCTGGCCTAATAGCTAAGGTCTTAGACTCATACTCTGGCCTAATGGTTAAGGTCTTAACTCTTACTCTGGCCTAATAGCTAAGGTCTTAACTCTTACTCTGGCCTAATGGTTAAGGTCTTAACTCTTACTCTGGCCTAATAGCTAAGGTATTAACTCTTACTCTGGCCTAATAGCTAAGGTCTTAGACTCATACTACGGCCTACAGGTTAAGGTCTTAACTCTTACTCTGGCCTACTGGTTAAGGTCTTAACTCTTACTCTGGCCTAATGGCTAAGGTCTTAACTCTTACTCTGGCCTAATAGCTGATGTCTTAGACTCGTACTCTGGCCTAATGGTTAAGGTCTTAACTCTTACACTGGCCAAATAGCTAAGGTCTTAACTCTTACTCTGGCCTAATAGCTAAGGTCTTAGACTCGTACTATGGCCTACAGGTTAAGGTCTTAACTCTTACTCTGGCCTACTGGTTAAGGTCTTAACTCTTACTCTGACCTACTGGTTAAGGTCTTAACTCTTACTCTGGCCTAATGGCTAAGGTCTTAAACTCGTACTATGGCCTACAGGTTAAGATCTTAACTCTTACTCTGGCCTACTGGTTAAGGTCTTAAATCTTACTCTGGCCTAATAGCTAAGGTCTTAGACTCGTATTATGGCCTACTGGTTAAGGTCTTAGCTCTTACTCTGGCCTAATAGCTAAGGTCTTAACTCTTACTCTGGCCTAATAACTAAGGTCTGAACTCTTACACTGGCCTAATAGCTAAGGTCTTAGACTCGTACTATGGTCTACAGGTTAAGGTCTTAACTCTTACTCTGGCCTACTGGTTAAGGTCTTAACTCTTACTCTGGCCTAATAGCTAAGCTCTTAGACTCATACTCTGGCCTAATGGTTAAGGTCTTAACTCTTACTCTGGCCTAATAGCTAACGTCTTAGACTCGTACTCTGGCCTAATGGTTAAGGTCTTAACTCTTACTCTGGCCTAATAGCTAAGGTCTTAGACTCATACTCTGGCCTAATGGTTAATGTCTTAACTCTTACTCTGGCCTACTGGTTAATGTCTTACCTCTTACTCTGGCCTAATAGCTAAGGTCTTAACTCTTACTCTGGCCTAATAGCTAAGGTCTTAACTCTTACTCTGGCCTACTGGTTAAGGTCTTAACTCTTACTCTGGCCTAATAGCTAAGGTCTTAGACACTTACTCTGGCCCAATGGTTAAGGTCTTAACTCTTACTCTGGCCTAATAGCTAAGGTCTTAGACTCGTACTCTGGCCTAATGGTTAAGGTCTTAACTCTTACTCTGGCCTAATAGCTAAGGTCTTAACTCTTACTCTGGCATAATAGCTAAGGTCTTAGACTCGTACTCTGGCCTACAGGTTAAGGTCTTAACTCTTACTCAGGCCTAATGGTGAAGGTCTTAACTCTTACTCTGGCCTAATAGCTAAGGTCTTAGACTCGTACTCTGGCCTAATAGCTAAGGTCTTAGACTCGTACTCTGGCCTAATGGTTAAGGTCTTAACTCTTACTCTGGCCTACTGGCTAAGGTCTTAACTCTTACTCTGGCCTAATAGCTAGGGTCTTAACTCTTACTCTGGCCTAATAGCTAAGGTCTTAACTCTTACTCTGGCCTACTGGTTAAGGTCTTAACTCTTACTCTGGCCTTATAGCTAAGGTCTTAGACTCGTACTATGGCCTACAGGTTAAGGTCTTAACTCTTACTCTTGCCTACTGGTTAAGGTCTTAACTCTTACTCTGGCCTACTGGTTAAGGTCTTAACTCTTACTCTGGCCTCATAGATAAGGTCTTAGACTCGTACTCTGTCCTACAGGTTAAGGTCTTAACTCTTACTCTGGCCTAATGGTTAAGGTCTTAACTCTTACTCTGGCCTCTTACTCTGGCCTACTGGTTAAGGTCTTAACTTTTACTCTGGCCTACTGGTTAATGTCTTAACTCTTACTCTGGCCTAATAGCTAAGGTCTTAGACTTATACTCTGACCTAATGGTTAAGGTCTTAACTCCTACTCTGGCCTACTGGTTAAGGTCTTAACTCTTACTCTGGCATAATACCTAAGGTCTTAACTCTTACTCTGACCTAATAGCTAAGGTCTGAGACTCGTACTCTGGCCTAATGGTTAAGGTCTTAACTCTTACTCTGGCCTAATAGCTAAGGTCTTAACTCTTACTCTGGCATAATAGCTAAGGTCTTAGACTCGTACTCTGGCCTACAGGTTAAGGTCTTAACTCTTACTCTGGCCTACTGGTTAAGGTCTTAACTCTTACTCTGGCCTAATAGCTAAGGTCTTAGACTCATACTCTGGCCTAATGGTTAAGGTCTTAACTCTTACTCTGGCCTAATAGCTAAGGTATTAACTCTTACTCTGGCCTAATAGCTAAGGTCTTAGACTCATACTACGGCCTACAGGTTAAGGTCTTAACTCTTACTCTGGCCTACTGGTTAAGGTCTTAACTCTTACTCTGGCCTAATGGCTAAGGTCTTAACTCTTACTCTGGCCTAATAGCTGATGTCTTAGACTCGTACTCTGGCCTAATGGTTAAGGTCTTAACTCTTACACTGGCCAAATAGCTAAGGTCTTAACTCTTACTCTGGCCTAATAGCTAAGGTCTTAGACTCGTACTATGGCCTACAGGTTAAGGTCTTAACTCTTACTCTAGCCTACTGGTTAAGGTCTTAACTCTTACTCTGACCTACTGGTTAAGGTCTTAACTCTTACTCTGGCCTAATAGCTAAGGTCTTAAACTCGTACTATGGCCTACAGGTTAAGATCTTAACTCTTACTCTGGCCTACTGGTTAAGGTCTTAAATCTTACTCTGGCCTAATAGCTAAGGTCTTAGACTCGTATTATGGCCTACTGGTTAAGGTCTTAGCTCTTACTCTGGCCTAATAGCTAAGGTCTTAACTCTTACTCTGGCCTAATAGCTAAGATCTTAACTCTTACTCTGGACTACTGGTTAAGGTCTTAACTCTTACTCTGGCCTAATAGCTAAGGTCTTAGACTCGTACTATGGCCTACAGGTTAAGGTCTTAACTCTTACTCTGGCCTACTGGTTAAGGTCTTAACTCTTACTCTGGCCTAAAAGCTAAGGTCTTAACTCTTACTCTGGCCTACTGGTTAAGGTCTTAACTCTTACTCTGGCCTTATAGCTAAGGTCTTAGACTCGTACTATGGCCTACAGGTTGAGGTCTTAACTCTTACTCTGGCCTACTGGTTAAGGTCTTAACTCTTACTCTGGCCTCATAGCTAAGGTCTTAGACTCGTACTCTGGCCTACAGGTTAAGGTCTTAACTCTTACTCTGGCCTAATGGTTAAGGTCTTAACTCTTACTCTGGCCTAATAGCTAAGGTCTTAACTCTTACTCTGGCCTAATAGCTAAGGTCTTAGACTCGTACTCTGGCCTAATAGTTAAGGTCTTAACTCTTACTCTGGCCTAATAGCTAAGGTCTTAACTCTTACTCTGGCATAATAGCTAAGGTCTTAGACTCGTACTCTGGCCTAATAGTTAAGGTCTTAACTCTTACTCTGGCCTAATAGCTAAGGTCTTAACTCTTACTCTGGCCTACTGGTTAAGGTCTTAACTCTTACTCTGGCCTAATAGCTAAGGTCTTAGACTCGTACTCTGGCCTACTGGCTAAGGTCTTAACTCTTACTCTGGCCTAATAGCTGAGGTCTTAACTCTTACTCTGGCCTAATAGCTAAGGTCTTAGACTCGTACTCTGGCCTAATGGTTAAGGTCTTAACTCTTACTCTGGCCTAATAGCTAAGGTCTGAACTCTTACACTGGCCTAATAGCTAAGGTCTGAGACTCGTACTATGGTCTACAGGTTAAGGTCTTAACTCTTACTCTGGCCTACTGGTTAAGGTCTTAACTCTTACTCTGGCCTAATAGCTAAGCTCTTAGACTCATACTCTGGCCTAATGGTTAAGGTCTTAACTCTTACTCTGGCCTAATAGCTAACGTCTTAGACTCGTACTCTGGCCTAATGGTTAAGGTCTTAACTCTTACTCTGGCCTAATAGCTAAGGTCTTAGACTCATACTCTGGCCTAATGGTTAATGTCTTAACTCTTACTCTGGCCTACTGGTTAATGTCTTACCTCTTACTCTGGCCTAATAGCTAAGGTCTTAACTCTTACTCTGGCCTAATAGCTAAGGTCTTAACTCTTACTCTGGCCTACTGGTTAAGGTCTTAACTCTTACTCTGGCCTAATAGCTAAGGTCTTAGACACTTACTCTGGCCCAATGGTTAAGGTCTTAACTCTTACTCTGGCCTAATAGCTAAGGTCTTAGACTCGTACTCTGGCCTAATGGTTAAGGTCTTAACTCTTACTCTGGCCTAATAGCTAAGGTCTTAACTCTTACTCTGGCATAATAGCTAAGGTCTTAGACTCGTACTCTGGCCTACAGGTTAAGGTCTTAACTCTTACTCAGGCCTAATGGTGAAGGTCTTAACTCTTACTCTGGCCTAATAGCTAAGGTCTTAGACTCGTACTCTGGCCTAATAGCTAAGGTCTTAGACTCGTACTCTGGCCTAATGGTTAAGGTCTTAACTCTTACTCTGGCCTACTGGCTAAGGTCTTAACTCTTACTCTGGCCTAATAGCTAGGGTCTTAACTCTTACTCTGGCCTAATAGCTAAGGTCTTAACTCTTACTCTGGCCTACTGGTTAAGGTCTTAACTCTTACTCTGGCCTTATAGCTAAGGTCTTAGACTCGTACTATGGCCTACAGGTTAAGGTCTTAACTCTTACTCTGGCCTACTGGTTAAGGTCTTAACTCTTACTCTGGCCTACTGGTTAAGGTCTTAACTCTTACTCTGGCCTCATAGATAAGGTCTTAGACTCGTACTCTGTCCTACAGGTTAAGGTCTTAACTCTTACTCTGGCCTAATGGTTAAGGTCTTAACTCTTACTCTGGCCTAATAGCTAAGGTCTTAACTCTTACTCTGGCCTACTGGTTAAGGTCTTAACTTTTACTCTGGCCTACTGGTTAAGGTCTTAACTCTTACTCTGGCCTAATAGCTAAGGTCTTAGACTCATACTCTGACCTAATAGCTAAGGTCTTAGACTCGTACTCTGGCCTAATGGTTAAGGTCTTAACTCTTACTCTGGCCTACTGGCTAAGGTCTTAACTCTTACTCTGGCCTAATAGCTAGGGTCTTAACTCTTACTCTGGCCTAATAGCTAAGGTCTTAACTCTTACTCTGGCCTACTGGTTAAGGTCTTAACTCTTACTCTGGCCTTATAGCTAAGGTCTTAGACTCGTACTATGGCCTACAGGTTAAGGTCTTAACTCTTACTCTGGCCTACTGGTTAAGGTCTTAACTCTTACTCTGGCCTACTGGTTAAGGTCTTAACTCTTACTCTGGCCTCATAGATAAGGTCTTAGACTCGTACTCTGTCCTACAGGTTAAGGTCTTAACTCTTACTCTGGCCTAATGGTTAAGGTCTTAACTCTTACTCTGGCCTAATAGCTAAGGTCTTAACTCTTACTCTGGCCTACTGGTTAAGGTCTTAACTTTTACTCTGGCCTACTGGTTAAGGTCTTAACTCTTACTCTGGCCTAATAGCTAAGGTCTTAGACTCATACTCTGACCTAATGGTTAAGGTCTTAACTCTTACTCTGGCCTACTGGTTAAGGTCTTAACTCTTACTCTGGCATAATAGCTAAGGTCTTAACTCTTACTCTGGCCTAATAGCTAAGGTCTGAGACTCGTACTCTGGCCTAATGGTTAAGGTCTTAACTCTTACTCTGGCCTAATAGCTAAGGTCTTAACTCTTACTCTGGCATAATAGCTAAGGTCTTAGACTCGTACTCTGGCCTACAGGTTAAGGTCTTAACTCTTACTCTGGCCTACTGGTTAAGGTCTTAACTCTTACTCTGGCCTAATAGCTAAGGTCTTAGACTCATACTCTGGCCTAATGGTTAAGGTCTTAACTCTTACTCTGGCCTAATAGCTAAGGTCTTAACTCTTACTCTGGGCTAATGGTTAAGGTCTTAACTCTTACTCTGGCCTAATAGCTAAGGTATTAACTCTTACTCTGGCCTAATAGCTAAGGTCTTAACTCTTACTCTGGCCTACTGGTTAAGGTCTAAACTCTTACTCTGGCCTAATAGCTAAGGTCTTAGACTCGTACTATGGCCTACAGGTTAAGAACCTAACTCTTACTCTGGCCTACTGGTTAAGGTCTTAACTCTTACTCTGTCCTAATAGCTAAGGTCTTAGACTCGTACTCTGGCCTAATGGTTAAGGTCTTAACTCTTACTCTGGCCTAACAGCTAAGGTCTTAGCTTCGTACTATGGCCTACAGATTAAGGTCTTAACTCTTACTCTGGCCTAATGGTTAATGTCTTAACTCTTACTCTGGCCTAATAGCTAAGGTCTTAGACTGGTACTCTGGCCTAATGGTTAAGGTCTTAACTCTTACTCTGGCCTAATCGCTAAGGTCTTAACTCTTCCTCTGGCCTACTGGTTAAGGTCTTAACTCTTACTCTGGCCTAATAGCTAAGGTCTTAGACTCGTACTCTGGCCTAATGGTTAAGGACTTAAGTCTTACTCTGGCCTACTGGTTAAAGTCTTAACTCTTACTCTGGCCTAATAGCTAAGGTCTTAACTCTTACTCTGGCCTACTAGTTAAGGTCTTTACTCTTACTCTGGCCTACTGGTTAAGGTCTTAACTCTTACTCTGGCCTAATAGCTAAGGTCTTAACTCTTACTCTGGCCTACTGGTTAAGGTCTTAACTCTCACTCTGGCCTAATAGCTAAGACCTTAACTCTTACGCTGGCCTACTGGTTAAGGTCTTAACTCTTACTCTGGCCTAATAGCTAAGATCTTAGACTCGTACTCTGGCCTAATGGTTAAGGTCTTAACTCTTACTCTGGCCTAATAGCTAAGGTCTTAACTCTTACTCTGGCCTAATGGTTAAGGTCTTAACTCTTACTCTGGCCTAATAGCTAAGGTATTAACTCTTACTTTGGCCTAATAGCTAAGGTCTTAGACTCGTACTATGGCCTACAGGTTAAGGTCTTAACTCTTACTCTGGCCTACTGGTTAAGGTCTTAACTCTTACTCTGGCCTAATGGCTAAGGTCTTAACTCTTACTCTGGCCTAATAGCTGATGTCTTAGACTCGTACTCTGGCCTAATGGTTAAGGTCTTAACTCTTACTCTGGCCTAATAGCTAAGGTCTTAACTCTTACTCTGGCCTACTGGTTAAGGTCTTAACTCTTACTCTGGCCTAATGGCTAAGGTCTTAACTCTTACTCTGGCCTAATAGCTGATGTCTTAGACTCATACTCTGGCCTAATAGCTAAGGTCTTAACTCTTACTCTGGCCTACTGGTTAAGGTCTTAACTCTTACTCTGGCCTAATAGCTAAGGTCTTAGACTCGTACTCTGGCCTACTGGTTAAGGTCTTAACTCTTACTCTGGCCTAATAGCTAAGGTCTTAGACTCGTACTCTGGCCTACTGGCTAAGGTCTTAACTCTTACTCTGGCCTAATAGCTGAGGTCTTAACTCTTACTCTGGCCTAATAGCTAAGGTCTTAGACTCGTACTCTGGCCTAATGGTTAAGGTCTTAACTCTTACTCTGGCCTAATAGCTAAGGTCTGAACTCTTACACTGGCCTAATAGCTAAGGTCTGAGACTCGTACTATGGTCTACAGGTTAAGGTCTTAACTCTTACTCTGGCCTACTGGTTAAGGTCTTAACTCTTACTCTGGCCTAATAGCTAAGCTCTTAGACTCATACTCTGGCCTAATGGTTAAGGTCTTAACTCTTACTCAGGCCTAATAGCTAACGTCTTAGACTCGTACTCTGGCCTAATGGTTAAGGTCTTAACTCTTACTCTGGCCTAATAGCTAAGGTCTTAGACTCATACTCTGGCCTAATGGTTAATGTCTTAACTCTTACTCTGGCCTACTGGTTAATGTCTTACCTCTTACTCTGGCCTAATAGCTAAGGTCTTAACTCTTACTCTGGCCTAATAGCTAAGGTCTTAACTCTTACTCTGGCCTACTGGTTAAGGTCTTAACTCTTACTCTGGCCTAATAGCTAAGGTCTTAGACACTTACTCTGGCCCAATGGTTAAGGTCTTAACTCTTACTCTGGCCTAATAGCTAAGGTCTTAGACTCGTACTCTGGCCTAATGGTTAAGGTCTTAACTCTTACTCTGGCCTAATAGCTAAGGTCTTAACTCTTACTCTGGCATAATAGCTAAGGTCTTAGACTCGTACTCTGGCCTACAGGTTAAGGTCTTAACTCTTACTCAGGCCTAATGGTGAAGGTCTTAACTCTTACTCTGGCCTAATAGCTAAGGTCTTAGACTCGTACTCTGGCCTAATAGCTAAGGTCTTAGACTCGTACTCTGGCCTAATGGTTAAGGTCTTAACTCTTACTCTGGCCTACTGGCTAAGGTCTTAACTCTTACTCTGGCCTAACAGCTAGGGTCTTAACTCTTACTCTGGCCTAATAGCTAAGGTCTTAACTCTTACTCTGGCCTACTGGTTAAGGTCTTAACTCTTACTCTGGCCTTATAGCTAAGGTCTTAGACTCGTACTATGGCCTACAGGTTAAGGTCTTAACTCTTACTCTGGCCTACTGGTTAAGGTCTTAACTCTTACTCTGGCCTACTGGTTAAGGTCTTAACTCTTACTCTGGCCTCATAGATAAGGTCTTAGACTCGTACTCTGTCCTACAGGTTAAGGTCTTAACTCTTACTCTGGCCTAATGATTAAGGTCTTAACTCTTACTCTGGCCTAATAGCTAAGGTCTTAACTCTTACTCTGGCCTACTGGTTAAGGTCTTAACTTTTACTCTGGCCTACTGGTTAAGGTCTTAACTCTTACTCTGGCCTAATAGCTAAGGTCTTAGATTCATACTCTGACCTAATGGTTAAGGTCTTAACTCTTACTCTGGCCTACTGGTTAAGGTCTTAACTCTTACTCTGGCATAATAGCTAAGGTCTTAACTCTTACTCTGGCCTAATAGCTAAGGTCTGAGACTCGTACTCTGGCCTAATGGTTAAGGTCTTAACTCTTACTCTGGCCTAATAGCTAAGGTCTTAACTCTTACTCTGGCATAATAGCTAAGGTCTTAGACTCGTACTCTGGCCTACAGGTTAAGGTCTTAACTCTTACTCTGGCCTACTGGTGAAGGTCTTAACTCTTACTCTGGCCTAATAGCTAAGGTCTTAACTCTTACTCTGGCCTACTGGTTAAGGTCTTAACTCTTACTCTGGCCTAATAGCTAAGGTCTTAGACTCGTACTCTGGCCTACTGGTTAAGGTCTTAACTCTTACTCTGGCCTAATAGCTAAGGTCTTAGACTCGTACTCTGGCCTACTGGCTAAGGTCTTAACTCTTACTCTGGCCTAATAGCTGAGGTCTTAACTCTTACTCTGGCCTAATAGCTAAGGTCTTAGACTCGTACTCTGGCCTAATGGTTAAGGTCTTAACTCTTACTCTGGCCTAATAGCTAAGGTCTTAACTCTTACTCTGGCATAATAGCTAAGGTCTTAGACTCGTACTCTGGCCTACAGGTTAAGGTCTTAACTCTTACTCAGGCCTAATGGTGAAGGTCTTAACTCTTACTCTGGCCTAATATCTAAGGTCTTAGACTCGTACTCTGGCCTAATAGCTAAGGTCTTAGACTCGTACTCTGGCCTAATGGTTAAGGTCTTAACTCTTACTCTGGCCTACTGGCTAAGGTCTTAACTCTTACTCTGGCCTAATAGCTAGGGTCTTAACTCTTACTCTGGCCTAATAGCTAAGGTCTTAACTCTTACTCTGGCCTACTGGTTAAGGTCTTAACTCTTACTCTGGCCTTATAGCTAAGGTCTTAGACTCGTACTATGGCCTACAGGTTAAGGTCTTAACTCTTACTCTGGCCTACTGGTTAAGGTCTTAACTCTTACTCTGGCCTACTGGTTAAGGTCTTAACTCTTACTCTGGCCTAATAGCTAAGGTCTTAACTCTTACTCTGGCATAATAGCTAAGGTCTTAGACTCGTATTGTGGCCTACAGGTTAAGGTCCTAACTCTTACTCTGGCCTACTTGTTAAGGTCTTAACTCTTACTCTGACCTACCGGTTAAGATCTTAACTCTTACTCTGGCCTAATAGCTAAGGTCTTAAACTCATACTATGGCCTACAGGTTAAGATCTTAACTCTTACTCTGGCCTACTGGTTAAGGTCTTAAATCTTACTCTGGCCTAATAGCTAAGGTCTTAGACTCGTACTATGGCCTGCTGGTTAAGGTCTTAACTCTTACTCTGGCCTAATAGCTAAGGTCTTAACTCTTACTCTGGCCTAATAGCTAAGGTCTTAACTCTTACTCTGGCCTACTGGTTAAGGTCTTAACTCTTACTCTGGCCTTATAGCTCAGGTCTTAGACTCGTACTATGGCCTACAGGTTGAGGTCTTAACTCTTACGCTGGCCTACTGGTTAAGGTCTTAACTCTTACTCTGGCCTCATAGCTAAGGTCTTAGACTCGTACTCTGGCCTACAGGTTAAGGTCTTAACTCTTACTCTGACCTACCGGTTAAGATCTTAACTCTTACTCTGGCCTAATAGCTAAGGTCTTAAACTCATACTATGGCCTACAGGTTAAGATCTTAACACTTACTCTGGCCTACTGGTTAAGGTCTTAAATCTTACTCTGGCCTAATTGCTAAGGTCTTAGACTCGTACTATGGCCTGCTGGTTAAGGTCTTAACTCTTACTCTGGCCTAATAGCTAAGGTCTTAACTCTTACTCTGGCCTAATAGCTAAGGTCTTAACTCTTACTCTGGCCTACTGGTTAAGGTCTTAACTCTTACTCTGGCCTTATAGCTCAGGTCTTAGACTCGTACTATGGCCTACAGATTGAGGTCTTAACTCTTACGCTGGCCTACTGGTTAAGGTCTTAACTCTTACTCTGGCCTCATAGCTAAGGTCTTAGACTCGTACTCTGGCCTACAGGTTAAGGTCTTAACTCTTACTCTGACCTACCGGTTAAGATCTTAACTCTTACTCTGGCCTAATAGCTAAGGTCTTAAACTCATACTATGGCCTACAGGTTAAGATCTTAACTCTTACTCTGGCCTACTGGTTAAGGTCTTAAATCTTACTCTGGCCTAATAGCTAAGGTCTTAGACTCGTACTATGGCCTGCTGGTTAAGGTCTTAACTCTTACTCTGGCCTAATAGCTAAGGTCTTAACTCTTACTCTGGCCTAATAGCTAAGGTCTTAACTCTTACTCTGGCCTACTGGTTAAGGTCTTAACTCTTACTCTGGCCTTATAGCTCAGGTCTTAGACTCGTACTATGGCCTACAGGTTGAGGTCTTAACTCTTACGCTGGCCTACTGGTTAAGGTCTTAACTCTTACTCTGGCCTCATAGCTAAGGTCTTAGACTCGTACTCTGGCCTACAGGTTAAGGTCCTAACTCTTACTCTGGCCTAATAGTTAAGGTCTTAACTCTTACTCTGGCCTAATAGCTAAGGTCTTAACTCTTACTCTGGCCTACTGGTTAAGGTCTTAACTCTTACTCTGGCCTAATAGCTAAGGTCTTAGACTCGTACTCTGGCCTACTGGTTACGGTCTTAACTCTTACTCTGGCCTAATAGCTAAGGTCTTAGACTCGTACTCTGGCCTACTGGCTAAGGTCTTAACTCTTACTCTGGCCTAATAGCTGAGGTCTTAACTCTTACTCTGGCCTAATAGCTAAGGTCTTAGACTCGTACTCTGGCCTAATGGTTAAGGTCTTAACTCTTACTCTGGCCTAATAGCTAAGGTCTGAACTCTTACACTGGCCTAATAGCTAAGGTCTGAGACTCGTACTATGGTCTACAGGTTAAGGTCTTAACTCTTACTCTGGCCTACTGGTTAAGGTCTTAACTCTTACTCTGGCCTAATAGCTAAGCTCTTAGACTCATACTCTGGCCTAATGGTTAAGGTCTTAACTCTTACTCTGGCCTAATAGCTAACGTCTTAGACTCGTACTCTGGCCTAATGGTTAAGGTCTTAACTCTTACTCTGGCCTAATAGCTAAGGTCTTAGACTCATACTCTGGCCTAATGGTTAATGTCTTAACTCTTACTCTGGCCTACTGGTTAATGTCTTACCTCTTACTCTGGCCTAATAGCTAAGGTCTTAACTCTTACTCTGGCCTAATAGCTAAGGTCTTAACTCTTACTCTGGCCTACTGGTTAAGGTCTTAACTCTTACTCTGGCCTAATAGCTAAGGTCTTAGACACTTACTCTGGCCCAATGGTTAAGGTCTTAACTCTTACTCTGGCCTAATAGCTAAGGTCTTAGACTCGTACTCTGGCCTAATGGTTAAGGTCTTAACTCTTACTCTGGCCTAATAGCTAAGGTCTTAACTCTTACTCTGGCATAATAGCTAAGGTCTTAGACTCGTACTCTGGCCTACAGGTTAAGGTCTTAACTCTTACTCAGGCCTAATGGTGAAGGTCTTAACTCTTACTCTGGCCTAATAGCTAAGGTCTTAGACTCGTACTCTGGCCTAATAGCTAAGGTCTTAGACTCGTACTCTGGCCTAATGGTTAAGGTCTTAACTCTTACTCTGGCCTACTGGCTAAGGTCTTAACTCTTACTCTGGCCTAATAGCTAGGGTCTTAACTCTTACTCTGGCCTAATAGCTAAGGTCTTAACTCTTACTCTGGCCTACTGGTTAAGGTCTTAACTCTTACTCTGGCCTTATAGCTAAGGTCTTAGACTCGTACTATGGCCTACAGGTTAAGGTCTTAAGTCTTACTCTGGCCTACTGGTTAAGGTCTTAACTCTTACTCTGGCCTACTGGTTAAGGTCTTAACTCTTACTCTGGCCTCATAGATAAGGTCTTAGACTCGTACTCTGTCCTACAGGTTAAGGTCTTAACTCTTACTCTGGCCTAATGGTTAAGGTCTTAACTCTTACTCTGGCCTAATAGCTAAGGTCTTAACTCTTACTCTGGCCTACTGGTTAAGGTCTTAACTCTTACTCTGGCCTTATAGCTAAGGTCTTAGACTTGTACTATGGCCTACAGGTTGAGGTCTTAACTCTTACTCTGGCGTACTGGTTAAGGTCTTAACTCTTACTCTGGCCTACTGGTTAAGGTCTTAACTCTTACTCTGGCCTTATAGTTAAGGTCATAGACTTGTACTCTGGCCTACAGGTTAAGGTCTTAACTCTTACTCTGGCCTAATGGTTAAGGTCTTAACTCTTACTCTGGCCTAATAGCTAAGGTCTTAACTCTTACTCTGGCCTACTGGTTAAGGTCTTAACTTTTACTCTGGCCTACTGGTTACGGTCTTAACTCTTACTCTGGCCTAATAGCCAAGGTCTTAGACTCTTACTCTGGCCTACTGGTTAAGGTCTTAACTCTTACTCTGGCCTTCTGGATAAGGTCTTAACTCTTACTCTGGCCTAATAGCTGAGGTCTTAACTCTTACTCTGGCCTAATAGCTAAGGTCTTAACTCTTATTCTGGCCTACTGGTTAAGGTCTTAACTCTTACTCTGGCCTAATAGCTAAGGTCTTAGACTCGTACTCTGGCCTAATGGTTAAGGTCTTAACTCTTACTCTGGCCTACTGGTTAAGGTCTTAACTCTTACTCTGGCCGAACAGCTAAGGTCTTAGACTCGTACTATGGCCTACAGGTTAAGGTCTTAACTCTTACTCTGGCCTACTGGTTAAGATCTTAACTCTTACTCTGGCCTAATAGCTAAGGTCTTAGACTCATACCCTGGCCTAATGGGTAATGTCTTAACTCTTACTCTGGCCTAATAGCTAAGGTCTTAGACTCGTACTCTGGCCTAATGGTTAAGGTCTTAACTCTTACTTTGGCCTAATCGCTAAGGTCTTAACTCTTACTCTGGCCTACTGGTTAAGGTCTTAACTCTTACTCTGGCCTAATAGCTAAGGTCTTAGACTCGTACTCTGGCCTAATGGTTAAGGACTTAAGTCTTACTCTGGCCTACTGGTTAAGGTCTTAACCCTTACTCTGGCCTAATAGCTAAGGTATTAACTCTTACTCTGGCCTAATAGCCAAGGTCTTAGACTCGTACTATGGCCTACAGGTTAAGGTCTTAACTCTTACTCTGGCCTACTGGTTAAGGTCTTAACTCTTACTCTGGCCTAATGGCGAAGGTCTTAACTCTTACTCTGGCCTAATAGCTGATGTCTTAGACTCGTACTCTGGCCTAATGGTTAAGGTCTTAACTCTTACTCTGGCCTAATAGCTAAGGTCTTAACTCTTACTCTGGCCTAATAGCTAAGGTCTTAGACTCGTACTATGGCCTACAGGTTAAGGTCTTAACTCTTACTCTGGCCTACTGGTTAAGGTCTTAACTCTTACTCTGACCTCCTGGTTAAGGTCTTAACTCTTACTCTGGCCTATTAGCTAAGGTCTTAGACTCGTACTATGGCCTACTGGTTAAGGTCTTAACTCTTACTCTGGCCTAATAGCTAAGGTCTTAACTCTTACTCTGGCCTAATAGCTAAGGTCTTAACTCTTACTCTGGACTACTGGTTAAGGTCTTAACTCTTACTCTGGCCTAATAGCTAAGGTCTTAGACTCGTACTATGGCCTACAGGTTAAGGTCTTAACTCTTACTCTGGCCTACTGGTTAAGGTCTTAACTCTTACTCTGGCCTACTGGTTAAGGTCTTAACTCTTACTCTGGCCTCATAGCTAAGGTCTTAGACTCGTACTCTGGCCTACAGGTTAAGGTCTTAACTCTTACTCTGTCCTAATGTTTAAGGTCTTAACTCTTACTCTGACCTAATAGCTAAGGTCTTAACTCTTACTCTGGCCTACTGGTTAAGGTCTTAACTTTTACTCTGGCCTACTGGTTAAGGTCTTAACTCTTACTCTGGCCTAATAGCTAAGGTCTTAGACTTGTACTCTGGCCTAGTGGTTAAGGTCTTAACTCTTACTCTGGCCTAATAGCTAAGGTCTTAGACTCATACTCTGGCCTACTGGCTAAGGTCTTAACTCATACTCTGGCCTACTAGCTGAGGTCTTAACTCTTACTCTGGCCTAATAGCTAAGGTCTTAGACTCGTACTCTGGCCTAATGGTTAAGGTCTTAACTCTTACTCTGGCCTAATAGCTAAGGTCTTAACTCTTACTCTGGCCTAATAGCTAAGGTCTTAGACTCGTACTATGGCCTACAGGTTAAGGTCTTAACTCTTACTCTGGCCTACTGGTTAAGGTCTTAACTCTTACTCTGGCCTAATAGCTAAGGTCTTAACTCTTACTCTGGCCTAATAGCTAAGGTCTTAGACTCGTACTCTGGCCTAATGGTTAAGGTCTTAACTCTTACTCTGGCCTAATAGCTAAGGTCTTAACTCTTACTCTGGCCTAATAGCTAAGGTCTTAAATCTTACTCTGGCCTACTGGTTAATGTCTTTACTCTTACTCTGGCCGACTGGTTAAGGTCTTAACTCTTTCTCTGGCCTAATAGCTAAGGTCTCAACTCTTACTCTGGCCTACTGGTTAAGGTCTTAACTCTTACTCTGGCATAATAGCTAAGACCATAACTCTTACGCTGGCCTACTGGTTAAGGTCTTAACTCTTACTATGGCCTAATAGCTAAGGTCTTAGACTCGTACTCAGGCCTAATAGCTAAGGTCTTAGAATCGTACTCTGGCATAATGGTTAAGTTCTTAACTCTTACTCTGGCCTAATAGCTAAGGTCTTAACTCTTACTCTGGCCTAATAGCTAAGGTCTTAGACTCGTACTATGGCCTACTGGTTAAGGTCTTAAATCTTACTCTGGCCTAATGGTTAAGGTATCAACTCTTACTCTGGCCTAATAGCTAAGGTCTTAGACTCGTACTCTGGCCTAATTGTTAATTTCTTAACTCTTTCTCTGGCCTACTGGTTAAGGTCTTAACTCTTACTCTGGCCTAATAGCTAAGTTCTTAACTCTTGCTCTGGCCTACTGGTTAAGGTCTTAACTCTTACTCTGGCCTAATAGCTAAGGTCTTAGACTCGTACTCTGGCCTATTGGTTAAGGTCCTAACTCTTATTCTGGCCTACTGGTTAAGGTCTTAACTCTTACTCTGGCCTACTATCTAAGGTCTTAGACTCGTACTCTGGCCTAATGGCTAAGGTCTTAACTCTTACTCTGGCCTAATAGCTAAGCTCTTAGACTCATACTCTGGCCTAATGGTTAAGGTCTTACCTCTTACTCTGGCCTAATAGCTAACGTCTTAGACTCGTACTCTGGCCTAATGGTTAAGGTCTTAACTCTTACTCTGGCCTAATAGCTAAGGTCTTAGACTCATACTCTGGCCTAATGGTTAATGTCTTAACTCTTACTCTGGCCTACTGGTTAATGTCTTACCTCTTACTCTGGCCTAATAGCTAAGGTCTTAACTCTTACTCTGGCCTAATAGCTAAGGTCTTAACTCTTACTCTGGCCTACTGGTTAAGGTCTTAACTCTTCCTCTGGCCTAATGGCTAAGGTCTTAACTCTTACTCTGGCCTAATAGCTGATGTCTTAGACTCGTACTCTGGCCTAATGGTTAAGGTCTTAACTCTTACTCTGGCCTAATAGCTAAGGTCTTAACTCTTACTCTGGCCTAATAGCTAAGGTCTTAGACTCGTACTATGGCCTACAGGTTAAGGTCTTAACTCTTACTCTGGCCTACTGGTTAAGGTCTTAACTCTTACTCTGACCTCCTGGTTAAGGTCTTAACTCTTACTCTGGCCTATTAGCTAAGGTCTTAGACTCGTACTATGGCCTACTGGTTAAGGTCTTAACTCTTACTCTGGCCTAATAGCTAAGGTCTTAACTCTTACTCTGGCCTAATAGCTAAGGTCTTAACTCTTACTCTGGACTACTGGTTAAGGTCTTAACTCTTACTCTGGCCTAATAGCTAAGGTCTTAGACTCGTACTATGGCCTACAGGTTAAGGTCTTAACTCTTACTCTGGCCTACTGGTTAAGGTCTTAACTCTTACTCTGGCCTACTGGTTAAGGTCTTAACTCTTACTCTGGCCTCATAGCTAAGGTCTTAGACTCGTACTCTGGCCTACAGGTTAAGGTCTTAACTCTTACTCTGTCCTAATGTTTAAGGTCTTAACTCTTACTCTGACCTAATAGCTAAGGTCTTAACTCTTACTCTGGCCTACTGGTTAAGGTCTTAACTTTTACTCTGGCCTACTGGTTAAGGTCTTAACTCTTACTCTGGCCTAATAGCTAAGGTCTTAGACTTGTACTCTGGCCTAGTGGTTAAGGTCTTAACTCTTACTCTGGCCTAATAGCTAAGGTCTTAGACTCATACTCTGGCCTACTGGCTAAGGTCTTAACTCATACTCTGGCCTACTAGCTGAGGTCTTAACTCTTACTCTGGCCTAATAGCTAAGGTCTTAGACTCGTACTCTGGCCTAATGGTTAAGGTCTTAACTCTTACTCTGGCCTAATAGCTAAGGTCTTAACTCTTACTCTGGCCTAATAGCTAAGGTCTTAGACTCGTACTATGGCCTACAGGTTAAGGTCTTAACTCTTACTCTGGCCTACTGGTTAAGGTCTTAACTCTTACTCTGGCCTAATAGCTAAGGTCTTAACTCTTACTCTGGCCTAATAGCTAAGGTCTTAGACTCGTACTCTGGCCTAATGGTTAAGGTCTTAACTCTTACTCTGGCCTAATAGCTAAGGTCTTAACTCTTACTCTGGCCTAATAGCTAAGATCTTAACTCTTACTCAGGACTACTGGTTAAGGTCTTAACTCTTACTCTGGCCTAATAGCTAAGGTCTTAGACTCGTACTATGGCCTACAGGTTAAGGTCTTAACTCTTACTCTGGCCTACTGGTTAAGGTCTTAACTCTTCCTCTGGCCTACTGGTTAAGGTCTTAACTCTTACTCTGGCCTAAAAGCTAAGGTCTTAACTCTTACTCTGGCCTACTGGTTAAGGTCTTAACTCTTACTCTGGCCTAATAGCTAAGGTCTTAACTCTTACTCTGGCATAATAGCTAAGGTCTTAGACTCGTACTCTGGCCTACAGGTTAAGGTCTTAACTCTTACTCAGGCCTAATGGTGAAGGTCTTAACTCTTACTCTGGCCTAATAGCTAAGGTCTTAGACTCGTACTCTGGCCTAATAGCTAAGGTCTTAGACTCGTACTCTGGCCTAATGGTTAAGGTCTTAACTCTTACTCTGGCCTACTGGCTAAGGTCTTAACTCTTACTCTGGCCTAATAGCTAGGGTCTTAACTCTTACTCTGGCCTAATAGCTAAGGTCTTAACTCTTACTCTGGCCTACTGGTTAAGGTCTTAACTCTTACTCTGGCCTTATAGCTAAGGTCTTAGACTCGTACTATGGCCTACAGGTTAAGGTCTTAACTCTTACTCTGGCCTACTGGTTAAGGTCTTAACTCTTACTCTGGCCTACTGGTTAAGGTCTTAACTCTTACTCTGGCCTCATAGATAAGGTCTTAGACTCGTACTCTGTCCTACAGGTTAAGGTCTTAACTCTTACTCTGGCCTAATGGTTAAGGTCTTAACTCTTACTCTGGCCTAATAGCTAAGGTCTTAACTCTTACTCTGGCCTACTGGTTAAGGTCTTAACTCTTACTCTGGCCTTATAGCTAAGGTCTTAGACTTGTACTATGGCCTACAGGTTGAGGTCTTAACTCTTACTCTGGCGTACTGGTTAAGGTCTTAACTCTTACTCTGGCCTACTGGTTAAGGTCTTAACTCTTACTCTGGCCTTATAGTTAAGGTCATAGACTTGTACTCTGGCCTACAGGTTAAGGTCTTAACTCTTACTCTGGCCTAATGGTTAAGGTCTTAACTCTTACTCTGGCCTAATAGCTAAGGTCTTAACTCTTACTCTGGCCTACTGGTTAAGGTCTTAACTTTTACTCTGGCCTACTGGTTACGGTCTTAACTCTTACTCTGGCCTAATAGCCAAGGTCTTAGACTCTTACTCTGGCCTACTGGTTAAGGTCTTAACTCTTACTCTGGCCTTCTGGATAAGGTCTTAACTCTTACTCTGGCCTAATAGCTGAGGTCTTAACTCTTACTCTGGCCTAATAGCTAAGGTCTTAACTCTTATTCTGGCCTACTGGTTAAGGTCTTAACTCTTACTCTGGCCTAATAGCTAAGGTCTTAGACTCGTACTCTGGCCTAATGGTTAAGGTCTTAACTCTTACTCTGGCCTACTGGTTAAGGTCTTAACTCTTACTCTGGCCGAACAGCTAAGGTCTTAGACTCGTACTATGGCCTACAGGTTAAGGTCTTAACTCTTACTCTGGCCTACTGGTTAAGATCTTAACTCTTACTCTGGCCTAATAGCTAAGGTCTTAGACTCATACCCTGGCCTAATGGGTAATGTCTTAACTCTTACTCTGGCCTAATAGCTAAGGTCTTAGACTCGTACTCTGGCCTAATGGTTAAGGTCTTAACTCTTACTTTGGCCTAATCGCTAAGGTCTTAACTCTTACTCTGGCCTACTGGTTAAGGTCTTAACTCTTACTCTGGCCTAATAGCTAAGGTCTTAGACTCGTACTCTGGCCTAATGGTTAAGGACTTAAGTCTTACTCTGGCCTACTGGTTAAGGTCTTAACCCTTACTCTGGCCTAATAGCTAAGGTATTAACTCTTACTCTGGCCTAATAGCCAAGGTCTTAGACTCGTACTATGGCCTACAGGTTAAGGTCTTAACTCTTACTCTGGCCTACTGGTTAAGGTCTTAACTCTTACTCTGGCCTAATGGCTAAGGTCTTAACTCTTACTCTGGCCTAATAGCTGATGTCTTAGACTTGTACTCTGGCCTAATGGTTAAGGTCTTAACTCTTACTCTGGCCTAATAGCTAAGGTCTTAACTCTTACTCTGGCCTAATAGCTAAGGTCTTAGACTCGTACTATGGCCTACAGGTTAAGGTCTTAACTCTTACTCTGGCCTACTGGTTAAGGTCTTAACTCTTACTCTGACCTCCTGGTTAAGGTCTTAACTCTTACTCTGGCCTATTAGCTAAGGTCTTAGACTCGTACTATGGCCTACTGGTTAAGGTCTTAACTCTTACTCTGGCCTAATAGCTAAGGTCTTAACTCTTACTCTGGCCTAATAGCTAAGGTCTTAACTCTTACTCTGGACTACTGGTTAAGGTCTTAACTCTTACTCTGGCCTAATAGCTAAGGTCTTAGACTCGTACTATGGCCTACAGGTTAAGGTCTTAACTCTTACTCTGGCCTACTGGTTAAGGTCTTAACTCTTACTCTGGCCTACTGGTTAAGGTCTTAACTCTTACTCTGGCCTCATAGCTAAGGTCTTAGACTCGTACTCTGGCCTACAGGTTAAGGTCTTAACTCTTACTCTGTCCTAATGTTTAAGGTCTTAACTCTTACTCTGACCTAATAGCTAAGGTCTTAACTCTTACTCTGGCCTACTGGTTAAGGTCTTAACTTTTACTCTGGCCTACTGGTTAAGGTCTTAACTCTTACTCTGGCCTAATAGCTAAGGTCTTAGACTTGTACTCTGGCCTAGTGGTTAAGGTCTTAACTCTTACTCTGGCCTAATAGCTAAGGTCTTAGACTCATACTCTGGCCTACTGGCTAAGGTCTTAACTCATACTCTGGCCTACTAGCTGAGGTCTTAACTCTTACTCTGGCCTAATAGCTAAGGTCTTAGACTCGTACTCTGGCCTAATGGTTAAGGTCTTAACTCTTACTCTGGCCTAATAGCTAAGGTCTTAACTCTTACTCTGGCCTAATAGCTAAGGTCTTAGACTCGTACTATGGCCTACAGGTTAAGGTCTTAACTCTTACTCTGGCCTACTGGTTAAGGTCTTAACTCTTACTCTGGCCTAATAGCTAAGGTCTTAACTCTTACTCTGGCCTAATAGCTAAGGTCTTAGACTCGTACTCTGGCCTAATGGTTAAGGTCTTAACTCTTACTCTGGCCTAATAGCTAAGGTCTTAACTCTTACTCTGGCCTAATAGCTAAGGTCTTAAATCTTACTCTGGCCTACTGGTTAATGTCTTTACTCTTACTCTGGCCGACTGGTTAAGGTCTTAACTCTTTCTCTGGCCTAATAGCTAAGGTCTCAACTCTTACTCTGGCCTACTGGTTAAGGTCTTAACTCTTACTCTGGCATAATAGCTAAGACCATAACTCTTACGCTGGCCTACTGGTTAAGGTCTTAACTCTTACTATGGCCTAATAGCTAAGGTCTTAGACTCGTACTCTGGCCTAATAGCTAAGGTCTTAGAATCGTACTCTGGCCTAATGGTTAAGTTCTTAACTCTTACTCTGGCCTAATAGCTAAGGTCTTAACTCTTACTCTGGCCTAATAGCTAAGGTCTTAGACTCGTACTATGGCCTACTGGTTAAGGTCTTAAATCTTACTCTGGCCTAATGGTTAAGGTATCAACTCTTACTCTGGCCTAATAGCTAAGGTCTTAGACTCGTACTCTGGCCTAATTGTTAATTTCTTAACTCTTTCTCTGGCCTACTGGTTAAGGTCTTAACTCTTACTCTGGCCTAATAGCTAAGTTCTTAACTCTTGCTCTGGCCTACTGGTTAAGGTCTTAACTCTTACTCTGGCCTAATAGCTAAGGTCTTAGACTCGTACTCTGGCCTATTGGTTAAGGTCCTAACTCTTATTCTGGCCTACTGGTTAAGGTCTTAACTCTTACTCTGGCCTACTATCTAAGGTCTTAGACTCGTACTCTGGCCTAATGGCTAAGGTCTTAACTCTTACTCTGGCCTAATAGCTAAGCTCTTAGACTCATACTCTGGCCTAATGGTTAAGGTCTTACCTCTTACTCTGGCCTAATAGCTAACGTCTTAGACTCGTACTCTGGCCTAATGGTTAAGGTCTTAACTCTTACTCTGGCCTAATAGCTAAGGTCTTAGACTCATACTCTGGCCTAATGGTTAATGTCTTAACTCTTACTCTGGCCTACTGGTTAATGTCTTACCTCTTACTCTGGCCTAATAGCTAAGGTCTTAACTCTTACTCTGGCCTAATAGCTAAGGTCTTAACTCTTACTCTGGCCTACTGGTTAAGGTCTTAACTCTTACTCTGGCCTAATGGCTAAGGTCTTAACTCTTACTCTGGCCTAATAGCTGATGTCTTAGACTCGTACTCTGGCCTAATGGTTAAGGTCTTAACTCTTACTCTGGCCTAATAGCTAAGGTCTTAACTCTTACTCTGGCCTAATAGCTAAGGTCTTAGACTCGTACTATGGCCTACAGGTTAAGGTCTTAACTCTTACTCTGGCCTACTGGTTAAGGTCTTAACTCTTACTCTGACCTCCTGGTTAAGGTCTTAACTCTTACTCTGGCCTATTAGCTAAGGTCTTAGACTCGTACTATGGCCTACTGGTTAAGGTCTTAACTCTTACTCTGGTCTAATAGCTAAGGTCTTAACTCTTACTCTGGCCTAATAGCTAAGGTCTTAACTCTTACTCTGGACTACTGGTTAAGGTCTTAACTCTTACTCTGGCCTAATAGCTAAGGTCTTAGACTCGTACTATGGCCTACAGGTTAAGGTCTTAACTCTTACTCTGGCCTACTGGTTTAGGTCTTAACTCTTACTCTGGCCTACTGGTTAAGGTCTTAACTCTTACTCTGGCCTCATAGCTAAGGTCTTAGACTCGTACTCTGGCCTACAGGTTAAGGTCTTAACTCTTACTCTGTCCTAATGTTTAAGGTCTTAACTCTTACTCTGACCTAATAGCTAAGGTCTTAACTCTTACTCTGGCCTACTGGTTAAGGTCTTAACTTTTACTCTGGCCTACTGGTTAAGGTCTTAACTCTTACTCTGGCCTAATAGCTAAGGTCTTAGACTTGTACTCTGGCCTAGTGGTTAAGGTCTTAACTCTTACTCTGGCCTAATAGCTAAGGTCTTAGACTCATACTCTGGCCTACTGGCTAAGGTCTTAACTCATACTCTGGCCTACTAGCTGAGGTCTTAACTCTTACTCTGGCCTAATAGCTAAGGTCTTAGACTCGTACTCTGGCCTAATGGTTAAGGTCTTAACTCTTACTCTGGCCTAATAGCTAAGGTCTTAACTCTTACTCTGGCCTAATAGCTAAGGTCTTAGACTCGTACTATGGCCTACAGGTTAAGGTCTTAACTCTTACTCTGGCCTACTGGTTAAGGTCTTAACTCTTACTCTGGCCTAATAGCTAAGGTCTTAACTCTTACTCTGGCCTAATAGCTAAGGTCTTAGACTCGTACTCTGGCCTAATGGTTAAGGTCTTAACTCTTACTCTGGCCTATTAGCTAAGGTCTTAACTCTTACTCTGGCCTAATAGCTAAGGTCTTAAATCTTACTCTGGCCTACTGGTTAATGTCTTTACTCTTACTCTGGCCGACTGGTTAAGGTCTTAACTCTTTCTCTGGCCTAATAGCTAAGGTCTCAACTCTTACTCTGGCCTACTGGTTAAGGTCTTAACTCTTACTCTGGCATAATAGCTAAGACCATAACTCTTACGCTGGCCTACTGGTTAAGGTCTTAACTCTTACTATGGCCTAATAGCTAAGGTCTTAGACTCGTACTCTGGCCTAATAGCTAAGGTCTTAGAATCGTACTCTGGCCTAATGGTTAAGTTCTTAACTCTTACTCTGGCCTAATAGCTAAGGTCTTAACTCTTACTCTGGCCTAATAGCTAAGGTCTTAGACTCGTACTATGGCCTACTGGTTAAGGTCTTAAATCTTACTCTGGCCTAATGGTTAAGGTATCAACTCTTACTCTGGCCTAATAGCTAAGGTCTTAGACTCGTACTCTGGCCTAATTGTTAATTTCTTAACTCTTTCTCTGGCCTACTGGTTAAGGTCTTAACTCTTACTCTGGCCTAATAGCTAAGTTCTTAACTCTTGCTCTGGCCTACTGGTTAAGGTCTTAACTCTTACTCTGGCCTAATAGCTAAGGTCTTAGACTCGTACTCTGGCCTATTGGTTAAGGTCCTAACTCTTATTCTGGCCTACTGGTTAAGGTCTTAACTCTTACTCTGGCCTACTATCTAAGGTCTTAGACTCGTACTCTGGCCTAATGGCTAAGGTCTTAACTCTTACTCTGGCCTAATAGCTAAGCTCTTAGACTCATACTCTGGCCTAATGGTTAAGGTCTTACCTCTTACTCTGGCCTAATAGCTAACGTCTTAGACTCGTACTCTGGCCTAATGGTTAAGGTCTTAACTCTTACTCTGGCCTAATAGCTAAGGTCTTAGACTCATACTCTGGCCTAATGGTTAATGTCTTAACTCTTACTCTGGCCTACTGGTTAATGTCTTACCTCTTACTCTGGCCTAATAGCTAAGGTCTTAACTCTTACTCTGGCCTAATAGCTAAGGTCTTAACTCTTACTCTGGCCTACTGGTTAAGGTCTTAACTCTTACTCTGGCCTAATAGCTAAGGTCTTAGACACTTACTCTGGCCCAATGGTTAAGGTCTTAACTCTTACTCTGGCCTAATAGCTAAGGTCTTAGACTCGTACTCTGGCCTAATGGTTAAGGTCTTAACTCTTACTCTGGCCTAATAGCTAAGGTCTTAACTCTTACTCTGGCATAATAGCTAAGGTCTTAGACTCGTACTCTGGCCTACAGGTTAAGGTCTTAACTCTTACTCTGGCCTACTGGCTAAGGTCTTAACTCTTACTCTGGCCTAATAGCTAGGGTCTTAACTCTTACTCTGGCCTAATAGGTAAGGTCTTAACTCTTACTCTGGCCTACTGGTTAAGGTCTTAACTCTTACTCTGGCCTTATAGCTAAGGTCTTAGACTCGTACTATGGCCTACAGGTTAAGGTCTTAACTCTTACTCTGGCCTACTGGTTAAGGTCTTAACTCTTACTCTGGCCTACTGGTTAAGGTCTTAACTCTTACTCTGGCCTCATAGATAAGGTCTTAGACTCGTACTCTGTCCTACAGGTTAAGGTCTTAAATCTTACTCTGGCCTAATGGTTAAGGTCTTAACTCTTACTCTGGCCTAATAGCTAAGGTCTTAACTCTTACTCTGGCCTACTGGTTAAGGTCTTAACTTTTACTCTGGCCTACTGGTTAAGGTCTTAACTCTTACTCTGGCCTAATAGCTAAGGTCTTAGACTCATACTCTGACCTAATGGTTAAGGTCTTAACTCTTACTCTGGCCTACTGGTTAAGGTCTTAACTCTTACTCTGGCATAATAGCTAAGGTCTTAACTCTTACTCTGGCCTAATAGCTAAGGTCTGAGACTCGTACTCTGGCCTAATGGTTAAGGTCTTAACTCTTACTCTGGCCTAATAGCTAAGGTCTTAACTCTTACTCTGGCATAATAGCTAAGGTCTTAGACTCGTACTCCTGCCTACAGGTTAAGGTCTTAACTCTTACTCTGGCCTACTGGTTAAGGTCTTAACTCTTACTCTGGCCTAATAGCTAAGGTCTTAGACTCATACTCTGCTCTAATGGTTAAGGTCTTAACTCTTACTCTGGCCTAATAGCTAAGGTCTTAACTCTTACTCTGGCCTAATGGTTAAGGTCTTAACTCTTACTCTGGCCTAATAGCTAAGGTATTAACTCTTACTCTGGCCTAATAGCTAAGGTCTTAGACTCATACTACGGCCTACATGTTAAGGTCTTAACTCTTACTCTGGCCTACTGGTTAAGGTCTTAACTCTTACTCTGGCCTAATGGCTAAGGTCTTAACTCTTACTCTGGCCTAATAGCTGATGTCTTAGACTCGTACTCTGGCCTAATGGTTAAGGTCTTAACTCTTACACTGGCCCATTAGCTAAGGTCTTAACTCTTACTCTGGCCTAATAGCTAAGGTCTTAGACTCGTACTATGGCCTACAGGTTAAGGTCTTAACTCTTACTCTGGCCTACTGGTTAAGGTCTTAACTCTTACTCTGACCTACTGGTTAAGGTCTTAACTCTTACTCTGGCCTAATAGCTAAGGTCTTAAACTCGTACTATGGCCTACAGGTTAAGATCTTAACTCTTACTCTGGCCTACTGGTTAAGGTCTTAAATCTTACTCTGGCCTAATAGCTAAGGTCTTAGACTCGTACTATGGCCTACTGGTTAAGGTCTTAGCTCTTACTCTGGCCTAATAGCTAAGGTCTTAACTCTTACTCTGGCCTAATAGCTAAGGTCTTAACTCTTACTCTGGACGACTGGTTAAGGTCTTAACTCTTACTCTGGCCTAATAGCTAAGGTCTTAGACTCGTACTATGGCCTACAGGTTAAGGTCTTAACTCTTACTCTGGCCTACTGGTTAAGGTCTTAACTCTTACTCTGGCCTACTGGTTAAGGTCTTAACTCTTACTCTGGCCTAAAAGCTAAGGTCTTAACTCTTACTCTGGCCTACTGGTTAAGGTCTTAACTCTTACTCTGGCCTTATAGCTAAGGTCTTAGACTCGTACTATGGCCTACAGGTTGAGGTCTTAACTCTTACTCTGGCCTACTGGTTAAGGTCTTAACTCTTACTCTGGCCTCATAGCTAAGGTCTTAGACTCGTACTCTGGCCTACAGGTTAAGGTCTTAACTCTTACTCTGGCCTAATGGTTAAGGTCTTAACTCTTACTCTGGCCTAATAGCTAAGGTCTTAACTCTTACTCTGGCCTAATAGCTAAGGTCTTAGACTCGTACTCTGGCCTACTGGTTAAGGTCTTAACTCTTACTCTGGCCTAATAGCTAAGGTCTTAGACTCGTACTCTGGACTACTGGCTAAGGTCTTAACTCTTACTCTGGCCTAATAGCTGAGGTCTTAACTCTTACTCTGGCCTAATAGCTAAGGTTTTAACTCTTACTCTGGCCTACTGGTTAAGGTCTTAACTCTTACTCTGGCCTAATAGCTAAGGTCTTAGACACGTACTCTGGCCTAATGGTTAAGGTCTTAACTCTTACTCTGGCCTAATAGCTAAGGTCTTAGACTCGTACTCTGGCCTAATGGTTAAGTTCTTAACTCTTACTCTGGCCTAATAGCTAAGATCTTAACTCTTACTCTGGCCTAATAGCTAAGGTCTTAGACTTGTACTCTGGCCTAATGTTTAAGGTCTTAACTCTTACTCTGGCCTAATAGCTAATGTCTTAACGCTTACTCTGGACTAATAGCTAAGGTCTTAGACTCGTACTTTGGCCTACAGGTTAAGGTCTTAACTCTTACTTTCGCCTAATGGTTAAGGTCTTAACTCTTACTTTGGCCTAATAGCTAAGGTCTTAGACTCGTACTCTGGCCTAATGGTTAAGGTCTTAACTCTTACTCTGGCCTAATAGCTAAGGTCTTAACTCTTACTCTGGCCTAATAGCTGAGGTCTTAGACTCGTACTCTGGCCTACGGGTCAAGGTCTTAACTCTTAATCTGGCCTAATAGATAAGGTCTTAGACTCGTACTATGGCCTACATGTTAAGGTCTTAACTCTTACTCTGGCCTAATGGTTAAGGTCTTAACTCTTACTCTGGCCTAATAGCTAAGGTCTTAACTCTTACTCTGGCCTACTGGTTAAGGTCTTAACTTTTACTCTGGCCTAATAGCTAAGGTCTTAGACTTGTACTATGGCCTACTCGTTAAGGTCTTAACTCTTACTCTGGCCTAATAGCTAAGGTCTTAGCTCTTACTCTGGCCTAATAGCTAAGGTCTTAACTCTTACTCTGGCCTACTGGTTAAGGTCTTAACTCTTACTCTGGCCTTATAGCTAAGGTCTTAGACTTGTACTATGGCCTACAGGTTGAGGTCTTAACTCTTACTCTGGCGTACTGGTTAAGGTCTTAACTCTTACTCTGGCCTACTGGTTAAGGTCTTAACTCTTACTCTGGCCTTATAGTTAAGGTCATAGACTTGTACTCTGGCCTACAGGTTAAGGTCTTAACTCTTACTCTGGCCTAATGGTTAAGGTCTTAACTCTTACTCTGGCCTAATAGCTAAGGTCTTAACTCTTACTCTGGCCTACTGGTTAAGGTCTTAACTTTTACTCTGGCCTACTGGTTACGGTCTTAACTCTTACTCTGGCCTAATAGCCAAGGTCTTAGACTCTTACTCTGGCCTACTGGTTAAGGTCTTAACTCTTACTCTGGCCTTCTGGATAAGGTCTTAACTCTTACTCTGGCCTAATAGCTGAGGTCTTAACTCTTACTCTGGCCTAATAGCTAAGGTCTTAACTCTTATTCTGGCCTACTGGTTAAGGTCTTAACTCTTACTCTGGCCTAATAGCTAAGGTCTTAGACTCGTACTCTGGCCTAATGGTTAAGGTCTTAACTCTTACTCTGGCCTACTGGTTAAGGTCTTAACTCTTACTCTGGCCGAACAGCTAAGGTCTTAGACTCGTACTATGGCCTACTGGTTAAGGTCTTAGCTCTTACTCTGGCCTAATAGCTAAGGTCTTAACTCTTACTCTGGCCTAATAGCTAAGGTCTTAACTCTTACTCTGGACGACTGGTTAAGGTCTTAACTCTTACTCTGGCCTAATAGCTAAGGTCTTAGACTCGTACTATGGCCTACAGGTTAAGGTCTTAACTCTTACTCTGGCCTACTGGTTAAGGTCTTAACTCTTACTCTGGCCTACTGGTTAAGGTCTTAACTCTTACTCTGGCCTAAAAGCTAAGGTCTTAACTCTTACTCTGGCCTACTGGTTAAGGTCTTAACTCTTACTCTGGCCTTATAGCTAAGGTCTTAGACTCGTACTATGGCCTACAGGTTGAGGTCTTAACTCTTACTCTGGCCTACTGGTTAAGGTCTTAACTCTTACTCTGGCCTCATAGCTAAGGTCTTAGACTCGTACTCTGGCCTACAGGTTAAGGTCTTAACTCTTACTCTGGCCTAATGGTT
Organism: Triturus cristatus; assembly: GCF_964204655.1. Classification (NCBI taxonomy): domain Eukaryota; kingdom Metazoa; phylum Chordata; class Amphibia; order Caudata; family Salamandridae; genus Triturus; species Triturus cristatus. The sequence goes on along the minus strand of NC_140589.1, from coordinate 1,087,986,316 downwards.
AAGGTCTTAACTCTTACTCTGGCCTAATAGCTAAGGTCTTAACTCTTACTCTGGCCTAATAGCTAAGGTCTTAGACTCGTACTCGTGCCTACTGGTTAAGGTCTTAACTCTTACTCTGGCCTAATAGCTAAGGTCTTAGACTCGTACTCTGGACTACTGGCTAAGGTCTTAACTCTTACTCTGGCCTAATAGCTGAGGTCTTAACTCTTACTCTGGCCTAATAGCTAAGGTTTTAACTCTTACTCTGGCCTACTGGTTAAGGTCTTAACTCTTACTCTGGCCTAATAGCTAAGGTCTTAGACACGTACTCTGGCCTAATGGTTAAGGTCTTAACTCTTACTCTGGCCTAATAGCTAAGGTCTTAGACTCGTACTCTGGCCTAATGGTTAAGTTCTTAACTCTTACTCTGGCCTAATAGCTAAGATCTTAACTCTTACTCTGGCCTAATAGCTAAGGTCTTAGACTTGTACTCTGGCCTAATGTTTAAGGTCTTAACTCTTACTCTGGCCTAATAGCTAATGTCTTAACGCTTACTCTGGACTAATAGCTAAGGTCTTAGACTCGTACTTTGGCCTACAGGTTAAGGTCTTAACTCTTACTTTCGCCTAATGGTTAAGGTCTTAACTCTTACTTTGGCCTAATAGCTAAGGTCTTAGACTCGTACTCTGGCCTAATGGTTAAGGTCTTAACTCTTACTCTGGCCTAATAGCTAAGGTCTTAACTCTTACTCTGGCCCAATAGCTGAGGTCTTAGACTCGTACTCTGGCCTACGGGTCAAGGTCTTAACTCTTAATCTGGCCTAATAGATAAGGTCTTAGACTCGTACTATGGCCTACATGTTAAGGTCTTAACTCTTACTCTGGCCTAATGGTTAAGGTCTTAACTCTTACTCGGGCCTAATAGCTAAGGTCTTAACTCTTACTCTGGCCTACTGGTTAAGGTCTTAACTTTTACTCTGGCCTAATAGCTAAGGTCTTAGACTTGTACTATGGCCTACTCGTTAAGGTCTTAACTCTTACTCTGGCCTAATAGCTAAGGTCTTAGCTCTTACTCTGGCCTAATAGCTAAGGTCTTAACTCTTACTCTGGCCTACTGGTTAAGGTCTTAACTCTTACTCTGGCCTTATAGCTAAGGTCTTAGACTTGTACTATGGCCTACAGGTTGAGGTCTTAACTCTTACTCTGGCGTACTGGTTAAGGTCTTAACTCTTACTCTGGCCTACTGGTTAAGGTCTTAACTCTTACTCTGGCCTTATAGTTAAGGTCATAGACTTGTACTCTGGCCTACAGGTTAAGGTCTTAACTCTTACTCTGGCCTAATGGTTAAGGTCTTAACTCTTACTCTGGCCTAATAGCTAAGGTCTTAACTCTTACTCTGGCCTACTGGTTAAGGTCTTAACTTTTACTCTGGCCTACTGGTTACGGTCTTAACTCTTACTCTGGCCTAATAGCCAAGGTCTTAGACTCTTACTCTGGCCTACTGGTTAAGGTCTTAACTCTTACTCTGGCCTTCTGGATAAGGTCTTAACTCTTACTCTGGCCTAATAGCTGAGGTCTTAACTCTTACTCTGGCCTAATAGCTAAGGTCTTAACTCTTATTCTGGCCTACTGGTTAAGGTCTTAACTCTTACTCTGGCCTAATAGCTAAGGTCTTAGACTCGTACTCTGGCCTAATGGTTAAGGTCTTAACTCTTACTCTGGCCTACTGGTTAAGGTCTTAACTCTTACTCTGGCCGAACAGCTAAGGTCTTAGACTCGTACTATGGCCTACAGGTTAAGGTCTTAACTCTTACTCTGGCCTACTGGTTAAGATCTTAACTCTTACTCTGGCCTAATAGCTAAGGTCTTAGACTCATACCCTGGCCTAATGGGTAATGTCTTAACTCTTACTCTGGCCTAATAGCTAAGGTCTTAGACTCGTACTCTGGCCTAATGGTTAAGGTCTTAACTCTTACTTTGGCCTAATCGCTAAGGTCTTAACTCTTACTCTGGCCTACTGGTTAAGGTCTTAACTCTTACTCTGGCCTAATAGCTAAGGTCTTAGACTCGTACTCTGGCCTAATGGTTAAGGACTTAAGTCTTACTCTGGCCTACTGGTTAAGGTCTTAACCCTTACTCTGGCCTAATAGCTAAGGTATTAACTCTTACTCTGGCCTAATAGCCAAGGTCTTAGACTCGTACTATGGCCTACAGGTTAAGGTCTTAACTCTTACTCTGGCCTACTGGTTAAGGTCTTAACTCTTACTCTGGCCTAATGGCTAAGGTCTTAACTCTTACTCTGGCCTAATAGCTGATGTCTTAGACTCGTACTCTGGCCTAATGGTTAAAGTCTTAACTCTTACTCTGGCCTAATAGCTAAGGTCTTAACTCTTACTCTGGCCTAATAGCTAAGGTCTTAGACTCGTACTATGGCCTACAGGTTAAGGTCTTAACTCTTACTCTGGCCTACTGGTTAAGGTCTTAACTCTTACTCTGACCTCCTGGTTAAGGTCTTAACTCTTACTCTGGCCTATTAGCTAAGGTCTTAGACTCGTACTATGGCCTACTGGTTAAGGTCTTAACTCTTACTCTGGCCTAATAGCTAAGGTCTTAACTCTTACTCTGGCCTAATAGCTAAGGTCTTAACTCTTACTCTGGACTACTGGTTAAGGTCTTAACTCTTACTCTGGCCTAATAGCTAAGGTCTTAGACTCGTACTATGGCCTACAGGTTAAGGTCTTAACTCTTACTCTGGCCTACTGGTTAAGGTCTTAACTCTTACTCTGGCCTACTGGTTAAGGTCTTAACTCTTACTCTGGCCTCATAGCTAAGGTCTTAGACTCGTACTCTGGCCTACAGGTTAAGGTCTTAACTCTTACTCTGTCCTAATGTTTAAGGTCTTAACTCTTACTCTGGCCTAATAGCTAAGGTCTTAACTCTTACTCTGGCCTACTGGTTAAGGTCTTAACTTTTACTCTGGCCTACTGGTTAAGGTCTTAACTCTTACTCTGGCCTAATAGCTAAGGTCTTAGACTTGTACTCTGGCTTAGTGGTTAAGGTCTTAACTCTTACTCTGGCCTAATAGCTAAGGTCTTAGACTCATACTCTGGCCTACTGGCTAAGGTCTTAACTCATACTCTGGCCTACTAGCTGAGGTCTTAACTCTTACTCTGGCCTAATAGCTAAGGTCTTAGACTCGTACTCTGGCCTAATGGTTAAGGTCTTAACTCTTACTCTGGCCTAATAGCTAAGGTCTTAACTCTTACTCTGGCCTAATAGCTAAGGTCTTAGACTCGTACTATGGCCTACAGGTTAAAGTCTTAACTCTTACTCTGGCCTACTGGTTAAGGTCTTAACTCTTACTCTGGCCTAATAGCTAAGGTCTTAACTCTTACTCTGGCCTAATAGCTAAGGTCTTAGACTCGTACTCTGGCCTAATGGTTAAGGTCTTAACTCTTACTCTGGCCTAATAGCTAAGGTCTTAACTCTTACTCTGGCCTAATAGCTAAGGTCTTAAATCTTACTCTGGCCTACTGGTTAATGTCTTTACTCTTACTCTGGCCGACTGGTTAAGGTCTTAACTCTTTCTCTGGCCTAATAGCTAAGGTCTCAACTCTTACTCTGGCCTACTGGTTAAGGTCTTAACTCTTACTCTGGCATAATAGCTAAGACCATAACTCTTACGCTGGCCTACTGGTTAAGGTCTTAACTCTTACTATGGCCTAATAGCTAAGGTCTTAGACTCATACTCTGGCCTACAGGTTAAGGTCTTAACTCTTACTCTGGCCTACTGGCTAAGGTCTTAACTCTTACTCTGGCCTAATAGCTAGGGTCTTAACTCTTACTCTGGCCTAATAGGTAAGGTCTTAACTCTTACTCTGGCCTACTGGTTAAGGTCTTAACTCTTACTCTGGCCTTATAGCTAAGGTCTTAGACTCGTACTATGGCCTACAGGTTAAGGTCTTAACTCTTACTCTGGCCTACTGGTTAAGGTCTTAACTCTTACTCTGGCCTACTGGTTAAGGTCTTAACTCTTACTCTGGCCTCATAGATAAGGTCTTAGACTCGTACTCTGTCCTACAGGTTAAGGTCTTAAATCTTACTCTGGCCTAATGGTTAAGGTCTTAACTCTTACTCTGGCCTAATAGCTAAGGTCTTAACTCTTACTCTGGCCTACTGGTTAAGGTCTTAACTTTTACTCTGGCCTACTGGTTAAGGTCTTAACTCTTACTCTGGCCTAATAGCTAAGGTCTTAGACTCATACTCTGACCTAATGGTTAAGGTCTTAACTCTTACTCTGGCCTACTGGTTAAGGTCTTAACTCTTACTCTGGCATAATAGCTAAGGTCTTAACTCTTACTCTGGCCTAATAGCTAAGGTCTGAGACTCGTACTCTGGCCTAATGGTTAAGGTCTTAACTCTTACTCTGGCCTAATAGCTAAGGTCTTAACTCTTACTCTGGCATAATAGCTAAGGTCTTAGACTCGTACTCCTGCCTACAGGTTAAGGTCTTAACTCTTACTCTGGCCTACTGGTTAAGGTCTTAACTCTTACTCTGGCCTAATAGCTAAGGTCTTAGACTCATACTCTGCTCTAATGGTTAAGGTCTTAACTCTTACTCTGGCCTAATAGCTAAGGTCTTAACTCTTACTCTGGCCTAATGGTTAAGGTCTTAACTCTTACTCTGGCCTAATAGCTAAGGTATTAACTCTTACTCTGGCCTAATAGCTAAGGTCTTAGACTCATACTACGGCCTACAGGTTAAGGTCTTAACTCTTACTCTGGCCTACTGGTTAAGGTCTTAACTCTTACTCTGGCCTAATGGCTAAGGTCTTAACTCTTACTCTGGCCTAATAGCTGATGTCTTAGACTCGTACTCTGGCCTAATGGTTAAGGTCTTAACTCTTACACTGGCCCATTAGCTAAGGTCTTAACTCTTACTCTGGCCTAATAGCTAAGGTCTTAGACTCGTACTATGGCCTACAGGTTAAGGTCTTAACTCTTACTCTGGCCTACTGGTTAAGGTCTTAACTCTTACTCTGACCTACTGGTTAAGGTCTTAACTCTTACTCTGGCCTAATAGCTAAGGTCTTAAACTCGTACTATGGCCTACAGGTTAAGATCTTAACTCTTACTCTGGCCTACTGGTTAAGGTCTTAAATCTTACTCTGGCCTAATAGCTAAGGTCTTAGACTCGTACTATGGCCCACTGGTTAAGGTCTTAGCTCTTACTCTGGCCTAATAGCTAAGGTCTTAACTCTTACTCTGGCCTAATAGCTAAGGTCTTAACTCTTACTCTGGACGACTGGTTAAGGTCTTAACTCTTACTCTGGCCTAATAGCTAAGGTCTTAGACTCGTACTATGGCCTACAGGTTAAGGTCTTAACTCTTACTCTGGCCTACTGGTTAAGGTCTTAACTCTTACTCTGGCCTACTGGTTAAGGTCTTAACTCTTACTCTGGCCTAAAAGCTAAGGTCTTAACTCTTACTCTGGCCTACTGGTTAAGGTCTTAACTCTTACTCTGGCCTTATAGCTAAGGTCTTAGACTCGTACTATGGCCTACAGGTTGAGGTCTGAACTCTTACTCTGGCCTACTGGTTAAGGTCTTAACTCTTACTCTGGCCTCATAGCTAAGGTCTTAGACTCGTACTCTGGCCTACAGGTTAAGGTCTTAACTCTTACTCTGGCCTAATGGTTAAGGTCTTAACTCTTACTCTGGCCTAATAGCTAAGGTCTTAACTCTTACTCTGGCCTAATAGCTAAGGTCTTAGACTCGTACTCTGGCCTACTGGTTAAGGTCTTAACTCTTACTCTGGCCTAATAGCTAAGGTCTTAGACTCGTACTCTGGACTACTGGCTAAGGTCTTAACTCTTACTCTGGCCTAATAGCTGAGGTCTTAACTCTTACTCTGGCCTAATAGCTAAGGTTTTAACTCTTACTCTGGCCTACTGGTTAAGGTCTTAACTCTTACTCTGGCCTAATAGCTAAGGTCTTAGACACGTACTCTGGCCTAATGGTTAAGGTCTTAACTCTTACTCTGGCCTAATAGCTAAGGTCTTAGACTCGTACTCTGGCCTAATGGTTAAGTTCTTAACTCTTACTCTGGCCTAATAGCTAAGATCTTAACTCTTACTCTGGCCTAATAGCTAAGGTCTTAGACTTGTACTCTGGCCTAATGTTTAAGGTCTTAACTCTTACTCTGGCCTAATAGCTAATGTCTTAACGCTTACTCTGGACTAATAGCTAAGGTCTTAGACTCGTACTTTGGCCTACAGGTTAAGGTCTTAACTCTTACTTTCGCCTAATGGTTAAGGTATTAACTCTTACTTTGGCCTAATAGCTAAGGTCTTAGACTCGTACTCTGGCCTAATGGTTAAGGTCTTAACTCTTACTCTGGCCTAATAGCTAAGGTCTTAACTCTTACTCTGGCCTAATAGCTGAGGTCTTAGACTCGTACTCTGGCCTACGGGTCAAGGTCTTAACTCTTAATCTGGCCTAATAGATAAGGTCTTAGACTCGTACTATGGCCTACATGTTAAGGTCTTAACTCTTACTCTGGCCTAATGGTTAAGGTCTTAACTCTTACTCTGGCCTAATAGCTAAGGTCTTAACTCTTACTCTGGCCTACTGGTTAAGGTCTTAACTTTTACTCTGGCCTAATAGCTAAGGTCTTAGACTTGTACTATGGCCTACTCGTTAAGGTCTTAACTCTTACTCTGGCCTAATAGCTAAGGTCTTAGCTCTTACTCTGGCCTAATAGCTAAGGTCTTAACTCTTACTCTGGCCTACTGGTTAAGGTCTTAACTCTTACTCTGGCCTTATAGCTAAGGTCTTAGACTTGTACTATGGCCTACAGGTTGAGGTCTTAACTCTTACTCTGGTGTACTGGTTAAGGTCTTAACTCTTACTCTGGCCTACTGGTTAAGGTCTTAACTCTTACTCTGGCCTTATAGTTAAGGTCATAGACTTGTACTCTGGCCTACAGGTTAAGGTCTTAACTCTTACTCTGGCCTAATGGTTAAGGTCTTAACTCTTACTCTGGCCTAATAGCTAAGGTCTTAACTCTTACTCTGGCCTACTGGTTAAGGTCTTAACTTTTACTCTGGCCTACTGGTTACGGTCTTAACTCTTACTCTGGCCTAATAGCCAAGGTCTTAGACTCTTACTCTGGCCTACTGGTTAAGGTCTTAACTCTTACTCTGGCCTTCTGGATAAGGTCTTAACTCTTACTCTGGCCTAATAGCTGAGGTCTTAACTCTTACTCTGGCCTAATAGCTAAGGTCTTAACTCTTATTCTGGCCTACTGGTTAAGGTCTTAACTCTTACTCTGGCCTAATAGCTAAGGTCTTAGACTCGTACTCTGGCCTAATGGTTAAGGTCTTAACTCTTACTCTGGCCTACTGGTTAAGGTCTTAACTCTTACTCTGGCCGAACAGCTAAGGTCTTAGACTCGTACTATGGCCTACTGGTTAAGGTCTTAGCTCTTACTCTGGCCTAATAGCTAAGGTCTTAACTCTTACTCTGGCCTAATAGCTAAGGTCTTAACTCTTACTCTGGACGACTGGTTAAGGTCTTAACTCTTACTCTGGCCTAATAGCTAAGGTCTTAGACTCGTACTATGGCCTACAGGTTAAGGTCTTAACTCTTACTCTGGCCTACTGGTTAAGGTCTTAACTCTTACTCTGGCCTACTGGTTAAGGTCTTAACTCTTACTCTGGCCTAAAAGCTAAGGTCTTAACTCTTACTCTGGCCTACTGGTTAAGGTCTTAACTCTTACTCTGGCCTTATAGCTAAGGTCTTAGACTCGTACTATGGCCTACAGGTTGAGGTCTTAACTCTTACTCTGGCCTACTGGTTAAGGTCTTAACTCTTACTCTGGCCTCATAGCTAAGGTCTTAGACTCGTACTCTGGCCTACAGGTTAAGGTCTTAACTCTTACTCTGGCCTAATGGTTAAGGTCTTAACTCTTACTCTGGCCTAATAGCTAAGGTCTTAACTCTTACTCTGGCCTAATAGCTAAGGTCTTAGACTCGTACTCGTGCCTACTGGTTAAGGTCTTAACTCTTACTCTGGCCTAATAGCTAAGGTCTTAGACTCGTACTCTGGACTACTGGCTAAGGTCTTAACTCTTACTCTGGCCTAATAGCTGAGGTCTTAACTCTTACTCTGGCCTAATAGCTAAGGTTTTAACTCTTACTCTGGCCTACTGGTTAAGGTCTTAACTCTTACTCTGGCCTAATAGCTAAGGTCTTAGACACGTACTCTGGCCTAATGGTTAAGGTCTTAACTCTTACTCTGGCCTAATAGCTAAGGTCTTAGACTCGTACTCTGGCCTAATGGTTAAGTTCTTAACTCTTACTCTGGCCTAATAGCTAAGATCTTAACTCTTACTCTGGCCTAATAGCTAAGGTCTTAGACTTGTACTCTGGCCTAATGTTTAAGGTCTTAACTCTTACTCTGGCCTACTGGTTAAGGTCTTAACTCTTACTCTGGCCTAATGGCTAAGGTCTTAACTCTTACTCTGGCCTAATAGCTGATGTCTTAGACTCGTACTCTGGCCTAATGGTTAAAGTCTTAACTCTTACTCTGGCCTAATAGCTAAGGTCTTAACTCTTACTCTGGCCTAATAGCTAAGGTCTTAGACTCGTACTATGGCCTACAGGTTAAGGTCTTAACTCTTACTCTGGCCTACTGGTTAAGGTCTTAACTCTTACTCTGACCTCCTGGTTAAGGTCTTAACTCTTACTCTGGCCTATTAGCTAAGGTCTTAGACTCGTACTATGGCCTACTGGTTAAGGTCTTAACTCTTACTCTGGCCTAATAGCTAAGGTCTTAACTCTTACTCTGGCCTAATAGCTAAGGTCTTAACTCTTACTCTGGACTACTGGTTAAGGTCTTAACTCTTACTCTGGCCTAATAGCTAAGGTCTTAGACTCGTACTATGGCCTACAGGTTAAGGTCTTAACTCTTACTCTGGCCTACTGGTTAAGGTCTTAACTCTTACTCTGGCCTACTGGTTAAGGTCTTAACTCTTACTCTGGCCTCATAGCTAAGGTCTTAGACTCGTACTCTGGCCTACAGGTTAAGGTCTTAACTCTTACTCTGTCCTAATGTTTAAGGTCTTAACTCTTACTCTGGCCTAATAGCTAAGGTCTTAACTCTTACTCTGGCCTACTGGTTAAGGTCTTAACTTTTACTCTGGCCTACTGGTTAAGGTCTTAACTCTTACTCTGGCCTAATAGCTAAGGTCTTAGACTTGTACTCTGGCTTAGTGGTTAAGGTCTTAACTCTTACTCTGGCCTAATAGCTAAGGTCTTAGACTCATACTCTGGCCTACTGGCTAAGGTCTTAACTCATACTCTGGCCTACTAGCTGAGGTCTTAACTCTTACTCTGGCCTAATAGCTAAGGTCTTAGACTCGTACTCTGGCCTAATGGTTAAGGTCTTAACTCTTACTCTGGCCTAATAGCTAAGGTCTTAACTCTTACTCTGGCCTAATAGCTAAGGTCTTAGACTCGTACTATGGCCTACAGGTTAAAGTCTTAACTCTTACTCTGGCCTACTGGTTAAGGTCTTAACTCTTACTCTGGCCTAATAGCTAAGGTCTTAACTCTTACTCTGGCCTAATAGCTAAGGTCTTAGACTCGTACTCTGGCCTAATGGTTAAGGTCTTAACTCTTACTCTGGCCTAATAGCTAAGGTCTTAACTCTTACTCTGGCCTAATAGCTAAGGTCTTAAATCTTACTCTGGCCTACTGGTTAATGTCTTTACTCTTACTCTGGCCGACTGGTTAAGGTCTTAACTCTTTCTCTGGCCTAATAGCTAAGGTCTCAACTCTTACTCTGGCCTACTGGTTAAGGTCTTAACTCTTACTCTGGCATAATAGCTAAGACCATAACTCTTACGCTGGCCTACTGGTTAAGGTCTTAACTCTTACTATGGCCTAATAGCTAAGGTCTTAGACTCATACTCTGGCCTACAGGTTAAGGTCTTAACTCTTACTCTGGCCTACTGGCTAAGGTCTTAACTCTTACTCTGGCCTAATAGCTAGGGTCTTAACTCTTACTCTGGCCTAATAGGTAAGGTCTTAACTCTTACTCTGGCCTACTGGTTAAGGTCTTAACTCTTACTCTGGCCTTATAGCTAAGGTCTTAGACTCGTACTATGGCCTACAGGTTAAGGTCTTAACTCTTACTCTGGCCTACTGGTTAAGGTCTTAACTCTTACTCTGGCCTACTGGTTAAGGTCTTAACTCTTACTCTGGCCTCATAGATAAGGTCTTAGACTCGTACTCTGTCCTACAGGTTAAGGTCTTAAATCTTACTCTGGCCTAATGGTTAAGGTCTTAACTCTTACTCTGGCCTAATAGCTAAGGTCTTAACTCTTACTCTGGCCTACTGGTTAAGGTCTTAACTTTTACTCTGGCCTACTGGTTAAGGTCTTAACTCTTACTCTGGCCTAATAGCTAAGGTCTTAGACTCATACTCTGACCTAATGGTTAAGGTCTTAACTCTTACTCTGGCCTACTGGTTAAGGTCTTAACTCTTACTCTGGCATAATAGCTAAGGTCTTAACTCTTACTCTGGCCTAATAGCTAAGGTCTGAGACTCGTACTCTGGCCTAATGGTTAAGGTCTTAACTCTTACTCTGGCCTAATAGCTAAGGTCTTAACTCTTACTCTGGCATAATAGCTAAGGTCTTAGACTCGTACTCCTGCCTACAGGTTAAGGTCTTAACTCTTACTCTGGCCTACTGGTTAAGGTCTTAACTCTTACTCTGGCCTAATAGCTAAGGTCTTAGACTCATACTCTGCTCTAATGGTTAAGGTCTTAACTCTTACTCTGGCCTAATAGCTAAGGTCTTAACTCTTACTCTGGCCTAATGGTTAAGGTCTTAACTCTTACTCTGGCCTAATAGCTAAGGTATTAACTCTTACTCTGGCCTAATAGCTAAGGTCTTAGACTCATACTACGGCCTACAGGTTAAGGTCTTAACTCTTACTCTGGCCTACTGGTTAAGGTCTTAACTCTTACTCTGGCCTAATGGCTAAGGTCTTAACTCTTACTCTGGCCTAATAGCTGATGTCTTAGACTCGTACTCTGGCCTAATGGTTAAGGTCTTAACTCTTACACTGGCCCATTAGCTAAGGTCTTAACTCTTACTCTGGCCTAATAGCTAAGGTCTTAGACTCGTACTATGGCCTACAGGTTAAGGTCTTAACTCTTACTCTGGCCTACTGGTTAAGGTCTTAACTCTTACTCTGACCTACTGGTTAAGGTCTTAACTCTTACTCTGGCCTAATAGCTAAGGTCTTAAACTCGTACTATGGCCTACAGGTTAAGATCTTAACTCTTACTCTGGCCTACTGGTTAAGGTCTTAAATCTTACTCTGGCCTAATAGCTAAGGTCTTAGACTCGTACTATGGCCCACTGGTTAAGGTCTTAGCTCTTACTCTGGCCTAATAGCTAAGGTCTTAACTCTTACTCTGGCCTAATAGCTAAGGTCTTAACTCTTACTCTGGACGACTGGTTAAGGTCTTAACTCTTACTCTGGCCTAATAGCTAAGGTCTTAGACTCGTACTATGGCCTACAGGTTAAGGTCTTAACTCTTACTCTGGCCTACTGGTTAAGGTCTTAACTCTTACTCTGGCCTACTGGTTAAGGTCTTAACTCTTACTCTGGCCTAAAAGCTAAGGTCTTAACTCTTACTCTGGCCTACTGGTTAAGGTCTTAACTCTTACTCTGGCCTTATAGCTAAGGTCTTAGACTCGTACTATGGCCTACAGGTTGAGGTCTGAACTCTTACTCTGGCCTACTGGTTAAGGTCTTAACTCTTACTCTGGCCTCATAGCTAAGGTCTTAGACTCGTACTCTGGCCTACAGGTTAAGGTCTTAACTCTTACTCTGGCCTAATGGTTAAGGTCTTAACTCTTACTCTGGCCTAATAGCTAAGGTCTTAACTCTTACTCTGGCCTAATAGCTAAGGTCTTAGACTCGTACTCTGGCCTACTGGTTAAGGTCTTAACTCTTACTCTGGCCTAATAGCTAAGGTCTTAGACTCGTACTCTGGACTACTGGCTAAGGTCTTAACTCTTACTCTGGCCTAATAGCTGAGGTCTTAACTCTTACTCTGGCCTAATAGCTAAGGTTTTAACTCTTACTCTGGCCTACTGGTTAAGGTCTTAACTCTTACTCTGGCCTAATAGCTAAGGTCTTAGACACGTACTCTGGCCTAATGGTTAAGGTCTTAACTCTTACTCTGGCCTAATAGCTAAGGTCTTAGACTCGTACTCTGGCCTAATGGTTAAGTTCTTAACTCTTACTCTGGCCTAATAGCTAAGATCTTAACTCTTACTCTGGCCTAATAGCTAAGGTCTTAGACTTGTACTCTGGCCTAATGTTTAAGGTCTTAACTCTTACTCTGGCCTAATAGCTAATGTCTTAACGCTTACTCTGGACTAATAGCTAAGGTCTTAGACTCGTACTTTGGCCTACAGGTTAAGGTCTTAACTCTTACTTTCGCCTAATGGTTAAGGTATTAACTCTTACTTTGGCCTAATAGCTAAGGTCTTAGACTCGTACTCTGGCCTAATGGTTAAGGTCTTAACTCTTACTCTGGCCTAATAGCTAAGGTCTTAACTCTTACTCTGGCCTAATAGCTGAGGTCTTAGACTCGTACTCTGGCCTACGGGTCAAGGTCTTAACTCTTAATCTGGCCTAATAGATAAGGTCTTAGACTCGTACTATGGCCTACATGTTAAGGTCTTAACTCTTACTCTGGCCTAATGGTTAAGGTCTTAACTCTTACTCTGGCCTAATAGCTAAGGTCTTAACTCTTACTCTGGCCTACTGGTTAAGGTCTTAACTTTTACTCTGGCCTAATAGCTAAGGTCTTAGACTTGTACTATGGCCTACTCGTTAAGGTCTTAACTCTTACTCTGGCCTAATAGCTAAGGTCTTAGCTCTTACTCTGGCCTAATAGCTAAGGTCTTAACTCTTACTCTGGCCTACTGGTTAAGGTCTTAACTCTTACTCTGGCCTTATAGCTAAGGTCTTAGACTTGTACTATGGCCTACAGGTTGAGGTCTTAACTCTTACTCTGGTGTACTGGTTAAGGTCTTAACTCTTACTCTGGCCTACTGGTTAAGGTCTTAACTCTTACTCTGGCCTTATAGTTAAGGTCATAGACTTGTACTCTGGCCTACAGGTTAAGGTCTTAACTCTTACTCTGGCCTAATGGTTAAGGTCTTAACTCTTACTCTGGCCTAATAGCTAAGGTCTTAACTCTTACTCTGGCCTACTGGTTAAGGTCTTAACTTTTACTCTGGCCTACTGGTTACGGTCTTAACTCTTACTCTGGCCTAATAGCCAAGGTCTTAGACTCTTACTCTGGCCTACTGGTTAAGGTCTTAACTCTTACTCTGGCCTTCTGGATAAGGTCTTAACTCTTACTCTGGCCTAATAGCTGAGGTCTTAACTCTTACTCTGGCCTAATAGCTAAGGTCTTAACTCTTATTCTGGCCTACTGGTTAAGGTCTTAACTCTTACTCTGGCCTAATAGCTAAGGTCTTAGACTCGTACTCTGGCCTAATGGTTAAGGTCTTAACTCTTACTCTGGCCTACTGGTTAAGGTCTTAACTCTTACTCTGGCCGAACAGCTAAGGTCTTAGACTCGTACTATGGCCTACTGGTTAAGGTCTTAGCTCTTACTCTGGCCTAATAGCTAAGGTCTTAACTCTTACTCTGGCCTAATAGCTAAGGTCTTAACTCTTACTCTGGACGACTGGTTAAGGTCTTAACTCTTACTCTGGCCTAATAGCTAAGGTCTTAGACTCGTACTATGGCCTACAGGTTAAGGTCTTAACTCTTACTCTGGCCTACTGGTTAAGGTCTTAACTCTTACTCTGGCCTACTGGTTAAGGTCTTAACTCTTACTCTGGCCTAAAAGCTAAGGTCTTAACTCTTACTCTGGCCTACTGGTTAAGGTCTTAACTCTTACTCTGGCCTTATAGCTAAGGTCTTAGACTCGTACTATGGCCTACAGGTTGAGGTCTTAACTCTTACTCTGGCCTACTGGTTAAGGTCTTAACTCTTACTCTGGCCTCATAGCTAAGGTCTTAGACTCGTACTCTGGCCTACAGGTTAAGGTCTTAACTCTTACTCTGGCCTAATGGTTAAGGTCTTAACTCTTACTCTGGCCTAATAGCTAAGGTCTTAACTCTTACTCTGGCCTAATAGCTAAGGTCTTAGACTCGTACTCGTGCCTACTGGTTAAGGTCTTAACTCTTACTCTGGCCTAATAGCTAAGGTCTTAGACTCGTACTCTGGACTACTGGCTAAGGTCTTAACTCTTACTCTGGCCTAATAGCTGAGGTCTTAACTCTTACTCTGGCCTAATAGCTAAGGTTTTAACTCTTACTCTGGCCTACTGGTTAAGGTCTTAACTCTTACTCTGGCCTAATAGCTAAGGTCTTAGACACGTACTCTGGCCTAATGGTTAAGGTCTTAACTCTTACTCTGGCCTAATAGCTAAGGTCTTAGACTCGTACTCTGGCCTAATGGTTAAGTTCTTAACTCTTACTCTGGCCTAATAGCTAAGATCTTAACTCTTACTCTGGCCTAATAGCTAAGGTCTTAGACTTGTACTCTGGCCTAATGTTTAAGGTCTTAACTCTTACTCTGGCCTAATAGCTAATGTCTTAACGCTTACTCTGGACTAATAGCTAAGGTCTTAGACTCGTACTTTGGCCTACAGGTTAAGGTCTTAACTCTTACTTTCGCCTAATGGTTAATGTCTTAACTCTTACTTTGGCCTAATAGCTAAGGTCTTAGACTCGTACTCTGGCCTAATGGTTAAGGTCTTAACTCTTACTCTGGCCTAATAGCTAAGGTCTTAACTCTTACTCTGGCCTAATAGCTGAGGTCTTAGACTCGTACTCTGGCCTACGGGTCAAGGTCTTAACTCTTAATCTGGCCTAATAGATAAGGTCTTAGACTCGTACTATGGCCTACATGTTAAGGTCTTAACTCTTACTCTGGCCTAATGGTTAAGGTCTTAACTCTTACTCTGGCCTAATAGCTAAGGTCTTAACTCTTACTCTGGCCTACTGGTTAAGGTCTTAACTTTTACTCTGGCCTAATAGCTAAGGTCTTAGACTTGTACTATGGCCTACTCGTTAAGGTCTTAACTCTTACTCTGGCCTAATAGCTAAGGTCTTAGCTCTTACTCTGGCCTAATAGCTAAGGTCTTAACTCTTACTCTGGCCTACTGGTTAAGGTCTTAACTCTTACTCTGGCCTTATAGCTAAGGTCTTAGACTTGTACTATGGCCTACAGGTTGAGGTCTTAACTCTTACTCTGGCGTACTGGTTAAGGTCTTAACTCTTACTCTGGCCTACTGGTTAAGGTCTTAACTCTTACTCTGGCCTTATAGTTAAGGTCATAGACTTGTACTCTGGCCTACAGGTTAAGGTCTTAACTCTTACTGTGGCCTAATGGTTAAGGTCTTAACTCTTACTCTGGCCTAATAGCTAAGGTCTTAACTCTTACTCTGGCCTACTGGTTAAGGTCTTAACTTTTACTCTGGCCTACTGGTTACGGTCTTAACTCTTACTCTGGCCTAATAGCCAAGGTCTTAGACTCTTACTCTGGCCTACTGGTTAAGGTCTTAACTCTTACTCTGGCCTTCTGGATAAGGTCTTAACTCTTACTCTGGCCTAATAGCTGAGGTCTTAACTCTTACTCTGGCCTAATAGCTAAGGTCTTAACTCTTATTCTGGCCTACTGGTTAAGGTCTTAACTCTTACTCTGGCCTAATAGCTAAGGTCTTAGACTCGTACTCTGGCCTAATGGTTAAGGTCTTAACTCTTACTCTGGCCTACTGGTTAAGGTCTTAACTCTTACTCTGGCCGAACAGCTAAGGTCTTAGACTCGTACTATGGCCTACAGGTTAAGGTCTTAACTCTTACTCTGGCCTACTGGTTAAGATCTTAACTCTTACTCTGGCCTAATAGCTAAGGTCTTAGACTCATACCCTGGCCTAATGGGTAATGTCTTAACTCTTACTCTGGCCTAATAGCTAAGGTCTTAGACTCGTACTCTGGCCTAATGGTTAAGGTCTTAACTCTTACTTTGGCCTAATCGCTAAGGTCTTAACTCTTACTCTGGCCTACTGGTTAAGGTCTTAACTCTTACTCTGGCCTAATAGCTAAGGTCTTAGACTCGTACTCTGGCCTAATGGTTAAGGACTTAAGTCTTACTCTGGCCTACTGGTTAAGGTCTTAACCCTTACTCTGGCCTAATAGCTAAGGTATTAACTCTTACTCTGGCCTAATAGCCAAGGTCTTAGACTCGTACTATGGCCTACAGGTTAAGGTCTTAACTCTTACTCTGGCCTACTGGTTAAGGTCTTAACTCTTACTCTGGCCTAATGGCTAAGGTCTTAACTCTTACTCTGGCCTAATAGCTGATATCTTAGACTCGTACTCTGGCCTAATGGTTAAAGTCTTAACTCTTACTCTGGCCTAATAGCTAAGGTCTTAACTCTTACTCTGGCCTAATAGCTAAGGTCTTAGACTCGTACTATGGCCTACAGGTTAAGGTCTTAACTCTTACTCTGGCCTACTGGTTAAGGTCTTAACTCTTACTCTGACCTCCTGGTTAAGGTCTTAACTCTTACTCTGGCCTATTAGCTAAGGTCTTAGACTCGTACTATGGCCTACTGGTTAAGGTCTTAACTCTTACTCTGGCCTAATAGCTAAGGTCTTAACTCTTACTCTGGCCTAATAGCTAAGGTCTTAACTCTTACTCTGGACTACTGGTTAAGGTCTTAACTCTTACTCTGGCCTAATAGCTAAGGTCTTAGACTCGTACTATGGCCTACAGGTTAAGGTCTTAACTCTTATTCTGGCCTACTGGTTAAGGTCTTAACTCTTACTCTGGCCTACTGGTTAAGGTCTTAACTCTTACTCTGGCCTCATAGCTAAGGTCTTAGACTCGTACTCTGGCCTACAGGTTAAGGTCTTAACTCTTACTCTGTCCTAATGTTTAAGGTCTTAACTCTTACTCTGGCCTAATAGCTAAGGTCTTAACTCTTACTCTGGCCTACTGGTTAAGGTCTTAACTTTTACTCTGGCCTACTGGTTAAGGTCTTAACTCTTACTCTGGCCTAATAGCTAAGGTCTTAGACTTGTACTCTGGCTTAGTGGTTAAGGTCTTAACTCTTACTCTGGCCTAATAGCTAAGGTCTTAGACTCATACTCTGGCCTACTGGCTAAGGTCTTAACTCATACTCTGGCCTACTAGCTGAGGTCTTAACTCTTACTCTGGCCTAATAGCTAAGGTCTTAGACTCGTACTCTGGCCTAATGGTTAAGGTCTTAACTCTTACTCTGGCCTAATAGCTAAGGTCTTAACTCTTACTCTGGCCTAATAGCTAAGGTCTTAGACTCGTACTATGGCCTACAGGTTAAGGTCTTAACTCTTACTCTGGCCTACTGGTTAAGGTCTTAACTCTTACTCTGGCCTAATAGCTAAGGTCTTAACTCTTACT
The DNA here is from genome assembly GCF_964204655.1 of Triturus cristatus. Lineage (NCBI taxonomy): Eukaryota > Metazoa > Chordata > Amphibia > Caudata > Salamandridae > Triturus > Triturus cristatus. The sequence continues at coordinate 1,087,968,784 of NC_140589.1, read as the reverse complement.
CTGGCCTAATAGCTAAGGTCTTAGACTCGTACTCTGGCCTAATGGTTAAGGTCTTAACTCTTACTCTGGCCTAATAGCTAAGGTCTTAACTCTTACTCTGGCCTAATAGCTAAGGTCTTAAATCTTACTCTGGCCTACTGGTTAATGTCTTTACTCTTACTCTGGCCGACTGGTTAAGGTCTTAACTCTTTCTCTGGCCTAATAGCTAAGGTCTCAACTCTTACTCTGGCCTACTGGTTAAGGTCTTAACTCTTACTCTGGCATAATAGCTAAGACCATAACTCTTACGCTGGCCTACTGGTTAAGGTCTTAACTCTTACTATGGCCTAATAGCTAAGGTCTTAGACTCGTACTCTGGCCTAATAGCTAAGGTCTTAGAATCATACTCTGGCCTAATGGTTAAGTTCTTAACTCTTACTCTGGCCTAATAGCTAAGGTCTTAACTCTTACTCTGGCCTAATAGCTAAGGTCTTAGACTCGTACTATGGCCTACTGGTTAAGGTCTTAACTCTTACTCTGGCCTAATGGTTAAGGTATCAACTCTTACTCTGGCCTAATAGCTAAGGTCTTAGACTCGTACTCTGGCCTAATTGTTAATTTCTTAACTCTTTCTCTGGCCTACTGGTTAAGGTCTTAACTCTTACTCTGGCCTAATAGCTAAGTTCTTAACTCTTGCTCTGGCCTACTGGTTAAGGTCTTAACTCTTACTCTGGCCTAATAGCTAAGGTCTTAGACTCGTACTCTGGCCTATTGGTTAAGGTCCTAACTCTTATTCTGGCCTACTGGTTAAGGTCTTAACTCTTACTCTGGCCTACTATCTAAGGTCTTAGACTCGTACTCTGGCCTAATGGCTAAGGTCTTAACTCTTACTCTGGCCTAATAGCTAAGGTCTTAACTCTTACTCTGGCCTAATGGTTAAGGTCTTAACTCTTACTCTGCCCTAATAGCTAAGGTCTTAGACTCATTCTCTGGCCTACCGGTTAAGGTCTTAACTCTTCCTCTGAACTAATAGCTAAGACATTAACTCTTACGCTGGCCTAATGGCTAAGGTCTTAACTCTTACTCTGGCCTAATAGCTAAGGTCTTAACTCTTACTCTGGCCTAATAGCTAAGGTCTTAACTCTTACTCTGGCCTAATGGTTAAGGTCTTAACTCTTACTCTGGCCTAATAGCTAAGGTCTTAACTATTACTCTGGCCTAATAGCTAAGGTCTTAACTCTTACTCTGGCCTAATAGCTAAGGTCTTAGACTCGTCCTCTGGCCTAATGGTTAAGGTCTTAACTCTTACTCTGGCCTACTGGTTAAGGTCTTAACTCTTACTCTGGCCTAATAGCTAAGATCTTAACTCTTACTCTGGCCTAATAGCTAAGGTCTTATACTCGTACTCTGGCCTAATGCTTAAGGTCTTAACTCTTACTCTGGCCTACTGGTTAAGGTCTTAACTGTTACTCTGGCCTACTGGATAAGGTCTTAACTCTTACGCTGGCCTAATAGCTAAGGTCTTAACTCTTACTCTGGCCTACTGGTTAAGGTCTTAACTCTTACTCTGGCCTAATAGCTAAGACCTTAACTCTTACGCCGGCCTACTGGTTAAGGTCTTAACTCTTACTCTGGCCTAATAGCTAAGGTCTTAGACTCGTACTCTGGCCTAATGGTTAAGGTCTTCACTCTTACTCTGGCCTAATAGCTAAGGCCCTAACTCTCACTCTGGCCTAATGGTTAAGGTCTTAACTCTTACTCTGGCCTAATAGCTAAAGTCTTAACTCTTACTCTGGCCTAATAGCTAATGTCTTGGACTCATACTATGGCCTACAGGTTAAGGTCTTAACTCTTACTCTGGCCTAATGGTTAAGGTCTTAACTCTTACTCTGGCCTAATAGCTAAGGTCTTAGACTCGTACTCTGGCCTAATGGTTAAGATCTTAACTCTTACTCTGGCCTAATAGCTAAGGTCTTAGACTCGTACTCTGGCCTAATAGCTAAGGTCTTAACACTTACTCTGGCCTAATAGCTAAGGTCTTAGACTCGTCCTCTGGCCTAATGGTTAAGGTCTTAACTCTTACTCTGGCCTTCTGGTTAAGGTCTTAACTCTTACTCTGGCCTAATAGCTAAGGTCTTAACTCTTACTCTGGCCTAATAGCTAAGGTCTTAGACTCGTACTCTGACCTAATGGTTAAGGTCTTAACTCTTACTCTGGCCTACTGGTTAAGGTCATAACTCTTACTCTGGCCTACTGGTTAACGTCTTAACTCTTACTCTGGCCTAATAGCTAAGGTCTTAACTCTTACTCTGGAATACTGGTTAAGGTCTTAACTCTTAATCTGGCCTAATAGCTAAGGTCTTAGACTCGTACTCTGGCCTAATGGTTAAGGTCTTAACTCTTACTCTGGCCTAATAGCTAAGGCCCTAACTCTCACTCTGGCCTAATGGTTAAGGTCTTAACTGTTACTCTGGCCTAATAGCTAAAGTCTTAACTCTTACTCTGGCCTAATAGCTAAGGTCTTAGACACGTACTATGGCCTACAGGTTAAGGTCTTAACTCTTACTCTGACCTAATGGTTAAGATCTTAACTCTTACTCTGGCCTAATAGCTAAGGTCTTAACTCTTACTCTAGCCTAATAGCTAAGGTCTTAGACTCGTACTATGGCCTACTGGTTAAGGTCTTAACTCTTACTCTGGCCTAATAGCTAAGGTCTTAACTCTTACTCTGGCCTACTGGTTAAGGTCTAAACTCTTACTCTGGCCTAATAGCTAAGGTCTTAGACTCGTACTATGGCCTACAGGTTAAGAACCTAACTCTTACTCTGGCCTACTGGTTAAGGTCTTAACTCTTACTCTGTCCTAATAGCTAAGGTCTTAGACTCGTACTCTGGCCTAATGGTTAAGGTCTTAACTCTTACTCTGGCCTAACAGCTAAGGTCTTAGCTTCGTACTATGGCCTACAGGTTAAGGTCTTAACTCTTACTCTGGCCTAATGGTTAATGTCTTAACTCTTACTCTGGCCTAATAGCTAAGGTCTTAGACTGGTACTCTGGCCTAATGGTTAAGGTCTTAACTCTTACTCTGGCCTAATCGCTAAGGTCTTAACTCTTCCTCTGGCCTACTGGTTAAGGTCTTAACTCTTACTCTGGCCTAATAGCTAAGGTCTTAGACTCGTACTCTGGCCTAATGGTTAAGGACTTAAGTCTTACTCTGGCCTACTGGTTAAAGTCTTAACTCTTACTCTGGCCTAATAGCTAAGGTCTTAACTCTTACTCTGGCCTACTAGTTAAGGTCTTTACTCTTACTCTGGCCTACTGGTTAAGGTCTTAACTCTTACTCTGGCCTAATAGCTAAGGTCTTAACTCTTACTCTGGCCTACTGGTTAAGGTCTTAACTCTTACTCTGGCCTAATAGCTAAGACCTTAACTCTTACGCTGGCCTACTGGTTAAGGTCTTAACTCTTACTCTGGCCTAATAGCTAAGATCTTAGACTCGTACTCTGGCCTAATGGTTAAGGTCTTAACTCTTACTCTGGCCTAATAGCTAAGGTCTTAACTCTTACTCTGGCCTAATGGTTAAGGTCTTAACTCTTACTCTGGCCTAATAGCTAAGGTATTAACTCTTACTTTGGCCTAATAGCTAAGGTCTTAGACTCGTACTATGGCCTACAGGTTAAGGTCTTAACTCTTACTCTGGCCTACTGGTTAAGGTCTTAACTCTTACTCTGGCCTAATGGCTAAGGTCTTAACTCTTACTCTGGCCTAATAGCTGATGTCTTAGACTCGTACTCTGGCCTAATGGTTAAGGTCTTAACTCTTACTCTGGCCTAATAGCTAAGGTCTTAACTCTTACTCTGGCCTAATAGATAAGGTCTTAGACTCGTACTATGGCCTACAGGTTAAGGTCTTAACTCTTACTCTGGCCTACTGGTTAAGGTCTTAACTCTTACTCTGACCTACTGGTTAAGGTCTTAACACTTACTCTGGCCTAATAGCTAAGGTCTTAAACTCGTACTATGGCCTACAGGATTAGATCTTAACTCTTACTCTGGCCTACTGGTTAAGGTCTTAACTCTTACTCTGGCCTAATAGCTAAGGTCTTAACTCTTACTCTGGCCTAATAGTTAAGGTCTTAACTCTTTCTCTGGACTACTGGTTAAGGTCTTAACTCTTACTCTGGCCTAATAGCTAAGGTCTTAGACTCGTACTATGGCCTACAGGTTAAGGTCTTAACTCTTACTCTGGCCTACTGGTTAAAGGTCTTAACTCTTACTCTGGCCTACTGGTTAAGGTCTTAACTCTTACTCTGGCCTAATAGCTAAGGTCTTAACTCTTACTCTGGCCTACTGGTTAAGGTCTTAACTCTTACTCTGGCCTCATAGCTAAGGTCTTATACTCGTACTCTGGCCTACAGGTTAAGGTCTTAACTCTTACTCTGGGCTAATAGCTAAGGTCTTAACTCTTACTCTGGCCTACTGGTTAAGGTCTTAACTTTTACTCTGGCCTACTGGTTAAGGTCTTAACTCTTACTCTGGCCTAATAGCTAAGGTCTTAGACTCGTACTCTGGCCTATTGGTTAAGGTCCTAACTCTTATTCTGGCCTACTGGTTAAGGTCTTAACTCTTACTCTGGCCTACTATCTAAGGTCTTAGACTCGTACTCTGGCCTAATGGCTAAGGTCTTAACTCTTACTCTGGCCTAATAGCTAAGGTCTTAACTCTTACTCTGGCCTACTGGTTAAGGTCTTAACTTTTACTCTGGCCTACTGGTTAAGGTCTTAACTCTTACTCTGGCCTAATAGCTAAGGTCTTAGACTCGTACTCTGGCCTACTGGTTAAGGTCTTAACTCTTACTCTGGCCTAATAGCTAAGGTCTTAGACTCGTACTCTGGCCTACTGGCTAAGGTCTTAACTCTTACTCTGGCCTAATAGCTGAGGTCTTAACTCTTACTCTGGCCTAATAGCTAAGGTCTTAGACTCGTACTCTGGCCTAGTGGTTAGGGTCTTAACTCTTACTCTGGCCTAATAGCTAAGGTCTTAGACTCCACTCTGGCCTACTGGCTAAGGTCTTAACTCATACTCTGGCCTACTAGCTGAGGTCTTAACTGTTACTCTGGCCTAATAGCTAAGGTCTTAGACTCGTACTCTGGCCTAATGGTTAAGGTCTTAACTCTTACTCTGGCCTAATAGCTAAGGTCTTAACTCTTACTCTGGCCTAATAGCTAAGGTCTTCGACTCGTACTATGGTCTACAGGTTAAGGTCTTAACTCTTACTCTGGCCTACTGGTTAAGGTCTTAACTCTTACTCTGGCCTAATAGCTAAGGTCTTAGACTCATACTCTGGCATAATGGTTAAGGTCTTAACTCTTACTCTGGCCTAATAGCTAAGGTCTTTGACTCGTACTCTGGCCTAATGGTTAAGGTCTTAACTCTTACTCTGGCCTAATAGCTAAGGTCTTAGACTCATACTCTGGCCTAATGGTTAAGGTCTTAACTCTTACTCTGGCTTACTGGTTAATGTATTAACTCTTACTCTGGCCTAATAGCTAAGGTCTTAACTCTTAATCTGGCCTAATAGCTAAGGTCTTAACTCTTACTCTGGCCTACTGGTTAAGGTCTTAACTCTTACTCTGGCCTAATAGCTAAGGTCTTAGACACGTACTCTGGCCCAATGGTTAAGGTCTTAACTCTTACTCTGGCCTAATAGCTAAGGTCTTAGACTCGTACTCTGGCCTAATGGTTAAGGTCTTAACTCTTACTCTGGCCTAATAGCTAAGGTCTTAACTCTTACTCTGGCATAATAGCTAAGGTCTTAGACTCGTACTCTGGCCTACAGGTTAAGGTCTTAACTCTTACTCTGTCCTAATGGTTAAGGTCTTAACTCTTACTCTGGCCTAATAGCTAAGGTCTTAGACTCGTACTCTGGCCTAATAGCTAAGGTCTTAGACTCGTACTCTGGCCTAATGGTTAAGGTCTTAACTCTTACTCTGGCCTACTGGCTAAGGTCTTAACTCTTACTCTGGCCTAATAGCTAAGGTCTTAACTCTTACTCTGGCCTAATAGCTAAGGTCTTAGACTCATACTCTGGCCTAATGGTTAAGGTCTTAACCTCTACTCTGGCCTAATAGCTAAGGTCTTAGACTCGTACTCTGGCCTAATGGTTAAGGTCTTAACTCTTACTCTGGCCTAATAGCTAAGGTCTTAGACTCATACTCTGGCCTAATGGTTAAGGTCTTAACTCTTACTCTGGCCTACTGGTTAATGTCTTAACTCTTACTCTGGCCTAATAGCTAAGGTCTTAACTCTTACTCTGGCCTAATAGCTAAGGTCTTAGACTCGTACTCTGGCCTAATCGTTAAGGACTTAACTCTTACTCTGGCCTAATAGCTAAGGTCTTAGACTCATACTATGGACTACTGGTTAAGGTCTTAACTCTTACACTGGCCTACTGGTTAAGGTCTTAACTCTTACTCTGGCATACTGGATACGATCTTAACACTTACTTTGGCCTAATAGCTAAGGTCTTAACTCTTACTCTGTCCTAATAGCTAAGGTCTTAGACTCGTACTCTGGCCTAATGGTTAAGGTCTTAACTCTTACTCTGGCCTACTGGTTAAGTTCTTAACTCTTACTCTGGCCTAACAGCTAAGGTCTTAGACTCGTACTATGGCCTACAGATTAAGGTCTTAACTCTTACTCTGGCCTACTGCTTAAGGTCTTACCTCTTACTCTGGCCTAATAGCTAAGGTCTTAGACTCATACTCTGGCCTAATGGTTAATGTCTTAACTCTTACTCTGGCCTAATAGCTAAGGTCTTAGACTTGTACTCTGGCCTAATGGTTAATGTCTTAACTCTTACTCTGGCATAATCGCTAAGGTCTTAACTCTTACTCCGGCCTACTGGTTAAGGTCTTAACTCTTACTCTGGCATAATAGCTAAGGTCTTAGACTCGTACTCTGGCCTAATGGTTAAGGACTTAACTCTTACTCTGGTCTACTGGTTAAGGTCTTAACTCTTACTCTGGCCTAATAGCTAAGGTCTTAAATCTTACTCTGGCCTACTGGTTAATGTCTTTACTCTTACTCTGGCCGACTGGTTAAGGTCTTAACTCTTTCTCTGGCCTAATAGCTAAGGTCTTAACTCTTACTCTGGCCTACTGGTTAAGGTCTTAACTCTTACTCTGGCATAATAGCTAAGACCATAACTCTTACGCTGGCCTACTGGTTAAGGTCTTAACTCTTACTATGGCCTAATAGCTAAGGTCTTAGACTCGTACTCTGGCCTAATAGATAAGGTCTTAGAATCGTACTCTGGCCTAATGGTTAAGTTCTTAACTCTTACTCTGGCCTAATAGCTAAGGTCTTAACTCTTACTCTGGCCTAATAGCTAAGGTCTTAGACTCGTACTATGGCCTACTGGTTAAGGTCTTAACTCTTACTCTGGCCTAATGGTTAAGGTATCAACTCTTACTCTGGCCTAATAGCTAAGGTCTTAGACTCGTACTCTGGCCTAATTGTTAATTTCTTAACTCTTTCTCTGGCCTACTGGTTAAGGTCTTAACTCTTACTCTGGCCTAATAGCTAAGTTCTTAACTCTTGCTCTGGCCTACTGGTTAAGGTCTTAACTCTTACTCTGGCCTAATAGCTAAGGTCTTAGACTCGTACTCTGGCCTATTGGTTAAGGTCCTAACTCTTATTCTGGCCTACTGGTTAAGGTCTTAACTCTTACTCTGGCCTACTATCTAAGGTCTTAGACTCGTCCTCTGGCCTAATGGCTAAGGTCTTAACTCTTACTCTGGCCTAATAGCTAAGGTCTTAACTCTTACTCTGGCCTAATGGTTAAGGTCTTAACTCTTACTCTGCCCTAATAGCTAAGGTCTTAGACTCATTCTCTGGCCTACCGGTTAAGGTCTTAACTCTTCCTCTGCCCTAATAGCTAAGACATTAACTCTTACGCTGGCCTACTGGTTAAGGTCTTAACTCTTACTCTGGCCTAATATCTAAGGTCTTAGACTCGTACTCTGGCCTAATGGCTAAGGTCTTAACTCTTACTCTGGCCTAATAGCTAAGGTCTTAACTCTTACTCTGGCCTAATGGTTAAGGTCTTAACTCTTACTCTGGCCTAATAGCTAAGGTCTTAACTATTACTCTGGCCTAATAGCTAAGGTCTTAACTCTTACTCTGGCCTAATAGCTAAGGTCTTAGACTCGTCCTCTGGCCTAATGGTTAAGGTCTTAACTCTTACTCTGGCCTACTGGTTAAGGTCTTAACTCTTACTCTGGCCTAATAGCTAAGATCTTAACTCTTACTCTGGCCTAATAGCTAAGGTCTTATACTCGTACTCTGGCCTAATGCTTAAGGTCTTAACTCTTACTCTGGCATACTGGTTAAGGTCTTAACTCTTACTCTGGCCTACTGGATAAGGTCTTAACTCTTACGCTGGCCTAATAGCTAAGGTCTTAACTCTTACTCTGGCCTACTGGTTAAGGTCTTAACTCTTACTCTGGCCTAATAGCTAAGACCTTAACTCTTACGCCGGCCTACTGGTTAAGGTCTTAACTCTTACTCTGGCCTAATAGCTAAGGTCTTAGACTCGTACTCTGGCCTAATGGTTAAGGTCTTCACTCTTACTCTGGCCTAATAGCTAAGGCCCTAACTCTCACTCTGGCCTAATGGTTAAGGTCTTAACTCTTACTCTGGCCTAATAGCTAAAGTCTTAACTCTTACTCTGGCCTAATAGCTAATGTCTTGGACTCATACTATGGCCTACAGGTTAAGGTCTTAACTCTTACTCTGGCCTAATGGTTAAGGTCTTAACTCTTACTCTGGCCTAATAGCTAAGGTCTTAGACTCGTACTCTGGCCTAATGGTTAAGATCTTAACTCTTACTCTGGCCTAACAGCTAAGGTCTTAGACTCGTACTCTGGCCTAATAGCTAAGGTCTTAACACTTACTCTGGCCTAATAGCTAAGGTCTTAGACTCGTCCTCTGGCCTAATGGTTAAGGTCTTAACTCTTACTCTGGCCTTCTGGTTAAGGTCTTAACTCTTACTCTGGCCTAATAGCTAAGGTCTTAGACACGTACTCTGGCCCAATGGTTAAGGTCTTAACTCTTACTCTGGCCTAATAGCTAAGGTCTTAGACTCGTACTCTGGCCTAATGGTTAAGGTCTTAACTCTTACTCTGGCCTAATAGCTAAGGTCTTAGACTCGTACTCTGGCCTAATGGTTAAGGACTTAAGTCTTACTCTGGCCTACTGGTTAAGGTCTTAACCCTTACTCTGGCCTAATAGCTAAGGTATTAACTCTTACTCTGGCCTAATAGCCAAGGTCTTAGACTCGTACTATGGCCTACAGGTTAAGGTCTTAACTCTTACTCTGGCCTACTGGTTAAGGTCTTAACTCTTACTCTGGCCTAATGGCTAAGGTCTTAACTCTTACTCTGGCCTAATAGCTGATGTCTTAGACTCGTACTCTGGCCTAATGGTTAAGGTCTTAACTCTTACTCTGGCCTAATAGCTAAGGTCTTAACTCTTACTCTGGCCTAATAGCTAAGGTCTTAGACTCGTACTATGGCCTACAGGTTAAGGTCTTAACTCTTACTCTGGCCTACTGGTTAAGGTCTTAACTCTTACTCTGACCTCCTGGTTAAGGTCTTAACTCTTACTCTGGCCTATTAGCTAAGGTCTTAGACTCGTACTATGGCCTACTGGTTAAGGTCTTAACTCTTACTCTGGCCTAATAGCTAAGGTCTTAACTCTTACTCTGGCCTAATAGCTAAGGTCTTAACTCTTACTCTGGACTACTGGTTAAGGTCTTAACTCTTACTCTGGCCTAATAGCTAAGGTCTTAGACTCGTACTATGGCCTACAGGTTAAGGTCTTAACTCTTACTCTGGCCTACTGGTTAAGGTCTTAACTCTTACTCTGGCCTACTGGTTAAGGTCTTAACTCTTACTCTGGCCTCATAGCTAAGGTCTTAGACTCGTACTCTGGCCTACAGGTTAAGGTCTTAACTCTTACTCTGTCCTAATGTTTAAGGTCTTAACTCTTACTCTGACCTAATAGCTAAGGTCTTAACTCTTACTCTGGCCTACTGGTTAAGGTCTTAACTTTTACTCTGGCCTACTGGTTAAGGTCTTAACTCTTACTCTGGCCTAATAGCTAAGGTCTTAGACTTGTACTCTGGCCTAGTGGTTAAGGTCTTAACTCTTACTCTGGCCTAATAGCTAAGGTCTTAGACTCATACTCTGGCCTACTGGCTAAGGTCTTAACTCATACTCTGGCCTACTAGCTGAGGTCTTAACTCTTACCCTGGCCTAATAGCTAAGGTCTTAGACTCGTACTCTGGCCTAATGGTTAAGGTCTTAACTCTTACTCTGGCCTAATAGCTAAGGTCTTAACTCTTACTCTGGCCTAATAGCTAAGGTCTTAGACTCGTACTATGGCCTACAGGTTAAGGTCTTAACTCTTACTCTGGCCTACTGGTTAAGGTCTTAACTCTTACTCTGGCCTAATAGCTAAGGTCTTAACTCTTACTCTGGCCTAATAGCTAAGGTCTTAGACTCGTACTCTGGCCTAATGGTTAAGGTCTTAACTCTTACTCTGGCCTAATAGCTAAGGTCTTAACTCTTACTCTGGCCTAATAGCTAAGGTCTTAAATCTTACTCTGGCCTACTGGTTAATGTCTTTACTCTTACTCTGGCCGACTGGTTAAGGTCTTAACTCTTTCTCTGGCCTAATAGCTAAGGTCTCAACTCTTACTCTGGCCTACTGGTTAAGGTCTTAACTCTTACTCTGGCATAATAGCTAAGACCATAACTCTTACGCTGGCCTACTGGTTAAGGTCTTAACTCTTACTATGGCCTAATAGCTAAGGTCTTAGACTCGTACTCTGGCCTAATAGCTAAGGTCTTAGAATCGTACTTTGGCCTAATGGTTAAGTTCTTAACTCTTACTCTGGCCTAATAGCTAAGGTCTTAACTCTTACTCTGGCCTAATAGCTAAGGTCTTAGACTCGTACTATGGCCTACTGGTTAAGGTCTTAAATCTTACTCTGGCCTAATGGTTAAGGTATCAACTCTTACTCTGGCCTAATAGCTAAGGTCTTAGACTCGTACTCTGGCCTAATTGTTAATTTCTTAACTCTTTCTCTGGCCTACTGGTTAAGGTCTTAACTCTTACTCTGGCCTAATAGCTAAGTTCTTAACTCTTGCTCTGGCCTACTGGTTAAGGTCTTAACTCTTACTCTGGCCTAATAGCTAAGGTCTTAGACTCGTACTCTGGCCTATTGGTTAAGGTCCTAACTCTTATTCTGGCCTACTGGTTAAGGTCTTAACTCTTACTCTGGCCTACTATCTAAGGTCTTAGACTTGTACTCTGGCCTAATGGCTAAGGTCTTAACTCTTACTCTGGCCTAATAGCTAAGCTCTTAGACTCATACTCTGGCCTAATGGTTAAGGTCTTACCTCTTACTCTGGCCTAATAGCTAACGTCTTAGACTCGTACTCTGGCCTAATGGTTAAGGTCTTAACTCTTACTCTGGCCTAATAGCTAAGGTCTTAGACTCATACTCTGGCCTAATGGTTAATGTCTTAACTCTTACTCTGGCCTACTGGTTAATGTCTTACCTCTTACTCTGGCCTAATAGCTAAGGTCTTAACTCTTACTCTGGCCTAATAGCTAAGGTCTTAACTCTTACTCTGGCCTACTGGTTAAGGTCTTAACTCTTACTCTGGCCTAATAGCTAAGGTCTTAGACACTTACTCTGGCCCAATGGTTAAGGTCTTAACTCTTACTCTGGCCTAATAGCTAAGGTCTTAGACTCGTACTCTGGCCTAATGGTTAAGGTCTTAACTCTTACTCTGGCCTAATAGCTAAGGTCTTAACTCTTACTCTGGCATAATAGCTAAGGTCTTAGACTCGTACTCTGGCCTACAGGTTAAGGTCTTAACTCTTACTCTGGCCTACTGGCTAAGGTCTTAACTCTTACTCTGGCCTAATAGCTAGGGTCTTAACTCTTACTCTGGCCTAATAGGTAAGGTCTTAACTCTTACTCTGGCCTACTGGTTAAGGTCTTAACTCTTACTCTGGCCTTATAGCTAAGGTCTTAGACTCGTACTATGGCCTACAGGTTAAGGTCTTAACTCTTACTCTGGCCTACTGGTTAAGGTCTTAACTCTTACTCTGGCCTACTGGTTAAGGTCTTAACTCTTACTCTGGCCTCATAGATAAGGTCTTAGACTCGTACTCTGTCCTACAGGTTAAGGTCTTAAATCTTACTCTGGCCTAATGGTTAAGGTCTTAACTCTTACTCTGGCCTAATAGCTAAGGTCTTAACTCTTACTCTGGCCTACTGGTTAAGGTCTTAACTTTTACTCTGGCCTACTGGTTAAGGTCTTAACTCTTACTCTGGCCTAATAGCTAAGGTCTTAGACTCATACTCTGACCTAATGGTTAAGGTCTTAACTCTTACTCTGGCCTACTGGTTAAGGTCTTAACTCTTACTCTGGCATAATAGCTAAGGTCTTAACTCTTACTCTGGCCTAATAGCTAAGGTCTGAGACTCGTACTCTGGCCTAATGGTTAAGGTCTTAACTCTTACTCTGGCCTAATAGCTAAGGTCTTAACTCTTACTCTGGCATAATAGCTAAGGTCTTAGACTCGTACTCCTGCCTACAGGTTAAGGTCTTAACTCTTACTCTGGCCTACTGGTTAAGGTCTTAACTCTTACTCTGGCCTAATAGCTAAGGTCTTAGACTCATACTCTGCTCTAATGGTTAAGGTCTTAACTCTTACTCTGGCCTAATAGCTAAGGTCTTAACTCTTACTCTGGCCTAATGGTTAAGGTCTTAACTCTTACTCTGGCCTAATAGCTAAGGTATTAACTCTTACTCTGGCCTAATAGCTAAGGTCTTAGACTCATACTACGGCCTACAGGTTAAGGTCTTAACTCTTACTCTGGCCTACTGGTTAAGGTCTTAACTCTTACTCTGGCCTAATGGCTAAGGTCTTAACTCTTACTCTGGCCTAATAGCTGATGTCTTAGACTCGTACTCTGGCCTAATGGTTAAGGTCTTAACTCTTACACTGGCCCATTAGCTAAGGTCTTAACTCTTACTCTGGCCTAATAGCTAAGGTCTTAGACTCGTACTATGGCCTACAGGTTAAGGTCTTAACTCTTACTCTGGCCTACTGGTTAAGGTCTTAACTCTTACTCTGACCTACTGGTTAAGGTCTTAACTCTTACTCTGGCCTAATAGCTAAGGTCTTAAACTCGTACTATGGCCTACAGGTTAAGATCTTAACTCTTACTCTGGCCTACTGGTTAAGGTCTTAAATCTTACTCTGGCCTAATAGCTAAGGTCTTAGACTCGTACTATGGCCTACTGGTTAAGGTCTTAGCTCTTACTCTGGCCTAATAGCCAAGGTCTTAACTCTTACTCTGGCCTAATAGCTAAGGTCTTAACTCTTACTCTGGACGACTGGTTAAGGTCTTAACTCTTACTCTGGCCTAATAGCTAAGGTCTTAGACTCGTACTATGGCCTACAGGTTAAGGTCTTAACTCTTACTCTGGCCTACTGGTTAAGGTCTTAACTCTTACTCTGGCCTACTGGTTAAGGTCTTAACTCTTACTCTGGCCTAAAAGCTAAGGTCTTAACTCTTACTCTGGCCTACTGGTTAAGGTCTTAACTCTTACTCTGGCCTTATAGCTAAGGTCTTAGACTCGTACTATGGCCTACAGGTTGAGGTCTTAACTCTTACTCTGGCCTACTGGTTAAGGTCTTAACTCTTACTCTGGCCTCATAGCTAAGGTCTTAGACTCGTACTCTGGCCTACAGGTTAAGGTCTTAACTCTTACTCTGGCCTAATGGTTAAGGTCTTAACTCTTACTCTGGCCTAATAGCTAAGGTCTTAACTCTTACTCTGGCCTAATAGCTAAGGTCTTAGACTCGTACTCTGGCCTACTGGTTAAGGTCTTAACTCTTACTCTGGCCTAATAGCTAAGGTCTTAGACTCGTACTCTGGACTACTGGCTAAGGTCTTAACTCTTACTCTGGCCTAATAGCTGAGGTCTTAACTCTTACTCTGGCCTAATAGCTAAGGTTTTAACTCTTACTCTGGCCTACTGGTTAAGGTCTTAACTCTTACTCTGGCCTAATAGCTAAGGTCTTAGACACGTACTCTGGCCTAATGGTTAAGGTCTTAACTCTTACTCTGGCCTAATAGCTAAGGTCTTAGACTCGTACTCTGGCCTAATGGTTAAGTTCTTAACTCTTACTCTGGCCTAATAGCTAAGATCTTAACTCTTACTCTGGCCTAATAGCTAAGGTCTTAGACTTGTACTCTGGCCTAATGTTTAAGGTCTTAACTCTTACTCTGGCCTAATAGCTAATGTCTTAACGCTTACTCTGGACTAATAGCTAAGGTCTTAGACTCGTACTTTGGCCTACAGGTTAAGGTCTTAACTCTTACTTTGGCCTAATAGCTAAGGTCTTAGACTCGTACTCTGGCCTAATGGTTAAGGTCTTAACTCTTACTCTGGCCTAATAGCTAAGGTCTTAACTCTTACTCTGGCCTAATAGCTGAGGTCTTAGACTCGTACTCTGGCCTACGGGTCAAGGTCTTAACTCTTAATCTGGCCTAATAGATAAGGTCTTAGACTCGTACTATGGCCTACATGTTAAGGTCTTAACTCTTACTCTGGCCTAATGGTTAAGGTCTTAACTCTTACTCTGGCCTAATAGCTAAGGTCTTAACTCTAACTCTGGCCTACTGGTTAAGGTCTTAACTTTTACTCTGGCCTAATAGCTAAGGTCTTAGACTTGTACTATGGCCTACTCGTTAAGGTCTTAACTCTTACTCTGGCCTAATAGCTAAGGTCTTAGCTCTTACTCTGGCCTAATAGCTAAGGTCTTAACTCTTACTCTGGCCTACTGGTTAAGGTCTTAACTCTTACTCTGGCCTTATAGCTAAGGTCTTAGACTTGTACTATGGCCTACAGGTTGAGGTCTTAACTCTTACTCTGGCGTACTGGTTAAGGTCTTAACTCTTACTCTGGCCTACTGGTTAAGGTCTTAACTCTTACTCTGGCCTTATAGTTAAGGTCATAGACTTGTACTCTGGCCTACAGGTTAAGGTCTTAACTCTTACTCTGGCCTAATGGTTAAGGTCTTAACTCTTACTCTGGCCTAATAGCTAAGGTCTTAACTCTTACTCTGGCCTACTGGTTAAGGTCTTAACTTTTACTCTGGCCTACTGGTTACGGTCTTAACTCTTACTCTGGCCTAATAGCCAAGGTCTTAGACTCTTACTCTGGCCTACTGGTTAAGGTCTTAACTCTTACTCTGGCCTTCTGGATAAGGTCTTAACTCTTACTCTGGCCTAATAGCTGAGGTCTTAACTCTTACTCTGGCCTAATAGCTAAGGTCTTAACTCTTATTCTGGCCTACTGGTTAAGGTCTTAACTCTTACTCTGGCCTAATAGCTAAGGTCTTAGACTCGTACTCTGGCCTAATGGTTAAGGTCTTAACTCTTACTCTGGCCTACTGGTTAAGGTCTTAACTCTTACTCTGGCCGAACAGCTAAGGTCTTAGACTCGTACTATGGCCTACTGGTTAAGGTCTTAGCTCTTACTCTGGCCTAATAGCTAAGGTCTTAACTCTTACTCTGGCCTAATAGCTAAGGTCTTAACTCTTACTCTGGACGACTGGTTAAGGTCTTAACTCTTACTCTGGCCTAATAGCTAAGGTCTTAGACTCGTACTATGGCCTACAGGTTAAGGTCTTAACTCTTACTCTGGCCTACTGGTTAAGGTCTTAACTCTTACTCTGGCCTACTGGTTAAGGTCTTAACTCTTACTCTGGCCTAAAAGCTAAGGTCTTAACTCTTACTCTGGCCTACTGGTTAAGGTCTTAACTCTTACTCTGGCCTTATAGCTAAGGTCTTAGACTCGTACTATGGCCTACAGGTTGAGGTCTTAACTCTTACTCTGGCCAACTGGTTAAGGTCTTAACTCTTACTCTGGCCTCATAGCTAAGGTCTTAGACTCGTACTCTGGCCTACAGGTTAAGGTCTTAACTCTTACTCTGGCCTAATGGTTAAGGTCTTAACTCTTACTCTGGCCTAATAGCTAAGGTCTTAACTCTTACTCTGGCCTAATAGCTAAGGTCTTAGACTCGTACTCGTGCCTACTGGTTAAGGTCTTAACTCTTACTCTGGCCTAATAGCTAAGGTCTTAGACTCGTACTCTGGACTACTGGCTAAGGTCTTAACTCTTACTCTGGCCTAATAGCTGAGGTCTTAACTCTTACTCTGGCCTAATAGCTAAGGTTTTAACTCTTACTCTGGCCTACTGGTTAAGGTCTTAACTCTTACTCTGGCCTAATAGCTAAGGTCTTAGACACGTACTCTGGCCTAATGGTTAAGGTCTTAACTCTTACTCTGGCCTAATAGCTAAGGTCTTAGACTCGTACTCTGGCCTAATGGTTAAGTTCTTAACTCTTACTCTGGCCTAATAGCTAAGATCTTAACTCTTACTCTGGCCTAATAGCTAAGGTCTTAGACTTGTACTCTGGCCTAATGTTTAAGGTCTTAACTCTTACTCTGGCCTAATAGCTAATGTCTTAACGCTTACTCTGGACTAATAGCTAAGGTCTTAGACTCGTACTTTGGCCTACAGGTTAAGGTCTTAACTCTTACTTTCGCCTAATGGTTAAGGTCTTAACTCTTACTTTGGCCTAATAGCTAAGGTCTTAGACTCGTACTCTGGCCTAATGGTTAAGGTCTTAACTCTTACTCTGGCCTAATAGCTAAGGTCTTAACTCTTACTCTGGCCTAATAGCTGAGGTCTTAGACTCGTACTCTGGCCTACGGGTCAAGGTCTTAACTCTTAATCTGGCCTAATAGATAAGGTCTTAGACTCGTACTATGGCCTACATGTTAAGGTCTTAACTCTTACTCTGGCCTAATGGTTAAGGTCTTAACTCTTACTCTGGCCTAATAGCTAAGGTCTTAACTCTTACTCTGGCCTACTGGTTAAGGTCTTAACTTTTACTCTGGCCTAATAGCTAAGGTCTTAGACTTGTACTATGGCCTACTCGTTAAGGTCTTAACTCTTACTCTGGCCTAATAGCTAAGGACTTAACTTTTACTCTGGCCTAATAGCTAAGGTCTTAGACTTGTACTATGGCCTACTCGTTAAGGTCTTAACTCTTACTCTGGCCTAATAGCTAAGATCTTAACTCTTACTCTGGCCTAATAGCTAAGGTCTTATACTCGTACTCTGGCCTAATGCTTAAGGTCTTAACTCTTACTCTGGCATACTGGTTAAGGTCTTAACTCTTACTCTGGCCTACTGGATAAGGTCTTAACTCTTACGCTGGCCTAATAGCTAAGGCCTTAACTCTTACTCTGGCCTACTGGTTAAGGTCTTAACTCTTACTCTGGCCTAATAGCTAAGACCTTAACTCTTACGCCGGCCTACTGGTTAAGGTCTTAACTCTTACTCTGGCCTAATAGCTAAGGTCTTAGACTCGTACTCTGGCCTAATGGTTAAGGTCTTCACTCTTACTCTGGCCTAATAGCTAAGGCCCTAACTCTCACTCTGGCCTAATGGTTAAGGTCTTAACTCTTACTCTGGCCTAATAGCTAAAGTCTTAACTCTTACTCTGGCCTAATAGCTAATGTCTTGGACTCATACTATGGCCTACAGGTTAAGGTCTTAACTCTTACTCTGGCCTAATGGTTAAGGTCTTAACTCTTACTCTGGCCTAATAGCTAAGGTCTTAGACTCGTACTCTGGCCTAATGGTTAAGATCTTAACTCTTACTCTGGCCTAACAGCTAAGGTCTTAGACTCGTACTCTGGCCTAATAGCTAAGGTCTTAACACTTACTCTGGCCTAATAGCTAAGGTCTTAGACTCGTCCTCTGGCCTAATGGTTAAGGTCTTAACTCTTACTCTGGCCTTCTGGTTAAGGTCTTAACTCTTACTCTGGCCTAATAGCTAAGGTCTTAGACACGTACTCTGGCCCAATGGTTAAGGTCTTAACTCTTACTCTGGCCTAATAGCTAAGGTCTTAGACTCGTACTCTGGCCTAATGGTTAAGGTCTTAACTCTTACTCTGGCCTAATAGCTAAGGTCTTAGACTCGTACTCTGGCCTAATGGTTAAGGACTTAAGTCTTACTCTGGCCTACTGGTTAAGGTCTTAACCCTTACTCTGGCCTAATAGCTAAGGTATTAACTCTTACTCTGGCCTAATAGCCAAGGTCTTAGACTCGTACTATGGCCTACAGGTTAAGGTCTTAACTCTTACTCTGGCCTACTGGTTAAGGTCTTAACTCTTACTCTGGCCTAATGGCTAAGGTCTTAACTCTTACTCTGGCCTAATAGCTGATGTCTTAGACTCGTACTCTGGCCTAATGGTTAAGGTCTTAACTCTTACTCTGGCCTAATAGCTAAGGTCTTAACTCTTACTCTGGCCTAATAGCTAAGGTCTTAGACTCGTACTATGGCCTACAGGTTAAGGTCTTAACTCTTACTCTGGCCTACTGGTTAAGGTCTTAACTCTTACTCTGACCTCCTGGTTAAGGTCTTAACTCTTACTCTGGCCTATTAGCTAAGGTCTTAGACTCGTACTATGGCCTACTGGTTAAGGTCTTAACTCTTACTCTGGCCTAATAGCTAAGGTCTTAACTCTTACTCTGGCCTAATAGCTAAGGTCTTAACTCTTACTCTGGACTACTGGTTAAGGTCTTAACTCTTACTCTGGCCTAATAGCTAAGGTCTTAGACTCGTACTATGGCCTACAGGTTAAGGTCTTAACTCTTACTCTGGCCTACTGGTTAAGGTCTTAACTCTTACTCTGGCCTACTGGTTAAGGTCTTAACTCTTACTCTGGCCTCATAGCTAAGGTCTTAGACTCGTACTCTGGCCTACAGGTTAAGGTCTTAACTCTTACTCTGTCCTAATGTTTAAGGTCTTAACTCTTACTCTGACCTAATAGCTAAGGTCTTAACTCTTACTCTGGCCTACTGGTTAAGGTCTTAACTTTTACTCTGGCCTACTGGTTAAGGTCTTAACTCTTACTCTGGCCTAATAGCTAAGGTCTTAGACTTGTACTCTGGCCTAGTGGTTAAGGTCTTAACTCTTACTCTGGCCTAATAGCTAAGGTCTTAGACTCATACTCTGGCCTACTGGCTAAGGTCTTAACTCATACTCTGGCCTACTAGCTGAGGTCTTAACTCTTACTCTGGCCTAATAGCTAAGGTCTTAGACTCGTACTCTGGCCTAATGGTTAAGGTCTTAACTCTTACTCTGGCCTAATAGCTAAGGTCTTAACTCTTACTCTGGCCTAATAGCTAAGGTCTTAGACTCGTACTATGGCCTACAGGTTAAGGTCTTAACTCTTACTCTGGCCTACTGGTTAAGGTCTTAACTCTTACTCTGGCCTAATAGCTAAGGTCTTAACTCTTACTCTGGCCTAATAGCTAAGGTCTTAGACTCGTACTCTGGCCTAATGGTTAAGGTCTTAACTCTTACTCTGGCCTAATAGCTAAGGTCTTAACTCTTACTCTGGCCTAATAGCTAAGGTCTTAAATCTTACTCTGGCCTACTGGTTAATGTCTTTACTCTTACTCTGGCCGACTGGTTAAGGTCTTAACTCTTTCTCTGGCCTAATAGCTAAGGTCTCAACTCTTACTCTGGCCTACTGGTTAAGGTCTTAACTCTTACTCTGGCATAATAGCTAAGACCATAACTCTTACGCTGGCCTACTGGTTAAGGTCTTAACTCTTACTATGGCCTAATAGCTAAGGTCTTAGACTCGTACTCTGGCCTAATAGCTAAGGTCTTAGAATCGTACTTTGGCCTAATGGTTAAGTTCTTAACTCTTACTCTGGCCTAATAGCTAAGGTCTTAACTCTTACTCTGGCCTAATAGCTAAGGTCTTAGACTCGTACTATGGCCTACTGGTTAAGGTCTTAAATCTTACTCTGGCCTAATGGTTAAGGTATCAACTCTTACTCTGGCCTAATAGCTAAGGTCTTAGACTCGTACTCTGGCCTAATTGTTAATTTCTTAACTCTTTCTCTGGCCTACTGGTTAAGGTCTTAACTCTTACTCTGGCCTAATAGCTAAGTTCTTAACTCTTGCTCTGGCCTACTGGTTAAGGTCTTAACTCTTACTCTGGCCTAATAGCTAAGGTCTTAGACTCGTACTCTGGCCTATTGGTTAAGGTCCTAACTCTTATTCTGGCCTACTGGTTAAGGTCTTAACTCTTACTCTGGCCTACTATCTAAGGTCTTAGACTCGTACTCTGGCCTAATGGCTAAGGTCTTAACTCTTACTCTGGCCTAATAGCTAAGCTCTTAGACTCATACTCTGGCCTAATGGTTAAGGTCTTACCTCTTAGTCTGGCCTAATAGCTAACGTCTTAGACTCGTACTCTGGCCTAATGGTTAAGGTCTTAACTCTTACTCTGGCCTAATAGCTAAGGTCTTAGACTCATACTCTGGCCTAATGGTTAATGTCTTAACTCTTACTCTGGCCTACTGGTTAATGTCTTACCTCTTACTCTGGCCTAATAGCTAAGGTCTTAACTCTTACTCTGGCCTAATAGCTAAGGTCTTAACTCTTACTCTGGCCTACTGGTTAAGGTCTTAACTCTTACTCTGGCCTAATAGCTAAGGTCTTAGACACTTACTCTGGCCCAATGGTTAAGGTCTTAACTCTTACTCTGGCCTAATAGCTAAGGTCTTAGACTCGTACTCTGGCCTAATGGTTAAGGTCTTAACTCTTACTCTGGCCTAATAGCTAAGGTCTTAACTCTTACTCTGGCATAATAGCTAAGGTCTTAGACTCGTACTCTGGCCTACAGGTTAAGGTCTTAACTCTTACTCTGGCCTACTGGCTAAGGTCTTAACTCTTACTCTGGCCTAATAGCTAGGGTCTTAACTCTTACTCTGGCCTAATAGGTAAGGTCTTAACTCTTACTCTGGCCTACTGGTTAAGGTCTTAACTCTTACTCTGGCCTTATAGCTAAGGTCTTAGACTCGTACTATGGCCTACAGGTTAAGGTCTTAACTCTTACTCTGGCCTACTGGTTAAGGTCTTAACTCTTACTCTGGCCTACTGGTTAAGGTCTTAACTCTTACTCTGGCCTCATAGATAAGGTCTTAGACTCGTACTCTGTCCTACAGGTTAAGGTCTTAAATCTTACTCTGGCCTAATGGTTAAGGTCTTAACTCTTACTCTGGCCTAATAGCTAAGGTCTTAACTCTTACTCTGGCCTACTGGTTAAGGTCTTAACTTTTACTCTGGCCTACTGGTTAAGGTCTTAACTCTTACTCTGGCCTAATAGCTAAGGTCTTAGACTCATACTCTGACCTAATGGTTAAGGTCTTAACTCTTACTCTGGCCTACTGGTTAAGGTCTTAACTCTTACTCTGGCATAATAGCTAAGGTCTTAACTCTTACTCTGGCCTAATAGCTAAGGTCTGAGACTCATACTCTGGCCTAATGGTTAAGGTCTTAACTCTTACTCTGGCCTAATAGCTAAGGTCTTAACTCTTACTCTGGCATAATAGCTAAGGTCTTAGACTCGTACTCCTGCCTACAGGTTAAGGTCTTAACTCTTACTCTGGCCTACTGGTTAAGGTCTTAACTCTTACTCTGGCCTAATAGCTAAGGTCTTAGACTCATACTCTGCTCTAATGGTTAAGGTCTTAACTCTTACTCTGGCCTAATAGCTAAGGTCTTAACTCTTACTCTGGCCTAATGGTTAAGGTCTTAACTCTTACTCTGGCCTAATAGCTAAGGTATTAACTCTTACTCTGGCCTAATAGCTAAGGTCTTAGACTCATACTACGGCCTACAGGTTAAGGTCTTAACTCTTACTCTGGCCTACTGGTTAAGGTCTTAACTCTTACTCTGGCCTAATGGCTAAGGTCTTAACTCTTACTCTGGCCTAATAGCTGATGTCTTAGACTCGTACTCTGGCCTAATGGTTAAGGTCTTAACTCTTACACTGGCCCATTAGCTAAGGTCTTAACTCTTACTCTGGCCTAATAGCTAAGGTCTTAGACTCGTACTATGGCCTACAGGTTAAGGTCTTAACTCTTACTCTGGCCTACTGGTTAAGGTCTTAACTCTTACTCTGACCTACTGGTTAAGGTCTTAACTCTTACTCTGGCCTAATAGCTAAGGTCTTAAACTCGTACTATGGCCTACAGGTTAAGATCTTAACTCTTACTCTGGCCTACTGGTTAAGGTCTTAAATCTTACTCTGGCCTAATAGCTAAGGTCTTAGACTCGTACTATGGCCTACTGGTTAAGGTCTTAGCTCTTACTCTGGCCTAATAGCTAAGGTCTTAACTCTTACTCTGGCCTAATAGCTAAGGTCTTAACTCTTACTCTGGACGACTGGTTAAGGTCTTAACTCTTACTCTGGCCTAATAGCTAAGGTCTTAGACTCGTACTATGGCCTACAGGTTAAGGTCTTAACTCTTACTCTGGCCTACTGGTTAAGGTCTTAACTCTTACTCTGGCCTACTGGTTAAGGTCTTAACTCTTACTCTGGCCTAAAAGCTAAGGTCTTAACTCTTACTCTGGCCTACTGGTTAAGGTCTTAACTCTTACTCTGGCCTTATAGCTAAGGTCTTAGACTCGTACTATGGCCTACAGGTTGAGGTCTTAACTCTTACTCTGGCCTACTGGTTAAGGTCTTAACTCTTACTCTGGCCTCATAGCTAAGGTCTTAGACTCGTACTCTGGCCTACAGGTTAAGGTCTTAACTCTTACTCTGGCCTAATGGTTAAGGTCTTAACTCTTACTCTGGCCTAATAGCTAAGGTCTTAACTCTTACTCTGGCCTAATAGCTAAGGTCTTAGACTCGTACTCTGGCCTACTGGTTAAGGTCTTAACTCTTACTCTGGCCTAATAGCTAAGGTCTTAGACTCGTACTCTGGACTACTGGCTAAGGTCTTAACTCTTACTCTGGCCTAATAGCTGAGGTCTTAACTCTTACTCTGGCCTAATAGCTAAGGTTTTAACTCTTACTCTGGCCTACTGGTTAAGGTCTTAACTCTTACTCTGGCCTAATAGCTAAGGTCTTAGACACGTACTCTGGCCTAATGGTTAAGGTCTTAACTCTTACTCTGGCCTAATAGCTAAGGTCTTAGACTCGTACTCTGGCCTAATGGTTAAGTTCTTAACTCTTACTCTGGCCTAATAGCTAAGATCTTAACTCTTACTCTGGCCTAATAGCTAAGGTCTTAGACTTGTACTCTGGCCTAATGTTTAAGGTCTTAACTCTTACTCTGGCCTAATAGCTAATGTCTTAACGCTTACTCTGGACTAATAGCTAAGGTCTTAGACTCGTACTTTGGCCTACAGGTTAAGGTCTTAACTCTTACTTTGGCCTAATAGCTAAGGTCTTAGACTCGTACTCTGGCCTAATGGTTAAGGTCTTAACTCTTACTCTGGCCTAATAGCTAAGGTCTTAACTCTTACTCTGGCCTAATAGCTGAGGTCTTAGACTCGTACTCTGGCCTACGGGTCAAGGTCTTAACTCTTAATCTGGCCTAATAGATAAGGTCTTAGACTCGTACTATGGCCTACATGTTAAGGTCTTAACTCTTACTCTGGCCTAATGGTTAAGGTCTTAACTCTTACTCTGGCCTAATAGCTAAGGTCTTAACTCTTACTCTGGCCTACTGGTTAAGGTCTTAACTTTTACTCTGGCCTAATAGCTAAGGTCTTAGACTTGTACTATGGCCTACTCGTTAAGGTCTTAACTCTTACTCTGGCCTAATAGCTAAGGTCTTAGCTCTTACTCTGGCCTAATAGCTAAGGTCTTAACTCTTACTCTGGCCTACTGGTTAAGGTCTTAACTCTTACTCTGGCCTTATAGCTAAGGTCTTAGACTTGTACTATGGCCTACAGGTTGAGGTCTTAACTCTTACTCTGGCGTACTGGTTAAGGTCTTAACTCTTACTCTGGCCTACTGGTTAAGGTCTTAACTCTTACTCTGGCCTTATAGTTAAGGTCATAGACTTGTACTCTGGCCTACAGGTTAAGGTCTTAACTCTTACTCTGGCCTAATGGTTAAGGTCTTAACTCTTACTCTGGCCTAATAGCTAAGGTCTTAACTCTTACTCTGGCCTACTGGTTAAGGTCTTAACTTTTACTCTGGCCTACTGGTTACGGTCTTAACTCTTACTCTGGCCTAATAGCCAAGGTCTTAGACTCTTACTCTGGCCTACTGGTTAAGGTCTTAACTCTTACTCTGGCCTTCTGGATAAGGTCTTAACTCTTACTCTGGCCTAATAGCTGAGGTCTTAACTCTTACTCTGGCCTAATAGCTAAGGTCTTAACTCTTATTCTGGCCTACTGGTTAAGGTCTTAACTCTTACTCTGGCCTAATAGCTAAGGTCTTAGACTCGTACTCTGGCCTAATGGTTAAGGTCTTAACTCTTACTCTGGCCTACTGGTTAAGGTCTTAACTCTTACTCTGGCCGAACAGCTAAGGTCTTAGACTCGTACTATGGCCTACTGGTTAAGGTCTTAGCTCTTACTCTGGCCTAATAGCTAAGGTCTTAACTCTTACTCTGGCCTAATAGCTAAGGTCTTAACTCTTACTCTGGATGACTGGTTAAGGTCTTAACTCTTACTCTGGCCTAATAGCTAAGGTCTTAGACTCGTACTATGGCCTACAGGTTAAGGTCTTAACTCTTACTCTGGCCTACTGGTTAAGGTCTTAACTCTTACTCTGGCCTACTGGTTAAGGTCTTAACTCTTACTCTGGCCTAAAAGCTAAGGTCTTAACTCTTACTCTGGCCTACTGGTTAAGGTCTTAACTCTTACTCTGGCCTTATAGCTAAGGTCTTAGACTCGTACTATGGCCTACAGGTTGAGGTCTTAACTCTTACTCTGGCCTACTGGTTAAGGTCTTAACTCTTACTCTGGCCTCATAGCTAAGGTCTTAGACTCGTACTCTGGCCTACAGGTTAAGGTCTTAACTCTTACTCTGGCCTAATGGTTAAGGTCTTAACTCTTACTCTGGCCTAATAGCTAAGGTCTTAACTCTTACTCTGGCCTAATAGCTAAGGTCTTAGACTCGTACTCGTGCCTACTGGTTAAGGTCTTAACTCTTACTCTGGCCTAATAGCTAAGGTCTTAGACTCGTACTCTGGACTACTGGCTAAGGTCTTAACTCTTACTCTGGCCTAATAGCTGAGGTCTTAACTCTTACTCTGGCCTAATAGCTAAGGTTTTAACTCTTACTCTGGCCTACTGGTTAAGGTCTTAACTCTTACTCTGGCCTAATAGCTAAGGTCTTAGACACGTACTCTGGCCTAATGGTTAAGGTCTTAACTCTTACTCTGGCCTAATAGCTAAGGTCTTAGACTCGTACTCTGGCCTAATGGTTAAGTTCTTAACTCTTACTCTGGCCTAATAGCTAAGATCTTAACTCTTACTCTGGCCTAATAGCTAAGGTCTTAGACTTGTACTCTGGCCTAATGTTTAAGGTCTTAACTCTTACTCTGGCCTAATAGCTAATGTCTTAACGCTTACTCTGGACTAATAGCTAAGGTCTTAGACTCGTACTTTGGCCTACAGGTTAAGGTCTTAACTCTTACTTTCGCCTAATGGTTAAGGTCTTAACTCTTACTTTGGCCTAATAGCTAAGGTCTTAGACTCGTACTCTGGCCTAATGGTTAAGGTCTTAACTCTTACTCTGGCCTAATAGCTAAGGTCTTAACTCTTACTCTGGCCTAATAGCTGAGGTCTTAGACTCGTACTCTGGCCTACGGGTCAAGGTCTTAACTCTTAATCTGGCCTAATAGATAAGGTCTTAGACTCGTACTATGGCCTACATGTTAAGGTCTTAACTCTTACTCTGGCCTAATGGTTAAGGTCTTAACTCTTACTCTGGCCTAATAGCTAAGGTCTTAACTCTTACTCTGGCCTACTGGTTAAGGTCTTAACTTTTACTCTGGCCTAATAGCTAAGGTCTTAGACTTGTACTATGGCCTACTCGTTAAGGTCTTAACTCTTACTCTGGCCTAATAGCTAAGGTCTTAGCTCTTACTCTGGCCTAATAGCTAAGGTCTTAACTCTTACTCTGGCCTACTGGTTAAGGTCTTAACTCTTACTCTGGCCTTATAGCTAAGGTCTTAGACTTGTACTATGGCCTACAGGTTGAGGTCTTAACTCTTACTCTGGCGTACTGGTTAAGGTCTTAACTCTTACTCTGGCCTACTGGTTAAGGTCTTAACTCTTACTCTGGCCTTATAGTTAAGGTCATAGACTTGTACTCTGGCCTACAGGTTAAGGTCTTAACTCTTACTCTGGCCTAATGGTTAAGGTCTTAACTCTTACTCTGGCCTAATAGCTAAGGTCTTAACTCTTACTCTGGCCTACTGGTTAAGGTCTTAACTTTTACTCTGGCCTACTGGTTACGGTCTTAACTCTTACTCTGGCCTAATAGCCAAGGTCTTAGACTCTTACTCTGGCCTACTGGTTAAGGTCTTAACTCTTACTCTGGCCTTCTGGATAAGGTCTTAACTCTTACTCTGGCCTAATAGCTGAGGTCTTAACTCTTACTCTGGCCTAATAGCTAAGGTCTTAACTCTTATTCTGGCCTACTGGTTAAGGTCTTAACTCTTACTCTGGCCTAATAGCTAAGGTCTTAGACTCGTACTCTGGCCTAATGGTTAAGGTCTTAACTCTTACTCTGGCCTACTGGTTAAGGTCTTAACTCTTACTCTGGCCGAACAGCTAAGGTCTTAGACTCGTACTATGGCCTACAGGTTAAGGTCTTAACTCTTACTCTGGCCTACTGGTTAAGATCTTAACTCTTACTCTGGCCTAATAGCTAAGGTCTTAGACTCATACCCTGGCCTAATGGGTAATGTCTTAACTCTTACTCTGGCCTAATAGCTAAGGTCTTAGACTCGTACTCTGGCCTAATGGTTAAGGTCTTAACTCTTACTTTGGCCTAATCGCTAAGGTCTTAACTCTTACTCTGGCCTACTGGTTAAGGTCTTAACTCTTACTCTGGCCTAATAGCTAAGGTCTTAGACTCGTACTCTGGCCTAATGGTTAAGGACTTAAGTCTTACTCTGGCCTACTGGTTAAGGTCTTAACCCTTACTCTGGCCTAATAGCTAAGGTATTAACTCTTACTCTGGCCTAATAGCCAAGGTCTTAGACTCGTACTATGGCCTACAGGTTAAGGTCTTAACTCTTACTCTGGCCTACTGGTTAAGGTCTTAACTCTTACTCTGGCCTAATGGCTAAGGTCTTAACTCTTACTCTGGCCTAATAGCTGATGTCTTAGACTCGTACTCTGGCCTAATGGTTAAAGTCTTAACTCTTACTCTGGCCTAATAGCTAAGGTCTTAACTCTTACTCTGGCCTAATAGCTAAGGTCTTAGACTCGTACTATGGCCTACAGGTTAAGGTCTTAACTCTTACTCTGGCCTAGTGGTTAAGGTCTTAACTCTTACTCTGACCTCCTGGTTAAGGTCTTAACTCTTACTCTGGCCTATTAGCTAAGGTCTTAGACTCGTACTATGGCCTACTGGTTAAGGTCTTAACTCTTACTCTGGCCTAATAGCTAAGGTCTTAACTCTTACTCTGGCCTAATAGCTAAGGTCTTAACTCTTACTCTGGACTACTGGTTAAGGTCTTAACTCTTACTCTGGCCTAATAGCTAAGGTCTTAGACTCGTACTATGGCCTACAGGTTAAGGTCTTAACTCTTACTCTGGCCTACTGGTTAAGGTCTTAACTCTTACTCTGGCCTACTGGTTAAGGTCTTAACTCTTACTCTGGCCTCATAGCTAAGGTCTTAGACTCGTACTCTGGCCTACAGGTTAAGGTCTTAACTCTTACTCTGTCCTAATGTTTAAGGTCTTAACTCTTACTCTGGCCTAATAGCTAAGGTCTTAACTCTTACTCTGGCCTACTGGTTAAGGTCTTAACTTTTACTCTGGCCTACTGGTTAAGGTCTTAACTCTTACTCTGGCCTAATAGCTAAGGTCTTAGACTTGTACTCTGGCCTAGTGGTTAAGGTCTTAACTCTTACTCTGGCCTAATAGCTAAGGTCTTAGACTCATACTCTGGCCTACTGGCTAAGGTCTTAACTCATACTCTGGCCTACTAGCTGAGGTCTTAACTCTTACTCTGGCCTAATAGCTAAGGTCTTAGACTCGTACTCTGGCCTAATGGTTAAGGTCTTAACTCTTACTCTGGCCTAATAGCTAAGGTCTTAACTCTTACTCTGGCCTAATAGCTAAGGTCTTAAGACTCGTACTATGGCCTACAGGTTAAGGTCTTAACTCTTACTCTGGCCTACTGGTTAAGGTCTTAACTCTTACTCTGGCCTAATAGCTAAGGTCTTAACTCTTACTCTGGCCTAATAGCTAAGGTCTTAGACTCGTACTCTGGCCTAATGGTTAAGGTCTTAACTCTTACTCTGGCCTAATAGCTAAGGTCTTAACTCTTACTCTGGCCTAATAGCTAAGGTCTTAAATCTCACTCTGGCCTACTGGTTAATGTCTTTACTCTTACTCTGGCCGACTGGTTAAGGTCTTAACTCTTTCTCTGGCCTAATAGCTAAGGTCTCAACTCTTACTCTGGCCTACTGGTTAAGGTCTTAACTCTTACTCTGGCATAATAGCTAAGACCATAACTCTTACGCTGGCCTACTGGTTAAGGTCTTAACTCTTATTATGGCCTAATAGCTAAGGTCTTAGACTCGTACTCTGGCCTAATAGCTAAGGTCTTAGAATCATACTCTGGCCTAATGGTTAAGTTCTTAACTCTTACTCTGGCCTAATAGCTAAGGTCTTAACTCTTACTCTGGCCTAATAGCTAAGGTCTTAGACTCGTACTATGGCCTACTGGTTAAGGTCTTAACTCTTACTCTGGCCTAATGGTTAAGGTATCAACTCTTACTCTGGCCTAATAGCTAAGGTCTTAGACTCGTACTCTGGCCTAATTGTTAATTTCTTAACTCTTTCTCTGGCCTACTGGTTAAGGTCTTAACTCTTACTCTGGCCTAATAGCTAAGTTCTTAACTCTTGCTCTGGCCTACTGGTTAAGGTCTTAACTCTTACTCTGGCCTAATAGCTAAGGTCTTAGACTCGTACTCTGGCCTATTGGTTAAGGTCCTAACTCTTATTCTGGCCTACTGGTTAAGGTCTTAACTCTTACTCTGGCCTACTATCTAAGGTCTTAGACTCGTACTCTGGCCTAATGGCTAAGGTCTTAACTCTTACTCTGGCCTAATAGCTAAGGTCTTAACTCTTACTCTGGCCTAATGGTTAAGGTCTTAACTCTTACTCTGCCCTAATAGCTAAGGTCTTAGACTCATTCTCTGGCCTACCGGTTAAGGTCTTAACTCTTCCTCTGCCCTAATAGCTAAGACATTAACTCTTACGCTGGCCTAATGGCTAAGGTCTTAACTCTTACTCTGGCCTAATAGCTAAGGTCTTAACTCTTACTCTGGCCTAATAGCTAAGGTCTTAACTCTTACTCTGGCCTAATGGTTAAGGTCTTAACTCTTACTCTGGCCTAATAGCTAAGGTCTTAACTATTACTCTGGCCTAATAGCTAAGGTCTTAACTCTTACTCTGGCCTAATAGCTAAGGTCTTAGACTCGTCCTCTGGCCTAATGGTTAAGGTCTTAACTCTTACTCTGGCCTACTGGTTAAGGTCTTAACTCTTACTCTGGCCTAATAGCTAAGATCTTAACTCTTACTCTGGCCTAATAGCTAAGGTCTTATACTCGTACTCTGGCCTAATGCTTAAGGTCTTAACTCTTACTCTGGCCTACTGGTTAAGGTCTTAACTCTTACTCTGGCCTACTGGATAAGGTCTTAACTCTTACGCTGGCCTAATAGCTAAGGTCTTAACTCTTACTCTGGCCTACTGGTTAAGGTCTTAACTCTTACTCTGGCCTAATAGCTAAGACCTTAACTCTTACGCCGGCCTACTGGTTAAGGTCTTAACTCTTACTCTGGCCTAATAGCTAAGGTCTTAGACTCGTACTCTGGCCTAATGGTTAAGGTCTTCACTCTTA
This sequence comes from Triturus cristatus, assembly GCF_964204655.1. Lineage (NCBI taxonomy): Eukaryota > Metazoa > Chordata > Amphibia > Caudata > Salamandridae > Triturus > Triturus cristatus. The sequence continues at coordinate 1,087,938,717 of NC_140589.1, read as the reverse complement.
CTCTGGCCTAATAGCTAAGGCCCTAACTCTCACTCTGGCCTAATGGTTAAGGTCTTAACTCTTACTCTGGCCTAATAGCTAAAGTCTTAACTCTTACTCTGGCCTAATAGCTAATGTCTTGGACTCATACTATGGCCTACAGGTTAAGGTCTTAACTCTTACTCTGGCCTAATGGTTAAGGTCTTAACTCTTACTCTGGCCTAATAGCTAAGGTCTTAGACTCGTACTCTGGCCTAATGGTTAAGATCTTAACTCTTACTCTGGCCTAATAGCTAAGGTCTTAGACTCGTACTCTGGCCTAATAGCTAAGGTCTTAACACTTACTCTGGCCTAATAGCTAAGGTCTTAGACTCGTCCTCTGGCCTAATGGTTAAGGTCTTAACTCTTACTCTGGCCTTCTGGTTAAGGTCTTAACTCTTACTCTGGCCTAATAGCTAAGGTCTTAACTCTTACTCTGGCCTAATAGCTAAGGTCTTAGACTCGTACTCTGACCTAATGGTTAAGGTCTTAACTCTTACTCTGGCCTAATAGCTAAGGTCTTAACTCTTACTCTGGCCTAATAGCTGAGGTCTTAGACTCGTACTCTGGCCTACGGGTCAAGGTCTTAACTCTTAATCTGGCCTAATAGATAAGGTCTTAGACTCGTACTATGGCCTACATGTTAAGGTCTTAACTCTTACTCTGGCCTAATGGTTAAGGTCTTAACTCTTACTCTGGCCTAATAGCTAAGGTCTTAACTCTTACTCTGGCCTACTGGTTAAGGTCTTAACTTTTACTCTGGCCTAATAGCTAAGGTCTTAGACTTGTACTATGGCCTACTCGTTAAGGTCTTAACTCTTACTCTGGCCTAATAGCTAAGGTCTTAGCTCTTACTCTGGCCTAATAGCTAAGGTCTTAACTCTTACTCTGGCCTACTGGTTAAGGTCTTAACTCTTACTCTGGCCTTATAGCTAAGGTCTTAGACTTGTACTATGGCCTACAGGTTGAGGTCTTAACTCTTACTCTGGCGTACTGGTTAAGGTCTTAACTCTTACTCTGGCCTACTGGTTAAGGTCTTAACTCTTACTCTGGCCTTATAGTTAAGGTCATAGACTTGTACTCTGGCCTACAGGTTAAGGTCTTAACTCTTACTCTGGCCTAATGGTTAAGGTCTTAACTCTTACTCTGGCCTAATAGCTAAGGTCTTAACTCTTACTCTGGCCTACTGGTTAAGGTCTTAACTTTTACTCTGGCCTACTGGTTACGGTCTTAACTCTTACTCTGGCCTAATAGCCAAGGTCTTAGACTCTTACTCTGGCCTACTGGTTAAGGTCTTAACTCTTACTCTGGCCTTCTGGATAAGGTCTTAACTCTTACTCTGGCCTAATAGCTGAGGTCTTAACTCTTACTCTGGCCTAATAGCTAAGGTCTTAACTCTTATTCTGGCCTACTGGTTAAGGTCTTAACTCTTACTCTGGCCTAATAGCTAAGGTCTTAGACTCGTACTCTGGCCTAATGGTTAAGGTCTTAACTCTTACTCTGACCTACTGGTTAAGGTCTTAACTCTTACTCTGGCCGAACAGCTAAGGTCTTAGACTCGTACTATGGCCTACTGGTTAAGGTCTTAGCTCTTACTCTGGCCTAATAGCTAAGGTCTTAACTCTTACTCTGGCCTAATAGCTAAGGTCTTAACTCTTACTCTGGATGACTGGTTAAGGTCTTAACTCTTACTCTGGCCTAATAGCTAAGGTCTTAGACTCGTACTATGGCCTACAGGTTAAGGTCTTAACTCTTACTCTGGCCTACTGGTTAAGGTCTTAACTCTTACTCTGGCCTACTGGTTAAGGTCTTAACTCTTACTCTGGCCTAAAAGCTAAGGTCTTAACTCTTACTCTGGCCTACTGGTTAAGGTCTTAACTCTTACTCTGGCCTTATAGCTAAGGTCTTAGACTCGTACTATGGCCTACAGGTTGAGGTCTTAACTCTTACTCTGGCCTACTGGTTAAGGTCTTAACTCTTACTCTGGCCTCATAGCTAAGGTCTTAGACTCGTACTCTGGCCTACAGGTTAAGGTCTTAACTCTTACTCTGGCCTAATGGTTAAGGTCTTAACTCTTACTCTGGCCTAATAGCTAAGGTCTTAACTCTTACTCTGGCCTAATAGCTAAGGTCTTAGACTCGTACTCGTGCCTACTGGTTAAGGTCTTAACTCTTACTCTGGCCTAATAGCTAAGGTCTTAGACTCGTACTCTGGACTACTGGCTAAGGTCTTAACTCTTACTCTGGCCTAATAGCTGAGGTCTTAACTCTTACTCTGGCCTAATAGCTAAGGTTTTAACTCTTACTCTGGCCTACTGGTTAAGGTCTTAACTCTTACTCTGGCCTAATAGCTAAGGTCTTAGACACGTACTCTGGCCTAATGGTTAAGGTCTTAACTCTTACTCTGGCCTAATAGCTAAGGTCTTAGACTCGTACTCTGGCCTAATGGTTAAGTTCTTAACTCTTACTCTGGCCTAATAGCTAAGATCTTAACTCTTACTCTGGCCTAATAGCTAAGGTCTTAGACTTGTACTCTGGCCTAATGTTTAAGGTCTTAACTCTTACTCTGGCCTAATAGCTAATGTCTTAACGCTTACTCTGGACTAATAGCTAAGGTCTTAGACTCGTACTTTGGCCTACAGGTTAAGGTCTTAACTCTTACTTTCGCCTAATGGTTAAGGTCTTAACTCTTACTTTGGCCTAATAGCTAAGGTCTTAGACTCGTACTCTGGCCTAATGGTTAAGGTCTTAACTCTTACTCTGGCCTAATAGCTAAGGTCTTAACTCTTACTCTGGCCTAATAGCTGAGGTCTTAGACTCGTACTCTGGCCTACGGGTCAAGGTCTTAACTCTTAATCTGGCCTAATAGATAAGGTCTTAGACTCGTACTATGGCCTACATGTTAAGGTCTTAACTCTTACTCTGGCCTAATGGTTAAGGTCTTAACTCTTACTCTGGCCTAATAGCTAAGGTCTTAACTCTTACTCTGGCCTACTGGTTAAGGTCTTAACTTTTACTCTGGCCTAATAGCTAAGGTCTTAGACTTGTACTATGGCCTACTCGTTAAGGTCTTAACTCTTACTCTGGCCTAATAGCTAAGGTCTTAGCTCTTACTCTGGCCTAATAGCTAAGGTCTTAACTCTTACTCTGGCCTACTGGTTAAGGTCTTAACTCTTACTCTGGCCTTATAGCTAAGGTCTTAGACTTGTACTATGGCCTACAGGTTGAGGTCTTAACTCTTACTCTGGCGTACTGGTTAAGGTCTTAACTCTTACTCTGGCCTACTGGTTAAGGTCTTAACTCTTACTCTGGCCTTATAGTTAAGGTCATAGACTTGTACTCTGGCCTACAGGTTAAGGTCTTAACTCTTACTCTGGCCTAATGGTTAAGGTCTTAACTCTTACTCTGGCCTAATAGCTAAGGTCTTAACTCTTACTCTGGCCTACTGGTTAAGGTCTTAACTTTTACTCTGGCCTACTGGTTACGGTCTTAACTCTTACTCTGGCCTAATAGCCAAGGTCTTAGACTCTTACTCTGGCCTACTGGTTAAGGTCTTAACTCTTACTCTGGCCTTCTGGATAAGGTCTTAACTCTTACTCTGGCCTAATAGCTGAGGTCTTAACTCTTACTCTGGCCTAATAGCTAAGGTCTTAACTCTTATTCTGGCCTACTGGTTAAGGTCTTAACTCTTACTCTGGCCTAATAGCTAAGGTCTTAGACTCGTACTCTGGCCTAATGGTTAAGGTCTTAACTCTTACTCTGGCCTACTGGTTAAGGTCTTAACTCTTACTCTGGCCGAACAGCTAAGGTCTTAGACTCGTACTATGGCCTACAGGTTAAGGTCTTAACTCTTACTCTGGCCTACTGGTTAAGATCTTAACTCTTACTCTGGCCTAATAGCTAAGGTCTTAGACTCATACCCTGGCCTAATGGGTAATGTCTTAACTCTTACTCTGGCCTAATAGCTAAGGTCTTAGACTCGTACTCTGGCCTAATGGTTAAGGTCTTAACTCTTACTTTGGCCTAATCGCTAAGGTCTTAACTCTTACTCTGGCCTACTGGTTAAGGTCTTAACTCTTACTCTGGCCTAATAGCTAAGGTCTTAGACTCGTACTCTGGCCTAATGGTTAAGGACTTAAGTCTTACTCTGGCCTACTGGTTAAGGTCTTAACCCTTACTCTGGCCTAATAGCTAAGGTATTAACTCTTACTCTGGCCTAATAGCCAAGGTCTTAGACTCGTACTATGGCCTACAGGTTAAGGTCTTAACTCTTACTCTGGCCTACTGGTTAAGGTCTTAACTCTTACTCTGGCCTAATGGCTAAGGTCTTAACTCTTACTCTGGCCTAATAGCTGATGTCTTAGACTCGTACTCTGGCCTAATGGTTAAAGTCTTAACTCTTACTCTGGCCTAATAGCTAAGGTCTTAACTCTTACTCTGGCCTAATAGCTAAGGTCTTAGACTCGTACTATGGCCTACAGGTTAAGGTCTTAACTCTTACTCTGGCCTACTGGTTAAGGTCTTAACTCTTACTCTGACCTCCTGGTTAAGGTCTTAACTCTTACTCTGGCCTATTAGCTAAGGTCTTAGACTCGTACTATGGCCTACTGGTTAAGGTCTTAACTCTTACTCTGGCCTAATAGCTAAGGTCTTAACTCTTACTCTGGCCTAATAGCTAAGGTCTTAACTCTTACTCTGGACTACTGGTTAAGGTCTTAACTCTTACTCTGGCCTAATAGCTAAGGTCTTAGACTCGTACTATGGCCTACAGGTTAAGGTCTTAACTCTTACTCTGGCCTACTGGTTAAGGTCTTAACTCTTACTCTGGCCTACTGGTTAAGGTCTTAACTCTTACTCTGGCCTCATAGCTAAGGTCTTAGACTCGTACTCTGGCCTACAGGTTAAGGTCTTAACTCTTACTCTGTCCTAATGTTTAAGGTCTTAACTCTTACTCTGGCCTAATAGCTAAGGTCTTAACTCTTACTCTGGCCTACTGGTTAAGGTCTTAACTTTTACTCTGGCCTACTGGTTAAGGTCTTAACTCTTACTCTGGCCTAATAGCTAAGGTCTTAGACTTGTACTCTGGCCTAGTGGTTAAGGTCTTAACTCTTACTCTGGCCTAATAGCTAAGGTCTTAGACTCATACTCTGGCCTACTGGCTAAGGTCTTAACTCATACTCTGGCCTACTAGCTGAGGTCTTAACTCTTACTCTGGCCTAATAGCTAAGGTCTTAGACTCGTACTCTGGCCTAATGGTTAAGGTCTTAACTCTTACTCTGGCCTAATAGCTAAGGTCTTAACTCTTACTCTGGCCTAATAGCTAAGGTCTTAGACTCGTACTATGGCCTACAGGTTAAGGTCTTAACTCTTACTCTGGCCTACTGGTTAAGGTCTTAACTCTTACTCTGGCCTAATAGCTAAGGTCTTAACTCTTACTCTGGCCTAATAGCTAAGGTCTTAGACTCGTACTCTGGCCTAATGGTTAAGGTCTTAACTCTTACTCTGGCCTAATAGCTAAGGTCTTAACTCTTACTCTGGCCTAATAGCTAAGGTCTTAAATCTTACTCTGGCCTACTGGTTAATGTCTTTACTCTTACTCTGGCCGACTGGTTAAGGTCTTAACTCTTTCTCTGGCCTAATAGCTAAGGTCTCAACTCTTACTCTGGCCTACTGGTTAAGGTCTTAACTCTTACTCTGGCATAATAGCTAAGACCATAACTCTTACGCTGGCCTACTGGTTAAGGTCTTAACTCTTATTATGGCCTAATAGCTAAGGTCTTAGACTCGTACTCTGGCCTAATAGCTAAGGTCTTAGAATCATACTCTGGCCTAATGGTTAAGTTCTTAACTCTTACTCTGGCCTAATAGCTAAGGTCTTAACTCTTACTCTGGCCTAATAGCTAAGGTCTTAGACTCGTACTATGGCCTACTGGTTAAGGTCTTAACTCTTACTCTGGCCTAATGGTTAAGGTATCAACTCTTACTCTGGCCTAATAGCTAAGGTCTTAGACTCGTACTCTGGCCTAATTGTTAATTTCTTAACTCTTTCTCTGGCCTACTGGTTAAGGTCTTAACTCTTACTCTGGCCTAATAGCTAAGTTCTTAACTCTTGCTCTGGCCTACTGGTTAAGGTCTTAACTCTTACTCTGGCCTAATAGCTAAGGTCTTAGACTCGTACTCTGGCCTATTGGTTAAGGTCCTAACTCTTATTCTGGCCTACTGGTTAAGGTCTTAACTCTTACTCTGGCCTACTATCTAAGGTCTTAGACTCGTACTCTGGCCTAATGGCTAAGGTCTTAACTCTTACTCTGGCCTAATAGCTAAGGTCTTAACTCTTATTCTGGCCTAATGGTTAAGGTCTTAACTCTTACTCTGCCCTAATAGCTAAGGTCTTAGACTCATTCTCTGGCCTACCGGTTAAGGTCTTAACTCTTCCTCTGCCCTAATAGCTAAGACATTAACTCTTACGCTGGCCTAATGGCTAAGGTCTTAACTCTTACTCTGGCCTAATAGCTAAGGTCTTAACTCTTACTCTGGCCTAATAGCTAAGGTCTTAACTCTTACTCTGGCCTAATGGTTAAGGTCTTAACTCTTACTCTGGCCTAATAGCTAAGGTCTTAACTATTACTCTGGCCTAATAGCTAAGGTCTTAACTCTTACTCTGGCCTAATAGCTAAGGTCTTAGACTCGTCCTCTGGCCTAATGGTTAAGGTCTTAACTCTTACTCTGGCCTACTGGTTAAGGTCTTAACTCTTACTCTGGCCTAATAGCTAAGATCTTAACTCTTACTCTGGCCTAATAGCTAAGGTCTTATACTCGTACTCTGGCCTAATGCTTAAGGTCTTAACTCTTACTCTGGCCTACTGGTTAAGGTCTTAACTCTTACTCTGGCCTACTGGATAAGGTCTTAACTCTTACGCTGGCCTAATAGCTAAGGTCTTAACTCTTACTCTGGCCTACTGGTTAAGGTCTTAACTCTTACTCTGGCCTAATAGCTAAGACCTTAACTCTTACGCCGGCCTACTGGTTAAGGTCTTAACTCTTACTCTGGCCTAATAGCTAAGGTCTTAGACTCGTACTCTGGCCTAATGGTTAAGGTCTTCACTCTTACTCTGGCCTAATAGCTAAGGCCCTAACTCTCACTCTGGCCTAATGGTTAAGGTCTTAACTCTTACTCTGGCCTAATAGCTAAAGTCTTAACTCTTACTCTGGCCTAATAGCTAATGTCTTGGACTCATACTATGGCCTACAGGTTAAGGTCTTAACTCTTACTCTGGCCTAATGGTTAAGGTCTTAACTCTTACTCTGGCCTAATAGCTAAGGTCTTAGACTCGTACTCTGGCCTAATGGTTAAGATCTTAACTCTTACTCTGGCCTAATAGCTAAGGTCTTAGACTCGTACTCTGGCCTAATAGCTAAGGTCTTAACACTTACTCTGGCCTAATAGCTAAGGTCTTAGACTCGTCCTCTGGCCTAATGGTTAAGGTCTTAACTCTTACTCTGGCCTTCTGGTTAAGGTCTTAACTCTTACTCTGGCCTAATAGCTAAGGTCTTAACTCTTACTCTGGCCTAATAGCTAAGGTCTTAGACTCGTACTCTGACCTAATGGTTAAGGTCTTAACTCTTACTCTGGCCTAATAGCTAAGGTCTTAACTCTTACTCTGGCCTAATAGCTGAGGTCTTAGACTCGTACTCTGGCCTACGGGTCAAGGTCTTAACTCTTAATCTGGCCTAATAGATAAGGTCTTAGACTCGTACTATGGCCTACATGTTAAGGTCTTAACTCTTACTCTGGCCTAATGGTTAAGGTCTTAACTCTTACTCTGGCCTAATAGCTAAGGTCTTAACTCTTACTCTGGCCTACTGGTTAAGGTCTTAACTTTTACTCTGGCCTAATAGCTAAGGTCTTAGACTTGTACTATGGCCTACTCGTTAAGGTCTTAACTCTTACTCTGGCCTAATAGCTAAGGTCTTAGCTCTTACTCTGGCCTAATAGCTAAGGTCTTAACTCTTACTCTGGCCTACTGGTTAAGGTCTTAACTCTTACTCTGGCCTTATAGCTAAGGTCTTAGACTTGTACTATGGCCTACAGGTTGAGGTCTTAACTCTTACTCTGGCGTACTGGTTAAGGTCTTAACTCTTACTCTGGCCTACTGGTTAAGGTCTTAACTCTTACTCTGGCCTTATAGTTAAGGTCATAGACTTGTACTCTGGCCTACAGGTTAAGGTCTTAACTCTTACTCTGGCCTAATGGTTAAGGTCTTAACTCTTACTCTGGCCTAATAGCTAAGGTCTTAACTCTTACTCTGGCCTACTGGTTAAGGTCTTAACTTTTACTCTGGCCTACTGGTTACGGTCTTAACTCTTACTCTGGCCTAATAGCCAAGGTCTTAGACTCTTACTCTGGCCTACTGGTTAAGGTCTTAACTCTTACTCTGGCCTTCTGGATAAGGTCTTAACTCTTACTCTGGCCTAATAGCTGAGGTCTTAACTCTTACTCTGGCCTAATAGCTAAGGTCTTAACTCTTATTCTGGCCTACTGGTTAAGGTCTTAACTCTTACTCTGGCCTAATAGCTAAGGTCTTAGACTCGTACTCTGGCCTAATGGTTAAGGTCTTAACTCTTACTCTGGCCTACTGGTTAAGGTCTTAACTCTTACTCTGGCCGAACAGCTAAGGTCTTAGACTCGTACTATGGCCTACTGGTTAAGGTCTTAGCTCTTACTCTGGCCTAATAGCTAAGGTCTTAACTCTTACTCTGGCCTAATAGCTAAGGTCTTAACTCTTACTCTGGACGACTGGTTAAGGTCTTAACTCTTACTCTGGCCTAATAGCTAAGGTCTTAGACTCGTACTATGGCCTACAGGTTAAGGTCTTAACTCTTACTCTGGCCTACTGGTTAAGGTCTTAACTCTTACTCTGGCCTACTGGTTAAGGTCTTAACTCTTACTCTGGCCTAAAAGCTAAGGTCTTAACTCTTACTCTGGCCTACTGGTTAAGGTCTTAACTCTTACTCTGGCCTTATAGCTAAGGTCTTAGACTCGTACTATGGCCTACAGGTTGAGGTCTTAACTCTTACTCTGGCCTACTGGTTAAGGTCTTAACTCTTACTCTGGCCTCATAGCTAAGGTCTTAGACTCGTACTCTGGCCTACAGGTTAAGGTCTTAACTCTTACTCTGGCCTAATGGTTAAGGTCTTAACTCTTACTCTGGCCTAATAGCTAAGGTCTTAACTCTTACTCTGGCCTAATAGCTAAGGTCTTAGACTCGTACTCGTGCCTACTGGTTAAGGTCTTAACTCTTACTCTGGCCTAATAGCTAAGGTCTTAGACTCGTACTCTGGACTACTGGCTAAGGTCTTAACTCTTACTCTGGCCTAATAGCTGAGGTCTTAACTCTTACTCTGGCCTAATAGCTAAGGTTTTAACTCTTACTCTGGCCTACTGGTTAAGGTCTTAACTCTTACTCTGGCCTAATAGCTAAGGTCTTAGACACGTACTCTGGCCTAATGGTTAAGGTCTTAACTCTTACTCTGGCCTAATAGCTAAGGTCTTAGACTCGTACTCTGGCCTAATGGTTAAGTTCTTAACTCTTACTCTGGCCTAATAGCTAAGATCTTAACTCTTACTCTGGCCTAATAGCTAAGGTCTTAGACTTGTACTCTGGCCTAATGTTTAAGGTCTTAACTCTTACTCTGGCCTAATAGCTAATGTCTTAACGCTTACTCTGGACTAATAGCTAAGGTCTTAGACTCGTACTTTGGCCTACAGGTTAAGGTCTTAACTCTTACTTTCGCCTAATGGTTAAGGTCTTAACTCTTACTTTGGCCTAATAGCTAAGGTCTTAGACTCGTACTCTGGCCTAATGGTTAAGGTCTTAACTCTTACTCTGGCCTAATAGCTAAGGTCTTAACTCTTACTCTGGCCTAATAGCTGAGGTCTTAGACTCGTACTCTGGCCTACGGGTCAAGGTCTTAACTCTTAATCTGGCCTAATAGATAAGGTCTTAGACTCGTACTATGGCCTACATGTTAAGGTCTTAACTCTTACTCTGGCCTAATGGTTAAGGTCTTAACTCTTACTCTGGCCTAATAGCTAAGGTCTTAACTCTTACTCTGGCCTACTGGTTAAGGTCTTAACTTTTACTCTGGCCTAATAGCTAAGGTCTTAGACTTGTACTATGGCCTACTCGTTAAGGTCTTAACTCTTACTCTGGCCTAATAGCTAAGGTCTTAACTTTTACTCTGGCCTAATAGCTAAGGTCTTAGACTTGTACTATGGCCTACTCGTTAAGGTCTTAACTCTTACTCTGGCCTAATAGCTAAGATCTTAACTCTTACTCTGGCCTAATAGCTAAGGTCTTATACTCGTACTCTGGCCTAATGCTTAAGGTCTTAACTCTTACTCTGGCATACTGGTTAAGGTCTTAACTCTTACTCTGGCCTACTGGATAAGGTCTTAACTCTTACGCTGGCCTAATAGCTAAGGTCTTAACTCTTACTCTGGCCTACTGGTTAAGGTCTTAACTCTTACTCTGGCCTAATAGCTAAGACCTTAACTCTTACGCCGGCCTACTGGTTAAGGTCTTAACTCTTACTCTGGCCTAATAGCTAAGGTCTTAGACTCGTACTCTGGCCTAATGGTTAAGGTCTTCACTCTTACTCTGGCCTAATAGCTAAGGCCCTAACTCTCACTCTGGCCTAATGGTTAAGGTCTTAACTCTTACTCTGGCCTAATAGCTAAAGTCTTAACTCTTACTCTGGCCTAATAGCTAATGTCTTGGACTCATACTATGGCCTACAGGTTAAGGTCTTAACTCTTACTCTGGCCTAATTGTTAAGGTCTTAACTCTTACTCTGGCCTAATAGCTAAGGTCTTAGACTCGTACTCTGGCCTAATGGTTAAGATCTTAACTCTTACTCTGGCCTAACAGCTAAGGTCTTAGACTCGTACTCTGGCCTAATAGCTAAGGTCTTAACACTTACTCTGGCCTAATAGCTAAGGTCTTAGACTCGTCCTCTGGCCTAATGGTTAAGGTCTTAACTCTTACTCTGGCCTTCTGGTTAAGGTCTTAACTCTTACTCTGGCCTAATAGCTAAGGTCTTAGACACGTACTCTGGCCCAATGGTTAAGGTCTTAACTCTTACTCTGGCCTAATAGCTAAGGTCTTAGACTCGTACTCTGGCCTAATGGTTAAGGTCTTAACTCTTACTCTGGCCTAATAGCTAAGGTCTTAGACTCGTACTCTGGCCTAATGGTTAAGGACTTAAGTCTTACTCTGGCCTACTGGTTAAGGTCTTAACCCTTACTCTGGCCTAATAGCTAAGGTATTAACTCTTACTCTGGCCTAATAGCCAAGGTCTTAGACTCGTACTATGGCCTACAGGTTAAGGTCTTAACTCTTACTCTGGCCTACTGGTTAAGGTCTTAACTCTTACTCTGGCCTAATGGCTAAGGTCTTAACTCTTACTCTGGCCTAATAGCTGATGTCTTAGACTCGTACTCTGGCCTAATGGTTAAGGTCTTAACTCTTACTCTGGCCTAATAGCTAAGGTCTTAACTCTTACTCTGGCCTAATAGCTAAGGTCTTAGACTCGTACTATGGCCTACAGGTTAAGGTCTTAACTCTTACTCTGGCCTACTGGTTAAGGTCTTAACTCTTACTCTGACCTCCTGGTTAAGGTCTTAACTCTTACTCTGGCCTATTAGCTAAGGTCTTAGACTCGTACTATGGCCTACTGGTTAAGGTCTTAACTCTTACTCTGGCCTAATAGCTAAGGTCTTAACTCTTACTCTGGCCTAATAGCTAAGGTCTTAACTCTTACTCTGGACTACTGGTTAAGGTCTTAACTCTTACTCTGGCCTAATAGCTAAGGTCTTAGACTCGTACTATGGCCTACAGGTTAAGGTCTTAACTCTTACTCTGGCCTACTGGTTAAGGTCTTAACTCTTACTCTGGCCTACTGGTTAAGGTCTTAACTCTTACTCTGGCCTCATAGCTAAGGTCTTAGACTCGTACTCTGGCCTACAGGTTAAGGTCTTAACTCTTACTCTGTCCTAATGTTTAAGGTCTTAACTCTTACTCTGACCTAATAGCTAAGGTCTTAACTCTTACTCTGGCCTACTGGTTAAGGTCTTAACTTTTACTCTGGCCTACTGGTTAAGGTCTTAACTCTTACTCTGGCCTAATAGCTAAGGTCTTAGACTTGTACTCTGGCCTAGTGGTTAAGGTCTTAACTCTTACTCTGGCCTAATAGCTAAGGTCTTAGACTCATACTCTGGCCTACTGGCTAAGGTCTTAACTCATACTCTGGCCTACTAGCTGAGGTCTTAACTCTTACTCTGGCCTAATAGCTAAGGTCTTAGACTCGTACTCTGGCCTAATGGTTAAGGTCTTAACTCTTACTCTGGCCTAATAGCTAAGGTCTTAACTCTTACTCTGGCCTAATAGCTAAGGTCTTAGACTCGTACTATGGCCTACAGGTTAAGGTCTTAACTCTTACTCTGGCCTACTGGTTAAGGTCTTAACTCTTACTCTGGCCTAATAGCTAAGGTCTTAACTCTTACTCTGGCCTAATAGCTAAGGTCTTAGACTCGTACTCTGGCCTAATGGTTAAGGTCTTAACTCTTACTCTGGCCTAATAGCTAAGGTCTTAACTCTTACTCTGGCCTAATAGCTAAGGTCTTAAATCTTACTCTGGCCTACTGGTTAATGTCTTTACTCTTACTCTGGCCGACTGGTTAAGGTCTTAACTCTTTCTCTGGCCTAATAGCTAAGGTCTCAACTCTCACTCTGGCCTACTGGTTAAGGTCTTAACTCTTACTCTGGCATAATAGCTAAGACCATAACTCTTACGCTGGCCTACTGGTTAAGGTCTTAACTCTTACTATGGCCTAATAGCTAAGGTCTTAGACTCGTACTCTGGCCTAATAGCTAAGGTCTTAGAATCGTACTTTGGCCTAATGGTTAAGTTCTTAACTCTTACTCTGGCCTAATAGCTAAGGTCTTAACTCTTACTCTGGCCTAATAGCTAAGGTCTTAGACTCGTACTATGGCCTACTGGTTAAGGTCTTAAATCTTACTCTGGCCTAATGGTTAAGGTATCAACTCTTACTCTGGCCTAATAGCTAAGGTCTTAGACTCGTACTCTGGCCTAATTGTTAATTTCTTAACTCTTTCTCTGGCCTACTGGTTAAGGTCTTAACTCTTACTCTGGCCTAATAGCTAAGTTCTTAACTCTTGCTCTGGCCTACTGGTTAAGGTCTTAACTCTTACTCTGGCCTAATAGCTAAGGTCTTAGACTCGTACTCTGGCCTATTGGTTAAGGTCCTAACTCTTATTCTGGCCTACTGGTTAAGGTCTTAACTCTTACTCTGGCCTACTATCTAAGGTCTTAGACTCGTACTCTGGCCTAATGGCTAAGGTCTTAACTCTTACTCTGGCCTAATAGCTAAGCTCTTAGACTCATACTCTGGCCTAATGGTTAAGGTCTTACCTCTTACTCTGGCCTAATAGCTAACGTCTTAGACTCGTACTCTGGCCTAATGGTTAAGGTCTTAACTCTTACTCTGGCCTAATAGCTAAGGTCTTAGACTCATACTCTGGCCTAATGGTTAATGTCTTAACTCTTACTCTGGCCTACTGGTTAATGTCTTACCTCTTACTCTGGCCTAATAGCTAAGGTCTTAACTCTTACTCTGGCCTAATAGCTAAGGTCTTAACTCTTACTCTGGCCTACTGGTTAAGGTCTTAACTCTTACTCTGGCCTAATAGCTAAGGTCTTAGACACTTACTCTGGCCCAATGGTTAAGGTCTTAACTCTTACTCTGGCCTAATAGCTAAGGTCTTAGACTCGTACTCTGGCCTAATGGTTAAGGTCTTAACTCTTACTCTGGCCTAATAGCTAAGGTCTTAACTCTTACTCTGGCATAATAGCTAAGGTCTTAGACTCGTACTCTGGCCTACAGGTTAAGGTCTTAACTCTTACTCTGGCCTACTGGCTAAGGTCTTAACTCTTACTCTGGCCTAATAGCTAGGGTCTTAACTCTTACTCTGGCCTAATAGGTAAGGTCTTAACTCTTACTCTGGCCTACTGGTTAAGGTCTTAACTCTTACTCTGGCCTTATAGCTAAGGTCTTAGACTCGTACTATGGCCTACAGGTTAAGGTCTTAACTCTTACTCTGGCCTACTGGTTAAGGTCTTAACTCTTACTCTGGCCTACTGGTTAAGGTCTTAACTCTTACTCTGGCCTCATAGATAAGGTCTTAGACTCGTACTCTGTCCTACAGGTTAAGGTCTTAAATCTTACTCTGGCCTAATGGTTAAGGTCTTAACTCTTACTCTGGCCTAATAGCTAAGGTCTTAACTCTTACTCTGGCCTACTGGTTAAGGTCTTAACTTTTACTCTGGCCTACTGGTTAAGGTCTTAACTCTTACTCTGGCCTAATAGCTAAGGTCTTAGACTCATACTCTGACCTAATGGTTAAGGTCTTAACTCTTACTCTGGCCTACTGGTTAAGGTCTTAACTCTTACTCTGGCATAATAGCTAAGGTCTTAACTCTTACTCTGGCCTAATAGCTAAGGTCTGAGACTCGTACTCTGGCCTAATGGTTAAGGTCTTAACTCTTACTCTGGCCTAATAGCTAAGGTCTTAACTCTTACTCTGGCATAATAGCTAAGGTCTTAGACTCGTACTCCTGCCTACAGGTTAAGGTCTTAACTCTTACTCTGGCCTACTGGTTAAGGTCTTAACTCTTACTCTGGCCTAATAGCTAAGGTCTTAGACTCATACTCTGCTCTAATGGTTAAGGTCTTAACTCTTACTCTGGCCTAATAGCTAAGGTCTTAACTCTTACTCTGGCCTAATGGTTAAGGTCTTAACTCTTACTCTGGCCTAATAGCTAAGGTATTAACTCTTACTCTGGCCTAATAGCTAAGGTCTTAGACTCATACTACGGCCTACAGGTTAAGGTCTTAACTCTTACTCTGGCCTACTGGTTAAGGTCTTAACTCTTACTCTGGCCTAATGGCTAAGGTCTTAACTCTTACTCTGGCCTAATAGCTGATGTCTTAGACTCGTACTCTGGCCTAATGGTTAAGGTCTTAACTCTTACACTGGCCCATTAGCTAAGGTCTTAACTCTTACTCTGGCCTAATAGCTAAGGTCTTAGACTCGTACTATGGCCTACAGGTTAAGGTCTTAACTCTTACTCTGGCCTACTGGTTAAGGTCTTAACTCTTACTCTGACCTACTGGTTAAGGTCTTAACTCTTACTCTGGCCTAATAGCTAAGGTCTTAAACTCGTACTATGGCCTACAGGTTAAGATCTTAACTCTTACTCTGGCCTACTGGTTAAGGTCTTAAATCTTACTCTTGCCTAATAGCTAAGGTCTTAGACTCGTACTATGGCCTACTGGTTAAGGTCTTAGCTCTTACTCTGGCCTAATAGCTAAGGTCTTAACTCTTACTCTGGCCTAATAGCTAAGGTCTTAACTCTTACTCTGGACGACTGGTTAAGGTCTTAACTCTTACTCTGGCCTAATAGCTAAGGTCTTAGACTCGTACTATGGCCTACAGGTTAAGGTCTTAACTCTTACTCTGGCCTACTGGTTAAGGTCTTAACTCTTACTCTGGCCTACTGGTTAAGGTCTTAACTCTTACTCTGGCCTAAAAGCTAAGGTCTTAACTCTTACTCTGGCCTACTGGTTAAGGTCTTAACTCTTACTCTGGCCTTATAGCTAAGGTCTTAGACTCGTACTATGGCCTACAGGTTGAGGTCTTAACTCTTACTCTGGCCTACTGGTTAAGGTCTTAACTCTTACTCTGGCCTCATAGCTAAGGTCTTAGACTCGTACTCTGGCCTACAGGTTAAGGTCTTAACTCTTACTCTGGCCTAATGGTTAAGGTCTTAACTCTTACTCTGGCCTAATAGCTAAGGTCTTAACTCTTACTCTGGCCTAATAGCTAAGGTCTTAGACTCGTACTCTGGCCTACTGGTTAAGGTCTTAACTCTTACTCTGGCCTAATAGCTAAGGTCTTAGACTCGTACTCTGGACTACTGGCTAAGGTCTTAACTCTTACTCTGGCCTAATAGCTGAGGTCTTAACTCTTACTCTGGCCTAATAGCTAAGGTTTTAACTCTTACTCTGGCCTACTGGTTAAGGTCTTAACTCTTACTCTGGCCTAATAGCTAAGGTCTTAGACACGTACTCTGGCCTAATGGTTAAGGTCTTAACTCTTACTCTGGCCTAATAGCTAAGGTCTTAGACTCGTACTCTGGCCTAATGGTTAAGTTCTTAACTCTTACTCTGGCCTAATAGCTAAGATCTTAACTCTTACTCTGGCCTAATAGCTAAGGTCTTAGACTTGTACTCTGGCCTAATGTTTAAGGTCTTAACTCTTACTCTGGCCTAATAGCTAATGTCTTAACGCTTACTCTGGACTAATAGCTAAGGTCTTAGACTCGTACTTTGGCCTACAGGTTAAGGTCTTAACTCTTACTTTGGCCTAATAGCTAAGGTCTTAGACTCGTACTCTGGCCTAATGGTTAAGGTCTTAACTCTTACTCTGGCCTAATAGCTAAGGTCTTAACTCTTACTCTGGCCTAATAGCTGAGGTCTTAGACTCGTACTCTGGCCTACGGGTCAAGGTCTTAACTCTTAATCTGGCCTAATAGATAAGGTCTTAGACTCGTACTATGGCCTACATGTTAAGGTCTTAACTCTTACTCTGGCCTAATGGTTAAGGTCTTAACTCTTACTCTGGCCTAATAGCTAAGGTCTTAACTCTTACTCTGGCCTACTGGTTAAGGTCTTAACTTTTACTCTGGCCTAATAGCTAAGGTCTTAGACTTGTACTATGGCCTACTCGTTAAGGTCTTAACTCTTACTCTGGCCTAATAGCTAAGGTCTTAGCTCTTACTCTGGCCTAATAGCTAAGGTCTTAACTCTTACTCTGGCCTACTGGTTAAGGTCTTAACTCTTACTCTGGCCTTATAGCTAAGGTCTTAGACTTGTACTATGGCCTACAGGTTGAGGTCTTAACTCTTACTCTGGCGTACTGGTTAAGGTCTTAACTCTTACTCTGGCCTACTGGTTAAGGTCTTAACTCTTACTCTGGCCTTATAGTTAAGGTCATAGACTTGTACTCTGGCCTACAGGTTAAGGTCTTAACTCTTACTCTGGCCTAATGGTTAAGGTCTTAACTCTTACTCTGGCCTAATAGCTAAGGTCTTAACTCTTACTCTGGCCTACTGGTTAAGGTCTTAACTTTTACTCTGGCCTACTGGTTACGGTCTTAACTCTTACTCTGGCCTAATAGCCAAGGTCTTAGACTCTTACTCTGGCCTACTGGTTAAGGTCTTAACTCTTACTCTGGCCTTCTGGATAAGGTCTTAACTCTTACTCTGGCCTAATAGCTGAGGTCTTAACTCTTACTCTGGCCTAATAGCTAAGGTCTTAACTCTTATTCTGGCCTACTGGTTAAGGTCTTAACTCTTACTCTGGCCTAATAGCTAAGGTCTTAGACTCGTACTCTGGCCTAATGGTTAAGGTCTTAACTCTTACTCTGGCCTACTGGTTAAGGTCTTAACTCTTACTCTGGCCGAACAGCTAAGGTCTTAGACTCGTACTATGGCCTACTGGTTAAGGTCTTAGCTCTTACTCTGGCCTAATAGCTAAGGTCTTAACTCTTACTCTGGCCTAATAGCTAAGGTCTTAACTCTTACTCTGGATGACTGGTTAAGGTCTTAACTCTTACTCTGGCCTAATAGCTAAGGTCTTAGACTCGTACTATGGCCTACAGGTTAAGGTCTTAACTCTTACTCTGGCCTACTGGTTAAGGTCTTAACTCTTACTCTGGCCTACTGGTTAAGGTCTTAACTCTTACTCTGGCCTAAAAGCTAAGGTCTTAACTCTTACTCTGGCCTACTGGTTAAGGTCTTAACTCTTACTCTGGCCTTATAGCTAAGGTCTTAGACTCGTACTATGGCCTACAGGTTGAGGTCTTAACTCTTACTCTGGCCTACTGGTTAAGGTCTTAACTCTTACTCTGGCCTCATAGCTAAGGTCTTAGACTCGTACTCTGGCCTACAGGTTAAGGTCTTAACTCTTACTCTGGCCTAATGGTTAAGGTCTTAACTCTTACTCTGGCCTAATAGCTAAGGTCTTAACTCTTACTCTGGCCTAATAGCTAAGGTCTTAGACTCGTACTCGTGCCTACTGGTTAAGGTCTTAACTCTTACTCTGGCCTAATAGCTAAGGTCTTAGACTCGTACTCTGGACTACTGGCTAAGGTCTTAACTCTTACTCTGGCCTAATAGCTGAGGTCTTAACTCTTACTCTGGCCTAATAGCTAAGGTTTTAACTCTTACTCTGGCCTACTGGTTAAGGTCTTAACTCTTACTCTGGCCTAATAGCTAAGGTCTTAGACACGTACTCTGGCCTAATGGTTAAGGTCTTAACTCTTACTCTGGCCTAATAGCTAAGGTCTTAGACTCGTACTCTGGCCTAATGGTTAAGTTCTTAACTCTTACTCTGGCCTAATAGCTAAGATCTTAACTCTTACTCTGGCCTAATAGCTAAGGTCTTAGACTTGTACTCTGGCCTAATGTTTAAGGTCTTAACTCTTACTCTGGCCTAATAGCTAATGTCTTAACGCTTACTCTGGACTAATAGCTAAGGTCTTAGACTCGTACTTTGGCCTACAGGTTAAGGTCTTAACTCTTACTTTCGCCTAATGGTTAAGGTCTTAACTCTTACTTTGGCCTAATAGCTAAGGTCTTAGACTCGTACTCTGGCCTAATGGTTAAGGTCTTAACTCTTACTCTGGCCTAATAGCTAAGGTCTTAACTCTTACTCTGGCCTAATAGCTGAGGTCTTAGACTCGTACTCTGGCCTACGGGTCAAGGTCTTAACTCTTAATCTGGCCTAATAGATAAGGTCTTAGACTCGTACTATGGCCTACATGTTAAGGTCTTAACTCTTACTCTGGCCTAATGGTTAAGGTCTTAACTCTTACTCTGGCCTAATAGCTAAGGTCTTAACTCTTACTCTGGCCTACTGGTTAAGGTCTTAACTTTTACTCTGGCCTAATAGCTAAGGTCTTAGACTTGTACTATGGCCTACTCGTTAAGGTCTTAACTCTTACTCTGGCCTAATAGCTAAGGTCTTAGCTCTTACTCTGGCCTAATAGCTAAGGTCTTAACTCTTACTCTGGCCTACTGGTTAAGGTCTTAACTCTTACTCTGGCCTTATAGCTAAGGTCTTAGACTTGTACTATGGCCTACAGGTTGAGGTCTTAACTCTTACTCTGGCGTACTGGTTAAGGTCTTAACTCTTACTCTGGCCTACTGGTTAAGGTCTTAACTCTTACTCTGGCCTTATAGTTAAGGTCATAGACTTGTACTCTGGCCTACAGGTTAAGGTCTTAACTCTTACTCTGGCCTAATGGTTAAGGTCTTAACTCTTACTCTGGCCTAATAGCTAAGGTCTTAACTCTTACTCTGGCCTACTGGTTAAGGTCTTAACTTTTACTCTGGCCTACTGGTTACGGTCTTAACTCTTACTCTGGCCTAATAGCCAAGGTCTTAGACTCTTACTCTGGCCTACTGGTTAAGGTCTTAACTCTTACTCTGGCCTTCTGGATAAGGTCTTAACTCTTACTCTGGCCTAATAGCTGAGGTCTTAACTCTTACTCTGGCCTAATAGCTAAGGTCTTAACTCTTATTCTGGCCTACTGGTTAAGGTCTTAACTCTTACTCTGGCCTAAAAGCTAAGGTCTTAGACTCGTACTCTGGCCTAATGGTTAAGGTCTTAACTCTTACTCTGGCCTACTGGTTAAGGTCTTAACTCTTACTCTGGCCGAACAGCTAAGGTCTTAGACTCGTACTATGGCCTACAGGTTAAGGTCTTAACTCTTACTCTGGCCTACTGGTTAAGATCTTAACTCTTACTCTGGCCTAATAGCTAAGGTCTTAGACTCATACCCTGGCCTAATGGGTAATGTCTTAACTCTTACTCTGGCCTAATAGCTAAGGTCTTAGACTCGTACTCTGGCCTAATGGTTAAGGTCTTAACTCTTACTTTGGCCTAATCGCTAAGGTCTTAACTCTTACTCTGGCCTACTGGTTAAGGTCTTAACTCTTACTCTGGCCTAATAGCTAAGGTCTTAGACTCGTACTCTGGCCTAATGGTTAAGGACTTAACCCTTACTCTGGCCTAATAGCTAAGGTATTAACTCTTACTCTGGCCTAATAGCCAAGGTCTTAGACTCGTACTATGGCCTACAGGTTAAGGTCTTAACTCTTACTCTGGCCTACTGGTTAAGGTCTTAACTCTTACTCTGGCCTAATGGCTAAGGTCTTAACTCTTACTCTGGCCTAATAGCTGATGTCTTAGACTCGTACTCTGGCCTAATGGTTAAAGTCTTAACTCTTACTCTGGCCTAATAGCTAAGGTCTTAACTCTTACTCTGGCCTAATAGCTAAGGTCTTAACTCTTACTCTGGCCTAATAGCTAAGGTCTTAGACTCGTACTATGGCCTACAGGTTAAGGTCTTAACTCTTACTCTGGCCTACTGGTTAAGGTCTTAACTCTTACTCTGGCCTACTGGATAAGGTCTTAACTCTTACGCTGGCCTAATAGCTAAGGTCTTAACTCTTACTCTGGCCTACTGGTTAAGGTCTTAACTCTTACTCTGGCCTAATAGCTAAGACCTTAACTCTTACGCCGGCCTACTGGTTAAGGTCTTAACTCTTACTCTGGCCTAATAGCTAAGGTCTTAGACTCGTACTCTGGCCTAATGGTTAAGGTCTTCACTCTTACTCTGGCCTAATAGCTAAGGCCCTAACTCTCACTCTGGCCTAATGGTTAAGGTCTTAACTCTTACTCTGGCCTAATAGCTAAAGTCTTAACTCTTACTCTGGCCTAATAGCTAATGTCTTGGACTCATACTATGGCCTACAGGTTAAGGTCTTAACTCTTACTCTGGCCTAATGGTTAAGGTCTTAACTCTTACTCTGGCCTAATAGCTAAGGTCTTAGACTCGTACTCTGGCCTAATGGTTAAGATCTTAACTCTTACTCTGGCCTAATAGCTAAGGTCTTAGACTCGTACTCTGGCCTAATAGCTAAGGTCTTAACACTTACTCTGGCCTAATAGCTAAGGTCTTAGACTCGTCCTCTGGCCTAATGGTTAAGGTCTTAACTCTTACTCTGGCCTTCTGGTTAAGGTCTTAACTCTTACTCTGGCCTAATAGCTAAGGTCTTAACTCTTACTCTGGCCTAATAGCTAAGGTCTTAGACTCGTACTCTGACCTAATGGTTAAGGTCTTAACTCTTACTCTGGCCTAATAGCTAAGGTCTTAACTCTTACTCTGGCCTAATAGCTGAGGTCTTAGACTCGTACTCTGGCCTACGGGTCAAGGTCTTAACTCTTAATCTGGCCTAATAGATAAGGTCTTAGACTCGTACTATGGCCTACATGTTAAGGTCTTAACTCTTACTCTGGCCTAATGGTTAAGGTCTTAACTCTTACTCTGGCCTAATAGCTAAGGTCTTAACTCTTACTCTGGCCTACTGGTTAAGGTCTTAACTTTTACTCTGGCCTAATAGCTAAGGTCTTAGACTTGTACTATGGCCTACTCGTTAAGGTCTTAACTCTTACTCTGGCCTAATAGCTAAGGTCTTAGCTCTTACTCTGGCCTAATAGCTAAGGTCTTAACTCTTACTCTGGCCTACTGGTTAAGGTCTTAACTCTTACTCTGGCCTTATAGCTAAGGTCTTAGACTTGTACTATGGCCTACAGGTTGAGGTCTTAACTCTTACTCTGGCGTACTGGTTAAGGTCTTAACTCTTACTCTGGCCTACTGGTTAAGGTCTTAACTCTTACTCTGGCCTTATAGTTAAGGTCATAGACTTGTACTCTGGCCTACAGGTTAAGGTCTTAACTCTTACTCTGGCCTAATGGTTAAGGTCTTAACTCTTACTCTGGCCTAATAGCTAAGGTCTTAACTCTTACTCTGGCCTACTGGTTAAGGTCTTAACTTTTACTCTGGCCTACTGGTTACGGTCTTAACTCTTACTCTGGCCTAATAGCCAAGGTCTTAGACTCTTACTCTGGCCTACTGGTTAAGGTCTTAACTCTTACTCTGGCCTTCTGGATAAGGTCTTAACTCTTACTCTGGCCTAATAGCTGAGGTCTTAACTCTTACTCTGGCCTAATAGCTAAGGTCTTAACTCTTATTCTGGCCTACTGGTTAAGGTCTTAACTCTTACTCTGGCCTAATAGCTAAGGTCTTAGACTCGTACTCTGGCCTAATGGTTAAGGTCTTAACTCTTACTCTGGCCTACTGGTTAAGGTCTTAACTCTTACTCTGGCCGAACAGCTAAGGTCTTAGACTCGTACTATGGCCTACTGGTTAAGGTCTTAGCTCTTACTCTGGCCTAATAGCTAAGGTCTTAACTCTTACTCTGGCCTAATAGCTAAGGTCTTAACTCTTACTCTGGACGACTGGTTAAGGTCTTAACTCTTACTCTGGCCTAATAGCTAAGGTCTTAGACTCGTACTATGGCCTACAGGTTAAGGTCTTAACTCTTACTCTGGCCTACTGGTTAAGGTCTTAACTCTTACTCTGGCCTACTGGTTAAGGTCTTAACTCTTACTCTGGCCTAAAAGCTAAGGTCTTAACTCTTACTCTGGCCTACTGGTTAAGGTCTTAACTCTTACTCTGGCCTTATAGCTAAGGTCTTAGACTCGTACTATGGCCTACAGGTTGAGGTCTTAACTCTTACTCTGGCCTACTGGTTAAGGTCTTAACTCTTACTCTGGCCTCATAGCTAAGGTCTTAGACTCGTACTCTGGCCTACAGGTTAAGGTCTTAACTCTTACTCTGGCCTAATGGTTAAGGTCTTAACTCTTACTCTGGCCTAATAGCTAAGGTCTTAACTCTTACTCTGGCCTAATAGCTAAGGTCTTAGACTCGTACTCGTGCCTACTGGTTAAGGTCTTAACTCTTACTCTGGCCTAATAGCTAAGGTCTTAGACTCGTACTCTGGACTACTGGCTAAGGTCTTAACTCTTACTCTGGCCTAATAGCTGAGGTCTTAACTCTTACTCTGGCCTAATAGCTAAGGTTTTAACTCTTACTCTGGCCTACTGGTTAAGGTCTTAACTCTTACTCTGGCCTAATAGCTAAGGTCTTAGACACGTACTCTGGCCTAATGGTTAAGGTCTTAACTCTTACTCTGGCCTAATAGCTAAGGTCTTAGACTCGTACTCTGGCCTAATGGTTAAGTTCTTAACTCTTACTCTGGCCTAATAGCTAAGATCTTAACTCTTACTCTGGCCTAATAGCTAAGGTCTTAGACTTGTACTCTGGCCTAATGTTTAAGGTCTTAACTCTTACTCTGGCCTAATAGCTAATGTCTTAACGCTTACTCTGGACTAATAGCTAAGGTCTTAGACTCGTACTTTGGCCTACAGGTTAAGGTCTTAACTCTTACTTTCGCCTAATGGTTAAGGTCTTAACTCTTACTTTGGCCTAATAGCTAAGGTCTTAGACTCGTACTCTGGCCTAATGGTTAAGGTCTTAACTCTTACTCTGGCCTAATAGCTAAGGTCTTAACTCTTACTCTGGCCTAATAGCTGAGGTCTTAGACTCGTACTCTGGCCTACGGGTCAAGGTCTTAACTCTTAATCTGGCCTAATAGATAAGGTCTTAGACTCGTACTATGGCCTACATGTTAAGGTCTTAACTCTTACTCTGGCCTAATGGTTAAGGTCTTAACTCTTACTCTGGCCTAATAGCTAAGGTCTTAACTCTTACTCTGGCCTACTGGTTAAGGTCTTAACTTTTACTCTGGCCTAATAGCTAAGGTCTTAGACTTGTACTATGGCCTACTCGTTAAGGTCTTAACTCTTACTCTGGCCTAATAGCTAAGGTCTTAACTTTTACTCTGGCCTAATAGCTAAGGTCTTAGACTTGTACTATGGCCTACTCGTTAAGGTCTTAACTCTTACTCTGGCCTAATAGCTAAGATCTTAACTCTTACTCTGGCCTAATAGCTAAGGTCTTATACTCGTACTCTGGCCTAATGCTTAAGGTCTTAACTCTTACTCTGGCATACTGGTTAAGGTCTTAACTCTTACTCTGGCCTACTGGATAAGGTCTTAACTCTTACGCTGGCCTAATAGCTAAGGTCTTAACTCTTACTCTGGCCTACTGGTTAAGGTCTTAACTCTTACTCTGGCCTAATAGCTAAGACCTTAACTCTTACGCCGGCCTACTGGTTAAGGTCTTAACTCTTACTCTGGCCTAATAGCTAAGGTCTTAGACTCGTACTCTGGCCTAATGGTTAAGGTCTTCACTCTTACTCTGGCCTAATAGCTAAGGCCCTAACTCTCACTCTGGCCTAATGGTTAAGGTCTTAACTCTTACTCTGGCCTAATAGCTAAAGTCTTAACTCTTACTCTGGCCTAATAGCTAATGTCTTGGACTCATACTATGGCCTACAGGTTAAGGTCTTAACTCTTACTCTGGCCTAATGGTTAAGGTCTTAACTCTTACTCTGGCCTAATAGCTAAGGTCTTAGACTCGTACTCTGGCCTAATGGTTAAGATCTTAACTCTTACTCTGGCCTAACAGCTAAGGTCTTAGACTCGTACTCTGGCCTAATAGCTAAGGTCTTAACACTTACTCTGGCCTAATAGCTAAGGTCTTAGACTCGTCCTCTGGCCTAATGGTTAAGGTCTTAACTCTTACTCTGGCCTTCTGGTTAAGGTCTTAACTCTTACTCTGGCCTAATAGCTAAGGTCTTAGACACGTACTCTGGCCCAATGGTTAAGGTCTTAACTCTTACTCTGGCCTAATAGCTAAGGTCTTAGACTCGTACTCTGGCCTAATGGTTAAGGTCTTAACTCTTACTCTGGCCTAATAGCTAAGGTCTTAGACTCGTACTCTGGCCTAATGGTTAAGGACTTAAGTCTTACTCTGGCCTACTGGTTAAGGTCTTAACCCTTACTCTGGCCTAATAGCTAAGGTATTAACTCTTACTCTGGCCTAATAGCCAAGGTCTTAGACTCGTACTATGGCCTACAGGTTAAGGTCTTAACTCTTACTCTGGCCTACTGGTTAAGGTCTTAACTCTTACTCTGGCCTAATGGCTAAGGTCTTAACTCTTACTCTGGCCTAATAGCTGATGTCTTAGACTCGTACTCTGGCCTAATGGTTAAGGTCTTAACTCTTACTCTGGCCTAATAGCTAAGGTCTTAACTCTTACTCTGGCCTAATAGCTAAGGTCTTAGACTCGTACTATGGCCTACAGGTTAAGGTCTTAACTCTTACTCTGGCCTACTGGTTAAGGTCTTAACTCTTACTCTGACCTCCTGGTTAAGGTCTTAACTCTTACTCTGGCCTATTAGCTAAGGTCTTAGACTCGTACTATGGCCTACTGGTTAAGGTCTTAACTCTTACTCTGGCCTAATAGCTAAGGTCTTAACTCTTACTCTGGCCTAATAGCTAAGGTCTTAACTCTTACTCTGGACTACTGGTTAAGGTCTTAACTCTTACTCTGGCCTAATAGCTAAGGTCTTAGACTCGTACTATGGCCTACAGGTTAAGGTCTTAACTCTTACTCTGGCCTACTGGTTAAGGTCTTAACTCTTACTCTGGCCTACTGGTTAAGGTCTTAACTCTTACTCTGGCCTCATAGCTAAGGTCTTAGACTCGTACTCTGGCCTACAGGTTAAGGTCTTAACTCTTACTCTGTCCTAATGTTTAAGGTCTTAACTCTTACTCTGACCTAATAGCTAAGGTCTTAACTCTTACTCTGGCCTACTGGTTAAGGTCTTAACTTTTACTCTGGCCTACTGGTTAAGGTCTTAACTCTTACTCTGGCCTAATAGCTAAGGTCTTAGACTTGTACTCTGGCCTAGTGGTTAAGGTCTTAACTCTTACTCTGGCCTAATAGCTAAGGTCTTAGACTCATACTCTGGCCTACTGGCTAAGGTCTTAACTCATACTCTGGCCTACTAGCTGAGGTCTTAACTCTTACTCTGGCCTAATAGCTAAGGTCTTAGACTCGTACTCTGGCCTAATGGTTAAGGTCTTAACTCTTACTCTGGCCTAATAGCTAAGGTCTTAACTCTTACTCTGGCCTAATAGCTAAGGTCTTAGACTCGTACTATGGCCTACAGGTTAAGGTCTTAACTCTTACTCTGGCCTACTGGTTAAGGTCTTAACTCTTACTCTGGCCTAATAGCTAAGGTCTTAACTCTTACTCTGGCCTAATAGCTAAGGTCTTAGACTCGTACTCTGGCCTAATGGTTAAGGTCTTAACTCTTACTCTGGCCTAATAGCTAAGGTCTTAACTCTTACTCTGGCCTAATAGCTAAGGTCTTAAATCTTACTCTGGCCTACTGGTTAATGTCTTTACTCTTACTCTGGCCGACTGGTTAAGGTCTTAACTCTTTCTCTGGCCTAATAGCTAAGGTCTCAACTCTCACTCTGGCCTACTGGTTAAGGTCTTAACTCTTACTCTGGCATAATAGCTAAGACCATAACTCTTACGCTGGCCTACTGGTTAAGGTCTTAACTCTTACTATGGCCTAATAGCTAAGGTCTTAGACTCGTACTCTGGCCTAATAGCTAAGGTCTTAGAATCGTACTTTGGCCTAATGGTTAAGTTCTTAACTCTTACTCTGGCCTAATAGCTAAGGTCTTAACTCTTACTCTGGCCTAATAGCTAAGGTCTTAGACTCGTACTATGGCCTACTGGTTAAGGTCTTAAATCTTACTCTGGCCTAATGGTTAAGGTATCAACTCTTACTCTGGCCTAATAGCTAAGGTCTTAGACTCGTACTCTGGCCTAATTGTTAATTTCTTAACTCTTTCTCTGGCCTACTGGTTAAGGTCTTAACTCTTACTCTGGCCTAATAGCTAAGTTCTTAACTCTTGCTCTGGCCTACTGGTTAAGGTCTTAACTCTTACTCTGGCCTAATAGCTAAGGTCTTAGACTCGTACTCTGGCCTATTGGTTAAGGTCCTAACTCTTATTCTGGCCTACTGGTTAAGGTCTTAACTCTTACTCTGGCCTACTATCTAAGGTCTTAGACTCGTACTCTGGCCTAATGGCTAAGGTCTTAACTCTTACTCTGGCCTAATAGCTAAGCTCTTAGACTCATACTCTGGCCTAATGGTTAAGGTCTTACCTCTTACTCTGGCCTAATAGCTAACGTCTTAGACTCGTACTCTGGCCTAATGGTTAAGGTCTTAACTCTTACTCTGGCCTAATAGCTAAGGTCTTAGACTCATACTCTGGCCTAATGGTTAATGTCTTAACTCTTACTCTGGCCTACTGGTTAATGTCTTACCTCTTACTCTGGCCTAATAGCTAAGGTCTTAACTCTTACTCTGGCCTAATAGCTAAGGTCTTAACTCTTACTCTGGCCTACTGGTTAAGGTCTTAACTCTTACTCTGGCCTAATAGCTAAGGTCTTAGACACTTACTCTGGCCCAATGGTTAAGGTCTTAACTCTTACTCTGGCCTAATAGCTAAGGTCTTAGACTCGTACTCTGGCCTAATGGTTAAGGTCTTAACTCTTACTCTGGCCTAATAGCTAAGGTCTTAACTCTTACTCTGGCATAATAGCTAAGGTCTTAGACTCGTACTCTGGCCTACAGGTTAAGGTCTTAACTCTTACTCTGGCCTACTGGCTAAGGTCTTAACTCTTACTCTGGCCTAATAGCTAGGGTCTTAACTCTTACTCTGGCCTAATAGGTAAGGTCTTAACTCTTACTCTGGCCTACTGGTTAAGGTCTTAACTCTTACTCTGGCCTTATAGCTAAGGTCTTAGACTCGTACTATGGCCTACAGGTTAAGGTCTTAACTCTTACTCTGGCCTACTGGTTAAGGTCTTAACTCTTACTCTGGCCTACTGGTTAAGGTCTTAACTCTTACTCTGGCCTCATAGATAAGGTCTTAGACTCGTACTCTGTCCTACAGGTTAAGGTCTTAAATCTTACTCTGGCCTAATGGTTAAGGTCTTAACTCTTACTCTGGCCTAATAGCTAAGGTCTTAACTCTTACTCTGGCCTACTGGTTAAGGTCTTAACTTTTACTCTGGCCTACTGGTTAAGGTCTTAACTCTTACTCTGGCCTAATAGCTAAGGTCTTAGACTCATACTCTGACCTAATGGTTAAGGTCTTAACTCTTACTCTGGCCTACTGGTTAAGGTCTTAACTCTTACTCTGGCATAATAGCTAAGGTCTTAACTCTTACTCTGGCCTAATAGCTAAGGTCTGAGACTCGTACTCTGGCCTAATGGTTAAGGTCTTAACTCTTACTCTGGCCTAATAGCTAAGGTCTTAACTCTTACTCTGGCATAATAGCTAAGGTCTTAGACTCGTACTCCTGCCTACAGGTTAAGGTCTTAACTCTTACTCTGGCCTACTGGTTAAGGTCTTAACTCTTACTCTGGCCTAATAGCTAAGGTCTTAGACTCATACTCTGCTCTAATGGTTAAGGTCTTAACTCTTACTCTGGCCTAATAGCTAAGGTCTTAACTCTTACTCTGGCCTAATGGTTAAGGTCTTAACTCTTACTCTGGCCTAATAGCTAAGGTATTAACTCTTACTCTGGCCTAATAGCTAAGGTCTTAGACTCATACTACGGCCTACAGGTTAAGGTCTTAACTCTTACTCTGGCCTACTGGTTAAGGTCTTAACTCTTACTCTGGCCTAATGGCTAAGGTCTTAACTCTTACTCTGGCCTAATAGCTGATGTCTTAGACTCGTACTCTGGCCTAATGGTTAAGGTCTTAACTCTTACACTGGCCCATTAGCTAAGGTCTTAACTCTTACTCTGGCCTAATAGCTAAGGTCTTAGACTCGTACTATGGCCTACAGGTTAAGGTCTTAACTCTTACTCTGGCCTACTGGTTAAGGTCTTAACTCTTACTCTGACCTACTGGTTAAGGTCTTAACTCTTACTCTGGCCTAATAGCTAAGGTCTTAAACTCGTACTATGGCCTACAGGTTAAGATCTTAACTCTTACTCTGGCCTACTGGTTAAGGTCTTAAATCTTACTCTTGCCTAATAGCTAAGGTCTTAGACTCGTACTATGGCCTACTGGTTAAGGTCTTAGCTCTTACTCTGGCCTAATAGCTAAGGTCTTAACTCTTACTCTGGCCTAATAGCTAAGGTCTTAACTCTTACTCTGGACGACTGGTTAAGGTCTTAACTCTTACTCTGGCCTAATAGCTAAGGTCTTAGACTCGTACTATGGCCTACAGGTTAAGGTCTTAACTCTTACTCTGGCCTACTGGTTAAGGTCTTAACTCTTACTCTGGCCTACTGGTTAAGGTCTTAACTCTTACTCTGGCCTAAAAGCTAAGGTCTTAACTCTTACTCTGGCCTACTGGTTAAGGTCTTAACTCTTACTCTGGCCTTATAGCTAAGGTCTTAGACTCGTACTATGGCCTACAGGTTGAGGTCTTAACTCTTACTCTGGCCTACTGGTTAAGGTCTTAACTCTTACTCTGGCCTCATAGCTAAGGTCTTAGACTCGTACTCTGGCCTACAGGTTAAGGTCTTAACTCTTACTCTGGCCTAATGGTTAAGGTCTTAACTCTTACTCTGGCCTAATAGCTAAGGTCTTAACTCTTACTCTGGCCTAATAGCTAAGGTCTTAGACTCGTACTCTGGCCTACTGGTTAAGGTCTTAACTCTTACTCTGGCCTAATAGCTAAGGTCTTAGACTCGTACTCTGGACTACTGGCTAAGGTCTTAACTCTTACTCTGGCCTAATAGCTGAGGTCTTAACTCTTACTCTGGCCTAATAGCTAAGGTTTTAACTCTTACTCTGGCCTACTGGTTAAGGTCTTAACTCTTACTCTGGCCTAATAGCTAAGGTCTTAGACACGTACTCTGGCCTAATGGTTAAGGTCTTAACTCTTACTCTGGCCTAATAGCTAAGGTCTTAGACTCGTACTCTGGCCTAATGGTTAAGTTCTTAACTCTTACTCTGGCCTAATAGCTAAGATCTTAACTCTTACTCTGGCCTAATAGCTAAGGTCTTAGACTTGTACTCTGGCCTAATGTTTAAGGTCTTAACTCTTACTCTGGCCTAATAGCTAATGTCTTAACGCTTACTCTGGACTAATAGCTAAGGTCTTAGACTCGTACTTTGGCCTACAGGTTAAGGTCTTAACTCTTACTTTGGCCTAATAGCTAAGGTCTTAGACTCGTACTCTGGCCTAATGGTTAAGGTCTTAACTCTTACTCTGGCCTAATAGCTAAGGTCTTAACTCTTACTCTGGCCTAATAGCTGAGGTCTTAGACTCGTACTCTGGCCTACGGGTCAAGGTCTTAACTCTTAATCTGGCCTAATAGATAAGGTCTTAGACTCGTACTATGGCCTACATGTTAAGGTCTTAACTCTTACTCTGGCCTAATGGTTAAGGTCTTAACTCTTACTCTGGCCTAATAGCTAAGGTCTTAACTCTTACTCTGGCCTACTGGTTAAGGTCTTAACTTTTACTCTGGCCTAATAGCTAAGGTCTTAGACTTGTACTATGGCCTACTCGTTAAGGTCTTAACTCTTACTCTGGCCTAATAGCTAAGGTCTTAGCTCTTACTCTGGCCTAATAGCTAAGGTCTTAACTCTTACTCTGGCCTACTGGTTAAGGTCTTAACTCTTACTCTGGCCTTATAGCTAAGGTCTTAGACTTGTACTATGGCCTACAGGTTGAGGTCTTAACTCTTACTCTGGCGTACTGGTTAAGGTCTTAACTCTTACTCTGGCCTACTGGTTAAGGTCTTAACTCTTACTCTGGCCTTATAGTTAAGGTCATAGACTTGTACTCTGGCCTACAGGTTAAGGTCTTAACTCTTACTCTGGCCTAATGGTTAAGGTCTTAACTCTTACTCTGGCCTAATAGCTAAGGTCTTAACTCTTACTCTGGCCTACTGGTTAAGGTCTTAACTTTTACTCTGGCCTACTGGTTACGGTCTTAACTCTTACTCTGGCCTAATAGCCAAGGTCTTAGACTCTTACTCTGGCCTACTGGTTAAGGTCTTAACTCTTACTCTGGCCTTCTGGATAAGGTCTTAACTCTTACTCTGGCCTAATAGCTGAGGTCTTAACTCTTACTCTGGCCTAATAGCTAAGGTCTTAACTCTTATTCTGGCCTACTGGTTAAGGTCTTAACTCTTACTCTGGCCTAATAGCTAAGGTCTTAGACTCGTACTCTGGCCTAATGGTTAAGGTCTTAACTCTTACTCTGGCCTACTGGTTAAGGTCTTAACTCTTACTCTGGCCGAACAGCTAAGGTCTTAGACTCGTACTATGGCCTACTGGTTAAGGTCTTAGCTCTTACTCTGGCCTAATAGCTAAGGTCTTAACTCTTACTCTGGCCTAATAGCTAAGGTCTTAACTCTTACTCTGGATGACTGGTTAAGGTCTTAACTCTTACTCTGGCCTAATAGCTAAGGTCTTAGACTCGTACTATGGCCTACAGGTTAAGGTCTTAACTCTTACTCTGGCCTACTGGTTAAGGTCTTAACTCTTACTCTGGCCTACTGGTTAAGGTCTTAACTCTTACTCTGGCCTAAAAGCTAAGGTCTTAACTCTTACTCTGGCCTACTGGTTAAGGTCTTAACTCTTACTCTGGCCTTATAGCTAAGGTCTTAGACTCGTACTATGGCCTACAGGTTGAGGTCTTAACTCTTACTCTGGCCTACTGGTTAAGGTCTTAACTCTTACTCTGGCCTCATAGCTAAGGTCTTAGACTCGTACTCTGGCCTACAGGTTAAGGTCTTAACTCTTACTCTGGCCTAATGGTTAAGGTCTTAACTCTTACTCTGGCCTAATAGCTAAGGTCTTAACTCTTACTCTGGCCTAATAGCTAAGGTCTTAGACTCGTACTCGTGCCTACTGGTTAAGGTCTTAACTCTTACTCTGGCCTAATAGCTAAGGTCTTAGACTCGTACTCTGGACTACTGGCTAAGGTCTTAACTCTTACTCTGGCCTAATAGCTGAGGTCTTAACTCTTACTCTGGCCTAATAGCTAAGGTTTTAACTCTTACTCTGGCCTACTGGTTAAGGTCTTAACTCTTACTCTGGCCTAATAGCTAAGGTCTTAGACACGTACTCTGGCCTAATGGTTAAGGTCTTAACTCTTACTCTGGCCTAATAGCTAAGGTCTTAGACTCGTACTCTGGCCTAATGGTTAAGTTCTTAACTCTTACTCTGGCCTAATAGCTAAGATCTTAACTCTTACTCTGGCCTAATAGCTAAGGTCTTAGACTTGTACTCTGGCCTAATGTTTAAGGTCTTAACTCTTACTCTGGCCTAATAGCTAATGTCTTAACGCTTACTCTGGACTAATAGCTAAGGTCTTAGACTCGTACTTTGGCCTACAGGTTAAGGTCTTAACTCTTACTTTCGCCTAATGGTTAAGGTCTTAACTCTTACTTTGGCCTAATAGCTAAGGTCTTAGACTCGTACTCTGGCCTAATGGTTAAGGTCTTAACTCTTACTCTGGCCTAATAGCTAAGGTCTTAACTCTTACTCTGGCCTAATAGCTGAGGTCTTAGACTCGTACTCTGGCCTACGGGTCAAGGTCTTAACTCTTAATCTGGCCTAATAGATAAGGTCTTAGACTCGTACTATGGCCTACATGTTAAGGTCTTAACTCTTACTCTGGCCTAATGGTTAAGGTCTTAACTCTTACTCTGGCCTAATAGCTAAGGTCTTAACTCTTACTCTGGCCTACTGGTTAAGGTCTTAACTTTTACTCTGGCCTAATAGCTAAGGTCTTAGACTTGTACTATGGCCTACTCGTTAAGGTCTTAACTCTTACTCTGGCCTAATAGCTAAGGTCTTAGCTCTTACTCTGGCCTAATAGCTAAGGTCTTAACTCTTACTCTGGCCTACTGGTTAAGGTCTTAACTCTTACTCTGGCCTTATAGCTAAGGTCTTAGACTTGTACTATGGCCTACAGGTTGAGGTCTTAACTCTTACTCTGGCGTACTGGTTAAGGTCTTAACTCTTACTCTGGCCTACTGGTTAAGGTCTTAACTCTTACTCTGGCCTTATAGTTAAGGTCATAGACTTGTACTCTGGCCTACAGGTTAAGGTCTTAACTCTTACTCTGGCCTAATGGTTAAGGTCTTAACTCTTACTCTGGCCTAATAGCTAAGGTCTTAACTCTTACTCTGGCCTACTGGTTAAGGTCTTAACTTTTACTCTGGCCTACTGGTTACGGTCTTAACTCTTACTCTGGCCTAATAGCCAAGGTCTTAGACTCTTACTCTGGCCTACTGGTTAAGGTCTTAACTCTTACTCTGGCCTTCTGGATAAGGTCTTAACTCTTACTCTGGCCTAATAGCTGAGGTCTTAACTCTTACTCTGGCCTAATAGCTAAGGTCTTAACTCTTATTCTGGCCTACTGGTTAAGGTCTTAACTCTTACTCTGGCCTAATAGCTAAGGTCTTAGACTCGTACTCTGGCCTAATGGTTAAGGTCTTAACTCTTACTCTGGCCTACTGGTTAAGGTCTTAACTCTTACTCTGGCCGAACAGCTAAGGTCTTAGACTCGTACTATGGCCTACAGGTTAAGGTCTTAACTCTTACTCTGGCCTACTGGTTAAGATCTTAACTCTTACTCTGGCCTAATAGCTAAGGTCTTAGACTCATACCCTGGCCTAATGGGTAATGTCTTAACTCTTACTCTGGCCTAATAGCTAAGGTCTTAGACTCGTACTCTGGCCTAATGGTTAAGGTCTTAACTCTTACTTTGGCCTAATCGCTAAGGTCTTAACTCTTACTCTGGCCTACTGGTTAAGGTCTTAACTCTTACTCTGGCCTAATAGCTAAGGTCTTAGACTCGTACTCTGGCCTAATGGTTAAGGACTTAACCCTTACTCTGGCCTAATAGCTAAGGTATTAACTCTTACTCTGGCCTAATAGCCAAGGTCTTAGACTCGTACTATGGCCTACAGGTTAAGGTCTTAACTCTTACTCTGGCCTACTGGTTAAGGTCTTAACTCTTACTCTGGCCTAATGGCTAAGGTCTTAACTCTTACTCTGGCCTAATAGCTGATGTCTTAGACTCGTACTCTGGCCTAATGGTTAAAGTCTTAACTCTTACTCTGGCCTAATAGCTAAGGTCTTAACTCTTACTCTGGCCTAATAGCTAAGGTCTTAGACTCGTACTATGGCCTACAGGTTAAGGTCTTAACTCTTACTCTGGCCTACTGGTTAAGGTCTTAACTCTTACTCTGACCTCCTGGTTAAGGTCTTAACTCTTACTCTGGCCTATTAGCTAAGGTCTTAGACTCGTACTATGGCCTACTGGTTAAGGTCTTACCTCTTACTCTGGCCTAATAGCTAAGGTCTTAACTCTTACTCTGGCCTAATAGCTAAGGTCTTAACTCTTACTCTGGACTACTGGTTAAGGTCTTAACTCTTACTCTGGCCTAATAGCTAAGGTCTTAGACTCGTACTATGGCCTACAGGTTAAGGTCTTAACTCTTACTCTGGCCTACTGGTTAAGGTCTTAACTCTTACTCTGGCCTACTGGTTAAGGTCTTAACTCTTACTCTGGCCTCATAGCTAAGGTCTTAGACTCGTACTCTGGCCTACAGGTTAAGGTCTTAACTCTTACTCTGTCCTAATGTTTAAGGTCTTAACTCTTACTCTGGCCTAATAGCTAAGGTCTTAACTCTTACTCTGGCCTACTGGTTAAGGTCTTAACTTTTACTCTGGCCTACTGGTTAAGGTCTTAACTCTTACTCTGGCCTAATAGCTAAGGTCTTAGACTTGTACTCTGGCCTAGTGGTTAAGGTCTTAACTCTTACTCTGGCCTAATAGCTAAGGTCTTAGACTCATACTCTGGCCTACTGGCTAAGGTCTTAACTCATACTCTGGCCTACTAGCTGAGGTCTTAACTCTTACTCTGGCCTAATAGCTAAGGTCTTAGACTCGTACTCTGGCCTAATGGTTAAGGTCTTAACTCTTACTCTGGCCTAATAGCTAAGGTCTTAACTCTTACTCTGGCCTAATAGCTAAGGTCTTAGACTCGTACTATGGCCTACAGGTTAAGGTCTTAACTCTTACTCTGGCCTACTGGTTAAGGTCTTAACTCTTACTCTGGCCTAATAGCTAAGGTCTTAACTCTTACTCTGGCCTAATAGCTAAGGTCTTAGACTCGTACTCTGGCCTAATGGTTAAGGTCTTAACTCTTACTCTGGCCTAATAGCTAAGGTCTTAACTCTTACTCTGGCCTAATAGCTAAGGTCTTAAATCTTACTCTGGCCTACTGGTTAATGTCTTTACTCTTACTCTGGCCGACTGGTTAAGGTCTTAACTCTTTCTCTGGCCTAATAGCTAAGGTCTCAACTCTTACTCTGGCCTACTGGTTAAGGTCTTAACTCTTACTCTGGCATAATAGCTAAGACCATAACTCTTACGCTGGCCTACTGGTTAAGGTCTTAACTCTTATTATGGCCTAATAGCTAAGGTCTTAGACTCGTACTCTGGCCTAATAGCTAAGGTCTTAGAATCATACTCTGGCCTAATGGTTAAGTTCTTAACTCTTACTCTGGCCTAATAGCTAAGGTCTTAACTCTTACTCTGGCCTAATAGCTAAGGTCTTAGACTCGTACTATGGCCTACTGGTTAAGGTCTTAACTCTTACTCTGGCCTAATGGTTAAGGTATCAACTCTTACTCTGGCCTAATAGCTAAGGTCTTAGACTCGTACTCTGGCCTAATTGTTAATTTCTTAACTCTTTCTCTGGCCTACTGGTTAAGGTCTTAACTCTTACTCTGGCCTAATAGCTAAGTTCTTAACTCTTGCTCTGGCCTACTGGTTAAGGTCTTAACTCTTACTCTGGCCTAATAGCTAAGGTCTTAGACTCGTACTCTGGCCTATTGGTTAAGGTCCTAACTCTTATTCTGGCCTACTGGTTAAGGTCTTAACTCTTACTCTGGCCTACTATCTAAGGTCTTAGACTCGTACTCTGGCCTAATGGCTAAGGTCTTAACTCTTACTCTGGCCTAATAGCTAAGGTCTTAACTCTTACTCTGGCCTAATGGTTAAGGTCTTAACTCTTACTCTGCCCTAATAGCTAAGGTCTTAGACTCATTCTCTGGCCTACCGGTTAAGGTCTTAACTCTTCCTCTGCCCTAATAGCTAAGACATTAACTCTTACGCTGGCCTAATGGCTAAGGTCTTAACTCTTACTCTGGCCTAATAGCTAAGGTCTTAACTCTTACTCTGGCCTAATAGCTAAGGTCTTAACTCTTACTCTGGCCTAATGGTTAAGGTCTTAACTCTTACTCTGGCCTAATAGCTAAGGTCTTAACTATTACTCTGGCCTAATAGCTAAGGTCTTAACTCTTACTCTGGCCTAATAGCTAAGGTCTTAGACTCGTCCTCTGGCCTAATGGTTAAGGTCTTAACTCTTACTCTGGCCTACTGGTTAAGGTCTTAACTCTTACTCTGGCCTAATAGCTAAGATCTTAACTCTTACTCTGGCCTAATAGCTAAGGTCTTATACTCGTACTCTGGCCTAATGCTTAAGGTCTTAACTCTTACTCTGGCCTACTGGTTAAGGTCTTAACTCTTACTCTGGCCTACTGGATAAGGTCTTAACTCTTACGCTGGCCTAATAGCTAAGGTCTTAACTCTTACTCTGGCCTACTGGTTAAGGTCTTAACTCTTACTCTGGCCTAATAGCTAAGACCTTAACTCTTACGCCGGCCTACTGGTTAAGGTCTTAACTCTTACTCTGGCCTAATAGCTAAGGTCTTAGACTCGTACTCTGGCCTAATGGTTAAGGTCTTCACTCTGACTCTGGCCTAATAGCTAAGGCCCTAACTCTCACTCTGGCCTAATGGTTAAGGTCTTAACTCTTACTCTGGCCTAATAGCTAAAGTCTTAACTCTTACTCTGGCCTAATAGCTAATGTCTTGGACTCATACTATGGCCTACAGGTTAAGGTCTTAACTCTTACTCTGGCCTAATGGTTAAGGTCTTAACTCTTACTCTGGCCTAATAGCTAAGGTCTTAGACTCGTACTCTGGCCTAATGGTTAAGATCTTAACTCTTACTCTGGCCTAATAGCTAAGGTCTTAGACTCGTACTCTGGCCTAATAGCTAAGGTCTTAACACTTACTCTGGCCTAATAGCTAAGGTCTTAGACTCGTCCTCTGGCCTAATGGTTAAGGTCTTAACTCTTACTCTGGCCTTCTGGTTAAGGTCTTAACTCTTACTCTGGCCTAATAGCTAAGGTCTTAACTCTTACTCTGGCCTAATAGCTAAGGTCTTAGACTCGTACTCTGACCTAATGGTTAAGGTCTTAACTCTTACTCTGGCCTACTGGTTAAGGTCATAACTCTTACTCTGGCCTACTGGTTAACGTCTTAACTCTTACTCTGGCCTAATAGCTAAGGTCTTAACTCTTACTCTGGAATACTGGTTAAGGTCTTAACTCTTAATCTGGCCTAATAGCTAAGGTCTTAGACTCGTACTCTGGCCTAATGGTTAAGGTCTTAACTCTTACTCTGGCCTAATAGCTAAGGCCCTAACTCTCACTCTGGCCTAATGGTTAAGGTCTTAACTGTTACTCTGGCCTAATAGCTAAAGTCTTAACTCTTACTCTGGCCTAATAGCTAAGGTCTTAGACACGTACTATGGCCTACAGGTTAAGGTCTTAACTCTTACTCTGACCTAATGGTTAAGATCTTAACTCTTACTCTGGCCTAATAGCTAAGGTCTTAACTCTTACTCTAGCCTAATAGCTAAGGTCTTAGACTCGTACTATGGCCTACTGGTTAAGGTCTTAACTCTTACTCTGGCCTAATAGCTAAGGTCTTAACTCTTACTCTGGCCTACTGGTTAAGGTCTAAACTCTTACTCTGGCCTAATAGCTAAGGTCTTAGACTCGTACTATGGCCTACAGGTTAAGAACCTAACTCTTACTCTGGCCTACTGGTTAAGGTCTTAACTCTTACTCTGTCCTAATAGCTAAGGTCTTAGACTCGTACTCTGGCCTAATGGTTAAGGTCTTAACTCTTACTCTGGCCTAACAGCTAAGGTCTTAGCTTCGTACTATGGCCTACAGGTTAAGGTCTTAACTCTTACTCTGGCCTAATGGTTAATGTCTTAACTCTTACTCTGGCCTAATAGCTAAGGTCTTAGACTGGTACTCTGGCCTAATGGTTAAGGTCTTAACTCTTACTCTGGCCTAATCGCTAAGGTCTTAACTCTTCCTCTGGCCTACTGGTTAAGGTCTTAACTCTTACTCTGGCCTAATAGCTAAGGTCTTAGACTCGTACTCTGGCCTAATGGTTAAGGACTTAAGTCTTACTCTGGCCTACTGGTTAAAGTCTTAACTCTTACTCTGGCCTAATAGCTAAGGTCTTAGACTCGTACTCTGGCCTAATGGTTAAGGACTTAAGTCTTACTCTGGCCTACTGGTTAAAGTCTTAACTCTTACTCTGGCCTAATAGCTGAGGTCTTAGACTCGTACTCTGGCCTACGGGTCAAGGTCTTAACTCTTAATCTGGCCTAATAGATAAGGTCTTAGACTCGTACTATGGCCTACATGTTAAGGTCTTAACTCTTACTCTGGCCTAATGGTTAAGGTCTTAACTCTTACTCTGGCCTAATAGCTAAGGTCTTAACTCTTACTCTGGCCTACTGGTTAAGGTCTTAACTTTTACTCTGGCCTAATAGCTAAGGTCTTAGACTTGTACTATGGCCTACTCGTTAAGGTCTTAACTCTTACTCTGGCCTAATAGCTAAGGTCTTAGCTCTTACTCTGGCCTAATAGCTAAGGTCTTAACTCTTACTCTGGCCTACTGGTTAAGGTCTTAACTCTTACTCTGGCCTTATAGCTAAGGTCTTAGACTTGTACTATGGCCTACAGGTTGAGGTCTTAACTCTTACTCTGGCGTACTGGTTAAGGTCTTAACTCTTACTCTGGCCTACTGGTTAAGGTCTTAACTCTTACTCTGGCCTTATAGTTAAGGTCATAGACTTGTACTCTGGCCTACAGGTTAAGGTCTTAACTCTTACTCTGGCCTAATGGTTAAGGTCTTAACTCTTACTCTGGCCTAATAGCTAAGGTCTTAACTCTTACTCTGGCCTACTGGTTAAGGTCTTAACTTTTACTCTGGCCTACTGGTTACGGTCTTAACTCTTACTCTGGCCTAATAGCTAAGGTCTTAGACTCGTACTCTGGCCTAATGGTTAAGGTCTTAACTCTTACTCTGGCCTACTGGTTAAGGTCTTAACTCTTACTCTGGCCGAACAGCTAAGGTCTTAGACTCGTACTATGGCCTACTGGTTAAGGTCTTAGCTCTTACTCTGGCCTAATAGCTAAGGTCTTAACTCTTACTCTGGCCTAATAGCTAAGGTCTTAACTCTTACTCTGGACGACTGGTTAAGGTCTTAACTCTTACTCTGGCCTAATAGCTAAGGTCTTAGACTCGTACTATGGCCTACAGGTTAAGGTCTTAACTCTTACTCTGGCCTACTGGTTAAGGTCTTAACTCTTACTCTGGCCTACTGGTTAAGGTCTTAACTCTTACTCTGGCCTAAAAGCTAAGGTCTTAACTCTTACTCTGGCCTACTGGTTAAGGTCTTAACTCTTACTCTGGCCTTATAGCTAAGGTCTTAGACTCGTACTATGGCCTACAGGTTGAGGTCTTAACTCTTACTCTGGCCTACTGGTTAAGGTCTTAACTCTTACTCTGGCCTCATAGCTAAGGTCTTAGACTCGTACTCTGGCCTACAGGTTAAGGTCTTAACTCTTACTCTGGCCTAATGGTTAAGGTCTTAACTCTTACTCTGGCCTAATAGCTAAGGTCTTAACTCTTACTCTGGCCTAATAGCTAAGGTCTTAGACTCGTACTCGTGCCTACTGGTTAAGGTCTTAACTCTTACTCTGGCCTAATAGCTAAGGTCTTAGACTCGTACTCTGGACTACTGGCTAAGGTCTTAACTCTTACTCTGGCCTAATAGCTGAGGTCTTAACTCTTACTCTGGCCTAATAGCTAAGGTTTTAACTCTTACTCTGGCCTACTGGTTAAGGTCTTAACTCTTACTCTGGCCTAATAGCTAAGGCCTTAGACACGTACTCTGGCCTAATGGTTAAGGTCTTAACTCTTACTCTGGCCTAATAGCTAAGGTCTTAGACTCGTACTCTGGCCTAATGGTTAAGTTCTTAACTCTTACTCTGGCCTAATAGCTAAGATCTTAACTCTTACTCTGGCCTAATAGCTAAGGTCTTAGACTTGTACTCTGGCCTAATGTTTAAGGTCTTAACTCTTACTCTGGCCTAATAGCTAATGTCTTAACGCTTACTCTGGACTAATAGCTAAGGTCTTAGACTCGTACTTTGGCCTACAGGTTAAGGTCTTAACTCTTACTTTCGCCTAATGGTTAAGGTCTTAACTCTTACTTTGGCCTAATAGCTAAGGTCTTAGACTCGTACTCTGGCCTAATGGTTAAGGTCTTAACTCTTACTCTGGCCTAATAGCTAAGGTCTTAACTCTTACTCTGGCCTAATAGCTGAGGTCTTAGACTCGTACTCTGGCCTACGGGTCAAGGTCTTAACTCTTAATCTGGCCTAATAGATAAGGTCTTAGACTCGTACTATGGCCTACATGTTAAGGTCTTAACTCTTACTCTGGCCTAATGGTTAAGGTCTTAACTCTTACTCTGGCCTAATAGCTAAGGTCTTAACTCTTACTCTGGCCTACTGGTTAAGGTCTTAACTTTTACTCTGGCCTAATAGCTAAGGTCTTAGACTTGTACTATGGCCTACTCGTTAAGGTCTTAACTCTTACTCTGGCCTAATAGCTAAGGTCTTAGCTCTTACTCTGGCCTAATAGCTAAGGTCTTAACTCTTACTCTGGCCTACTGGTTAAGGTCTTAACTCTTACTCTGGCCTTATAGCTAAGGTCTTAGACTTGTACTATGGCCTACAGGTTGAGGTCTTAACTCTTACTCTGGCGTACTGGTTAAGGTCTTAACTCTTACTCTGGCCTACTGGTTAAGGTCTTAACTCTTACTCTGGCCTTATAGTTAAGGTCATAGACTTGTACTCTGGCCTACAGGTTAAGGTCTTAACTCTTACTCTGGCCTAATGGTTAAGGTCTTAACTCTTACTCTGGCCTAATAGCTAAGGTCTTAACTCTTACTCTGGCCTACTGGTTAAGGTCTTAACTTTTACTCTGGCCTACTGGTTACGGTCTTAACTCTTACTCTGGCCTAATAGCCAAGGTCTTAGACTCTTACTCTGGCCTACTGGTTAAGGTCTTAACTCTTACTCTGGCCTTCTGGATAAGGTCTTAACTCTTACTCTGGCCTAATAGCTGAGGTCTTAACTCTTACTCTGGCCTAATAGCTAAGGTCTTAACTCTTATTCTGGCCTACTGGTTAAGGTCTTAACTCTTACTCTGGCCTAATAGCTAAGGTCTTAGACTCGTACTCTTCCCTAATGGTTAAGGTCTTAACTCTTACTCTGGCCTACTGGTTAAGGTCTTAACTCTTACTCTGGCCGAACAGCTAAGGTCTTAGACTCGTACTATGGCCTACAGGTTAAGGTCTTAACTCTTACTCTGGCCTACTGGTTAAGATCTTAACTCTTACTCTGGCCTAATAGCTAAGGTCTTAGACTCATACCCTGGCCTAATGGGTAATGTCTTAACTCTTACTCTGGCCTAATAGCTAAGGTCTTAGACTCGTACTCTGGCCTAATGGTTAAGGTCTTAACTCTTACTTTGGCCTAATCGCTAAGGTCTTAACTCTTACTCTGGCCTACTGGTTAAGGTCTTAACTCTTACTCTGGCCTAATAGCTAAGGTCTTAGACTCGTACTCTGGCCTAATGGTTAAGGACTTAAGTCTTACTCTGGCCTACTGGTTAAGGTCTTAACCCTTACTCTGGCCTAATAGCTAAGGTATTAACTCTTACTCTGGCCTAATAGCCAAGGTCTTAGACTCGTACTATGGCCTACAGGTTAAGGTCTTAACTCTTACTCTGGCCTACTGGTTAAGGTCTTAACTCTTACTCTGGCCTAATGGCTAAGGTCTTAACTCTTACTCTGGCCTAATAGCTGATGTCTTAGACTCGTACTCTGGCCTAATGGTTAAAGTCTTAACTCTTACTCTGGCCTAATAGCTAAGGTCTTAACTCTTACTCTGGCCTAATAGCTAAGGTCTTAGACTCGTACTATGGCCTACAGGTTAAGGTCTTAACTCTTACTCTGGCCTACTGGTTAAGGTCTTAACTCTTACTCTGACCTCCTGGTTAAGGTCTTAACTCTTACTCTGGCCTATTAGCTAAGGTCTTAGACTCGTACTATGGCCTACTGGTTAAGGTCTTAACTCTTACTCTGGCCTAATAGCTAAGGTCTTAACTCTTACTCTGGCCTAATAGCTAAGGTCTTAACTCTTACTCTGGACTACTGGTTAAGGTCTTAACTCTTACTCTGGCCTAATAGCTAAGGTCTTAGACTCGTACTATGGCCTACAGGTTAAGGTCTTAACTCTTACTCTGGCCTACTGGTTAAAGTCTTAACTCTTACTCTGGCCTACTGGTTAAGGTCTTAACTCTTACTCTGGCCTCATAGCTAAGGTCTTAGACTCGTACTCTGGCCTACAGGTTAAGGTCTTAACTCTTACTCTGTCCTAATGTTTAAGGTCTTAACTCTTACTCTGGCCTAATAGCTAAGGTCTTAACTCTTACTCTGGCCTACTGGTTAAGGTCTTAACTTTTACTCTGGCCTACTGGTTAAGGTCTTAACTCTTACTCTGGCCTAATAGCTAAGGTCTTAGACTTGTACTTTGGCCTAGTGGTTAAGGTCTTAACTCTTACTCTGGCCTAATAGCTAAGGTCTTAGACTCATACTCTGGCCTACTGGCTAAGGTCTTAACTCATACTCTGGCCTACTAGCTGAGGTCTTAACTCTTACTCTGGCCTAATAGCTAAGGTCTTAGACTCGTACTCTGGCCTAATGGTTAAGGTCTTAACTCTTACTCTGGCCTAATAGCTAAGGTCTTAACTCTTACTCTGGCCTAATAGCTAAGGTCTTAGACTCGTACTATGGCCTACAGGTTAAGGTCTTAACTCTTACTCTGGCCTACTGGTTAAGGTCTTAACTCTTACTCTGGCCTAATAGCTAAGGTCTTAACTCTTACTCTGGCCTAATAGCTAAGGTCTTAGACTCGTACTCTGGCCTAATGGTTAAGGTCTTAACTCTTACTCTGGCCTAATAGCTAAGGTCTTAACTCTTACTCTGGCCTAATAGCTAAGGTCTTAAATCTTACTCTGGCCTACTGGTTAATGTCTTTACTCTTACTCTGGCCGACTGGTTAAGGTCTTAACTCTTTCTCTGGCCTAATAGCTAAGGTCTCAACTCTTACTCTGGCCTACTGGTTAAGGTCTTAACTCTTACTCTGGCATAATAGCTAAGACCATAACTCTTACGCTGGCCTACTGGTTAAGGTCTTAACTCTTACTATGGCCTAATAGCTAAGGTCTTAGACTCGTACTCTGGCCTAATAGCTAAGGTCTTAGAATCATACTCTGGCCTAATGGTTAAGTTCTTAACTCTTACTCTGGCCTAATAGCTAAGGTCTTAACTCTTACTCTGGCCTAATAGCTAAGGTCTTAGACTCGTACTATGGCCTACTGGTTAAGGTCTTAACTCTTACTCTGGCCTAATGGTTAAGGTATCAACTCTTACTCTGGCCTAATAGCTAAGGTCTTAGACTCGTACTCTGGCCTAATTGTTAATTTCTTAACTCTTTCTCTGGCCTACTGGTTAAGGTCTTAACTCTTACTCTGGCCTAATAGCTAAGTTCTTAACTCTTGCTCTGGCCTACTGGTTAAGGTCTTAACTCTTACTCTGGCCTAATAGCTAAGGTCTTAGACTCGTACTCTGGCCTATTGGTTAAGGTCCTAACTCTTATTCTGGCCTACTGGTTAAGGTCTTAACTCTTACTCTGGCCTACTATCTAAGGTCTTAGACTCGTACTCTGGCCTAATGGCTAAGGTCTTAACTCTTACTCTGGCCTAATAGCTAAGGTCTTAACTCTTACTCTGGCCTAATGGTTAAGGTCTTAACTCTTACTCTGCCCTAATAGCTAAGGTCTTAGACTCATTCTATGGCCTACCGGTTAAGGTCTTAACTCTTCCTCTGCCCTAATAGCTAAGACATTAACTCTTACGCTGGCCTAATGGCTAAGGTCTTAACTCTTACTCTGGCCTAATAGCTAAGGTCTTAACTCTTACTCTGGCCTAATAGCTAAGGTCTTAACTCTTACTCTGGCCTAATGGTTAAGGTCTTAACTCTTACTCTGGCCTAATAGCTAAGGTCTTAACTATTACTCTGGCCTAATAGCTAAGGTCTTAACTCTTACTCTGGCCTAATAGCTAAGGTCTTAGACTCGTCCTCTGGCCTAATGGTTAAGGTCTTAACTCTTACTCTGGCCTACTGGTTAAGGTCTTAACTCTTACTCTGGCCTAATAGCTAAGATCTTAACTCTTACTCTGGCCTAATAGCTAAGGTCTTATACTCGTACTCTGGCCTAATGCTTAAGGTCTTAACTCTTACTCTGGCCTACTGGTTAAGGTCTTAACTCTTACTCTGGCCTACTGGATAAGGTCTTAACTCTTACGCTGGCCTAATAGCTAAGGTCTTAACTCTTACTCTGGCCTACTGGTTAAGGTCTTAACTCTTACTCTGGCCTAA
Organism: Triturus cristatus; assembly: GCF_964204655.1. Lineage (NCBI taxonomy): Eukaryota > Metazoa > Chordata > Amphibia > Caudata > Salamandridae > Triturus > Triturus cristatus. The sequence goes on along the minus strand of NC_140589.1, from coordinate 1,087,893,930 downwards.
TAGCTAAGACCTTAACTCTTACGCCGGCCTACTGGTTAAGGTCTTAACTCTTACTCTGGCCTAATAGCTAAGGTCTTAGACTCGTACTCTGGCCTAATGGTTAAGGTCTTCACTCTTACTCTGGCCTAATAGCTAAGGCCCTAACTCTCACTCTGGCCTAATGGTTAAGGTCTTAACTCTTACTCTGGCCTAATAGCTAAAGTCTTAACTCTTACTCTGGCCTAATAGCTAATGTCTTGGACTCATACTATGGCCTACAGGTTAAGGTCTTAACTCTTACTCTGGCCTAATGGTTAAGGTCTTAACTCTTACTCTGGCCTAATAGCTAAGGTCTTAGACTCGTACTCTGGCCTAATGGTTAAGATCTTAACTCTTACTCTGGCCTAATAGCTAAGGTCTTAGACTCGTACTCTGGCCTAATAGCTAAGGTCTTAACACTTACTCTGGCCTAATAGCTAAGGTCTTAGACTCGTCCTCTGGCCTAATGGTTAAGGTCTTAACTCTTACTCTGGCCTTCTGGTTAAGGTCTTAACTCTTACTCTGGCCTAATAGCTAAGGTCTTAACTCTTACTCTGGCCTAATAGCTAAGGTCTTAGACTCGTACTCTGACCTAATGGTTAAGGTCTTAACTCTTACTCTGGCCTACTGGTTAAGGTCATAACTCTTACTCTGGCCTACTGGTTAACGTCTTAACTCTTACTCTGGCCTAATAGCTAAGGTCTTAACTCTTACTCTGGAATACTGGTTAAGGTCTTAACTCTTAATCTGGCCTAATAGCTAAGGTCTTAGACTCGTACTCTGGCCTAATGGTTAAGGTCTTAACTCTTACTCTGGCCTAATAGCTAAGGCCCTAACTCTCACTCTGGCCTAATGGTTAAGGTCTTAACTGTTTCTCTGGCCTAATAGCTAAAGTCTTAACTCTTACTCTGGCCTAATAGCTAAGGTCTTAGACACGTACTATGGCCTACAGGTTAAGGTCTTAACTCTTACTCTGACCTAATGGTTAAGATCTTAACTCTTACTCTGGCCTAATAGCTAAGGTCTTAACTCTTACTCTAGCCTAATAGCTAAGGTCTTAGACTCGTACTATGGCCTACTGGTTAAGGTCTTAACTCTTACTCTGGCCTAATAGCTAAGGTCTTAACTCTTACTCTGGCCTACTGGTTAAGGTCTAAACTCTTACTCTGGCCTAATAGCTAAGGTCTTAGACTCGTACTATGGCCTACAGGTTAAGAACCTAACTCTTACTCTGGCCTACTGGTTAAGGTCTTAACTCTTACTCTGTCCTAATAGCTAAGGTCTTAGACTCGTACTCTGGCCTAATGGTTAAGGTCTTAACTCTTACTCTGGCCTAACAGCTAAGGTCTTAGCTTCGTACTATGGCCTACAGGTTAAGGTCTTAACTCTTACTCTGGCCTAATGGTTAATGTCTTAACTCTTACTCTGGCCTAATAGCTAAGGTCTTAGACTGGTACTCTGGCCTAATGGTTAAGGTCTTAACTCTTACTCTGGCCTAATCGCTAAGGTCTTAACTCTTCCTCTGGCCTACTGGTTAAGGTCTTAACTCTTACTCTGGCCTAATAGCTAAGGTCTTAGACTCGTACTCTGGCCTAATGGTTAAGGACTTAAGTCTTACTCTGGCCTACTGGTTAAAGTCTTAACTCTTACTCTGGCCTAATAGCTAAGGTCTTAACTCTTACTCTGGCCTACTAGTTAAGGTCTTTACTCTTACTCTGGCCTACTGGTTAAGGTCTTAACTCTTACTCTGGCCTAATAGCTAAGGTCTTAACTCTTACTCTGGCCTACTGGTTAAGGTCTTAACTCTTACTCTGGCCTAATAGCTAAGACCTTAACTCTTACGCTGGCCTACTGGTTAAGGTCTTAACTCTTACTCTGGCCTAATAGCTAAGATCTTAGACTCGTACTCTGGCCTAATGGTTAAGGTCTTAACTCTTACTCTGGCCTAATAGCTAAGGTCTTAACTCTTACTCTGGCCTAATGGTTAAGGTCTTAACTCTTACTCTGGCCTAATAGCTAAGGTATTAACTCTTACTTTGGCCTAATAGCTAAGGTCTTAGACTCGTACTATGGCCTACAGGTTAAGGTCTTAACTCTTACTCTGGCCTACTGGTTAAGGTCTTAACTCTTACTCTGGCCTAATGGCTAAGGTCTTAACTCTTACTCTGGCCTAATAGCTGATGTCTTAGACTCGTACTCTGGCCTAATGGTTAAGGTCTTAACTCTTACTCTGGCCTAATAGCTAAGGTCTTAACTCTTACTCTGGCCTAATAGATAAGGTCTTAGACTCGTACTATGGCCTACAGGTTAAGGTCTTAACTCTTACTCTGGCCTACTGGTTAAGGTCTTAACTCTTACTCTGACCTACTGGTTAAGGTCTTAACACTTACTCTGGCCTAATAGCTAAGGTCTTAAACTCGTACTATGGCCTACAGGATTAGATCTTAACTCTTACTCTGGCCTACTGGTTAAGGTCTTAACTCTTACTCTGGCCTAATAGCTAAGGTCTTAACTCTTACTCTGGCCTAATAGTTAAGGTCTTAACTCTTTCTCTGGACTACTGGTTAAGGTCTTAACTCTTACTCTGGCCTAATAGCTAAGGTCTTAGACTCGTACTATGGCCTACAGGTTAAGGTCTTAACTCTTACTCTGGCCTACTGGTTAAAGGTCTTAACTCTTACTCTGGCCTACTGGTTAAGGTCTTAACTCTTACTCTGGCCTAATAGCTAAGGTCTTAACTCTTACTCTGGCCTACTGGTTAAGGTCTTAACTCTTACTCTGGCCTCATAGCTAAGGTCCTATACTCGTACTCTGGCCTACAGGTTAAGGTCTTAACTCTTACTCTGGGCTAATAGCTAAGGTCTTAACTCTTACTCTGGCCTACTGGTTAAGGTCTTAACTTTTACTCTGGCCTACTGGTTAAGGTCTTAACTCTTACTCTGGCCTAATAGCTAAGGTCTTAGACTCGTACTCTGGCCTATTGGTTAAGGTCCTAACTCTTATTCTGGCCTACTGGTTAAGGTCTTAACTCTTACTCTGGCCTACTATCTAAGGTCTTAGACTCGTACTCTGGCCTAATGGCTAAGGTCTTAACTCTTACTCTGGCCTAATAGCTAAGGTCTTAACTCTTACTCTGGCCTACTGGTTAAGGTCTTAACTTTTACTCTGGCCTACTGGTTAAGGTCTTAACTCTTACTCTGGCCTAATAGCTAAGGTCTTAGACTCGTACTCTGGCCTACTGGTTAAGGTCTTAACTCTTACTCTGGCCTAATAGCTAAGGTCTTAGACTCGTACTCTGGCCTACTGGCTAAGGTCTTAACTCTTACTCTGGCCTAATAGCTGAGGTCTTAACTCTTACTCTGGCCTAATAGCTAAGGTCTTAGACTCGTACTCTGGCCTAATGGTTAAGGTCTTAACTCTTACTCTGGCCTAATAGCTAAGGTCTTAGACTCATACTCTGGCCTAATGGTTAAGGTCTTAACTCTTACTCTGGCCTACTGGTTAATGTATTAACTCTTACTCTGGCCTAATAGCTAAGGTCTTAACTCTTAATCTGGCCTAATAGCTAAGGTCTTAACTCTTACTCTGGCCTACTGGTTAAGGTCTTAACTCTTACTCTGGCCTAACAGCTAAGGTCTTAGACACGTACTCTGGCCCAATGGTTAAGGTCTTAACTCTTACTCTGGCCTAATAGCTAAGGTCTTAGACTCGTACTCTGGCCTAATGGTTAAGGTCTTAACTCTTACTCTGGCCTAATAGCTAAGGTCTTAACTCTTACTCTGGCATAATAGCTAAGGTCTTAGACTCGTACTCTGGCCTACAGGTTAAGGTCTTACCTCTTACTCTGTCCTAATGGTTAAGGTCTTAACTCTTACTCTGGCCTAATAGCTAAGGTCTTAGACTCGTACTCTGGCCTAATAGCTAAGGTCTTAGACTCGTACTCTGGCCTAATGGTTAAGGTCTTAACTCTTACTCTGGCCTACTGGCTAAGGTCTTAACTCTTACTCTGGCCTAATAGCTAAGGTCTTAACTCTTACTCTGGCCTAATAGCTAAGGTCTTAGACTCATACTCTGGCCTAATGGTTAAGGTCTTAACCTCTACTCTGGCCTAATAGCTAAGGTCTTAGACTCGTACTCTGGCCTAATGGTTAAGGTCTTAACTCTTACTCTGGCCTAATAGCTAAGGTCTTAGACTCATACTCTGGCCTAATGGTTAAGGTCTTAACTCTTACTCTGGCCTACTGGTTAATGTCTTAACTCTTACTCTGGCCTAATAGCTAAGGTCTTAACTCTTACTCTGGCCTAATAGCTAAGGTCTTAGACTCGTACTCTGGCCTAATCGTTAAGGACTTAACTCTTACTCTGGCCTAATAGCTAAGGTCTTAGACTCATACTATGGCCTACTGGTTAAGGTCTTAACTCTTACACTGGCCTACTGGTTAAGGTCTTAACTCTTACTCTGGCATACTGGATACGATCTTAACACTTACTTTGGCCTAATAGCTAAGGTCTTAACTCTTACTCTGTCCTAATAGCTAAGGTCTTAGACTCGTACTCTGGCCTAATGGTTAAGGTCTTAACTCTTACTCTGGCCTACTGGTTAAGTTCTTAACTCTTACTCTGGCCTAACAGCTAAGGTCTTAGACTCGTACTATGGCCTACAGATTAAGGTCTTAACTCTTACTCTGGCCTACTGCTTAAGGTCTTACCTCTTACTCTGGCCTAATAGCTAAGGTCTTAGACTCATACTCTGGCCTAATGGTTAATGTCTTAACTCTTACTCTGGCCTAATAGCTAAGGTCTTAGACTTGTACTCTGGCCTAATGGTTAATGTCTTAACTCTTACTCTGGCATAATCGCTAAGGTCTTAACTCTTACTCCGGCCTACTGGTTAAGGTCTTAACTCTTACTCTGGCATAATAGCTAAGGTCTTAGACTCGTACTCTGGCCTAATGGTTAAGGACTTAACTCTTACTCTGGTCTACTGGTTAAGGTCTTAACTCTTACTCTGGCCTAATAGCTAAGGTCTTAAATCTTACTCTGGCCTACTGGTTAATGTCTTTACTCTTACTCTGGCCGACTGGTTAAGGTCTTAACTCTTTCTCTGGCCTAATAGCTAAGGTCTTAACTCTTACTCTGGCCTACTGGTTAAGGTCTTAACTCTTACTCTGGCATAATAGCTAAGACCATAACTCTTACGCTGGCCTACTGGTTAAGGTCTTAACTCTTACTATGGCCTAATAGCTAAGGTCTTAGACTCGTACTCTGGCCTAATAGCTAAGGTCTTAGAATCGTACTCTGGCCTAATGGTTAAGTTCTTAACTCTTACTCTGGCCTAATAGCTAAGGTCTTAACTCTTACTCTGGCCTAATAGCTAAGGTCTTAGACTCGTACTATGGCCTACTGGTTAAGGTCTTAACTCTTACTCTGGCCTAATGGTTAAGGTATCAACTCTTACTCTGGCCTAATAGCTAAGGTCTTAGACTCGTACTCTGGCCTAATTGTTAATTTCTTAACTCTTTCTCTGGCCTACTGGTTAAGGTCTTAACTCTTACTCTGGCCTAATAGCTAAGTTCTTAACTCTTGCTCTGGCCTACTGGTTAAGGTCTTAACTCTTACTCTGGCCTAATAGCTAAGGTCTTAGACTCGTACTCTGGCCTATTGGTTAAGGTCCTAACTCTTATTCTGGCCTACTGGTTAAGGTCTTAACTCTTACTCTGGCCTACTATCTAAGGTCTTAGACTCGTCCTCTGGCCTAATGGCTAAGGTCTTAACTCTTACTCTGGCCTAATAGCTAAGGTCTTAACTCTTACTCTGGCCTAATGGTTAAGGTCTTAACTCTTACTCTGCCCTAATAGCTAAGGTCTTAGACTCATTCTCTGGCCTACCGGTTAAGGTCTTAACTCTTCCTCTGCCCTAATAGCTAAGACATTAACTCTTACGCTGGCCTACTGGTTAAGGTCTTAACTCTTACTCTGGCCTAATATCTAAGGTCTTAGACTCGTACTCTGGCCTAATGGCTAAGGTCTTAACTCTTACTCTGGCCTAATAGCTAAGGTCTTAACTCTTACTCTGGCCTAATGGTTAAGGTCTTAACTCTTACTCTGGCCTAATAGCTAAGGTCTTAACTATTACTCTGGCCTAATAGCTAAGGTCTTAACTCTTACTCTGGCCTAATAGCTAAGGTCTTAGACTCGTCCTCTGGCCTAATGGTTAAGGTCTTAACTCTTACTCTGGCCTACTGGTTAAGGTCTTAACTCTTACTCTGGCCTAATAGCTAAGATCTTAACTCTTACTCTGGCCTAATAGCTAAGGTCTTATACTCGTACTCTGGCCTAATGCTTAAGGTCTTAACTCTTACTCTGGCATACTGGTTAAGGTCTTAACTCTTACTCTGGCCTACTGGATAAGGTCTTAACTCTTACGCTGGCCTAATAGCTAAGGTCTTAACTCTTACTCTGGCCTACTGGTTAAGGTCTTAACTCTTACTCTGGCCTAATAGCTAAGACCTTAACTCTTACGCCGGCCTACTGGTTAAGGTCTTAACTCTTACTCTGGCCTAATAGCTAAGGTCTTAGACTCGTACTCTGGCCTAATGGTTAAGGTCTTCACTCTAACTCTGGCCTAATAGCTAAGGCCCTAACTCTCACTCTGGCCTAATGGTTAAGGTCTTAACTCTTACTCTGGCCTAATAGCTAAAGTCTTAACTCTTACTCTGGCCTAATAGCTAATGTCTTGGACTCATACTATGGCCTACAGGTTAAGGTCTTAACTCTTACTCTGGCCTAATGGTTAAGGTCTTAACTCTTACTCTGGCCTAATAGCTAAGGTCTTAGACTCGTACTCTGGCCTAATGGTTAAGATCTTAACTCTTACTCTGGCCTAATAGCTAAGGTCTTAGACTCGTACTCTGGCCTAATAGCTAAGGTCTTAACACTTACTCTGGCCTAATAGCTAAGGTCTTAGACTCGTCCTCTGGCCTAATGGTTAAGGTCTTAACTCTTACTCTGGCCTTCTGGTTAAGGTCTTAACTCTTACTCTGGCCTAATAGCTAAGGTCTTAGACACGTACTCTGGCCCAATGGTTAAGGTCTTAACTCTTACTCTGGCCTAATAGCTAAGGTCTTAGACTCGTACTCTGGCCTAATGGTTAAGGTCTTAACTCTTACTCTGGCCTAATAGCTAAGGTCTTAACTCTTACTCTGGCATAATAGCTAAGGTCTTAGACTCGTACTCTGGCCTACAGGTTAAGGTCTTAACTCTTACTCTGTCCTAATGGTTAAGGTCTTAACTCTTACTCTGGCCTAATAGCTAAGGTCTTAGACTCTTACTCTGGCCTAATAGCTAAGGTCTTAGACTCGTACTCTGGCCTAGTGGTTAGGGTCTTAACTCTTACTCTGGCCTAATAGCTAAGGTCTTAGACTCCACTCTGGCCTACTGGCTAAGGTCTTAACTCATACTCTGGCCTACTAGCTGAGGTCTTAACTCTTACTCTGGCCTAATAGCTAAGGTCTTAGACTCGTACTCTGGCCTAATGGTTAAGGTCTTAACTCTTACTCTGGCCTAATAGCTAAGGCCTTAACTCTTACTCTGGCCTAATAGCTAAGGTCTTCGACTCGTACTATGGTCTACAGGTTAAGGTCTTAACTCTTACTCTGGCCTACTGGTTAAGGTCTTAACTCTTACTCTGGCCTAATAGCTAAGGTCTTAGACTCATACTCTGGCATAATGGTTAAGGTCTTAACTCTTACTCTGGCCTAATAGCTAAGGTCTTTGACTCGTACTCTGGCCTAATGGTTAAGGTCTTAACTCTTACTCTGGCCTAATAGCTAAGGTCTTAGACTCATACTCTGGCCTAATGGTTAAGGTCTTAACTCTTACTCTGGCCTACTGGTTAATGTATTAACTCTTACTCTGGCCTAATAGCTAAGGTCTTAACTCTTAATCTGGCCTAATAGCTAAGGTCTTAACTCTTACTCTGGCCTACTGGTTAAGGTCTTAACTCTTACTCTGGCCTAATAGCTAAGGTCTTAGACACGTACTCTGGCCCAATGGTTAAGGTCTTAACTCTTACTCTGGCCTAATAGCTAAGGTCTTAGACTCGTACTCTGGCCTAATGGTTAAGGTCTTAACTCTTACTCTGGCCTAATAGCTAAGGTCTTAACTCTTACTCTGGCATAATAGCTAAGGTCTTAGACTCGTACTCTGGCCTACAGGTTAAGGTCTTAACTCTTACTCTGTCCTAATGGTTAAGGTCTTAACTCTTACTCTGGCCTAATAGCTAAGGTCTTAGACTCGTACTCTGGCCTAATAGCTAAGGTCTTAGACTCGTACTCTGGCCTAATGGTTAAGGTCTTAACTCTTACTCTGGCCTACTGGCTAAGGTCTTAACTCTTACTCTGGCCTAATAGCTAAGGTCTTAACTCTTACTCTGGCCTAATAGCTAAGGTCTTAGACTCATACTCTGGCCTAATGGTTAAGGTCTTAACCTCTACTCTGGCCTAATAGCTAAGGTCTTAGACTCGTACTCTGGCCTAATGGTTAAGGTCTTAACTCTTACTCTGGCCTAATAGCTAAGGTCTTAGACTCATACTCTGGCCTAATGGTTAAGGTCTTAACTCTTACTCTGGCCTACTGGTTAATGTCTTAACTCTTACTCTGGCCTAATAGCTAAGGTCTTAACTCTTACTCTGGCCTAATAGCTAAGGTCTTAGACTCGTACTCTGGCCTAATCGTTAATGACTTAACTCTTACTCTGGCCTAATAGCTAAGGTCTTAGACTCATACTATGGCCTACTGGTTAAGGTCTTAACTCTTACACTGGCCTACTGGTTAAGGTCTTAACTCTTACTCTGGCATACTGGATACGATCTTAACACTTACTTTGGCCTAATAGCTAAGGTCTTAACTCTTACTCTGTCCTAATAGCTAAGGTCTTAGACTCGTACTCTGGCCTAATGGTTAAGGTCTTAACTCTTACTCTGGCCTACTGGTTAAGTTCTTAACTCTTACTCTGGCCTAACAGCTAAGGTCTTAGACTCGTACTATGGCCTACAGATTAAGGTCTTAACTCTTACTCTGGCCTACTGCTTAAGGTCTTACCTCTTACTCTGGCCTAATAGCTAAGGTCTTAGACTCATACTCTGGCCTAATGGTTAATGTCTTAACTCTTACTCTGGCCTAATAGCTAAGGTCTTAGACTTGTACTCTGGCCTAATGGTTAATGTCTTAACTCTTACTCTGGCATAATCGCTAAGGTCTTAACTCTTACTCCGGCCTACTGGTTAAGGTCTTAACTCTTACTCTGGCATAATAGCTAAGGTCTTAGACTCGTACTCTGGCCTAATGGTTAAGGACTTAACTCTTACTCTGGTCTACTGGTTAAGGTCTTAACTCTTACTCTGGCCTAATAGCTAAGGTCTTAAATCTTACTCTGGCCTACTGGTTAATGTCTTTACTCTTACTCTGGCCGACTGGTTAAGGTCTTAACTCTTTCTCTGGCCTAATAGCTAAGGTCTTAACTCTTACTCTGGCCTACTGGTTAAGGTCTTAACTCTTACTCTGGCATAATAGCTAAGACCATAACTCTTACGCTGGCCTACTGGTTAAGGTCTTAACTCTTACTATGGCCTAATAGCTAAGGTCTTAGACTCGTACTCTGGCCTAATAGCTAAGGTCTTAGAATCGTACTCTGGCCTAATGGTTGAGTTCTTAACTCTTACTCTGGCCTAATAGCTAAGGTCTTAACTCTTACTCTGGCCTAATAGCTAAGGTCTTAGACTCGTACTATGGCCTACTGGTTAAGGTCTTAACTCTTACTCTGGCCTAATGGTTAAGGTATCAACTCTTACTCTGGCCTAATAGCTAAGGTCTTAGACTCGTACTCTGGCCTAATTGTTAATTTCTTAACTCTTTCTCTGGCCTACTGGTTAAGGTCTTAACTCTTACTCTGGCCTAATAGCTAAGTTCTTAACTCTTGCTCTGGCCTACTGGTTAAGGTCTTAACTCTTACTCTGGCCTAATAGCTAAGGTCTTAGACTCGTACTCTGGCCTATTGGTTAAGGTCCTAACTCTTATTCTGGCCTACTGGTTAAGGTCTTAACTCTTACTCTGGCCTACTATCTAAGGTCTTAGACTCGTACTCTGGCCTAATGGCTAAGGTCTTAACTCTTACTCTGGCCTAATAGCTAAGGTCTTAACTCTTACTCTGGCCTAATGGTTAAGGTCTTAACTCTTACTCTGCCCTAATAGCTAAGGTCTTAGACTCATTCTCTGGCCTACCGGTTAAGGTCTTAACTCTTCCTCTGCCCTAATAGCTAAGACATTAACTCTTACGCTGGCCTACTGGTTAAGGTCTTAACTCTTACTCTGGCCTAATATCTAAGGTCTTAGACTCGTACTCTGGCCTAATGGCTAAGGTCTTAACTCTTACTCTGGCCTAATAGCTAAGGTCTTAACTCTTACTCTGGCCTAATGGTTAAGGTCTTAACTCTTACTCTGGCCTAATAGCTAAGGTCTTAACTATTACTCTGGCCTAATAGCTAAGGTCTTAACTCTTACTCTGGCCTAATAGCTAAGGTCTTAGACTCGTCCTCTGGCCTAATGGTTAAGGTCTTAACTCTTACTCTGGCCTACTGGTTAAGGTCTTAACTCTTACTCTGGCCTAATAGCTAAGATCTTAACTCTTACTCTGGCCTAATAGCTAAGGTCTTATACTCGTACTCTGGCCTAATGCTTAAGGTCTTAACTCTTACTCTGGCATACTGGTTAAGGTCTTAACTCTTACTCTGGCCTACTGGATAAGGTCTTAACTCTTACGCTGGCCTAATAGCTAAGGTCTTAACTCTTACTCTGGCCTACTGGTTAAGGTCTTAACTCTTACTCTGGCCTAATAGCTAAGACCTTAACTCTTACGCCGGCCTACTGCTTAAGGTCTTAACTCTTACTCTGGCCTAATAGCTAAGGTCTTAGACTCGTACTCTGGCCTAATGGTTAAGGTCTTCACTCTTACTCTGGCCTAATAGCTAAGGCCCTAACTCTCACTCTGGCCTAATGGTTAAGGTCTTAACTCTTACTCTGGCCTAATAGCTAAAGTCTTAACTCTTACTCTGGCCTAATAGCTAATGTCTTGGACTCATACTATGGCCTACAGGTTAAGGTCTTAACTCTTACTCTGGCCTAATGGTTAAGGTCTTAACTCTTACTCTGGCCTAATAGCTAAGGTCTTAGACTCGTACTCTGGCCTAATGGTTAAGATCTTAACTCTTACTCTGGCCTAATAGCTAAGGTCTTAGACTCGTACTCTGGCCTAATAGCTAAGGTCTTAACACTTACTCTGGCCTAATAGCTAAGGTCTTAGACTCGTCCTCTGGCCTAATGGTTAAGGTCTTAACTCTTACTCTGGCCTTCTGGTTAAGGTCTTAACTCTTACTCTGGCCTAATAGCTAAGGTCTTAACTCTTACTCTGGCCTAATAGCTAAGGTCTTAGACTCGTACTCTGACCTAATGGTTAAGGTCTTAACTCTTACTCTGGCCTACTGGTTAAGGTCATAACTCTTACTCTGGCCTACTGGTTAACGTCTTAACTCTTACTCTGGCCTAATAGCTAAGGTCTTAACTCTTACTCTGGAATACTGGTTAAGGTCTTAACTCTTAATCTGGCCTAATAGCTAAGGTCTTAGACTCGTACTCTGGCCTAATGGTTAAGGTCTTAACTCTTACTCTGGCCTAATAGCTAAGGCCCTAACTCTCACTCTGGCCTAATGGTTAAGGTCTTAACTGTTACTCTGGCCTAATAGCTAAGGTCTTAGACACGTACTATGGCCTACAGGTTAAGGTCTTAACTCTTACTCTGACCTAATGGTTAAGATCTTAACTCTTACTCTGGCCTAATAGCTAAGGTCTTAACTCTTACTCTAGCCTAATAGCTAAGGTCTTAGACTCGTACTATGGCCTACTGGTTAAGGTCTTAACTCTTACTCTGGCCTAATAGCTAAGGTCTTAACTCTTACTCTGGCCTACTGGTTAAGGTCTAAACTCTTACTCTGGCCTAATAGCTAAGGTCTTAGACTCGTACTATGGCCTACAGGTTAAGAACCTAACTCTTACTCTGGCCTACTGGTTAAGGTCTAAACTCTTACTCTGGCCTAATAGCTAAGGTCTTAGACTCGTACTATGGCCTACAGGTTAAGAACCTAACTCTTACTCTGGCCTACTGGTTAAGGTCTTAACTCTTACTCTGGCCTAATAGCTAAGGTCTTAGACTCGTACTCTGGCCTAATGGTTAAGGTCTTAACTCTTACTCTGGCCTAACAGCTAAGGTCTTAGACTCGTACTATGGCCTACAGGTTAAGGTCTTAACTCTTACTCTGGCCTACTTGTTAAGGTCTTAACTCTTACTCAGGCCTAATAGCTAAGGTCTTAGACTGGTACTCTGGCCTAATGGTTAAGGTCTTAACTCTTACTCTGGCCTAATCGCTAAGGTCTTAACTCTTACTCTGGCCTACTGGTTAAGGTCTTAACTCTTACTCTGGCCTAATAGCTAAGGTCTTAGACTCGTACTCTGGCCTAATGGTTAATGTCTTAACTCTTACTCTGGCCAAATAGCTAAGGTCTTAGACTGGTACTCTGGCCTAATGGTTAAGGTCTTAACTCTTACTCTGGCCTAATCGCTAAGGTCTTAACTCTTACTCTGGCCTACTGGTTAAGGTCTTAACTCTTACTCTGGCCTAATAGCTAAGGTCTTAGACTCGTACTCTGGCCTAATGGTTAAGGACTTAAGTCTTACTCTGGCCTACTGGTTAAAGTCTTAACTCTTACTCTGGCCTAATAGCTAAGGTCTTAACTCTTTCTCTGGCCTACTAGTTAAGGTCTTTACTCTTACTCTGGCCTACTGGTTAAGGTCTTAACTCTTACTCTGGCCTAATAGCTAAGGTCTTAACTCTTACTCTGGCCTACTGGTTAAGGTCTTAACTCTTACTCTGGCCTAATAGCTAAGACCTTAACTCTTACGCTGGCCTACTGGTTAAGGTCTTAACTCTTACTCTGGCCTAATAGCTAAGATTTTAGACTCGTACTCTGGCCTAATGGTTAAGGTCTTAACTCTTACTCTGGCCTAATAGCTAAGGTCTTAACTCTTACTCTGGCCTAATGGTTAAGGTCTTAACTCTTACTCTGGCCTAATAGCTAAGGTATTAACTCTTACTTTGGCCTAATAGCTAAGGTCTTAGACTCGTACTATGGCCTACAGGTTAAGGTCTTAACTCTTACTCTGGCCTACTGGTTAAGGTCTTAACTCTTACTCTGGCCTAATGGCTAAGGTCTTAACTCTTACTCTGGCCTAATAGCTGATGTCTTAGACTCGTACTCTGGCCTAATGGTTAAGGTCTTAACTCTTACTCTGGCCTAATAGCTAAGGTCTTAACTCTTACTCTGGCCTAATAGATAAGGTCTTAGACTCGTACTATGGCCTACAGGTTAAGGTCTTAACTCTTACTCTGGCCTACTGGTTAAGGTCTTAACTCTTACTCTGACCTACTGGTTAAGGTCTTAACACTTACTCTGGCCTAATAGCTAAGGTCTTAGACTCGTACTATGGCCTACAGGTTAAGAACCTAACTCTTACTCTGGCCTACTGGTTAAGGTCTTAACTCTTACTCTGGCCTAATAGCTAAGGTCTTAGACTCGTACTCTGGCCTAATGGTTAAGGTCTTAACTCTTACTCTGGCCTAACAGCTAAGGTCTTAGACTCGTACTATGGCCTACAGGTTAAGGTCTTAACTCTTACTCTGGCCTACTTGTTAAGGTCTTAACTCTTACTCAGGCCTAATAGCTAAGGTCTTAGACTGGTACTCTGGCCTAATGGTTAAGGTCTTAACTCTTACTCTGGCCTAATCGCTAAGGTCTTAACTCTTACTCTGGCCTACTGGTTAAGGTCTTAACTCTTACTCTGGCCTAATAGCTAAGGTCTTAGACTCGTACTCTGGCCTAATGGTTAATGTCTTAACTCTTACTCTGGCCAAATAGCTAAGGTCTTAGACTGGTACTCTGGCCTAATGGTTAAGGTCTTAACTCTTACTCTGGCCTAATCGCTAAGGTCTTAACTCTTACTCTGGCCTACTGGTTAAGGTCTTAACTCTTACTCTGGCCTAATAGCTAAGGTCTTAGACTCGTACTCTGGCCTAATGGTTAAGGACTTAAGTCTTACTCTGGCCTACTGGTTAAAGTCTTAACTCTTACTCTGGCCTAATAGCTAAGGTCTTAACTCTTACTCTGGCCTACTAGTTAAGGTCTTTACTCTTACTCTGGCCTACTGGTTAAGGTCTTAACTCTTACTCTGGCCTAATAGCTAAGGTCTTAACTCTTACTCTGGCCTACTGGTTAAGGTCTTAACTCTTACTCTGGCCTAATAGCTAAGACCTTAACTCTTACGCTGGCCTACTGGTTAAGGTCTTAACTCTTACTCTGGCCTAATAGCTAAGATTTTAGACTCGTACTCTGGCCTAATGGTTAAGGTCTTAACTCTTACTCTGGCCTAATAGCTAAGGTCTTAACTCTTACTCTGGCCTAATGGTTAAGGTCTTAACTCTTACTCTGGCCTAATAGCTAAGGTATTAACTCTTACTTTGGCCTAATAGCTAAGGTCTTAGACTCGTACTATGGCCTACAGGTTAAGGTCTTAACTCTTACTCTGGCCTACTGGTTAAGGTCTTAACTCTTACTCTGGCCTAATGGCTAAGGTCTTAACTCTTACTCTGGCCTAATAGCTGATGTCTTAGACTCGTACTCTGGCCTAATGGTTAAGGTCTTAACTCTTACTCTGGCCTAATAGCTAAGGTCTTAACTCTTACTCTGGCCTAATAGATAAGGTCTTAGACTCGTACTATGGCCTACAGGTTAAGGTCTTAACTCTTACTCTGGCCTACTGGTTAAGGTCTTAACTCTTACTCTGACCTACTGGTTAAGGTCTTAACACTTACTCTGGCCTAATAGCTAAGGTCTTAAACTCGTACTATGGCCTACAGGATTAGATCTTAACTCTTACTCTGGCCTACTGGTTAAGGTCTTAACTCTTACTCTGGCCTAATAGCTAAGGTCTTAACTCTTACTCTGGCCTAATAGTTAAGGTCTTAACTCTTTCTCTGGACTACTGGTTAAGGTCTTAACTCTTACTCTGGCCTAATAGCTAAGGTCTTAGACTCGTACTATGGCCTACAGGTTAAGGTCTTAACTCTTACTCTGGCCTACTGGTTAAAGGTCTTAACTCTTACTCTGGCCTACTGGTTAAGGTCTTAACTCTTACTCTGGCCTAATAGCTAAGGTCTTAACTCTTACTCTGGCCTACTGGTTAAGGTCTTAACTCTTACTCTGGCCTCATAGCTAAGGTCTTATACTCGTACTCTGGCCTACAGGTTAAGGTCTTAACTCTTACTCTGGCCTAATGGTTAAGGTTTTAACTCTTACTCTGGGCTAATAGCTAAGGTCTTAACTCTTACTCTGGCCTACTGGTTAAGGTCTTAACTTTTACTCTGGCCTACTGGTTAAGGTCTTAACTCTTACTCTGGCCTAATAGCTAAGGTCTTAGACTCGTACTCTGGCCTATTGGTTAAGGTCCTAACTCTTATTCTGGCCTACTGGTTAAGGTCTTAACTCTTACTCTGGCCTACTATCTAAGGTCTTAGACTCGTACTCTGGCCTAATGGCTAAGGTCTTAACTCTTACTCTGGCCTAATAGCTAAGGTCTTAACTCTTACTCTGGCCTACTGGTTAAGGTCTTAACTTTTACTCTGGCCTACTGTTTAAGGTCTTAACTCTTACTCTGGCCTAATAGCTAAGGTCTTAGACTCGTACTCTGGGCTACTGGTTAAGGTCTTAACTCTTACTCTGGCCTAATAGCTAAGGTCTTAGACTCGTACTCTGGCCTACTGGCTAAGGTCTTAACTCTTACTCTGGCCTAATAGCTGAGGTCTTAACTCTTACTCTGGCCTAATAGCTAAGGTCTTAGACTCGTACTCTGGCCTAGTGGTTAAGGTCTTAACTCTTACTCTGGCCTAATAGCTAAGGTCTTAGACTCCACTCTGGCCTACTGGCTAAGGTCTTAACTCATACTCTGGCCTACTAGCTGAAGTCTTAACTCTTACTCTGGCCTAATAGCTAAGGTCTTAGACTCGTACTCTGGCCTAATGGTTAAGGTCTTAACTCTTACTCTGGCCTAATAGCTAAGGTCTTAACTCTTACTCTGGCCTAATAGCTAAGGTCTTCGACTCGTACTATGGTCTACAGGTTAAGGTCTTAACTCTTACTCTGGCCTACTGGTTAAGGTCTTAACTCTTACTCTGGCCTAATAGCTAAGGTCTTAGACTCATACTCTGGCATAATGGTTAAGGTCTTAACTCTTACTCTGGCCTAATAGCTAAGGTCTTTGACTCGTACTCTGGCCTAATGGTTAAGGTCTTAACTCTTACTCTGGCCTAATAGCTAAGGTCTTAGACTCATACTCTGGCCTAATGGTTAAGGTCTTAACTCTTACTCTGGCCTACTGGTTAATGTATTAACTCTTACTCTGGCCTAATAGCTAAGGTCTTAACTCTTAATCTGGCCTAATAGCTAAGGTCTTAACTCTTACTCTGGCCTACTGGTTAAGGTCTTAACTCTTACTCTGGCCTAATAGCTAAGGTCTTAGACACGTACTCTGGCCCAATGGTTAAGGTCTTAAGTCTTACTCTGGCCTAATAGCTAAGGTCTTAGACTCGTACACTGGCCTAATGGTTAAGGTCTTAACTCTTACTCTGGCCTAATAGCTAAGGTCTTAACTCTTACTCTGGCATAATAGCTAAGGTCTTAGACTCGTACTCTGGCCTACAGGTTAAGGTCTTAACTCTTACTCTGTCCTAATGGTTAAGGTCTTAACTCTTACTCTGGCCTAATAGCTAAGGTCTTAGACTCGTACTCTGGCCTAATAGCTAAGGTCTTAGACTCGTACTCTGGCCTAATGGTTAAGGTCTTAACTATTACTCTGGCCTACTGGCTAAGGTCTTAACTCTTACTCTGGCCTAATAGCTAAGGTCTTAACTCTTACTCTGGCCTAATAGCTAAGGTCTTAACTCTTACTCTGGCCTAATAGCTAAGGTCTGAGACTCGTACTATGGTCTACAGGTTAAGGTCTTAACTCTTACTCTGGCCTACTGGTTAAGGTCTTAACTCTTACTCTGGCCTCATAGCTAAGGTCTTAGACTCATACTCTGGCCTACAGGTTAAGGTCTTAACTCTTACTCTGGCCTTATGGTTAAGGTCTTAACTCTTACTCTGGCCTAATAGCTAAGGTCTTAACTCTTACTCTGGCCTACTGGTTAAGGTCTTAACTTTTACTCTGGCCTACTGGTTAAGGTCTTAACTCTTACTCTGGCCTAATAGCTAAGGTCTTAGACTCGTACTCTGGCCTACTGGTTAAGGTCTTAACTCTTACTCTGGCCTAATAGCTAAGGTCTTAGACTCGTACTCTGGCCTACTGGCTAAGGTCTTAACTCTTACTCTGGCCTAATAGCTGAGGTCTTAACTCTTACACTGGCCTAATAGCTAAGGTCTTAGACTCGTACTCTGGCCTAATGGTTAATGTCTTAACTCTTACTCTGGCCAAATAGCTAAGGTCTTAACTCTTACTCTGGCAGAATAGCTAAGGTCTTAGACTCGTACTCTGGCCTACAGGTTAAGGTCTTAACTCTTACTCTGTCCTAATGGTTAAGGTCTTAACTCTTACTCTGGCCTAATACCTAAGGTCTTAACTCTTACTCTGGCCTAATAGCTAAGGTCTTAACTCTTACTCTGGACTACTGGTTAAGGTCTTAACTCTTACTCTGGCCTAATAGCTAAGGTCTTAGACTCGTACTATGGCCTACAGGTTAAGGTCTTAACTCTTACTCTGGCCTACTGGTTAAGGTCTTAACTCTTACTCTGGCCTACTGGTTAAGGTCTTAACTCTTACTCTGGCCTCATAGCTAAGGTCTTAGACTCGTACTCTGGCCTACAGGTTAAGGTCTTAACTCTTACTCTGTCCTAATGGTTAAGGTCTTAACTCTTACTCTGGCCAAATAGCTAAGGTCTTAACTCTTACTCTGGCCTACTGGTTAAGGTCTTAACTTTTACTCTGGCCTACTGGTTAAGGTCTTAACTCTTACTCTGGCCTAATAGCTAAGGTCTTAGACTCGTACTCTGGCCTAGTGGTTAAGGTCTTAACTCTTACTCTGGCCTAATAGCTAAGGTCTTAGACTCATACTCTGGCCTACTGGCTAAGGTCTTAACTCATACTCTGGCCTACTAGCTGAGTTCTTAACTCTTACTCTGGCCTAATAGCTAAGGTCTTAGACTCGTACTCTGGCCTAATGGTTAAGGTCTTAACTCTTACTCTGGCCTAATAGCTAAGGTCTTAACTCTTACTCTGGCCTAATAGCTAAGGTCTTAGACTCGTACTATGGTCTACAGGTTAAGGTCTTAACTCTTACTCTGGCCTACTGGTTAAGGTCTTAACTCTTACTCTGGCCTAATAGCTAAGGTCTTAGACTCATACTCTGGCCTAATGGTTAATGTCTTAACTCTTACTCTGGCCTACTGGTTAATGTCTTACCTCTTACTCTGGCCTAATAGCTAAGGTCTTAACTCTTACTCTGGCCTAATAGCTAAGGTCTTAACTCTTACTCTGGCCTACTGGTTAAGGTCTTAACTCTTACTCTGGCCTAATAGCTAAGGTCTTAGACACTTACTCTGGCCCAATGGTTAAGGTCTTAACTCTTACTCTGGCCTAATAGCTAAGGTCTTAGACTCGTACTCTGGCCTAATGGTTAAGGTCTTAACTCTTACTCTGGCCTAATAGCTAAGGTCTTAACTCTTACTCTGGCATAATAGCTAAGGTCTTAGACTCGTACTCTGGCCTACAGGTTAAGGTCTTAACTCTTACTCTGTCCTAATGGTTAAGGTCTTAACTCTTACTCTGGCCTAATAGCTAAGGTCTTAGACTCTTACTCTGGCCTAATAGCTAAGGTCTTAGACTCGTACTCTGGCCTAGTGGTTAGGGTCTTAACTCTTACTCTGGCCTAATAGCTAAGGTCTTAGACTCCACTCTGGCCTACTGGCTAAGGTCTTAACTCATACTCTGGCCTACTAGCTGAGGTCTTAACTCTTACTCTGGCCTAATAGCTAAGGTCTTAGACTCGTACTCTGGCCTAATGGTTAAGGTCTTAACTCTTACTCTGGCCTAATAGCTAAAGTCTTAACTCTTACTCTGGCCTAATAGCTAATGTCTTGGACTCATACTATGGCCTACAGGTTAAGGTCTTAACTCTTACTCTGGCCTAATGGTTAAGGTCTTAACTCTTACTCTGGCCTAATAGCTAAGGTCTTAGACTCGTACTCTGGCCTAATGGTTAAGATCTTAACTCTTACTCTGGCCTAATAGCTAAGGTCTTATACTCGTACTCTGGCCTAATAGCTAAGGTCTTAACACTTACTCTGGCCTAATAGCTAAGGTCTTAGACTCGTCCTCTGGCCTAATGGTTAAGGTCTTAACTCTTACTCTGGCCTTCTGGTTAAGGTCTTAACTCTTACTCTGGCCTAATAGCTAAGGTCTTAACTCTTACTCTGGCCTAATAGCTAAGGTCTTAGACTCGTACTCTGACCTAATGGTTAAGGTCTTAACTCTTACTCTGGCCTACTGGTTAAGGTCATAACTCTTACTCTGGCCTACTGGTTAATGTCTTAACTCTTACTCTGGCCTAATAGCTAAGGTCTTAACTCTTACTCTGGAATACTGGTTAAGGTCTTAACTCTTAATCTGGCCTAATAGCTAAGGTCTTAGACTCGTACTCTGGCCTAATGGTTAAGGTCTTAACTCTTACTCTGGCCTAATAGCTAAGGCCCTAACTCTCACTCTGGCCTAATGGTTAAGGTCTTAACTGTTACTCTGGCCTAATAGCTAAAGTCTTAACTCTTACTCTGGCCTAATAGCTAAGGTCTTAGACACGTACTATGGCCTACAGGTTAAGGTCTTAACTCTTACTCTGACCTAATGGTTAAGATCTTAACTCTTACTCTGGCCTAATAGCTAAGGTCTTAACTCTTACTCTAGCCTAATAGCTAAGGTCTTAGACTCGTACTATGGCCTACTGGTTAAGGTCTTAACTCTTACTCTGGCCTAATAGCTAAGGTCTTAACTCTTACTCTGGCCTACTGGTTAAGGTCTAAACTCTTACTCTGGCCTAATAGCTAAGGTCTTAGACTCGTACTATGGCCTACAGGTTAAGAACCTAACTCTTACTCTGGCCTACTGGTTAAGGTCTTAACTCTTACTCTGGCCTAATAGCTAAGGTCTTAGACTCGTACTCTGGCCTAATGGTTAAGGTCTTAACTCTTACTCTGGCCTAACAGCTAAGGTCTTAGACTCGTACTATGGCCTACAGGTTAAGGTCTTAACTCTTACTCTGGCCTACTTGTTAAGGTCTTAACTCTTACTCAGGCCTAATAGCTAAGGTCTTAGACTGGTACTCTGGCCTAATGGTTAAGGTCTTAACTCTTACTCTGGCCTAATCGCTAAGGTCTTAACTCTTACTCTGGCCTACTGGTTAAGGTCTTAACTCTTACTCTGGCCTAATAGCTAAGGTCTTAGACTCGTACTCTGGCCTAATGGTTAATGTCTTAACTCTTACTCTGGCCAAATAGCTAAGGTCTTAGACTGGTACTCTGGCCTAATGGTTAAGGTCTTAACTCTTACTCTGGCCTAATCGCTAAGGTCTTAACTCTTACTCTGGCCTACTGGTTAAGGTCTTAACTCTTACTCTGGCCTAATAGCTAAGGTCTTAGACTCGTACTCTGGCCTAATGGTTAAGGACTTAAGTCTTACTCTGGCCTACTGGTTAAAGTCTTAACTCTTACTCTGGCCTAATAGCTAAGGTCTTAACTCTTACTCTGGCCTACTAGTTAAGGTCTTTACTCTTACTCTGGCCTACTGGTTAAGGTCTTAACTCTTACTCTGGCCTAATAGCTAAGGTCTTAACTCTTACTCTGGCCTACTGGTTAAGGTCTTAACTCTTACTCTGGCCTAATAGCTAAGACCTTAACTCTTACGCTGGCCTACTGGTTAAGGTCTTAACTCTTACTCTGGCCTAATAGCTAAGATTTTAGACTCGTACTCTGGCCTAATGGTTAAGGTCTTAACTCTTACTCTGGCCTAATAGCTAAGGTCTTAACTCTTACTCTGGCCTAATGGTTAAGGTCTTAACTCTTACTCTGGCCTAATAGCTAAGGTATTAACTCTTACTTTGGCCTAATAGCTAAGGTCTTAGACTCGTACTATGGCCTACAGGTTAAGGTCTTAACTCTTACTCTGGCCTACTGGTTAAGGTCTTAACTCTTACTCTGGCCTAATGGCTAAGGTCTTAACTCTTACTCTGGCCTAATAGCTGATGTCTTAGACTCGTACTCTGGCCTAATGGTTAAGGTCTTAACTCTTACTCTGGCCTAATAGCTAAGGTCTTAACTCTTACTCTGGCCTAATAGATAAGGTCTTAGACTCGTACTATGGCCTACAGGTTAAGGTCTTAACTCTTACTCTGGCCTACTGGTTAAGGTCTTAACTCTTACTCTGACCTACTGGTTAAGGTCTTAACACTTACTCTGGCCTAATAGCTAAGGTCTTAAACTCGTACTATGGCCTACAGGATTAGATCTTAACTCTTACTCTGGCCTACTGGTTAAGGTCTTAACTCTTACTCTGGCCTAATAGCTAAGGTCTTAACTCTTACTCTGGCCTAATAGTTAAGGTCTTAACTCTTTCTCTGGACTACTGGTTAAGGTCTTAACTCTTACTCTGGCCTAATAGCTAAGGTCTTAGACTCGTACTATGGCCTACAGGTTAAGGTCTTAACTCTTACTCTGGCCTACTGGTTAAAGGTCTTAACTCTTACTCTGGCCTACTGGTTAAGGTCTTAACTCTTACTCTGGCCTAATAGCTAAGGTCTTAACTCTTACTCTGGCCTACTGGTTAAGGTCTTAACTCTTACTCTGGCCTCATAGCTAAGGTCTTATACTCGTACTCTGGCCTACAGGTTAAGGTCTTAACTCTTACTCTGGCCTAATGGTTAAGGTTTTAACTCTTACTCTGGGCTAATAGCTAAGGTTTTAACTCTTACTCTGGCCTACTGGTTAAGGTCTTAACTTTTACTCTGGCCTACTGGTTAAGGTCTTAACTCTTACTCTGGCCTAATAGCTAAGGTCTTAGACTCGTACTCTGGCCTATTGGTTAAGGTCCTAACTCTTATTCTGGCCTACTGGTTAAGGTCTTAACTCTTACTCTGGCCTACTATCTAAGGTCTTAGACTCGTACTCTTGCCTAATGGCTAAGGTCTTAACTCTTACTCTGGCCTAATAGCTAAGGTCTTAACTCTTACTCTGGCCTACTGGTTAAGGTCTTAACTTTTACTCTGGCCTACTGTTTAAGGTCTTAACTCTTACTCTGGCCTAATAGCTAAGGTCTTAGACTCGTACTCTGGCCTACTGGTTAAGGTCTTAACTCTTACTCTGGCCTAATAGCTAAGGTCTTAGACTCGTACTCTGGCCTAATGGCTAAGGTCTTAACTCTTACTCTGGCCTAATAGCTGAGGTCTTAACTCTTACTCTGGCCTAATAGCTAAGGTCTTAGACTCGTACTCTGGCCTAGTGGTTAAGGTCTTAACTCTTACTCTGGCCTAATAGCTAAGGTCTTAGACTCCACTCTGGCCTACTGGCTAAGGTCTTAACTCATACTCTGGCCTACTAGCTGAAGTCTTAACTCTTACTCTGGCCTAATAGCTAAGGTCTTAGACTCGTACTCTGGCCTAATGGTTAAGGTCTTAACTCTTACTCTGGCCTAATAGCTAAGGTCTTAACTCTTACTCTGGCCTAATAGCTAAGGTCTTCGACTCGTACTATGGTCTACAGGTTAAGGTCTTAACTCTTACTCTGGCCTACTGGTTAAGGTCTTAACTCTTACTCTGGCCTAATAGCTAAGGTCTTAGACTCATACTCTGGCATAATGGTTAAGGTCTTAACTCTTACTCTGGCCTAATAGCTAAGGTCTTTGACTCGTACTCTGGCCTAATGGTTAAGGTCTTAACTCTTACTCTGGCCTAATAGCTAAGGTCTTAGACTCATACTCTGGCCTAATGGTTAAGGTCTTAACTCTTACTCTGGCCTACTGGTTAATGTATTAACTCTTACTCTGGCCTAATAGCTAAGGTCTTAACTCTTAATCTGGCCTAATAGCTAAGGTCTTAACTCTTACTCTGGCCTACTGGTTAAGGTCTTAACTCTTACTCTGGCCTAATAGCTAAGGTCTTAGACACGTACTCTGGCCCAATGGTTAAGGTCTTAAGTCTTACTCTGGCCTAATAGCTAAGGTCTTAGACTCGTACTCTGGCCTAATGGTTAAGGTCTTAACTCTTACTCTGGCCTAATAGCTAAGGTCTTAACTCTTACTCTGGCATAATAGCTAAGGTCTTAGACTCGTACTCTGGCCTACAGGTTAAGGTCTTAACTCTTACTCTGTCCTAATGGTTAAGGTCTTAACTCTTACTCTGGCCTAATAGCTAAGGTCTTAGACTCGTACTCTGGCCTAATAGCTAAGGTCTTAGACTCGTACTCTGGCCTAATGGTTAAGGTCTTAACTATTACTCTGGCCTACTGGCTAAGGTCTTAACTCTTACTCTGGCCTAATAGCTAAGGTCTTAACTCTTACTCTGGCCTAATAGGTAAGGTCTTAACTCTTACTCTGGCCTAATAGCTAAGGTCTGAGACTCGTACTATGGTCTACAGGTTAAGGTCTTAACTCTTACTCTGGCCTACTGGTTAAGGTCTTAACTCTTACTCTGGCCTCATAGCTAAGGTCTTAGACTCATACTCTGGCCTACAGGTTAAGGTCTTAACTCTTACTCTGGCCTTATGGTTAAGGTCTTAACTCTTACTCTGGCCTAATAGCTAAGGTCTTAACTCTTACTCTGGCCTACTGGTTAAGGTCTTAACTTTTACTCTGGCCTACTGGTTAAGGTCTTAACTCTTACTCTGGCCTAATAGCTAAGGTCTTAGACTCGTAATCTGGCCTACTGGTTAAGGTCTTAACTCTTACTCTGGCCTAATAGCTAAGGTCTTAGACTCGTACTCTGGCCTACTGGCTAAGGTCTTAACTCTTACTCTGGCCTAATAGCTGAGGTCTTAACTCTTACACTGGCCTAATAGCTAAGGTCTTAGACTCGTACTCTGGCCTAATGGTTAATGTCTTAACTCTTACTCTGGCCAAATAGCTAAGGTCTTAACTCTTACTCTGGCAGAATAGCTAAGGTCTTAGACTCGTACTCTGGCCTACAGGTTAAGGTCTTAACTCTTACTCTGTCCTAATGGTTAAGGTCTTAACTCTTACTCTGGCCTAATACCTAAGGTCTTAACTCTTACTCTGGCCTAATAGCTAAGGTCTTAACTCTTACTCTGGACTACTGGTTAAGGTCTTAACTCTTACTCTGGCCTAATAGCTAAGGTCTTAGACTCGTACTATGGCCTACAGGTTAAGGTCTTAACTCTTACTCTGGCCTACTGGTTAAGGTCTTAACTCTTACTCTGGCCTACTGATTAAGGTCTTAACTCTTACTCTGGCCTCATAGCTAAGGTCTTAGACTCGTACTCTGGCCTACAGGTTAAGGTCTTAACTCTTACTCTGTCCTAATGGTTAAGGTCTTAACTCTTACTCTGGCCAAATAGCTAAGGTCTTAACTCTTACTCTGGCCTACTGGTTAAGGTCTTAACTTTTACTCTGGCCTACTGGTTAAGGTCTTAACTCTTACTCTGGCCTAATAGCTAAGGTCTTAGACTCGTACTCTGGCCTAGTGGTTAAGGTCTTAACTCTTACTCTGGCCTAATAGCTAAGGTCTTAGACTCATACTCTGGCCTACTGGCTAAGGTCTTAACTCATACTCTGGCCTACTAGCTGAGTTCTTAACTCTTACTCTGGCCTAATAGCTAAGGTCTTAGACTCGTACTCTGGCCTAATGGTTAAGGTCTTAACTCTTACTCTGGCCTAATAGCTAAGGTCTTAACTCTTACTCTGGCCTAATAGCTAAGGTCTTAGACTCGTACTATGGTCTACAGGTTAAGGTCTTAACTCTTACTCTGGCCTACTGGTTAAGGTCTTAACTCTTACTCTGGCCTAATAGCTAAGGTCTTAGACTCATACTCTGGCCTAATGGTTAAGGTCTTAACTCTTACTCTGGCCTAATAGCTAAGGTCTTAGACTCGTACTCTGGCCTAATGGTTAAGGTCTTAACTCTTACTCCGGCCTAATAGCTAAGGTCTTAGACTCATACTCTGGCCTAATGGTTAAGGTCTTAACTCTTACTCTGGCCTACTGATTAATGTATTAACTCTTACTCTGGCCTAATAGCTAAGGTCTTAACTCTTAATCTGGCCTAATAACTAAGGTCTTAACTCTTACTCTGGCCTACTGGTTAAGGTCTTAACTCTTACTCTGGCCTAATAGCTAAGGTCTTAGACACGTACTCTGGCCCAATGGTTAAGGTCTTAACTCTTACTCTGGCCTAATAGCTAAGGTCTTAGACTCATACTCTGGCCTAATGGTTAAGGTCTTAACTCTTACTCTGGCCTAATAGCTAAGGTCTTAACTCTTACTCTGGCATAATAGCTAAGGTCTTAGACTCGTACTCTGGCCTACAGGTTAAGGTCTTAACTCTTACTCTGTCCTAATGGTTAAGGTCTTAACTCTTACTCTGGCCTAATAGCTAAGGTCTTAGACTCGTACTCTGGCCTAATAGCTAAGGTCTTAGACTCGTACTCTGGCCTAATGGTTAAGGTCTTAACTCTTACTCTGGCCTACTGGCTAAGGTCTTAACTCTTACTCTGGCCTAATAGCTAAGGTCTTAACTCTTACTCTGGCCTAATAGCTAAGGTCTTAACTCTTACTCTGGCCTAATAGCTAAGGTCTGAGACTCGTACTATGGTCTACAGGTTAAGGTCTTAACTTTTACTCTGGCCTACTGGTTAAGGTCTTAACTCTTACTCTGGCCTCATAGCTAAGGTCTTAGACTCGTACTCTGGCCTACAGGTGAAGGTCTTAACTCTTACTCTGGCCTTATGGTTAAGGTCTTAACTCTTACTCTGGCCTAATAGCTAAGGTCTTAACTCTTACTCTGGCCTACTAGTTAAGGTCTTAACTTTTACTCTGGCCTACTGGTTAAGGTCTTAACTCTTACTCTGGCCTAATAGCTAAGGTCTTAGACTCGTACTCTGGCCTACTGGTTAAGGTCTTAACTCTTACTCTGGCCTAATAGCTAAGGTCTTAGACTCGTACTCTGGCCTACTGGCTAAGGTCTTAACTCTTACTCTGGCCTAATAGCTGAGGTCTTAACTCTTACTCTGGCCTAATAGCTAAGGTCTTAGACTCGTACTCTGGCCTACTGGCTAAGGTCTTAACTCTTACTCTGGCCTAATAGCTAAGGTCTTAACTCTTACTCTGGCCTAATAGCTAAGGTCTGAGACTCGTATTATGGTCTACAGGTTAAGGTCTTAACTCTTACTCTGGCCTACAGGTTAAGGTCTTAACTCTTACTCTGGCGTACTGGTTAAGGTCTTAACTTTTACTCTGGCCTAATAGCTAAGGTCTTAGACTCATACTCTGGCCTAATGGTTAAGGTCTTAACTCTTACTCTGGCCTAATAGCTAAGGTCTTAACTCTTACTCTGGCCTAATGGTTAAGGTCTTAACTCTTACTCTGGCCTAATGGCTAAGGTCTTAACTCTTACTCTGGCCTAATAGCTGATGTCTTAGACTCGTTCTCTGGCCTAATGGTTAAGGTCTTAACTCTTACTCTGGCCTAATAGCTAAGGTCTTAACTCTTACTCTGGCCTAATAGCTAAGGTCTTAGACTCGTACTGTGGCCTACAGGTTAAGGTCTTAACTCTTACTCTGGCCTACTGGTTAAGGTCTTAACTCTTACTCTGACCTACTGGTTAAGGTCTTAACTCTTACTCTGGCCTAATAGCTAAGGTCTTAAACTCGTACTATGGCCTACAGGTTAAGATCTTAACTCTTACTCTGGCCTACTGGTTAAGGTCTTAAATCTTACTCTGGCCTAATAGCTAAGGTCTTAGACTCGTACTATGGCCTGCTGGTTAAGGTCTTAACTCTTACTCTGGCCTAATAGCTAAGGTCTTAACTCTTACTCTGGCCTACTGGTTAAGGTCCTAACTCTTACTCAGGCCTAATAGCTAAGGTCTTAGACTCATACTCTGGCCTACTGGCTAAGGTCTTAACTCATACTCTGGCCTACTAGCTGAGGTCTTAACTCTTACTCTGGCCTAATAGCTAAGGTCTTAGACTCGTACTCTGGCCTAATGGTTAAGGTCTTAACTCTTACTCTGGCCTAATAGCTAAGGTCTTAACTCTTACTCTGGCCTACTGGTCAAGGTCTTAACTCTTACTCTGGCCTAATAGCTAAGGTCTTAGACTCATACTCTGGCCTAATCGTTACGGTCTTAACTCTTACTCTGGCCTAATAGCTAAGGTCTTTGACTCGTACTCTGGCCTAATGGTTAAGGTCTTAACTCTTACTCTGGCCTACTGGTTAATGTATTAACTCTTACTCTGGCCTAATAGCTAAGGTCTTAACTCTTAATCTGGCCTAATAGCTAAGGTCTTAACTATTACTCTGGCCTACTGGTTAAGGTCTTAACTCTTACTCTGGCCTAATAGCTAAGGTCTTAGACACGTACTCTGGCCCAATGGTTAAGGTCTTAACTCTTACTCTGGCCTAATAGCTAAGGTCTTAGACTCGTACTCTGGCCTAATGGTTAAGGTCTTAACTCTTACTCTGGCCTAATAGCTAAGGTCTTAACTCTTACTCTGGCATAATAGCTAAGGTCTTAGACTCGTACTCTGGCCTACAGGTTAAGGTCTTAACTCTTACTCTGTCCTAATGGTTAAGGTCTTAACTCTTACTCTGGCCTAATAGCTAAGGTCTTAGACTCGTACTCTGGCCTAATAGCTAAGGTCTTAGACTCGTACTCTGGCCTAATGGTTAAGGTCTTAACTCTTACTCTGGCCTACTGGCTAAGGTCTTAACTCTTACTCTGGCCTAATAGCTAAGTTCTTAACTCTTACTCTGGCCTAATAGCTAAGGTCTTAACTCTTACTCTGGCCTAATAGCTAAGGTCTGAGACTCGTACTATGGTCTACAGGTTAAGGTCTTAACTATTACTCTGGCCTACTGGTTAAGGTCTTAACTCTTACTCTGGCCTCATAGCTAAGGTCTTAGACTCATACTCTGGCCTACAGGTTAAGGTCTTAACTCTTACTCTGGCCTTATGGTTAAGGTCTTAACTCTTACTCTGGCCTAATAGCTAAGGTCTTAACTCTTACTCTGGCCTACTGGTTAAGGTCTTAACTTTTACTCTGGCCTACTGGTTAAGGTCTTAACTCTTACTCTGGCCTAATAGCTAAGGTCTTAGACTCGTACTCTGGCCTACTGGTTAAGGTCTTAACTCTTACTCTGGCCTAATAGCTAAGGTCTTAGACTCGTACTCTGGCCTACTGGCTAAGGTCTTAACTCTTACTCTGGCCTAATAGCTGAGGTCTTAACTCTTACTCTGGCCTAATAGCTAAGGTCTTAGACTCGTACTCTGGCCTACTGGTTAAGGTCTTAACTCTTACTCTGGCCTAATAGCTAAGGTCTTAGACTCATACTCTGGCCTACTGGCTAAGGTCTTAACTCATACTCTGGCCTACTAGCTGAGGTCTAAACTCTTACTCTGGCCTAATAGCTAAGGTCTTAGACTCGTACTCTGGCCTTATGGTTAAGGTCTTAACTCTTACTCTGGCCTAATAGCTAAGGTCTTAACTCTTACTCTGGCCTAATAGCTAAGGTCTTCGACTCGTACTATGGTCTACAGGTTAAGGTCTTAACTCTTACTCTGGCCTACTGGTTAAGGTCTTAACTCTTACTCTGGCCTAATAGCTAAGGTCTTAGACTCATACTCTGGCCTAATGGTTAAGGTCTTAACTCTTACTCTGGCCTAATAGCTAAGGTCTTTGACTCGTACTCTGGGCTAATGGTTAAGGTCTTAACTCTTACTCTGGCCTAATAGCTAAGGTCTTAACTCTTACTCTGGCCTACTGGTTAAGGTCTTAACTCTTACTCTGGCCTAATAGCTAAGGTCTTAGACTCGTACTCTGGCCTAATGGTTAATGTCTTAGCTCTTACTCTGGCCAAATAGCTATGGTCTTAGACTGGTACTCTGGCCTAATGGTTAAGGTCTTAACTCTTACTCTGGCCTACTGGTTAAGGTCTTAACTCTTACTCTGGCCTCATAGCTAAGGTCTTATACTCGTACTCTGGCCTACAGGTTAAGGTCTTAACTCTTACTCTGGCCTAATGGTTAAGGTTTTAACTCTTACTCTGGGCTAATAGCTAAGGTTTTAACTCTTACTCTGGCCTACTGGTTAAGGTCTTAACTTTTACTCTGGCCTACTGGTTAAGGTCTTAACTCTTACTCTGGCCTAATAGCTAAGGTCTTAGACTCGTACTCTGGCCTATTGGTTAAGGTCCTAACTCTTATTCTGGCCTACTGGTTAAGGTCTTAACTCTTACTCTGGCCTACTATCTAAGGTCTTAGACTCGTACTCTTGCCTAATGGCTAAGGTCTTAACTCTTACTCTGGCCTAATAGCTAAGGTCTTAACTCTTACTCTGGCCTACTGGTTAAGGTCTTAACTTTTACTCTGGCCTACTGTTTAAGGTCTTAACTCTTACTCTGGCCTAATAGCTAAGGTCTTAGACTCGTACTCTGGCCTACTGGTTAAGGTCTTAACTCTTACTCTGGCCTAATAGCTAAGGTCTTAGACTCGTACTCTGGCCTAATGGCTAAGGTCTTAACTCTTACTCTGGCCTAATAGCTGAGGTCTTAACTCTTACTCTGGCCTAATAGCTAAGGTCTTAGACTCGTACTCTGGCCTAGTGGTTAAGGTCTTAACTCTTACTCTGGCCTAATAGCTAAGGTCTTAGACTCCACTCTGGCCTACTGGCTAAGGTCTTAACTCATACTCTGGCCTACTAGCTGAAGTCTTAACTCTTACTCTGGCCTAATAGCTAAGGTCTTAGACTCGTACTCTGGCCTAATGGTTAAGGTCTTAACTCTTACTCTGGCCTAATAGCTAAGGTCTTAACTCTTACTCTGGCCTAATAGCTAAGGTCTTCGACTCGTACTATGGTCTACAGGTTAAGGTCTTAACTCTTACTCTGGCCTACTGGTTAAGGTCTTAACTCTTACTCTGGCCTAATAGCTAAGGTCTTAGACTCATACTCTGGCATAATGGTTAAGGTCTTAACTCTTACTCTGGCCTAATAGCTAAGGTCTTTGACTCGTACTCTGGCCTAATGGTTAAGGTCTTAACTCTTACTCTGGCCTAATAGCTAAGGTCTTAGACTCATACTCTGGCCTAATGGTTAAGGTCTTAACTCTTACTCTGGCCTACTGGTTAATGTATTAACTCTTACTCTGGCCTAATAGCTAAGGTCTTAACTCTTAATCTGGCCTAATAGCTAAGGTCTTAACTCTTACTCTGGCCTACTGGTTAAGGTCTTAACTCTTACTCTGGCCTAATAGCTAAGGTCTTAGACACGTACTCTGGCCCAATGGTTAAGGTCTTAAGTCTTACTCTGGCCTAATAGCTAAGGTCTTAGACTCGTACTCTGGCCTAATGGTTAAGGTCTTAACTCTTACTCTGGCCTAATAGCTAAGGTCTTAGACTCGTACTATGGCCTACAGGTTAAGGTCTTAACTCTTACTCTGGCCTACTGGTTAAGGTCTTAACTCTTACTCTGGCCTACTGATTAAGGTCTTAACTCTTACTCTGGCCTCATAGCTAAGGTCTTAGACTCGTACTCTGGCCTACAGGTTAAGGTCTTAACTCTTACTCTGTCCTAATGGTTAAGGTCTTAACTCTTACTCTGGCCAAATAGCTAAGGTCTTAACTCTTACTCTGGCCTACTGGTTAAGGTCTTAACTTTTACTCTGGCCTACTGGTTAAGGTCTTAACTCTTACTCTGGCCTAATAGCTAAGGTCTTAGACTCGTACTCTGGCCTAGTGGTTAAGGTCTTAACTCTTACTCTGGCCTAATAGCTAAGGTCTTAGACTCATACTCTGGCCTACTGGCTAAGGTCTTAACTCATACTCTGGCCTACTAGCTGAGTTCTTAACTCTTACTCTGGCCTAATAGCTAAGGTCTTAGACTCGTACTCTGGCCTAATGGTTAAGGTCTTAACTCTTACTCTGGCCTAATAGCTAAGGTCTTAACTCTTACTCTGGCCTAATAGCTAAGGTCTTAGACTCGTACTATGGTCTACAGGTTAAGGTCTTAACTCTTACTCTGGCCTACTGGTTAAGGTCTTAACTCTTACTCTGGCCTAATAGCTAAGGTCTTAGACTCATACTCTGGCCTAATGGTTAAGGTCTTAACTCTTACTCTGGCCTAATAGCTAAGGTCTTAGACTCGTACTCTGGCCTAATGGTTAAGGTCTTAACTCTTACTCCGGCCTAATAGCTAAGGTCTTAGACTCATACTCTGGCCTAATGGTTAAGGTCTTAACTCTTACTCTGGCCTACTGATTAATGTATTAACTCTTACTCTGGCCTAATAGCTAAGGTCTTAACTCTTAATCTGGCCTAATAACTAAGGTCTTAACTCTTACTCTGGCCTACTGGTTAAGGTCTTAACTCTTACTCTGGCCTAATAGCTAAGGTCTTAGACACGTACTCTGGCCCAATGGTTAAGGTCTTAACTCTTACTCTGGCCTAATAGCTAAGGTCTTAGACTCATACTCTGGCCTAATGGTTAAGGTCTTAACTCTTACTCTGGCCTAATAGCTAAGGTCTTAACTCTTACTCTGGCATAATAGCTAAGGTCTTAGACTCGTACTCTGGCCTACAGGTTAAGGTCTTAACTCTTACTCTGTCCTAATGGTTAAGGTCTTAACTCTTACTCTGGCCTAATAGCTAAGGTCTTAGACTCGTACTCTGGCCTAATAGCTAAGGTCTTAGACTCGTACTCTGGCCTAATGGTTAAGGTCTTAACTCTTACTCTGGCCTACTGGCTAAGGTCTTAACTCTTACTCTGGCCTAATAGCTAAGGTCTTAACTCTTACTCTGGCCTAATAGCTAAGGTCTTAACTCTTACTCTGGCCTAATAGCTAAGGTCTGAGACTCGTACTATGGTCTACAGGTTAAGGTCTTAACTTTTACTCTGGCCTACTGGTTAAGGTCTTAACTCTTACTCTGGCCTCATAGCTAAGGTCTTAGACTCGTACTCTGGCCTACAGGTGAAGGTCTTAACTCTTACTCTGGCCTTATGGTTAAGGTCTTAACTCTTACTCTGGCCTAATAGCTAAGGTCTTAACTCTTACTCTGGCCTACTAGTTAAGGTCTTAACTTTTACTCTGGCCTACTGGTTAAGGTCTTAACTCTTACTCTGGCCTAATAGCTAAGGTCTTAGACTCGTACTCTGGCCTACTGGTTAAGGTCTTAACTCTTACTCTGGCCTAATAGCTAAGGTCTTAGACTCGTACTCTGGCCTACTGGCTAAGGTCTTAACTCTTACTCTGGCCTAATAGCTGAGGTCTTAACTCTTACTCTGGCCTAATAGCTAAGGTCTTAGACTCGTACTCTGGCCTACTGGCTAAGGTCTTAACTCTTACTCTGGCCTAATAGCTAAGGTCTTAACTCTTACTCTGGCCTAATAGCTAAGGTCTGAGACTCGTATTATGGTCTACAGGTTAAGGTCTTAACTCTTACTCTGGCCTACAGGTTAAGGTCTTAACTCTTACTCTGGCGTACTGGTTAAGGTCTTAACTTTTACTCTGGCCTAATAGCTAAGGTCTTAGACTCATACTCTGGCCTAATGGTTAAGGTCTTAACTCTTACTCTGGCCTAATAGCTAAGGTCTTAACTCTTACTCTGGCCTAATGGTTAAGGTCTTAACTCTTACTCTGGCCTAATGGCTAAGGTCTTAACTCTTACTCTGGCCTAATAGCTGATGTCTTAGACTCGTTCTCTGGCCTAATGGTTAAGGTCTTAACTCTTACTCTGGCCTAATAGCTAAGGTCTTAACTCTTACTCTGGCCTAATAGCTAAGGTCTTAGACTCGTACTGTGGCCTACAGGTTAAGGTCTTAACTCTTACTCTGGCCTACTGGTTAAGGTCTTAACTCTTACTCTGACCTACTGGTTAAGGTCTTAACTCTTACTCTGGCCTAATAGCTAAGGTCTTAAACTCGTACTATGGCCTACAGGTTAAGATCTTAACTCTTACTCTGGCCTACTGGTTAAGGTCTTAAATCTTACTCTGGCCTAATAGCTAAGGTCTTAGACTCGTACTATGGCCTGCTGGTTAAGGTCTTAACTCTTACTCTGGCCTAATAGCTAAGGTCTTAACTCTTACTCTGGCCTACTGGTTAAGGTCCTAACTCTTACTCAGGCCTAATAGCTAAGGTCTTAGACTCATACTCTGGCCTACTGGCTAAGGTCTTAACTCATACTCTGGCCTACTAGCTGAGGTCTTAACTCTTACTCTGGCCTAATAGCTAAGGTCTTAGACTCGTACTCTGGCCTAATGGTTAAGGTCTTAACTCTTACTCTGGCCTAATAGCTAAGGTCTTAACTCTTACTCTGGCCTACTGGTCAAGGTCTTAACTCTTACTCTGGCCTAATAGCTAAGGTCTTAGACTCATACTCTGGCCTAATCGTTACGGTCTTAACTCTTACTCTGGCCTAATAGCTAAGGTCTTTGACTCGTACTCTGGCCTAATGGTTAAGGTCTTAACTCTTACTCTGGCCTACTGGTTAATGTATTAACTCTTACTCTGGCCTAATAGCTAAGGTCTTAACTCTTAATCTGGCCTAATAGCTAAGGTCTTAACTATTACTCTGGCCTACTGGTTAAGGTCTTAACTCTTACTCTGGCCTAATAGCTAAGGTCTTAGACACGTACTCTGGCCCAATGGTTAAGGTCTTAACTCTTACTCTGGCCTAATAGCTAAGGTCTTAGACTCGTACTCTGGCCTAATGGTTAAGGTCTTAACTCTTACTCTGGCCTAATAGCTAAGGTCTTAACTCTTACTCTGGCATAATAGCTAAGGTCTTAGACTCGTACTCTGGCCTACAGGTTAAGGTCTTAACTCTTACTCTGTCCTAATGGTTAAGGTCTTAACTCTTACTCTGGCCTAATAGCTAAGGTCTTAGACTCGTACTCTGGCCTAATAGCTAAGGTCTTAGACTCGTACTCTGGCCTAATGGTTAAGGTCTTAACTCTTACTCTGGCCTACTGGCTAAGGTCTTAACTCTTACTCTGGCCTAATAGCTAAGTTCTTAACTCTTACTCTGGCCTAATAGCTAAGGTCTTAACTCTTACTCTGGCCTAATAGCTAAGGTCTGAGACTCGTACTATGGTCTACAGGTTAAGGTCTTAACTATTACTCTGGCCTACTGGTTAAGGTCTTAACTCTTACTCTGGCCTCATAGCTAAGGTCTTAGACTCATACTCTGGCCTACAGGTTAAGGTCTTAACTCTTACTCTGGCCTTATGGTTAAGGTCTTAACTCTTACTCTGGCCTAATAGCTAAGGTCTTAACTCTTACTCTGGCCTACTGGTTAAGGTCTTAACTTTTACTCTGGCCTACTGGTTAAGGTCTTAACTCTTACTCTGGCCTAATAGCTAAGGTCTTAGACTCGTACTCTGGCCTACTGGTTAAGGTCTTAACTCTTACTCTGGCCTAATAGCTAAGGTCTTAGACTCGTACTCTGGCCTACTGGCTAAGGTCTTAACTCTTACTCTGGCCTAATAGCTGAGGTCTTAACTCTTACTCTGGCCTAATAGCTAAGGTCTTAGACTCGTACTCTGGCCTACTGGTTAAGGTCTTAACTCTTACTCTGGCCTAATAGCTAAGGTCTTAGACTCATACTCTGGCCTACTGGCTAAGGTCTTAACTCATACTCTGGCCTACTAGCTGAGGTCTAAACTCTTACTCTGGCCTAATAGCTAAGGTCTTAGACTCGTACTCTGGCCTTATGGTTAAGGTCTTAACTCTTACTCTGGCCTAATAGCTAAGGTCTTAACTCTTACTCTGGCCTAATAGCTAAGGTCTTCGACTCGTACTATGGTCTACAGGTTAAGGTCTTAACTCTTACTCTGGCCTACTGGTTAAGGTCTTAACTCTTACTCTGGCCTAATAGCTAAGGTCTTAGACTCATACTCTGGCCTAATGGTTAAGGTCTTAACTCTTACTCTGGCCTAATAGCTAAGGTCTTTGACTCGTACTCTGGGCTAATGGTTAAGGTCTTAACTCTTACTCTGGCCTAATAGCTAAGGTCTTAACTCTTACTCTGGCCTACTGGTTAAGGTCTTAACTCTTACTCTGGCCTAATAGCTAAGGTCTTAGACTCGTACTCTGGCCTAATGGTTAATGTCTTAGCTCTTACTCTGGCCAAATAGCTATGGTCTTAGACTGGTACTCTGGCCTAATGGTTAAGGTCTTAACTCTTACTCTGGCCTAATCGCTAAGGTCTTAACTCTTACTCTGGCCTACTGGTTAAGGTCTTAACTCTTACTCTGGCCTAATAGCTAAGGTCTTAGACTCGTACTCTGGCCTAATGGTTAAGGACTTAAGTCTTACTCTGGCCTACTGGTTAAAGTCTTAACTCTTACTCTGGCCTAATAGCTAAGGTCTTAACTCTTACTCTGGCCTACTAGTTAAGGTCTTTACTCTTACTCTGGCCTACTGGTTAAGGTCTTAACTCTTACTCTGGCCTAATAGCTAAGGTCTTAACTCTTACTCTGGCCTACTGGTTAAGGTCTTAACTCTTACTCTGGCCTAATAGCTAAGACCTTAACTCTTACGCTGGCCTACTGGTTAAGGTCTTAACTCTTACTCTGGCCTAATAGCTAAGATTTTAGACTCGTTCTCTGGCCTAATGGTTAAGGTCTTAACTCTTACTCTGGCCTAATAGCTAAGGTCTTAACTCTTACTCTGGCCTAATGGTTAAGGTCTTAACTCTTACTCTGGCCTAATAGCTAAGGTATTAACTCTTACTTTGGCCTAATAGCTAAGGTCTTAGACTCGTACTATGGCCTACAGGTTAAGGTCTTAACTCTTACTCTGGCCTACTGGTTAAGGTCTTAACTCTTACTCTGGCCTAATGGCTAAGGTCTTAACTCTTACTCTGGCCTAATAGCTGATGTCTTAGACTCGTACTCTGGCCTAATGGTTAAGGTCTTAACTCTTACTCTGGCCTAATAGCTAAGGTCTTAACTCTTACTCTGGCCTAATAGATAAGGTCTTAGACTCGTACTATGGCCTACAGGTTAAGGTCTTAACTCTTACTCTGGCCTACTGGTTAAGGTCTTAACTCTTACTCTGACCTACTGGTTAAGGTCTTAACACTTACTCTGGCCTAATAGCTAAGGTCTTAAACTCGTACTATGGCCTACAGGATTAGATCTTAACTCTTACTCTGGCCTACTGGTTAAGGTCTTAACTCTTACTCTGGCCTAATAGCTAAGGTCTTAACTCTTACTCTGGCCTAATAGTTAAGGTCTTAACTCTTTCTCTGGACTACTGGTTAAGGTCTTAACTCTTACTCTGGCCTAATAGCTAAGGTCTTAGACTCGTACTATGGCCTACAGGTTAAGGTCTTAATTCTTACTCTGGCCTACTGGTTAAAGGTCTTAACTCTTACTCTGGCCTACTGGTTAAGGTCTTAACTCTTACTCTGGCCTAATAGCTAAGGTCTTAACTCTTACTCTGGCCTACTGGTTAAGGTCTTAACTCTTACTCTGGCCTCATAGCTAAGGTCTTATACTCGTACTCTGGCCTACAGGTTAAGGTCTTAACTCTTACTCTGGCCTAATGGTTAAGGTTTTAACTCTTACTCTGGGCTAATAGCTAAGGTTTTAACTCTTACTCTGGCCTACTGGTTAAGGTCTTAACTTTTACTCTGGCCTACTGGTTAAGGTCTTAACTCTTACTCTGGCCTAATAGCTAAGGTCTTAGACTCGTACTCTGGCCTATTGGTTAAGGTCCTAACTCTTATTCTGGCCTACTGGTTAAGGTCTTAACTCTTACTCTGGCCTACTATCTAAGGTCTTAGACTCGTACTCTTGCCTAATGGCTAAGGTCTTAACTCTTACTCTGGCCTAATAGCTAAGGTCTTAACTCTTACTCTGGCCTACTGGTTAAGGTCTTAACTTTTACTCTGGCCTACTGTTTAAGGTCTTAACTCTTACTCTGGCCTAATAGCTAAGGTCTTAGACTCGTACTCTGGCCTACTGGTTAAGGTCTTAACTCTTACTCTGGCCTAATAGCTAAGGTCTTAGACTCGTACTCTGGCCTAATGGCTAAGGTCTTAACTCTTACTCTGGCCTAATAGCTGAGGTCTTAACTCTTACTCTGGCCTAATAGCTAAGGTCTTAGACTCGTACTCTGGCCTAGTGGTTAAGGTCTTAACTCTTACTCTGGCCTAATAGCTAAGGTCTTAGACTCCACTCTGGCCTACTGGCTAAGGTCTTAACTCATACTCTGGCCTACTAGCTGAAGTCTTAACTCTTACTCTGGCCTAATAGCTAAGGTCTTAGACTCGTACTCTGGCCTAATGGTTAAGGTCTTAACTCTTACTCTGGCCTAATAGCTAAGGTCTTAACTCTTACTCTGGCCTAATAGCTAAGGTCTTCGACTCGTACTATGGTCTACAGGTTAAGGTCTTAACTCTTACTCTGGCCTACTGGTTAAGGTCTTAACTCTTACTCTGGCCTAATAGCTAAGGTCTTAGACTCATACTCTGGCATAATGGTTAAGGTCTTAACTCTTACTCTGGCCTAATAGCTAAGGTCTTTGACTCGTACTCTGGCCTAATGGTTAAGGTCTTAACTCTTACTCTGGCCTAATAGCTAAGGTCTTAGACTCATACTCTGGCCTAATGGTTAAGGTCTTAACTCTTACTCTGGCCTACTGGTTAATGTATTAACTCTTACTCTGGCCTAATAGCTAAGGTCTTAACTCTTAATCTGGCCTAATAGCTAAGGTCTTAACTCTTACTCTGGCCTACTGGTTAAGGTCTTAACTCTTACTCTGGCCTAATAGCTAAGGTCTTAGACACGTACTCTGGCCCAATGGTTAAGGTCTTAAGTCTTACTCTGGCCTAATAGCTAAGGTCTTAGACTCGTACTCTGGCCTAATGGTTAAGGTCTTAACTCTTACTCTGGCCTAATAGCTAAGGTCTTAACTCTTACTCTGGCATAATAGCTAAGGTCTTAGACTCGTACTCTGGCCTACAGGTTAAGGTCTTAACTCTTACTCTGTCCTAATGGTTAAGGTCTTAACTCTTACTCTGGCCTAATAGCTAAGGTCTTAGACTCGTACTCTGGCCTAATAGCTAAGGTCTTAGACTCGTACTCTGGCCTAATGGTTAAGGTCTTAACTATTACTCTGGCCTACTGGCTAAGGTCTTAACTCTTACTCTGGCCTAATAGCTAAGGTCTTAACTCTTACTCTGGCCTAATAGGTAAGGTCTTAACTCTTACTCTGGCCTAATAGCTAAGGTCTGAGACTCGTACTATGGTCTACAGGTTAAGGTCTTAACTCTTACTCTGGCCTACTGGTTAAGGTCTTAACTCTTACTCTGGCCTCATAGCTAAGGTCTTAGACTCATACTCTGGCCTACAGGTTAAGGTCTTAACTCTTACTCTGGCCTTATGGTTAAGGTCTTAACTCTTACTCTGGCCTAATAGCTAAGGTCTTAACTCTTACTCTGGCCTACTGGTTAAGGTCTTAACTTTTACTCTGGCCTACTGGTTAAGGTCTTAACTCTTACTCTGGCCTAATAGCTAAGGTCTTAGACTCGTAATCTGGCCTACTGGTTAAGGTCTTAACTCTTACTCTGGCCTAATAGCTAAGGTCTTAGACTCGTACTCTGGCCTACTGGCTAAGGTCTTAACTCTTACTCTGGCCTAATAGCTGAGGTCTTAACTCTTACACTGGCCTAATAGCTAAGGTCTTAGACTCGTACTCTGGCCTAATGGTTAATGTCTTAACTCTTACTCTGGCCAAATAGCTAAGGTCTTAACTCTTACTCTGGCAGAATAGCTAAGGTCTTAGACTCGTACTCTGGCCTACAGGTTAAGGTCTTAACTCTTACTCTGTCCTAATGGTTAAGGTCTTAACTCTTACTCTGGCCTAATACCTAAGGTCTTAACTCTTACTCTGGCCTAATAGCTAAGGTCTTAACTCTTACTCTGGACTACTGGTTAAGGTCTTAACTCTTACTCTGGCCTAATAGCTAAGGTCTTAGACTCGTACTATGGCCTACAGGTTAAGGTCTTAACTCTTACTCTGGCCTACTGGTTAAGGTCTTAACTCTTACTCTGGCCTACTGATTAAGGTCTTAACTCTTACTCTGGCCTCATAGCTAAGGTCTTAGACTCGTACTCTGGCCTACAGGTTAAGGTCTTAACTCTTACTCTGTCCTAATGGTTAAGGTCTTAACTCTTACTCTGGCCAAATAGCTAAGGTCTTAACTCTTACTCTGGCCTACTGGTTAAGGTCTTAACTTTTACTCTGGCCTACTGGTTAAGGTCTTAACTCTTACTCTGGCCTAATAGCTAAGGTCTTAGACTCGTACTCTGGCCTAGTGGTTAAGGTCTTAACTCTTACTCTGGCCTAATAGCTAAGGTCTTAGACTCATACTCTGGCCTACTGGCTAAGGTCTTAACTCATACTCTGGCCTACTAGCTGAGTTCTTAACTCTTACTCTGGCCTAATAGCTAAGGTCTTAGACTCGTACTCTGGCCTAATGGTTAAGGTCTTAACTCTTACTCTGGCCTAATAGCTAAGGTCTTAACTCTTACTCTGGCCTAATAGCTAAGGTCTTAGACTCGTACTATGGTCTACAGGTTAAGGTCTTAACTCTTACTCTGGCCTACTGGTTAAGGTCTTAACTCTTACTCTGGCCTAATAGCTAAGGTCTTAGACTCATACTCTGGCCTAATGGTTAAGGTCTTAACTCTTACTCTGGCCTAATAGCTAAGGTCTTAGACTCGTACTCTGGCCTAATGGTTAAGGTCTTAACTCTTACTCCGGCCTAATAGCTAAGGTCTTAGACTCATACTCTGGCCTAATGGTTAAGGTCTTAACTCTTACTCTGGCCTACTGATTAATGTATTAACTCTTACTCTGGCCTAATAGCTAAGGTCTTAACTCTTAATCTGGCCTAATAACTAAGGTCTTAACTCTTACTCTGGCCTACTGGTTAAGGTCTTAACTCTTACTCTGGCCTAATAGCTAAGGTCTTAGACACGTACTCTGGCCCAATGGTTAAGGTCTTAACTCTTACTCTGGCCTAATAGCTAAGGTCTTAGACTCATACTCTGGCCTAATGGTTAAGGTCTTAACTCTTACTCTGGCCTAATAGCTAAGGTCTTAACTCTTACTCTGGCATAATAGCTAAGGTCTTAGACTCGTACTCTGGCCTACAGGTTAAGGTCTTAACTCTTACTCTGTCCTAATGGTTAAGGTCTTAACTCTTACTCTGGCCTAATAGCTAAGGTCTTAGACTCGTACTCTGGCCTAATAGCTAAGGTCTTAGACTCGTACTCTGGCCTAATGGTTAAGGTCTTAACTCTTACTCTGGCCTACTGGCTAAGGTCTTAACTCTTACTCTGGCCTAATAGCTAAGGTCTTAACTCTTACTCTGGCCTAATAGCTAAGGTCTTAACTCTTACTCTGGCCTAATAGCTAAGGTCTGAGACTCGTACTATGGTCTACAGGTTAAGGTCTTAACTTTTACTCTGGCCTACTGGTTAAGGTCTTAACTCTTACTCTGGCCTCATAGCTAAGGTCTTAGACTCGTACTCTGGCCTACAGGTGAAGGTCTTAACTCTTACTCTGGCCTTATGGTTAAGGTCTTAACTCTTACTCTGGCCTAATAGCTAAGGTCTTAACTCTTACTCTGGCCTACTAGTTAAGGTCTTAACTTTTACTCTGGCCTACTGGTTAAGGTCTTAACTCTTACTCTGGCCTAATAGCTAAGGTCTTAGACTCGTACTCTGGCCTACTGGTTAAGGTCTTAACTCTTACTCTGGCCTAATAGCTAAGGTCTTAGACTCGTACTCTGGCCTACTGGCTAAGGTCTTAACTCTTACTCTGGCCTAATAGCTGAGGTCTTAACTCTTACTCTGGCCTAATAGCTAAGGTCTTAGACTCGTACTCTGGCCTACTGGCTAAGGTCTTAACTCTTACTCTGGCCTAATAGCTAAGGTCTTAACTCTTACTCTGGCCTAATAGCTAAGGTCTGAGACTCGTATTATGGTCTACAGGTTAAGGTCTTAACTCTTACTCTGGCCTACAGGTTAAGGTCTTAACTCTTACTCTGGCGTACTGGTTAAGGTCTTAACTTTTACTCTGGCCTAATAGCTAAGGTCTTAGACTCATACTCTGGCCTAATGGTTAAGGTCTTAACTCTTACTCTGGCCTAATAGCTAAGGTCTTAACTCTTACTCTGGCCTAATGGTTAAGGTCTTAACTCTTACTCTGGCCTAATGGCTAAGGTCTTAACTCTTACTCTGGCCTAATAGCTGATGTCTTAGACTCGTTCTCTGGCCTAATGGTTAAGGTCTTAACTCTTACTCTGGCCTAATAGCTAAGGTCTTAACTCTTACTCTGGCCTAATAGCTAAGGTCTTAGACTCGTACTGTGGCCTACAGGTTAAGGTCTTAACTCTTACTCTGGCCTACTGGTTAAGGTCTTAACTCTTACTCTGACCTACTGGTTAAGGTCTTAACTCTTACTCTGGCCTAATAGCTAAGGTCTTAAACTCGTACTATGGCCTACAGGTTAAGATCTTAACTCTTACTCTGGCCTACTGGTTAAGGTCTTAAATCTTACTCTGGCCTAATAGCTAAGGTCTTAGACTCGTACTATGGCCTGCTGGTTAAGGTCTTAACTCTTACTCTGGCCTAATAGCTAAGGTCTTAACTCTTACTCTGGCCTACTGGTTAAGGTCCTAACTCTTACTCAGGCCTAATAGCTAAGGTCTTAGACTCATACTCTGGCCTACTGGCTAAGGTCTTAACTCATACTCTGGCCTACTAGCTGAGGTCTTAACTCTTACTCTGGCCTAATAGCTAAGGTCTTAGACTCGTACTCTGGCCTAATGGTTAAGGTCTTAACTCTTACTCTGGCCTAATAGCTAAGGTCTTAACTCTTACTCTGGCCTACTGGTCAAGGTCTTAACTCTTACTCTGGCCTAATAGCTAAGGTCTTAGACTCATACTCTGGCCTAATCGTTACGGTCTTAACTCTTACTCTGGCCTAATAGCTAAGGTCTTTGACTCGTACTCTGGCCTAATGGTTAAGGTCTTAACTCTTACTCTGGCCTACTGGTTAATGTATTAACTCTTACTCTGGCCTAATAGCTAAGGTCTTAACTCTTAATCTGGCCTAATAGCTAAGGTCTTAACTATTACTCTGGCCTACTGGTTAAGGTCTTAACTCTTACTCTGGCCTAATAGCTAAGGTCTTAGACACGTACTCTGGCCCAATGGTTAAGGTCTTAACTCTTACTCTGGCCTAATAGCTAAGGTCTTAGACTCGTACTCTGGCCTAATGGTTAAGGTCTTAACTCTTACTCTGGCCTAATAGCTAAGGTCTTAACTCTTACTCTGGCATAATAGCTAAGGTCTTAGACTCGTACTCTGGCCTACAGGTTAAGGTCTTAACTCTTACTCTGTCCTAATGGTTAAGGTCTTAACTCTTACTCTGGCCTAATAGCTAAGGTCTTAGACTCGTACTCTGGCCTAATAGCTAAGGTCTTAGACTCGTACTCTGGCCTAATGGTTAAGGTCTTAACTCTTACTCTGGCCTACTGGCTAAGGTCTTAACTCTTACTCTGGCCTAATAGCTAAGTTCTTAACTCTTACTCTGGCCTAATAGCTAAGGTCTTAACTCTTACTCTGGCCTAATAGCTAAGGTCTGAGACTCGTACTATGGTCTACAGGTTAAGGTCTTAACTATTACTCTGGCCTACTGGTTAAGGTCTTAACTCTTACTCTGGCCTCATAGCTAAGGTCTTAGACTCATACTCTGGCCTACAGGTTAAGGTCTTAACTCTTACTCTGGCCTTATGGTTAAGGTCTTAACTCTTACTCTGGCCTAATAGCTAAGGTCTTAACTCTTACTCTGGCCTACTGGTTAAGGTCTTAACTTTTACTCTGGCCTACTGGTTAAGGTCTTAACTCTTACTCTGGCCTAATAGCTAAGGTCTTAGACTCGTACTCTGGCCTACTGGTTAAGGTCTTAACTCTTACTCTGGCCTAATAGCTAAGGTCTTAGACTCGTACTCTGGCCTACTGGCTAAGGTCTTAACTCTTACTCTGGCCTAATAGCTGAGGTCTTAACTCTTACTCTGGCCTAATAGCTAAGGTCTTAGACTCGTACTCTGGCCTACTGGTTA
The DNA here is from genome assembly GCF_964204655.1 of Triturus cristatus. NCBI lineage: Eukaryota > Metazoa > Chordata > Amphibia > Caudata > Salamandridae > Triturus > Triturus cristatus. The sequence continues at coordinate 1,087,850,343 of NC_140589.1, read as the reverse complement.
AGGTCTTAACTCTTACTCTGGCCTAATAGCTAAGGTCTTAGACTCATACTCTGGCCTACTGGCTAAGGTCTTAACTCATACTCTGGCCTACTAGCTGAGGTCTAAACTCTTACTCTGGCCTAATAGCTAAGGTCTTAGACTCGTACTCTGGCCTTATGGTTAAGGTCTTAACTCTTACTCTGGCCTAATAGCTAAGGTCTTAACTCTTACTCTGGCCTAATAGCTAAGGTCTTCGACTCGTACTATGGTCTACAGGTTAAGGTCTTAACTCTTACTCTGGCCTACTGGTTAAGGTCTTAACTCTTACTCTGGCCTAATAGCTAAGGTCTTAGACTCATACTCTGGCCTAATGGTTAAGGTCTTAACTCTTACTCTGGCCTAATAGCTAAGGTCTTTGACTCGTACTCTGGGCTAATGGTTAAGGTCTTAACTCTTACTCTGGCCTAATAGCTAAGGTCTTAACTCTTACTCTGGCCTACTGGTTAAGGTCTTAACTCTTACTCTGGCCTAATAGCTAAGGTCTTAGACTCGTACTCTGGCCTAATGGTTAATGTCTTAGCTCTTACTCTGGCCAAATAGCTATGGTCTTAGACTGGTACTCTGGCCTAATGGTTAAGGTCTTAACTCTTACTCTGGCCTAATCGCTAAGGTCTTAACTCTTACTCTGGCCTACTGGTTAAGGTCTTAACTCTTACTCTGGCCTAATAGCTAAGGTCTTAGACTCGTACTCTGGCCTAATGGTTAAGGACTTAAGTCTTACTCTGGCCTACTGGTTAAAGTCTTAACTCTTACTCTGGCCTAATAGCTAAGGTCTTAACTCTTACTCTGGCCTACTAGTTAAGGTCTTTACTCTTACTCTGGCCTACTGGTTAAGGTCTTAACTCTTACTCTGGCCTAATAGCTAAGGTCTTAACTCTTACTCTGGCCTACTGGTTAAGGTCTTAACTCTTACTCTGGCCTAATAGCTAAGACCTTAACTCTTACGCTGGCCTACTGGTTAAGGTCTTAACTCTTACTCTGGCCTAATAGCTAAGATTTTAGACTCGTTCTCTGGCCTAATGGTTAAGGTCTTAACTCTTACTCTGGCCTAATAGCTAAGGTCTTAACTCTTACTCTGTCCTAATGGTTAAGGTCTTAACTCTTACTCTGGCCTAATAGCTAAGGTATTAACTCTTACTTTGGCCTAATAGCTAAGGTCTTAGACTCGTACTATGGCCTACAGGTTAAGGTCTTAACTCTTACTCTGGCCTACTGGTTAAGGTCTTAACTCTTACTCTGGCCTAATGGCTAAGGTCTTAACTCTTACTCTGGCCTAATAGCTGATGTCTTAGACTCGTACTCTGGCCTAATGGTTAAGGTCTTAACTCTTACTCTGGCCTAATAGCTAAGGTCTTAACTCTTACTCTGGCCTAATAGATAAGGTCTTAGACTCGTACTATGGCCTACAGGTTAAGGTCTTAACTCTTACTCTGGCCTACTGGTTAAGGTCTTAACTCTTACTCTGACCTACTGGTTAAGGTCTTAACACTTACTCTGGCCTAATAGCTAAGGTCTTAAACTCGTACTATGGCCTACAGGATTAGATCTTAACTCTTACTCTGGCCTACTGGTTAAGGTCTTAACTCTTACTCTGGCCTAATAGCTAAGGTCTTAACTCTTACTCTGGCCTAATAGTTAAGGTCTTAACTCTTTCTCTGGACTACTGGTTAAGGTCTTAACTCTTACTCTGGCCTAATAGCTAAGGTCTTAGACTCGTACTATGGCCTACAGGTTAAGGTCTTAACTCTTACTCTGGCCTACTGGTTAAAGGTCTTAACTCTTACTCTGGCCTACTGGTTAAGGTCTTAACTCTTACTCTGGCCTAATAGCTAAGGTCTTAACTCTTACTCTGGCCTACTGGTTAAGGTCTTAACTCTTACTCTGGCCTCATAGCTAAGGTCTTATACTCGTACTCTGGCCTACAGGTTAAGGTCTTAACTCTTACTCTGGCCTAATGGTTAAGGTTTTAACTCTTACTCTGGGCTAATAGCTAAGGTCTTAACTCTTACTCTGGCCTACTGGTTAAGGTCTTAACTTTTACTCTGGCCTACTGGTTAAGGTCTTAACTCTTATTCTGGCCTAATAGCTAAGGTCTTAGACTCGTACTCTGGCCTATTGGTTAAGGTCCTAACTCTTATTCTGGCCTACTGGTTAAGGTCTTAACTCTTACTCTGGCCTACTATCTAAGGTCTTAGACTCGTACTCTGGCCTAATGGCTAAGGTCTTAACTCTTACTCTGGCCTAATAGCTAAGGTCTTAACTCTTACTCTGGCCTACTGGTTAAGGTCTTAACTTTTACTCTGGCCTACTGGTTAAGGTCTTAACTCTTACTCTGGCCTAATAGCTAAGGTCTTAGACTCGTACTCTGGCCTACTGGTTAAGGTCTTAACTCTTACTCTGGCCTAATAGCTAAGGTCTTAGACTCGTACTCTGGCCTACTGGCTAAGGTCTTAACTCTTACTCTGGCCTAATAGCTGAGGTCTTAACTCTTACTCTGGCCTAATAGCTAAGGTCTTAGACTCGTACTCTGGCCTAGTGGTTAAGGTCTTAACTCTTACTCTGGCCTAATAGCTAAGGTCTTAGACTCCACTCTGGCCTACTGGCTAAGGTCTTAACTCATACTCTGGCCTACTAGCTGAAGTCTTAACTCTTACTCTGGCCTAATAGCTAAGGTCTTAGACTCGTACTCTGGCCTAATGGTTAAGGTCTTAACTCTTACTCTGGCCTAATAGCTAAGGTCTTAACTCTTACTCTGGCCTAATAGCTAAGGTCTTCGACTCGTACTATGGTCTACAGGTTAAGGTCTTAACTCTTACTCTGGCCTACTGGTTAAGGTCTTAACTCTTACTCTGGCCTAATAGCTAAGGTCTTAGACTCATACTCTGGCATAATGGTTAAGGTCTTAACTCTTACTCTGGCCTAATAGCTAAGGTCTTTGACTCGTACTCTGGCCTAATGGTTAAGGTCTTAACTCTTACTCTGGCCTAATAGCTAAGGTCTTAGACTCATACTCTGGCCTAATGGTTAAGGTCTTAACTCTTACTCTGGCCTACTGGTTAATGTATTAACTCTTACTCTTGCATAATAGCTAAGGTCTTAACTCTTAATCTTGCCTAATAGCTAAGGTCTTAACTCTTACTCTGGCCTACTGGTTAAGGTCTTAACTCTTACTCTGGCCTAATAGCTAAGGTCTTAGACACGTACTCTGGCCCAATGGTTAAGGTCTTAACTCTTACTCTGGCCTAATAGCTAAGGTCTTAGACTCGTACTCTGGCCTAATGGTTAAGGTCTTAACTCTTACTCTGGCCTAATAGCTAAGGTCTTAACTCTTACTCTGGCATAATAGCTAAGGTCTTAGACTCGTACTCTGGCCTACAGGTTAAGGTCTTAACTCTTACTCTGTCCTAATGGTTAAGGTCTTAACTCTTACTCTGGCCTAATAGCTAAGGTCTTAGACTCGTACTCTGGCCTAATAGCTAAGGTCTTAGACTCGTACTCTGGCCTAATGGTTAAGGTCTTAACTCTTACTCTGGCCTACTGGCTAAGGTCTTAACTCTTACTCTGGCCTAATAGCTAAGGTCTTAACTCTTACTCTGGCCTAATAGCTAAGGTCTTAACTCTTACTCTGGCCTAATAGCTAAGGTCTGAGACTCGTACTATGGTCTACAGGTTAAGGTCTTAACTCTTACTCTGGCCTACTGGTTAAGGTCTTAACTCTTACTCTGGCCTCATAGCTAAGGTCTTAGACTCATACTCTGGCCTACAGGTTAAGGTCTTAACTCTTACTCTGGCCTTATGGTTAAGGTCTTAACTCTTACTCTGGCCTAATAGCTAAGGTCTTAACTCTTACTCTGGCCTACTGGTTAAGGTCTTAACTTTTACTCTGGCCTACTGGTTAAGGTCTTAACTCTTACTCTGGCCTAATAGCTAAGGTCTTAGACTCGTACTCTGGCCTACTGGTTAAGGTCTTAACTCTTACTCTGGCCTAATAGCTAAGGTCTTAGACTCGTACTCTGGCCTACTGGCTAAGGTCTTAACTCTTACTCTGGCCTAATAGCTGAGGTCTTAACTCTTACACTGGCCTAATAGCTAAGGTCTTAGACTCGTACTCTGGCCTAATGGTTAATGTCTTAACTCTTACTCTGGCCAAATAGCTAAGGTCTTAACTCTTACTCTGGCAGAATAGCTAAGGTCTTAGACTCGTACTCTGGCCTACAGGTTAAGGTCTTAACTCTTACTCTGTCCTAATGGTTAAGGTCTTAACTCTTACTCTGGCCTAATACCTAAGGTCTTAACTCTTACTCTGGCCTAATAGCTAAAGTCTTAACTCTTACTCTGGACTACTGGTTAAGGTCTTAACTCTTACTCTGGCCTAATAGCTAAGGTCTTAGACTCGTACTATGGCCTTCAGGTTAAGGTCTTAACTCTTACTCTGGCCTACTGGTTAAGGTCTTAACTCTTACTCTGGCCTACTGGTTAAGGTCTTAACTCTTACTCTGGCCTCATAGCTAAGGTCTTAGACTCGTACTCTGGCCTACAGGTTAAGGTCTTAACTCTTACTCTGTCCTAATGGTTAAGGTCTTAACTCTTACTCTGGCCAAATAGCTAAGGTCTTAACTCTTACTCTGGCCTACTGGTTAAGGTCTTAACTTTTACTCTGGCCTACTGGTTAAGGTCTTAACTCTTACTCTGGCCTAATAGCTAAGGTCTTAGACTCGTACTCTGGCCTAGTGGTTAAGGTCTTAACTCTTACTCTGGCCTAATAGCTAAGGTCTTAGACTCATACTCTGGCCTACTGGCTAAGGTCTTAACTCATACTCTGGCCTACTAGCTGAGGTCTTAACTCTTACTCTGGCCTAATAGCTAAGGTCTTAGACTCGTACTCTGGCCTAATGGTTAAGGTCTTAACTCTTACTCTGGCCTAATAGCTAAGGTCTTAACTCTTACTCTGGCCTAATAGATAAGGTCTTAGACTCGTACTATGGTCTACAGGTTAAGGTCTTAACTCTTACTCTGGCCTACTGGTTAAGGTCTTAACTCTTACTCTGGCCTAATAGCTAAGGTCTTAGACTCATACTCTGGCCTAATGGTTAAGGTCTTAACTCTTACTCTGGCCTAATAGCTAAGGTCTTAACTCTTACTCTGGCATAATAGCTAAGGTCTTAGACTCGTACTCTGGCCTACAGGTTAAGGTCTTAACTCTTACTCTGTCCTAATGGTTAAGGTCTTAACTCTTACTCTGGCCTAATAGCTAAGGTCTTAGACTCGTACTCTGGCCTAATAGCTAAGGTCTTAGACTCGTACTCTGGCCTAATGGTTAAGGTCTTAACTCTTACTCTGGCCTACTGGCTAAGGTCTTAACTCTTACTCTGGCCTAATAGCTAAGGTCTTAACTCTTACTCTGGCCTAATAGCTAAGGTCTGAGACTCGTACTATGGTCTACAGGTTAAGGTCTTAACTCTTACTCTGGCCTACTGGTTAAGGTCTTAACTCTTACTCTGGCCTCATAGCTAAGGTCTTAGACTCGTACTCTGGCCTACAGGTTAAGGTCTTAACTCTTACTCTGGCCTTATGGTTAAGGTCTTAACTCTTACTCTGGCCTAATAGCTAAGGTCTTAACTCTTACTCTGGCCTACTAGTTAAGGTCTTAACTTTTACTCTGGCCTACTGGTTAAGGTCTTAACTCTTACTCTGGCCTAATAGCTAAGGTCTTAGACTCGTACTCTGGCCTACTGGTTAAGGTCTTAACTCTTACTCTGGCCTAATAGCTAAGGTCTTAGACTCGTACTCTGGCCTACTGGCTAAGGTCTTAACTCTTACTCTGGCCTAATAGCTGAGGTCTTAACTCTTACTCTGGCCTAATAGCTAAGGTCTTAGACTCGTACTCTGGCCTACTGGCTAAGGTCTTAACTCTTACTCTGGCCTAATAGCTAAGGTCTTAACTCTTACTCTGGCCTAATAGCTAAGGTCTGAGACTCGTACTATGGTCTACAGGTTAAGGTCTTAACTCTTACTCTGGCCTACAGGTTAAGGTCTTAACTCTTACTCTGGCGTACTGGTTAAGGTCTTAACTTTTACTCTGGCCTAATAGCTAAGGTCTTAGACTCATACTCTGGCCTAATGGTTAAGGTCTTAACTCTTACTCTGGCCTAATAGCTAAGGTCTTAACTCTTACTCTGGCCTAATGGTTAAGGTCTTAACTCTTACTCTGGCCTAATGGCTAAGGTCTTAACTCTTACTCTGGCCTAATAGCTGATGTCTTAGACTCGTTCTCTGGCCTAATGGTTAAGGTCTTAACTCTTACTCTGGCCTAATAGCTAAGGTCTTAACTCTTACTCTGGCCTAATAGCTAAGGTCTTAGACTCGTACTGTGGCCTACAGGTTAAGGTCTTAACTCTTACTCTGGCCTACTGGTTAAGGTCTTAACTCTTACTCTGACCTACTGGTTAAGGTCTTAACTCTTACTCTGGCCTAATAGCTAAGGTCTTAAACTCGTACTATGGCCTACAGGTTAAGATCTTAACTCTTACTCTGGCCTACTGGTTAAGGTCTTAAATCTTACTCTGGCCTAATAGCTAAGGTCTTAGACTCGTACTATGGCCTGCTGGTTAAGGTCTTAACTCTTACTCTGGCCTAATAGCTAAGGTCTTAACTCTTACTCTGGCCTAATAGCTAAGGTCTTAACTCTTACTCTGGCCTACTGGTTAAGGTCCTAACTCTTACTCAGGCCTAATAGCTAAGGTCTTAGACTCATACTCTGGCCTACTGGCTAAGGTCTTAACTCATACTCTGGCCTACTAGCTGAGGTCTTAACTCTTACTCTGGCCTAATAGCTAAGGTCTTAGACTCGTACTCTGGCCTAATGGTTAAGGTCTTAACTCTTACTCTGGCCTAATAGCTAAGGTCTTAACTCTTACTCTGGCCTAATAGCTAAGGTCTTTGACTCGTACTATGGTCTACAGGTTAAGGTCTTAACTCTTACTCTGGCCTACTGGTCAAGGTCTTAACTCTTACTCTGGCCTAATAGCTAAGGTCTTAGACTCATACTCTGGCCTAATCGTTAAGGTCTTAACTCTTACTCTGGCCTAATAGCTAAGGTCTTTGACTCGTACTCTGGCCTAATGGTTAAGGTCTTAACTCTTACTCTGGCCTAATAGCTAAGGTCTTAGACTCATACTCTGGCCTAATGGTTAAGGTCTTAACTCTTACTCTGGCCTACTGGTTAATGTATTAACTCTTACTCTGGCCTAATAGCTAAGGTCTTAACTCTTAATCTGGCCTAATAGCTAAGGTCTTAACTCTTACTCTGGCCTACTGGTTAAGGTCTTAACTCTTACTCTGGCCTAATAGCTAAGGTCTTAGACACGTACTCTGGCCCAATGGTTAAGGTCTTAACTCTTACTCTGGCCTAATAGCTAAGGTCTTAGACTCGTACTCTGGCCTAATGGTTAAGGTCTTAACTCTTACTCTGGCCTAATAGCTAAGGTCTTAACTCTTACTCTGGCATAATAGCTAAGGTCTTAGACTCGTACTCTGGCCTACAGGTTAAGGTCTTAACTCTTACTCTGTCCTAATGGTTAAGGTCTTAACTCTTACTCTGGCCTAATAGCTAAGGTCTTAGACTCGTACTCTGGCCTAATAGCTAAGGTCTTAGACTCGTACTCTGGCCTAATGGTTAAGGTCTTAACTCTTACTCTGGCCTACTGGCTAAGGTCTTAACTCTTACTCTGGCCTAATAGCTAAGTTCTTAACTCTTACTCTGGCCTAATAGCTAAGGTCTTAACTCTTACTCTGGCCTAATAGCTAAGGTCTGAGACTCGTACTATAGTCTACAGGTTAAGGTCTTAACTCTTACTCTGGCCTACTGGTTAAGGTCTTAACTCTTACTCTGGCCTCATAGCTAAGGTCTTAGACTCGTACTCTGGCCTACAGGTTAAGGTCTTAACTCTTACTCTGGCCTTATGGTTAAGGTCTTAACTCTTACTCTGGCCTAATAGCTAAGGTCTTAACTCTTACTCTGGCCTACTGGTTAAGGTCTTAACTTTTACTCTGGCCTACTGGTTAAGGTCTTAACTCTTACTCTGGCCTAATAGCTAAGGTCTTAGACTCGTACTCTGGCCTACTGGTTAAGGTCTTAACTCTTACTCTGGCCTAATAGCTAAGGTCTTAGACTCGTACTCTGGCCTACTGGCTAAGGTCTTAACTCTTACTCTGGCCTAATAGCTGAGGTCTTAACTCTTACTCTGGCCTAATAGCTAAGGTCTTAGACTCGTACTCTGGCCTAGTGGTTAAGGTCTTAACTCTTACTCTGGCCTAATAGCTAAGGTCTTAGACTCATACTCTGGCCTACTGGCTAAGGTCTTAACTCATACTCTGGCCTACTAGCTGAGGTCTTAACTCTTACTCTGGCCTAATAGCTAAGGTCTTAGACTCGTACTCTGGCCTTATGGTTAAGGTCTTAACTCTTACTCTGGCCTAATAGCTAAGGTCTTAACTCTTACTCTGGCCTAATAGCTAAGGTCTTCGACTCGTACTATGGTCTACAGGTTAAGGTCTTAACTCTTACTCTGGCCTACTGGTTAAGGTCTTAACTCTTACTCTGGCCTAATAGCTAAGGTCTTAGACTCATACTCTGGCCTAATGGTTAAGGTCTTAACTCTTACTCTGGCCTAATAGCTAAGGTCTTTGACTCGTACTCTGGGCTAATGGTTAAGGTCTTAACTCTTACTCTGGCCTAATAGCTAAGGTCTTAGACTCATACTCTGGCCTGATGGTTAAGGTCTTAACTCTTACTCTGGCCTACTGGTTAATGTATTAACGTTTACACTGGCCTAATAGCTAAGGTCTTAACTCTTAATCTGGCCTAATAGATAAGGTCTTAACTCTTACTCTGGCCTACTGGTTAAGGTCTTAACTCTTACTCTGGCCTAATAGCTAAGGTCTTAGACACGTACTCTGGCCCAATGGTTAAGGTCTTAACTCTTACTCTGGCCTAATAGCTAAGGTCTTAGACTCGTACTCTGGCCTAATGGTCAAGGTCTTAACTCTTACTCTGGCCTAATAGCTAAGGTCTTAACTCTTACTCTGGCATAATAGCTAAGGTCTTAGACTCGTACTCTGGCCTACAGGTTAAGGTCTTAACTCTTACTCTGTCCTAATGGTTAAGGTCTTAACTCTTACTCTGGCCTAATAGCTAAGGTCTTAGACTCTTACTCTGGCCTAATAGCTAAGGTCTTAGACTCGTACTCTGGCCTAATGGTTAAGGTCTTAACTCTTACTCTGGCCTACTGGCTAAGGTCTTAACTCTTACTCTGGCCTAATAGCTAAGGTCTTAACTCTTACTCTGGCCTAATAGCTAAGGTCTTAACTCTTACTCTGGCCTAATAGCTAAGGTCTGAGACTCGTACTATGGTCTACAGGTTAAGGTCTTAACTCTTACTCTGGCCTACTGGTTAAGGTCATATCTCTTACTCTGGCCTCATAGCTAAGGTTTTAGACTCATACTCTGGCCTACAGGTTAAGGTCTTAACTCTTACTCTGGCCTTATGGTTAAGGTCTTAACTCTTACTCTGGCCTAATAGCTAAGGTCTTAACTCTTACTCTGGCCTACTGGTTAAGGTCTTAACTTTTACTCTGGCCTACTGGTTAAGGTCTTAACTCTTACTCTGGCCTAATAGCTAAGGTCTTAGACTCGTACTCTGGCCTACTGGTTAAGGTCTTAACTCTTACTCTGGCCTAATAGCTAAGGTCTTAGACTCGTACTCTGGCCTACTGGCTAAGGTCTTAACTCTTACTCTGGCCTAATAGCTGAGGTCTTAACTCTTACACTGGCCTAATAGCTAAGGTCTTAGACTCGTACTCTGGCCTAATGGTTAATGTCTTAACTCTTACTCTGGCCTAATAGCTAAGGTCTTAACTCTTACTCTGGCATAATAGCTAAGGTCTTAGACTCGTACTCTGGCCTACAGGTTAAGGTCTTAACTCTTACTCTGTCCTAATGGTTAAGGTCTTAACTCTTACTCTGGCCTAATACCTAAGGTCTTAACTCTTACTCTGGCCTAATAGCTAAGGTCTTAACTCTTACTCTGGACTACTGGTTAAGGTCTTAACTCTTACTCTGGCCTAATAGCTAAGGTCTTAGACTCGTACTATGGCCTACAGGTTAAGGTCTTAACTCTTACTCTGGCCTACTGGTTAAGGTCTTAACTCTTACTCTGGCCTACTGGTTAAGGTCTTAACTCTTACTCTGGCCTCATAGCTAAGGTCTTAGACTCGTACTCTGGCCTACAGGTTAAGGTCTTAACTCTTACTCTGTCCTAATGGTTAAGGTCTTAACTCTTACTCTGGCCAAATAGATAAGGTCTTAACTCTTACTCTGGCCTACTGGTTAAGGTCTTAACTTTTACTCTGGCCTACTGGTTAAGGTCTTAACTCTTACTCTGGCCTAATAGCTAAGGTCTTAGACTCGTACTCTGGCCTAGTGGTTAAGGTCTTAACTCTTACTCTGGCCTAATAGCTAAGGTCTTAGACTCATACTCTGGCCTACTGGCTAAGGTCTTAACTCATACTCTGGCCTACTAGCTGAGGTCTTAACTCTTACTCTGGCCTAATAGCTAAGGTCTTAGACTCGTACTCTGGCCTAATGGTTAAGGTCTTAACTCTTACTCTGGCCTAATAGCTAAGGTCTTAACTCTTACTCTGGCCTAATAGCTAAGGTCTTAGACTCGTACTATGGTCTACAGGTTAAGGTCTTAACTCTTACTCTGGCCTACTGGTTAAGGTCTTAACTCTTACTCTGGCCTAATAGCTAAGGTCTTAGACTCATACTCTGGCCTAATGGTTAAGGTCTTAACTCTTACTCTGGCCTAATAGCTAAGGTCTTAGACTCGTACTCTGGCCTAATGGTTAAGGTCTTAACTCTTACTCTGGCCTAATAGCTAAGGTCTTAGACTCATACGCTGGCCTAATGGTTAAGGTCTTAACTGTTACTCTGGCCTAATAGCTAAAGTCTTAACTCTTACTCTGGCCTAATAGCTAAGGTCTTAGACACGTACTATGGCCTACAGGTTAAGGTCTTAACTCTTACTCTGACCTAATGGTTAAGATCTTAACTCTTACTCTGGCCTAATAGCTAAGGTCTTAACTCTTACTCTAGCCTAATAGCTAAGGTCTTAGACTCGTACTATGGCCTACTGGTTAAGGTCTTAACTCTTACTCTGGCCTAATAGCTAAGGTCTTAACTCTTACTCTGGCCTACTGGTTAAGGTCTAAACTCTTACTCTGGCCTAATAGCTAAGGTCTTAGACTCATACTATGGCCTACAGGTTAAGAACCTAACTCTTACTCTGGCCTACTGGTTAAGGTCTTAACTCTTACTCTGGCCTAATAGCTAAGGTCTTAGACTCGTACTCTGGCCTAATGGTTAAGGTCTTAACTCTTACTCTGGCCTAACAGCTAAGGTCTTAGACTCGTACTATGGCCTACAGGTTAAGGTCTTAACTCTTACTCTGGCCTACTTGTTAAGGTCTTAACTCTTACTCAGGCCTAATAGCTAAGGTCTTAGACTGGTACTCTGGCCTAATGGTTAAGGTCTTAACTCTTACTCTGGCCTAATCGCTAAGGTCTTAACTCTTACTCTGGCCTACTGGTTAAGGTCTTAACTCTTACTCTGGCCTAATAGCTAAGGTCTTAGACTCGTACTCTGGCCTAATGGTTAATGTCTTAACTCTTACTCTGGCCAAATAGCTAAGGTCTTAGACTGGTACTCTGGCCTAATGGTTAAGGTCTTAACTCTTACTCTGGCCTAATCGCTAAGGTCTTAACTCTTACTCTGGCCTACTGGTTAAGGTCTTAACTCTTACTCTGGCCTAATAGCTAAGGTCTTAGACTCGTACTCTGGCCTAATGGTTAAGGACTTAAGTCTTACTCTGGCCTACTGGTTAAAGTCTTAACTCTTACTCTGGCCTAATAGCTAAGGTCTTAACTCTTACTCTGGCCTACTAGTTAAGGTCTTTACTCTTACTCTGGCCTACTGGTTAAGGTCTTAACTCTTACTCTGGCCTAATGGTTAAGATCTTAACTCTTACTCTGGCCTAATAGCTAAGGTCTTAGACTCGTACTCTGGCCTAATAGCTAAGGTCTTAACACTTACTCTGGCCTAATAGCTAAGGTCTTAGACTCGTCCTCTGGCCTAATGGTTAAGGTCTTAACTCTTACTCTGGCCTTCTGGTTAAGGTCTTAACTCTTACTCTGGCCTAATAGCTAAGGTCTTAACTCTTACTCTGGCCTAATAGCTAAGGTCTTAGACTCGTACTCTGACCTAATGGTTAAGGTCTTAACTCTTACTCTGGCCTACTGGTTAAGGTCATAACTCTTACTCTGGCCTACTGGTTAACGTCTTAACTCTTACTCTGGCCTAATAGCTAAGGTCTTAACTCTTACTCTGGAATACTGGTTAAGGTCTTAACTCTTAATCTGGCCTAATAGCTAAGGTCTTAGACTCGTACTCTGACCTAATGGTTAAGGTCTTAACTCTTACTCTGGCCTAATAGCTAAGGCCCTAACTCTCACTCTGGCCTAATGGTTAAGGTCTTAACTGTTACTCTGGCCTAATAGCTAAAGTCTTAACTCTTACTCTGGCCTAATAGCTAAGGTCTTAGACACGTACTATGGCCTACAGGTTAAGGTCTTAACTCTTACTCTGACCTAATGGTTAAGATCTTAACTCTTACTCTGGCCTAATAGCTAAGGTCTTAACTCTTACTCTAGCCTAATAGCTAAGGTCTTAGACTCGTACTATGGCCTACTGGTTAAGGTCTTAACTCTTACTCTGGCCTAATAGCTAAGGTCTTAACTCTTACTCTGGCCTACTGGTTAAGGTCTAAACTCTTACTCTGGCCTAATAGCTAAGGTCTTAGACTCGTACTATGGCCTACAGGTTAAGAACCTAACTCTTACTCTGGCCTACTGGTTAAGGTCTTAACTCTTACTCTGTCCTAATAGCTAAGGTCTTAGACTCGTACTCTGGCCTAATGGTTAAGGTCTTAACTCTTACTCTGGCCTAACAGCTAAGGTCTTAGCTTCGTACTATAGCCTACAGGTTAAGGTCTTAACTCTTACTCTGGCCTAATGGTTAATGTCTTAACTCTTACTCTGGCCTAATAGCTAAGGTCTTAGACTGGTACTCTGGCCTAATGGTTAAGGTCTTAACTCTTACTCTGGCCTAATCGCTAAGGTCTTAACTCTTCCTCTGGCCTACTGGTTAAGGTCTTAACTCTTACTCTGGCCTAATAGCTAAGGTCTTAGACTCGTACTCTGGCCTAATGGTTAAGGACTTAAGTCTTACTCTGGCCTACTGGTTAAAGTCTTAACTCTTACTCTGGCCTAATAGCTAAGGTCTTAACTCTTACTCTGGCCTACTAGTTAAGGTCTTTACTCTTACTCTGGCCTACTGGTTAAGGTCTTAACTCTTACTCTGGCCTAATAGCTAAGGTCTTAACTCTTACTCTGGCCTACTGGTTAAGGTCTTAACTCTTACTCTGGCCTAATAGCTAAGACCTTAACTCTTACGCTGGCCTACTGGTTAAGGTCTTAACTCTTACTCTGGCCTAATAGCTAAGATCTTAGACTCGTACTCTGGCCTAATGGTTAAGGTCTTAACTCTTACTCTGGCCTAATAGCTAAGGTCTTAACTCTTACTCTGGCCTAATGGTTAAGGTCTTAACTCTTACTCTGGCCTAATAGCTAAGGTCTTAGACTCTTACTTTGGCCTAATAGCTAAGGTCTTAGACTCGTACTATGGCCTACAGGTTAAGGTCTTAACTCTTACTCTGGCCTACTGGTTAAGGTCTTAACTCTCACTCTGGCCTAATGGCTAAGGTCTTAACTCTTACTCTGGCCTAATAGCTGATGTCTTAGACTCGTACTCTGGCCTAATGGTTAAGGTCTTAACTCTTACTCTGGCCTAATAGCTAAGGTCTTAACTCTTACTCTGGCCTAATAGATAAGGTCTTAGACTCGTACTATGGCCTACAGGTTAAGGTCTTAACTCTTACTCTGGCCTACTGGTTAAGGTCTTAACTCTTACTCTGACCTACTGGTTAAGGTCTTAACACTTACTCTGGCCTAATAGCTAAGGTCTTAAACTCGTACTATGGCCTACAGGATTAGATCTTAACTCTTACTCTGGCCTACTGGTTAAGGTCTTAACTCTTACTCTGGCCTAATAGCTAAGGTCTTAACTCTTACTCTGGCCTAATAGTTAAGGTCTTAACTCTTTCTCTGGACTACTGGTTAAGGTCTTAACTCTTACTCTGGCCTAATAGCTAAGGTCTTAGACTCGTACTATGGCCTACAGGTTAAGGTCTTAACTCTTACTCTGGCCTACTGGTTAAAGGTCTTAACTCTTACTCTGGCCTACTGGTTAAGGTCTTAACTCTTACTCTGGCCTAATAGCTAAGGTCTTAACTCTTACTCTGGCCTACTGGTTAAGGTCTTAACTCTTACTCTGGCCTCATAGCTAAGGTCTTATACTCGTACTCTGGCCTACAGGTTAAGGTCTTAACTCTTACTCTGGGCTAATAGCTAAGGTCTTAACTCTTACTCTGGCCTACTGGTTAAGGTCTTAACTTTTACTCTGGCCTACTGGTTAAGGTCTTAACTCTTACTCTGGCCTAATAGCTAAGGTCTTAGACTCATACTCTGGCCTATTGGTTAAGGTCCTAACTCTTATTCTGGCCTACTGGTTAAGGTCTTAACTCTTACTCTGGCCTACTATCTAAGGTCTTAGACTCGTACTCTGGCCTAATGGCTAAGGTCTTAACTCTTACTCTGGCCTAATAGCTAAGGTCTTAACTCTTACTCTGGCCTACTGGTTAAGGTCTTAACTTTTACTCTGGCCTACTGGTTAAGGTCTTAACTCTTACTCTGGCCTAATAGCTAAGGTCTTAGACTCGTACTCTGGCCTACTGGTTAAGGTCTTAACTCTTACTCTGGCCTAATAGCTAAGGTCTTAGACTCGTACTCTGGCCTACTGGCTAAGGTCTTAACTCTTACTCTGGCCTAATAGCTGAGGTCTTAACTCTTACTCTGGCCTAATAGCTAAGGTCTTAGACTCGTACTCTGGCCTAGTGGTTAGGGTCTTAACTCTTACTCTGGCCTAATAGCTAAGGTCTTAGACTCCACTCTGGCCTACTGGCTAAGGTCTTAACTCATACTCTGGCCTACTAGCTGAGGTCTTAACTCTTACTCTGGCCTAATAGCTAAGGTCTTAGACTCGTACTCTGGCCTAATGGTTAAGGTCTTAACTCTTACTCTGGCCTAATAGCTAAGGTCTTAACTCTTACTCTGGCCTAATAGCTAAGGTCTTCGACTCGTACTATGGTCTACAGGTTAAGGTCTTAACTCTTACTCTGGCCTACTGGTTAAGGTCTTAACTCTTACTCTGGCCTAATAGCTAAGGTCTTAGACTCATACTCTGGCATAATGGTTAAGGTCTTAACTCTTACTCTGGCCTAATAGCTAAGGTCTTTGACTCGTACTCTGGCCTAATGGTTAAGGTCTTAACTCTTACTCTGGCCTAATAGCTAAGGTCTTAGACTCATACTCTGGCCTAATGGTTAAGGTCTTAACTCTTACTCTGGCCTACTGGTTAATGTATTAACTCTTACTCTGGCCTAATAGCTAAGGTCTTAACTCTTACTCTGGCCTACTGGTTAAGGTCTTAACTCTTACTCTGGCCTAATAGCTAAGACCTTAACTCTTACGCTGGCCTACTGGTTAAGGTCTTAACTCTTACTCTGGCCTAATAGCTAAGATCTTAGACTCGTACTCTGGCCTAATGGTTAAGGTCTTAACTCTTACTCTGGCCTAATAGCTAAGGTCTTAACTCTTACTCTGGCCTAATGGTTAAGGTCTTAACTCTTACTCTGGCCTAATAGCTAAGGTATTAACTCTTACTTTGGCCTAATAGCTAAGGTCTTAGACTCGTACTATGGCCTACAGGTTAAGGTCTTAACTCTTACTCTGGCCTACTGGTTAAGGTCTTAACTCTCACTCTGGCCTAATGGCTAAGGTCTTAACTCTTACTCTGGCCTAATAGCTGATGTCTTAGACTCGTACTCTGGCCTAATGGTTAAGGTCTTAACTCTTACTCTGGCCTAATAGCTAAGGTCTTAACTCTTACTCTGGCCTAATAGATAAGGTCTTAGACTCGTACTATGGCCTACAGGTTAAGGTCTTAACTCTTACTCTGGCCTACTGGTTAAGGTCTTAACTCTTACTCTGACCTACTGGTTAAGGTCTTAACACTTACTCTGGCCTAATAGCTAAGGTCTTAAACTCGTACTATGGCCTACAGGATTAGATCTTAACTCTTACTCTGGCCTACTGGTTAAGGTCTTAACTCTTACTCTGGCCTAATAGCTAAGGTCTTAACTCTTACTCTGGCCTAATAGTTAAGGTCTTAACTCTTTCTCTGGACTACTGGTTAAGGTCTTAACTCTTACTCTGGCCTAATAGCTAAGGTCTTAGACTCGTACTATGGCCTACAGGTTAAGGTCTTAACTCTTACTCTGGCCTACTGGTTAAAGGTCTTAACTCTTACTCTGGCCTACTGGTTAAGGTCTTAACTCTTACTCTGGCCTAATAGCTAAGGTCTTAACTCTTACTCTGGCCTACTGGTTAAGGTCTTAACTCTTACTCTGGCCTCATAGCTAAGGTCTTATACTCGTACTCTGGCCTACAGGTTAAGGTCTTAACTCTTACTCTGGGCTAATAGCTAAGGTCTTAACTCTTACTCTGGCCTACTGGTTAAGGTCTTAACTTTTACTCTGGCCTACTGGTTAAGGTCTTAACTCTTACTCTGGCCTAATAGCTAAGGTCTTAGACTCGTACTCTGGCCTATTGGTTAAGGTCCTAACTCTTATTCTGGCCTACTGGTTAAGGTCTTAACTCTTACTCTGGCCTACTATCTAAGGTCTTAGACTCGTACTCTGGCCTAATGGCTAAGGTCTTAACTCTTACTCTGGCCTAATAGCTAAGGTCTTAACTCTTACTCTGGCCTACTGGTTAAGGTCTTAACTTTTACTCTGGCCTACTGGTTAAGGTCTTAACTCGTACTCTGGCCTAATAGCTAAGGTCTTAGACTCGTACTCTGGCCTACTGGTTAAGGTCTTAACTCTTACTCTGGCCTAATAGCTAAGGTCTTAGACTCGTACTCTGGCCTACTGGCTAAGGTCTTAACTCTTACTCTGGCCTAATAGCTGAGGTCTTAACTCTTACTCTGGCCTAATAGCTAAGGTCTTAGACTCGTACTCTGGCCTAGTGGTTAGGGTCTTAACTCTTACTCTGGCCTAATAGCTAAGGTCTTAGACTCCACTCTGGCCTACTGGCTAAGGTCTTAACTCATACTCTGGCCTACTAGCTGAGGTCTTAACTCTTACTCTGGCCTAATAGCTAAGGTCTTAGACTCGTACTCTGGCCTAATGGTTAAGGTCTTAACTCTTACTCTGGCCTAATAGCTAAGGTCTTAACTCTTACTCTGGCCTAATAGCTAAGGTCTTCGACTCGTACTATGGTCTACAGGTTAAGGTCTTAACTCTTACTCTGGCCTACTGGTTAAGGTCTTAACTCTTACTCTGGCCTAATAGCTAAGGTCTTAGACTCATACTCTGGCATAATGGTTAAGGTCTTAACTCTTACTCTGGCCTAATAGCTAAGGTCTTTGACTCGTACTCTGGCCTAATGGTTAAGGTCTTAACTCTTACTCTGGCCTAATAGCTAAGGTCTTAGACTCATACTCTGGCCTAATGGTTAAGGTCTTAACTCTTACTCTGGCCTACTGGTTAATGTATTAACTCTTACTCTGGCCTAATAGCTAAGGTCTTAACTCTTAATCTGGCCTAATAGCTAAGGTCTTAACTCTTACTCTGGCCTACTGGTTAAGGTCTTAACTCTTACTCTGGCCTAATAGCTAAGGTCTTAGACACGTACTCTGGCCCAATGGTTAAGGTCTTAACTCTTACTCTGGCCTAATAGCTAAGGTCTTAGAATCGTACTCTGGCCTAATGGTTAAGGTCTTAACTCTTACTCTGGCCTAATAGCTACGGTCTTAACTCTTACTCTGGCATAATAGCTAAGGTCTTAGACTCGTACTCTGGCCTACAGGTTAAGGTCTTAACTCTTACTCTGTCCTAATGGTTAAGGTCTTAACTCTTACTCTGGCCTAATAGCTAAGGTCTTAGACTCGTACTCTGGCCTAATAGCTAAGGTCTTAGACTCGTACTCTGGCCTAATGGTTAAGGTCTTAACTCTTACTCTGGCCTACTGGCTAAGGTCTTAACTCTTACTCTGGCCTAATAGCTAAGGTCTTAGACTCATACTCTGGCCTAATGGTTAAGGTCTTAACCTCTACTCTGGCCTAATAGCTAAGGTCTTAGACTCGTACTCTGGCCTAATGGTTAAGGTCTTAACTCTTACTCTGGCCTAATAGCTAAGGTCTTAGACTCATACTCTGGCCTAATGGTTAAGGTCTTAACTCTTACTCTGGCCTACTGGTTAATGTCTTAACTCTTACTCTGGCCTAATAGCTAAGGTCTTAACTCTTACTCTGGCCTAATAGCTAAGGTCTTAGACTCGTACTCTGGCCTAATCGTTAAGGACTTAACTCTTACTCTGGCCTAATAGCTAAGGTCTTAGACTCATACTATGGCCTACTGGTTAAGGTCTTAACTCTTACACTGGCCTACTGGTTAAGGTCTTAACTCTTACTCTGGCATACTGGATACGATCTTAACACTTACTTTGGCCTAATAGCTAAGGTCTTAACTCTTACTCTGTCCTAATAGCTAAGGTCTTAGACTCGTACTCTGGCCTAATGGTTAAGGTCTTAACTCTTACTCTGGCCTACTGGTTAAGTTCTTAACTCTTACTCTGGCCTAACAGCTAAGGTCTTAGACTCGTACTATGGCCTACAGATTAAGGTCTTAACTCTTACTCTGGCCTACTGCTTAAGGTCTTACCTCTTACTCTGGCCTAATAGCTAAGGTCTTAGACTCATACTCTGGCCTAATGGTTAATGTCTTAACTCTTACTCTGGCCTAATAGCTAAGGTCTTAGACTTGTACTCTGGCCTAATGGTTAATGTCTTAACTCTTACTCTGGCATAATCGCTAAGGTCTTAACTCTTACTCCGGCCTACTGGTTAAGGTCTTAACTCTTACTCTGGCATAATAGCTAAGGTCTTAGACTCGTACTCTGGCCTAATGGTTAAGGACTTAACTCTTACTCTGGTCTACTGGTTAAGGTCTTAACTCTTACTCTGGCCTAATAGCTAAGGTCTTAAATCTTACTCTGGCCTACTGGTTAATGTCTTTACTCTTACTCTGGCCGACTGGTTAAGGTCTTAACTCTTTCTCTGGCCTAATAGCTAAGGTCTTAACTCTTACTCTGGCCTACTGGTTAAGGTCTTAACTCTTACTCTGGCATAATAGCTAAGACCATAACTCTTACGCTGGCCTACTGGTTAAGGTCTTAACTCTTACTATGGCCTAATAGCTAAGGTCTTAGACTCGTACTCTGGCCTAATAGCTAAGGTCTTAGAATCGTACTCTGGCCTAATGGTTAAGTTCTTAACTCTTACTCTGGCCTAATAGCTAAGGTCTTAACTCTTACTCTGGCCTAATAGCTAAGGTCTTAGACTCGTACTATGGCCTACTGGTTAAGGTCTTAACTCTTACTCTGGCCTAATGGTTAAGGTATCAACTCTTACTCTGGCCTAATAGCTAAGGTCTTAGACTCGTACTCTGGCCTAATTGTTAATTTCTTAACTCTTTCTCTGGCCTACTGGTTAAGGTCTTAACTCTTACTCTGGCCTAATAGCTAAGTTCTTAACTCTTGCTCTGGCCTACTGGTTAAGGTCTTAACTCTTACTCTGGCCTAATAGCTAAGGTCTTAGACTCGTACTCTGGCCTATTGGTTAAGGTCCTAACTCTTATTCTGGCCTACTGGTTAAGGTCTTAACTCTTACTCTGGCCTACTATCTAAGGTCTTAGACTCGTCCTCTGGCCTAATGGCTAAGGTCTTAACTCTTACTCTGGCCTAATAGCTAAGGTCTTAACTCTTACTCTGGCCTAATGGTTAAGGTCTTAACTCTTACTCTGCCCTAATAGCTAAGGTCTTAGACTCATTCTCTGGCCTACCGGTTAAGGTCTTAACTCTTCCTCTGCCCTAATAGCTAAGACATTAACTCTTACGCTGGCCTACTGGTTAAGGTCTTAACTCTTACTCTGGCCTAATATCTAAGGTCTTAGACTCGTACTCTGGCCTAATGGCTAAGGTCTTAACTCTTACTCTGGCCTAATAGCTAAGGTCTTAACTCTTACTCTGGCCTAATGGTTAAGGTCTTAACTCTTACTCTGGCCTAATAGCTAAGGTCTTAACTATTACTCTGGCCTAATAGCTAAGGTCTTAACTCTTACTCTGGCCTAATAGCTAAGGTCTTAGACTCGTCCTCTGGCCTAATGGTTAAGGTCTTAACTCTTACTCTGGCCTACTGGTTAAGGTCTTAACTCTTACTCTGGCCTAATAGCTAAGATCTTAACTCTTACTCTGGCCTAATAGCTAAGGTCTTATACTCGTACTCTGGCCTAATGCTTAAGGTCTTAACTCTTACTCTGGCATACTGGTTAAGGTCTTAACTCTTACTCTGGCCTACTGGATAAGGTCTTAACTCTTACGCTGGCCTAATAGCTAAGGTCTTAACTCTTACTCTGGCCTACTGGTTAAGGTCTTAACTCTTACTCTGGCCTAATAGCTAAGACCTTAACTCTTACGCCGGCCTACTGGTTAAGGTCTTAACTCTTACTCTGGCCTAATAGCTAAGGTCTTAGACTCGTACTCTGGCCTAATGGTTAAGGTCTTCACTCTTACTCTGGCCTAATAGCTAAGGCCCTAACTCTCACTCTGGCCTAATGGTTAAGGTCTTAACTCTTACTCTGGCCTAATAGCTAAAGTCTTAACTCTTACTCTGGCCTAATAGCTAATGTCTTGGACTCATACTATGGCCTACAGGTTAAGGTCTTAACTCTTACTCTGGCCTAATGGTTAAGGTCTTAACTCTTACTCTGGCCTAATAGCTAAGGTCTTAGACTCGTACTCTGGCCTAATGGTTAAGATCTTAACTCTTACTCTGGCCTAATAGCTAAGGTCTTAGACTCGTACTCTGGCCTAATAGCTAAGGTCTTAACACTTACTCTGGCCTAATAGCTAAGGTCTTAGACTCGTCCTCTGGCCTAATGGTTAAGGTCTTAACTCTTACTCTGGCCTTCTGGTTAAGGTCTTAACTCTTACTCTGGCCTAATAGCTAAGGTCTTAGACACGTACTCTGGCCCAATGGTTAAGGTCTTAACTCTTACTCTGGCCTAATAGCTAAGGTCTTAGACTCGTACTCTGGCCTAATGGTTAAGGTCTTAACTCTTACTCTGGCCTAATAGCTAAGGTCTTAACTCTTACTCTGGCATAATAGCTAAGGTCTTAGACTCGTACTCTGGCCTACAGGTTAAGGTCTTAACTCTTACTCTGTCCTAATGGTTAAGGTCTTAACTCTTACTCTGGCCTAATAGCTAAGGTCTTAGACTCTTACTCTGGCCTAATAGCTAAGGTCTTAGACTCGTACTCTGGCCTAGTGGTTAGGGTCTTAACTCTTACTCTGGCCTAATAGCTAAGGTCTTAGACTCCACTCTGGCCTACTGGCTAAGGTCTTAACTCATACTCTGGCCTACTAGCTGAGGTCTTAACTCTTACTCTGGCCTAATAGCTAAGGTCTTAGACTCGCACTCTGGCCTAATGGTTAAGGTCTTAACTCTTACTCTGGCCTAATAGCTAAGGTCTTAACTCTTACTCTGGCCTAATAGCTAAGGTCTTCGACTCGTACTATGGTCTACAGGTTAAGGTCTTAACTCTTACTCTGGCCTACTGGTTAAGGTCTGAACTCTTACTCTGGCCTAATAGCTAAGGTCTTAGACTCATACTCTGGCATAATGGTTAAGGTCTTAACTCTTACTCTGGCCTAATAGCTAAGGTCTTTGACTCGTACTCTGGCCTAATGGTTAAGGTCTTAACTCTTACTCTGGCCTAATAGCTAAGGTCTTAGACTCATACTCTGGCCTAATGGTTAAGGTCTTAACTCTTACTCTGGCCTACTGGTTAATGTATTAACTCTTACTCTGGCCTAATAGCTAAGGTCTTAACTCTTAATCTGGCCTAATAGCTAAGGTCTTAACTCTTACTCTGGCCTACTGGTTAAGGTCTTAACTCTTACTCTGGCCTAATAGCTAAGGTCTTAGACACGTACTCTGGCCCAATGGTTAAGGTCTTAACTCTTACTCTGGCCTAATAGCTAAGGTCTTAGACTCGTACTCTGGCCTAATGGTTAAGGTCTTAACTCTTACTCTGGCCTAATAGCTAAGGTCTTAACTCTTACTCTGGCATAATAGCTAAGGTCTTAGACTCGTACTCTGGCCTACAGGTTAAGGTCTTAACTCTTACTCTGTCCTAATGGTTAAGGTCTTAACTCTTACTCTGGCCTAATAGCTAAGGTCTTAGACTCGTACTCTGGCCTAATAGCTAAGGTCTTAGACTCGTACTCTGGCCTAATGGTTAAGGTCTTAACTCTTACTCTGGCCTACTGGCTAAGGTCTTAACTCTTACTCTGGCCTAATAGCTAAGGTCTTAACTCTTACTCTGGCCTAATAGCTAAGGTCTTAGACTCATACTCTGGCCTAATGGTTAAGGTCTTAACCTCTACTCTGGCCTAATAGCTAAGGTCTTAGACTCGTACTCTGGCCTAATGGTTAAGGTCTTAACTCTTACTCTGGCCTAATAGCTAAGGTCTTAGACTCATACTCTGGCCTAATGGTTAAGGTCTTAACTCTTACTCTGGCCTACTGGTTAATGTCTTAACTCTTACTCTGGCCTAATAGCTAAGGTCTTAACTCTTACTCTGGCCTAATAGCTAAGGTCTTAGACTCGTACTCTGGCCTAATCGTTAAGGACTTAACTCTTACTCTGGCCTAATAGCTAAGGTCTTAGACTCATACTATGGCCTACTGGTTAAGGTCTTAACTCTTACACTGGCCTACTGGTTAAGGTCTTAACTCTTACTCTGGCATACTGGATACGATCTTAACACTTACTTTGGCCTAATAGCTAAGGTCTTAACTCTTACTCTGTCCTAATAGCTAAGGTCTTAGACTCGTACTCTGGCCTAATGGTTAAGGTCTTAACTCTTACTCTGGCCTACTGGTTAAGTTCTTAACTCTTACTCTGGCCTAACAGCTAAGGTCTTAGACTCGTACTATGGCCTACAGATTAAGGTCTTAACTCTTACTCTGGCCTACTGCTTAAGGTCTTACCTCTTACTCTGGCCTAATAGCTAAGGTCTTAGACTCATACTCTGGCCTAATGGTTAATGTCTTAACTCTTACTCTGGCCTAATAGCTAAGGTCTTAGACTTGTACTCTGGCCTAATGGTTAATGTCTTAACTCTTACTCTGGCATAATCACTAAGGTCTTAACTCTTACTCCGGCCTACTGGTTAAGGTCTTAACTCTTACTCTGGCATAATAGCTAAGGTCTTAGACTCGTACTCTGGCCTAATGGTTAAGGACTTAACTCTTACTCTGGTCTACTGGTTAAGGTCTTAACTCTTACTCTGGCCTAATAGCTAAGGTCTTAAATCTTACTCTGGCCTACTGGTTAATGTCTTTACTCTTACTCTGGCCGACTGGTTAAGGTCTTAACTCTTTCTCTGGCCTAATAGCTAAGGTCTTAACTCTTACTCTGGCCTACTGGTTAAGGTCTTAACTCTTACTCTGGCATATTAGCTAAGACCATAACTCTTACGCTGGCCTACTGGTTAAGGTCTTAACTCTTACTATGGCCTAATAGCTAAGGTCTTAGACTCGTACTCTGGCCTAATAGCTAAGGTCCTAGAATCGTACTCTGGCCTAATGGTTAAGTTCTTAACTCTTACTCTGGCCTAATAGCTAAGGTCTTAACTCTTACTCTGGCCTAATAGCTAAGGTCTTAGACTCGTACTATGGCCTACTGGTTAAGGTCTTAACTCTTACTCTGGCCTAATGGTTAAGGTATCAACTCTTACTCTGGCCTAATAGCTAAGGTCTTAGACTCGTACTCTGGCCTAATTGTTAATTTCTTAACTCTTTCTCTGGCCTACTGGTTAAGGTCTTAACTCTTACTCTGGCCTAATAGCTAAGTTCTTAACTCTTGCTCTGGCCTACTGGTTAAGGTCTTAACTCTTACTCTGGCCTAATAGCTAAGGTCTTAGACTCGTACTCTGGCCTATTGGTTAAGGTCCTAACTCTTATTCTGGCCTACTGGTTAAGGTCTTAACTCTTACTCTGGCCTACTATCTAAGGTCTTAGACTCGTACTCTGGCCTAATGGCTAAGGTCTTAACTCTTACTCTGGCCTAATAGCTAAGGTCTTAACTCTTACTCTGGCCTAATGGTTAAGGTCTTAACTCTTACTCTGCCCTAATAGCTAAGGTCTTAGACTCATTCTCTGGCCTACCGGTTAAGGTCTTAACTCTTCCTCTGCCCTAATAGCTAAGACATTAACTCTTACGCTGGCCTACTGGTTAAGGTCTTAACTCTTACTCTGGCCTAATATCTAAGGTCTTAGACTCGTACTCTGGCCTAATGGCTAAGGTCTTAACTCTTACTCTGGCCTAATAGCTAAGGTCTTAACTCTTACTCTGGCCTAATGGTTAAGGTCTTAACTCTTACTCTGGCCTAATAGCTAAGGTCTTAACTATTACTCTGGCCTAATAGCTAAGGTCTTAACTCTTACTCTGGCCTAATAGCTAAGGTCTTAGACTCGTCCTCTGGCCTAATGGTTAAGGTCTTAACTCTTACTCTGGCCTACTGGTTAAGGTCTTAACTCTTACTCTGGCCTAATAGCTAAGATCTTAACTCTTACTCTGGCCTAATAGCTAAGGTCTTATACTCGTACTCTGGCCTAATGCTTAAGGTCTTAACTCTTACTCTGGCATACTGGTTAAGGTCTTAACTCTTACTCTGGCCTACTGGATAAGGTCTTAACTCTTACGCTGGCCTAATAGCTAAGGTCTTAACTCTTACTCTGGCCTACTGGTTAAGGTCTTAACTCTTACTCTGGCCTAATAGCTAAGACCTTAACTCTTACGCCGGCCTACTGGTTAAGGTCTTAACTCTTACTCTGGCCTAATAGCTAAGGTCTTAGACTCGTACTCTGGCCTAATGGTTAAGGTCTTCACTCTTACTCTGGCCTAATAGCTAAGGCCCTAACTCTCACTCTGGCCTAATGGTTAAGGTCTTAACTCTTACTCTGGCCTAATAGCTAAAGTCTTAACTCTTACTCTGGCCTAATAGCTAATGTCTTGGACTCATACTATGGCCTACAGGTTAAGGTCTTAACTCTTACTCTGGCCTAATGGTTAAGGTCTTAACTCTTACTCTGGCCTAATAGCTAAGGTCTTAGACTCGTACTCTGGCCTAATGGTTAAGATCTTAACTCTTACTCTGGCCTAATAGCTAAGGTCTTAGACTCGTACTCTGGCCTAATAGCTAAGGTCTTAACACTTACTCTGGCCTAATAGCTAAGGTCTTAGACTCGTCCTCTGGCCTAATGGTTAAGGTCTTAACTCTTACTCTGGCCTTCTGGTTAAGGTCTTAACTCTTACTCTGGCCTAATAGCTAAGGTCTTAACTCTTACTCTGGCCTAATAGCTAAGGTCTTAGACTCGTACTCTGACCTAATGGTTAAGGTCTTAACTCTTACTCTGGCCTACTGGTTAAGGTCATAACTCTTACTCTGGCCTACTGATTAACGTCTTAACTCTTACTCTGGCCTAATAGCTAAGGTCTTAACTCTTACTCTGGAATACTGGTTAAGGTCTTAACTCTTAATCTGGCCTAATAGCTAAGGTCTTAGACTCGTACTCTGGCCTAATGGTTAAGGTCTTAACTCTTACTCTGGCCTAATAGCTAAGGCCCTAACTCTCACTCTGGCCTAATGGTTAAGGTCTTAAC
The DNA here is from genome assembly GCF_964204655.1 of Triturus cristatus. Lineage (NCBI taxonomy): Eukaryota > Metazoa > Chordata > Amphibia > Caudata > Salamandridae > Triturus > Triturus cristatus. Next base: position 1,087,824,216 of record NC_140589.1, on the reverse strand, counting down.
TGTTACTCTGGCCTAATAGCTAAAGTCTTAACTCTTACTCTGGCCTAATAGCTAAGGTCTTAGACACGTACTATGGCCTACAGGTTAAGGTCTTAACTCTTACTCTGACCTAATGGTTAAGATCTTAACTCTTACTCTGGCCTAATAGCTAAGGTCTTAACTCTTACTCTAGCCTAATAGCTAAGGTCTTAGACTCGTACTATGGCCTACTGGTTAAGGTCTTAACTCTTACTCTGGCCTAATAGCTAAGGTCTTAACTCTTACTCTGGCCTACTGGTTAAGGTCTAAACTCTTACTCTGGCCTAATAGCTAAGGTCTTAGACTCGTACTATGGCCTACAGGTTAAGAACCTAACTCTTACTCTGGCCTACTGGTTAAGGTCTTAACTCTTACTCTGGCCTAATAGCTAAGGTCTTAGACTCGTACTCTGGCCTAATGGTTAAGGTCTTAACTCTTACTCTGGCCTAACAGCTAAGGTCTTAGACTCGTACTATGGCCTACAGGTTAAGGTCTTAACTCTTACTCTGGCCTACTTGTTAAGGTCTTAACTCTTACTCAGGCCTAATAGCTAAGGTCTTAGACTGGTACTCTGGCCTAATGGTTAAGGTCTTAACTCTTACTCTGGCCTAATCGCTAAGGTCTTAACTCTTACTCTGGCCTACTGGTTAAGGTCTTAACTCTTACTCTGGCCTAATAGCTAAGGTCTTAGACTCGTACTCTGGCCTAATGGTTAATGTCTTAACTCTTACTCTGGCCAAATAGCTAAGGTCTTAGACTGGTACTCTGGCCTAATGGTTAAGGTCTTAACTCTTACTCTGGCCTAATCGCTAAGGTCTTAACTCTTACTCTGGCCTACTGGTTAAGGTCTTAACTCTTACTCTGGCCTAATAGCTAAGGTCTTAGACTCGTACTCTGGCCTAATGGTTAAGGACTTAAGTCTTACTCTGGCCTACTGGTTAAAGTCTTAACTCTTACTCTGGCCTAATAGCTAAGGTCTTAACTCTTACTCTGGCCGACTAGTTAAGGTCTTTACTCTTACTCTGGCCTACTGGTTAAGGTCTTAACTCTTACTCTGGCCTAATAGCTAAGGTCTTAACTCTTACTCTGGCCTACTGGTTAAGGTCTTAACTCTTACTCTGGCCTAATAGCTAAGACCTTAACTCTTACGCTGGCCTACTGGTTAAGGTCTTAACTCTTACTCTGGCCTAATAGCTAAGATTTTAGACTCGTACTCTGGCCTAATGGTTAAGGTCTTAACTCTTACTCTGGCCTAATAGCTAAGGTCTTAACTCTTACTCTGGCCTAATGGTTAAGGTCTTAACTCTTACTCTGGCCTAATAGCTAAGGTATTAACTCTTACTTTGGCCTAATAGCTAAGGTCTTAGACTCGTACTATGGCCTACAGGTTAAGGTCTTAACTCTTACTCTGGCCTACTGGTTAAGGTCTTAACTCTTACTCTGGCCTAATGGCTAAGGTCTTAACTCTTACTCTGGCCTAATAGCTGATGTCTTAGACTCGTACTCTGGCCTAATGGTTAAGGTCTTAACTCTTACTCTGGCCTAATAGCTAAGGTCTTAACTCTTACTCTGGCCTAATAGATAAGGTCTTAGACTCGTACTATGGCCTACAGGTTAAGGTCTTAACTCTTACTCTGGCCTACTGGTTAAGGTCTTAACTCTTACTCTGACCTACTGGTTAAGGTCTTAACACTTACTCTGGCCTAATAGCTAAGGTCTTAAACTCGTACTATGGCCTACAGGATTAGATCTTAACTCTTACTCTGGCCTACTGGTTAAGGTCTTAACTCTTACTCTGGCCTAATAGCTAAGGTCTTAACTCTTACTCTGGCCTAATAGTTAAGGTCTTAACTCTTTCTCTGGACTACTGGTTAAGGTCTTAACTCTTACTCTGGCCTAATAGCTAAGGTCTTAGACTCGTACTATGGCCTACAGGTTAAGGTCTTAACTCTTACTCTGGCCTACTGGTTAAAGGTCTTAACTCTTACTCTGGCCTACTGGTTAAGGTCTTAACTCTTACTCTGGCCTAATAGCTAAGGTCTTAACTCTTACTCTGGCCTACTGGTTAAGGTCTTAACTCTTACTCTGGCCTCATAGCTAAGGTCTTATACTCGTACTCTGGCCTACAGGTTAAGGTCTTAACTCTTACTCTGGCCTAATGGTTAAGGTTTTAACTCTTACTCTGGGCTAATAGCTAAGGTCTTAACTCTTACTCTGGCCTACTGGTTAAGGTCTTAACTTTTACTCTGGCCTACTGGTTAAGGTCTTAACTCTTACTCTGGCCTAATAGCTAAGGTCTTAGACTCGTACTCTGGCCTATTGGTTAAGGTCCTAACTCTTATTCTGGCCTACTGGTTAAGGTCTTAACTCTTACTCTGGCCTACTATCTAAGGTCTTAGACTCGTACTCTGGCCTAATGGCTAAGGTCTTAACTCTTACTCTGGCCTAATAGCTAAGGTCTTAACTCTTACTCTGGCCTACTGGTTAAGGTCTTAACTTTTACTCTGGCCTACTGGTTAAGGTCTTAACTCTTACTCTGGCCTAATAGCTAAGGTCTTAGACTCGTACTCTGGCCTACTGGTTAAGGTCTTAACTCTTACTCTGGCCTAATAGCTAAGGTCTTAGACTCGTACTCTGGCCTACTGGCTAAGGTCTTAACTCTTACTCTGGCCTAATAGCTGAGGTCTTAACTCTTACTCTGGCCTAATAGCTAAGGTCTTAGACTCGTACTCTGGCCTAGTGGTTAAGGTCTTAACTCTTACTCTGGCCTAATAGCTAAGGTCTTAGACTCCACTCTGGCCTACTGGCTAAGGTCTTAACTCATACTCTGGCCTACTAGCTGAAGTCTTAACTCTTACTCTGGCCTAATAGCTAAGGTCTTAGACTCGTACTCTGGCCTAATGGTTAAGGTCTTAACTCTTACTCTGGCCTAATAGCTAAGGTCTTAACTCTTACTCTGGCATAATAGCTAAGGTCTTAGACTCGTACTCTGGCCGACAGGTTAAGGTCTTAACTCTTACTCTGTCCTAATGGTTAAGGTCTTAACTCTTACTCTGGCCTAATAGCTAAGGTCTTAGACTCTTACTCTGGCCTAATAGCTAAGGTCTTAGACTCGTACTCTGGCCTAGTGGTTAGGGTCTTAACTCTTACTCTGGCCTAATAGCTAAGGTCTTAGACTCCACTCTGGCCTACTGGCTAAGGTCTTAACTCATACTCTGGCCTACTAGCTGAGGTCTTAACTCTTACTCTGGCCTAATAGCTAAGGTCTTAGACTCGTACTCTGGCCTAATGGTTAAGGTCTTAACTCTTACTCTGGCCTAATAGCTAAGGTCTTAACTCTTACTCTGGCCTAATAGCTAAGGTCTTCGACTCGTACTATGGTCTACAGGTTAAGGTCTTAACTCTTACTCTGGCCTACTGGTTAAGGTCTTAACTCTTACTCTGGCCTAATAGCTAAGGTCTTAGACTCATACTCTGGCATAATGGTTAAGGTCTTAACTCTTACTCTGGCCTAATAGCTAAGGTCTTTGACTCGTACTCTGGCCTAATGGTTAAGGTCTTAACTCTTACTGTGGCCTAATAGCTAAGGTCTTAGACTCATACTCTGGCCTAATGGTTAAGGTCTTAACTCTTACTCTGGCCTACTGGTTAATGTATTAACTCTTACTCTGGCCTAATAGCTAAGGTCTTAACTCTTAATCTGGCCTAATAGCTAAGGTCTTAACTCTTACTCTGGCCTACTGGTTAAGGTCTTAACTCTTACTCTGGCCTAATAGCTAAGGTCTTAGACACGTACTCTGGCCCAATGGTTAAGGTCTTAACTCTTACTCTGGCCTAATAGCTAAGGTCTTAGACTCGTACTCTGGCCTAATGGTTAAGGTCTTAACTCTTACTCTGGCCTAATAGCTAAGGTCTTAACTCTTACTCTGGCATAATAGCTAAGGTCTTAGACTCGTACTCTGGCCTACAGGTTAAGGTCTTAACTCTTACTCTGTCCTAATGGTTAAGGTCTTAACTCTTACTCTGGCCTAATAGCTAAGGTCTTAGACTCTTACTCTGGCCTAATAGCTAAGGTCTTAGACTCGTACTCTGGCCTAGTGGTTAGGGTCTTAACTCTTACTCTGGCCTAATAGCTAAGGTCTTAGACTCCACTCTGGCCTACTGGCTAAGGTCTTAACTCATACTCTGGCCTACTAGCTGAGGTCTTAACTCTTACTCTGGCCTAATAGCTAAGGTCTTAGACTCGTACTCTGGCCTAATGGTTAAGGTCTTAACTCTTACTCTGGCCTAATAGCTAAGGTCTTAACTCTTACTCTGGCCTAATAGCTAAGGTCTTCGACTCGTACTATGGTCTACAGGTTAAGGTCTTAACTCTTACTCTGGCCTACTGGTTAAGGTCTTAACTCTTACTCTGGCCTAATAGCTAAGGTCTTAGACTCATACTCTGGCATAATGGTTAAGGTCTTAACTCTTACTCTGGCCTAATAGCTAAGGTCTTTGACTCGTACTCTGGCCTAATGGTTAAGGTCTTAACTCTTACTCTGGCCTAATAGCTAAGGTCTTAGACTCATACTCTGGCCTAATGGTTAAGGTCTTAACTCTTACTCTGGCCTACTGGTTAATGTATTAACTCTTACTCTGGCCTAATAGCTAAGGTCTTAACTCTTAATCTGGCCTAATAGCTAAGGTCTTAACTCTTACTCTGGCCTACTGGTTAAGGTCTTAACTCTTACTCTGGCCTAATAGCTAAGGTCTTAGACACGTACTCTGGCCCAATGGTTAAGGTCTTAACCCTTACTCTGGCCTAATAGCTAAGGTCTTAGACTCGTACTCTGGCCTAATGGTTAAGGTCTTAACTCTTACTCTGGCCTAATAGCTAAGGTCTTAACTCTTACTCTGGCATAATAGCTAAGGTCTTAGACTCGTACTCTGGCCTACAGGTTAAGGTCTTAACTCTTACTCTGTCCTAATGGTTAAGGTCTTAACTCTTACTCTGGCCTAATAGCTAAGGTCTTAGACTCGTACTCTGGCCTAATAGCTAAGGTCTTAGACTCGTACTCTGGCCTAATGGTTAAGGTCTTAACTCTTACTCTGGCCTACTGGCTAAGGTCTTAACTCTTACTCTGGCCTAATAGCTAAGGTCTTAACTCTTACTCTGGCCTAATAGCTAAGGTCTTAGACTCATACTCTGGCCTAATGGTTAAGGTCTTAACCTCTACTCTGGCCTAATAGCTAAGGTCTTAGACTCGTACTCTGGCCTAATGGTTAAGGTCTTAACTCTTACTCTGGCCTAATAGCTAAGGTCTTAGACTCATACTCTGGCCTAATGGTTAAGGTCTTAACTCTTACTCTGGCCTACTGGTTAATGTCTTAACTCTTACTCTGGCCTAATAGCTAAGGTCTTAACTCTTACTCTGGCCTAATAGCTAAGGTCTTAGACTCGTACTCTGGCCTAATCGTTAAGGACTTAACTCTTACTCTGGCCTAATAGCTAAGGTCTTAGACTCATACTATGGCCTACTGGTTAAGGTCTTAACTCTTACACTGGCCTACTGGTTAAGGTCTTAACTCTTACTCTGGCATACTGGATACGATCTTAACACTTACTTTGGCCTAATAGCTAAGGTCTTAACTCTTACTCTGTCCTAATAGCTAAGGTCTTAGACTCGTACTCTGGCCTAATGGTTAAGGTCTTAACTCTTACTCTGGCCTACTGGTTAAGTTCTTAACTCTTACTCTGGCCTAACAGCTAAGGTCTTAGACTCGTACTATGGCCTACAGATTAAGGTCTTAACTCTTACTCTGGCCTACTGCTTAAGGTCTTACCTCTTACTCTGGCCTAATAGCTAAGGTCTTAGACTCATACTCTGGCCTAATGGTTAATGTCTTAACTCTTACTCTGGCCTAATAGCTAAGGTCTTAGACTTGTACTCTGGCCTAATGGTTAATGTCTTAACTCTTACTCTGGCATAATCGCTAAGGTCTTAACTCTTACTCCGGCCTACTGGTTAAGGTCTTAACTCTTACTCTGGCATAATAGCTAAGGTCTTAGACTCGTACTCTGGCCTAATGGTTAAGGACTTAACTCTTACTCTGGTCTACTGGTTAAGGTCTTAACTCTTACTCTGGCCTAATGCTTAAGGTCTTAGACTCGTACTATGGCCTACAGGTTAAGGTCTTAACTCTTACTCTGGCCTACTGGTTAAGGTCTTAACTCTTACTCTGGCCTAATGGCTAAGGTCTTAACTCTTACTCTGGCCTAATAGCTAAGGTCTTAAATCTTACTCTGGCCTACTGGTTAATGTCTTTACTCTTACTCTGGCCGACTGGTTAAGGTCTTAACTCTTTCTCTGGCCTAATAGCTAAGGTCTTAACTCTTACTCTGGCCTACTGGTTAAGGTCTTAACTCTTACTCTGGCATAATAGCTAAGACCATAACTCTTACGCTGGCCTACTGGTTAAGGTCTTAACTCTTACTATGGCCTAATAGCTAAGGTCTTAGACTCGTACTCTGGCCTAATAGCTAAGGTCCTAGAATCGTACTCTGGCCTAATGGTTAAGTTCTTAACTCTTACTCTGGCCTAATAGCTAAGGTCTTAACTCTTACTCTGGCCTAATAGCTAAGGTCTTAGACTCGTACTATGGCCTACTGGTTAAGGTCTTAACTCTTACTCTGGCCTAATGGTTAAGGTATCAACTCTTACTCTGGCCTAATAGCTAAGGTCTTAGACTCGTACTCTGGCCTAATTGTTAATTTCTTAACTCTTTCTCTGGCCTACTGGTTAAGGTCTTAACTCTTACTCTGGCCTAATAGCTAAGTTCTTAACTCTTGCTCTGGCCTACTGGTTAAGGTCTTAACTCTTACTCTGGCCTAATAGCTAAGGTCTTAGACTCGTACTCTGGCCTATTGGTTAAGGTCCTAACTCTTATTCTGGCCTACTGGTTAAGGTCTTAACTCTTACTCTGGCCTACTATCTAAGGTCTTAGACTCGTACTCTGGCCTAATGGCTAAGGTCTTAACTCTTACTCTGGCCTAATAGCTAAGGTCTTAACTCTTACTCTGGCCTAATGGTTAAGGTCTTAACTCTTACTCTGCCCTAATAGCTAAGGTCTTAGACTCATTCTCTGGCCTACCGGTTAAGGTCTTAACTCTTCCTCTGCCCTAATAGCTAAGACATTAACTCTTACGCTGGCCTACTGGTTAAGGTCTTAACTCTTACTCTGGCCTAATATCTAAGGTCTTAGACTCGTACTCTGGCCTAATGGCTAAGGTCTTAACTCTTACTCTGGCCTAATAGCTAAGGTCTTAACTCTTACTCTGGCCTAATGGTTAAGGTCTTAACTCTTACTCTGGCCTAATAGCTAAGGTCTTAACTATTACTCTGGCCTAATAGCTAAGGTCTTAACTCTTACTCTGGCCTAATAGCTAAGGTCTTAGACTCGTCCTCTGGCCTAATGGTTAAGGTCTTAACTCTTACTCTGGCCTACTGGTTAAGGTCTTAACTCTTACTCTGGCCTAATAGCTAAGATCTTAACTCTTACTCTGGCCTAATAGCTAAGGTCTTATACTCGTACTCTGGCCTAATGCTTAAGGTCTTAACTCTTACTCTGGCATACTGGTTAAGGTCTTAACTCTTACTCTGGCCTACTGGATAAGGTCTTAACTCTTACGCTGGCCTAATAGCTAAGGTCTTAACTCTTACTCTGGCCTACTGGTTAAGGTCTTAACTCTTACTCTGGCCTAATAGCTAAGACCTTAACTCTTACGCCGGCCTACTGGTTAAGGTCTTAACTCTTACTCTGGCCTAATAGCTAAGGTCTTAGACTCGTACTCTGGCCTAATGGTTAAGGTCTTCACTCTTACTCTGGCCTAATAGCTAAGGCCCTAACTCTCACTCTGGCCTAATGGTTAAGGTCTTAACTCTTACTCTGGCCTAATAGCTAAAGTCTTAACTCTTACTCTGGCCTAATAGCTAATGTCTTGGACTCATACTATGGCCTACAGGTTAAGGTCTTAACTCTTACTCTGGCCTAATGGTTAAGGTCTTAACTCTTACTCTGGCCTAATAGCTAAGGTCTTAGACTCGTACTCTGGCCTAATGGTTAAGATCTTAACTCTTACTCTGGCCTAATAGCTAAGGTCTTAGACTCGTACTCTGGCCTAATAGCTAAGGTCTTAACACTTACTCTGGCCTAATAGCTAAGGTCTTAGACTCGTCCTCTGGCCTAATGGTTAAGGTCTTAACTCTTACTCTGGCCTTCTGGTTAAGGTCTTAACTCTTACTCTGGCCTAATAGCTAAGGTCTTAACTCTTACTCTGGCCTAATAGCTAAGGTCTTAGACTCGTACTCTGACCTAATGGTTAAGGTCTTAACTCTTACTCTGGCCTACTGGTTAAGGTCATAACTCTTACTCTGGCCTACTGGTTAACGTCTTAACTCTTACTCTGGCCTAATAGCTAAGGTCTTAACTCTTACTCTGGAATACTGGTTAAGGTCTTAACTCTTAATCTGGCCTAATAGCTAAGGTCTTAGACTCGTACTCTGGCCTAATGGTTAAGGTCTTAACTCTTACTCTGGCCTAATAGCTAAGGCCCTAACTCTCACTCTGGCCTAATGGTTAAGGTCTTAACTGTTACTCTGGCCTAATAGCTAAAGTCTTAACTCTTACTCTGGCCTAATAGCTAAGGTCTTAGACACGTACTATGGCCTACAGGTTAAGGTCTTAACTCTTACTCTGACCTAATGGTTAAGATCTTAACTATTACTCTGGCCTAATAGCTAAGGTCTTAACTCTTACTCTAGCCTAATAGCTAAGGTCTTAGACTCGTACTATGGCCTACTGGTTAAGGTCTTAACTCTTACTCTGGCCTAATAGCTAAGGTCTTAACTCTTACTCTGGCCTACTGGTTAAGGTCTAAACTCTTACTCTGGCCTAATAGCTAAGGTCTTAGACTCGTACTATGGCCTACAGGTTAAGAACCTAACTCTTACTCTGGCCTACTGGTTAAGGTCTTAACTCTTACTCTGGCCTAATAGCTAAGGTCTTAGACTCGTACTCTGGCCTAATGGTTAAGGTCTTAACTCTTACTCTGGCCTAACAGCTAAGGTCTTAGACTCGTACTATGGCCTACAGGTTAAGGTCTTAACTCTTACTCTGGCCTACTTGTTAAGGTCTTAACTCTTACTCAGGCCTAATAGCTAAGGTCTTAGACTGGTACTCTGGCCTAATGGTTAAGGTCTTAACTCTTACTCTGGCCTAATCGCTAAGGTCTTAACTCTTACTCTGGCCTACTGGTTAAGGTCTTAACTCTTACTCTGGCCTAATAGCTAAGGTCTTAGACTCGTACTCTGGCCTAATGGTTAATGTCTTAACTCTTACTCTGGCCAAATAGCTAAGGTCTTAGACTGGTACTCTGGCCTAATGGTTAAGGTCTTAACTCTTACTCTGGCCTAATCGCTAAGGTCTTAACTCTTACTCTGGCCTACTGGTTAAGGTCTTAACTCTTACTCTGGCCTAATAGCTAAGGTCTTAGACTCGTACTCTGGCCTAATGGTTAAGGACTTAAGTCTTACTCTGGCCTACTGGTTAAAGTCTTAACTCTTACTCTGGCCTAATAGCTAAGGTCTTAACTCTTACTCTGGCCTACTGGTTAAGGTCTTAACTCTTACTCTGGCCTAATAGCTAAGACCTTAACTCTTACGCTGGCCTACTGGTTAAGGTCTTAACTCTTACTCTGGCCTAATAGCTAAGATTTTAGACTCGTACTCTGGCCTAATGGTTAAGGTCTTAACTCTTACTCTGGCCTAATAGCTAAGGTCTTAACTCTTACTCTGGCCTAATGGTTAAGGTCTTAACTCTTACTCTGGCCTAATAGCTAAGGTATTAACTCTTACTTTGGCCTAATAGCTAAGGTCTTAGACTCGTACTATGGCCTACAGGTTAAGGTCTTAACTCTTACTCTGGCCTACTGGTTAAGGTCTTAACTCTTACTCTGGCCTAATGGCTAAGGTCTTAACTCTTACTCTGGCCTAATAGCTGATGTCTTAGACTCGTACTCTGGCCTAATGGTTAAGGTCTTAACTCTTACTCTGGCCTAATAGCTAAGGTCTTAACTCTTACTCTGGCCTAATAGATAAGGTCTTAGACTCGTACTATGGCCTACAGGTTAAGGTCTTAACTCTTACTCTGGCCTACTGGTTAAGGTCTTAACTCTTACTCTGACCTACTGGTTAAGGTCTTAACACTTACTCTGGCCTAATAGCTAAGGTCTTAAACTCGTACTATGGCCTACAGGATTAGATCTTAACTCTTACTCTGGCCTACTGGTTAAGGTCTTAAATCTTACTCTGGCCTAATAGCTAAGGTCTTAACTCTTACTCTGGCCTAATAGTTAAGGTCTTAACTCTTTCTCTGGACTACTGGTTAAGGTCTTAACTCTTATTCTGGCCTAATAGCTAAGGTCTTAGACTCGTACTATGGCCTACAGGTTAAGGTCTTAACTCTTACTCTGGCCTACTGGTTAAAGGTCTTAACTCTTACTCTGGCCTACTGGTTAAGGTCTTAACTCTTACTCTGGCCTAATAGCTAAGGTCTTAACTCTTACTCTGGCCTACTGGTTAAGGTCTTAACTCTTACTCTGGCCTCATAGCTAAGGTCTTATACTCGTACTCTGGCCTACAGGTTAAGGTCTTAACTCTTACTCTGGCCTAATGGTTAAGGTTTTAACTCTTACTCTGGGCTAATAGCTAAGGTCTTAACTCTTACTCTGGCCTACTGGTTAAGGTCTTAACTTTTACTCTGGCCTACTGGTTAAGGTCTTAACTCTTACTCTGGCCTAATAGCTAAGGTCTTAGACTCGTACTCTGGCCTATTGGTTAAGGTCCTAACTCTTATTCTGGCCTACTGGTTAAGGTCTTAACTCTTACTCTGGCCTACTATCTAAGGTCTTAGACTCGTACTCTGGCCTAATGGCTAAGGTCTTAACTCTTACTCTGGCCTAATAGCTAAGGTCTTAACTCTTACTCTGGCCTACTGGTTAAGGTCTTAACTTTTACTCTGGCCTACTGGTTAAGGTCTTAACTCTTACTCTGGCCTAATAGCTAAGGTCTTAGACTCGTACTCTGGCCTACTGGTTAAGGTCTTAACTCTTACTCTGGCCTAATAGCTAAGGTCTTAGACTCGTACTCTGGCCTACTGGCTAAGGTCTTAACTCTTACTCTGGCCTAATAGCTGAGGTCTTAACTCTTACTCTGGCCTAATAGCTAAGGTCTTAGACTCGTACTCTGGCCTAGTGGTTAAGGTCTTAACTCTTACTCTGGCCTAATAGCTAAGGTCTTAGACTCCACTCTGGCCTACTGGCTAAGGTCTTAACTCATACTCTGGCCTACTAGCTGAAGTCTTAACTCTTACTCTGGCCTAATAGCTAAGGTCTTAGACTCGTACTCTGGCCTAATGGTTAAGGTCTTAACTCTTACTCTGGCCTAATAGCTAAGGTCTTAACTCTTACTCTGGCCTAATAGCTAAGGTCTTCGACTCGTACTATGGTCTACAGGTTAAGGTCTTAACTCTTACTCTGGCCTACTGGTTAAGGTCTTAACTCTTACTCTGGCCTAATAGCTAAGGTCTTAGACTCATACTCTGGCATAATGGTTAAGGTCTTAACTCTTACTCTGGCCTAATAGCTAAGGTCTTTGACTCGTACTCTGGCCTAATGGTTAAGGTCTTAACTCTTACTCTGGCCTAATAGCTAAGGTCTTAGACTCATACTCTGGCCTAATGGTTAAGGTCTTAACTCTTACTCTGGCCTACTGGTTAATGTATTAACTCTTACTCTGGCCTAATAGCTAAGGTCTTAACTCTTAATCTGGCCTAATAGCTAAGGTCTTAACTCTTACTCTGGCCTACTGGTTAAGGTCTTAACTCTTACTCTGGCCTAATAGCTAAGGTCTTAGACACGTACTCTGGCCCAATGGTTAAGGTCTTAACTCTTACTCTGGCCTAATAGCTAAGGTCTTAGACTCGTACTCTGGCCTAATGGTTAAGGTCTTAACTCTTACTCTGGCCTAATAGCTAAGGTCTTAACTCTTACTCTGGCATAATAGCTAAGGTCTTAGACTCGTACTCTGGCCTACAGGTTAAGGTCTTAACTCTTACTCTGTCCTAATGGTTAAGGTCTTAACTCTTACTCTGGCCTAATAGCTAAGGTCTTAGACTCGTACTCTGGCCTAATAGCTAAGGTCTTAGACTCGTACTCTGGCCTAATGGTTAAGGTCTTAACTATTACTCTGGCCTACTGGCTAAGGTCTTAACTCTTACTCTGGCCTAATAGCTAAGGTCTTAACTCTTACTCTGGCCTAATAGCTAAGGTCTGAGACTCGTACTATGGTCTACAGGTTAAGGTCTTAACTCTTACTCTGGCCTACTGGTTAAGGTCTTAACTCTTACTCTGGCCTCATAGCTAAGGTCTTAGACTCATACTCTGGCCTACAGGTTAAGGTCTTAACTCTTACTCTGGCCTTATGGTTAAGGTCTTAACTCTTACTCTGGCCTAATAGCTAAGGTCTTAACTCTTACTCTGGCCTACTGGTTAAGGTCTTAACTTTTACTCTGGCCTACTGGTTAAGGTCTTAACTCTTACTCTGGCCTAATAGCTAAGGTCTTAGACTCGTACTCTGGCCTACTGGTTAAGGTCTTAACTCTTACTCTGGCCTAATAGCTAAGGTCTTAGACTCGTACTCTGGCCTACTGGCTAAGGTCTTAACTCTTACTCTGGCCTAATAGCTGAGGTCTTAACTCTTACACTGGCCTAATAGCTAAGGTCTTAGACTCGTACTCTGGCCTAATGGTTAATGTCTTAACTCTTACTCTGGCCAAATAGCTAAGGTCTTAACTCTTACTCTGGCAGAATAGCTAAGGTCTTAGACTCGTACTCTGGCCTACAGGTTAAGGTCTTAACTCTTACTCTGTCCTAATGGTTAAGGTCTTAACTCTTACTCTGGCCTAATACCTAAGGTCTTAACTCTTACTCTGGCCTAATAGCTAAGGTCTTAACTCTTACTCTGGACTACTGGTTAAGGTCTTAACTCTTACTCTGGCCTAATAGCTAAGGTCTTAGACTCGTACTATGGCCTACAGGTTAAGGTCTTAACTCTTACTCTGGCCTACTGGTTAAGGTCTTAACTCTTACTCTGGCCTACTGGTTAAGGTCTTAACTCTTACTCTGGCCTCATAGCTAAGGTCTTAGACTCGTACTCTGGCCTACAGGTTAAGGTCTTAACTCTTACTCTGTCCTAATGGTTAAGGTCTTAACTCTTACTCTGGCCAAATAGCTAAGGTCTTAACTCTTACTCTGGCCTACTGGTTAAGGTCTTAACTTTTACTCTGGCCTACTGGTTAAGGTCTTAACTCTTACTCTGGCCTAATAGCTAAGGTCTTAGACTCGTACTCTGGCCTAGTGGTTAAGGTCTTAACTCTTACTCTGGCCTAATAGCTAAGGTCTTAGACTCATACTCTGGCCTACTGGCTAAGGTCTTAACTCATACTCTGGCCTACTAGCTGAGTTCTTAACTCTTACTCTGGCCTAATAGCTAAGGTCTTAGACTCGTACTCTGGCCTAATGGTTAAGGTCTTAACTCTTACTCTGGCCTAATAGCTAAGGTCTTAACTCTTACTCTGGCCTAATAGCTAAGGTCTTAGACTCGTACTATGGTCTACAGGTTAAGGTCTTAACTCTTACTCTGGCCTACTGGTTAAGGTCTTAACTCTTACTCTGGCCTAATAGCTAAGGTCTTAGACTCATACTCTGGCCTAATGGTTAAGGTCTTAACTCTTACTCTGGCCTAATAGCTAAGGTCTTAGACTCGTACTCTGGCCTAATGGTTAAGGTCTTAACTCTTACTCCGGCCTAATAGCTAAGGTCTTAGACTCATACTCTGGCCTAATGGTTAAGGTCTTAACTCTTACTCTGGCCTACTGATTAATGTATTAACTCTTACTCTGGCCTAATAGCTAAGGTCTTAACTCTTAATCTGGCCTAATAACTAAGGTCTTAACTCTTACTCTGGCCTACTGGTTAAGGTCTTAACTCTTACTCTGGCCTAATAGCTAAGGTCTTAGACACGTACTCTGGCCCAATGGTTAAGGTCTTAACTCTTACTCTGGCCTAATAGCTAAGGTCTTAGACTCATACTCTGGCCTAATGGTTAAGGTCTTAACTCTTACTCTGGCCTAATAGCTAAGGTCTTAACTCTTACTCTGGCATAATAGCTAAGGTCTTAGACTCGTACTCTGGCCTACAGGTTAAGGTCTTAACTCTTACTCTGTCCTAATGGTTAAGGTCTTAACTCTTACTCTGGCCTAATAGCTAAGGTCTTAGACTCGTACTCTGGCCTAATAGCTAAGGTCTTAGACTCGTACTCTGGCCTAATGGTTAAGGTCTTAACTCTTACTCTGGCCTACTGGCTAAGGTCTTAACTCTTACTCTGGCCTAATAGCTAAGGTCTTAACTCTTACTCTGGCCTAATAGCTAAGGTCTTAACTCTTACTCTGGCCTAATAGCTAAGGTCTGAGACTCGTACTATGGTCTACAGGTTAAGGTCTTAACTCTTACTCTGGCCTACTGGTTAAGGTCTTAACTCTTACTCTGGCCTCATAGCTAAGGTCTTAGACTCGTACTCTGGCCTACAGGTTAAGGTCTTAACTCTTACTCTGGCCTTATGGTTAAGGTCTTAACTCTTACTCTGGCCTAATAGCTAAGGTATTAACTCTTACTCTGGCCTACTAGTTAAGGTCTTAACTTTTACTCTGGCCTACTGGTTAAGGTCTTAACTCTTACTCTGGCCTAATAGCTAAGGTCTTAGACTCGTACTCTGGCCTACTGGTTAAGGTCTTAACTCTTACTCTGGCCTAATAGCTAAGGTCTTAGACTCATACTATGGCCTACTGGTTAAGGTCTTAACTCTTACACTGGCCTACTGGTTAAGGTCTTAACTCTTACTCTGGCATACTGGATACGATCTTAACACTTACTTTGGCCTAATAGCTAAGGTCTTAACTCTTACTCTGTCCTAATAGCTAAGGTCTTAGACTCGTACTCTGGCCTAATGGTTAAGGTCTTAACTCTTACTCTGGCCTACTGGTTAAGTTCTTAACTCTTACTCTGGCCTAACAGCTAAGGTCTTAGACTCGTACTATGGCCTACAGATTAAGGTCTTAACTCTTACTCTGGCCTACTGCTTAAGGTCTTACCTCTTACTCTGGCCTAATAGCTAAGGTCTTAGACTCATACTCTGGCCTAATGGTTAATGTCTTAACTCTTACTCTGGCCTAATAGCTAAGGTCTTAGACTTGTACTCTGGCCTAATGGTTAATGTCTTAACTCTTACTCTGGCATAATCGCTAAGGTCTTAACTCTTACTCCGGCCTACTGGTTAAGGTCTTAACTCTTACTCTGGCATAATAGCTAAGGTCTTAGACTCGTACTCTGGCCTAATGGTTAAGGACTTAACTCTTACTCTGGTCTACTGGTTAAGGTCTTAACTCTTACTCTGGCCTAATAGCTAAGGTCTTAAATCTTACTCTGGCCTACTGGTTAATGTCTTTACTCTTACTCTGGCCGACTGGTTAAGGTCTTAACTCTTTCTCTGGCCTAATAGCTAAGGTCTTAACTCTTACTCTGGCCTACTGGTTAAGGTCTTAACTCTTACTCTGGCATAATAGCTAAGACCATAACTCTTACGCTGGCCTACTGGTTAAGGTCTTAACTCTTACTATGGCCTAATAGCTAAGGTCTTAGACTCGTACTCTGGCCTAATAGCTAAGGTCTTAGAATCGTACTCTGGCCTAATGGTTAAGTTCTTAACTCTTACTCTGGCCTAATAGCTAAGGTCTTAACTCTTACTCTGGCCTAATAGCTAAGGTCTTAGACTCGTACTATGGCCTACTGGTTAAGGTCTTAACTCTTACTCTGGCCTAATGGTTAAGGTATCAACTCTTACTCTGGCCTAATAGCTAAGGTCTTAGACTCGTACTCTGGCCTAATTGTTAATTTCTTAACTCTTTCTCTGGCCTACTGGTTAAGGTCTTAACTCTTACTCTGGCCTAATAGCTAAGTTCTTAACTCTTGCTCTGGCCTACTGGTTAAGGTCTTAACTCTTACTCTGGCCTAATAGCTAAGGTCTTAGACTCGTACTCTGGCCTATTGGTTAAGGTCCTAACTCTTATTCTGGCCTACTGGTTAAGGTCTTAACTCTTACTCTGGCCTACTATCTAAGGTCTTAGACTCGTCCTCTGGCCTAATGGCTAAGGTCTTAACTCTTACTCTGGCCTAATAGCTAAGGTCTTAACTCTTACTCTGGCCTAATGGTTAAGGTCTTAACTCTTACTCTGCCCTAATAGCTAAGGTCTTAGACTCATTCTCTGGCCTACCGGTTAAGGTCTTAACTCTTCCTCTGCCCTAATAGCTAAGACATTAACTCTTACGCTGGCCTACTGGTTAAGGTCTTAACTCTTACTCTGGCCTAATATCTAAGGTCTTAGACTCGTACTCTGGCCTAATGGCTAAGGTCTTAACTCTTACTCTGGCCTAATAGCTAAGGTCTTAACTCTTACTCTGGCCTAATGGTTAAGGTCTTAACTCTTACTCTGGCCTAATAGCTAAGGTCTTAACTATTACTCTGGCCTAATAGCTAAGGTCTTAACTCTTACTCTGGCCTAATAGCTAAGGTCTTAACTCTTACTCTGGCCTAATGGTTAAGGTCTTAACTCTTACTCTGCCCTAATAGCTAAGGTCTTAGACTCATTCTCTGGCCTACCGGTTAAGGTCTTAACTCTTCCTCTGCCCTAATAGCTAAGACATTAACTCTTACGCTGGCCTACTGGTTAAGGTCTTAACTCTTACTCTGGCCTAATATCTAAGGTCTTAGACTCGTACTCTGGCCTAATGGCTAAGGTCTTAACTCTTACTCTGGCCTAATAGCTAAGGTCTTAACTCTTACTCTGGCCTAATGGTTAAGGTCTTAACTCTTACTCTGGCCTAATAGCTAAGGTCTTAACTATTACTCTGGCCTAATAGCTAAGGTCTTAACTCTTACTCTGGCCTAATAGCTAAGGTCTTAGACTCGTCCTCTGGCCTAATGGTTAAGGTCTTAACTCTTACTCTGGCCTACTGGTTAAGGTCTTAACTCTTACTCTGGCCTAATAGCTAAGATCTTAACTCTTACTCTGGCCTAATAGCTAAGGTCTTATACTCGTACTCTGGCCTAATGCTTAAGGTCTTAACTCTTACTCTGGCATACTGGTTAAGGTCTTAACTCTTACTCTGGCCTACTGGATAAGGTCTTAACTCTTACGCTGGCCTAATAGCTAAGGTCTTAACTCTTACTCTGGCCTAATAGCTAAGGTCTTAGACTCATACTCTGGCCTAATGGTTAAGGTCTTAACTCTTACTCCGGCCTAATAGCTAAGGTCTTAGACTCATACTCTGGCCTAATGGTTAAGGTCTTAACTCTTACTCTGGCCTACTGATTAATGTATTAACTCTTACTCTGGCCTAATAGCTAAGGTCTTAACTCTTAATCTGGCCTAATAACTAAGGTCTTAACTCTTACTCTGGCCTACTGGTTAAGGTCTTAACTCTTACTCTGGCCTAATAGCTAAGGTCTTAGACACGTACTCTGGCCCAATGGTTAAGGTCTTAACTCTTACTCTGGCCTAATAGCTAAGGTCTTAGACTCATACTCTGGCCTAATGGTTAAGGTCTTAACTCTTACTCTGGCCTAATAGCTAAGGTCTTAACTCTTACTCTGGCATAATAGCTAAGATCTTAGACTCGTACTCTGGCCTACAGGTTAAGGTCTTAACTCTTACTCTGTCCTAATGGTTAAGGTCTTAACTCTTACTCTGGCCTAATAGCTAAGGTCTTAGACTCGTACTCTGGCCTAATAGCTAAGGTCTTAGACTCGTACTCTGGCCTAATGGTTAAGGTCTTAACTCTTACTCTGGCCTACTGGCTAAGGTCTTAACTCTTACTCTGGCCTAATAGCTAAGGTCTTAACTCTTACTCTGGCCTAATAGCTAAGGTCTTAACTCTTACTCTGGCCTAATAGCTAAGGTCTGAGACTCGTACTATGGTCTACAGGTTAAGGTCTTAACTCTTACTCTGGCCTACTGGTTAAGGTCTTAACTCTTACTCTGGCCTCATAGCTAAGGTCTTAGACTCGTACTCTGGCCTTCAGGTTAAGGTCTTAACTCTTACTCTGGCCTTATGGTTAAGGTCTTAACTCTTACTCTGGCCTAATAGCTAAGGTCTTAACTCTTACTCTGGCCTACTAGTTAAGGTCTTAACTTTTACTCTGGCCTACTGGTTAAGGTCTTAACTCTTACTCTGGCCTAATAGCTAAGGTCTTAGACTCGTACTCTGGCCTACTGGTTAAGGTCTTAACTCTTACTCTGGCCTAATAGCTAAGGTCTTAGACTCATACTATGGCCTACTGGTTAAGGTCTTAACTCTTACACTGGCCTACTGGTTAAGGTCTTAACTCTTACTCTGGCATACTGGATACGATCTTAACACTTACTTTGGCCTAATAGCTAAGGTCTTAACTCTTACTCTGTCCTAATAGCTAAGGTCTTAGACTCGTACTCTGGCCTAATGGTTAAGGTCTTAACTCTTACTCTGGCCTACTGGTTAAGTTCTTAACTCTTACTCTGGCCTAACAGCTAAGGTCTTAGACTCGTACTATGGCCTACAGATTAAGGTCTTAACTCTTACTCTGGCCTACTGCTTAAGGTCTTACCTCTTACTCTGGCCTAATAGCTAAGGTCTTAGACTCATACTCTGGCCTAATGGTTAATGTCTTAACTCTTACTCTGGCCTAATAGCTAAGGTCTTAGACTTGTACTCTGGCCTAATGGTTAATGTCTTAACTCTTACTCTGGCATAATCGCTAAGGTCTTAACTCTTACTCCGGCCTACTGGTTAAGGTCTTAACTCTTACTCTGGCATAATAGCTAAGGTCTTAGACTCGTACTCTGGCCTAATGGTTAAGGACTTAACTCTTACTCTGGTCTACTGGTTAAGGTCTTAACTCTTACTCTGGCCTAATAGCTAAGGTCTTAAATCTTACTCTGGCCTACTGGTTAATGTCTTTACTCTTACTCTGGCCGACTGGTTAAGGTCTTAACTCTTTCTCTGGCCTAATAGCTAAGGTCTTAACTCTTACTCTGGCCTACTGGTTAAGGTCTTAACTCTTACTCTGGCATAATAGCTAAGACCATAACTCTTACGCTGGCCTACTGGTTAAGGTCTTAACTCTTACTATGGCCTAATAGCTAAGGTCTTAGACTCGTACTCTGGCCTAATAGCTAAGGTCTTAGAATCGTACTCTGGCCTAATGGTTAAGTTCTTAACTCTTACTCTGGCCTAATAGCTAAGGTCTTAACTCTTACTCTGGCCTAATAGCTAAGGTCTTAGACTCGTACTATGGCCTACTGGTTAAGGTCTTAACTCTTACTCTGGCCTAATGGTTAAGGTATCAACTCTTACTCTGGCCTAATAGCTAAGGTCTTAGACTCGTACTCTGGCCTAATTGTTAATTTCTTAACTCTTTCTCTGGCCTACTGGTTAAGGTCTTAACTCTTACTCTGGCCTAATAGCTAAGTTCTTAACTCTTGCTCTGGCCTACTGGTTAAGGTCTTAACTCTTACTCTGGCCTAATAGCTAAGGTCTTAGACTCGTACTCTGGCCTATTGGTTAAGGTCCTAACTCTTATTCTGGCCTACTGGTTAAGGTCTTAACTCTTACTCTGGCCTACTATCTAAGGTCTTAGACTCGTCCTCTGGCCTAATGGCTAAGGTCTTAACTCTTACTCTGGCCTAATAGCTAAGGTCTTAACTCTTACTCTGGCCTAATGGTTAAGGTCTTAACTCTTACTCTGCCCTAATAGCTAAGGTCTTAGACTCATTCTCTGGCCTACCGGTTAAGGTCTTAACTCTTCCTCTGCCCTAATAGCTAAGACATTAACTCTTACGCTGGCCTACTGGTTAAGGTCTTAACTCTTACTCTGGCCTAATATCTAAGGTCTTAGACTCGTACTCTGGCCTAATGGCTAAGGTCTTAACTCTTACTCTGGCCTAATAGCTAAGGTCTTAACTCTTACTCTGGCCTAATGGTTAAGGTCTTAACTCTTACTCTGGCCTAATAGCTAAGGTCTTAACTATTACTCTGGCCTAATAGCTAAGGTCTTAACTCTTACTCTGGCCTAATAGCTAAGGTCTTAACTCTTACTCTGGCCTAATGGTTAAGGTCTTAACTCTTACTCTGCCCTAATAGCTAAGGTCTTAGACTCATTCTCTGGCCTACCGGTTAAGGTCTTAACTCTTCCTCTGCCCTAATAGCTAAGACATTAACTCTTACGCTGGCCTACTGGTTAAGGTCTTAACTCTTACTCTGGCCTAATATCTAAGGTCTTAGACTCGTACTCTGGCCTAATGGCTAAGGTCTTAACTCTTACTCTGGCCTAATAGCTAAGGTCTTAACTCTTACTCTGGCCTAATGGTTAAGGTCTTAACTCTTACTCTGGCCTAATAGCTAAGGTCTTAACTATTACTCTGGCCTAATAGCTAAGGTCTTAACTCTTACTCTGGCCTAATAGCTAAGGTCTTAGACTCGTCCTCTGGCCTAATGGTTAAGGTCTTAACTCTTACTCTGGCCTACTGGTTAAGGTCTTAACTCTTACTCTGGCCTAATAGCTACGATCTTAACTCTTACTCTGGCCTAATAGCTAAGGTCTTATACTCGTACTCTGGCCTAATGCTTAAGGTCTTAACTCTTACTCTGGCATACTGGTTAAGGTCTTAACTCTTACTCTGGCCTACTGAATAAGGTCTTAACTCTTACGCTGGCCTAATAGCTAAGGTCTTAACTCTTACTCTGGCCTACTGGTTAAGGTCTTAACTCTTACTCTGGCCTAATAGCTAAGACCTTAACTCTTACGCCGGCCTACTGGTTAAGGTCTTAACTCTTACTCTGGCCTAATAGCTAAGGTCTTAGACTCGTACTCTGGCCTAATGGTTAAGGTCTTCACTCTTACTCTGGCCTAATAGCTAAGGCCCTAACTCTCACTCTGGCCTAATGGTTAAGGTCTTAACTCTTACTCTGGCCTAATAGCTAAAGTCTTAACTCTTACTCTGGTCTAATAGCTAATGTCTTGGACTCATACTATGGCCTACAGGTTAAGGTCTTAACTCTTACTCTGGCCTAATGGTTAAGGTCTTAACTCTTACTCTGGCCTAATAGCTAAGGTCTTAGACTCGTACTCTGGCCTAATGGTTAAGATCTTAACTCTTACTCTGGCCTAATAGCTAAGGTCTTAGACTCGTACTCTGGCCTAATAGCTAAGGTCTTAACACTTACTCTGGCCTAATAGCTAAGGTCTTAGACTCGTCCTCTGGCCTAATGGTTAAGGTCTTAACTCTTACTCTGGCCTTCTGGTTAAGGTCTTAACTCTTACTCTGGCCTAATAGCTAAGGTCTTAGACACGTACTCTGGCCCAATGGTTAAGGTCTTAACTCTTACTCTGGCCTAATAGCTAAGGTCTTAGACTCGTACTCTGGCCTAATGGTTAAGGTCTTAACTCTTACTCTGGCCTAATAGCTAAGGTCTTAACTCTTACTCTGGCATAATAGCTAAGGTCTTAGACTCGTACTCTGGCCTACAGGTTAAGGTCTTAACTCTTACTCTGTCCTAATGGTTAAGGTCTTAACTCTTACTCTGGCCTAATAGCTAAGGTCTTAGACTCTTACTCTGGCCTAATAGCTAAGGTCTTAGACTCGTACTCTGGCCTAGTGGTTAGGGTCTTAACTCTTACTCTGGCCTAATAGCTAAGGTCTTAGACTCCACTCTGGCCTACTGGCTAAGGTCTTAACTCATACTCTGGCCTACTAGCTGAGGTCTTAACTCTTACTCTGGCCTAATAGCTAAGGTCTTAGACTCGTACTCTGGCCTAATGGTTAAGGTCTTAACTCTTACTCTGGCCTAATAGCTAAGGTCTTAACTCTTACTCTGGCCTAATAGCTAAGGTCTTCGACTCGTACTATGGTCTACAGGTTAAGGTCTTAACTCTTACTCTGGCCTACTGGTTAAGGTCTTAACTCTTACTCTGGCCTAATAGCTAAGGTCTTAGACTCATACTCTGGCATAATGGTTAAGGTCTTAACTCTTACTCTGGCCTAATAGCTAAGGTCTTTGACTCGTACTCTGGCCTAATGGTTAAGGTCTTAACTCTTACTCTGGCCTAATAGCTAAGGTCTTAGACTCATACTCTGGCCTAATGGTTAAGGTCTTAACTCTTACTCTGGCCTACTGGTTAATGTATTAACTCTTACTCTGGCCTAATAGCTAAGGTCTTAACTCTTAATCTGGCCTAATAGCTAAGGTCTTAACTCTTACTCTGGCCTACTGGTTAAGGTCTTAACTCTTACTCTGGCCTAATAGCTAAGGTCTTAGACACGTACTCTGGCCCAATGGTTAAGGTCTTAACTCTTACTCTGGCCTAATAGCTAAGGTCTTAGACTCGTACTCTGGCCTAATGGTTAAGGTCTTAACTCTTACTCTGGCCTAATAGCTAAGGTCTTAACTCTTACTCTGGCATAATAGCTAAGGTCTTAGACTCGTACTCTGGCCTACAGGTTAAGGTCTTAACTCTTACTCTGTCCTAATGGTTAAGGTCTTAACTCTTACTCTGGCCTAATAGCTAAGGTCTTAGACTCGTACTCTGGCCTAATAGCTAAGGTCTTAGACTCGTACTCTGGCCTAATGGTTAAGGTCTTAACTCTTACTCTGGCCTACTGGCTAAGGTCTTAACTCTTACTCTGGCCTAATAGCTAAGGTCTTAACTCTTACTCTGGCCTAATAGCTAAGGTCTTAGACTCATACTCTGGCCTAATGGTTAAGGTCTTAACCTCTACTCTGGCCTAATAGCTAAGGTCTTAGACTCGTACTCTGGCCTAATGGTTAAGGTCTTAACTCTTACTCTGGCCTAATAGCTAAGGTCTTAGACTCATACTCTGGCCTAATGGTTAAGGTCTTAACTCTTACTCTGGCCTACTGGTTAATGTCTTAACTCTTACTCTGGCCTAATAGCTAAGGTCTTAGACTCGTACTCTGGCCTAATGGTTAAGGACTTAACTCTTACTCTGGTCTACTGGTTAAGGTCTTAACTCTTACTCTGGCCTAATAGCTAAGGTCTTAGACTCGTACTCTGGCCTAATGGTTAAGGTCTTAACTCTTACTCTGGCCTAATAGCTAAGGTCTTAGACTCATACTCTGGCCTAATGGTTAAGGTCTTAACTCTTACTCTGGCCTACTGGTTAAGGTCTTAACTCTTACTCTGGCATAATAGCTAAGGTCTTAGACTCGTACTCTGGCCTAATGGTTAAGGACTTAACTCTTACTCTGGTCTACTGGTTAAGGTCTTAACTCTTACTCTGGCCTAATAGCTAAGGTCTTAAATCTTACTCTGGCCTACTGGTTAATGTCTTTACTCTTACTCTGGCCGACTGGTTAAGGTCTTAACTCTTTCTCTGGCCTAATAGCTAAGGTCTTAACTCTTACTCTGGCCTACTGGTTAAGGTCTTAACTCTTACTCTGGCATAATAGCTAAGACCATAACTCTTACGCTGGCCTACTGGTTAAGGTCTTAACTCTTACTATGGCCTAATAGCTAAGGTCTTAGACTCGTACTCTGGCCTAATAGCTAAGGTCTTAGAATCGTACTCTGGCCTAATGGTTAAGTTCTTAACTCTTACTCTGGCCTAATAGCTAAGGTCTTAACTCTTACTCTGGCCTAATAGCTAAGGTCTTAGACTCGTACTATGGCCTACTGGTTAAGGTCTTAACTCTTACTCTGGCCTAATGGTTAAGGTATCAACTCTTACTCTGGCCTAATAGCTAAGGTCTTAGACTCGTACTCTGGCCTAATTGTTAATTTCTTAACTCTTTCTCTGGCCTACTGGTTAAGGTCTTAACTCTTACTCTGGCCTAATAGCTAAGTTCTTAACTCTTGCTCTGGCCTACTGGTTAAGGTCTTAACTCTTACTCTGGCCTAATAGCTAAGGTCTTAGACTCGTACTCTGGCCTATTGGTTAAGGTCCTAACTCTTATTCTGGCCTACTGGTTAAGGTCTTAACTCTTACTCTGGCCTACTATCTAAGGTCTTAGACTCGTCCTCTGGCCTAATGGCTAAGGTCTTAACTCTTACTCTGGCCTAATAGCTAAGGTCTTAACTCTTACTCTGGCCTAATGGTTAAGGTCTTAACTCTTACTCTGCCCTAATAGCTAAGGTCTTAGACTCATTCTCTGGCCTACCGGTTAAGGTCTTAACTCTTCCTCTGCCCTAATAGCTAAGACATTAACTCTTACGCTGGCCTACTGGTTAAGGTCTTAACTCTTACTCTGGCCTAATATCTAAGGTCTTAGACTCGTACTCTGGCCTAATGGCTAAGGTCTTAACTCTTACTCTGGCCTAATAGCTAAGGTCTTAACTCTTACTCTGGCCTAATGGTTAAGGTCTTAACTCTTACTCTGGCCTAATAGCTAAGGTCTTAACTATTACTCTGGCCTAATAGCTAAGGTCTTAACTCTTACTCTGGCCTAATAGCTAAGGTCTTAACTCTTACTCTGGCCTAATGGTTAAGGTCTTAACTCTTACTCTGCCCTAATAGCTAAGGTCTTAGACTCATTCTCTGGCCTACCGGTTAAGGTCTTAACTCTTCCTCTGCCCTAATAGCTAAGACATTAACTCTTACGCTGGCCTACTGGTTAAGGTCTTAACTCTTACTCTGGCCTAATATCTAAGGTCTTAGACTCGTATTCTGGCCTAATGGCTAAGGTCTTAACTCTTACTCTGGCCTAATAGCTAAGGTCTTAACTCTTACTCTGGCCTAATGGTTAAGGTCTTAACTCTTACTCTGGCCTAATAGCTAAGGTCTTAACTATTACTCTGGCCTAATAGCTAAGGTCTTAACTCTTACTCTGGCCTAATAGCTAAGGTCTTAGACTCGTCCTCTGGCCTAATGGTTAAGGTCTTAACTCTTACTCTGGCCTACTGGTTAAGGTCTTAACTCTTACTCTGGCCTAATAGCTAAGATCTTAACTCTTACTCTGGCCTAATAGCTAAGGTCTTATACTCGTACTCTGGCCTAATGCTTAAGGTCTTAACTCTTACTCTGGCATACTGGTTAAGGTCTTAACTCTTACTCTGGCCTACTGGATAAGGTCTTAACTCTTACGCTGGCCTAATAGCTAAGGTCTTAACTCTTACTCTGGCCTACTGGTTAAGGTCTTAACTCTTACTCTGGCCTAATAGCTAAGACCTTAACTCTTACGCCGGCCTACTGGTTAAGGTCTTAACTCTTACTCTGGCCTAATAGCTAAGGTCTTAGACTCGTACTCTGGCCTAATGGTTAAGGTCTTCACTCTTACTCTGGCCTAATAGCTAAGGCCCTAACTCTCACTCTGGCCTAATGGTTAAGGTCTTAACTCTTACTCTGGCCTAATAGCTAAAGTCTTAACTCTTACTCTGGTCTAATAGCTAATGTCTTGGACTCATACTATGGCCTACAGGTTAAGGTCTTAACTCTTACTCTGGCCTAATGGTTAAGGTCTTAACTCTTACTCTGGCCTAATAGCTAAGGTCTTAGACTCGTACTCTGGCCTAATGGTTAAGATCTTAACTCTTACTCTGGCCTAATAGCTAAGGTCTTAGACTCGTACTCTGGCCTAATAGCTAAGGTCTTAACACTTACTCTGGCCTAATAGCTAAGGTCTTAGACTCGTCCTCTGGCCTAATGGTTAAGGTCTTAACTCTTACTCTGGCCTTCTGGTTAAGGTCTTAACTCTTACTCTGGCCTAATAGCTAAGGTCTTAGACACGTACTCTGGCCCAATGGTTAAGGTCTTAACTCTTACTCTGGCCTAATAGCTAAGGTCTTAGACTCGTACTCTGGCCTAATGGTTAAGGTCTTAACTCTTACTCTGGCCTAATAGCTAAGGTCTTAACTCTTACTCTGGCATAATAGCTAAGGTCTTAGACTCGTACTCTGGCCTACAGGTTAAGGTCTTAACTCTTACTCTGTCCTAATGGTTAAGGTCTTAACTCTTACTCTGGCCTAATAGCTAAGGTCTTAGACTCTTACTCTGGCCTAATAGCTAAGGTCTTAGACTCGTACTCTGGCCTAGTGGTTAGGGTCTTAACTCTTACTCTGGCCTAATAGCTAAGGTCTTAGACTCCACTCTGGCCTACTGGCTAAGGTCTTAACTCATACTCTGGCCTACTAGCTGAGGTCTTAACTCTTACTCTGGCCTAATAGCTAAGGTCTTAGACTCGTACTCTGGCCTAATGGTTAAGGTCTTAACTCTTACTCTGGCCTAATAGCTAAGGTCTTAACTCTTACTCTGGCCTAATAGCTAAGGTCTTCGACTCGTACTATGGTCTACAGGTTAAGGTCTTAACTCTTACTCTGGCCTACTGGTTAAGGTCTTAACTCTTACTCTGGCCTAATAGCTAAGGTCTTAGACTCATACTCTGGCATAATGGTTAAGGTCTTAACTCTTACTCTGGCCTAATAGCTAAGGTCTTTGACTCGTACTCTGGCCTAATGGTTAAGGTCTTAACTCTTACTCTGGCCTAATAGCTAAGGTCTTAGACTCATACTCTGGCCTAATGGTTAAGGTCCTAACTCTTACTCTGGCCTACTGGTTAATGTATTAACTCTTACTCTGGCCTAATAGCTAAGGTCTTAACTCTTAATCTGGCCTAATAGCTAAGGTCTTAACTCTTACTCTGGCCTACTGGTTAAGGTCTTAACTCTTACTCTGGCCTAATAGCTAAGGTCTTAGACACGTACTCTGGCCCAATGGTTAAGGTCTTAACTCTTACTCTGGCCTAATAGCTAAGGTCTTAGACTCGTACTCTGGCCTAATGGTTAAGGTCTTAACTCTTACTCTGGCCTAATAGCTAAGGTCTTAACTCTTACTCTGGCATAATAGCTAAGGTCTTAGACTCGTACTCTGGCCTACAGGTTAAGGTCTTAACTCTTACTCTGTCCTAATGGTTAAGGTCTTAACTCTTACTCTGGCCTAATAGCTAAGGTCTTAGACTCGTACTCTGGCCTAATAGCTAAGGTCTTAGACTCGTACTCTGGCCTAATGGTTAAGGTCTTAACTCTTACTCTGGCCTACTGGCTAAGGTCTTAACTCTTACTCTGGCCTAATAGCTAAGGTCTTAACTCTTACTCTGGCCTAATAGCTAAGGTCTTAGACTCATACTCTGGCCTAATGGTTAAGGTCTTAACCTCTACTCTGGCCTAATAGCTAAGGTCTTAGACTCGTACTCTGGCCTAATGGTTAAGGTCTTAACTCTTACTCTGGCCTAATAGCTAAGGTCTTAGACTCATACTCTGGCCTAATGGTTAAGGTCTTAACTCTTACTCTGGCCTACTGGTTAATGTCTTAACTCTTACTCTGGCCTAATAGCTAAGGTCTTAACTCTTACTCTGGCCTAATAGCTAAGGTCTTAGACTCGTACTCTGGCCTAATCGTTAAGGACTTAACTCTTACTCTGGCCTAATAGCTAAGGTCTTAGACTCATACTATGGCCTACTGGTTAAGGTCTTAACTCTTACACTGGCCTACTGGTTAAGGTCTTAACTCTTACTCTGGCATACTGGATACGATCTTAACACTTACTTTGGCCTAATAGCTAAGGTCTTAACTCTTACTCTGTCCTAATAGCTAAGGTCTTAGACTCGTACTCTGGCCTAATGGTTAAGGTCTTAACTCTTACTCTGGCCTACTGGTTAAGTTCTTAACTCTTACTCTGGCCTAACAGCTAAGGTCTTAGACTCGTACTATGGCCTACAGATTAAGGTCTTAACTCTTACTCTGGCCTACTGCTTAAGGTCTTACCTCTTACTCTGGCCTAATAGCTAAGGTCTTAGACTCATACTCTGGCCTAATGGTTAATGTCTTAACTCTTACTCTGGCCTAATAGCTAAGGTCTTAGACTTGTACTCTGGCCTAATGGTTAATGTCTTAACTCTTACTCTGGCATAATCGCTAAGGTCTTAACTCTTACTCCGGCCTACTGGTTAAGGTCTTAACTCTTACTCTGGCATAATAGCTAAGGTCTTAGACTCGTACTCTGGCCTAATGGTTAAGGACTTAACTCTTACTCTGGTCTACTGGTTAAGGTCTTAACTCTTACTCTGGCCTAATAGCTAAGGTCTTAAATCTTACTCTGGCCTACTGGTTAATGTCTTTACTCTTACTCTGGCCGACTGGTTAAGGTCTTAACTCTTTCTCTGGCCTAATAGCTAAGGTCTTAACTCTTACTCTGGCCTACTGGTTAAGGTCTTAACTCTTACTCTGGCATAATAGCTAAGACCATAACTCTTACGCTGGCCTACTGGTTAAGGTCTTAACTCTTACTATGGCCTAATAGCTAAGGTCTTAGACTCGTACTCTGGCCTAATAGCTAAGGTCCTAGAATCGTACTCTGGCCTAATGGTTAAGTTCTTAACTCTTACTCTGGCCTAATAGCTAAGGTCTTAACTCTTACTCTGGCCTAATAGCTAAGGTCTTAGACTCGTACTATGGCCTACTGGTTAAGGTCTTAACTCTTACTCTGGCCTAATGGTTAAGGTATCAACTCTTACTCTGGCCTAATAGCTAAGGTCTTAGACTCGTACTCTGGCCTAATTGTTAATTTCTTAACTCTTTCTCTGGCCTACTGGTTAAGGTCTTAACTCTTACTCTGGCCTAATAGCTAAGTTCTTAACTCTTGCTCTGGCCTACTGGTTAAGGTCTTAACTCTTACTCTGGCCTAATAGCTAAGGTCTTAGACTCGTACTCTGGCCTATTGGTTAAGGTCCTAACTCTTATTCTGGCCTACTGGTTAAGGTCTTAACTCTTACTCTGGCCTACTATCTAAGGTCTTAGACTCGTACTCTGGCCTAATGGCTAAGGTCTTAACTCTTACTCTGGCCTAATAGCTAAGGTCTTAACTCTTACTCTGGCCTAATGGTTAAGGTCTTAACTCTTACTCTGCCCTAATAGCTAAGGTCTTAGACTCATTCTCTGGCCTACCGGTTAAGGTCTTAACTCTTCCTCTGCCCTAATAGCTAAGACATTAACTCTTACGCTGGCCTACTGGTTAAGGTCTTAACTCTTACTCTGGCCTAATATCTAAGGTCTTAGACTCGTACTCTGGCCTAATGGCTAAGGTCTTAACTCTTACTCTGGCCTAATAGCTAAGGTCTTAACTCTTACTCTGGCCTAATGGTTAAGGTCTTAACTCTTACTCTGGCCTAATAGCTAAGGTCTTAACTATTACTCTGGCCTAATAGCTAAGTTCTTAACTCTTACTCTGGCCTAATAGCTAAGGTCTTAGACTCGTCCTCTGGCCTAATGGTTAAGGTCTTAACTCTTACTCTGGCCTACTGGTTAAGGTCTTAACTCTTACTCTGGCCTAATAGCTAAGATCTTAACTCTTACTCTGGCCTAATAGCTAAGGTCTTATACTCGTACTCTGGCCTAATGCTTAAGGTCTTAACTCTTACTCTGGCATACTGGTTAAGGTCTTAACTCTTACTCTGGCCTACTGGATAAGGTCTTAACTCTTACGCTGGCCTAATAGCTAAGGTCGTAACTCTTACTCTGGCCTACTGGTTAAGGTCTTAACTCTTACTCTCGCCTAATAGCTAAGACCTTAACTCTTACGCCGGCCTACTGGTTAAGGTCTTAACTCTTACTCTGGCCTAATAGCTAAGGTCTTAACTCTTACTCTGGAATACTGGTTAAGGTCTTAACTCTTACTCTGGCCTAATAGCTAAGGTCTTAACTCTTACTCTGGCCTAATAGCTAAGGTCTTCGACTCGTACTATGGTCTACAGGTTAAGGTCTTAACTCTTACTCTGGCCTACTGGTTAAGGTCTTAACTCTTACTCTGGCCTAATAGCTAAGGTCTTAGACTCATACTCTGGCATAATGGTTAAGGTCTTAACTCTTACTCTGGCCTAATAGCTAAGGTCTTTGACTCGTACTCTGGCCTAATGGTTAAGGTCTTAACTCTTACTCTGGCCTAATAGCTAAGGTCTTAGACTCATACTCTGGCCTAATGGTTAAGGTCTTAACTCTTACTCTGGCCTACTGGTTAATGTATTAACTCTTACTCTGGCCTAATAGCTAAGGTCTTAACTCTTAATCTGGCCTAATAGCTAAGGTCTTAACTCTTACTCTGGCCTACTGGTTAAGGTCTTAACTCTTACTCTGGCCTAATAGCTAAGGTCTTAGACACGTACTCTGGCCCAATGGTTAAGGTCTTAACTCTTACTCTGGCCTAATAGCTAAGGTCTTAGACTCGTACTCTGGCCTAATGGTTAAGGTCTTAACTCTTACTCTGGCCTAATAGCTAAGGTCTTAACTCTTACTCTGGCATAATAGCTAAGGTCTTAGACTCGTACTCTGGCCTACAGGTTAAGGTCTTAACTCTTACTCTGTCCTAATGGTTAAGGTCTTAACTCTTACTCTGGCCTAATAGCTAAGGTCTTAGACTCGTACTCTGGCCTAATAGCTAAGGTCTTAGACTCGTACTCTGGCCTAATGGTTAAGGTCTTAACTCTTACTCTGGCCTACTGGCTAAGGTCTTAACTCTTACTCTGGCCTAATAGCTAAGGTCTTAACTCTTACTCTGGCCTAATAGCTAAGGTCTTAGACTCATACTCTGGCCTAATGGTTAAGGTCTTAACCTCTACTCTGGCCTAATAGCTAAGGTCTTAGACTCGTACTCTGGCCTAATGGTTAAGGTCTTAACTCTTACTCTGGCCTAATAGCTAAGGTCTTAGACTCATACTCTGGCCTAATGGTTAAGGTCTTAACTCTTACTCTGGCCTACTGGTTAATGTCTTAACTCTTACTCTGGCCTAATAGCTAAGGTCTTAACTCTTACTCTGGCCTAATAGCTAAGGTCTTAGACTCGTACTCTGGCCTAATCGTTAAGGACTTAACTCTTACTCTGGCCTAATAGCTAAGGTCTTAGACTCATACTATGGCCTACTGGTTAAGGTCTTAACTCTTACACTGGCCTACTGGTTAAGGTCTTAACTCTTACTCTGGCATACTGGATACGATCTTAACACTTACTTTGGCCTAATAGCTAAGGTCTTAACTCTTACTCTGTCCTAATAGCTAAGGTCTTAGACTCGTACTCTGGCCTAATGGTTAAGGTCTTAACTCTTACTCTGGCCTACTGGTTAAGTTCTTAACTCTTACTCTGGCCTAACAGCTAAGGTCTTAGACTCGTACTATGGCCTACAGATTAAGGTCTTAACTCTTACTCTGGCCTACTGCTTAAGGTCTTACCTCTTACTCTGGCCTAATAGCTAAGGTCTTAGACTCATACTCTGGCCTAATGGTTAATGTCTTAACTCTTACTCTGGCCTAATAGCTAAGGTCTTAGACTTGTACTCTGGCCTAATGGTTAATGTCTTAACTCTTACTCTGGCATAATCGCTAAGGTCTTAACTCTTACTCCGGCCTACTGGTTAAGGTCTTAACTCTTACTCTGGCATAATAGCTAAGGTCTTAGACTCGTACTCTGGCCTAATGGTTAAGGACTTAACTCTTACTCTGGTCTACTGGTTAAGGTCTTAACTCTTACTCTGGCCTAATAGCTAAGGTCTTAAATCTTACTCTGGCCTAGTGGTTAATGTCTTTACTCTTACTCTGGCCGACTGGTTAAGGTCTTAACTCTTTCTCTGGCCTAATAGCTAAGGTCTTAACTCTTACTCTGGCCTACTGGTTAAGGTCTTAACTCTTACTCTGGCATAATAGCTAAGACCATAACTCTTACGCTGGCCTACTGGTTAAGGTCTTAACTCTTACTATGGCCTAATAGCTAAGGTCTTAGACTCGTACTCTGGCCTAATAGCTAAGGTCCTAGAATCGTACTCTGGCCTAATGGTTAAGTTCTTAACTCTTACTCTGGCCTAATAGCTAAGGTCTTACCTCTTACTCTGGCCTAATAGCTAAGGTCTTAGACTCGTACTATGGCCTACTGGTTAAGGTCTTAACTCTTACTCTGGCCTAATGGTTAAGGTATCAACTCTTACTCTGGCCTAATAGCTAAGGTCTTAGACTCGTACTCTGGCCTAATTGTTAATTTCTTAACTCTTTCTCTGGCCTACTGGTTAAGGTCTTAACTCTTACTCTGGCCTAATAGCTAAGTTCTTAACTCTTGCTCTGGCCTACTGGTTAAGGTCTTAACTCTTACTCTGGCCTAATAGCTAAGGTCTTAGACTCGTACTCTGGCCTATTGGTTAAGGTCCTAACTCTTATTCTGGCCTACTGGTTAAGGTCTTAACTCTTACTCTGGCCTACTATCTAAGGTCTTAGACTCGTACTCTGGCCTAATGGCTAAGGTCTTAACTCTTACTCTGGCCTAATAGCTAAGGTCTTAACTCTTACTCTGGCCTAATGGTTAAGGTCTTAACTCTTACTCTGCCCTAATAGCTAAGGTCTTAGACTCATTCTCTGGCCTACCGGTTAAGGTCTTAACTCTTCCTCTGCCCTAATAGCTAAGACATTAACTCTTACGCTGGCCTACTGGTTAAGGTCTTAACTCTTACTCTGGCCTAATATCTAAGGTCTTAGACTCGTACTCTGGCCTAATGGCTAAGGTCTTAACTCTTACTCTGGCCTAATAGCTAAGGTCTTAACTCTTACTCTGGCCTAATGGTTAAGGTCTTAACTCTTACTCTGGCCTAATAGCTAAGGTCTTAACTATTACTCTGGCCTAATAGCTAAGTTCTTAACTCTTACTCTGGCCTAATAGCTAAGGTCTTAGACTCGTCCTCTGGCCTAATGGTTAAGGTCTTAACTCTTACTCTGGCCTACTGGTTAAGGTCTTAACTCTTACTCTGGCCTAATAGCTAAGATCATAACTCTTACTCTGGCCTAATAGCTAAGGTCTTATACTCGTACTCTGGCCTAATGCTTAAGGTCTTAACTCTTACTCTGGCATACTGGTTAAGGTCTTAACTCTTACTCTGGCCTACTGGATAAGGTCTTAACTCTTACGCTGGCCTAATAGCTAAGGTCGTAACTCTTACTCTGGCCTACTGGTTAAGGTCTTAACTCTTACTCTCGCCTAATAGCTAAGACCTTAACTCTTACGCCGGCCTACTGGTTAAGGTCTTAACTCTTACTCTGGCCTAATAGCTAAGGTCTTAGACTCGTACTCTGGCCTAATGGTTAAGGTCTTCACTCTTACTCTGGCCTAATAGCTAAGGCCCTAACTCTCACTCTGGCCTAATGGTTAAGGTCTTAACTCTTACTCTGGCCTAATAGCTAAAGTCTTAACTCTTACTCTGGCCTAATAGCTAATGTCTTGGACTCATACTATGGCCTACAGGTTAAGGTCTTAACTCTTACTCTGGCCTAATGGTTAAGGTCTTAACTCTTACTCTGGCCTAATAGCTAAGGTCTTAGACTCGTACTCTGGCCTAATAGCTAAGGTCTTAACACTTACTCTGGCCTAATAGCTAAGGTCTTAGACTCGTCCTCTGGCCTAATGGTTAAGGTCTTAACTCTTACTCTGGCCTTCTGGTTAAGGTCTTAACTCTTACTCTGGCCTAATAGCTAAGGTCTTAACTCTTACTCTGGCCTAATAGCTAAGGTCTTAGACTCGTACTCTGACCTAATGGTTAAGGTCTTAACTCTTACTCTGGCCTACTGGTTAAGGTCATAACTCTTACTCTGGCCTACTGGTTAACGTCTTAACTCTTACTCTGGCCTAATAGCTAAGGTCTTAACTCTTACTCTGGAATACTGGTTAAGGTCTTAACTCTTAATCTGGCCTAATAGCTAAGGTCTTAGACTCGTACTCTGGCCTAATGGTTAAGGTCTTAACTCTTACTCTGGCCTAATAGCTAAGGCCCTAACTCTCACTCTGGCCTAATGGTTAAGGTCTTAACTGTTACTCTGGCCTAATAGCTAAAGTCTTAACTCTTACTATGGACTAATAGCTAAGGTCTTAGACACGTACTATGGCATACAGGTTAAGGTCTTAACTCTTACTCTGACCTAATGGTTAAGATCTTAACTCTTACTCTGGCCTAATAGCTAAGGTCTTAACTCTTACTCTAGCCTAATAGCTAAGGTCTTAGACTCGTACTATGGCCTACTGGTTAAGGTCTTAACTCTTACTCTGGCCTAATAGCTAAGGTCTTAACTCTTACTCTGGCCTACTGGTTAAGGTCTAAACTCTTACTCTGGCCTAATAGCTAAGGTCTTAGACTCGTACTATGGCCTACAGGTTAAGAACCTAACTCTTACTCTGGCCTACTGGTTAAGGTCTTAACTCTTACTCTGGCCTAATAGCTAAGGTCTTAGACTCGTACTCTGGCCTAATGGTTAAGGTCTTAACTCTTACTCTGGCCTAACAGCTAAGGTCTTAGACTCGTACTATGGCCTACAGGTTAAGGTCTTAACTCTTACTCTGGCCTACTTGTTAAGGTCTTAACTCTTACTCAGGCCTAATAGCTAAGGTCTTAGACTGGTACTCTGGCCTAATGGTTAAGGTCTTAACTCTTACTCTGGCCTAATCGCTAAGGTCTTAACTCTTACTCTGGCCTACTGGTTAAGGTCTTAACTCTTACTCTGGCCTAATAGCTAAGGTCTTAGACTCGTACTCTGGCCTAATGGTTAATGTCTTAACTCTTACTCTGGCCAAATAGCTAAGGTCTTAGACTGGTACTCTGGCCTAATGGTTAAGGTCTTAACTCTTACTCTGGCCTAATCGCTAAGGTCTTAACTCTTACTCTGGCCTACTGGTTAAGGTCTTAACTCTTACTCTGGCCTAATAGCTAAGGTCTTAGACTCGTACTCTGGCCTAATGGTTAAGGACTTAAGTCTTACTCTGGCCTACTGGTTAAAGTCTTAACTCTTACTCTGGCCTAATAGCTAAGGTCTTAACTCTTACTCTGGCCTACTAGTTAAGGTCTTTACTCTTACTCTGGCCTACTGGTTAAGGTCTTAACTCTTACTCTGGCCTAATAGCTAAGGTCTTAACTCTTACTCTGGCCTACTGGTTAAGGTCTTAACTCTTACTCTGGCCTAATAGCTAAGACCTTAACTCTTACGCTGGCCTACTGGTTAAGGTCTTAACTCTTACTCTGGCCTAATAGCTAAGATTTTAGACTCGTACTCTGGCCTAATGGTTAAGGTCTTAACTCTTACTCTGGCCTAATAGCTAAGGTCTTAACTCTTACTCTGGCCTAATGGTTAAGGTCTTAACTCTTACTCTGGCCTAATAGCTAAGGTATTAACTCTTACTTTGGCCTAATAGCTAAGGTCTTAGACTCGTACTATGGCCTACAGGTTAAGGTCTTAACTCTTACTCTGGCCTACTGGTTAAGGTCTTAACTCTTACTCTGGCCTAATGGCTAAGGTCTTAACTCTTACTCTGGCCTAATAGCTGATGTCTTAGACTCGTACTCTGGCCTAATGGTTAAGGTCTTAACTCTTACTCTGGCCTAATAGCTAAGGTCTTAACTCTTACTCTGGCCTAATAGATAAGGTCTTAGACTCGTACTATGGCCTAATGGTTAAGGTCTTAACTCTTACTCTGGCCTAATAGCTAAGGTCTTAACTCTTACTCTGTCCTAATAGCTAAGGTCTTAGACTCGTACTCTGGCCTAATGGTTAAGGTCTTAACTCTTACTCTGGCCTACTGGTTAAGTTCTTAACTCTTACTCTGGCCTAACAGCTAAGGTCTTAGACTCGTACTATGGCCTACAGATTAAGGTCTTAACTCTTACTCTGGCCTACTGCTTAAGGTCTTACCTCTTACTCTGGCCTAATAGCTAAGGTCTTAGACTCATACTCTGGCCTAATGGTTAATGTCTTAACTCTTACTCTGGCCTAATAGCTAAGGTCTTAGACTTGTACTCTGGCCTAATGGTTAATGTCTTAACTCTTACTCTGGCATAATCGCTAAGGTCTTAACTCTTACTCCGGCCTACTGGTTAAGGTCTTAACTCTTACTCTGGCATAATAGCTAAGGTCTTAGACTCGTACTCTGGCCTAATGGTTAAGGACTTAACTCTTACTCTGGTCTACTGGTTAAGGTCTTAACTCTTACTCTGGCCTAATAGCTAAGGTCTTAAATCTTACTCTGGCCTACTGGTTAATGTCTTTACTCTTACTCTGGCCGACTGGTTAAGGTCTTAACTCTTTCTCTGGCCTAATAGCTAAGGTCTTAACTCTTACTCTGGCCTACTGGTTAAGGTCTTAACTCTTACTCTGGCATAATAGCTAAGGTCTTAGACTCGTACTATGGCCTACTGGTTAAGGTCTTAACTCTTACTCTGGCCTAATGGTTAAGGTATCAACTCTTACTCTGGCCTAATAGCTAAGGTCTTAGACTCGTACTCTGGCCTAATTGTTAATTTCTTAACTCTTTCTCTGGCCTACTGGTTAAGGTCTTAACTCTTACTCTGGCCTAATAGCTAAGTTCTTAACTCTTGCTCTGGCCTACTGGTTAAGGTCTTAACTCTTACTCTGGCCTAATAGCTAAGGTCTTAGACTCGTACTCTGGCCTATTGGTTAAGGTCTTCACTCTTACTCTGGCCTAATAGCTAAGGCCCTAACTCTCACTCTGGCCTAATGGTTAAGGTCTTAACTCTTACTCTGGCCTAATAGCTAAAGTCTTAACTCTTACTCTGGCCTAATAGCTAATGTCTTGGACTCATACTATGGCCTACAGGTTAAGGTCTTAACTCTTACTCTGGCCTAATGGTTAAGGTCTTAACTCTTACTCTGGCCTAATAGCTAAGGTCTTAGACTCGTACTCTGGCCTAATAGCTAAGGTCTTAACACTTACTCTGGCCTAATAGCTAAGGTCTTAGACTCGTCCTCTGGCCTAATGGTTAAGGTCTTAACTCTTACTCTGGCCTTCTGGTTAAGGTCTTAACTCTTACTCTGGCCTAATAGCTAAGGTCTTAACTCTTACTCTGGCCTAATAGCTAAGGTCTTAGACTCGTACTCTGACCTAATGGTTAAGGTCTTAACTCTTACTCTGGCCTACTGGTTAAGGTCATAACTCTTACTCTGGCCTACTGGTTAACGTCTTAA
Organism: Triturus cristatus; assembly: GCF_964204655.1. Lineage (NCBI taxonomy): Eukaryota > Metazoa > Chordata > Amphibia > Caudata > Salamandridae > Triturus > Triturus cristatus. The sequence goes on along the minus strand of NC_140589.1, from coordinate 1,087,787,007 downwards.
CTCTTACTCTGGCCTAATAGCTAAGGTCTTAACTCTTACTCTGGAATACTGGTTAAGGTCTTAACTCTTAATCTGGCCTAATAGCTAAGGTCTTAGACTCGTACTCTGGCCTAATGGTTAAGGTCTTAACTCTTACTCTGGCCTAATAGCTAAGGCCCTAACTCTCACTCTGGCCTAATGGTTAAGGTCTTAACTGTTACTCTGGCCTAATAGCTAAAGTCTTAACTCTTACTCTGGCCTAATAGCTAAGGTCTTAGACACGTACTATGGCCTACAGGTTAAGGTCTTAACTCTTACTCTGACCTAATGGTTAAGATCTTAACTCTTACTCTGGCCTAATAGCTAAGGTCTTAACTCTTACTCTAGCCTAATAGCTAAGGTCTTAGACTCGTACTATGGCCTACTGGTTAAGGTCTTAACTCTTACTCTGGCCTAATAGCTAAGGTCTTAACTCTTACTCTGGCCTACTGGTTAAGGTCTAAACTCTTACTCTGGCCTAATAGCTAAGGTCTTAGACTCGTACTATGGCCTACAGGTTAAGAACCTAACTCTTACTCTGGCCTACTGGTTAAGGTCTTAACTCTTACTCTGGCCTAATAGCTAAGGTCTTAGACTCGTACTCTGGCCTAATGGTTAAGGTCTTAACTCTTACTCTGGCCTAACAGCTAAGGTCTTAGACTCGTACTATGGCCTACAGGTTAAGGTCTTAACTCTTACTCTGGCCTACTTGTTAAGGTCTTAACTCTTACTCAGGCCTAATAGCTAAGGTCTTAGACTGGTACTCTGGCCTAATGGTTAAGGTCTTAACTCTTACTCTGGCCTAATCGCTAAGGTCTTAACTCTTACTCTGGCCTACTGGTTAAGGTCTTAACTCTTACTCTGGCCTAATAGCTAAGGTCTTAGACTCGTACTCTGGCCTAATGGTTAATGTCTTAACTCTTACTCTGGCCAAATAGCTAAGGTCTTAGACTGGTACTCTGGCCTAATGGTTAAGGTCTTAACTCTTACTCTGGCCTAATCGCTAAGGTCTTAACTCTTACTCTGGCCTACTGGTTAAGGTCTTAACTCTTACTCTGGCCTAATAGCTAAGGTCTTAGACTCGTACTCTGGCCTAATGGTTAAGGACTTAAGTCTTACTCTGGCCTACTGGTTAAAGTCTTAACTCTTACTCTGGCCTAATAGCTAAGGTCTTAACTCTTACTCTGGCCTACTAGTTAAGGTCTTTACTCTTACTCTGGCCTACTGGTTAAGGTCTTAACTCTTACTCTGGCCTAATAGCTAAGGTCTTAACTCTTACTCTGGCCTACTGGTTAAGGTCTTAACTCTTACTCTGGCCTAATAGCTAAGACCTTAACTCTTACGCTGGCCTACTGGTTAAGGTCTTAACTCTTACTCTGGCCTAATAGCTAAGATTTTAGACTCGTACTCTGGCCTAATGGTTAAGGTCTTAACTCTTACTCTGGCCTAATAGCTAAGGTCTTAACTCTTACTCTGGCCTAATGGTTAAGGTCTTAACTCTTACTCTGGCCTAATAGCTAAGGTATTAACTCTTACTTTGGCCTAATAGCTAAGGTCTTAGACTCGTACTATGGCCTACAGGTTAAGGTCTTAACTCTTACTCTGGCCTACTGGTTAAGGTCTTAACTCTTACTCTGGCCTAATGGCTAAGGTCTTAACTCTTACTCTGGCCTAATAGCTGATGTCTTAGACTCGTACTCTGGCCTAATGGTTAAGGTCTTAACTCTTACTCTGGCCTAATAGCTAAGGTCTTAACTCTTACTCTGGCCTAATAGATAAGGTCTTAGACTCGTACTATGGCCTAATGGTTAAGGTCTTAACTCTTACTCTGGCCTAATAGCTAAGGTCTTAACTCTTACTCTGTCCTAATAGCTAAGGTCTTAGACTCGTACTCTGGCATAATGGTTAAGGTCTTAACTCTTACTCTGGCCTACTGGTTAAGTTCTTAACTCTTACTCTGGCCTAACAGCTAAGGTCTTAGACTCGTACTATGGCCTACAGATTAAGGTCTTAACTCTTACTCTGGCCTACTGCTTAAGGTCTTACCTCTTACTCTGTCCTAATAGCTAAGGTCTTAGACTCGTACTCTGGCCTAATGGTTAAGGTCTTAACTCTTACTCTGGCCTACTGGTTAAGTTCTTAACTCTTACTCTGGCCTAACAGCTAAGGTCTTAGACTCGTACTATGGCCTACAGATTAAGGTCTTAACTCTTACTCTGGCCTACTGGTTAAGGTCTTAACTCTTACTCTGGCCTAATAGCTAAGGTCTTAGACTCATACTCTGGCATAATGGTTAAGGTCTTAACTCTTACTCTGGCCTAATAGCTAAGGTCTTTGACTCGTACTCTGGCCTAATGGTTAAGGTCTTAACTCTTACTCTGGCCTAATAGCTAAGGTCTTAGACTCATACTCTGGCCTAATGGTTAAGGTCTTAACTCTTACTCTGGCCTACTGGTTAATGTATTAACTCTTACTCTGGCCTAATAGCTAAGGTCTTAACTCTTAATCTGGCCTAATAGCTAAGGTCTTAACTCTTACTCTGGCCTACTGGTTAAGGTCTTAACTCTTACTCTGGCCTAATAGCTAAGGTCTTAGACACGTACTCTGGCCCAATGGTTAAGGTCTTAACTCTTACTCTGGCCTAATAGCTAAGGTCTTAGACTCGTACTCTGGCCTAATGGTTAAGGTCTTAACTCTTACTCTGGCCTAATAGCTAAGGTCTTAACTCTTACTCTGGCATAATAGCTAAGGTCTTAGACTCGTACTCTGGCCTACAGGTTAAGGTCTTAACTCTTACTCTGTCCTAATGGTTAAGGTCTTAACTCTTACTCTGGCCTAATAGCTAAGGTCTTAGACTCGTACTCTGGCCTAATAGCTAAGGTCTTAGACTCGTACTCTGGCCTAATGGTTAAGGTCTTAACTCTTACTCTGGCCTACTGGCTAAGGTCTTAACTCTTACTCTGGCCTAATAGCTAAGGTCTTAACTCTTACTCTGGCCTAATAGCTAAGGTCTTAGACTCATACTCTGGCCTAATGGTTAAGGTCTTAACCTCTACTCTGGCCTAATAGCTAAGGTCTTAGACTCGTACTCTGGCCTAATGGTTAAGGTCTTAACTCTTACTCTGGCCTAATAGCTAAGGTCTTAGACTCATACTCTGGCCTAATGGTTAAGGTCTTAACTCTTACTCTGGCCTACTGGTTAATGTCTTAACTCTTACTCTGGCCTAATAGCTAAGGTCTTAACTCTTACTCTGGCCTAATAGCTAAGGTCTTAGACTCGTACTCTGGCCTACTGGTTAAGGTCTTAACTCTTACTCTGGCCTAATAGCTAAGGTCTTAACTCTTACTCTGGCCTACTGGTTAAGGTCTTAACTCTTACTCTGGCCTAATAGCTAAGACCTTAACTCTTACGCTGGCCTACTGGTTAAGGTCTTAACTCTTACTCTGGCCTAATAGCTAAGATTTTAGACTCGTACTCTGGCCTAATGGTTAAGGTCTTAACTCTTACTCTGGCCTAATAGCTAAGGTCTTAACTCTTACTCTGGCCTAATGGTTAAGGTCTTAACTCTTACTCTGGCCTAATAGCTAAGGTATTAACTCTTACTTTGGCCTAATAGCTAAGGTCTTAGACTCGTACTATGGCCTACAGGTTAAGGTCTTAACTCTTACTCTGGCCTACTGGTTAAGGTCTTAACTCTTACTCTGGCCTAATGGCTAAGGTCTTAACTCTTACTCTGGCCTAATAGCTGATGTCTTAGACTCGTACTCTGGCCTAATGGTTAAGGTCTTAACTCTTACTCTGGCCTAATAGCTAAGGTCTTAACTCTTACTCTGGCCTAATAGATAAGGTCTTAGACTCGTACTATGGCCTAATGGTTAAGGTCTTAACTCTTACTCTGGCCTAATAGCTAAGGTCTTAACTCTTACTCTGTCCTAATAGCTAAGGTCTTAGACTCGTACTCTGGCATAATGGTTAAGGTCTTAACTCTTACTCTGGCCTACTGGTTAAGTTCTTAACTCTTACTCTGGCCTAACAGCTAAGGTCTTAGACTCGTACTATGGCCTACAGATTAAGGTCTTAACTCTTACTCTGGCCTACTGCTTAAGGTCTTACCTCTTACTCTGTCCTAATAGCTAAGGTCTTAGACTCGTACTCTGGCCTAATGGTTAAGGTCTTAACTCTTACTCTGGCCTACTGGTTAAGTTCTTAACTCTTACTCTGGCCTAACAGCTAAGGTCTTAGACTCGTACTATGGCCTACAGATTAAGGTCTTAACTCTTACTCTGGCCTACTGGTTAAGGTCTTAACTCTTACTCTGGCCTAATAGCTAAGGTCTTAGACTCATACTCTGGCATAATGGTTAAGGTCTTAACTCTTACTCTGGCCTAATAGCTAAGGTCTTTGACTCGTACTCTGGCCTAATGGTTAAGGTCTTAACTCTTACTCTGGCCTAATAGCTAAGGTCTTAGACTCATACTCTGGCCTAATGGTTAAGGTCTTAACTCTTACTCTGGCCTACTGGTTAATGTATTAACTCTTACTCTGGCCTAATAGCTAAGGTCTTAACTCTTAATCTGGCCTAATAGCTAAGGTCTTAACTCTTACTCTGGCCTACTGGTTAAGGTCTTAACTCTTACTCTGGCCTAATAGCTAAGGTCTTAGACACGTACTCTGGCCCAATGGTTAAGGTCTTAACTCTTACTCTGGCCTAATAGCTAAGGTCTTAGACTCGTACTCTGGCCTAATGGTTAAGGTCTTAACTCTTACTCTGGCCTAATAGCTAAGGTCTTAACTCTTACTCTGGCATAATAGCTAAGGTCTTAGACTCGTACTCTGGCCTACAGGTTAAGGTCTTAACTCTTACTCTGTCCTAATGGTTAAGGTCTTAACTCTTACTCTGGCCTAATAGCTAAGGTCTTAGACTCGTACTCTGGCCTAATAGCTAAGGTCTTAGACTCGTACTCTGGCCTAATGGTTAAGGTCTTAACTCTTACTCTGGCCTACTGGCTAAGGTCTTAACTCTTACTCTGGCCTAATAGCTAAGGTATTAACTCTTACTTTGGCCTAATAGCTAAGGTCTTAACTCTTACTCTGGCCTAATGGTTAAGGTCTTAACTCTTACTCTGGCCTAATAGCTAAGGTATTAACTCTTACTTTGGCCTAATAGCTAAGGTCTTAGACTCGTACTATGGCCTACAGGTTAAGGTCTTAACTCTTACTCTGGCCTACTGGTTAAGGTCTTAACTCTTACTCTGGCCTAATGGCTAAGGTCTTAACTCTTACTCTGGCCTAATAGCTGATGTCTTAGACTCGTACTCTGGCCTAATGGTTAAGGTCTTAACTCTTACTCTGGCCTAATAGCTAAGGTCTTAACTCTTACTCTGGCCTAATAGATAAGGTCTTAGACTCGTACTATGGCCTAATGGTTAAGGTCTTAACTCTTACTCTGGCCTAATAGCTAAGGTCTTAACTCTTACTCTGTCCTAATAGCTAAGGTCTTAGACTCGTACTCTGGCCTAATGGTTAAGGTCTTAACTCTTACTCTGGCCTACTGGTTAAGTTCTTAACTCTTACTCTGGCCTAACAGCTAAGGTCTTAGACTCGTACTATGGCCTACAGATTAAGGTCTTAACTCTTACTCTGGCCTACTGCTTAAGGTCTTACCTCTTACTCTGGCCTAATAGCTAAGGTCTTAGACTCATACTCTGGCCTAATGGTTAATGTCTTAACTCTTACTCTGGCCTAATAGCTAAGGTCTTAGACTTGTACTCTGGCCTAATGGTTAATGTCTTAACTCTTACTCTGGCATAATCGCTAAGGTCTTAACTCTTACTCCGGCCTACTGGTTAAGGTCTTAACTCTTACTCTGGCATAATAGCTAAGGTCTTAGACTCGTACTCTGGCCTAATGGTTAAGGACTTAACTCTTACTCTGGTCTACTGGTTAAGGTCTTAACTCTTACTCTGGCCTAATAGCTAAGGTCTTAAATCTTACTCTGGCCTACTGGTTAATGTCTTTACTCTTACTCTGGCCGACTGGTTAAGGTCTTAACTCTTTCTCTGGCCTAATAGCTAAGGTCTTAACTCTTACTCTGGCCTACTGGTTAAGGTCTTAACTCTTACTCTGGCATAATAGCTAAGGTCTTAGACTCGTACTATGGCCTACTGGTTAAGGTCTTAACTCTTACTCTGGCCTAATGGTTAAGGTATCAACTCTTACTCTGGCCTAATAGCTAAGGTCTTAGACTCGTACTCTGGCCTAATTGTTAATTTCTTAACTCTTTCTCTGGCCTACTGGTTAAGGTCTTAACTCTTACTCTGGCCTAATAGCTAAGTTCTTAACTCTTGCTCTGGCCTACTGGTTAAGGTCTTAACTCTTACTCTGGCCTAATAGCTAAGGTCTTAGACTCGTACTCTGGCCTATTGGTTAAGGTCTTCACTCTTACTCTGGCCTAATAGCTAAGGCCCTAACTCTCACTCTGGCCTAATGGTTAAGGTCTTAACTCTTACTCTGGCCTAATAGCTAAAGTCTTAACTCTTACTCTGGCCTAATAGCTAATGTCTTGGACTCATACTATGGCCTACAGGTTAAGGTCTTAACTCTTACTCTGGCCTAATGGTTAAGGTCTTAACTCTTACTCTGGCCTAATAGCTAAGGTCTTAGACTCGTACTCTGGCCTAATAGCTAAGGTCTTAACACTTACTCTGGCCTAATAGCTAAGGTCTTAGACTCGTCCTCTGGCCTAATGGTTAAGGTCTTAACTCTTACTCTGGCCTTCTGGTTAAGGTCTTAACTCTTACTCTGGCCTAATAGCTAAGGTCTTAACTCTTACTCTGGCCTAATAGCTAAGGTCTTAGACTCGTACTCTGACCTAATGGTTAAGGTCTTAACTCTTACTCTGGCCTACTGGTTAAGGTCATAACTCTTACTCTGGCCTACTGGTTAACGTCTTAACTCTTACTCTGGCCTAATAGCTAAGGTCTTAACTCTTACTCTGGAATACTGGTTAAGGTCTTAACTCTTAATCTGGCCTAATAGCTAAGGTCTTAGACTCGTACTCTGGCCTAATGGTTAAGGTCTTAACTCTTACTCTGGCCTAATAGCTAAGGCCCTAACTCTCACTCTGGCCTAATGGTTAAGGTCTTAACTGTTACTCTGGCCTAATAGCTAAAGTCTTAACTCTTACTCTGGCCTAATAGCTAAGGTCTTAGACACGTACTATGGCCTACAGGTTAAGGTCTTAACTCTTACTCTGACCTAATGGTTAAGATCTTAACTCTTACTCTGGCCTAATAGCTAAGGTCTTAACTCTTACTCTAGCCTAATAGCTAAGGTCTTAGACTCGTACTATGGCCTACTGGTTAAGGTCTTAACTCTTACTCTGGCCTAATAGCTAAGGTCTTAACTCTTACTCTGGCCTACTGGTTAAGGTCTAAACTCTTACTCTGGCCTAATAGCTAAGGTCTTAGACTCGTACTATGGCCTACAGGTTAAGAACCTAACTCTTACTCTGGCCTACTGGTTAAGGTCTTAACTCTTACTCTGGCCTAATAGCTAAGGTCTTAGACTCGTACTCTGGCCTAATGGTTAAGGTCTTAACTCTTACTCTGGCCTAACAGCTAAGGTCTTAGACTCGTACTATGGCCTACAGGTTAAGGTCTTAACTCTTACTCTGGCCTACTTGTTAAGGTCTTAACTCTTACTCAGGCCTAATAGCTAAGGTCTTAGACTGGTACTCTGGCCTAATGGTTAAGGTCTTAACTCTTACTCTGGCCTAATCGCTAAGGTCTTAACTCTTACTCTGGCCTACTGGTTAAGGTCTTAACTCTTACTCTGGCCTAATAGCTAAGGTCTTAGACTCGTACTCTGGCCTAATGGTTAATGTCTTAACTCTTACTCTGGCCAAATAGCTAAGGTCTTAGACTGGTACTCTGGCCTAATGGTTAAGGTCTTAACTCTTACTCTGGCCTAATCGCTAAGGTCTTAACTCTTACTCTGGCCTACTGGTTAAGGTCTTAACTCTTACTCTGGCCTAATAGCTAAGGTCTTAGACTCGTACTCTGGCCTAATGGTTAAGGACTTAAGTCTTACTCTGGCCTACTGGTTAAAGTCTTAACTCTTACTCTGGCCTAATAGCTAAGGTCTTAACTCTTACTCTGGCCTACTAGTTAAGGTCTTTACTCTTACTCTGGCCTACTGGTTAAGGTCTTAACTCTTACTCTGGCCTAATAGCTAAGGTCTTAACTCTTACTCTGGCCTACTGGTTAAGGTCTTAACTCTTACTCTGGCCTAATAGCTAAGACCTTAACTCTTACGCTGGCCTACTGGTTAAGGTCTTAACTCTTACTCTGGCCTAATAGCTAAGATTTTAGACTCGTACTCTGGCCTAATGGTTAAGGTCTTAACTCTTACTCTGGCCTAATAGCTAAGGTCTTAACTCTTACTCTGGCCTAATGGTTAAGGTCTTAACTCTTACTCTGGCCTAATAGCTAAGGTATTAACTCTTACTTTGGCCTAATAGCTAAGGTCTTAGACTCGTACTATGGCCTACAGGTTAAGGTCTTAACTCTTACTCTGGCCTACTGGTTAAGGTCTTAACTCTTACTCTGGCCTAATGGCTAAGGTCTTAACTCTTACTCTGGCCTAATAGCTGATGTCTTAGACTCGTACTCTGGCCTAATGGTTAAGGTCTTAACTCTTACTCTGGCCTAATAGCTAAGGTCTTAACTCTTACTCTGGCCTAATAGATAAGGTCTTAGACTCGTACTATGGCCTAATGGTTAAGGTCTTAACTCTTACTCTGGCCTAATAGCTAAGGTCTTAACTCTTACTCTGTCCTAATAGCTAAGGTCTTAGACTCGTACTCTGGCATAATGGTTAAGGTCTTAACTCTTACTCTGGCCTACTGGTTAAGTTCTTAACTCTTACTCTGGCCTAACAGCTAAGGTCTTAGACTCGTACTATGGCCTACAGATTAAGGTCTTAACTCTTACTCTGGCCTACTGCTTAAGGTCTTACCTCTTACTCTGTCCTAATAGCTAAGGTCTTAGACTCGTACTCTGGCCTAATGGTTAAGGTCTTAACTCTTACTCTGGCCTACTGGTTAAGTTCTTAACTCTTACTCTGGCCTAACAGCTAAGGTCTTAGACTCGTACTATGGCCTACAGATTAAGGTCTTAACTCTTACTCTGGCCTACTGGTTAAGGTCTTAACTCTTACTCTGGCCTAATAGCTAAGGTCTTAGACTCATACTCTGGCATAATGGTTAAGGTCTTAACTCTTACTCTGGCCTAATAGCTAAGGTCTTTGACTCGTACTCTGGCCTAATGGTTAAGGTCTTAACTCTTACTCTGGCCTAATAGCTAAGGTCTTAGACTCATACTCTGGCCTAATGGTTAAGGTCTTAACTCTTACTCTGGCCTACTGGTTAATGTATTAACTCTTACTCTGGCCTAATAGCTAAGGTCTTAACTCTTAATCTGGCCTAATAGCTAAGGTCTTAACTCTTACTCTGGCCTACTGGTTAAGGTCTTAACTCTTACTCTGGCCTAATAGCTAAGGTCTTAGACACGTACTCTGGCCCAATGGTTAAGGTCTTAACTCTTACTCTGGCCTAATAGCTAAGGTCTTAGACTCGTACTCTGGCCTAATGGTTAAGGTCTTAACTCTTACTCTGGCCTAATAGCTAAGGTCTTAACTCTTACTCTGGCATAATAGCTAAGGTCTTAGACTCGTACTCTGGCCTACAGGTTAAGGTCTTAACTCTTACTCTGTCCTAATGGTTAAGGTCTTAACTCTTACTCTGGCCTAATAGCTAAGGTCTTAGACTCGTACTCTGGCCTAATAGCTAAGGTCTTAGACTCGTACTCTGGCCTAATGGTTAAGGTCTTAACTCTTACTCTGGCCTACTGGCTAAGGTCTTAACTCTTACTCTGGCCTAATAGCTAAGGTCTTAACTCTTACTCTGGCCTAATAGCTAAGGTCTTAGACTCATACTCTGGCCTAATGGTTAAGGTCTTAACCTCTACTCTGGCCTAATAGCTAAGGTCTTAGACTCGTACTCTGGCCTAATGGTTAAGGTCTTAACTCTTACTCTGGCCTAATAGCTAAGGTCTTAGACTCATACTCTGGCCTAATGGTTAAGGTCTTAACTCTTACTCTGGCCTACTGGTTAATGTCTTAACTCTTACTCTGGCCTAATAGCTAAGGTCTTAACTCTTACTCTGGCCTAATAGCTAAGGTCTTAGACTCGTACTCTGGCCTACTGGTTAAGGTCTTAACTCTTACTCTGGCCTAATAGCTAAGGTCTTAACTCTTACTCTGGCCTACTGGTTAAGGTCTTAACTCTTACTCTGGCCTAATAGCTAAGACCTTAACTCTTACGCTGGCCTACTGGTTAAGGTCTTAACTCTTACTCTGGCCTAATAGCTAAGATTTTAGACTCGTACTCTGGCCTAATGGTTAAGGTCTTAACTCTTACTCTGGCCTAATAGCTAAGGTCTTAACTCTTACTCTGGCCTAATGGTTAAGGTCTTAACTCTTACTCTGGCCTAATAGCTAAGGTATTAACTCTTACTTTGGCCTAATAGCTAAGGTCTTAGACTCGTACTATGGCCTACAGGTTAAGGTCTTAACTCTTACTCTGGCCTACTGGTTAAGGTCTTAACTCTTACTCTGGCCTAATGGCTAAGGTCTTAACTCTTACTCTGGCCTAATAGCTGATGTCTTAGACTCGTACTCTGGCCTAATGGTTAAGGTCTTAACTCTTACTCTGGCCTAATAGCTAAGGTCTTAACTCTTACTCTGGCCTAATAGATAAGGTCTTAGACTCGTACTATGGCCTAATGGTTAAGGTCTTAACTCTTACTCTGGCCTAATAGCTAAGGTCTTAACTCTTACTCTGTCCTAATAGCTAAGGTCTTAGACTCGTACTCTGGCATAATGGTTAAGGTCTTAACTCTTACTCTGGCCTACTGGTTAAGTTCTTAACTCTTACTCTGGCCTAACAGCTAAGGTCTTAGACTCGTACTATGGCCTACAGATTAAGGTCTTAACTCTTACTCTGGCCTACTGCTTAAGGTCTTACCTCTTACTCTGTCCTAATAGCTAAGGTCTTAGACTCGTACTCTGGCCTAATGGTTAAGGTCTTAACTCTTACTCTGGCCTACTGGTTAAGTTCTTAACTCTTACTCTGGCCTAACAGCTAAGGTCTTAGACTCGTACTATGGCCTACAGATTAAGGTCTTAACTCTTACTCTGGCCTACTGGTTAAGGTCTTAACTCTTACTCTGGCCTAATAGCTAAGGTCTTAGACTCATACTCTGGCATAATGGTTAAGGTCTTAACTCTTACTCTGGCCTAATAGCTAAGGTCTTTGACTCGTACTCTGGCCTAATGGTTAAGGTCTTAACTCTTACTCTGGCCTAATAGCTAAGGTCTTAGACTCATACTCTGGCCTAATGGTTAAGGTCTTAACTCTTACTCTGGCCTACTGGTTAATGTATTAACTCTTACTCTGGCCTAATAGCTAAGGTCTTAACTCTTAATCTGGCCTAATAGCTAAGGTCTTAACTCTTACTCTGGCCTACTGGTTAAGGTCTTAACTCTTACTCTGGCCTAATAGCTAAGGTCTTAGACACGTACTCTGGCCCAATGGTTAAGGTCTTAACTCTTACTCTGGCCTAATAGCTAAGGTCTTAGACTCGTACTCTGGCCTAATGGTTAAGGTCTTAACTCTTACTCTGGCCTAATAGCTAAGGTCTTAACTCTTACTCTGGCATAATAGCTAAGGTCTTAGACTCGTACTCTGGCCTACAGGTTAAGGTCTTAACTCTTACTCTGTCCTAATGGTTAAGGTCTTAACTCTTACTCTGGCCTAATAGCTAAGGTCTTAGACTCGTACTCTGGCCTAATAGCTAAGGTCTTAGACTCGTACTCTGGCCTAATGGTTAAGGTCTTAACTCTTACTCTGGCCTACTGGCTAAGGTCTTAACTCTTACTCTGGCCTAATAGCTAAGGTCTTAACTCTTACTCTGGCCTAATAGCTAAGGTCTTAGACTCATACTCTGGCCTAATGGTTAAGGTCTTAACCTCTACTCTGGCCTAATAGCTAAGGTCTTAGACTCGTACTCTGGCCTAATGGTTAAGGTCTTAACTCTTACTCTGGCCTAATAGCTAAGGTCTTAGACTCATACTCTGGCCTAATGGTTAAGGTCTTAACTCTTACTCTGGCCTACTGGTTAATGTCTTAACTCTTACTCTGGCCTAATAGCTAAGGTCTTAACTCTTACTCTGGCCTAATAGCTAAGGTCTTAGACTCGTACTCTGGCCTAATCGTTAAGGACTTAACTCTTACTCTGGCCTAATAGCTAAGGTCTTAGACTCATACTATGGCCTACTGGTTAAGGTCTTAACTCTTACACTGGCCTACTGGTTAAGGTCTTAACTCTTACTCTGGCATACTGGATACGATCTTAACACTTACTTTGGCCTAATAGCTAAGGTCTTAACTCTTACTCTGTCCTAATAGCTAAGGTCTTAGACTCGTACTCTGGCCTAATGGTTAAGGTCTTAACTCTTACTCTGGCCTACTGGTTAAGTTCTTAACTCTTACTCTGGCCTAACAGCTAAGGTCTTAGACTCGTACTATGGCCTACAGATTAAGGTCTTAACTCTTACTCTGGCCTACTGCTTAAGGTCTTACCTCTTACTCTGGCCTAATAGCTAAGGTCTTAGACTCATACTCTGGCCTAATGGTTAATGTCTTAACTCTTACTCTGGCCTAATAGCTAAGGTCTTAGACTTGTACTCTGGCCTAATGGTTAATGTCTTAACTCTTACTCTGGCATAATCGCTAAGGTCTTAACTCTTACTCCGGCCTACTGGTTAAGGTCTTAACTCTTACTCTGGCATAATAGCTAAGGTCTTAGACTCGTACTCTGGCCTAATGGTTAAGGACTTAACTCTTACTCTGGTCTACTGGTTAAGGTCTTAACTCTTACTCTGGCCTAATAGCTAAGGTCTTAAATCTTACTCTGGCCTACTGGTTAATGTCTTTACTCTTACTCTGGCCGACTGGTTAAGGTCTTAACTCTTTCTCTGGCCTAATAGCTAAGGTCTTAACTCTTACTCTGGCCTACTGGTTAAGGTCTTAACTCTTACTCTGGCATAATAGCTAAGACCATAACTCTTACGCTGGCCTACTGGTTAAGGTCTTAACTCTTACTATGGCCTAATAGCTAAGGTCTTAGACTCGTACTCTGGCCTAATAGCTAAGGTCCTAGAATCGTACTCTGGCCTAATGGTTAAGTTCTTAACTCTTACTCTGGCCTAATAGCTAAGGTCTTAACTCTTACTCTGGCCTAATAGCTAAGGTCTTAGACTCGTACTATGGCCTACTGGTTAAGGTCTTAACTCTTACTCTGGCCTAATGGTTAAGGTATCAACTCTTACTCTGGCCTAATAGCTAAGGTCTTAGACTCGTACTCTGGCCTAATTGTTAATTTCTTAACTCTTTCTCTGGCCTACTGGTTAAGGTCTTAACTCTTACTCTGGCCTAATAGCTAAGTTCTTAACTCTTGCTCTGGCCTACTGGTTAAGGTCTTAACTCTTACTCTGGCCTAATAGCTAAGGTCTTAGACTCGTACTCTGGCCTATTGGTTAAGGTCCTAACTCTTATTCTGGCCTACTGGTTAAGGTCTTAACTCTTACTCTGGCCTACTATCTAAGGTCTTAGACTCGTACTCTGGCCTAATGGCTAAGGTCTTAACTCTTACTCTGGCCTAATAGCTAAGGTCTTAACTCTTACTCTGGCCTAATGGTTAAGGTCTTAACTCTTACTCTGCCCTAATAGCTAAGGTCTTAGACTCATTCTCTGGCCTACCGGTTAAGGTCTTAACTCTTCCTCTGCCCTAATAGCTAAGACATTAACTCTTACGCTGGCCTACTGGTTAAGGTCTTAACTCTTACTCTGGCCTAATATCTAAGGTCTTAGACTCGTACTCTGGCCTAATGGCTAAGGTCTTAACTCTTACTCTGGCCTAATAGCTAAGGTCTTAACTCTTACTCTGGCCTAATGGTTAAGGTCTTAACTCTTACTCTGGCCTAATAGCTAAGGTCTTAACTATTACTCTGGCCTAATAGCTAAGGTCTTAACTCTTACTCTGGCCTAATAGCTAAGGTCTTAGACTCGTCCTCTGGCCTAATGGTTAAGGTCTTAACTCTTACTCTGGCCTACTGGTTAAGGTCTTAACTCTTACTCTGGCCTAATAGCTAAGATCTTAACTCTTACTCTGGCCTAATAGCTAAGGTCTTATACTCGTACTCTGGCCTAATGCTTAAGGTCTTAACTCTTACTCTGGCATACTGGTTAAGGTCTTAACTCTTACTCTGGCCTACTGGATAAGGTCTTAACTCTTACGCTGGCCTAATAGCTAAGGTCTTAACTCTTACTCTGGCCTACTGGTTAAGGTCTTAACTCTTACTCTGGCCTAATAGCTAAGACCTTAACTCTTACGCCGGCCTACTGGTTAAGGTCTTAACTCTTACTCTGGCCTAATAGCTAAGGTCTTAGACTCGTACTCTGGCCTAATGGTTAAGGTCTTCACTCTTACTCTGGCCTAATAGCTAAGGCCCTAACTCTCACTCTGGCCTAATGGTTAAGGTCTTAACTCTTACTCTGGCCTAATAGCTAAAGTCTTAACTCTTACTCTGGCCTAATAGCTAATGTCTTGGACTCATACTATGGCCTACAGGTTAATGTCTTAACTCTTACTCTGGCCTAATGGTTAAGGTCTTAACTCTTACTCTGGCCTAATAGCTAAGGTCTTAGACTCGTACTCTGGCCTAATAGCTAAGGTCTTAACACTTACTCTGGCCTAATAGCTAAGGTCTTAGACTCGTCCTCTGGCCTAATGGTTAAGGTCTTAACTCTTACTCTGGCCTTCTGGTTAAGGTCTTAACTCTTACTCTGGCCTAATAGCTAAGGTCTTAACTCTTACTCTGGCCTAATAGCTAAGGTCTTAGACTCGTACTCTGACCTAATGGTTAAGGTCTTAACTCTTACTCTGGCCTACTGGTTAAGGTCATAACTCTTACTCTGGCCTACTGGTTAACGTCTTAACTCTTACTCTGGCCTAATAGCTAAGGTCTTAACTCTTACTCTGGAATACTGGTTAAGGTCTTAACTCTTAATCTGGCCTAATAGCTAAGGTCTTAGACTCGTACTCTGGCCTAATGGTTAAGGTCTTAACTCTTACTCTGGCCTAATAGCTAAGGCCCTAACTCTCACTCTGGCCTAATGGTTAAGGTCTTAACTGTTACTCTGGCCTAATAGCTAAAGTCTTAACTCTTACTCTGGCCTAATAGCTAAGGTCTTAGACACGTACTATGGCCTACAGGTTAAGGTCTTAACTCTTACTCTGACCTAATGGTTAAGATCTTAACTCTTACTCTGGCCTAATAGCTAAGGTCTTAACTCTTACTCTAGCCTAATAGCTAAGGTCTTAGACTCGTACTATGGCCTACTGGTTAAGGTCTTAACTCTTACTCTGGCCTAATAGCTAAGGTCTTAACTCTTACTCTGGCCTACTGGTTAAGGTCTAAACTCTTACTCTGGCCTAATAGCTAAGGTCTTAGACTCGTACTATGGCCTACAGGTTAAGAACCTAACTCTTACTCTGGCCTACTGGTTAAGGTCTTAACTCTTACTCTGGCCTAATAGCTAAGGTCTTAGACTCGTACTCTGGCCTAATGGTTAAGGTCTTAACTCTTACTCTGGCCTAACAGCTAAGGTCTTAGACTCGTACTATGGCCTACAGGTTAAGGTCTTAACTCTTACTCTGGCCTACTTGTTAAGGTCTTAACTCTTACTCAGGCCTAATAGCTAAGGTCTTAACTCTTACTCTGGCCTACTGGTTAAGGTCTTAACTCTTACTCTGGCCTAATAGCTAAGGTCTTAGACTCGTACTCTGGCCTAATGGTTAATGTCTTAACTCTTACTCTGGCCAAATAGCTAAGGTCTTAGACTGGTACTCTGGCCTAATGGTTAAGGTCTTAACTCTTACTCTGGCCTAATCGCTAAGGTCTTAACTCTTACTCTGGCCTACTGGTTAAGGTCTTAACTCTTACTCTGGCCTAATAGCTAAGGTCTTAGACTCGTACTCTGGCCTAATGGTTAAGGACTTAAGTCTTACTCTGGCCTACTGGTTAAAGTCTTAACTCTTACTCTGGCCTAATAGCTAAGGTCTTAACTCTTACTCTGGCCTACTAGTTAAGGTCTTTACTCTTACTCTGGCCTACTGGTTAAGGTCTTAACTCTTACTCTGGCCTAATAGCTAAGGTCTTAACTCTTACTCTGGCCTACTGGTTAAGGTCTTAACTCTTACTCTGGCCTAATAGCTAAGACCTTAACTCTTACGCTGGCCTACTGGTTAAGGTCTTAACTCTTACTCTGGCCTAATAGCTAAGATTTTAGACTCGTACTCTGGCCTAATGGTTAAGGTCTTAACTCTTACTCTGGCCTAATAGCTAAGGTCTTAACTCTTACTCTGGCCTAATGGTTAAGGTCTTAACTCTTACTCTGGCCTAATAGCTAAGGTATTAACTCTTACTTTGGCCTAATAGCTAAGGTCTTAGACTCGTACTATGGCCTACAGGTTAAGGTCTTAACTCTTACTCTGGCCTACTGGTTAAGGTCTTAACTCTTACTCTGGCCTAATGGCTAAGGTCTTAACTCTTACTCTGGCCTAATAGCTGATGTCTTAGACTCGTACTCTGGCCTAATGGTTAAGGTCTTAACTCTTACTCTGGCCTAATAGCTAAGGTCTTAACTCTTACTCTGGCCTAATAGATAAGGTCTTAGACTCGTACTATGGCCTACAGGTTAAGGTCTTAACTCTTACTCTGGCCTACTGGTTAAGGTCTTAACTCTTACTCTGACCTACTGGTTAAGGTCTTAACACTTACTCTGGCCTAATAGCTAAGGTCTTAAACTCGTACTATGGCCTACAGGATTAGATCTTAACTCTTACTCTGGCCTACTGGTTAAGGTCTTAACTCTTACTCTGGCCTAATAGCTAAGGTCTTAACTCTTACTCTGGCCTAATAGTTAAGGTCTTAACTCTTTCTCTGGACTACTGGTTAAGGTCTTAACTCTTACTCTGGCCTAATAGCTAAGGTCTTAGACTCGTACTATGGCCTACAGGTTAAGGTCTTAACTCTTACTCTGGCCTACTGGTTAAAGGTCTTAACTCTTACTCTGGCCTACTGGTTAGGGTCTTAACTCTTACTCTGGCCTAATAGCTAAGGTCTTAACTCTTACTCTGGCCTACTGGTTAAGGTCTTAACTCTTACTCTGGCCTCATAGCTAAGGTCTTATACTCGTACTCTGGCCTACAGGTTAAGGTCTTAACTCTTACTCTGGCCTAATGGTTAAGGTTTTAACTCTTACTCTGGGCTAATAGCTAAGGTCTTAACTCTTACTCTGGCCTACTGGTTAAGGTCTTAACTTTTACTCTGGCCTACTGGTTAAGGTCTTAACTCTTACTCTGGCCTAATAGCTAAGGTCTTAGACTCGTACTCTGGCCTATTGGTTAAGGTCGTAACTCTTATTCTGGCCTACTGGTTAAGGTCTTAACTCTTACTCTGGCCTACTATCTAAGGTCTTAGACTCGTACTCTGGCCTAATGGCTAAGGTCTTAACTCTTACTCTGGCCTAATAGCTAAGGTCTTAACTCTTACTCTGGCCTACTGGTTAAGGTCTTAACTTTTACTCTGGCCTACTGGTTAAGGTCTTAACTCTTACTCTGGCCTAATAGCTAAGGTCTTAGACTCGTACTCTGGCCTACTGGTTAAGGTCTTAACTCTTACTCTGGCCTAATAGTTAAGGTCTTAGACTCGTACTCTGGCCTACTGGCTAAGGTCTTAACTCTTACTCTGGCCTAATAGCTGAGGTCTTAACTCTTACTCTGGCCTAATAGCTAAGGTCTTAGACTCGTACTCTGGCCTAGTGGTTAAGGTCTTAACTCTTACTCTGGCCTAATAGCTAAGGTCTTAGACTCCACTCTGGCCTACTGGCTAAGGTCTTAACTCATACTCTGGCCTACTAGCTGAAGTCTTAACTCTTACTCTGGCCTAATAGCTAAGGTCTTAGACTCGTACTCTGGCCTAATGGTTAAGGTTTTAACTCTTACTCTGGCCTAATAGCTAAGGTCTTAACTCTTACTCTGGCCTAATAGCTAAGGTCTTCGACTCGTACTATGGTCTACAGGTTAAGGTCTTAACTCTTACTCTGGCCTACTGGTTAAGGTCTTAACTCTTACTCTGGCCTAATAGCTAAGGTCTTAGACTCATACTCTGGCATAATGGTTAAGGTCTTAACTCTTACTCTGGCCTAATAGCTAAGGTCTTTGACTCGTACTCTGGCCTAATGGTTAAGGTCTTAACTCTTACTCTGGCCTAATAGCTAAGGTCTTAGACTCATACTCTGGCCTAATGGTTAAGGTCTTAACTCTTACTCTGGCCTACTGGTTAATGTATTAACTCTTACTCTGGCCTAATAGCTAAGGTCTTAACTCTTAATCTGGCCTAATAGCTAAGGTCTTAACTCTTACTCTGGCCTACTGGTTAAGGTCTTAACTCTTACTCTGGCCTAATAGCTAAGGTCTTAGACACGTACTCTGGCCCAATGGTTAAGGTCTTAACTCTTACTCTGGCCTAATAGCTAAGGTCTTAGACTCGTACTCTGGCCTAATGGTTAAGGTCTTAACTCTTACTCTGGCCTAATAGCTAAGGTCTTAACTCTTACTCTGGCATAATAGCTAAGGTCTTAGACTCGTACTCTGGCCTACAGGTTAAGGTCTTAACTCTTACTCTGTCCTAATGGTTAAGGTCTTAACTCTTACTCTGGCCTAATAGCTAAGGTCTTAGACTCGTACTCTGGCCTAATAGCTAAGGTCTTAGACTCGTACTCTGGCCTAATGGTTAAGGTCTTAACTATTACTCTGGCCTACTGGCTAAGGTCTTAACTCTTACTCTGGCCTAATAGCTAAGGTCTTAACTCTTACTCTGGCCTAATAGCTAAGGTCTTAACTCTTACTCTGGCCTAATAGCTAAGGTCTGAGACTCGTACTATGGTCTACAGGTTAAGGTCTTAACTCTTACTCTGGCCTACTGGTTAAGGTCTTAACTCTTACTCTGGCCTCATAGCTAAGGTCTTAGACTCATACTCTGGCCTACAGGTTAAGGTCTTAACTCTTACTCTGGCCTTATGGTTAAGGTCTTAACTCTTACTCTGGCCTAATAGCTAAGGTCTTAACTCTTACTCTGGCCTACTGGTTAAGGTCTTAACTTTTACTCTGGCCTACTGGTTAAGGTCTTAACTCTTACTCTGGCCTAATAGCTAAGGTCTTAGACTCGTACTCTGGCCTACTGGTTAAGGTCTTAACTCTTACTCTGGCCTAATAGCTAAGGTCTTAGACTCATACTCTGGCCTACTGGCTAAGGTCTTAACTCTTACTCTGGCCTAATAGCTGAGGTCTTAACTCTTACACTGGCCCAATAGCTAAGGTCTTAGACTCGTACTCTGGCCTAATGGTTAATGTCTTAACTCTTACTCTGGCCAAATAGCTAAGGTCTTAACTCTTACTCTGGCAGAATAGCTAAGGTCTTAGACTCGTACTCTGGCCTACAGGTTAAGGTCTTAACTCTTACTCTGTCCTAATGGTTAAGGTCTTAACTCTTACTCTGGCCTAATACCTAAGGTCTTAACTCTTACTCTGGCCTAATAGCTAAGGTCTTAACTCTTACTCTGGACTACTGGTTAAGGTCTTAACTCTTACTCTGGCCTAATAGCTAAGGTCTTAGACTCGTACTATGGCCTACAGGTTAAGGTCTTAACTCTTACTCTGGCCTACTGGTTAAGGTCTTAACTCTTACTCTGGCCTACTGGTTAAGGTCTTAACTCTTACTCTGGCCTCATAGCTAAGGTCTTAGACTCGTACTCTGGCCTACAGGTTAAGGTCTTAACTCTTACTCTGTCCTAATGGTTAAGGTCTTAACTCTTACTCTGGCCAAATAGCTAAGGTCTTAACTCTTACTCTGGCCTACTGGTTAAGGTCTTAACTTTTACTCTGGCCTACTGGTTAAGGTCTTAACTCTTACTCTGGCCTAATAGCTAAGGTCTTAGACTCGTACTCTGGCCTAGTGGTTAAGGTCTTAACTCTTACTCTGGCCTAATAGCTAAGGTCTTAGACTCATACTCTGGCCTACTGGCTAAGGTCTTAACTCATACTCTGGCCTACTAGCTGAGTTCTTAACTCTTACTCTGGCCTAATAGCTAAGGTCTTAGACTCGTACTCTGGCCTAATGGTTAAGGTCTTAACTCTTACTCTGGCCTAATAGCTAAGGTCTTAACTCTTACTCTGGCCTAATAGCTAAGGTCTTAGACTCGTACTATGGTCTACAGGTTAAGGTCTTAACTCTTACTCTGGCCTACTGGTTAAGGTCTTAACTCTTACTCTGGCCTAATAGCTAAGGTCTTAGACTCATACTCTGGCCTAATGGTTAAGGTCTTAACCCTTACTCTGGCCTAATAGCTAAGGTCTTAGACTCGTACTCTGGCCTAATGGTTAAGGTCTTAACTCTTACTCCGGCCTAATAGCTAAGGTCTTAGACTCATACTCTGGCCTAATGGTTAAGGTCTTAACTCTTACTCTGGCCTACTGATTAATGTATTAACTCTTACTCTGGCCTAATAGCTAAGGTCTTAACTCTTAATCTGGCCTAATAACTAAGGTCTTAACTCTTACTCTGGCCTACTGGTTAAGGTCTTAACTCTTACTCTGGCCTAATAGCTAAGGTCTTAGACACGTACTCTGGCCCAATGGTTAAGGTCTTAACTCTTACTCTGGCCTAATAGCTAAGGTCTTAGACTCATACTCTGGCCTAATGGTTAAGGTCTTAACTCTTACTCTGGCCTAATAGCTAAGGTCTTAACTCTTACTCTGGCATAATAGCTAAGGTCTTAGACTCGTACTCTGGCCTACAGGTTAAGGTCTTAACTCTTACTCTGTCCTAATGGTTAAGGTCTTAACTCTTACTCTGGCCTAATAGCTAAGGTCTTAGACTCGTACTCTGGCCTATTAGCTAAGGTCTTAGACTCGTACTCTGGCCTAATGGTTAAGGTCTTAACTCTTACTCTGGCCTACTGGCTAAGGTCTTAACTCTTACTCTGGCCTAATAGCTAAGGTCTTAACTCTTACTCTGGCCTAATAGCTAAGGTCTTAACTCTTACTCTGGCCTAATAGCTAAGGTCTGAGACTCGTACTATGGTCTACAGGTTAAGGTCTTAACTCTTACTCTGGCCTACTGGTTAAGGTCTTAACTCTTACTCTGGCCTCATAGCTAAGGTCTTAGACTCGTACTCTGGCCTACAGGTTAAGGTCTTAACTCTTACTCTGGCCTTATGGTTAAGGTCTTAACTCTTACTCTGGCCTAATAGCTAAGGTCTTAACTCTTACTCTGGCCTACTAGTTAAGGTCTTAACTTTTACTCTGGCCTACTGGTTAAGGTCTTAACTCTTACTCTGGCCTAATAGCTAAGGTCTTAGACTCGTACTCTGGCCTACTGGTTAATGTCTTAACTCTTACTCTGGCCTAATAGCTAAGGTCTTAGACTCGTACTCTGGCCTACTGGCTAAGGTCTTAACTCTTACTCTGGCCTAATAGCTGAGGTCTTAACTCTTACTCTGGCCTAATAGCTAAGGTCTTAGACTCGTACTCTGGCCTACTGGCTAAGGTCTTAACTCTTACTCTGGCCTAATAGCTAAGGTCTTAACTCTTACTCTGGCCTAATAGCTAAGGTCTGAGACTCGTACTATGGTCTACAGGTTAAGGTCTTAACTCTTACTCTGGCCCACAGGTTAAGGTCTTAACTCTTACTCTGGCATACTGGTTAAGGTCTTAACTTTTACTCTGGCCTAATAGCTAAGGTCTTAGACTCATACTCTGGCCTAATGGTTAAGGTCTTAACTCTTACTCTGGCCTAATAGCTAAGGTCTTAACTCTTACTCTGGCCTAATGGTTAAGGTCTTAACTCTTACTCTGGCCTAATGGCTAAGGTCTTAACTCTTACTCTGGCCTAATAGCTGATGTCTTAGACTCGTTCTCTGGCCTAATGGTTAAGGTCTTAACTCTTACTCTGGCCTAATAGCTAAGGTCTTAACTCTTACTCTGGCCTAATAGCTAAGGTCTTAGACTCGTACTGTGGCCTACAGGTTAAGGTCTTAACTCTTACTCTGGCCTACTGGTTAAGGTCTTAACTCTTACTCTGACCTACTGGTTAAGGTCTTAACTCTTACTCTGGCCTAATAGCTAAGGTCTTAAACTCGTACTATGGCCTACAGGTTAAGATCTTAACTCTTACTCTGGCCTACTGGTTAAGGTCTTAAATCTTACTCTGGCCTAATAGCTAAGGTCTTAGACTCGTACTATGGCCTGCTGGTTAAGGTCTTAACTCTTACTCTGGCCTAATAGCTAAGGTCTTAACTCTTACTCTGGCCTAATAGCTAAGGTCTTAACTCTTACTCTGGCCTACTGGTTAAGGTCCTAACTCTTACTCAGGCCTAATAGCTAAGGTCTTAGACTCATACTCTGGCCTACTGGCTAAGGTCTTAACTCATACTCTGGCCTACTAGCTGAGGTCTTAACTCTTACTCTGGCCTAATAGCTAAGGTCTTAGACTCGTACTCTGGCCTAATGGTTAAGGTCTTAACTCTTACTCTGGCCTAATAGCTAAGGTCTTAACTCTTACTCTGGCCTAATAGCTAAGGTCTTTGACTCGTACTATGGTCTACAGGTTAAGGTCTTAACTCTTACTCTGGCCTACTGGTCAAGGTCTTAACTCTTACTCTGGCCTAATAGCTAAGGTCTTAGACTCATACTCTGGCCTAATCGTTAAGGTCTTAACTCTTACTCTGGCCTAATAGCTAAGGTCTTTGACTCGTACTCTGGCCTAATGGTTAAGGTCTTAACTCTTACTCTGGCCTAATAGCTAAGGTCTTAGACTCATACTCTGGCCTAATGGTTAAGGTCTTAACTCTTACTCTGGCCTACTGGTTAATGTATTAACTCTTACTCTGGCCTAATAGCTAAGGTCTTAACTCTTAATCTGGCCTAATAGCTAAGGTCTTAACTCTTACTCTGGCCTACTGGTTAAGGTCTTAACTCTTACTCTGGCCTAATAGCTAAGGTCTTAGACACGTACTCTGGCCCAATGGTTAAGGTCTTAACTCTTACTCTGGCCTAATAGCTAAGGTCTTAGACTCGTACTCTGGCCTAATGGTTAAGGTCTTAACTCTTACTCTGGCCTAATAGCTAAGGTCTTAACTCTTACTCTGGCATAATAGCTAAGGTCTTAGACTCGTACTCTGGCCTACAGGTTAAGGTCTTAACTCTTACTCTGGCCTAATAGCTAAGGTCTTAGACTCGTACTCTGGCCTAATAGCTAAGGTCTTAGACTCGTACTCTGGCCTAATGGTTAAGGTCTTAACTCTTACTCTGGCCTACTGGCTAAGGTCTTAACTCTTACTCTGGCCTAATAGCTAAGTTCTTAACTCTTACTCTGGCCTAATAGCTAAGGTCTTAACTCTTACTCTGGCCTAATAGCTAAGGTCTGAGACTCGTACTATGGTCTACAGGTTAAGGTCTTAACTCTTACTCTGGTCTACTGGTTAAGGTCTTAACTCTTACTCTGGCCTCATAGCTAAGGTCTTAGACTCGTACTCTGGCCTACAGGTTAAGGTCTTAACTCTTACTCTGGCCTTATGGTTAAGGTCTTAACTCTTACTCTGGCCTAATAGCTAAGGTCTTAACTCTTACTCTGGCCTACTGGTTAAGGTCTTAACTTTTACTCTGGCCTACTGGTTAAGGTCTTAACTCTTACTCTGGCCTAATAGCTAAGGTCTTAGACTCGTACTCTGGCCTACTGGTTAAGGTCTTAACTCTTACTCTGGCCTAATAGCTAAGGTCTTAGACTCGTACTCTGGCCTACTGGCTAAGGTCTTAACTCTTACTCTGGCCTAATAGCTGAGGTCTTAACTCTTACTCTGGCCTAATAGCTAAGGTCTTAGACTCGTACTCTGGCCTAGTGGTTAAGGTCTTAACTCTTACTCTGGCCTAATAGCTAAGGTCTTAGACTCATACTCTGGCCTACTGGCTAAGGTCTTAACTCATACTCTGGCCTACTAGCTGAGGTCTTAACTCTTACTCTGGCCTAATAGCTAAGGTCTTAGACTCGTACTCTGGCCTTATGGTTAAGGTCTTAACTCTTACTCTGGCCTAATAGCTAAGGTCTTAACTCTTACTCTGGCCTAATAGCTAAGGTCTTCGACTCGTACTATGGTCTACAGGTTAAGGTCTTAACTCTTACTCTGGCCTACTGGTTAAGGTCTTAACTCTTACTCTGGCCTAATAGCTAAGGTCTTAGACTCATACTCTGGCCTAATGGTTAAGGTCTTAACTCTTACTCTGGCCTAATAGCTAAGGTCTTTGACTCGTACTCTGGGCTAATGGTTAAGGTCTTAACTCTTACTCTGGCCTAATAGCTAAGGTCTTAACTCTTACTCTGGCCTACTGGTTAAGGTCTTAACTCTTACTCTGGCCTAATAGCTAAGGTCTTAGACTCGTACTCTGGCCTAATGGTTAATGTCTTAACTCTTACTCTGGCCAAATAGCTAAGGTCTTAGACTGGTACTCTGGCCTAATGGTTAAGGTCTTAACTCTTACTCTGGCCTAATCGCTAAGGTCTTAACTCTTACTCTGGCCTACTGGTTAAGGTCTTAACTCTTACTCTGGCCTAATAGCTAAGGTCTTAGACTCGTACTCTGGCCTAATGGTTAAGGACTTAAGTCTTACTCTGGCCTACTGGTTAAAGTCTTAACTCTTACTCTGGCCTAATAGCTAAGGTCTTAACTCTTACTCTGGCCTACTAGTTAAGGTCTTTACTCTTACTCTGGCCTACTGGTTAAGGTCTTAACTCTTACTCTGGCCTAATAGCTAAGGTCTTAACTCTTACTCTGGCCTACTGGTTAAGGTCTTAACTCTTACTCTGGCCTAATAGCTAAGACCTTAACTCTTACGCTGGCCTACTGGTTAAGGTCTTAACTCTTACTCTGGCCTAATAGCTAAGATTTTAGACTTGTACTCTGGCCTAATGGTTAAGGTCTTAACTCTTACTCTGGCCTAATAGCTAAGGTCTTAACTCTTACTCTGGCCTAATGGTTAAGGTCTTAACTCTTACTCTGGCCTAATAGCTAAGGTATTAACTCTTACTTTGGCCTAATAGCTAAGGTCTTAGACTCGTACTATGGCCTACAGGTTAAGGTCTTAACTCTTACTCTGGCCTACTGGTTAAGGTCTTAACTCTTACTCTGGCCTAATGGCTAAGGTCTTAACTCTTACTCTGGCCTAATAGCTGATGTCTTAGACTCGTACTCTGGCCTAATGGTTAAGGTCTTAACTCTTACTCTGGCCTAATAGCTAAGGTCTTAACTCTTACTCTGGCCTAATAGATAAGGTCTTAGACTCGTACTATGGCCTACAGGTTAAGGTCTTAACTCTTACTCTGGCCTACTGGTTAAGGTCTTAACTCTTACTCTGACCTACTGGTTAAGGTCTTAACACTTACTCTGGCCTAATAGCTAAGGTCTTAAACTCGTACTATGGCCTACAGGATTAGATCTTAACTCTTACTCTGGCCTACTGGTTAAGGTCTTAACTCTTACTCTGGCCTAATAGCTAAGGTCTTAACTCTTACTCTGGCCTAATAGTTAAGGTCTTAACTCTTTCTCTGGACTACTGGTTAAGGTCTTAACTCTTACTCTGGCCTAATAGCTAAGGTCTTAGACTCGTACTATGGCCTACAGGTTAAGGTCTTAACTCTTACTCTGGCCTACTGGTTAAAGGTCTTAACTCTTACTCTGGCCTACTGGTTAAGGTCTTAACTCTTACTCTGGCCTAATAGCTAAGGTCTTAACTCTTACTCTGGCCTACTGGTTAAGGTCTTAACTCTTACTCTGGCCTCATAGCTAAGGTCTTATACTCGTACTCTGGCCTACAGGTTAAGGTCTTAACTCTTACTCTGGCCTAATGGTTAAGGTTTTAACTCTTACTCTGGGCTAATAGCTAAGGTCTTAACTCTTACTCTGGCCTACTGGTTAAGGTCTTAACTTTTACTCTGGCCTACTGGTTAAGGTCTTAACTCTTACTCTGGCCTAATAGCTAAGGTCTTAGACTCGTACTCTGGCCTATTGGTTAAGGTCGTAACTCTTATTCTGGCCTACTGGTTAAGGTCTTAACTCTTACTCTGGCCTACTATCTAAGGTCTTAGACTCGTACTCTGGCCTAATGGCTAAGGTCTTAACTCTTACTCTGGCCTAATAGCTAAGGTCTTAACTCTTACTC
The DNA here is from genome assembly GCF_964204655.1 of Triturus cristatus. Classification (NCBI taxonomy): domain Eukaryota; kingdom Metazoa; phylum Chordata; class Amphibia; order Caudata; family Salamandridae; genus Triturus; species Triturus cristatus. Next base: position 1,087,760,529 of record NC_140589.1, on the reverse strand, counting down.
TGGCCTACTGGTTAAGGTCTTAACTTTTACTCTGGCCTACTGGTTAAGGTCTTAACTCTTACTCTGGCCTAATAGCTAAGGTCTTAGACTCGTACTCTGGCCTACTGGTTAAGGTCTTAACTCTTACTCTGGCCTAATAGCTAAGGTCTTAGACTCGTACTCTGGCCTACTGGCTAAGGTCTTAACTCTTACTCTGGCCTAATAGCTGAGGTCTTAACTCTTACTCTGGCCTAATAGCTAAGGTCTTAGACTCGTACTCTGGCCTAGTGGTTAAGGTCTTAACTCTTACTCTGGCCTAATAGCTAAGGTCTTAGACTCCACTCTGGCCTACTGGCTAAGGTCTTAACTCATACTCTGGCCTACTAGCTGAAGTCTTAACTCTTACTCTGGCCTAATAGCTAAGGTCTTAGACTCGTACTCTGGCCTAATGGTTAAGGTTTTAACTCTTACTCTGGCCTAATAGCTAAGGTCTTAACTCTTACTCTGGCCTAATAGCTAAGGTCTTCGACTCGTACTATGGTCTACAGGTTAAGGTCTTAACTCTTACTCTGGCCTACTGGTTAAGGTCTTAACTCTTACTCTGGCCTAATAGCTAAGGTCTTAGACTCATACTCTGGCATAATGGTTAAGGTCTTAACTCTTACTCTGGCCTAATAGCTAAGGTCTTTGACTCGTACTCTGGCCTAATGGTTAAGGTCTTAACTCTTACTCTGGCCTAATAGCTAAGGTCTTAGACTCATACTCTGGCCTAATGGTTAAGGTCTTAACTCTTACTCTGGCCTACTGGTTAATGTATTAACTCTTACTCTGGCCTAATAGCTAAGGTCTTAACTCTTAATCTGGCCTAATAGCTAAGGTCTTAACTCTTACTCTGGCCTACTGGTTAAGGTCTTAACTCTTACTCTGGCCTAATAGCTAAGGTCTTAGACACGTACTCTGGCCCAATGGTTAAGGTCTTAACTCTTACTCTGGCCTAATAGCTAAGGTCTTAGACTCGTACTCTGGCCTAATGGTTAAGGTCTTAACTCTTACTCTGGCCTAATAGCTAAGGTCTTAACTCTTACTCTGGCATAATAGCTAAGGTCTTAGACTCGTACTCTGGCCTACAGGTTAAGGTCTTAACTCTTACTCTGTCCTAATGGTTAAGGTCTTAACTCTTACTCTGGCCTAATAGCTAAGGTCTTAGACTCGTACTCTGGCCTAATAGCTAAGGTCTTAGACTCGTACTCTGGCCTAATGGTTAAGGTCTTAACTATTACTCTGGCCTACTGGCTAAGGTCTTAACTCTTACTCTGGCCTAATAGCTAAGGTCTTAACTCTTACTCTGGCCTAATAGCTAAGGTCTTAACTCTTACTCTGGCCTAATAGCTAAGGTCTGAGACTCGTACTATGGTCTACAGGTTAAGGTCTTAACTCTTACTCTGGCCTACTGGTTAAGGTCTTAACTCTTACTCTGGCCTCATAGTTAAGGTCTTAGACTCATACTCTGGCCTACAGGTTAAGGTCTTAACTCTTACTCTGGCCTTATGGTTAAGGTCTTAACTCTTACTCTGGCCTAATAGCTAAGGTCTTAACTCTTACTCTGGCCTACTGGTTAAGGTCTTAACTTTTACTCTGGCCTACTGGTTAAGGTCTTAACTCTTACTCTGGCCTAATAGCTAAGGTCTTAGACTCGTACTCTGGCCTACTGGTTAAGGTCTTAACTCTTACTCTGGCCTAATAGCTAAGGTCTTAGACTCATACTCTGGCCTACTGGCCAAGGTCTTAACTCTTACTCTGGCCTAATAGCTGAGGTCTTAACTCTTACACTGGCCTAATAGCTAAGGTCTTAGACTCGTACTCTGGCCTAATGGTTAATGTCTTAACTCTTACTCTGGCCAAATAGCTAAGGTCTTAACTCTTACTCTGGCAGAATAGCTAAGGTCTTAGACTCGTACTCTGGCCTACAGGTTAAGGTCTTAACTCTTACTCTGTCCTAATGGTTAAGGTCTTAACTCTTACTCTGGCCTAATACCTAAGGTCTTAACTCTTACTCTGGCCTAATAGCTAAGGTCTTAACTCTTACTCTGGACTACTGGTTAAGGTCTTAACTCTTACTCTGGCCTAATAGCTAAGGTCTTAGACTCGTACTATGGCCTACAGGTTAAGGTCTTAACTCTTACTCTGGCCTACTGGTTAAGGTCTTAACTCTTACTCTGGCCTACTGGTTAAGGTCTTAACTCTTACTCTGGCCTCATAGCTAAGGTCTTAGACTCGTACTCTGGCCTACAGGTTAAGGTCTTAACTCTTACTCTGTCCTAATGGTTAAGGTCTTAACTCTTACTCTGGCCAAATAGCTAAGGTCTTAACTCTTACTCTGGCCTACTGGTTAAGGTCTTAACTTTTACTCTGGCCTACTGGTTAAGGTCTTAACTCTTACTCTGGCCTAATAGCTAAGGTCTTAGACTCGTACTCTGGCCTAGTGGTTAAGGTCTTAACTCTTACTCTGGCCTAATAGCTAAGGTCTTAGACTCATACTCTGGCCTACTGGCTAAGGTCTTAACTCATACTCTGGCCTACTAGCTGAGTTCTTAACTCTTACTCTGGCCTAATAGCTAAGGTCTTAGACTCGTACTCTGGCCTAATGGTTAAGGTCTTAACTCTTACTCTGGCCTAATAGCTAAGGTCTTAACTCTTACTCTGGCCTAATAGCTAAGGTCTTAGACTCGTACTATGGTCTACAGGTTAAGGTCTTAACTCTTACTCTGGCCTACTGGTTAAGGTCTTAACTCTTACTCTGGCCTAATAGCTAAGGTCTTAGACTCATACTCTGGCCTAATGGTTAAGGTCTTAACTCTTACTCTGGCCTAATAGCTAAGGTCTTAGACTCGTACTCTGGCCTAATGGTTAAGGTCTTAACTCTTACTCCGGCCTAATAGCTAAGGTCTTAGACTCATACTCTGGCCTAATGGTTAAGGTCTTAACTCTTACTCTGGCCTACTGATTAATGTATTAACTCTTACTCTGGCCTAATAGCTAAGGTCTTAACTCTTAATCTGGCCTAATAACTAAGGTCTTAACTCTTACTCTGGCCTACTGGTTAAGGTCTTAACTCTTACTCTGGCCTAATAGCTAAGGTCTTAGACACGTACTCTGGCCCAATGGTTAAGGTCTTAACTCTTACTCTGGCCTAATAGCTAAGGTCTTAGACTCATACTCTGGCCTAATGGTTAAGGTCTTAACTCTTACTCTGGCCTAATAGCTAAGGTCTTAACTCTTACTCTGGCATAATAGCTAAGGTCTTAGACTCGTACTCTGGCCTACAGGTTAAGGTCTTAACTCTTACTCTGTCCTAATGGTTAAGGTCTTAACTCTTACTCTGGCCTAATAGCTAAGGTCTTAGACTCGTACTCTGGCCTATTAGCTAAGGTCTTAGACTCGTACTCTGGCCTAATGGTTAAGGTCTTAACTCTTACTCTGGCCTACTGGCTAAGGTCTTAACTCTTACTCTGGCCTAATAGCTAAGGTCTTAACTCTTACTCTGGCCTAATAGCTAAGGTCTTAACTCTTACTCTGGCCTAATAGCTAAGGTCTGAGACTCGTACTATGGTCTACAGGTTAAGGTCTTAACTCTTACTCTGGCCTACTGGTTAAGGTCTTAACTCTTACTCTGGCCTCATAGCTAAGGTCTTAGACTCGTACTCTGGCCTACAGGTTAAGGTCTTAACTCTTACTCTGGCCTTATGGTTAAGGTCTTAACTCTTACTCTGGCCTAATAGCTAAGGTCTTAACTCTTACTCTGGCCTACTAGTTAAGGTCTTAACTTTTACTCTGGCCTACTGGTTAAGGTCTTAACTCTTACTCTGGCCTAATAGCTAAGGTCTTAGACTCGTACTCTGGCCTACTGGTTAAGGTCTTAACTCTTACTCTGGCCTAATAGCTAAGGTCTTAGACTCGTACTCTGGCCTACTGGCTAAGGTCTTAACTCTTACTCTGGCCTAATAGCTGAGGTCTTAACTCTTACTCTGGCCTAATAGCTAAGGTCTTAGACTCGTACTCTGGCCTACTGGCTAAGGTCTTAACTCTTACTCTGGCCTAATAGCTAAGGTCTTAACTCTTACTCTGGCCTAATAGCTAAGGTCTGAGACTCGTACTATGGTCTACAGGTTAAGGTCTTAACTCTTACTCTGGCCCACAGGTTAAGGTCTTAACTCTTACTCTGGCATACTGGTTAAGGTCTTAACTTTTACTCTGGCCTAATAGCTAAGGTCTTAGACTCATACTCTGGCCTAATGGTTAAGGTCTTAACTCTTACTCTGGCCTAATAGCTAAGGTCTTAACTCTTACACTGGCCTAATGGTTAAGGTCTTAACTCTTACTCTGGCCTAATGGCTAAGGTCTTAACTCTTACTCTGGCCTAATAGCTGATGTCTTAGACTCGTTCTCTGGCCTAATGGTTAAGGTCTTAACTCTTACTCTGGCCTAATAGCTAAGGTCTTAACTCTTACTCTGGCCTAATAGCTAAGGTCTTAGACTCGTACTGTGGCCTACAGGTTAAGGTCTTAACTCTTACTCTGGCCTACTGGTTAAGGTCTTAACTCTTACTCTGACCTACTGGTTAAGGTCTTAACTCTTACTCTGGCCTAATAGCTAAGGTCTTAAACTCGTACTATGGCCTACAGGTTAAGATCTTAACTCTTACTCTGGCCTACTGGTTAAGGTCTTAAATCTTACTCTGGCCTAATAGCTAAGGTCTTAGACTCGTACTATGGCCTGCTGGTTAAGGTCTTAACTCTTACTCTGGCCTAATAGCTAAGGTCTTAACTCTTACTCTGGCCTAATAGCTAAGGTCTTAACTCTTACTCTGGCCTACTGGTTAAGGTCCTAACTCTTACTCAGGCCTAATAGCTAAGGTCTTAGACTCATACTCTGGCCTACTGGCTAAGGTCTTAACTCATACTCTGGCCTACTAGCTGAGGTCTTAACTCTTACTCTGGCCTACTAGCTAAGGTCTTAGACTCGTACTCTGGCCTAATGGTTAAGGTCTTAACTCTTACTCTGGCCTAATAGCTAAGGTCTTAACTCTTACTCTGGCCTAATAGCTAAGGTCTTTGACTCGTACTATGGTCTACAGGTTAAGGTCTTAACTCTTACTCTGGCCTACTGGTCAAGGTCTTAACTCTTACTCTGGCCTAATAGCTAAGGTCTTAGACTCATACTCTGGCCTAATCGTTAAGGTCTTAACTCTTACTCTGGCCTAATAGCTAAGGTCTTTGACTCGTACTCTGGCCTAATGGTTAAGGTCTTAACTCTTACTCTGGCCTAATAGCTAAGGTCTTAGACTCATACTCTGGCCTAATGGTTAAGGTCTTAACTCTTACTCTGGCCTACTGGTTAATGTATTAACTCTTACTCTGGCCTAATAGCTAAGGTCTTAACTCTTAATCTGGCCTAATAGCTAAGGTCTTAACTCTTACTCTGGCCTACTGGTTAAGGTCTTAACTCTTACTCTGGCCTAATAGCTAAGGTCTTAGACACGTACTCTGGCCCAATGGTTAAGGTCTTAACTCTTACTCTGGCCTAATAGCTAAGGTCTTAGACTCGTACTCTGGCCTAATGGTTAAGGTCTTAACTCTTACTCTGGCCTAATAGCTAAGGTCTTAACTCTTACTCTGGCATAATAGCTAAGGTCTTAGACTCGTACTCTGGCCTACAGGTTAAGGTCTTAACTCTTACTCTGGCCTAATAGCTAAGGTCTTAGACTCGTACTCTGGCCTAATAGCTAAGGTCTTAGACTCGTACTCTGGCCTAATGGTTAAGGTCTTAACTCTTACTCTGGCCTACTGGCTAAGGTCTTAACTCTTACTCTGGCCTAATAGCTAAGTTCTTAACTCTTACTCTGGCCTAATAGCTAAGGTCTTAACTCTTACTCTGGCCTAATAGCTAAGGTCTGAGACTCGTACTATGGTCTACAGGTTAAGGTCTTAACTCTTACTCTGGCCTACTGGTTAAGGTCTTAACTCTTACTCTGGCCTCATAGCTAAGGTCTTAGACTCGTACTCTGGCCTACAGGTTAAGGTCTTAACTCTTACTCTGGCCTTATGGTTAAGGTCTTAACTCTTACTCTGGCCTAATAGCTAAGGTCTTAACTCTTACTCTGGCCTACTGGTTAAGGTCTTAACTTTTACTCTGGCCTACTGGTTAAGGTCTTAACTCTTACTCTGGCCTAATAGCTAAGGTCTTAGACTCGTACTCTGGCCTACTGGTTAAGGTCTTAACTCTTACTCTGGCCTAATAGCTAAGGTCTTAGACTCGTACTCTGGCCTACTGGCTAAGGTCTTAACTCTTACTCTGGCCTAATAGCTGAGGTCTTAACTCTTACTCTGGCCTAATAGCTAAGGTCTTAGACTCGTACTCTGGCCTAGTGGTTAAGGTCTTAACTCTTACTCTGGCCTAATAGCTAAGGTCTTAGACTCATACTCTGGCCTACTGGCTAAGGTCTTAACTCATACTCTGGCCTACTAGCTGAGGTCTTAACTCTTACTCTGGCCTAATAGCTAAGGTCTTAGACTCGTACTCTGGCCTTATGGTTAAGGTCTTAACTCTTACTCTGGCCTAATAGCTAAGGTCTTAACTCTTACTCTGGCCTAATAGCTAAGGTCTTCGACTCGTACTATGGTCTACAGGTTAAGGTCTTAACTCTTACTCTGGCCTACTGGTTAAGGTCTTAACTCTTACTCTGGCCTAATAGCTAAGGTCTTAGACTCATACTCTGGCCTAATGGTTAAGGTCTTAACTCTTACTCTGGCCTAATAGCTAAGGTCTTTGACTCGTACTCTGGGCTAATGGTTAAGGTCTTAACTCTTACTCTGGCCTAATAGCTAAGGTCTTAACTCTTACTCTGGCCTACTGGTTAAGGTCTTAACTCTTACTCTGGCCTAATAGCTAAGGTCTTAGACTCGTACTCTGGCCTAATGGTTAATGTCTTAACTCTTACTCTGGCCAAATAGCTAAGGTCTTAGACTGGTACTCTGGCCTAATGGTTAAGGTCTTAACTCTTACTCTGGCCTAATCGCTAAGGTCTTAACTCTTACTCTGGCCTACTGGTTAAGGTCTTAACTCTTACTCTGGCCTAATAGCTAAGGTCTTAGACTCGTACTCTGGCCTAATGGTTAAGGACTTAAGTCTTACTCTGGAATACTGGTTAAAGTCTTAACTCTTACTCTGGCCTAATAGCTAAGGTCTTAACTCTTACTCTGGCCTACTAGTTAAGGTCTTTACTCTTACTCTGGCCTACTGGTTAAGGTCTTAACTCTTACTCTGGCCTAATAGCTAAGGTCTTAACTCTTACTCTGGCCTACTGGTTAAGGTCTTAACTCTTACTCTGGCCTAATAGCTAAGACCTTAACTCTTACGCTGGCCTACTGGTTAAGGTCTTAACTCTTACTCTGGCCTAATAGCTAAGATTTTAGACTTGTACTCTGGCCTAATGGTTAAGGTCTTAACTCTTACTCTGGCCTAATAGCTAAGGTCTTAACTCTTACTCTGGCCTAATGGTTAAGGTCTTAACTCTTACTCTGGCCTAATAGCTAAGGTATTAACTCTTACTTTGGCCTAATAGCTAAGGTCTTAGACTCGTACTATGGCCTACAGGTTAAGGTCTTAACTCTTACTCTGGCCTACTGGTTAAGGTCTTAACTCTTACTCTGGCCTAATGGCTAAGGTCTTAACTCTTACTCTGGCCTAATAGCTGATGTCTTAGAGTCGTACTCTGGCCTAATGGTTAAGGTCTTAACTCTTACTCTGGCCTAATAGCTAAGGTCTTAACTCTTACTCTGGCCTAATAGATAAGGTCTTAGACTCGTACTATGGCCTACAGGTTAAGGTCTTAACTCTTACTCTGGCCTACTGGTTAAGGTCTTAACTCTTACTCTGACCTACTGGTTAAGGTCTTAACACTTACTCTGGCCTAATAGCTAAGGTCTTAAACTCGTACTATGGCCTACAGGATTAGATCTTAACTCTTACTCTGGCCTACTGGTTAAGGTCTTAACTCTTACTCTGGCCTAATAGCTAAGGTCTTAACTTTTACTCTGGCCTAATAGTTAAGGTCTTAACTCTTTCTCTGGACTACTGGTTAAGGTCTTAACTCTTACTCTGGCCTAATAGCTAAGGTCTTAGACTCGTACTATGGCCTACAGGTTAAGGTCTTAACTCTTACTCTGGCCTACTGGTTAAAGGTCTTAACTCTTACTCTGGCCTACTGGTTAAGGTCTTAACTCTTACTCTGGCCTAATAGCTAAGGTCTTAACTCTTACTCTGGCCTACTGGTTAAGGTCTTAACTCTTACTCTGGCCTCATAGCTAAGGTCTTATACTCGTACTCTGGCCTACAGGTTAAGGTCTTAACTCTTACTCTGGCCTAATGGTTAAGGTTTTAACTCTTACTCTGGGCTAATAGCTAAGGTCTTAACTCTTACTCTGGCCTACTGGTTAAGGTCTTAACTTTTACTCTGGCCTACTGGTTAAGGTCTTAACTCTTATTCTGGCCTAATAGCTAAGGTCTTAGACTCGTACTCTGGCCTATTGGTTAAGGTCCTAACTCTTATTCTGGCCTACTGGTTAAGGTCTTAACTCTTACTCTGGCCTACTATCTAAGGTCTTAGACTCGTACTCTGGCCTAATGGCTAAGGTCTTAACTCTTACTCTGGCCTAATAGCTAAGGTCTTAACTCTTACTCTGGCCTACTGGTTAAGGTCTTAACTTTTACTCTGGCCTACTGGTTAAGGTCTTAACTCTTACTCTGGCCTAATAGCTAAGGTCTTAGACTCGTACTCTGGCCTACTGGTTAAGGTCTTAACTCTTACTCTGGCCTAATAGCTAAGGTCTTAGACTCGTACTCTGGCCTACTGGCTAAGGTCTTAACTCTTACTCTGGCCTAATAGCTGAGGTCTTAACTCTTACTCTGGCCTAATAGCTAAGGTCTTAGACTCGTACTCTGGCCTAGTGGTTAAGGTCTTAACTCTTACTCTGGCCTAATAGCTAAGGTCTTAGACTCCACTCTGGCCTACTGGCTAAGGTCTTAACTCATACTCTGGCCTACTAGCTGAAGTCTTAACTCTTACTCTGGCCTAATAGCTAAGGTCTTAGACTCGTACTCTGGCCTAATGGTTAAGGTCTTAACTCTTACTCTGGCCTAATAGCTAAGGTCTTAACTCTTACTCTGGCCTAATAGCTAAGGTCTTCGACTCGTACTATGGTCTACAGGTTAAGGTCTTAACTCTTACTCTGGCCTACTGGTTAAGGTCTTAACTCTTACTCTGGCCTAATAGCTAAGGTCTTAGACTCATACTCTGGCATAATGGTTAAGGTCTTAACTCTTACTCTGGCCTAATAGCTAAGGTCTTTGACTCGTACTCTGGCCTAATGGTTAAGGTCTTAACTCTTACTCTGGCCTAATAGCTAAGGTCTTAGACTCATACTCTGGCCTAATGGTTAAGGTCTTAACTCTTACTCTGGCCTACTGGTTAATGTATTAACTCTTACTCTGGCCTAATAGCTAAGGTCTTAACTCTTAATCTTGCCTAATAGCTAAGGTCTTAACTCTTACTCTGGCCTACTGGTTAAGGTCTTCACTCTTACTCTGGCCTAATAGCTAAGGTCTTAGACACGTACTCTGGCCCAATGGTTAAGGTCTTAACTCTTACTCTGGCCTAATAGCTAAGGTCTTAGACTCGTACTCTGGCCTAATGGTTAAGGTCTTAACTCTTACTCTGGCCTAATAGCTAAGGTCTTAACTCTTACTCTGGCATAATAGCTAAGGTCTTAGACTCGTACTCTGGCCTACAGGTTACGGTCTTAACTCTTACTCTGTCCTAATGGTTAAGGTCTTAACTCTTACTCTGGCCTAATAGCTAAGGTCTTAGACTCGTACTCTGGCCTAATAGCTAAGGTCTTAGACTCGTACTCTGGCCTAATGGTTAAGGTCTTAACTCTTACTCTGGCCTACTGGCTAAGGTCTTAACTCTTACTCTGGCCTAATAGCTAAGGTCTTAACTCTTACTCTGGCCTAATAGCTAAGGTCTTAACTCTTACTCTGGCCTAATAGCTAAGGTCTGAGACTCGTACTATGGTCTACAGGTTAAGGTCTTAACTCTTACTCTGGCCTACTGGTTAAGGTCTTAACTCTTACTCTGGCCTCATAGCTAAGGTCTTAGACTCATACTCTGGCCTACAGGTTAAGGTCTTAACTCTTACTCTGGCCTTATGGTTAAGGTCTTAACTCTTACTCTGGCCTAATAGCTAAGGTCTTAACTCTTACTCTGGCCTACTGGTTAAGGTCTTAACTTTTACTCTGGCCTACTGGTTAAGGTTTTAACTCTTACTCTGGCCTAATAGCTAAGGTCTTAGACTCGTACTCTGGCCTACTGGTTAAGGTCTTAATTCTTACTCTGGCCTAATAGCTAAGGTCTTAGACTCGTACTCTGGCCTACTGGCTAAGGTCTTAACTCTTACTCTGGCCTAATAGCTGAGGTCTTAACTCTTACACTGGCCTAATAGCTAAGGTCTTAGACTCGTACTCTGGCCTAATGTAAAATGTCTTAACTCTTACTCTGGCCAAATAGCTAAGGTCTTAACTCTTACTCTGGCAGAATAGCTAAGGTCTTAGACTCGTACTCTGGCCTACAGGTTAAGGTCTTAACTCTTACTCTGTCCTAATGGTTAAGGTCTTAACTCTTACTCTGGCCTAATACCTAAGGTCTTAACTCTTACTCTGGCCTAATAGCTAAGGTCTTAACCCTTACTCTGGACTACTGGTTAAGGTCTTAACTCTTACTCTGGCCTAATAGCTAAGGTCTTAGACTCGTACTATGGCCTACAGGTTAAGGTCTTAACTCTTACTCTGGCCTACTGGTTAAGGTCTTAACTCTTACTCTGGCCTACTGGTTAAGGTCTTAACTCTTACTCTGGCCTCATAGCTAAGGTCTTAGACTCGTACTCTGGCCTACAGGTTAAGGTCTTAACTCTTACTCTGTCCTAATGGTTAAGGTCTTAACTCTTACTCTGGCCAAATAGCTAAGGTCTTAACTCTTACTCTGGCCTACTGGTTAAGGTCTTAACTTTTACTCTGGCCTACTGGTTAAGGTCTTAACTCTTACTCTGGCCTAATAGCTAAGGTCTTAGACTCGTACTCTGGCCTAGTGGTTAAGGTCTTAACTCTTACTCTGGCCTAATAGCTAAGGTCTTAGACTCATACTCTGGCCTACTGGCTAAGGTCTTAACTCATACTCTGGCCTACTAGCTGAGGTCTTAACTCTTACTCTGGCCTAATAGCTAAGGTCTTAGACTCGTACTCTGGCCTAATGGTTAAGGTCTTAACTCTTACTCTGGCCTAATAGCTAAGGTCTTAACTCTTACTCTGGCCTAATAGCTAAGGTCTTAGACTCGTACTATGGTCTACAGGTTAAGGTCTTAACTCTTACTCTGGCCTACTGGTTAAGGTCTTAGACTCATACTCTGGCCTAATGGTTAAGGTCTTAACTCTTACTCTGGCCTAATAGCTAAGGTCTTAGACTCGTACTCTGGCCTTATGGTTAAGGTCTTAACTCTTACTCCGGCCTAATAGCTAAGGTCTTAGACTCATACTCTGGCCTAATGGTTAAGGTCTTAACTCTTACTCTGGCCTACTGGTTAATGTATTAACTCTTACTCTGGCCTAATAGCTAAGGTCTTATCTCTTAATCTGGCCTAATAACTAAGGTCTTAACTCTTACTCTGGCCTACTGGTTAAGGTCTTAACTCTTACTCTGGCCTAATAGCTAAGGTCTTAGACACGTACTCTGGCCCAATGGTTAAGGTCTTAACTCTTACTCTGGCCTAATAGCTAAGGTCTTAGACTCATACTCTGGCCTAATGGTTAAGGTCTTAACTCTTACTCTGGCCTAATAGCTAAGGTCTTAACTCTTACTCTGGCATAATAGCTAAGGTCTTAGACTCGTACTCTGGCCTACAGGTTAAGGTCTTAACTCTTACTCTATCCTAATGGTTAAGGTCTTAACTCTTACTCTGGCCTAATAGCTAAGGTCTTAGACTCGTACTCTGGCCTAATAGCTAAGGTCTTAGACTCGTACTCTGGCCTAATGGTTAAGGTCTTAACTCTTACTCTGGCCTACTGGCTAAGGTCTTAACTCTTACTCTGGCCTAATAGCTAAGGTCTTAACTCTTACTCTGGCCTAATAGCTAAGGTCTTAACTCTTACTCTGGCCTAATAGCTAAGGTCTGAGACTCGTACTATGGTCTACAGGTTAAGGTCTTAACTCTTACTCTGGCCTACTGGTTAAGGTCTTAACTCTTACTCTGGCCTCATAGCTAAGGTCTTAGACTCGTACTCTGGCCTACAGGTTAAGGTCTTAACTCTTACTCTGGCCTTATGGTTAAGGTCTTAACTCTTACTCTGGCCTAATAGCTAAGGTCTTAACTCTTACTCTGGCCTACTAGTTAAGGTCTTAACTTTTACTCTGGCCTACTGGTTAAGGTCTTAACTCTTACTCTGGCCTAATAGCTAAGGTCTTAGACTCGTACTCTGGCCTACTGGTTAAGGTCTTAACTCTTACTCTGGCCTAATAGCTAAGGTCTTAGACTCGTACTCTGGCCTACTGGCTAAGGTCTTAACTCTTACTCTGGCCTAATAGCTGAGGTCTTAACTCTTACTCTGGCCTAATAGCTAAGGTCTTAGACTCGTACTCTGGCCTACTGGCTAAGGTCTTAACTCTTACTCTGGCCTAATAGCTAAGGTCTTAACTCTTACTCTGGCCTAATAGCTAAGGTCTGAGACTCGTACTATGGTCTACAGGTTAAGGTCTTAACTCTTACTCTGGCCTACAGGTTAAGGTCTTAACTCTTACTCTGGCGTACTGGTTAAGGTCTTAACTTTTACTCTGGCCTAATAGCTAAGGTCTTAGACTCATACTCTGGCCTAATGGTTAAGGTCTTAACTCTTACTCTGGCCTAATAGCTAAGGTCTTAACTCTTACTTTGGCCTAATGGTTAAGGTCTTAACTCTTACTCTGGCCTAATGGCTAAGGTCTTAACTCTTACTCTGGCCTAATAGCTGATGTCTTAGACTCGTTCTCTGGCCTAATGGTTAAGGTCTTAACTCTTACTCTGGCCTAATAGCTAAGGTCTTAACTCTTACTCTGGCCTAATAGCTAAGGTCTTAGACTCGTACTGTGGCCTACAGGTTAAGGTCTTAACTCTTACTCTGGCCTACTGGTTAAGGTCTTAACTCTTACTCTGACCTACTGGTTAAGGTCTTAACTCTTACTCTGGCCTAATAGCTAAGGTCTTAAACTCGTACTATGGCCTACAGGTTAAGATCTTAACTCTTACTCTGGCCTACTGGTTAAGGTCTTAAATCTTACTCTGGCCTAATAGCTAAGGTCTTAGACTCGTACTATGGCCTGCTGGTTAAGGTCTTAACTCTTACTCTGGCCTAATAGCTAAGGTCTTAACTCTTACTCTGGCCTAATAGCTAAGGTCTTAACTCTTACTCTGGCCTACTGGTTAAGGTCCTAACTCTTACTCAGGCCTAATAGCTAAGGTCTTAGACTCATACTCTGGCCTACTGGCTAAGGTCTTAACTCATACTCTGGCCTACTAGCTGAAGTCTTAACTCTTACTCTGGCCTAATAGCTAAGGTCTTAGACTCGTACTCTGGCCTAATGGTTAAGGTCTTAACTCTTACTCTGGCCTAATAGCTAAGGTCTTAACTCTTACTCTGGCCTAATAGCTAAGGTCTTTGACTCGTACTATGGTCTACAGGTTAAGGTCTTAACTCTTACTCTGGCCTACTGGTCAAGGTCTTAACTCTTACTCTGGCCTAATAGCTAAGGTCTTAGACTCATACTCTGGCCTAATCGTTAAGGTCTTAACTCTTACTCTGGCCTAATAGCTAAGGTCTTTGACTCGTACTCTGGCCTAATGGTTAAGGTCTTAACTCTTACTCTGGCCTAATAGCTAAGGTCTTAGACTCATACTCTGGCCTAATAGCTAAGGTCTTAACTCTTAATCTGGCCTAATAGCTAAGGTCTTAACTCTTACTCTGGCCTACTGGTTAAGGTCTTAACTCTTACTCTGGCCTAATAGCTAAGGTCTTAGACACGTACTCTGGCCCAATGGTTAAGGTCTTAACTCTTACTCTGGCCTAATAGCTAAGGTCTTAGACTCGTACTCTGGCCTAATGGTTAAGGTCTTAACTCTTACTCTGGCCTAATAGCTAAGGTCTTAACTCTTACTCTGGCATAATAGCTAAGGTCTTAGACTCGTACTCTGGCCTACAGGTTAAGGTCTTAACTCTTACTCTGTCCTAATGGTTAAGGTCTTAACTCTTACTCTGGCCTAATAGCTAAGGTCTTAGACTCGTACTCTGGCCTAATAGCTAAGGTCTTAGACTCGTACTCTGGCCTAATGGTTAAGGTCTTAACTCTTACTCTGGCCTACTGGCTAAGGTCTTAAGTCTTACTCTGGCCTAATAGCTAAGTTCTTAACTCTTACTCTGGCCTAATAGCTAAGGTCTTAACTCTTACTCTGGCCTAATAGCTAAGGTCTGAGACTCGTACTATGGTCTACAGGTTAAGGTCTTAACTCTTACTCTGGCCTACTGGTTAAGGTCTTAACTCTTACTCTGGCCTCATAGCTAAGGTCTTAGACTCGTACTCTGGCCTACAGGTTAAGGTCTTAACTCTTACTCTGGCCTTATGGTTAAGGTCTTAACTCTTACTCTGGCCTAATAGCTAAGGTCTTAACTCTTACTCTGGCCTACTGGTTAAGGTCTTAACTTTTACTCTGGCCTACTGGTTAAGGTCTTAACTCTTACTCTGGCCTAATAGCTAAGGTCTTAGACTCGTACTCTGGCCTACTGGTTAAGGTCTTAACTCTTACTCTGGCCTAATAGCTAAGGTCTTAGACTCGTACTCTGGCCTACTGGCTAAGGTCTTAACTCTTACTCTGGCCTAATAGCTGAGGTCTTAACTCTTACTCTGGCCTAATAGCTAAGGTCTTAGACTCGTACTCTGGCCTAGTGGTTAAGGTCTTAACTCTTACTCTGGCCTAATAGCTAAGGTCTTAGACTCATACTCTGGCCTACTGGCTAAGGTCTTAACTCATACTCTGGCCTACTAGCTGAGGTCTTAACTCTTACTCTGGCCTAATAGCTAAGGTCTTAGACTCGTACTCTGGCCTAATGGTTAAGGTCTTAACTCTTACTCTGGCCTAATAGCTAAGGTCTTAACTCTTACTCTGGCCTAATAGCTAAGGTCTTCGACTCGTACTATGGTCTACAGGTTAAGGTCTTAACTCTTACTCTGGCCTACTGGTTAAGGTCTTAACTCTTACTGTGGCCTAATAGCTAAGGTCTTAGACTCATACTCTGGCCTAATGGTTAAGGTCTTAACTCTTACTCTGGCCTAATAGCTAAGGTCTTTGACTCGTACTCTGGGCTAATGGTTAAGGTCTTAACTCTTACTCTGGCCTAATAGCTAAGGTCTTAGACTCATACTCTGGCCTAATGGTTAAGGTCTTAACTCTTACTCGGGCCTACTGGTTAATGTATTAACGTTTACACTGGCCTAATAGCTAAGGTCTTAACTCTTAATCTGGCCTAATAGCTAAGGTCTTAACTCTTACTCTGGCCTACTGGTTAAGGTCTTAACTCTTACTCTGGCCTAATAGCTAAGGTCTTAGACACGTACTCTGGCCCAATGGTTAAGGTCTTAACTCTTACTCTGGCCTAATAGCTAAGGTCTTAGACTCGTACTCTGGCCTAATGGTCAAGGTCTTAACTCTTAATCTGGCCTAATAGCTAAGGTCTTAACTCTTACTCTGGCATAATAGCTAAGGTCTTAGACTCGTACTCTGGCCTACAGGTTAAGGTCTTAACTCTTACTCTGTCCTAATGGTTAAGGTCTTAACTCTTACTCTGGCCTAATAGCTAAGGTCTTAGACTCGTACTCTGGCCTAATAGCTAAGGTCTTAGACTCGTACTCTGGCCTAATGGTTAAGGTCTTAACTCTTACTCTGGCCTACTGGCTAAGGTCTTAACTCTTACTCTGGCCTAATAGCTAAGGTCTTAACTCTTACTCTGGCCTAATAGCTAAGGTCTTAACTCTTACTCTGGCCTAATAGCTAAGGTCTGAGACTCGTACTATGGTCTACAGGTTAAGGTCTTAACTCTTACTCTGGCCTACTGGTTAAGGTCTTAACTCTTACTCTGGCCTCATAGCTAAGGTCTTAGACTCATACTCTGGCCTACAGGTTAAGGTCTTAACTCTTACTCTGGCCTTATGGTTAAGGTCTTAACTCTTACTCTGGCCTTATAGCTAAGGTCTTAACTCTTACTCTGGCCTACTGGTTAAGGTCTTAACTTTTACTCTGGCCTACTGGTTAAGGTTTTAACTCTTACTCTGGCCTAATAGCTAAGGTCTTAGACTCGTACTCTGGCCTACTGGTTAAGGTCTTAATTCTTACTCTGGCCTAATAGCTAAGGTCTTAGACTCGTACTCTGGCCTACTGGCTAAGGTCTTAACTCTTACTCTGGCCTAATAGCTGAGGTCTTAACTCTTACACTGGCCTAATAGCTAAGGTCTTAGACTCGTACTCTGGCCTAATGGTTAATGTCTTAACTCTTACTCTGGCCAAATAGCTAAGGTCTTAACTCTTACTCTGGCAGAATAGCTAAGGTCTTAGACTCGTACTCTGGCCTACAGGTTAAGGTCTTAACTCTTACTCTGTCCTAATGGTTAAGGTCTTAACTCTTACTCTGGCCTAATACCTAAGGTCTTAACTCTTACTCTGGCCTAATAGCTAAGGTCTTAACCCTTACTCTGGACTACTGGTTAAGGTCTTAACTCTTACTCTGGCCTAATAGCTAAGGTCTTAGACTCGTACTATGGCCTACAGGTTAAGGTCTTAACTCTTACTCTGGCCTACTGGTTAAGGTCTTAACTCTTACTCTGGCCTACTGGTTAAGGTCTTAACTCTTACTCTGGCCTCATAGTTAAGGTCTGAGACTCGTACTCTGGCCTACAGGTTAAGGTCTTAACTCTTACTCTGTCCTAATGGTTAATGTCTTAACTCTTACTCTGGCCAAATAGCTAAGGTCTTAACTCTTACTCTGGCCTACTGGTTAAGGTCTTAACTTTTACTCTGGCCTACTGGTTAAGGTCTTAACTCTTACTCTGGCCTAATAGCTAAGGTCTTAGACTCGTACTCTGGCCTAGTGGTTAAGGTCTTAACTCTTACTCTGGCCTAATAGCTAAGGTCTTAGACTCATACTCTGGCCTACTGGCTAAGGTCTTAACTCATACTCTGGCCTACTAGCTGAGGTCTTAACTCTTACTCTGGCCTAATAGCTAAGGTCTTAGACTCGTACTCTGGCCTAATGGTTAAGGTCTTAACTCTTACTCTGGCCTAATAGCTAAGGTCTTAACTCTTACTCTGGCCTACTGGTTAAGGTCTTAGACTCATACTCTGGCCTAATGGTTAAGGTCTTAACTCTTACTCTGGCCTAATAGCTAAGGTCTTAGACTCGTACTCTGGCCTTATGGTTAAGGTCTTAACTCTTACTCCGGCCTAATAGCTAAGGTCTTAGACTCATACTCTGGCCTAATGGTTAAGGTCTTAACTCTTACTCTGGCCTACTGGTTAATGTATTAACTCTTACTCTGGCCTAATAGCTAAGGTCTTATCTCTTAATCTGGCCTAATAACTAAGGTCTTAACTCTTACTCTGGCCTACTGGTTAAGGTCTTAACTCTTACTCTGGCCTAATAGCTAAGGTCTTAGACACGTACTCTGGCCCAATGGTTAAGGTCTTAACTCTTACTCTGGCCTAATAGCTAAGGTCTTAGACTCATACTCTGGCCTAATGGTTAAGGTCTTAACTCTTACTCTGGCCTAATAGCTAAGGTCTTAACTCTTACTCTGGCATAATAGCTAAGGTCTTAGACTCGTACTCTGGCCTACAGGTTAAGGTCTTAACTCTTACTCTATCCTAATGGTTAAGGTCTTAACTCTTACTCTGGCCTAATAGCTAAGGTCTTAGAC
The DNA here is from genome assembly GCF_964204655.1 of Triturus cristatus. Classification (NCBI taxonomy): domain Eukaryota; kingdom Metazoa; phylum Chordata; class Amphibia; order Caudata; family Salamandridae; genus Triturus; species Triturus cristatus. Next base: position 1,087,742,450 of record NC_140589.1, on the reverse strand, counting down.
TCGTACTCTGGCCTAATAGCTAAGGTCTTAGACTCGTACTCTGGCCTAATGGTTAAGGTCTTAACTCTTACTCTGGCCTACTGGCTAAGGTCTTAACTCTTACTCTGGCCTAATAGCTAAGGTCTTAACTCTTACTCTGGCCTAATAGCTAAGGTCTTAACTCTTACTCTGGCCTAATAGCTAAGGTCTGAGACTCGTACTATGGTCTACAGGTTAAGGTCTTAACTCTTACTCTGGCCTACTGGTTAAGGTCTTAACTCTTACTCTGGCCTCATAGCTAAGGTCTTAGACTCGTACTCTGGCCTACAGGTTAAGGTCTTAACTCTTACTCTGGCCTTATGGTTAAGGTCTTAACTCTTACTCTGGCCTAATAGCTAAGGTCTTAACTCTTACTCTGGCCTACTAGTTAAGGTCTTAACTTTTACTCTGGCCTACTGGTTAAGGTCTTAACTCTTACTCTGGCCTAATAGCTAAGGTCTTAGACTCGTACTCTGGCCTACTGGTTAAGGTCTTAACTCTTACTCTGGCCTAATAGCTAAGGTCTTAGACTCGTACTCTGGCCTACTGGCTAAGGTCTTAACTCTTACTCTGGCCTAATAGCTGAGGTCTTAACTCTTACTCTGGCCTAATAGCTAAGGTCTTAGACTCGTACTCTGGCCTACTGGCTAATGTCTTAACTCTTACTCTGGCCTAATAGCTAAGGTCTTAACTCTTACTCTGGCCTAATAGCTAAGGTCTGAGACTCGTACTATGGTCTACAGGTTAAGGTCTTAACTCTTACTCTGGCCTACAGGTTAAGGTCTTAACTCTTACTCTGGCGTACTGGTTAAGGTCTTAACTTTTACTCTGGCCTAATAGCTAAGGTCTTAGACTCATACTCTGGCCTAATGGTTAAGGTCTTAACTCTTACTCTGGCCTAATAGCTAAGGTCTTAACTCTTACTTTGGCCTAATGGTTAAGGTCTTAACTCTTACTCTGGCCTAATGGCTAAGGTCTTAACTCTTACTCTGGCCTAATAGCTGATGTCTTAGACTCGTTCTCTGGCCTAATGGTTAAGGTCTTAACTCTTACTCTGGCCTAATAGCTAAGGTCTTAACTCTTACTCTGGCCTAATAGCTAAGGTCTTAGACTCGTACTGTGGCCTACAGGTTAAGGTCTTAACTCTTACTCTGGCCTACTGGTTAAGGTCTTAACTCTTACTCTGACCTACTGGTTAAGGTCTTAACTCTTACTCTGGCCTAATAGCTAAGGTCTTAAACTCGTACTATGGCCTACAGGTTAAGATCTTAACTCTTACTCTGGCCTACTGGTTAAGGTCTTAAATCTTACTCTGGCCTAATAGCTAAGGTCTTAGACTCGTACTATGGCCTGCTGGTTAAGGTCTTAACTCTTACTCTGGCCTAATAGCTAAGGTCTTAACTCTTACTCTGGCCTAATAGCTAAGGTCTTAACTCTTACTCTGGCCTACTGGTTAAGGTCCTAACTCTTACTCAGGCCTAATAGCTAAGGTCTTAGACTCATACTCTGGCCTACTGGCTAAGGTCTTAACTCATACTCTGGCCTACTAGCTGAAGTCTTAACTCTTACTCTGGCCTAATAGCTAAGGTCTTAGACTCGTACTCTGGCCTAATGGTTAAGGTCTTAACTCTTACTCTGGCCTAATAGCTAAGGTCTTAACTCTTACTCTGGCCTAATAGCTAAGGTCTTTGACTCGTACTATGGTCTACAGGTTAAGGTCTTAACTCTTACTCTGGCCTACTGGTCAAGGTCTTAACTCTTACTCTGGCCTAATAGCTAAGGTCTTAGACTCATACTCTGGCCTAATCGTTAAGGTCTTAACTCTTACTCTGGCCTAATAGCTAAGGTCTTTGACTCGTACTCTGGCCTAATGGTTAAGGTCTTAACTCTTACTCTGGCCTAATAGCTAAGGTCTTAGACTCATACTCTGGCCTAATAGCTAAGGTCTTAACTCTTAATCTGGCCTAATAGCTAAGGTCTTAACTCTTACTCTGGCCTACTGGTTAAGGTCTTAACTCTTACTCTGGCCTAATAGCTAAGGTCTTAGACACGTACTCTGGCCCAATGGTTAAGGTCTTAACTCTTACTCTGGCCTAATAGCTAAGGTCTTAGACTCGTACTCTGGCCTAATGGTTAAGGTCTTAACTCTTACTCTGGCCTAATAGCTAAGGTCTTAACTCTTACTCTGGCATAATAGCTAAGGTCTTAGACTCGTACTCTGGCCTACAGGTTAAGGTCTTAACTCTTACTCTGTCCTAATGGTTAAGGTCTTAACTCTTACTCTGGCCTAATAGCTAAGGTCTTAGACTCGTACTCTGGCCTAATAGCTAAGGTCTTAGACTCGTACTCTGGCCTAATGGTTAAGGTCTTAACTCTTACTCTGGCCTACTGGCTAAGGTCTTAAGTCTTACTCTGGCCTAATAGCTAAGTTCTTAACTCTTACTCTGGCCTAATAGCTAAGGTCTTAACTCTTACTCTGGCCTAATAGCTAAGGTCTGAGACTCGTACTATGGTCTACAGGTTAAGGTCTTAACTCTTACTCTGGCCTACTGGTTAAGGTCTTAACTCTTACTCTGGCCTCATAGCTAAGGTCTTAGACTCGTACTCTGGCCTACAGGTTAAGGTCTTAACTCTTACTCTGGCCTTATGGTTAAGGTCTTAACTCTTACTCTGGCCTAATAGCTAAGGTCTTAACTCTTACTCTGGCCTACTGGTTAAGGTCTTAACTTTTACTCTGGCCTACTGGTTAAGGTCTTAACTCTTACTCTGGCCTAATAGCTAAGGTCTTAGACTCGTACTCTGGCCTACTGGTTAAGGTCTTAACTCTTACTCTGGCCTAATAGCTAAGGTCTTAGACTCGTACTCTGGCCTACTGGCTAAGGTCTTAACTCTTACTCTGGCCTAATAGCTGAGGTCTTAACTCTTACTCTGGCCTAATAGCTAAGGTCTTAGACTCGTACTCTGGCCTAGTGGTTAAGGTCTTAACTCTTACTCTGGCCTAATAGCTAAGGTCTTAGACTCATACTCTGGCCTACTGGCTAAGGTCTTAACTCATACTCTGGCCTACTAGCTGAGGTCTTAACTCTTACTCTGGCCTAATAGCTAAGGTCTTAGACTCGTACTCTGGCCTAATGGTTAAGGTCTTAACTCTTACTCTGGCCTAATAGCTAAGGTCTTAACTCTTACTCTGGCCTAATAGCTAAGGTCTTCGACTCGTACTATGGTCTACAGGTTAAGGTCTTAACTCTTACTCTGGCCTACTGGTTAAGGTCTTAACTCTTACTGTGGCCTAATAGCTAAGGTCTTAGACTCATACTCTGGCCTAATGGTTAAGGTCTTAACTCTTACTCTGGCCTAATAGCTAAGGTCTTTGACTCGTACTCTGGGCTAATGGTTAAGGTCTTAACTCTTACTCTGGCCTAATAGCTAAGGTCTTAGACTCATACTCTGGCCTAATGGTTAAGGTCTTAACTCTTACTCGGGCCTACTGGTTAATGTATTAACGTTTACACTGGCCTAATAGCTAAGGTCTTAACTCTTAATCTGGCCTAATAGCTAAGGTCTTAACTCTTACTCTGGCCTACTGGTTAAGGTCTTAACTCTTACTCTGGCCTAATAGCTAAGGTCTTAGACACGTACTCTGGCCCAATGGTTAAGGTCTTAACTCTTACTCTGGCCTAATAGCTAAGGTCTTAGACTCGTACTCTGGCCTAATGGTCAAGGTCTTAACTCTTAATCTGGCCTAATAGCTAAGGTCTTAACTCTTACTCTGGCATAATAGCTAAGGTCTTAGACTCGTACTCTGGCCTACAGGTTAAGGTCTTAACTCTTACTCTGTCCTAATGGTTAAGGTCTTAACTCTTACTCTGGCCTAATAGCTAAGGTCTTAGACTCGTACTCTGGCCTAATAGCTAAGGTCTTAGACTCGTACTCTGGCCTAATGGTTAAGGTCTTAACTCTTACTCTGGCCTACTGGCTAAGGTCTTAATTCTTACTCTGGCCTAATAGCTAAGGTCTTAACTCTTACTCTGGCCTAATAGCTAAGGTCTTAACTCTTACTCTGGCCTAATAGCTAAGGTCTGAGACTCGTACTATGGTCTACAGGTTAAGGTCTTAACTCTTACTCTGGCCTACTGGTTAAGGTCATATCTCTTACTCTGGCCTCATAGCTAAGGTTTTAGACTCGTACTCTGGCCTACAGGTTAAGGTCTTAACTCTTACTCTGGCCTTATGGTTAAGGTCTTAACTCTTACTCTGGCCTAATAGCTAAGGTCTTAACTCTTACTCTGGCCTACTGGTTAAGGTCTTAACTCTTACTCTGGCCTAATAGCTAAGGTCTTAGACTCGTACTCTGGCCTACTGGTTAAGGTCTTAACTCTTACTCTGGCTTAATAGCTAAGGTCTTAGACTCGTACTCTGGCCTACTGGCTAAGGTCTTAACTCTTACTCTGGCCTAATAGCTGAGGTCTTAACTCTTACACTGGCCTAATAGCTAAGGTCTTAGACTCGTACTCTGGCCTAATGGTTAATGTCTTAACTCTTACTCTGGCCTAATAGCTAAGGTCTTAACTCTTACTCTGGCATAATAGCTAAGGTCTTAGACTCGTACTCTGGCCTACAGGTTAAGGTCTTAACTCTTACTCTGTCCTAATGGTTAAGGTCTTAAATCTTACTCTGGCCTAATACCTAAGGTCTTAACTCTTACTCTGGCCTAATAGCTAAGGTCTTAACTCTTACTCTGGACTACTGGTTAAGGTCTTAACTCTTACTCTGGCCTAATAGCTAAGGTCTTCGACTCGTACTATGGTCTACAGGTTAAGGTCTTAACTCTTACTCTGGCCTACTGGTTAAGGTCTTAACTCTTACTGTGGCCTAATAGCTAAGGTCTTAGACTCATACTCTGGCCTAATGGTTAAGGTCTTAACTCTTACTCTGGCCTAATAGCTAAGGTCTTTGACTCGTACTCTGGGCTAATGGTTAAGGTCTTAACTCTTACTCTGGCCTAATAGCTAAGGTCTTAGACTCATACTCTGGCCTAATGGTTAAGGTCTTAACTCTTACTCGGGCCTACTGGTTAATGTATTAACGTTTACACTGGCCTAATAGCTAAGGTCTTAACTCTTAATCTGGCCTAATAGCTAAGGTCTTAACTCTTACTCTGGCCTACTGGTTAAGGTCTTAACTCTTACTCTGGCCTAATAGCTAAGGTCTTAGACACGTACTCTGGCCCAATGGTTAAGGTCTTAACTCTTACTCTGGCCTAATAGCTAAGGTCTTAGACTCGTACTCTGGCCTAATGGTCAAGGTCTTAACTCTTAATCTGGCCTAATAGCTAAGGTCTTAACTCTTACTCTGGCATAATAGCTAAGGTCTTAGACTCGTACTCTGGCCTACAGGTTAAGGTCTTAACTCTTACTCTGTCCTAATGGTTAAGGTCTTAACTCTTACTCTGGCCTAATAGCTAAGGTCTTAGACTCGTACTCTGGCCTAATAGCTAAGGTCTTAGACTCGTACTCTGGCCTAATGGTTAAGGTCTTAACTCTTACTCTGGCCTACTGGCTAAGGTCTTAATTCTTACTCTGGCCTAATAGCTAAGGTCTTAACTCTTACTCTGGCCTAATAGCTAAGGTCTTAACTCTTACTCTGGCCTAATAGCTAAGGTCTGAGACTCGTACTATGGTCTACAGGTTAAGGTCTTAACTCTTACTCTGGCCTACTGGTTAAGGTCATATCTCTTACTCTGGCCTCATAGCTAAGGTTTTAGACTCGTACTCTGGCCTACAGGTTAAGGTCTTAACTCTTACTCTGGCCTTATGGTTAAGGTCTTAACTCTTACTCTGGCCTAATAGCTAAGGTCTTAACTCTTACTCTGGCCTACTGGTTAAGGTCTTAACTCTTACTCTGGCCTAATAGCTAAGGTCTTAGACTCGTACTCTGGCCTACTGGTTAAGGTCTTAACTCTTACTCTGGCTTAATAGCTAAGGTCTTAGACTCGTACTCTGGCCTACTGGCTAAGGTCTTAACTCTTACTCTGGCCTAATAGCTGAGGTCTTAACTCTTACACTGGCCTAATAGCTAAGGTCTTAGACTCGTACTCTGGCCTAATGGTTAATGTCTTAACTCTTACTCTGGCCTAATAGCTAAGGTCTTAACTCTTACTCTGGCATAATAGCTAAGGTCTTAGACTCGTACTCTGGCCTACAGGTTAAGGTCTTAACTCTTACTCTGTCCTAATGGTTAAGGTCTTAAATCTTACTCTGGCCTAATACCTAAGGTCTTAACTCTTACTCTGGCCTAATAGCTAAGGTCTTAACTCTTACTCTGGACTACTGGTTAAGGTCTTAACTCTTACTCTGGCCTAATAGCTAAGGTCTTAGACTCGTACTATGGCCTACAGGTTAAGGTCTTAACTCTTACTCTGGCCTACTGGTTAAGGTCTTAACTCTTACTCTGGCCTACTGGTTAAGGTCTTAACTCTTACTCTGGCCTCATAGCTAAGGTCTTAGACTCGTACTCTGGCCTACAGGTTAAGGTCTTAACTCTTACTCTGTCCTAATGGTTGAGGTCTTAACTCTTACTCTGGCCAAATAGATAAGGTCTTAACTCTTACTCTGGCCTACTGGTTAAGGTCTTAACTTTTACTCTGGCCTACTGGTTAAGGTCTTAACTCTTACTCTGGCCTAATAGCTAAGGTCTTAGACTCGTACTCTGGCCTAGTGGTTAAGGTCTTAACTCTTACTCTGGCCTAATAGCTAAGGTCTTAGACTCATACTCTGGCCTACTGGCTAAGGTCTTAACTCATACTCTGGCCTACTAGCTGAGGTCTTAACTCTTACTCTGGCCTAATAGCTAAGGTCTTAGACTCGTACTCTGGCCTAATGGTTAAGGTCTTAACTCTTACTCTGGCCTAATAGCTAAGGTCTTAACTCTTACTCTGGCCTAATAGCTAAGGTCTTAGACTCGTACTATGGTCTATAGGTTAAGGTCTTAACTCTTACTCTGGCCTACTGGTTAAGGTCTTAACTCTTACTCTGGCCTAATAGCTAAGGTCTTAGACTCATACTCTGGCCTAATGGTTAAGGTCTTAACTCTTACTCTGGCCTAATAGCTAAGGTCTTAGACTCGTACTCTGGCCTAATGGTTAAGGTCTTAACTCTTACTCTGGCCTAATAGCTAAGGTCTTAGACTCATACGCTGGCCTAATGGTTAAGGTCTTAACTCTTACTCTGGCCTACTGGTTAATGTATTAACTCTTACTCTGGCCTAATAGCTAAGGTCTTAACTCTTAATCTGGCCTAATATCTAAGGTCTTAACTCTTACTCTGGCCTACTGGTTAAGGTCTTAACTCTTACTCTGGCCTAATAGCTAAGGTCTTAGACACGTACTCTGGCCCAATGGTTAAGGTCTTAACTCTTACTCTGGCCTAATAGCTAAGGTCTTAGACTCGTACTCAGGCCTAATGGTTAAGGTCTTAACTCTTACTCTGGCCTAATAGCTAAGGTCTTAACTCTTACTCTGGCATAATAGCTAAGGTCTTAGACTCGTACTCTGGCCTACAGGTTAAGGTCTTAACTCTTACTCTGTCCTAATGGTTAAGGTCTTAACTCTTACTCTGGCCTAATAGCTAAGGTCTTAGACTCGTACTCTGGCCTAATAGCTAAGGTCTTAGACTCGTACTCTGGCCTAATGGTTAAGGTCTTAACTCTTACTCTGGCCTACTGGCTAAGGTCTTAACTCTTACTCTGGCCTAATAGCTAAGGTCTTAACTCTTACTCTGGCCTAATAGCTAAGGTCTTAACTCTTACTCTGGCCTAATAGCTAAGGTCTGAGACTCGTACTATGGTCTACAGGTTAAGGTCTTAACTCTTACTCTGGCCTACTGGTTAAGGTCTTAACTCTTACTCTGGCCTCATAGCTAAGGTCTTAGACTCGTACTCTGGCCTACAGGTTAAGGTCTTAACTCTTACTCTGGCCTTATGGTTAAGGTCTTAACTCTTACTCTGGCCTAATAGCTAAGGTCTTAACTCTTACTCTGGCCTACTGGTTAAGGTCTTAACTTTTACTCTGGCCTACTGGTTAAGGTCTTAACTCTTACTCTGGCCTAATAGCTAAGGTCTTAGACTCGTACTCTGGCCTACTGGTTAAGGTCTTAACTCTTACTCTGGCCTAATAGCTAAGGTCTTAGACTCGTACTCTGGCCTAGTGGTTAAGGTCTTAACTCTTACTCTGGCCTAATAGCTAAGGTCTTAGACTCATACTCTGGCCTACTGGCTAAGGTCTTAACTCATACTCTGGCCTACTAGCTGAGGTCTTAACTCTTACTCTGGCCTAATAGCTAAGGTCTTAGACTCGTACTCTGGCCTAATGGTTAAGGTCTTAACTCTTACTCTGGCCTAATAGCTAAGGTCTTAACTCTTACTCTGGCCTAATAGCTAAGGTCTTAGACTCGTACTATGGTCTACAGGTTAAGGTCTTAACTCTTACTCTGGCCTACTGGTTAAGGTCTTAACACTTACTCTGGCCTAATAGCTAAGGTCTTAACTCTTACTCTGGCCTAATAGCTAAGGTCTTAGACTCGTACTCTGGCCTAATGGTTAAGGTCTTAACTCTTACTCTGGCCTAATAGCTAAGGTCTTAGACTCATACTATGGCCTACTGGTTAAGGTCTTAACTCTTACACTGGCCTACTGGTTAAGGTCTTAACTCTTACTCTGGCATACTGGATACGATCTTAACTCTTACTTTGGCCTAATAGCTAAGGTCTTAACTCTTACTCTGGCCTAATAGCTAAGGTCTTAGACTCGTACTCTGGCCTAATGGTTAAGGTCTTAACTCTTACTCTGGCCTAATAGCTAAGGTCTTAGACTCGTACTCTGGCCTAATAGCTAAGGTCTTAGACTCGTACTCTGGCCTAATGGTTAAGGTCTTAACTCTTACTCTGGCCTACTGGCTAAGGTCTTAACTCTTACTCTGGCCTAATAGCTAAGGTCTTAACTCTTACTCTGGCCTAATAGCTAAGGTCTTAACTCTTACTCTGGCCTAATAGCTAAGGTCTGAGACTCGTACTATGGTCTACAGGTTAAGGTCTTAACTCTTACTCTGGCCTACTGGTTAAGGTCATATCTCTTACTCTGGCCTCATAGCTAAGGTTTTAGACTCGTACTCTGGCCTACAGGTTAAGGTCTTAACTCTTACTCTGGCCTTATGGTTAAGGTCTTAACTCTTACTCTGGCCTAATAGCTAAGGTCTTAACTCTTACTCTGGCCTACTGGTTAAGGTCTTAACTTTTACTCTGGCCTACTGGTTAAGGTCTTAACTCTTACTCTGGCCTAATAGCTAAGGTCTTAGACTCGTACTCTGGCCTACTGGTTAAGGTCTTAACTCTTACTCTGGCTTAATAGCTAAGGTCTTAGACTCGTACTCTGGCCTACTGGCTAAGGTCTTAACTCTTACTCTGGCCTAATAGCTGAGGTCTTAACTCTTACACTGGCCTAATAGCTAAGGTCTTAGACTCGTACTCTGGCCTAATGGTTAATGTCTTAACTCTTACTCTGGCCTAATAGCTAAGGTCTTAACTCTTACTCTGGCATAATAGCTAAGGTCTTAGACTCGTACTCTGGCCTACAGGTTAAGGTCTTAACTCTTACTCTGTCCTAATGGTTAAGGTCTTAACTCTTACTCTGGCCTAATACCTAAGGTCTTAACTCTTACTCTGGCCTAATAGCTAAGGTCTTAACTCTTACTCTGGACTACTGGTTAAGGTCTTAACTCTTACTCTGGCCTAATAGCTAAGGTCTTAGACTCGTACTATGGCCTACAGGTTAAGGTCTTAACTCTTACTCTGGCCTACTGGTTAAGGTCTTAACTCTTACTCTGGCCTACTGGTTAAGGTCTTAACTCTTACTCTGGCCTCATAGCTAAGGTCTTAGACTCGTACTCTGGCCTACAGGTTAAGGTCTTAACTCTTACTCTGTCCTAATGGTTGAGGTCTTAACTCTTACTCTGGCCAAATAGATAAGGTCTTAACTCTTACTCTGGCCTACTGGTTAAGGTCTTAACTTTTACTCTGGCCTACTGGTTAAGGTCTTAACTCTTACTCTGGCCTAATAGCTAAGGTCTTAGACTCGTACTCTGGCCTAGTGGTTAAGGTCTTAACTCTTACTCTGGCCTAATAGCTAAGGTCTTAGACTCATACTCTGGCCTACTGGCTAAGGTCTTAACTCATACTCTGGCCTACTAGCTGAGGTCTTAACTCTTACTCTGGCCTAATAGCTAAGGTCTTAGACTCGTACTCTGGCCTAATGGTTAAGGTCTTAACTCTTACTCTGGCCTAATAGCTAAGGTCTTAACTCTTACTCTGGCCTAATAGCTAAGGTCTTAGACTTGTACTATGGTCTACAGGTTAAGGTCTTAACTCTTACTCTGGCCTACTGGTTAAGGTCTTAACTCTTACTCTGGCCTAATAGCTAAGGTCTTAGACTCATACTCTGGCCTAATGGTTAAGGTCTTAACTCTTACTCTGGCCTAATAGCTAAGGTCTTAGACTCGTACTCTGGCCTAATGGTTAAGGTCTTAACTCTTACTCTGGCCTAATAGCTAAGGTCTTAGACTCATACGCTGGCCTAATGGTTAAGGTCTTAACTCTTACTCTGGCCTACTGGTTAATGTATTAACTCTTACTCTGGCCTAATAGCTAAGGTCTTAACTCTTAATCTGGCCTAATATCTAAGGTCTTAACTCTTACTCTGGCCTACTGGTTAAGGTCTTAACTCTTACTCTGGCCTAATAGCTAAGGTCTTAGACACGTACTCTGGCCCAATGGTTAAGGTCTTAACTCTTACTCTGGCCTAATAGCTAAGGTCTTAGACTCGTACTCAGGCCTAATGGTTAAGGTCTTAACTCTTACTCTGGCCTAATAGCTAAGGTCTTAACTCTTACTCTGGCATAATAGCTAAGGTCTTAGACTCGTACTCTGGCCTACAGGTTAAGGTCTTAACTCTTACTCTGTCCTAATGGTTAAGGTCTTAACTCTTACTCTGGCCTAATAGCTAAGGTCTTAGACTCGTACTCTGGCCTAATAGCTAAGGTCTTAGACTCGTACTCTGGCCTAATGGTTAAGGTCTTAACTCTTACTCTGGCCTACTGGCTAAGGTCTTAACTCTTACTCTGGCCTAATAGCTAAGGTCTTAACTCTTACTCTGGCCTAATAGCTAAGGTCTTAACTCTTACTCTGGCCTAATAGCTAAGGTCTGAGACTCGTACTATGGTCTACAGGTTAAGGTCTTAACTCTTACTCTGGCCTACTGGTTAAGGTCTTAACTCTTACTCTGGCCTCATAGCTAAGGTCTTAGACTCGTACTCTGGCCTACAGGTTAAGGTCTTAACTCTTACTCTGGCCTTATGGTTAAGGTCTTAACTCTTACTCTGGCCTAATAGCTAAGGTCTTAACTCTTACTCTGGCCTACTGGTTAAGGTCTTAACTTTTACTCTGGCCTACTGGTTAAGGTCTTAACTCTTACTCTGGCCTAATAGCTAAGGTCTTAGACTCGTACTCTGGCCTACTGGTTAAGGTCTTAACTCTTACTCTGGCCTAATAGCTAAGGTCTTAGACTCGTACTCTGGCCTAGTGGTTAAGGTCTTAACTCTTACTCTGGCCTAATAGCTAAGGTCTTAGACTCATACTCTGGCCTACTGGCTAAGGTCTTAACTCATACTCTGGCCTACTAGCTGAGGTCTTATCTCTTACTCTGGCCTAATAGCTAAGGTCTTAGACTCGTACTCTGGCCTAATGGTTAAGGTCTTAACTCTTACTCTGGCCTAATAGCTAAGGTCTTAACTCTTACTCTGGCCTAATAGCTAAGGTCTTAGACTCGTACTATGGTCTACAGGTTAAGGTCTTAACTCTTACTCTGGCCTACTGGTTAAGGTCTTAACACTTACTCTGGCCTAATAGCTAAGGTCTTAACTCTTACTCTGGCCTAATAGCTAAGGTCTTAGACTCGTACTCTGGCCTAATGGTTAAGGTCTTAACTCTTACTCTGGCCTAATAGCTAAGGTCTTAGACTCATACTATGGCCTACTGGTTAAGGTCTTAACTCTTACACTGGCCTACTGGTTAAGGTCTTAACTCTTACTCTGGCATACTGGATACGATCTTAACTCTTACTTTGGCCTAATAGCTAAGGTCTTAACTCTTACTCTGGCCTAATAGCTAAGGTCTTAGACTCGTACTCTGGCCTAATGGTTAAGGTCTTAACTCTTATTCTGGCCTACTGGTTAAGTTCTTAACTCTTACTCTGGCCTAACAGCTAAGGTCTTAGACTCGTACTATGGCCTACAGATTAAGGTCTTAACTCTTACTCTGGCCTACTGCTTAAGGTCTTACCTCTTACTCTGGCCTAATAGCTAAGGTCTTAGACTCATACTCTGGCCTAATGGTTAATGTCTTAACTCTTACACTGGCCTAATAGCTAAGGTCTTAGACTTGTACTCTGGCCTAATGGTTAATGTCTTAACTCTTACTCTGGCATAATCGCTAAGGTCTTAGACTCTTACGCTGGCCTACTGGTTAAGGTCTTAACTCTTACTCTGGCATAATAGCTAAGGTCTTAGACTCGTACTCTGGCCTAATGGTTAAGGACTTAACTCTTACTCTGGTCTACTGGTTAAGGTCTTAACTCTTACTCTGGCCTAATAGCTAAGGTCTTAAATCTTACTCTGGCCTACTGGTTAATGTCTTTACTCTTACTCTGGCCGACTGGTTAAGGTCTTAACTCTTTCTCTGGCCTAATAGCTAAGGTCTTAACTCTTACTCTGGCCTACTGGTTAAGGTCTTAACTCTTACTCTGGCATAATAGCTAAGACCATAACTCTTACGATGGCCTACTGGTTAAGGTCTTAACTCTTACTATGGCCTAATAGCTAAGGTCTTAGACTCGCACTCTGGCCTAATAGCTAAGGTCTTAGAATCGTACTCTGGCCTAATGGTTAAGTTCTTAACTCTTACTCTGGCCTAATAGCTAAGGTCTTAACTCTTACTCTGGCCTAATAGCTAAGGTCTTAGACTCGTACTATGGCCTACTGGTTAAGGTCTTAACTCTTACTCTGGCCTAATGGTTAAGGTATCAACTCTTACTCTGGCCTAATAGCTAAGGTCTTAGACTCGTACTCTGGCCTAATTGTTAATTTCTTAACTCTTTCTCTGGCCTACTGGTTAAGGTCTTAACTCTTACTCTGGCCTAATAGCTAAGTTCTTAACTCTTGCTCTGGCCTACTGGTTAAGGTCTTAACTCTTACTCTGGCCTAATAGCTAAGGTCTTAGACTCGTACTCTGGCCTATTGGTTAAGGTCCTAACTCTTATTCTGGCCTACTGGTTAAGGTCTTAACTCTTACTCTGGCCTACTATCTAAGGTCTTAGACTCGTACTCTGGCCTAATGGCTAAGGTCTTAACTCTTACTCTGGCCTAATAGCTAAGGTCTTAACTCTTACTCTGGCCTAATGGTTAAGGTCTTAACTCTTACTCTGCCCTAATAGCTAAGGTCTTAGACTCATTCTCTGGCCTACCGGTTAAGGTCTTAACTCTTCCTCTGCCCTAATAGCTAAGACATTAACTCTTACGCTGGCCTACTGGTTAAGGTCTTAACTCTTACTCTGGCCTAATATCTAAGGTCTTAGACTCGTACTCTGGCCTAATGGCTAAGGTCTTAACTCTTACTCTGGCCTAATAGCTAAGGTCTTAACTCTTACTCTGGCCTAATGGTTAAGGTCTTAACTCTTACTCTGGCCTAATAGCTAAGGTCTTAACTATTACTCTGGCCTAATAGCTAAGGTCTTAACTCTTACTCTGGCCTAATAGCTAAGGTCTTAGACTCGTCCTCTGGCCTAATGGTTAAGGTCTTAACTCTTACCATGGCCTACTGGTTAAGGTCTTAACTCTTACTCTGGCCTAATAGCTAAGATCTTAACTCTTACTCTGGCCTAATAGCTAAGGTCTTATACTCGTACTCTGGCCTAATGCTTAAGGTCTTAACTCTTACTCTGGCCTACTGGTTAAGGTCTTAACTCTTACTCTGGCCTACTGGATAAGGTCTTAACTCCTACGCTGGCCTAATAGCTAAGGTCTTAACTCTTACTCTGGCCTACTGGTTAAGGTCTTAACTCTTACTCTGGCCTAATAGCTAAGACCTTAACTCTTACGCCGGCCTACTGGTTAAGGTCTTAACTCTTACTCTGGCCTAATAGCTAAGGTCTTAGACTCGTACTCTGGCCTAATGGTTAAGGTCTTCACTCTTACTCTGGCCTAATGGTTAAGGTCTTAACTCTTACTCTGGCCTAATAGCTAAGGTCTTAACTCTTACTCTGGCCTACTGGTTAAGGTCTTAACTCTTACTCTGGCCTAATAGCTAAGACCTTAACTCTTACGCCGGCCTACTGGTTAAGGTAGTAACTCTTACTCTGGCCTCATAGATAAGGTCTTAGACTCGTACTCTGTCCTACAGGTTAAGGTCTTAACTCTTACTCTGGCCTAATGGTTAAGGTCTTAACTCTTACTCTGGCCTAATAGCTAAGGTCTTAACTCTTACTCTGGCCTACTGGTTAAGGTCTTAACTTTTACTCTGGCCTACTGGTTAAGGTCTTAACTCTTACTCTTGCCTAATAGCTAAGGTCTTAGACTCATACTCTGACCTAATGGTTAAGGTCTAAACTTTTACTCTGGCCTACTGGTTAAGGTCTTAACTCTTACTCTGGCCTAATAGCTAAGGTCTTAGACTCGTACTCTGGCCTAATGGTTAAGGTCTTAACTCTTACTCTGGCCTAATAGCTAAGGTCTTAACTCTTACTCTGGCATAATAGCTAAGGTCTTAGACTCGTACTCTGGCCTACAGGTTAAGGTCTTAACTCTTACTCTGGCCTACTGGTTAAGGTCTTAACTCTTACTCTGGCCTAATAGCTAAGGTCTTAGACTCATACTCTGGCCTAATGGTTAAGGTCTTAACTCTTACTCTGGCCTAATAGCTAAGGTCTTAACTCTTACTCTGGCCTAATGGTTAAGGTCTTAACTCTTACTCTGGCCTAATAGCTAAGGTATTAACTCTTACTCTGGCCTAATAGCTAAGGTCTTAGACTCGTACTATGGCCTACAGGTTAAGGTCTTAACTCTTACTCTGGCCTACTGGTTAAGGTCTTAACTCTTACTCTGGCCTAATGGCTAAGGTCTTAACTCTTACTCTGGCCTAATAGCTGATGTCTTAGACTCGTACTCTGGCCTAATGGTTAAGAACTTAACTCTTACTCTGGCCAAAAAGCTAAGGTCTTAACTCTTACTCTGGCCTAATAGCTAAGGTCTTAGACTCGTACTATGGCCTACAGGTTAAGGTCTTAACTCTTAGTCTGGCCTACTGGTTAAGGTCTTAACTCTTACTCTGGCCTACTGGTTAAGGTCTTAACTTTTACTCTGGCCTAATAGCTAAGGTCTTAGACTCATACTCTGGCCTAATGGTTAAGGTCTTAACTCTTACTCTGGCCTAATAGCTAAGGTCTTAACTCTTACTCTGGCCTAATGGTTAAGGTCTTAACTCTTACTCTGGCCTAATGGCTAAGGTCTTAACTCTTACTCTGGCCTAATAGCTGATGTCTTAGACTCGTACTCTGGCCTAATGGTTAAGGTCTTAACTCTTACTCTGGCCTAATAGCTAAGGTCTTAACTCTTACTCTGGCCTAATAGCTAAGGTCTTAGACTCGTACTATGGCCTAGAGGTTAAGGTCTTAACTCTTACTCTGACCTACTGGTTAAGGTCTTAACTCTTACTCTGGCCTAATAGCTAAGGTCTTAAACTCGTACTATGGCCTACAGGTTAAGATCTTAACTCTTACTCTGGCCTACTGGTTAAGGTCTTAAATCTTACTCTGGCCTAATAGCTAAGGTCTTAGACTCGTACTATGGCCTGCTGGTTAAGGTCTTAACTCTTACTCTGGCCTAATAGCTAAGGTCTTAACTCTTACTCTGGCCTAATAGCTAAGGTCTTAACTCTTACTCTGGCCTACTGGTTAAGGTCTTAACTCTTACTCTGGCCTTATAGCTCAGGTCTTAGACTCGTACTATTGCCTACAGGTTGAGGTCTTAACTCTTACGCTGGCCTACTGGTTAAGGTCTTAACTCTTACTCTGGCCTCATAGCTAAGGTCTTAGACTCGTACTCTGGCCTACAGGTTAAGGTCTTAACTCTTACTCTGGCCTAATGGTTAAGGTCTTAACTCTTACTCTGGCCTAATAGCTAAGGTCTTAACTCTTACTCTGGCCTACTGGTTAAGGTCTTAACTTTTACTCTGGCCTACTGGTTAAGGTCTTAACTCTTACTCTGGCCTAATAGCTAAGGTCTTAGACTCGTACTCTGGCCTACTGGTTAAGGTCTTAACTCTTACTCTGGCCTAATAGCTAAGGTCTTAGACTCGTACTCTGGCCTACTGGCTAAGGTCTTAACTCTTACTCTGGCCTAATAGCTGAGGTCTTAACTCTTACTCTGGCCTAATAGCTAAGGTCTTAGACTCGTACTCTGGCCTAATGGTTAAGGTCTTAACTCTTACTCTGGCCTAATAGCTAAGGTCTTAACTCTTACTCTGGCCTAATAGCTAAGGTCTGAGACTCGTACTATGGTCTACAGGTTAAGGTCTTAACTCTTACTCTGGCCTACTGGTTAAGGTCTTAACTCTTACTCTGGCCTAATAGCTAAGCTCTTAGACTCATACTCTGGCCTAATGGTTAAGGTCTTAACTCTTACTCTGGCCTAATAGCTAAGGTCTTAGACTCGTACTCTGGCCTAATGGTTAAGGTCTTAACTCTTACTCTGGCCTAATAGCTAAGGTCTTAGACTCATACTCTGGCCTAATGGTTAAGGTCTTAACTCTTACTCTGGCCTACTGGTTAATGTCTTACCTCTTACTCTGGCCTAATAGCTAAGGTCTTAACTCTTACTCTGGCCTAATAGCTAAGGTCTTAACTCTTACTCTGGCCTACTGGTTAAGGTCTTAACTCTTACTCTGGCCTAATAGCTAAGGTCTTAGACACTTACTCTGGCCCAATGGTTAAGGTCTTAACTCTTACTCTGGCCTAATAGCTAAGGTCTTAGACTCGTACTCTGGCCTAATGGTTAAGGTCTTAACTCTTACTCTGGCCTAATAGCTAAGGTCTTAACTCTTACTCTGGCATAATAGCTAAGGTCTTAGACTCGTACTCTGGCCTACAGGTTAAGGTCTTAACTCTTACTCAGGCCTAATGGTGAAGGTCTTAACTCTTACTCTGGCCTAATAGCTAAGGTCTTAGACTCGTACTCTGGCCTAATAGCTAAGGTCTTAGACTCGTACTCTGGCCTAATGGTTAAGGTCTTAACTCTTACTCTGGCCTACTGGCTAAGGTCTTAACTCTCACTCTGGCCTAATAGCTAAGGTCTTAACTCTTACTCTGGCCTAATAGCTAAGGTCTTAACTCTTACTCTGGCCTACTGGTTAAGGTCTTAACTCTTACTCTGGCCTTATAGCTAAGGTCTTAGACTCGTACTATGGCCTACAGGTTAAGGTCTTAACTCTTACTCTGGCCTACTGGTTAAGGTCTTAACTCTTACTCTGGCCTACTGGTTAAGGTATTAACTCTTACTCTGGCCTCATAGATAAGGTCTTAGACTCGTACTCTGTCCTACAGGTTAAGGTCTTAACTCTTACTCTGGCCTAATGGTTAAGGTCTTAACTCTTACTCTGGCCTAATAGGTAAGGTCTTAACTCTTACTCTGGCCTACTGGTTAAGGTCTTAACTTTTACTCTGGCCTACTGGTTAAGGTCTTAACTCTTACTCTTGCCTAATAGCTAAGGTCTTAGACTCATACTCTGACCTAATGGTTAAGGTCTAAACTTTTACTCTGGCCTACTGGTTAAGGTCTTAACTCTTACTCTGGCCTAATAGCTAAGGTCTTAACTCTTACTCTGGCCTAATAGCTAAGGTCTTAGACTCGTACTCTGGCCTAATGGTTAAGGTCTTAACTCTTACTCTGGCCTAATAGCTAAGGTCTTAACTCTTACTCTGGCATAATAGCTAAGGTCTTAGACTCGTACTCTGGGCTTCAGGTTAAGGTCTTAACTCTTACTCTGGCCTACTGGTTAAGGTCTTAACTCTTACTCTGGCCTAATAGCTAAGGTCTTAGACTCATACTCTGGCCTAATGGTTAAGGTCTTAACTCTTACTCTGGCCTAATAGCTAAGGTCTTAACTCTTACTCTGGCCTAATGGTTAAGGTCTTAACTCTTACTCTGGCCTAATAGCTAAGGTATTAACTCTTACTCTGGCCTAATAGCTAAGGTCTTAGACTCGTACTATGGCCTACAGGTTAAGGTCTTAACTCTTACTCTGGCCTACTGGTTAAGGTCTTAACTCTTACTCTGACCTACTGGTTAAGGTCTTAACTCTTACTCTGGCCTAATAGCTAAGGTCTTAAACTCGTACTATGGCCTACAGGTTAAGATCTTAACTCCTACTCTGGCCTACTGGTTAAGGTCTTAAATCTTACTCTGGCCTAATAGCTAAGGTCTTGGACTCGTACTATGGCCTACTGGTTAAGGTCTTAACTCTTACTCTGGCCTAATAGCTAAGGTATTAACTCTTACTCTGGCCTAATAGCTAAGGTCTTAACTCTTACTCTGGACTACTGGTTAAGGTCTTAACTCTTACTCTGGCCTAATAGCTAAGGTCTTAGACTCGTACTCTGGCCTAATAGCTAAGGTCTTAACTCTTACTCTGGCCTACTGGTTAAGGTCTTAACTCTTACTCTGGCCTAATAGCTAAGGTCTTAGACTCGTACTATGGCCTACAGGTTAAGGTCTTAACTCTTACTCTGGCCTACTGGTTAAGGTCTTAACTCTTAATCTGGCCTACTGGTTAAGGTATTAACTCTTACTCTGGCCTACTGGTTAAGGTCTTAACTCTTACTCTGGCCTAAAAGCTAAGGTCTTAACTCTTACTCTGGCCTACTGGTTAAGGTCTTAACTCTTACTCCGGCCTCATAGCTAAGGTCTTAGACTCGTACTCTGGCCTACAGGTTAAGGTCTTAACTCTTACTCTGGCCTACTGGTTAAGGTCTTAACTCTTACTCTGGCCTCATAGCTAAGGTCTTAGACTCGTACTCTGGCCTACAGGTTAAGGTCTTAACTCTTACTCTGGCCTAATGGTTAAGGTCTTAACTCTTACTCTGGCCTACTGGTTAAGGTCTTAACTTTTACTCTGGCCTACTGGTTAAGGTCTTAACTCTTACCCTGGCCTAATAGCTAAGGTCTTAGACTCGTACTCTGGCCTACTGGTTAAGGTCTTAACTCTTACTCTGGCCTAATAGCTAAGATCTTAACTCTTACTCTGGCCTAATAGCTAAGGTCTTAGACTTGTACTCTGGCCTAATGTTTAAGGTCTTAACTCTTACTCTGGCCTAATAGCTAAGGTCTTAACTCTTACTCTGGCCTAATAGCTAAGGTCTTAGACTCGTACTATGGCCTACAGGTTAAGGTCTTAACTCTTACTCTGGCCTACTGGTTAAGGTCTTAACTCTTACTCTGGCCTACTGGGTAAGGTCTTAACTCTTACTCTGGCCTAAAAGCTAAGGTCTTAACTCTTACTCTGGCCTACTGGGTAAGGTCTTAACTCTTACTCTGGCCTTATAGCTAAGGTCTTAGACTCGTACTATGGCCTACAGGTTGAGGTCTTAACTCTTACTCTGGCCTACTGGTTAAGGTCTTAACTCTTACTCTGGCCTCATAGCTAAGGTCTTAGACTCGTACTCTGGCCTACAGGTTAAGGTCTTAACTCTTACTCTGGCCTAATGGTTAAGGTCTTAACTCTTACTCTGGCCTAATAGCTAAGGTCTTAACTCTTACTCTGGCCTACTGGTTAAGGTCTTAACTTTTACTCTGGCCTACTGGTTAAGGTCTTAACTCTTACTCTGGCCTAATAGCTAAGGTCTTAGACTCGTACTCTGGCCTAATGGTTAAGGTCTTAACTCTTACTCTGGCCTAATAGCTAAGGTCTTAGACTCGTACTCTGGACTACTGGCTAAGGTCTTAACTCTTACTCTGGCCTAATAGCTGAGGTCTTAACTCTTACTCTGGCCTAATAGCTAAGGTCTTAACTCTTACTCTGGCCCACTGGTTAAGGTCTTAACTCTTACTCTGGCCTAATAGCTAAGGTCTTAGACACGTACTCTGGCCTAATGGTTAAGGTCTTATCTCTTACTCTGGCCTAATAGCTAAGGTCTTAGACTCGTACTCTGGCCTAATGGTTAAGTTCTTAACTCTTACTCTGGCCTAATAGCTAAGATCTTAACTCTTACTCTGGCCTAATAGCTAAGGTCTTAGACTTGTACTCTGGCCTAATGTTTAAGGTCTTAACTCTTACTCTGGCCTAATAGCTAAGGTCTTAACTCTTACTCTGGACTAATAGCTAAGGTCTTAGACTCGTACTTTGGCCTACAGGTTAAGATCTTAACTCTTACTTTCGCCTAATGGTTAAGGTCTTAACTCTTACTTTGGCCTAATAGCTAAGGTCTTAGACTCATACTCTGGCCTAATGGTTAAGGTCTTAACTTTTACTCTGGCCTAATAGCTAAGGTCTTAACTCTTACTCTGGCCTAACAGTTAAGGTCTTAACTCTTACTCTGGCCTAATGGCTAAGGTCTTAACTCTTACTCTGGCCTAATAGCTGATGTCTTAGACTCGTACTCTGGCCTAATGGTTAAGGTCTTAACTCTTACTCTGGCCTAATAGCTAAGGTCTTAACTCTTACTCTGGCCTAATAGCTAAGGTCTTAGACTCGTACTATGGCCTACAGGTTAAGGTCTTAACTCTTACTCTGGCCTACTGGTTAAGGTCTTAACTCTTACTCTGACCTACTGGTTAAGGTCTTAACTCTTATTCTGGCCTAATAGCTAAGGTCTTAAACTCGTACTATGGCCTACAGGTTAAGATCTTAACTCTTACTCTGGCCTACTGGTTAAGGTCTTAAATCTTACTCTGGCCAAATAGCTAAGGTCTTAGACTCGTACTATGGCCTGCTGGTTAAGGTCTTAACTCTTACTCTGGCCTAATAGCTAAGGTCTTAACTCTTACTCTGGCCTAATAGCTAAGGTCTTAACTCTTACTCTGGCCTACTGGTTAAGGTCTTAACTCTTACTCTGGCCTTATAGCTCAGGTCTTAGAATCGTACTATGGCCTACTGGTTGAGGTCTTAACTCTTACGCTGGCCTACTGGTTAAGGTCTTAACTCTTACTCTGGCCTCATAGCTAAGGTCTTAGACTCGTACTCTGGCCTACAGGTTAAGGTCTTAACTCTTACTCTGGCCTAATGGTTAAGGTCTTAACTCTTACTCTGGCCTAATAGCTAAGGTCTTAACTCTTACTCTGGCCTACTGGTTAAGGTCTTAACTTTTACTCTGGCCTACTGGTTAAGGTCTTAACTCTTACTCTGGCCTAATAGCTAAGGTCTTAGACTCGTACTCTGGCCTACTGGTTACGGTCTTAACTCTTACTCTGGCCTTATAGCTGAGGTCTTAACTCTTACTCTGGCCTAATAGCTAAGGTCTGAGACTCGTACTATGGTCTACAGGTTAAGGTCTTAATTCTTACTCTGGCCTAATAGCTAAGGTCTTAACTCTTACTCTGGCCTAATAGCTAAGGTCTGAGACTCGTACAATGGTCTACAGGTTAAGGTCTTAACTCTTACTCTGGCCTACTGGTTAAGGTCTTAACTTTTACTCTGGCCTAATAGCTAAGGTCTTAGACTCATACTCTGGCCTAATGGTTAAGGTCTTAACTCTTACTCTGGCCTAATAGCTAAGGTCTTAACTCTTACTCTGGCCTAATGGTTAAGGTCTTAACTCTTACTCTGGCCTAATGGCTAAGGTCTTAACTCTTACTCTGGCCTAATAGCTGATGTCTTAGACTCGTACTCTGGCCTAATGGTTAAGGTCTTAACTCTTACTCTGGCCTAATAGCTAAGGTCTTAACTCTAACTCTGGCCTAATAGCTAAGGTCTTAGACTCGTACTATGGCCTACAGGTTAAGGTCTTAACTCTTACTCTGACCTACTGGTTAAGGTCTTAACTCTTACTCTGGCCTAATAGCTAAGGTCTTAAACTCGTACTATGGCCTACAGGTTAAGATCTTAACTCTTACTCTGGCCTACTGGTTAAGGTCTTAAATCTTACTCTGGCCTAATAGCTAAGGTCTTAGACTCGTACTATGGCCTGCTGGTTAAGGTCTTAACTCTTACTCTGGCCTAATAGCTAAGGTCTTAACTCTTACTCTGGCCTAATAGCTAAGGTCTTAACTCTTACTCTGGCCTACTGGTTAAGGTCTTAACTCTTACTCTGGCCTTATAGCTCAGGTCTTAGACTCGTACTATGGCCTACAGGTTGAGGTCTTAACTCTTACGCTGGCCTACTGGTTAAGGTCTTAACTCTTACTCTGGCCTCATAGCTAAGGTCTTAGACTCGTACTCTGGCCTACAGGTTAAGGTCTTAACTCTTACTCTGGCCTAATGGTTAACGTCTTAACTCTTACTCTGGCCTAATAGCTAAGGTCTTAACTCTTACTCTGGCCTACTGGTTAAGGTCTTAACTTTTACTCTGGCCTACTGGTTACGGTCTTAACTCTTACTCTGGCCTAATAGCTAAGGTCTTAGACTCGTACTCTGGCCTACTGGTTAAGGTCTTAACTCTTACTCTGGCCTAATAGCTAAGGTCTTAGACTCATACTCTGGCCTACTGGCTAAGGTCTTAACTCTTACTCTGGTCTAATAGCTGAGGTCTTAACTCTTACTCTGGCCTAATAGCTAAGGTCTTAGACTCGTACTCTGGCCTAATGGTTAAGGTCTTAACTCTTACTCTGGCCTAATAGCTAAGGTCTTAACTCTTACTCTGGCCTAATAGCTAAGGTCTGAGACTCGTACTATGGTCTACAGGTTAAGGTCTTAACTCTTACTCTGGCCTACTGGTTAAGGTCTTAACTCTTACTCTGGCCTAATAGCTAAGCTCTTAGACTCATACTCTGGCCTAATGGTTAAGGTCTTAACTCTTACTCTGGCCTAATAGCTAAGGTCTTAGACTCATACTCTGGCCTAATGGTTAAGGTCTTAACTCTTACTCTGGCCTAATAGCTAAGGTCTTAGACTCATACTCTGGCCTAATGGTTAAGGTCTTAACTCTTACTCTGGCCTACTGGTTAATGTCTTACCTCTTACTCTGGCCTAATAGCTAAGGTCTTAACTCTTACTCTGGCCTAATAGCTAAGGTCTTAACTCTTACCCTGGCCTACTGGTTAAGGTCTTAACTCTTACTCTGGCCTAATAGCTAAGGTCTTAGACACTTACTCTGGCCCAATGGTTAAGGTCTTAACTCTTACTCTGGCCTAATAGCTAAGGTCTTAGACTCGTACTCTGGCCTAATGGTTAAGGTCTTAACTCTTACTCTGGCCTAATGGCTAAGGTCTTAACTCTTACTCTGGCATAATAGCTAAGGTCTTAGACTCGTACTCTGGCCTACAGGTTAAGGTCTTAACTCTTACTCAGGCCTAATGGTGAAGGTCTTAACTCTTACTCTGGCCTAATAGCTAAGGTCTTAGACTCGTACTCTGGCCTAATAGCTAAGGTCTTAGACTCGTACTCTGGCCTAATGGTTAAGGTCTTAACTCTTACTCTGGCCTACTGGCTAAGGTCTTAACTCTTACTCTGGCCTAATAGCTAAGGTCTTAACTCTTACTCTGGCCTAATAGCTAAGGTCTTACCTCTTACTCTGGCCTACTGGTTAAGGTCTTAACTCTTACTCTGGCCTTATAGCTAAGGTCTTAGACTCGTACTATGGCCTACAGGTTAAGGTCTTAACTCTTACTCTGGCCTACTGGTTAAGGTCTTAACTCTTACTCTGGCCTACTGGTTAAGGTCTTAATTCTTACTCTGGCCTCATAGATAAGGTCTTAGACTCGTACTCTGTCCTACAGGTTAAGGTCTTAACTCTTACTCTGGCCTAATGGTTAAGGTCTTAACTCTTACTCTGGCCTAATAGCTAAGGTCTTAACTCTTACTCTGGCCTACTGGTTAAGGTCTTAACTTTTACTCTGGCCTACTGGTTAAGGTCTTAACTCTTACTCTTGCCTAATAGCTAAGGTCTTAGACTCATACTCTGACCTAATGGTTAAGGTCTAAACTTTTACTCTGGCCTACTGGTTAAGGTCTTAACTCTTACTCTGGCCTAATAGCTAAGGTCTTAACTCTTACTCTGGCCTAATAGCTAAGGTCTTAGACTCGTACTCTGGCCTAATGGTTAAGGTCTTAACTCTTACTCTGGCCTAATAGCTAAGGTCTTAACTCTTACTCTGGCGTAATAGCTAAGGTCTTAGACTCGTACTCTGGCCTACAGGTTAAGGTCTTAACTCTTACTCTGGCCTACTGGTTAAGGTCTTAACTCTTACTCTGGCCTAATAGCTAAGGTCTTAACTCTTACTCTGGCCTAATAGCTAAGGTCTTGACTCTTACTCTGGCCTACTGGTTAAGGTCTTAACTCTTACTCTGGCCTTATAGCTCAGGTCTTAGACTCGTACTATGGCCTACAGGTTGAGGTCTTAACTCTTACGCTGGCCTACTGGTTAAGGTCTTAACTCTTACTCTGGCCTCATAGCTAAGGTCTTAGACTCGTACTCTGGCCTACAGGTTAAGGTCTTAACTCTTACTCTGGCCTAATGGTTAAGGTCTTAACTCTTACTCTGGCCTAATAGCTAAGGTCTTAACTCTTACTCTGGCCTACTGGTTAAGGTCTTAACTTTTACTCTGGCCTACTGGTTACGGTCTTAACTCTTACTCTGGCCTAATAGCTAAGGTCTTAGACACTTACTCTGGCCCAATGGTTAAGGTCTTAACTCTTACTCTGGCCTAATAGCTAAGGTCTTAGACTCGTACTCTGGCCTAATGGTTAAGGTCTTAACTCTTACTCTGGCCTAATAGCTAAGGTCTTAACTCTTACTCTGGCATAATAGCTAAGGTCTTAGACTCGTACTCTGGCCTACAGGTTAAGGTCTTAACTCTTACTCAGGCCTAATGGTGAAGGTCTTAACTCTTACTCTGGCCTAATAGCTAAGGTCTTAGACTCGTACTCTGGCCTAATAGCTAAGGTCTTAGACTCGTACTCTGGCCAAATGGTTAAGGTCTTAACTCTTACTCTGGCCTACTGGCTAAGGTCTTAACTCTTACTCTGGCCTAATAGCTAAGGTCTTAACTCTTACTCTGGCCTAAAAGCTAAGGTCTTAACTCTTACTCTGGCCTACTGGTTAAGGTCTTAACTCTTACTCTGGCCTTATAGCTAAGGTCTTAGACTCGTACTATGGCCTACAGGTTAAGGTCTTAACTCTTACTCTGGCCTACTGGTTAAGGTCTTAACTCTTACTCTGGCCTACTGGTTAAGGTCTTAATTCTTACTCTGGCCTCATAGATAAGGTCTTAGACTCGTACTCTGTCCTACAGGTTAAGGTCTTAACTCTTACTCTGGCCTAATGGTTAAGGTCTTAACTCTTACTCTGGCCTAATAGCTAAGGTCTTAACTCTTACTCTGGCCTACTGGTTAAGGTCTTAACTTTTACTCTGGCCTACTGGTTAAGGTCTTAACTCTTACTCTTGCCTAATAGCTAAGGTCTTAGACTCATACTCTGACCTAATGGTTAAGGTCTAAACTTTTACTCTGGCCTACTGGTTAAGGTCTTAACTCTTACTCTGGCCTAATAGCTAAGGTCTTAACTCTTACTCTGGCCTAATAGCTAAGGTCTTAGACTCGTACTCTGGCCTAATGGTTAAGGTCTTAACTCTTACTCTGGCCTAATAGCTAAGGTCTTAACTCTTACTCTGGCGTAATAGCTAAGGTCTTAGACTCGTACTCTGGCCTACAGGTTAAGGTCTTAACTCTTACTCTGGCCTACTGGTTAAGGTCTTAACTCTTACTCTGGCCTAATAGCTAAGGTCTTAACTCTTACTCTGGCCTAATAGCTAAGGTCTTGACTCTTACTCTGGCCTACTGGTTAAGGTCTTAACTCTTACTCTGGCCTTATAGCTCAGGTCTTAGACTCGTACTATGGCCTACAGGTTGAGGTCTTAACTCTTACGCTGGCCTACTGGTTAAGGTCTTAACTCTTACTCTGGCCTCATAGCTAAGGTCTTAGACTCGTACTCTGGCCTACAGGTTAAGGTCTTAACTCTTACTCTGGCCTAATGGTTAAGGTCTTAACTCTTACTCTGGCCTAATAGCTAAGGTCTTAACTCTTACTCTGGCCTACTGGTTAAGGTCTTAACTTTTACTCTGGCCTACTGGTTACGGTCTTAACTCTTACTCTGGCCTAATAGCTAAGGTCTTAGACTCGTACTCTGGCCTACTGGTGAAGGTCTTAACTCTTACTCTGGCCTAATAGCTAAGGTCTTAGACTCATACTCTGGCCTACTGGCTAAGGTCTTAACTCTTACTCTGGTCTAATAGCTGAGGTCTTAACTCTTACTCTGGCCTAATAGCTAAGGTCTTAGACTCGTACTCTGGCCTAATGGTTAAGGTCTTAACTCTTACTCTGGCCTAATAGCTAAGGTCTTAACTCTTACTCTGGCCTAATAGCTAAGGTCTGAGACTCGTACTATGGTCTACAGGTTAAGGTCTTAACTCTTACTCTGGCCTACTGGTTAAGGTCTTAACTCTTACTCTGGCCTAATAGCTAAGCTCTTAGACACTTACTCTGGCCCAATGGTTAAGGTCTTAACTCTTACTCTGGCCTAATAGCTAATGTCTTAGACTCGTACTCTGGCCTAATGGTTAAGGTCTTAACTCTTACTCTGGCCTAATAGCTAAGGTCTTAACTCTTACTCTGGCATAATAGCTAAGGTCTTAGACTCGTACTCTGGCCTACAGGTTAAGGTCTTAACTCTTACTCAGGCCTAATGGTGAAGGTCTTAACTCTTACTCTGGCCTAATAGCTAAGGTCTTAGACTCGTACTCTGGCCTAATAGCTAAGGTCTTAGACTCGTACTCTGGCCTAATGGTTAAGGTCTTAACTCTTACTCTGGCCTACTGGCTAAGGTCTTAACTCTTACTCTGGCCTAATAGCTAAGGTCTTAACTCTTACTCTGGCCTAATAGCTAAGGTCTTAACTCTTACTCTGGCCTACTGGTTAAGGTCTTAACTCTTACTCTGGCCTTATAGCTAAGGTCTTAGACTCGTACTATGGCCTACAGGTTAAGGTCTTAACTCTTACTCTGGCCTACTGGTTAAGGTCTTAACTCTTACTCTGGCCTACTGGTTAAGGTCTTAATTCTTACTCTGGCCTCATAGATAAGGTCTTAGACTCGTACTCTGTCCTACAGGTTAAGGTCTTAACTCTTACTCTGGCCTAATGGTTAAGGTCTTAACTCTTACTCTGGCCTAATAGCTAAGGTCTTAACTCTTACTCTGGCCTACTGGTTAAGGTCTTAACTTTTACTCTGGCCTACTGGTTAAGGTCTTAACTCTTACTCTTGCCTAATAGCTAAGGTCTTAGACTCATACTCTGACCTAATGGTTAAGGTCTAAACTTTTACTCTGGCCTACTGGTTAAGGTCTTAACTCTTACTCTGGCCTAATAGCTAAGGTCTTAACTCTTACTCTGGCCTAATAGCTAAGGTCTTAGACTCGTACTCTGGCCTAATGGTTAAGGTCTTAACTCTTACTCTGGCCTAATAGCTAAGGTCTTAACTCTTACTCTGGCGTAATAGCTAAGGTCTTAGACTCGTACTCTGGCCTACAGGTTAAGGTCTTAACTCTTACTCTGGCCTACTGGTTAAGGTCTTAACTCTTACTCTGGCCTAATAGCTAAGGTCTTAGACTCATACTCTGGCCTAATGGTTAAGGTCTTAACTCTTACTCTGGCCTAATAGCTAAGGTCTTAACTCCTACTCTGGCCTAATGGTCAAGGTCTTAACTCTTACTCTGGCCTAATAGCTACGGTATTAACTCTTACTCTGGCCTACTGGTTAAGGTCTTAACTCTTACTCTGGCCTAATGGCTAAGGTCTTAACTCTTACTCTGGCCTAATAGCTGATGTCTTAGACTCGTACTCTGGCCTAATGGTTAAGGTCTTAACTCTTACTCTGGCCAAATAGCTAAGGTCTTAACTCTTACTCTGGCCTAATAGCTAAGGTCTTAGACTCATACTATGGCCTACAGGTTAAGGTCTTAACTCTTACTCTGACCTACTGGTTAAGGTCTTAACTCTTACTCTGGCCTAATAGCTAAGGTCTTAAACTCGTACTATGACCTACAGGTTAAGATCTTAACTCTTACTCTGGCCTACTGGTTAAGGTCTTAAATCTTACTCTGGCCTAATAGCTAAGGTCTTAGACTCGTACTATGGCCTACTGGTTAAGGTCTTAACTCTTACTCTGGCCTAATAGCTAAGGTCTTAACTCTTACTCTGGCCTAATAGCTAAGGTCTTAACTCTTACTCTGGACTACTGGTTAAGGTCTTAACTCTTACTCTGGCCTAATAGCTAAGGTCCTAGACTCGTACTCTGGCCTAATAGCTAAGGTCTTAACTCTTACTCTGGCCTACTGGTTAAGGTCTTAACTCTTACTCTGGCCTAATAGCTAAGGTCTTAGACACGTACTCTGGCCTAATGGTTAAGGTCTTAACTCTTACTCTGGCCTAATAGCTAAGATCTTAACTCTTACTCTGGCCTAATAGCTAAGGTCTTAGACTTGTACTCTGGCCTAATGTTTAAGGTCTTAACTCTTACTCTGGCCTAATAGCTAAGGTCTTAACTCTTACTCTGGCCTAATAGCTAAGGTCTTAGACTCGTACTATGGCCTACAGGTTAAGGTCTTAACTCTTACTCTGGCCTTATAGCTAAGGTCTTAGACTCGTACTATGGCCTACAGGTTGAGGTCTTAACTCTTACTCTGGCCTACTGGTTAAGGTCTTAACTCTTACTCTGGCCTCATAGCTAAGGTCTTAGACTCGTACTCTGGCCTACAGGTTAAGGTCTTAACTCTTACTCTGGCCTACTGGTTAAGGTCTTAACTCTTACTCTGGCCTTATAGCTGAGGTCTTAACTCTTACTCTGGCCTAATAGCTAAGGTCTTAGACTCGTACTCTGGCCTACTGGTTACGGTCTTAACTCTTACTCTGGCCTTATAGCTGAGGTCTTAACTCTTACTCTGGCCTAATAGCTAAGGTCTGAGACTCGTACTATGGTCTACAGGTTAAGGTCTTAATTCCTACTCTGGCCTAATAGCTAAGGTCTTAACTCTTACTCTGGCCTAATAGCTAAGGTCTGAGACTCGTACAATGGTCTACAGGTTAAGGTCTTAACTCTTACTCTGGCCTACAGGTTAAGGTCTTAACTCTTACTCTGGCCTACTGGTTAAGGTCTTAACTTTTACTCTGGCCTAATAGCTAAGGTCTTAGACTCATACTCTGGCCTAATGGTTAAGGTCTTAACTCTTACTCTGGCCTAATAGCTAAGGTCTTAACTCTTACTCTGGCCTAATGGTTAAGGTCTTAACTCTTACTCTGGCCTAATGGCTAAGGTCTTAACTCTTACTCTGGCCTAATAGCTGATGTCTTAGACTCGTACTCTGGCCTAATGGTTAAGGTCTTAACTCTTACTCTGGCCTAATAGCTAAGGTCTTAACTCTAACTCTGGCCTAATAGCTAAGGTCTTAGACTCGTACTATGGCCTACAGGTTAAGGTCTTAACTCTTACTCTGACCTACTGGTTAAGGTCTTAACTCTTACTCTGGCCTAATAGCTAAGGTCTTAAACTCGTACTATGGCCTACAGGTTAAGATCTTAACTCTTACTCTGGCCTACTGGTTAAGGTCTTAAATCTTACTCTGGCCTAATAGCTAAGGTCTTAGACTCGTACTATGGCCTGCTGGTTAAGGTCTTAACTCTTACTCTGGCCTAATAGCTAAGGTCTTAACTCTTACTCTGGCCTAATAGCTAAGGTCTTAACTCTTACTCTGGCCTACTGGTTAAGGTCTTAACTCTTACTCTGGCCTTATAGCTCAGGTCTTAGACTCGTACTATGGCCTACAGGTTGAGGTCTTAACTCTTACGCTGGCCTACTGGTTAAGGTCTTAACTCTTACTCTGGCCTCATAGCTAAGGTCTTAGACTCGTACTCTGGCCTACAGGTTAAGGTCTTAACTCTTACTCTGGCCTAATGGTTAACGTCTTAACTCTTACTCTGGCCTAATAGCTAAGGTCTTAACTCTTACTCTGGCCTACTGGTTAAGGTCTTAACTTTTACTCTGGCCTACTGGTTACGGTCTTAACTCTTACTCTGGCCTAATAGCTAAGGTCTTAGACTCGTACTCTGGCCTACTGGTTAAGGTCTTAACTCTTACTCTGGCCTAATAGCTAAGGTCTTAGACTCATACTCTGGCCTACTGGCTAAGGTCTTAACTCTTACTCTGGTCTAATAGCTGAGGTCTTAACTCTTACTCTGGCCTAATAGCTAAGGTCTTAGACTCGTACTCTGGCCTAATGGTTAAGGTCTTAACTCTTACTCTGGCCTAATAGCTAAGGTCTTAACTCTTACTCTGGCCTAATAGCTAAGGTCTGAGACTCGTACTATGGTCTACAGGTTAAGGTCTTAACTCTTACTCTGGCCTACTGGTTAAGGTCTTAACTCTTACTCTGGCCTAATAGCTAAGCTCTTAGACTCATACTCTGGCCTAATGGTTAAGGTCTTAACTCTTACTCTGGCCTAATAGCTAAGGTCTTAGACTCATACTCTGGCCTAATGGTTAAGGTCTTAACTCTTACTCTGGCCTAATAGCTAAGGTCTTAGACTCATACTCTGGCCTAATGGTTAAGGTCTTAACTCTTACTCTGGCCTACTGGTTAATGTCTTACCTCTTACTCTGGCCTAATAGCTAAGGTCTTAACTCTTACTCTGGCCTAATAGCTAAGGTCTTAACTCTTACCCTGGCCTACTGGTTAAGGTCTTAACTCTTACTCTGGCCTAATAGCTAAGGTCTTAGACACTTACTCTGGCCCAATGGTTAAGGTCTTAACTCTTACTCTGGCCTAATAGCTAAGGTCTTAGACTCGTACTCTGGCCTAATGGTTAAGGTCTTAACTCTTACTCTGGCCTAATGGCTAAGGTCTTAACTCTTACTCTGGCATAATAGCTAAGGTCTTAGACTCGTACTCTGGCCTACAGGTTAAGGTCTTAACTCTTACTCAGGCCTAATGGTGAAGGTCTTAACTCTTACGCTGGCCTAATAGCTAAGGTCTTAGACTCGTACTCTGGCCTAATAGCTAAGGTCTTAGACTCGTACTCTGGCCTAATGGTTAAGGTCTTAACTCTTACTCTGGCCTACTGGCTAAGGTCTTAACTCTTACTCTGGCCTAATAGCTAAGGTCTTAACTCTTACTCTGGCCTAATAGCTAAGGTCTTACCTCTTACTCTGGCCTACTGGTTAAGGTCTTAACTCTTACTCTGGCCTTATAGCTAAGGTCTTAGACTCGTACTATGGCCTACAGGTTAAGGTCTTAACTCTTACTCTGGCCTACTGGTTAAGGTCTTAACTCTTACTCTGGCCTACTGGTTAAGGTCTTAATTCTTACTCTGGCCTCATAGATAAGGTCTTAGACTCGTACTCTGTCCTACAGGTTAAGGTCTTAACTCTTACTCTGGCCTAATGGTTAAGGTCTTAACTCTTACTCTGGCCTAATAGCTAAGGTCTTAACTCTTACTCTGGCCTACTGGTTAAGGTCTTAACTTTTACTCTGGCCTACTGGTTAAGGTCTTAACTCTTACTCTTGCCTAATAGCTAAGGTCTTAGACTCATACTCTGACCTAATGGTTAAGGTCTAAACTTTTACTCTGGCCTACTGGTTAAGGTCTTAACTCTTACTCTGGCCTAATAGCTAAGGTCTTAACTCTTACTCTGGCCTAATAGCTAAGGTCTTAGACTCGTACTCTGGCCTAATGGTTAAGGTCTTAACTCTTACTCTGGCCTAATAGCTAAGGTCTTAACTCTTACTCTGGCGTAATAGCTAAGGTCTTAGACTCGTACTCTGGCCTACAGGTTAAGGTCTTAACTCTTACTCTGGCCTACTGGTTAAGGTCTTAACTCTTACTCTGGCCTAATAGCTAAGGTCTTAACTCTTACTCTGGCCTAATAGCTAAGGTCTTGACTCTTACTCTGGCCTACTGGTTAAGGTCTTAACTCTTACTCTGGCCTTATAGCTCAGGTCTTAGACTCGTACTATGGCCTACAGGTTGAGGTCTTAACTCTTACGCTGGCCTACTTGTTAAGGTCTTAACTCTTACTCTGGCCTCATAGCTAAGGTCTTAGACTCGTACTCTGGCTTACAGGTTAAGGTCTTAACTCTTACTCTGGCCTAATGGTTAAGGTCTTAACTCTTACTCTGGCCTAATAGCTAAGGTCTTAACTCTTACTCTGGCCTACTGGTTAAGGTCTTAACTTTTACTCTGGCCTACTGGTTACGGTCTTAACTCTTACTCTGGCCTAATAGCTAAGGTCTTAGACTCGTACTCTGGCCTACTGGTTAAGGTCTTAACTCTTACTCTGGCCTAATAGCTAAGGTCTTAGACTCATACTCTGGACTACTGGCTAAGGTCTTAACTCTTACTCTGGTCTAATAGCTGAGGTCTTAACTCTTACTCTGGCCTAATAGCTAAGGTCTTAGACTCGTACTCTGGCCTAATGGTTAAGGTCTTAACTCTTACTCTGGCCTAATAGCTAAGGTCTTAACTCTTACTCTGGCCTAATAGCTAAGGTCTGAGACTCGTACTATGGTCTACAGGTTAAGGTCTTAACTCTTACTCTGGCCTACTGGTTAAGGTCTTAACTCTTACTCTGGCCTAATAGCTAAGCTCTTAGACTCATACTCTGGCCTAATGGTTAAGGTCTTAACTCTTACTCTGGCCTAATAGCTAAGGTCTTAGACTCATACTCTGGCCTAATGGTTAAGGTCTTAACTCTTACTCTGGCCTAATAGCTAAGGTCTTAGACTCATACTCTGGCCTAATGGTTAAGGTCTTAACTCTTACTCTGGCCTACTGGTTAATGTCTTACCTCTTACTCTGGCCTAATAGCTAAGGTCTTAACTCTTACTCTGGCCTAATAGCTAAGGTCTTAACTCTTACTCTGGCCTACTGGTTAAGGTCTTAACTCTTACTCTGGCCTAATAGCTAAGGTCTTAGACACTTACTCTGGCCCAATGGTTAAGGTCTTAACTCTTACTCTGGCCTAATAGCTAAGGTCTTAGACTCGTACTCTGGCCTAATGGTTAAGGTCTTAACTCTTACTCTGGCCTAATAGCTAAGGTCTTAACTCTTACTCTGGCATAATAGCTAAGGTCTTAGACTCGTACTCTGGCCTACAGGTTAAGGTCTTAACTCTTACTCAGGCCTAATGGTGAAGGTCTTAACTCTTACTCTGGCCTAATAGCTAAGGTCTTAGACTCGTACTCTGGCCTAATAGCTAAGGTCTTAGACTCGTACTCTGGCCTAATGGTTAAGGTCTTAACTCTTACTCTGGCCTACTGGCTAAGGTCTTAACTCTTACTCTGGCCTAATAGCTAAGGTCTTAACTCTTACTCTGGCCTAATAGCTAAGGTCTTAACTCTTACTCTGGCCTACTGGTTAAGGTCTTAACTCTTACTCTGGCCTTATAGCTAAGGTCTTAGACTCGTACTATGGCCTACAGGTTAAGGTCTTAACTCTTACTCTGGCCTACTGGTTAAGGTCTTAACTCTTACTCTGGCCTACTGGTTAAGGTCTTAATTCTTACTCTGGCCTCATAGATAAGGTCTTAGACTCGTACTCTGTCCTACAGGTTAAGGTCTTAACTCTTACTCTGGCCTAATGGTTAAGGTCTTAACTCTTACTCTGGCCTAATAGCTAAGGTCTTAACTCTTACTCTGGCCTACTGGTTAAGGTCTTAACTTTTACTCTGGCCTACTGGTTAAGGTCTTAACTCTTACTCTTGCCTAATAGCTAAGGTCTTAGACTCATACTCTGACCTAATGGTTAAGGTCTAAACTTTTACTCTGGCCTACTGGTTAAGGTCTTAACTCTTACTCTGGCCTAATAGCTAAGGTCTTAACTCTTACTCTGGCCTAATAGCTAAGGTCTTAGACTCGTACTCTGGCCTAATGGTTAAGGTCTTAACTCTTACTCTGGCCTAATAGCTAAGGTCTTAACTCTTACTCTGGCGTAATAGCTAAGGTCTTAGACTCGTACTCTGGCCTACAGGTTAAGGTCTTAACTCTTACTCTGGCCTACTGGTTAAGGTCTTAACTCTTACTCTGGCCTAATAGCTAAGGTCTTAACTCTTACTCTGGCCTAATAGCTAAGGTCTTGACTCTTACTCTGGCCTACTGGTTAAGGTCTTAACTCTTACTCTGGCCTTATAGCTCAGGTCTTAGACTCGTACTATGGCCTACAGGTTGAGGTCTTAACTCTTACGCTGGCCTACTGGTTAAGGTCTTAACTCTTACTCTGGCCTCATAGCTAAGGTCTTAGACTCGTACTCTGGCCTACAGGTTAAGGTCTTAACTCTTACTCTGGCCTAATGGTTAAGGTCTTAACTCTTACTCTGGCCTAATAGCTAAGGTCTTAACTCTTACTCTGGCCTACTGGTTAAGGTCTTAACTTTTACTCTGGCCTACTGGTTACGGTCTTAACTCTTACTCTGGCCTAATAGCTAAGGTCTTAGACTCGTACTCTGGCCTACTGGTTAAGGTCTTAACTCTTACTCTGGCCTAATAGCTAAGGTCTTAGACTCATACTCTGGCCTACTGGCTAAGGTCTTAACTCTTACTCTGGTCTAATAGCTGAGGTCTTAACTCTTACTCTGGCCTAATAGCTAAGGTCTTAGACTCGTACTCTGGCCTAATGGTTAAGGTCTTAACTCTTACTCTGGCCTAATAGCTAAGGTCTTAACTCTTACTCTGGCCTAATAGCTAAGGTCTGAGACTCGTACTATGGTCTACAGGTTAAGGTCTTAACTCTTACTCTGGCCTACTGGTTAAGGTCTTAACTCTTACTCTGGCCTAATAGCTAAGCTCTTAGACACTTACTCTGGCCCAATGGTTAAGGTCTTAACTCTTACTCTGGCCTAATAGCTAAGGTCTTAGACTCGTACTCTGGCCTAATGGTTAAGGTCTTAACTCTTACTCTGGCCTAATAGCTAAGGTCTTAACTCTTACTCTGGCATAATAGCTAAGGTCTTAGACTCGTACTCTGGCCTAAAGGTTAAGGTCTTAACTCTTACTCAGGCCTAATGGTGAAGGTCTTAACTCTTACTCTGGCCTAATAGCTAAGGTCTTAACTCTTACCCTGGCCTACTGGTTAAGGTCTTAACTCTTACTCTGGCCTAATAGCTAAGGTCTTAGACACTTACTCTGGCCCAATGGTTAAGGTCTTAACTCTTACTCTGGCCTAATAGCTAAGGTCTTAGACTCGTACTCTGGCCTAATGGTTAAGGTCTTAACTCTTACTCTGGCATAATAGCTAAGGTCTTAGACTCGTACTCTGGGCTTCAGGTTAAGGTCTTAACTCTTACTCTGGCCTACTGGTTAAGGTCTTAACTCTTACTCTGGCCTAATAGCTAAGGTCTTAGACTCATACTCTGGCCTAATGGTTAAGGTCTTAACTCTTACTCTGGCCTAATAGCTAAGGTCTTAACTCTTACTCTGGCCTAATGGTTAAGGTCTTAACTCTTACTCTGGCCTAATAGCTAAGGTATTAACTCTTACTCTGGCCTAATAGCTAAGGTCTTAGACTCGTACTATGGCCTACAGGTTAAGGTCTTAACTCTTACTCTGGCCTACTGGTTAAGGTCTTAACTCTTACTCTGACCTACTGGTTAAGGTCTTAACTCTTACTCTGGCCTAATAGCTAAGGTCTTAAACTCATACTATGGCCTACAGGTTAAGATCTTAACTCCTACTCTGGCCTACTGGTTAAGGTCTTAAATCTTACTCTGGCCTAATAGCTAAGGTCTTGGACTCGTACTATGGCCTACTGGTTAAGGTCTTAACTCTTACTCTGGCCTAATAGCTAAGGTATTAACTCTTACTCTGGCCTAATAGCTAAGGTCTTAACTCTTACTCTGGACTACTGGTTAAGGTCTTAACTCTTACTCTGGCCTAATAGCTAAGGTCTTAGACTCGTACTCTGGCCTAATAGCTAAGGTCTTAACTCTTACTCTGGCCTACTGGTTAAGGTCTTAACTCTTACTCTGGCCTAATAGCTAAGGTCTTAGACTCGTACTATGGCCTACAGGTTAAGGTCTTAACTCTTACTCTGGCCTACTGGTTAAGGTCTTAACTCTTAATCTGGCCTACTGGTTAAGGTATTAACTCTTACTCTGGCCTACTGGTTAAGGTCTTAACTCTTACTCTGGCCTAAAAGCTAAGGTCTTAACTCTTACTCTGGCCTACTGGTTAAGGTCTTAACTCTTACTCCGGCCTCATAGCTAAGGTCTTAGACTCGTACTCTGGCCTACAGGTTAAGGTCTTAACTCTTACTCTGGCCTACTGGTTAAGGTCTTAACTCTTACTCTGGCCTCATAGCTAAGGTCTTAGACTCGTACTCTGGCCTACAGGTTAAGGTCTTAACTCTTACTCTGGCCTAATGGTTAAGGTCTTAACTCTTACTCTGGCCTACTGGTTAAGGTCTTAACTTTTACTCTGGCCTACTGGTTAAGGTCTTAACTCTTACCCTGGCCTAATAGCTAAGGTCTTAGACTCGTACTCTGGCCTACTGGTTAAGGTCTTAACTCTTACTCTGGCCTAATAGCTAAGATCTTAACTCTTACTCTGGCCTAATAGCTAAGGTCTTAGACTTGTACTCTGGCCTAATGTTTAAGGTCTTAACTCTTACTCTGGCCTAATAGCTAAGGTCTTAACTCTTACTCTGGCCTAATAGCTAAGGTCTTAGACTCGTACTATGGCCTACAGGTTAAGGTCTTAACTCTTACTCTGGCCTACTGGTTAAGGTCTTAACTCTTACTCTGGCCTACTGGTTAAGGTCTTAACTCTTACTCTGGCCTAAAAGCTAAGGTCTTAACTCTTACTCTGGCCTACTGGGTAAGGTCTTAACTCTTACTCTGGCCTTATAGCTAAGGTCTTAGACTCGTACTATGGCCTACAGGTTGAGGTCTTAACTCTTACTCTGGCCTACTGGTTAAGGTCTTAACTCTTACTCTGGCCTCATAGCTAAGGTCTTAGACTCGTACTCTGGCCTACAGGTTAAGGTCTTAACTCTTACTCTGGCCTAATGGTTAAGGTCTTAACTCTTACTCTGGCCTAATAGCTAAGGTCTTAACTCTTACTCTGGCCTACTGGTTAAGGTCTTAACTTTTACTCTGGCCTACTGGTTAAGGTCTTAACTCTTACTCTGGCCTAATAGCTAAGGTCTTAGACTCGTACTCTGGCCTAATGGTTAAGGTCTTAACTCTTACTCTGGCCTAATAGCTAAGGTCTTAGACTCGTACTCTGGACTACTGGCTAAGGTCTTAACTCTTACTCTGGCCTAATAGCTGAGGTCTTAACTCTTACTCTGGCCTAATAGCTAAGGTCTTAACTCTTACTCTGGCCCACTGGTTAAGGTCTTAACTCTTACTCTGGCCTAATAGCTAAGGTCTTAGACACGTACTCTGGCCTAATGGTTAAGGTCTTATCTCTTACTCTGGCCTAATAGCTAAGGTCTTAGACTCGTACTCTGGCCTAATGGTTAAGTTCTTAACTCTTACTCTGGCCTAATAGCTAAGATCTTAACTCTTACTCTGGCCTAATAGCTAAGGTCTTAGACTTGTACTCTGGCCTAATGTTTAAGGTCTTAACTCTTACTCTGGCCTAATAGCTAAGGTCTTAACTCTTACTCTGGACTAATAGCTAAGGTCTTAGACTCGTACTTTGGCCTACAGGTTAAGATCTTAACTCTTACTTTCGCCTAATGGTTAAGGTCTTAACTCTTACTTTGGCCTAATAGCTAAGGTCTTAGACTCATACTCTGGCCTAATGGTTAAGGTCTTAACTTTTACTCTGGCCTAATAGCTAAGGTCTTAACTCTTACTCTGGCCTAACAGTTAAGGTCTTAACTCTTACTCTGGCCTAATGGCTAAGGTCTTAACTCTTACTCTGGCCTAATAGCTGATGTCTTAGACTCGTACTCTGGCCTAATGGTTAAGGTCTTAACTCTTACTCTGGCCTAATAGCTAAGGTCTTAACTCTTACTCTGGCCTAATAGCTAAGGTCTTAGACTCGTACTATGGCCTACAGGTTAAGGTCTTAACTCTTACTCTGGCCTACTGGTTAAGGTCTTAACTCTTACTCTGACCTACTGGTTAAGGTCTTAACTCTTATTCTGGCCTAATAGCTAAGGTCTTAAACTCGTACTATGGCCTACAGGTTAAGATCTTAACTCTTACTCTGGCCTACTGGTTAAGGTCTTAAATCTTACTCTGGCCAAATAGCTAAGGTCTTAGACTCGTACTATGGCCTGCTGGTTAAGGTCTTAACTCTTACTCTGGCCTAATAGCTAAGGTCTTAACTCTTACTCTGGCCTAATAGCTAAGGTCTTAACTCTTACTCTGGCCTACTGGTTAAGGTCTTAACTCTTACTCTGGCCTTATAGCTCAGGTCTTAGAATCGTACTATGGCCTACTGGTTGAGGTCTTAACTCTTACGCTGGCCTACTGGTTAAGGTCTTAACTCTTACTCTGGCCTCATAGCTAAGGTCTTAGACTCGTACTCTGGCCTACAGGTTAAGGTCTTAACTCTTACTCTGGCCTAATGGTTAAGGTCTTAACTCTTACTCTGGCCTAATAGCTAAGGTCTTAACTCTTACTCTGGCCTACTGGTTAAGGTCTTAACTTTTACTCTGGCCTACTGGTTAAGGTCTTAACTCTTACTCTGGCCTAATAGCTAAGGTCTTAGACTCGTACTCTGGCCTACTGGTTACGGTCTTAACTCTTACTCTGGCCTTATAGCTGAGGTCTTAACTCTTACTCTGGCCTAATAGCTAAGGTCTGAGACTCGTACTATGGTCTACAGGTTAAGGTCTTAATTCTTACTCTGGCCTAATAGCTAAGGTCTTAACTCTTACTCTGGCCTAATAGCTAAGGTCTGAGACTCGTACAATGGTCTACAGGTTAAGGTCTTAACTCTTACTCTGGCCTACTGGTTAAGGTCTTAACTTTTACTCTGGCCTAATAGCTAAGGTCTTAGACTCATACTCTGGCCTAATGGTTAAGGTCTTAACTCTTACTCTGGCCTAATAGCTAAGGTCTTAACTCTTACTCTGGCCTAATGGTTAAGGTCTTAACTCTTACTCTGGCCTAATGGCTAAGGTCTTAACTCTTACTCTGGCCTAATAGCTGATGTCTTAGACTCGTACTCTGGCCTAATGGTTAAGGTCTTAACTCTTACTCTGGCCTAATAGCTAAGGTCTTAACTCTAACTCTGGCCTAATAGCTAAGGTCTTAGACTCGTACTATGGCCTACAGGTTAAGGTCTTAACTCTTACTCTGACCTACTGGTTAAGGTCTTAACTCTTACTCTGGCCTAATAGCTAAGGTCTTAAACTCGTACTATGGCCTACAGGTTAAGATCTTAACTCTTACTCTGGCCTACTGGTTAAGGTCTTAAATCTTACTCTGGCCTAATAGCTAAGGTCTTAGACTCGTACTATGGCCTGCTGGTTAAGGTCTTAACTCTTACTCTGGCCTAATAGCTAAGGTCTTAACTCTTACTCTGGCCTAATAGCTAAGGTCTTAACTCTTACTCTGGCCTACTGGTTAAGGTCTTAACTCTTACTCTGGCCTTATAGCTCAGGTCTTAGACTCGTACTATGGCCTACAGGTTGAGGTCTTAACTCTTACGCTGGCCTACTGGTTAAGGTCTTAACTCTTACTCTGGCCTCATAGCTAAGGTCTTAGACTCGTACTCTGGCCTACAGGTTAAGGTCTTAACTCTTACTCTGGCCTAATGGTTAACGTCTTAACTCTTACTCTGGCCTAATAGCTAAGGTCTTAACTCTTACTCTGGCCTACTGGTTAAGGTCTTAACTTTTACTCTGGCCTACTGGTTACGGTCTTAACTCTTACTCTGGCCTAATAGCTAAGGTCTTAGACTCGTACTCTGGCCTACTGGTTAAGGTCTTAACTCTTACTCTGGCCTAATAGCTAAGGTCTTAGACTCATACTCTGGCCTACTGGCTAAGGTCTTAACTCTTACTCTGGTCTAATAGCTGAGGTCTTAACTCTTACTCTGGCCTAATAGCTAAGGTCTTAGACTCGTACTCTGGCCTAATGGTTAAGGTCTTAACTCTTACTCTGGCCTAATAGCTAAGGTCTTAACTCTTACTCTGGCCTAATAGCTAAGGTCTGAGACTCGTACTATGGTCTACAGGTTAAGGTCTTAACTCTTACTCTGGCCTACTGGTTAAGGTCTTAACTCTTACTCTGGCCTAATAGCTAAGCTCTTAGACTCATACTCTGGCCTAATGGTTAAGGTCTTAACTCTTACTCTGGCCTAATAGCTAAGGTCTTAGACTCATACTCTGGCCTAATGGTTAAGGTCTTAACTCTTACTCTGGCCTAATAGCTAAGGTCTTAGACTCATACTCTGGCCTAATGGTTAAGGTCTTAACTCTTACTCTGGCCTACTGGTTAATGTCTTACCTCTTACTCTGGCCTAATAGCTAAGGTCTTAACTCTTACTCTGGCCTAATAGCTAAGGTCTTAACTCTTACCCTGGCCTACTGGTTAAGGTCTTAACTCTTACTCTGGCCTAATAGCTAAGGTCTTAGACACTTACTCTGGCCCAATGGTTAAGGTCTTAACTCTTACTCTGGCCTAATAGCTAAGGTCTTAGACTCGTACTCTGGCCTAATGGTTAAGGTCTTAACTCTTACTCTGGCCTAATGGCTAAGGTCTTAACTCTTACTCTGGCATAATAGCTAAGGTCTTAGACTCGTACTCTGGCCTACAGGTTAAGGTCTTAACTCTTACTCAGGCCTAATGGTGAAGGTCTTAACTCTTACTCTGGCCTAATAGCTAAGGTCTTAGACTCGTACTCTGGCCTAATAGCTAAGGTCTTAGACTCGTACTCTGGCCTAATGGTTAAGGTCTTAACTCTTACTCTGGCCTACTGGCTAAGGTCTTAACTCTTACTCTGGCCTAATAGCTAAGGTCTTAACTCTTACTCTGGCCTAATAGCTAAGGTCTTACCTCTTACTCTGGCCTACTGGTTAAGGTCTTAACTCTTACTCTGGCCTTATAGCTAAGGTCTTAGACTCGTACTATGGCCTACAGGTTAAGGTCTTAACTCTTACTCTGGCCTACTGGTTAAGGTCTTAACTCTTACTCTGGCCTACTGGTTAAGGTCTTAATTCTTACTCTGGCCTCATAGATAAGGTCTTAGACTCGTACTCTGTCCTACAGGTTAAGGTCTTAACTCTTACTCTGGCCTAATGGTTAAGGTCTTAACTCTTACTCTGGCCTAATAGCTAAGGTCTTAACTCTTACTCTGGCCTACTGGTTAAGGTCTTAACTTTTACTCTGGCCTACTGGTTAAGGTCTTAACTCTTACTCTTGCCTAATAGCTAAGGTCTTAGACTCATACTCTGACCTAATGGTTAAGGTCTAAACTTTTACTCTGGCCTACTGGTTAAGGTCTTAACTCTTACTCTGGCCTAATAGCTAAGGTCTTAACTCTTACTCTGGCCTAATAGCTAAGGTCTTAGACTCGTACTCTGGCCTAATGGTTAAGGTCTTAACTCTTACTCTGGCCTAATAGCTAAGGTCTTAACTCTTACTCTGGCGTAATAGCTAAGGTCTTAGACTCGTACTCTGGCCTACAGGTTAAGGTCTTAACTCTTACTCTGGCCTACTGGTTAAGGTCTTAACTCTTACTCTGGCCTAATAGCTAAGGTCTTAACTCTTACTCTGGCCTAATAGCTAAGGTCTTGACTCTTACTCTGGCCTACTGGTTAAGGTCTTAACTCTTACTCTGGCCTTATAGCTCAGGTCTTAGACTCGTACTATGGCCTACAGGTTGAGGTCTTAACTCTTACGCTGGCCTACTGGTTAAGGTCTTAACTCTTACTCTGGCCTCATAGCTAAGGTCTTAGACTCGTACTCTGGCCTACAGGTTAAGGTCTTAACTCTTACTCTGGCCTAATGGTTAAGGTCTTAACTCTTACTCTGGCCTAATAGCTAAGGTCTTAACTCTTACTCTGGCCTACTGGTTAAGGTCTTAACTTTTACTCTGGCCTACTGGTTACGGTCTTAACTCTTACTCTGGCCTAATAGCTAAGGTCTTAGACACTTACTCTGGCCCAATGGTTAAGGTCTTAACTCTTACTCTGGCCTAATAGCTAAGGTCTTAGACTCGTACTCTGGCCTAATGGTTAAGGTCTTAACTCTTACTCTGGCCTAATAGCTAAGGTCTTAACTCTTACTCTGGCATAATAGCTAAGGTCTTAGACTCGTACTCTGGCCTACAGGTTAAGGTCTTAACTCTTACTCAGGCCTAATGGTGAAGGTCTTAACTCTTACTCTGGCCTAATAGCTAAGGTCTTAGACTCGTACTCTGGCCTAATAGCTAAGGTCTTAGACTCGTACTCTGGCCAAATGGTTAAGGTCTTAACTCTTACTCTGGCCTACTGGCTAAGGTCTTAACTCTTACTCTGGCCTAATAGCTAAGGTCTTAACTCTTACTCTGGCCTAAAAGCTAAGGTCTTAACTCTTACTCTGGCCTACTGGTTAAGGTCTTAACTCTTACTCTGGCCTTATAGCTAAGGTCTTAGACTCGTACTATGGCCTACAGGTTAAGGTCTTAACTCTTACTCTGGCCTACTGGTTAAGGTCTTAACTCTTACTCTGGCCTACTGGTTAAGGTCTTAATTCTTACTCTGGCCTCATAGATAAGGTCTTAGACTCGTACTCTGTCCTACAGGTTAAGGTCTTAACTCTTACTCTGGCCTAATGGTTAAGGTCTTAACTCTTACTCTGGCCTAATAGCTAAGGTCTTAACTCTTACTCTGGCCTACTGGTTAAGGTCTTAACTTTTACTCTGGCCTACTGGTTAAGGTCTTAACTCTTACTCTTGCCTAATAGCTAAGGTCTTAGACTCATACTCTGACCTAATGGTTAAGGTCTAAACTTTTACTCTGGCCTACTGGTTAAGGTCTTAACTCTTACTCTGGCCTAATAGCTAAGGTCTTAACTCTTACTCTGGCCTAATAGCTAAGGTCTTAGACTCGTACTCTGGCCTAATGGTTAAGGTCTTAACTCTTACTCTGGCCTAATAGCTAAGGTCTTAACTCTTACTCTGGCGTAATAGCTAAGGTCTTAGACTCGTACTCTGGCCTACAGGTTAAGGTCTTAACTCTTACTCTGGCCTACTGGTTAAGGTCTTAACTCTTACTCTGGCCTAATAGCTAAGGTCTTAACTCTTACTCTGGCCTAATAGCTAAGGTCTTGACTCTTACTCTGGCCTACTGGTTAAGGTCTTAACTCTTACTCTGGCCTTATAGCTCAGGTCTTAGACTCGTACTATGGCCTACAGGTTGAGGTCTTAACTCTTACGCTGGCCTACTGGTTAAGGTCTTAACTCTTACTCTGGCCTCATAGCTAAGGTCTTAGACTCGTACTCTGGCCTACAGGTTAAGGTCTTAACTCTTACTCTGGCCTAATGGTTAAGGTCTTAACTCTTACTCTGGCCTAATAGCTAAGGTCTTAACTCTTACTCTGGCCTACTGGTTAAGGTCTTAACTTTTACTCTGGCCTACTGGTTACGGTCTTAACTCTTACTCTGGCCTAATAGCTAAGGTCTTAGACTCGTACTCTGGCCTACTGGTGAAGGTCTTAACTCTTACTCTGGCCTAATAGCTAAGGTCTTAGACTCATACTCTGGCCTACTGGCTAAGGTCTTAACTCTTACTCTGGTCTAATAGCTGAGGTCTTAACTCTTACTCTGGCCTAATAGCTAAGGTCTTAGACTCGTACTCTGGCCTAATGGTTAAGGTCTTAACTCTTACTCTGGCCTAATAGCTAAGGTCTTAACTCTTACTCTGGCCTAATAGCTAAGGTCTGAGACTCGTACTATGGTCTACAGGTTAAGGTCTTAACTCTTACTCTGGCCTACTGGTTAAGGTCTTAACTCTTACTCTGGCCTAATAGCTAAGCTCTTAGACACTTACTCTGGCCCAATGGTTAAGGTCTTAACTCTTACTCTGGCCTAATAGCTAATGTCTTAGACTCGTACTCTGGCCTAATGGTTAAGGTCTTAACTCTTACTCTGGCCTAATAGCTAAGGTCTT
The DNA here is from genome assembly GCF_964204655.1 of Triturus cristatus. Taxonomy (NCBI): domain Eukaryota; kingdom Metazoa; phylum Chordata; class Amphibia; order Caudata; family Salamandridae; genus Triturus; species Triturus cristatus. The sequence continues at coordinate 1,087,698,034 of NC_140589.1, read as the reverse complement.
AACTCTTACTCTGGCATAATAGCTAAGGTCTTAGACTCGTACTCTGGCCTACAGGTTAAGGTCTTAACTCTTACTCAGGCCTAATGGTGAAGGTCTTAACTCTTACTCTGGCCTAATAGCTAAGGTCTTAGACTCGTACTCTGGCCTAATAGCTAAGGTCTTAGACTCGTACTCTGGCCTAATGGTTAAGGTCTTAACTCTTACTCTGGCCTACTGGCTAAGGTCTTAACTCTTACTCTGGCCTAATAGCTAAGGTCTTAACTCTTACTCTGGCCTAATAGCTAAGGTCTTAACTCTTACTCTGGCCTACTGGTTAAGGTCTTAACTCTTACTCTGGCCTTATAGCTAAGGTCTTAGACTCGTACTATGGCCTACAGGTTAAGGTCTTAACTCTTACTCTGGCCTACTGGTTAAGGTCTTAACTCTTACTCTGGCCTACTGGTTAAGGTCTTAATTCTTACTCTGGCCTCATAGATAAGGTCTTAGACTCGTACTCTGTCCTACAGGTTAAGGTCTTAACTCTTACTCTGGCCTAATGGTTAAGGTCTTAACTCTTACTCTGGCCTAATAGCTAAGGTCTTAACTCTTACTCTGCCCTACTGGTTAAGGTCTTAACTTTTACTCTGGCCTACTGGTTAAGGTCTTAACTCTTACTCTTGCCTAATAGCTAAGGTCTTAGACTCATACTCTGACCTAATGGTTAAGGTCTAAACTTTTACTCTGGCCTACTGGTTAAGGTCTTAACTCTTACTCTGGCCTAATAGCTAAGGTCTTAACTCTTACTCTGGCCTAATAGCTAAGGTCTTAGACTCGTACTCTGGCCTAATGGTTAAGGTCTTAACTCTTACTCTGGCCTAATAGCTAAGGTCTTAACTCTTACTCTGGCGTAATAGCTAAGGTCTTAGACTCGTACTCTGGCCTACAGGTTAAGGTCTTAACTCTTACTCTGGCCTACTGGTTAAGGTCTTAACTCTTACTCTGGCCTAATAGCTAAGGTCTTAGACTCATACTCTGGCCTAATGGTTAAGGTCTTAACTCTTACTCTGGCCTAATAGCTAAGGTCTTAACTCCTACTCTGGCCTAATGGTCAAGGTCTTAACTCTTACTCTGGCCTAATAGCTACGGTATTAACTCTTACTCTGGCCTACTGGTTAAGGTCTTAACTCTTACTCTGGCCTAATGGCTAAGGTCTTAACTCTTACTCTGGCCTAATAGCTGATGTCTTAGACTCGTACTCTGGCCTAATGGTTAAGGTCTTAACTCTTACTCTGGCCAAATAGCTAAGGTCTTAACTCTTACTCTGGCCTAATAGCTAAGGTCTTAGACTCATACTATGGCCTACAGGTTAAGGTCTTAACTCTTACTCTGACCTACTGGTTAAGGTCTTAACTCTTACTCTGGCCTAATAGCTAAGGTCTTAAACTCGTACTATGACCTACAGGTTAAGATCTTAACTCTTACTCTGGCCTACTGGTTAAGGTCTTAAATCTTACTCTGGCCTAATAGCTAAGGTCTTAGACTCGTACTATGGCCTACTGGTTAAGGTCTTAACTCTTACTCTGGCCTAATAGCTAAGGTCTTAACTCTTACTCTGGCCTAATAGCTAAGGTCTTAACTCTTACTCTGGACTACTGGTTAAGGTCTTAACTCTTACTCTGGCCTAATAGCTAAGGTCCTAGACTCGTACTCTGGCCTAATAGCTAAGGTCTTAACTCTTACTCTGGCCTACTGGTTAAGGTCTTAACTCTTACTCTGGCCTAATAGCTAAGGTCTTAGACACGTACTCTGGCCTAATGGTTAAGGTCTTAACTCTTACTCTGGCCTAATAGCTAAGATCTTAACTCTTACTCTGGCCTAATAGCTAAGGTCTTAGACTTGTACTCTGGCCTAATGTTTAAGGTCTTAACTCTTACTCTGGCCTAATAGCTAAGGTCTTAACTCTTACTCTGGCCTAATAGCTAAGGTCTTAGACTCGTACTATGGCCTACAGGTTAAGGTCTTAACTCTTACTCTGGCCTTATAGCTAAGGTCTTAGACTCGTACTATGGCCTACAGGTTGAGGTCTTAACTCTTACTCTGGCCTACTGGTTAAGGTCTTAACTCTTACTCTGGCCTCATAGCTAAGGTCTTAGACTCGTACTCTGGCCTACAGGTTAAGGTCTTAACTCTTACTCTGGCCTACTGGTTAAGGTCTTAACTCTTACTCTGGCCTTATAGCTGAGGTCTTAACTCTTACTCTGGCCTAATAGCTAAGGTCTTAGACTCGTACTCTGGCCTACTGGTTACGGTCTTAACTCTTACTCTGGCCTTATAGCTGAGGTCTTAACTCTTACTCTGGCCTAATAGCTAAGGTCTGAGACTCGTACTATGGTCTACAGGTTAAGGTCTTAATTCCTACTCTGGCCTAATAGCTAAGGTCTTAACTCTTACTCTGGCCTAATAGCTAAGGTCTGAGACTCGTACAATGGTCTACAGGTTAAGGTCTTAACTCTTACTCTGGCCTACAGGTTAAGGTCTTAACTCTTACTCTGGCCTACTGGTTAAGGTCTTAACTTTTACTCTGGCCTAATAGCTAAGGTCTTAGACTCATACTCTGGCCTAATGGTTAAGGTCTTAACTCTTACTCTGGCCTAATAGCTAAGGTCTTAACTCTTACTCTGGCCTAATGGTTAAGGTCTTAACTCTTACTCTGGCCTAATGGCTAAGGTCTTAACTCTTACTCTGGCCTAATAGCTGATGTCTTAGACTCGTACTCTGGCCTAATGGTTAAGGTCTTAACTCTTACTCTGGCCTAATAGCTAAGGTCTTAACTCTAACTCTGGCCTAATAGCTAAGGTCTTAGACTCGTACTATGGCCTACAGGTTAAGGTCTTAACTCTTACTCTGACCTACTGGTTAAGGTCTTAACTCTTACTCTGGCCTAATAGCTAAGGTCTTAAACTCGTACTATGGCCTACAGGTTAAGATCTTAACTCTTACTCTGGCCTACTGGTTAAGGTCTTAAATCTTACTCTGGCCTAATAGCTAAGGTCTTAGACTCGTACTATGGCCTGCTGGTTAAGGTCTTAACTCTTACTCTGGCCTAATAGCTAAGGTCTTAACTCTTACTCTGGCCTAATAGCTAAGGTCTTAACTCTTACTCTGGCCTACTGGTTAAGGTCTTAACTCTTACTCTGGCCTTATAGCTCAGGTCTTAGACTCGTACTATGGCCTACAGGTTGAGGTCTTAACTCTTACGCTGGCCTACTGGTTAAGGTCTTAACTCTTACTCTGGCCTCATAGCTAAGGTCTTAGACTCGTACTCTGGCCTACAGGTTAAGGTCTTAACTCTTACTCTGGCCTAATGGTTAACGTCTTAACTCTTACTCTGGCCTAATAGCTAAGGTCTTAACTCTTACTCTGGCCTACTGGTTAAGGTCTTAACTTTTACTCTGGCCTACTGGTTACGGTCTTAACTCTTACTCTGGCCTAATAGCTAAGGTCTTAGACTCGTACTCTGGCCTACTGGTTAAGGTCTTAACTCTTACTCTGGCCTAATAGCTAAGGTCTTAGACTCATACTCTGGCCTACTGGCTAAGGTCTTAACTCTTACTCTGGTCTAATAGCTGAGGTCTTAACTCTTACTCTGGCCTAATAGCTAAGGTCTTAGACTCGTACTCTGGCCTAATGGTTAAGGTCTTAACTCTTACTCTGGCCTAATAGCTAAGGTCTTAACTCTTACTCTGGCCTAATAGCTAAGGTCTGAGACTCGTACTATGGTCTACAGGTTAAGGTCTTAACTCTTACTCTGGCCTACTGGTTAAGGTCTTAACTCTTACTCTGGCCTAATAGCTAAGCTCTTAGACTCATACTCTGGCCTAATGGTTAAGGTCTTAACTCTTACTCTGGCCTAATAGCTAAGGTCTTAGACTCATACTCTGGCCTAATGGTTAAGGTCTTAACTCTTACTCTGGCCTAATAGCTAAGGTCTTAGACTCATACTCTGGCCTAATGGTTAAGGTCTTAACTCTTACTCTGGCCTACTGGTTAATGTCTTACCTCTTACTCTGGCCTAATAGCTAAGGTCTTAACTCTTACTCTGGCCTAATAGCTAAGGTCTTAACTCTTACCCTGGCCTACTGGTTAAGGTCTTAACTCTTACTCTGGCCTAATAGCTAAGGTCTTAGACACTTACTCTGGCCCAATGGTTAAGGTCTTAACTCTTACTCTGGCCTAATAGCTAAGGTCTTAGACTCGTACTCTGGCCTAATGGTTAAGGTCTTAACTCTTACTCTGGCCTAATGGCTAAGGTCTTAACTCTTACTCTGGCATAATAGCTAAGGTCTTAGACTCGTACTCTGGCCTACAGGTTAAGGTCTTAACTCTTACTCAGGCCTAATGGTGAAGGTCTTAACTCTTACTCTGGCCTAATAGCTAAGGTCTTAGACTCGTACTCTGGCCTAATAGCTAAGGTCTTAGACTCGTACTCTGGCCTAATGGTTAAGGTCTTAACTCTTACTCTGGCCTACTGGCTAAGGTCTTAACTCTTACTCTGGCCTAATAGCTAAGGTCTTAACTCTTACTCTGGCCTAATAGCTAAGGTCTTACCTCTTACTCTGGCCTACTGGTTAAGGTCTTAACTCTTACTCTGGCCTTATAGCTAAGGTCTTAGACTCGTACTATGGCCTACAGGTTAAGGTCTTAACTCTTACTCTGGCCTACTGGTTAAGGTCTTAACTCTTACTCTGGCCTACTGGTTAAGGTCTTAATTCTTACTCTGGCCTCATAGATAAGGTCTTAGACTCGTACTCTGTCCTACAGGTTAAGGTCTTAACTCTTACTCTGGCCTAATGGTTAAGGTCTTAACTCTTACTCTGGCCTAATAGCTAAGGTCTTAACTCTTACTCTGGCCTACTGGTTAAGGTCTTAACTTTTACTCTGGCCTACTGGTTAAGGTCTTAACTCTTACTCTTGCCTAATAGCTAAGGTCTTAGACTCATACTCTGACCTAATGGTTAAGGTCTAAACTTTTACTCTGGCCTACTGGTTAAGGTCTTAACTCTTACTCTGGCCTAATAGCTAAGGTCTTAACTCTTACTCTGGCCTAATAGCTAAGGTCTTAGACTCGTACTCTGGCCTAATGGTTAAGGTCTTAACTCTTACTCTGGCCTAATAGCTAAGGTCTTAACTCTTACTCTGGCGTAATAGCTAAGGTCTTAGACTCGTACTCTGGCCTACAGGTTAAGGTCTTAACTCTTACTCTGGCCTACTGGTTAAGGTCTTAACTCTTACTCTGGCCTAATAGCTAAGGTCTTAACTCTTACTCTGGCCTAATAGCTAAGGTCTTGACTCTTACTCTGGCCTACTGGTTAAGGTCTTAACTCTTACTCTGGCCTTATAGCTCAGGTCTTAGACTCGTACTATGGCCTACAGGTTGAGGTCTTAACTCTTACGCTGGCCTACTTGTTAAGGTCTTAACTCTTACTCTGGCCTCATAGCTAAGGTCTTAGACTCGTACTCTGGCTTACAGGTTAAGGTCTTAACTCTTACTCTGGCCTAATGGTTAAGGTCTTAACTCTTACTCTGGCCTAATAGCTAAGGTCTTAACTCTTACTCTGGCCTACTGGTTAAGGTCTTAACTTTTACTCTGGCCTACTGGTTACGGTCTTAACTCTTACTCTGGCCTAATAGCTAAGGTCTTAGACTCGTACTCTGGCCTACTGGTTAAGGTCTTAACTCTTACTCTGGCCTAATAGCTAAGGTCTTAGACTCATACTCTGGACTACTGGCTAAGGTCTTAACTCTTACTCTGGTCTAATAGCTGAGGTCTTAACTCTTACTCTGGCCTAATAGCTAAGGTCTTAGACTCGTACTCTGGCCTAATGGTTAAGGTCTTAACTCTTACTCTGGCCTAATAGCTAAGGTCTTAACTCTTACTCTGGCCTAATAGCTAAGGTCTGAGACTCGTACTATGGTCTACAGGTTAAGGTCTTAACTCTTACTCTGGCCTACTGGTTAAGGTCTTAACTCTTACTCTGGCCTAATAGCTAAGCTCTTAGACTCATACTCTGGCCTAATGGTTAAGGTCTTAACTCTTACTCTGGCCTAATAGCTAAGGTCTTAGACTCATACTCTGGCCTAATGGTTAAGGTCTTAACTCTTACTCTGGCCTAATAGCTAAGGTCTTAGACTCATACTCTGGCCTAATGGTTAAGGTCTTAACTCTTACTCTGGCCTACTGGTTAATGTCTTACCTCTTACTCTGGCCTAATAGCTAAGGTCTTAACTCTTACTCTGGCCTAATAGCTAAGGTCTTAACTCTTACTCTGGCCTACTGGTTAAGGTCTTAACTCTTACTCTGGCCTAATAGCTAAGGTCTTAGACACTTACTCTGGCCCAATGGTTAAGGTCTTAACTCTTACTCTGGCCTAATAGCTAAGGTCTTAGACTCGTACTCTGGCCTAATGGTTAAGGTCTTAACTCTTACTCTGGCCTAATAGCTAAGGTCTTAACTCTTACTCTGGCATAATAGCTAAGGTCTTAGACTCGTACTCTGGCCTACAGGTTAAGGTCTTAACTCTTACTCAGGCCTAATGGTGAAGGTCTTAACTCTTACTCTGGCCTAATAGCTAAGGTCTTAGACTCGTACTCTGGCCTAATAGCTAAGGTCTTAGACTCGTACTCTGGCCTAATGGTTAAGGTCTTAACTCTTACTCTGGCCTACTGGCTAAGGTCTTAACTCTTACTCTGGCCTAATAGCTAAGGTCTTAACTCTTACTCTGGCCTACTGGTTAAGGTCTTAACTCTTACTCTGGCCTTATAGCTAAGGTCTTAGACTCGTACTATGGCCTACAGGTTAAGGTCTTAACTCTTACTCTGGCCTACTGGTTAAGGTCTTAACTCTTACTCTGGCCTACTGGTTAAGGTCTTAATTCTTACTCTGGCCTCATAGATAAGGTCTTAGACTCGTACTCTGTCCTACAGGTTAAGGTCTTAACTCTTACTCTGGCCTAATGGTTAAGGTCTTAACTCTTACTCTGGCCTAATAGCTAAGGTCTTAACTCTTACTCTGGCCTACTGGTTAAGGTCTTAACTTTTACTCTGGCCTACTGGTTAAGGTCTTAACTCTTACTCTTGCCTAATAGCTAAGGTCTTAGACTCATACTCTGACCTAATGGTTAAGGTCTAAACTTTTACTCTGGCCTACTGGTTAAGGTCTTAACTCTTACTCTGGCCTAATAGCTAAGGTCTTAACTCTTACTCTGGCCTAATAGCTAAGGTCTTAGACTCGTACTCTGGCCTAATGGTTAAGGTCTTAACTCTTACTCTGGCCTAATAGCTAAGGTCTTAACTCTTACTCTGGCGTAATAGCTAAGGTCTTAGACTCGTACTCTGGCCTACAGGTTAAGGTCTTAACTCTTACTCTGGCCTACTGGTTAAGGTCTTAACTCTTACTCTGGCCTAATAGCTAAGGTCTTAACTCTTACTCTGGCCTAATAGCTAAGGTCTTGACTCTTACTCTGGCCTACTGGTTAAGGTCTTAACTCTTACTCTGGCCTTATAGCTCAGGTCTTAGACTCGTACTATGGCCTACAGGTTGAGGTCTTAACTCTTACGCTGGCCTACTGGTTAAGGTCTTAACTCTTACTCTGGCCTCATAGCTAAGGTCTTAGACTCGTACTCTGGCCTACAGGTTAAGGTCTTAACTCTTACTCTGGCCTAATGGTTAAGGTCTTAACTCTTACTCTGGCCTAATAGCTAAGGTCTTAACTCTTACTCTGGCCTACTGGTTAAGGTCTTAACTTTTACTCTGGCCTACTGGTTACGGTCTTAACTCTTACTCTGGCCTAATAGCTAAGGTCTTAGACTCGTACTCTGGCCTACTGGTTAAGGTCTTAACTCTTACTCTGGCCTAATAGCTAAGGTCTTAGACTCATACTCTGGCCTACTGGCTAAGGTCTTAACTCTTACTCTGGTCTAATAGCTGAGGTCTTAACTCTTACTCTGGCCTAATAGCTAAGGTCTTAGACTCGTACTCTGGCCTAATGGTTAAGGTCTTAACTCTTACTCTGGCCTAATAGCTAAGGTCTTAACTCTTACTCTGGCCTAATAGCTAAGGTCTGAGACTCGTACTATGGTCTACAGGTTAAGGTCTTAACTCTTACTCTGGCCTACTGGTTAAGGTCTTAACTCTTACTCTGGCCTAATAGCTAAGCTCTTAGACACTTACTCTGGCCCAATGGTTAAGGTCTTAACTCTTACTCTGGCCTAATAGCTAAGGTCTTAGACTCGTACTCTGGCCTAATGGTTAAGGTCTTAACTCTTACTCTGGCCTAATAGCTAAGGTCTTAACTCTTACTCTGGCATAATAGCTAAGGTCTTAGACTCGTACTCTGGCCTAAAGGTTAAGGTCTTAACTCTTACTCAGGCCTAATGGTGAAGGTCTTAACTCTTACTCTGGCCTAATAGCTAAGGTCTTAACTCTTACCCTGGCCTACTGGTTAAGGTCTTAACTCTTACTCTGGCCTAATAGCTAAGGTCTTAGACACTTACTCTGGCCCAATGGTTAAGGTCTTAACTCTTACTCTGGCCTAATAGCTAAGGTCTTAGACTCGTACTCTGGCCTAATGGTTAAGGTCTTAACTCTTACTCTGGCCTAATGGCTAAGGTCTTAACTCTTACTCTGGCATAATAGCTAAGGTCTTAGACTCGTACTCTGGCCTACAGGTTAAGGTCTTAACTCTTACTCAGGCCTAATGGTGAAGGTCTTAACTCTTACTCTGGCCTAATAGCTAAGGTCTTAGACTCGTACTCTGGCCTAATAGCTAAGGTCTTAGACTCGTACTCTGGCCTAATGGTTAAGGTCTTAACTCTTACTCTGGCCTACTGGCTAAGGTCTTAACTCTTACTCTGGCCTAATAGCTAAGGTCTTAACTCTTACTCTGGCCTAATAGCTAAGGTCTTACCTCTTACTCTGGCCTACTGGTTAAGGTCTTAACTCTTACTCTGGCCTTATAGCTAAGGTCTTAGACTCGTACTATGGCCTACAGGTTAAGGTCTTAACTCTTACTCTGGCCTACTGGTTAAGGTCTTAACTCTTACTCTGGCCTACTGGTTAAGGTCTTAATTCTTACTCTGGCCTCATAGATAAGGTCTTAGACTCGTACTCTGTCCTACAGGTTAAGGTCTTAACTCTTACTCTGGCCTAATGGTTAAGGTCTTAACTCTTACTCTGGCCTAATAGCTAAGGTCTTAACTCTTACTCTGGCCTACTGGTTAAGGTCTTAACTTTTACTCTGGCCTACTGGTTAAGGTCTTAACTCTTACTCTTGCCTAATAGCTAAGGTCTTAGACTCATACTCTGACCTAATGGTTAAGGTCTAAACTTTTACTCTGGCCTACTGGTTAAGGTCTTAACTCTTACTCTGGCCTAATAGCTAAGGTCTTAACTCTTACTCTGGCCTAATAGCTAAGGTCTTAGACTCGTACTCTGGCCTAATGGTTAAGGTCTTAACTCTTACTCTGGCCTAATAGCTAAGGTCTTAACTCTTACTCTGGCGTAATAGCTAAGGTCTTAGACTCGTACTCTGGCCTACAGGTTAAGGTCTTAACTCTTACTCTGGCCTACTGGTTAAGGTCTTAACTCTTACTCTGGCCTAATAGCTAAGGTCTTAACTCTTACTCTGGCCTAATAGCTAAGGTCTTGACTCTTACTCTGGCCTACTGGTTAAGGTCTTAACTCTTACTCTGGCCTTATAGCTCAGGTCTTAGACTCGTACTATGGCCTACAGGTTGAGGTCTTAACTCTTACGCTGGCCTACTTGTTAAGGTCTTAACTCTTACTCTGGCCTCATAGCTAAGGTCTTAGACTCGTACTCTGGCCTACAGGTTAAGGTCTTAACTCTTACTCTGGCCTAATGGTTAAGGTCTTAACTCTTACTCTGGCCTAATAGCTAAGGTCATAACTCTTACTCTGGCCTACTGGTTAAGGTCTTAACTTTTACTCTGGCCTACTGGTTACGGTCTTAACTCTTACTCTGGCCTAATAGCTAAGGTCTTAGACTCGTACTCTGGCCTACTGGTTAAGGTCTTAACTCTTACTCTGGCCTAATAGCTAAGGTCTTAGACTCATACTCTGGACTACTGGCTAAGGTCTTAACTCTTACTCTGGTCTAATAGCTGAGGTCTTAACTCTTACTCTGGCCTAATAGCTAAGGTCTTAGACTCGTACTCTGGCCTAATGGTTAAGGTCTTAACTCTTACTCTGGCCTAATAGCTAAGGTCTTAACTCTTACTCTGGCCTAATAGCTAAGGTCTGAGACTCGTACTATGGTCTACAGGTTAAGGTCTTAACTCTTACTCTGGCCTACTGGTTAAGGTCTTAACTCTTACTCTGGCCTAATAGCTAAGCTCTTAGACTCATACTCTGGCCTAATGGTTAAGGTCTTAACTCTTACTCTGGCCTAATAGCTAAGGTCTTAGACTCATACTCTGGCCTAATGGTTAAGGTCTTAACTCTTACTCTGGCCTAATAGCTAAGGTCTTAGACTCATACTCTGGCCTAATGGTTAAGGTCTTAACTCTTACTCTGGCCTACTGGTTAATGTCTTACCTCTTACTCTGGCCTAATAGCTAAGGTCTTAACTCTTACTCTGGCCTAATAGCTAAGGTCTTAACTCTTACTCTGGCCTACTGGTTAAGGTCTTAACTCTTACTCTGGCCTAATAGCTAAGGTCTTAGACACTTACTCTGGCCCAATGGTTAAGGTCTTAACTCTTACTCTGGCCTAATAGCTAAGGTCTTAGACTCGTACTCTGGCCTAATGGTTAAGGTCTTAACTCTTACTCTGGCCTAATAGCTAAGGTCTTAACTCTTACTCTGGCATAATAGCTAAGGTCTTAGACTCGTACTCTGGCCTACAGGTTAAGGTCTTAACTCTTACTCAGGCCTAATGGTGAAGGTCTTAACTCTTACTCTGGCCTAATAGCTAAGGTCTTAGACTCGTACTCTGGCCTAATAGCTAAGGTCTTAGACTTGTACTCTGGCCTAATGGTTAAGGTCTTAACTCTTACTCTGGCCTACTGGCTAAGGTCTTAACTCTTACTCTGGCCTAATAGCTAAGGTCTTAACTCTTACTCTGGCCTAATAGCTAAGGTCTTAACTCTTACTCTGGCCTACTGGTTAAGGTCTTAACTCTTACTCTGGCCTTATAGCTAAGGTCTTAGACTCGTACTATGGCCTACAGGTTAAGGTCTTAACTCTTACTCTGGCCTACTGGTTAAGGTCTTAACTCTTACTCTGGCCTACTGGTTAAGGTCTTAATTCTTACTCTGGCCTCATAGATAAGGTCTTAGACTCGTACTCTGTCCTACAGGTTAAGGTCTTAACTCTTACTCTGGCCTAATGGTTAAGGTCTTAACTCTTACTCTGGCCTAATAGCTAAGGTCTTAACTCTTACTCTGGCCTACTGGTTAAGGTCTTAACTTTTACTCTGGCCTACTGGTTAAGGTCTTAACTCTTACTCTTGCCTAATAGCTAAGGTCTTAGACTCATACTCTGACCTAATGGTTAAGGTCTAAACTTTTACTCTGGCCTACTGGTTAAGGTCTTAACTCTTACTCTGGCCTAATAGCTAAGGTCTTAACTCTTACTCTGGCCTAATAGCTAAGGTCTTAGACTCGTACTCTGGCCTAATGGTTAAGGTCTTAACTCTTACTCTGGCCTAATAGCTAAGGTCTTAACTCTTACTCTGGCGTAATAGCTAAGGTCTTAGACTCGTACTCTGGCCTACAGGTTAAGGTCTTAACTCTTACTCTGGCCTACTGGTTAAGGTCTTAACTCTTACTCTGGCCTAATAGCTAAGGTCTTAACTCTTACTCTGGCCTAATAGCTAAGGTCTTGACTCTTACTCTGGCCTACTGGTTAAGGTCTTAACTCTTACTCTGGCCTTATAGCTCAGGTCTTAGACTCGTACTATGGCCTACAGGTTGAGGTCTTAACTCTTACGCTGGCCTACTGGTTAAGGTCTTAACTCTTACTCTGGCCTCATAGCTAAGGTCTTAGACTCGTACTCTGGCCTACAGGTTAAGGTCTTAACTCTTACTCTGGCCTAATGGTTAAGGTCTTAACTCTTACTCTGGCCTAATAGCTAAGGTCTTAACTCTTACTCTGGCCTACTGGTTAAGGTCTTAACTTTTACTCTGGCCTACTGGTTACGGTCTTAACTCTTACTCTGGCCTAATAGCTAAGGTCTTAGACTCGTACTCTGGCCTACTGGTTAAGGTCTTAACTCTTACTCTGGCCTAATAGCTAAGGTCTTAGACTCATACTCTGGCCTACTGGCTAAGGTCTTAACTCTTACTCTGGTCTAATAGCTGAGGTCTTAACTCTTACTCTGGCCTAATAGCTAAGGTCTTAGACTCGTACTCTGGCCTAATGGTTAAGGTCTTAACTCTTACTCTGGCCTAATAGCTAAGGTCTTAACTCTTACTCTGGCCTAATAGCTAAGGTCTGAGACTCGTACTATGGTCTACAGGTTAAGGTCTTAACTCTTACTCTGGCCTACTGGTTAAGGTCTTAACTCTTACTCTGGCCTAATAGCTAAGCTCTTAGACACTTACTCTGGCCCAATGGTTAAGGTCTTAACTCTTACTCTGGCCTAATAGCTAAGGTCTTAGACTCGTACTCTGGCCTAATGGTTAAGGTCTTAACTCTTACTCTGGCCTAATAGCTAAGGTCTTAACTCTTACTCTGGCATAATAGCTAAGGTCTTAGACTCGTACTCTGGCCTAAAGGTTAAGGTCTTAACTCTTACTCAGGCCTAATGGTGAAGGTCTTAACTCTTACTCTGGCCTAATAGCTAAGGTCTTAGACTCGTACTCTGGCCTAATAGCTAAGGTCTTAGACTCGTACTCTGGCCTAATGGTTAAGGTCTTAACTCTTACTCTGGCCTACTGGCTAAGGTCTTAACTCTTACTCTGGCCTAATAGCTAAGGTCTTAACTCTTACTCTGGCCTAATAGCTAAGGTCTTAACTCTTACTCTGGCCTACTGGTTAAGGTCTTAACTCTTACTCTGGCCTTATAGCTAAGGTCTTAGACTCGTACTATGGCCTACAGGTTAAGGTCTTAACTCTTACTCTGGCCTACTGGTTAAGGTCTTAACTCTTACTCTGGCCTACTGGTTAAGGTCTTAATTCTTACTCTGGCCTCATAGATAAGGTCTTAGACTCGTACTCTGTCCTACAGGTTAAGGTCTTAACTCTTACTCTGGCCTAATGGTTAAGGTCTTAACTCTTACTCTGGCCTAATAGCTAAGGTCTTAACTCTTACTCTGGCCTACTGGTTAAGGTCTTAACTTTTACTCTGGCCTACTGGTTAAGGTCTTAACTCTTACTCTTGCCTAATAGCTAAGGTCTTAGACTCATACTCTGACCTAATGGTTAAGGTCTAAACTTTTACTCTGGCCTACTGGTTAAGGTCTTAACTCTTACTCTGGCCTAATAGCTAAGGTCTTAACTCTTACTCTGGCCTAATAGCTAAGGTCTTAGACTCGTACTCTGGCCTAATGGTTAAGGTCTTAACTCTTACTCTGGCCTAATAGCTAAGGTCTTAACTCTTACTCTGGCGTAATAGCTAAGGTCTTAGACTCGTACTCTGGCCTACAGGTTAAGGTCTTAACTCTTACTCTGGCCTACTGGTTAAGGTCTTAACTCTTACTCTGGCCTAATAGCTAAGGTCTTAGACTCATACTCTGGCCTAATGGTTAAGGTCTTAACTCTTACTCTGGCCTAATAGCTAAGGTCTTAACTCCTACTCTGGCCTAATGGTCAAGGTCTTAACTCTTACTCTGGCCTAATAGCTACGGTATTAACTCTTACTCTGGCCTACTGGTTAAGGTCTTAACTCTTACTCTGGCCTAATGGCTAAGGTCTTAACTCTTACTCTGGCCTAATAGCTGATGTCTTAGACTCGTACTCTGGCCTAATGGTTAAGGTCTTAACTCTTACTCTGGCCAAATAGCTAAGGTCTTAACTCTTACTCTGGCCTAATAGCTAAGGTCTTAGACTCATACTATGGCCTACAGGTTAAGGTCTTAACTCTTACTCTGGCCTACTGGTTAAGGTCTTAACTCTTACTCTGACCTACTGGTTAAGGTCTTAACTCTTACTCTGGCCTAATAGCTAAGGTCTTAAACTCGTACTATGACCTACAGGTTAAGATCTTAACTCTTACTCTGGCCTACTGGTTAAGGTCTTAAATCTTACTCTGGCCTAATAGCTAAGGTCTTAGACTCGTACTATGGCCTACTGGTTAAGGTCTTAACTCTTACTCTGGCCTAATAGCTAAGGTCTTAACTCTTACTCTGGCCTAATAGCTAAGGTCTTAACTCTTACTCTGGACTACTGGTTAAGGTCTTAACTCTTACTCTGGCCTAATAGCTAAGGTCCTAGACTCGTACTCTGGCCTAATAGCTAAGGTCTTAACTCTTACTCTGGCCTACTGGTTAAGGTCTTAACTCTTACTCTGGCCTAATAGCTAAGGTCTTAGACACGTACTCTGGCCTAATGGTTAAGGTCTTAACTCTTACTCTGGCCTAATAGCTAAGATCTTAACTCTTACTCTGGCCTAATAGCTAAGGTCTTAGACTTGTACTCTGGCCTAATGTTTAAGGTCTTAACTCTTACTCTGGCCTAATAGCTAAGGTCTTAACTCTTACTCTGGCCTAATAGCTAAGGTCTTAGACTCGTACTATGGCCTACAGGTTAAGGTCTTAACTCTTACTCTGGCCTTATAGCTAAGGTCTTAGACTCGTACTATGGCCTACAGGTTGAGGTCTTAACTCTTACTCTGGCCTACTGGTTAAGGTCTTAACTCTTACTCTGGCCTCATAGCTAAGGTCTTAGACTCGTACTCTGGCCTACAGGTTAAGGTCTTAACTCTTACTCTGGCCTACTGGTTAAGGTCTTAACTCTTACTCTGGCCTACTGGTTAAGGTCTTAACTCTTACTCTGGCCTAAAAGCTAAGGTCTTAACTCTTACTCTGGCGTACTGGTTAAGGTCTTAACTCTTACTCTGGCCTTATAGCTAAGGTCTTAGACTCGTACTATGGCCTACAGGTTGAGGTCTTAACTCTTACTCTGGCCTACTGGTTAAGGTCTTAACTCTTACTCTGGCCTCATAGCTAAGGTCTTAGACTCGTACTCTGGCCTACAGGTTAAGGTCTTAACTCTTACTCTGGCCTAATGGTTAAGGTCTTAACTCTTACTCTGGCCTAATAGCTAAGGTCTTAACTCTTACTCTGGCCTACTGGTTACGGTCTTAACTTTTACTCTGGCCTACTGGTTAAGGTCTTAACTCTTACTCTGGCCTAATAGCTAAGGTCTTAGACTCGTACTCTGGCCTACTGGTTAAGGTCTTAACTCTTACTCCGGCCTAATAGCTAAGGTCTTAGACTCGTACTCTGGACTACTGGCTAAGGTCTTAACTCTTACTCTGGCCTAATAGCTGAGGTCTTAACTCTTACTCTGGCCTAATAGCTAAGGTCTTAACTCTTACTCTGGCCTACTGGTTAAGGTCTTAACTCTTACTCTGGCCTAATAGCTAAGGTCTTAGACACGTACTCTGGCCTAATGGTTAAGGTCTTAACTCTTACTCTGGCCTAATGGTTAAGGTCTTAACTCTTACTCTGGCCTAATAGCTAAGGTCTTAGACTCGTACTCTGGCCTAATGGTTAAGTTCTTAACTCTTACTCTGGCCTAATAGCTAAGATCTTAACTCTTACTCTGGCCTAATAGCTAAGGTCTTAGACTTGTACTCTGGCCTAATGTTTAAGGTCTTAACTCTTACTCTGGCCTAATAGCTAAGGTCTTAACTCTTACTCTGGACTAATAGCTAAGGTCTTAGACTCGTACTTTGGCCTACAGGTTAAGGTCTTAGCTCTTACTTTCGCCTAATAGCTAAGGTCTTAGACTCGTACTCTGGCCTAATGGTTAAGGTCTTAACTCTTACTCTGGCCTAATAGCTAAGGTCTTAACTCTTACTCTGGCCTAATAGCTGAGGTCTTAGACTCGTACTCTGGCCTACTGGTTAAGGCCTTAACTCTTACTCTGGCCCAATAGCTAAGGTCTTAGACTCGTACTATGGCCTACTGGTTAAGGTCTTAACTCTTACTCTGGCCTAATAGCTGAGGTCTTAGACTCGTACTCTGGCCTAATGGTTAAGGTCTTAACTCTTACTCTGGCCTAATAGCTAAGGTCTTAACTCTTACTCTGGCCTAATAGCTAAGGTCTGAGACTCGTACTATGGTCTACAGGTTAAGGTCTTAACTCTTACTCTGGCCTACTGGTTAAGGTCTTAACTCTTACTCTGGCCTAATAGCTAAGCTCTTAGACTCATACTCTGGCCTAATGGTTAAGGTCTTAACTCTTACTCTGGCCTAATAGCTAAGGTCTTAGACTCGTACTCTGGCATAATGGTTAAGGTCTTAACTCTTACTCTGGCCTAATAGCTAAGGTCTTAGACTCATACTCTGGCCTAATGGTTAAGGTCTTAACTCTTACTCTGGCCTACTGGTTAATGTCTTACCTCTTACTCTGGCCTAATAGCTAAGGTCTTAACTCTTACTCTGGCCTAATAGCTAAGGTCTTAACTCTTACTCTGGCCTACTGGTTAAGGTCTTAACTCTTCCTCTGGCCTAATAGCTAAGGTCTTAGACACTTACTCTGGCCCAATGGTTAAGGTCTTAACTCTTACTCTGGCCTAATAGCTAAGGTCTTAGACTCGTACTCTGGCCTACTGGTTAAGGTCTTAACTCTTACTCTGGCCTAAAAGCTAAGGTCTTAACTCTTACTCTGGTCTACTGGTTAAGGTCTTAACTCTTACTCTGGCCTCATAGCTAAGGTCTTAGACTCGTACTATGGCCTACAGGTTGAGGTCTTAACTCTTACTCTGGCCTACTGGTTAAGGTCTTAACTCTTACTCTGGCCTCATAGCTAAGGTCTTAGACTCGTACTCTGGCCTACAGGTTAAGGTGTTAACTCTTACTCTGGCCTAATGGTTAAGGTCTTAACTCTTACTCTGGCCTAATAGCTAAGGTCTTAACTCTTACTCTGGCCTACTGGTTAAGGTCTTAACTTTTACTCTGGCCTACTGGTTAAGGTCTTAACTCTTACTCTGGCCTAATAGCTAAGGTCTTAGACTCGTACTCTGGCCTACTGGTTAAGGTCTTAACTCTTACTCTGGCCTAATAGCTAAGGTCTTAGACTCGTACTCTGGACTACTGGCTAAGGTCTTAACTCTTACTCTGGCCTAATAGCTGAGGTCTTAACTCTTACTCTGGCCTAATAGCTAAGGTCTTAACTCTTACTCTGGCCTACTGGTTAAGGTCTTAACTCTTACTCTGGCCTAATAGCTAAGGTCTTAGACACGTACTCTGGCCTAATGGTTAAGGTCTTAACTCTTACTCTGGCCTAATAGCTAAGGTCTTAGACTCGTACTCTGGCCTAATGGTTAAGTTCTTAACTCTTACTCTGGCCTAATAGCTAAGATCTTAACTCTTACTCTGGCCTAATAGCTAAGGTCTTAGACTTGTACTCTGGCCTAATGTTGAAGGTCTTAACTCTTACTCTGGCCTAATAGCTAAGGTCTTAACTCTTACTCTGGACTAATAGCTAAGGTCTTAGACTCGTACTTTGGCCTACAGGTTAAGGTCTTAACTCTTACTTTCGCCTAATGGTTAAGGTCTTAACTCTTACTTTGGCCTAAAAGCTAAGGTCTTAGACTCGTACTCTGGCCTAATGGTTAAGGTCTTAACTCTTACTCTGGCCTAATAGCTAAGGTCTTAACTCTTACTCTGGCCTAATAGCTGAGGTCTTAGACTCGTACTCTGGCCTACTGGTTAAGGTCTTAACTCTTACTCTGGCCCAATAGCTAAGGTCTTAGACTCGTACTATGGCCTACTGGTTAAGGTCTTAACTCTTACTCTGGCCTAATAGCTGAGGTCTTAGACTCGTACTCTGGCCTAATGGTTAAGGTCTTAACTCTTACTCTGGCCTAATAGCTAAGGTCTTAACTCTTACTCTGGCCTAATAGCTAAGGTCTGAGACTCGTACTATGGTCTACAGGTTAAGGTCTTAACTCTTACTCTGGCCTACTGGTTAAGGTCTTAACTCTTACTCTGACCTACTGGTTAAGATCTTAACTCTTACTCTGGCCTAATAGCTAAGGTCTTAAACTCGTACTGTGGCCTACAGGTTAAGATCTTAACTCTTACTCTGGCCTACTGGTTAAGGTCTTAAATCTTACTCTGGCCTAATAGCTAAGGTCTTAGACTCGTACTATGGCCTGCTGGTTAAGGTCTTAACTCTTACTCTGGCCTAATAGCTAAGGTCTTAGACTCATACTCTGGCCTAATGGTTAAGGTCTTAACTCTTACTCTGGCCTACTGGTTAATGTCTTACCTCTTACTCTGGCCTAATAGCTAAGGTCTTAACTCTTACTCTGGCCTAATAGCTAAGGTCTTAACTCTTACTCTGGCCTACTGGTTAAGGTCTTAACTCTTATTCTGGCCTAATAGCTAAGGTCTTAGACACTTACTCTGGCCCAATGGTTAAGGTCTTAACTCTTACTCTGGCCTAATAGCTAAGGTCTTAGACTCGTACTCTGGCCTAATGGTTAAGGTCCTAACTCTTACTCTGGCCTAATAGCTAAGGTCTTAACTCTTACTCTGGCATAATAGCTAAGGTCTTAGACTCGTACTCTGGCCTACAGGTTAAGGTCTTAACTCTTACTCAGGCCTAATGGTGAAGGTCTTAACTCTTACTCTGGCCTAATAGCTAAGGTCTTAGACTCGTACTCTGGCCTAATAGCTAAGGTCTTAGACTCGTACTCTGGCCTAATGGTTAAGGTCTTAACTCTTACTCTGGCCTACTGGCTAAGGTCTTAACTCTTACTCTGGCCTAATAGCTAAGGTCTTAACTCTTACTCTGGCCTAATAGCTAAGGTCTTAACTCTTACTCTGGCCTACTGGTTAAGGTCTTAACTCTTACTCTGGCCTTATAGCTAAGGTCTTAGACTCGTACTATGGCCTACAGGTTAAGGTCTTAACTCTTACTCTGGCCTACTGGTTAAGGTCTTAACTCTTACTCTGGCCTCATAGATAAGGTCTTAGACTCGTACTCTGTCCTACAGGTTAAGGTCTTAACTCTTACTCTGGCCTACTGGTTAAGGTCTTACCTTTTACTCTGGCCTACTGGTTAAGGTCTTAACTCTTACTCTGGCCTAATAGCTAAGGTCTTAGACTCATACTCTGACCTAATGGTTAAGGTCTTAACTCTTACTCTGGCCTACTGGTTAAGGTCTTAACTCTTACTCTGGCCTAATAGCTAAGGTCTTAACTCTTACTCTGGCCTAATAGCTAAGGTCTTAACTCTTACTCTGGCATAATAGCTAAGGTCTTAGACTCGTACTCTGGCCTACAGGTTAAGGTCTTAACTCTTACTCTGGCCTACTGGTTAAGGTCTTAACTCTTACTCTGGCCTAATAGCTAAGGTCTTAGACTCATACTCTGGCCTAATGGTTAAGGTCTTAACTCTTACTCTGGCCTAATAGCTAAGGTCTTAACTCTTACTCTGGCCTAATGGTTAAGGTCTTAACTCTTACTCTGGCCTAATAGCTAAGGTATTAACTCTTACTCTGGCCTAATAGCTAAGGTCTTAGACTCGTACTCTGGCCTAATAGCTAAGGTCTTAGACTCGTACTCTGGCCTAATGGTTAAGGTCTTAACTCTTACTCTGGCCTAATAGCTAAGGTCTTAACTCTTACTCTGGCCTAATAGCTAAGGTCTGAGACTCGTACTCTGGCCTACAGGTTAAGGTCTTAACTCTTACTCTGGCCTTATGGTTAAGGTCTTAACTCTTACTCTGGCCTAATAGCTAAGGTCTTAACTCTTACTCTGGCCTACTGGTTAAGGTCTTAACTTTTACTCTGGCCTACTGGTTAAGGTCTTAACTCTTACTCTGGCCTAATAGCTAAGGTCTTAGACTCGTACTCTGGCCTACTGGTTAAGGTCTTAACTCTTACTCTGGCCTAATAGCTAAGGTCTTAGACTCGTACTCTGGCCTAGTGGTTAAGGTCTTAACTCTTACTCTGGCCTAATAGCTAAGGTCTTAGACTCATACTCTGGCCTACTGGCTAAGGTCTTAACTCATACTCTGGCCTACTAGCTGAGGTCTTAACTCTTACTCTGGCCTAATAGCTAAGGTCTTAGACTCGTACTCTGGCCTAATGGTTAAGGTCTTAACTCTTACTCTGGCCTAATAGCTAAGGTCTTAACTCTTACTCTGGCCTAATAGCTAAGGTCTTAGACTCGTACTATGGTCTACAGGTTAAGGTCTTAACTCTTACTCTGGCCTACTGGTTAAGGTCTTAACACTTACTCTGGCCTAATAGCTAAGGTCTTAGACTCCTACTCTGGCCTAATGGTTAAGGTCTTAACTCTTACTCTGGCCTAATAGCTAAGGTCTTAGACTCGTACTCTGGCCTAATGGTTAAGGTCCTAACTCTTACTCTGGCCTAATAGCTAAGGTCTTAGACACGTACTCTGGCCCAATGGTTAAGGTCTTAACTCTTACTCTGGCCTAATAGCTAAGGTCTTAGACTCGTACTCTGGCCTAATGGTTAAGGTCTTAACTCTTACTCTGGCCTACTGGTTAATGTATTAACTCTTACTCTGGCCTAATAGCTAAGGTCTTAGACTCGTACTCTGGCCTAATGGTTAAGTTCTTAACTCTTACTCTGGCCTAATAGCTAAGATCTTAACTCTTACTCTGGCCTAATAGCTAAGGTCTTAGACTTGTACTCTGGCCTAATGTTTAAGGTCTTAACTCTTACTCTGGCCTAATAGCTAAGGTCTTAACTCTTACTCTGGACTAATAGCTAAGGTCTTAGACTCGTACTTTGGCCTACAGGTTAAGGTCTTAACTCTTACTTTCGCCTAATGGTTAAGGTCTTAACTCTTACTTTGGCCTAAAAGCTAAGGTCTTAGACTCGTACTCTGGCCTAATGGTTAAGGTCTTAACTCTTACTCTGGCCTAATAGCTAAGGTCTTAACTCTTACTCTGGCCTAATAGCTGAGGTCTTAGACTCGTACTCTGGCCTACTGGTTAAGGTCTTAACTCTTACTCTGGCCCAATAGCTAAGGTCTTAGACTCGTACTATGGCCTACTGGTTAAGGTCTTAACTCTTACTCTGGCCTAATAGCTGAGGTCTTAGACTCGTACTCTGGCCTAATGGTTAAGGTCTTAACTCTTACTCTGGCCTAATAGCTAAGGTCTTAACTCTTACTCTGGCCTAATAGCTAAGGTCTGAGACTCGTACTATGGTCTACAGGTTAAGGTCTTAACTCTTACTCTGGCCTACTGGTTAAGGTCTTAACTCTTACTCTGACCTACTGGTTAAGATCTTAACTCTTACTCTGGCCTAATAGCTAAGGTCTTAAACTCGTACTGTGGCCTACAGGTTAAGATCTTAACTCTTACTCTGGCCTACTGGTTAAGGTCTTAAATCTTACTCTGGCCTAATAGCTAAGGTCTTAGACTCGTACTATGGCCTGCTGGTTAAGGTCTTAACTCTTACTCTGGCCTAATAGCTAAGGTCTTAGACTCATACTCTGGCCTAATGGTTAAGGTCTTAACTCTTACTCTGGCCTACTGGTTAATGTCTTACCTCTTACTCTGGCCTAATAGCTAAGGTCTTAACTCTTACTCTGGCCTAATAGCTAAGGTCTTAACTCTTACTCTGGCCTACTGGTTTAGGTCTTAACTCTTATTCTGGCCTAATAGCTAAGGTCTTAGACACTTACTCTGGCCCAATGGTTAAGGTCTTAACTCTTACTCTGGCCTAATAGCTAAGGTCTTAGACTCGTACTCTGGCCTAATGGTTAAGGTCCTAACTCTTACTCTGGCCTAATAGCTAAGGTCTTAACTCTTACTCTGGCATAATAGCTAAGGTCTTAGACTCGTACTCTGGCCTACAGGTTAAGGTCTTAACTCTTACTCAGGCCTAATGGTGAAGGTCTTAACTCTTACTCTGGCCTAATAGCTAAGGTCTTAGACTCGTACTCTGGCCTAATAGCTAAGGTCTTAGACTCGTACTCTGGCCTAATGGTTAAGGTCTTAACTCTTACTCTGGCCTACTGGCTAAGGTCTTAACTCTTACTCTGGCCTAATAGCTAAGGTCTTAACTCTTACTCTGGCCTAATAGCTAAGGTCTTAACTCTTACTCTGGCCTACTGGTTAAGGTCTTAACTCTTACTCTGGCCTTATAGCTAAGGTCTTAGACTCGTACTATGGCCTACAGGTTAAGGTCTTAACTCTTACTCTGGCCTACTGGTTAAGGTCTTAACTCTTACTCTGGCCTCATAGATAAGGTCTTAGACTCATACTCTGTCCTACAGGTTAAGGTCTTAACTCTTACTCTGGCCTACTGGTTAAGGTCTTACCTTTTACTCTGGCCTACTGGTTAAGGTCTTAACTCTTACTCTGGCCTAATAGCTAAGGTCTTAGACTCATACTCTGACCTAATGGTTAAGGTCTTAACTCTTACTCTGGCCTACTGGTTAAGGTCTTAACTCTTACTCTGGCCTAATAGCTAAGGTCTTAACTCTTACTCTGGCCTAATAGCTAAGGTCTTAACTCTTACTCTGGCATAATAGCTAAGGTCTTAGACTCGTACTCTGGCCTACAGGTTAAGGTCTTAACTCTTACTCTGGCCTACTGGTTAAGGTCTTAACTCTTACTCTGGCCTAATAGCTAAGGTCTTAGACTCATACTCTGGCCTAATGGTTAAGGTCTTAACTCTTACTCTGGCCTAATAGCTAAGGTCTTAACTCTTACTCTGGCCTAATGGTTAAGGTCTTAACTCTTACTCTGGCCTAATAGCTAAGGTATTAACTCTTACTCTGGCCTAATAGCTAAGGTCTTAGACTCGTACTCTGGCCTAATAGCTAAGGTCTTAGACTCGTACTCTGGCCTAATGGTTAAGGTCTTAACTCTTACTCTGGCCTAATAGCTAAGGTCTTAACTCTTACTCTGGCCTAATAGCTAAGGTCTGAGACTCGTACTCTGGCCTACAGGTTAAGGTCTTAACTCTTACTCTGGCCTTATGGTTAAGGTCTTAACTCTTACTCTGGCCTAATAGCTAAGGTCTTAACTCTTACTCTGGCCTACTGGTTAAGGTCTTAACTTTTACTCTGGCCTACTGGTTAAGGTCTTAACTCTTACTCTGGCCTAATAGCTAAGGTCTTAGACTCGTACTCTGGCCTACTGGTTAAGGTCTTAACTCTTACTCTGGCCTAATAGCTAAGGTCTTAGACTCGTACTCTGGCCTAGTGGTTAAGGTCTTAACTCTTACTCTGGCCTAATAGCTAAGGTCTTAGACTCATACTCTGGCCTACTGGCTAAGGTCTTAACTCATACTCTGGCCTACTAGCTGAGGTCTTAACTCTTACTCTGGCCTAATAGCTAAGGTCTTAGACTCGTACTCTGGCCTAATGGTTAAGGTCTTAACTCTTACTCTGGCCTAATAGCTAAGGTCTTAACTCTTACTCTGGCCTAATAGCTAAGGTCTTAGACTCGTACTATGGTCTACAGGTTAAGGTCTTAACTCTTACTCTGGCCTACTGGTTAAGGTCTTAACACTTACTCTGGCCTAATAGCTAAGGTCTTAGACTCCTACTCTGGCCTAATGGTTAAGGTCTTAACTCTTACTCTGGCCTAATAGCTAAGGTCTTAGACTCGTACTCTGGCCTAATGGTTAAGGTCCTAACTCTTACTCTGGCCTAATAGCTAAGGTCTTAGACACGTACTCTGGCCCAATGGTTAAGGTCTTAACTCTTACTCTGGCCTAATAGCTAAGGTCTTAGACTCGTACTCTGGCCTAATGGTTAAGGTCTTAACTCTTACTCTGGCCTACTGGTTAATGTATTAACTCTTACTCTGGCCTAATAGCTGAGGTCTTAACTCTTACTCTGGCCTAATAGCTAAGGTCTTAACTCTTACTCTGGCCTACTGGTTAAGGTCTTAACTCTTACTCTGGCCTAATAGCTAAGGTCTTAGACACGTACTCTGGCCTAATGGTTAAGGTCTTAACTCTTACTCTGGCCTAATAGCTAAGGTCTTAGACTCGTACTCTGGCCTAATGGTTAAGTTCTTAACTCTTACTCTGGCCTAATAGCTAAGATCTTAACTCTTACTCTGGCCTAATAGCTAAGGTCTTAGACTTGTACTCTGGCCTAATGTTTAAGGTCTTAACTCTTACTCTGGCCTAATAGCTAAGGTCTTAACTCTTACTCTGGACTAATAGCTAAGGTCTTAGACTCGTACTTTGGCCTACAGGTTAAGGTCTTAACTCTTACTTTCGCCTAATGGTTAAGGTCTTAACTCTTACTTTGGCCTAAAAGCTAAGGTCTTAGACTCATACTCTGGCCTAATGGTTAAGGTCTTAACTCTTACTCTGGCCTAATAGCTAAGGTCTTAACTCTTACTCTGGCCTAATAGCTGAGGTCTTAGACTCGTACTCTGGCCTACTGGTTAAGGTCTTAACTCTTACTCTGGCCCAATAGCTAAGGTCTTAGACTCGTACTATGGCCTACTGGTTAAGGTCTTAACTCTTACTCTGGCCTAATAGCTGAGGTCTTAGACTCGTACTCTGGCCTAATGGTTAAGGTCTTAACTCTTACTCTGGCCTAATAGCTAAGGTCTTAACTCTTACTCTGGCCTAATAGCTAAGGTCTGAGACTCGTACTATGGTCTACAGGTTAAGGTCTTAACTCTTACTCTGGCCTACTGGTTAAGGTCTTAACTCTTACTCTGACCTACTGGTTAAGATCTTAACTCTTACTCTGGCCTAATAGCTAAGGTCTTAAACTCGTACTATGGCCTACAGGTTAAGATCTTAACTCTTACTCTGGCCTACTGGTTAAGGTCTTAAATCTTACTCTGGCCTAATAGCTAAGGTCTTAGACTCGTACTATGGCCTGCTGGTTAAGGTCTTAACTCTTACTCTGGCCTAATAGCTAAGGTCTTAGACTCATACTCTGGCCTAATGGTTAAGGTCTTAACTCTTACTCTGGCCTACTGGTTAATGTCTTACCTCTTACTCTGGCCTAATAGCTAAGGTCTTAACTCTTACTCTGGCCTAATAGCTAAGGTCTTAACTCTTACTCTGGCCTACTGGTTAAGGTCTTAACTCTTATTCTGGCCTAATAGCTAAGGTCTTAGACACTTACTCTGGCCCAATGGTTAAGGTCTTAACTCTTACTCTGGCCTAATAGCTAAGGTCTTAGACTCGTACTCTGGCCTAATGGTTAAGGTCCTAACTCTTACTCTGGCCTAATAGCTAAGGTCTTAACTCTTACTCTGGCATAATAGCTAAGGTCTTAGACTCGTACTCTGGCCTACAGGTTAAGGTCTTAACTCTTACTCAGGCCTAATGGTGAAGGTCTTAACTCTTACTCTGGCCTAATAGCTAAGGTCTTAGACTCGTACTCTGGCCTAATAGCTAAGGTCTTAGACTCGTATTCTGGCCTAATGGTTAAGGTCTTAACTCTTACTCTGGCCTACTGGCTAAGGTCTTAACTCTTACTCTGGCCTAATAGCTAAGGTCTTAACTCTTACTCTGGCCTAATAGCTAAGGTCTTAACTCTTACTCTGGCCTACTGGTTAAGGTCTTAACTCTTACTCTGGCCTTATAGCTAAGGTCTTAGACTCGTACTATGGCCTACAGGTTAAGGTCTTAACTCTTACTCTGGCCTACTGGTTAAGGTCTTAACTCTTACTCTGGCCTACTGGTTAAGGTCTTAACTCTTACTCTGGCCTCATAGATAAGGTCTTAGACTCGTACTCTGTCCTACAGGTTAAGGTCTTAACTCTTACTCTGGCCTAATGGTTAAGGTCTTAACTCTTACTCTGGCCTAATAGCTAAGGTCTTAACTCTTACTCTGGCCTACTGGTTAAGGTCTTAACTTTTACTCTGGCCTACTGGTTAAGGTCTTAACTCTTACTCTGGCCTAATAGCTAAGGTCTTAGACTCATACTCTGACCTAATGGTTAAGGTCTTAACTCTTACTCTGGCCTACTGGTTAAGGTCTTAACTCTTACTCTGGCCTAATAGCTAAGGTCTTAACTCTTACTCTGGCCTAATAGCTAAGGTCTTAACTCTTACTCTGGCATAATAGCTAAGGTCTTAGACTCGTACTCTGGCCTACAGGTTAAGGTCTTAACTCTTACTCTGGCCTACTGGTTAAGGTCTTAACTCTTACTCTGGCCTAATAGCTAAGGTCTTAGACTCATACTCTGGCCTAATGGTTAAGGTCTTAACTCTTACTCTGGCCTAATAGCTAAGGTCTTAACTCTTACTCTGGCCTAATGGTTAAGGTCTTAACTCTTACTCTGGCCTAATAGCTAAGGTATTAACTCTTACTCTGGCCTAATAGCTAAGGTCTTAGACTCGTACTCTGGCCTAATAGCTAAGGTCTTAGACTCGTACTCTGGCCTAATGGTTAAGGTCTTAACTCTTACTCTGGCCTAATAGCTAAGGTCTTAACTCTTACTCTGGCCTAATAGCTAAGGTCTGATACTCGTACTCTGGCCTACAGGTTAAGGTCTTAACTCTTACTCTGGCCTTATGGTTAAGGTCTTAACTCTTACTCTGGCCTAATAGCTAAGGTCTTAACTCTTACTCTGGCCTACTGGTTAAGGTCTTAAGTTTTACTCTGGCCTACTGGTTAAGGTCTTAACTCTTACTCTGGCCTAATAGCTAAGGTCTTAGACTCGTACTCTGGCCTACTGGTTAAGGTCTTAACTCTTTGGCCTAATAGCTAAGGTCTTAGACTCGTACTCTGGCCTAGTGGTTAAGGTCTTAACTCTTACTCTGGCCTAATAGCTAAGGTCTTAGACTCATACTCTGGCCTACTGGCTAAGGTCTTAACTCATACTCTGGCCTACTAGCTGAGGTCTTAACTCTTACTCTGGCCTAATAGCTAAGGTCTTAGACTCGTACTCTGGCCTAATGGTTAAGGTCTTAACTCTTACTCTGGCCTAATAGCTAAGGTCTTAACTCTTACTCTGGCCTAATAGCTAAGGTCTTAGACTCGTACTATGGTCTACAGGTTAAGGTCTTAACTCTTACTCTGGCCTACTGGTTAAGGTCTTAACACTTACTCTGGCCTAATAGCTAAGGTCTTAGACTCATACTCTGGCCTAATGGTTAAGGTCTTAACTCTTACTCTGGCCTAATAGCTAAGGTCTTAGACTCGTACTCTGGCCTAATGGTTAAGGTCTTAACTCTTACTCTGGCCTAATAGCTAAGGTCTTAGACACGTACTCTGGCCCAATGGTTAAGGTCTTAACTCTTACTCTGGCCTAATAGCTAAGGTCTTAGACTCGTACTCTGGCCTAATGGTTAAGGTCTTAACTCTTACTCTGGCCTACTGGTTAATGTATTAACTCTTACTCTGGCCTAATAGCTAAGGTCTTAACTCTTAATCTGGCCTAATAACTAAGGTCTTAACTCTTACTCTGGCCTACTGGTTAAGGTCTTAACTCTTACTCTGGCCTAATAGCTAAGGTCTTAGACACGTACTCTGGCCCAATGGTTAAGGTCTTAACTCTTACTCTGGCCTAATAGCTAAGGTCTTAGACTCGTACTCTGGCCTAATGGTTAAGGTCTTAACTCTTACTCTGGCCTAATAGCTAAGGTCTTAACTCTTACTCTGGCATAATAGCTAAGGTCTTAGACTCGTACTCTGGCCTACAGGTTAAGGTCTTAACTCTTACTCTGTCCTAATGGTTAAGGTCTTAACTCTTACTCTGGCCTAATAGCTAAGGTCTTAGACTCGTACTCTGGCCTAATAGCTAAGGTCTTAGACTCGTACTCTGGCCTAATGGTTAAGGTCTTAACTCTTACTCTGGCCTACTGGCTAAGGTCTTAACTCTTACTCTGGCCTAATAGCTAAGGTCTTAACTCTTACTCTGGCCTAATAGCTAAGGTCTGAGACTCGTACTATGGTCTACAGGTTAAGGTCTTAACTCTTACTCTGGCCTACTGGTTAAGGTCTTAACTCTTACTCTGGCCTCATAGCTAAGGTCTTAGACTCGTACTCTGGCCTACAGGTTAAGGTCTTAACTCTTACTCTGGCCTTATGGTTAAGGTCTTAACTCTTACTCTGGCCTAATAGCTAAGGTCTTAACTCTTACTCTGGCCTACTGGTTAAGGTCTTAACTTTTACTCTGGCCTACTGGTTAAGGTCTTAACTCTTACTCTGGCCTAATAGCTAAGGTCTTAGACTCGTACTCTGGCCTACTGGTTAAGGTCTTAACTCTTACTCTGGCCTAATAGCTAAGGTCTTAGACTCGTACTCTGGCCTACTGGCTAAGGTCTTAACTCTTACTCTGGCCTAATAGCTGAGGTCTTAACTCTTACTCTGGCCTAATAGCTAAGGTCTTAGACTCGTACTCTGGCCTAATGGTTAAGGTCTTAACTCTTACTCTGGCCTAATAGCTAAGGTCTTAACTCTTACTCTGGCCTAATAGCTAAGGTCTGAGACTCGTACTATGGTCTACAGGTTAAGGTCTTAACTCTTACTCTGGCCTACAGGTTAAGGTCTTAACTCTTACTCTGGCCTACTGGTTAAGGTCTTAACTTTTACTCTGGCCTAATAGCTAAGGTCTTAGACTCATACTCTGGCCTAATGGTTAAGGTCTTAACTCTTACTCTGGCCTAATAGCTAAGGTCTTAACTCTTACTCTGGCCTAATGGTTAAGGTCTTAACTCTTACTCTGGCCTAATGGCTAAGGTCTTAACTCTTACTCTGGCCTAATAGCTGATGTCTTAGACTCGTTCTCTGGCCTAATGGTTAAGGTCTTAACTCTTACTCTGGCCTAATAGCTAAGGTCTTAACTCTTACTCTGGCCTAATAGCTAAGGTCTTAGACTCGTACTGTGGCCTACAGGTTAAGGTCTTAACTCTTACTCTGGCCTACTGGTTAAGGTCTTAACTCTTACTCTGACCTACTGGTTAAGATCTTAACTCTTACTCTGGCCTAATAGCTAAGGTCTTAAACTCGTACTATTGCCTACAGGTTAAGAACTTAACTCTTACTCTGGCCTACTGGTTAAGGTCTTAAATCTTACTCTGGCCTAATAGCTAAGGTCTTAGACTCGTACTATGGCCTGCTGGTTAAGGTCTTAACTCTTACTCTGGCCTAATAGCTAAGGTCTTAACTCTTACTCTGGCCTAATAGCTAAGGTCTTAACTCTTACTCTGGCCTACTGGTTAAGGTCTTAACTCTTACTCTGGCCTTATAGCTCAGGTCTTAGACTCGTACTATGGCCTACAGGTTGAGGTCTTAACTCTTACGCTGGCCTACTGGTTAAGGTCTTAACTCTTACTCTGGCCTCATAGCTAAGGTCTTAGACTCGTACTCTGGCCTACAGGTTAAGGTCCTAACTCTTACTCTGGCCTAATAGTTAAGGTCTTAACTCTTACTCTGGCCTAATAGCTAAGGTCTTAACTCTTACTCTGGCCTACTGGTTAAGGTCTTAACTTTTACTCTGGCCTACTGGTTAAGGTCTTAACTCTTACTCTGGCCTAATAGCTAAGGTCTTAGACTCGTACTCTGGCCTACTGGTTAAGGTCTTAACTCTTACTCTGGCCTAATAGCTAAGGTCTTAGACTCGTACTCTGGCCTACTGGCTAAGGTCTTAACTCTTACTCTGGCCTAATAGCTGAGGTCTTAACTCTTACACTGGCCTAATAGCTAAGGTCTTAGACTCGTACTCTGGCCTAATGGTTAATGTCTTAACTCTTACTCTGGCCTAATAGCTAAGGTCTTAACTCTTACTCTGGCATAATAGCTAAGGTCTTAGACTCGTACTCTGGCCTACAGGTTAAGGTCTTAACTCTTACTCAGTCCTAATGGTTAAGGTCTTAACTCTTACTCTGGCCTAATACCTAAGGTCTTAACTCTTACTCTGGCCTAATAGCTAAGGTCTTAACTCTTACTCTGGACTACTGGTTAAGGTCTTAACTCTTACTCTGGCCTAATAGCTAAGGTCTTAGACTCGTACTATGGCCTACAGGTTAAGGTCTTAACTCTTACTCTGTCCTAATGGTTAAGGTCTTAACTCTTACTCTGGCCAAATAGCTAAGGTCTTAACTCTTACTCTGGCCTACTGGTTAAGGTCTTAACTTTTACTCTGGCCTACTGGTTAAGGTCTTAACTCTTACTCTGGCCTAATAGCTAAGGTCTTAGACTCGTACTCTGGCCTAGTGGTTAAGGTCTTAACTCTTACTCTGGCCTAATAGCTAAGGTCTTAGACTCATACTCTGGCCTACTGGCTAAGGTCTTAACTCATACTCTGGCCTACTAGCTGAGGTCTTAACTCTTACTCTGGCCTAATAGCTAAGGTCTTAGACTCGTACTCTGGCCTAATGGTTAAGGTCTTAACTCTTACTCTGGCCTAATAGCTAAGGTCTTAACTCTTACTCTGGCCTAATAGCTAAGGTCTTAGACTCGTACTATGGTCTACAGGTTAAGGTCTTAACTCTTACTCTGGCCTACTGGTTAAGGTCTTAACTCTTACTCTGGCCTAATAGCTAAGGTCTTAGACACGTACTCTGGCCCAATGGTTAAGGTCTTAACTCTTACTCTGGCCTAATAGCTAAGGTCTTAGACTCGTACTCTGGCCTAATGGTTAAGGTCTTAACTCTTACTCTGGCCTACTGGTTAATGTATTAACTCTTACTCTGGCCTAATAGCTAAGGTCTTAACTCTTAATCTGGCCTAATAACTAAGGTCTTAACTCTTACTCTGGCCTACTGGTTAAGGTCTTAACTCTTACTCTGGCCTAATAGCTAAGGTCTTAGACACGTACTCTGGCCCAATGGTTAAGGTCTTAACTCTTACTCTGGCCTAATAGCTAAGGTCTTAGACTCGTACTCTGGCCTAATGGTTAAGGTCTTAACTCTTACTCTGGCCTAATAGCTAAGGTCTTAACTCTTACTCTGGCATAATAGCTAAGGTCTTATACTCGTACTCTGGCCTACAGGTTAAGGTCTTAACTCTTACTCTGTCCTAATGGTTAAGGTCTTAACTCTTACTCTGGCCTAATAGCTAAGGTCTTAGACTCGTACTCTGGCCTAATAGCTAAGGTCTTAGACTCGTACTCTGGCCTAATGGTTAAGGTCTTAACTCTTACTCTGGCCTACTGGCTAAGGTCTTAACTCTTACTCTGGCCTAATAGCTAAGGTCTTAACTCTTACTCTGGCCTAATAGCTAAGGTCTTAACTCTTACTCTGGCCTAATAGCTAAGGTCTGAGACTCGTACTATGGTCTACAGGTTAAGGTCTTAACTCTTACTCTGGCCTACTGGTTAAGGTCTTAACTCTTACTCTGGCCTACTGGTTAAGGTCTTAACTTTTACTCTGGCCTAATAGCTAAGGTCTTAGACTCATACTCTGGCCTACAGGTTAAGGTCTTAACTCTTACTCTGGCCTTATGGTTAAGGTCTTAACTCTTACTCTGGCCTAATAGCTAAGGTCTTAACTCTTACTCTGGCCTACTAGTTAAGGTCTTAACTTTTACTCTGGCCTACTGGTTAAGGTCTTAACTCTTACTCTGGCCTAATAGCTAAGGTCTTAGACTCGTACTCTGGCCTACTGGTTAAGGTCTTAACTCTTACTCTGGCCTAATAGCTAAGGTCTTAGACTCGTACTCTGGCCTACTGGCTAAGGTCTTAACTCTTACTCTGGCCTAATAGCTGAGGTCTTAACTCTTACTCTGGCCTAATAGCTAAGGTCTTAGACTCGTACTCTGGCCTAATGGTTAAGGTCTTAACTCTTACTCTGGCCTAATAGCTAAGGTCTTAACTCGTACTCTGGCCTAATAGCTAAGGTCTGAGACTCGTACTATGGTCTACAGGTTAAGGTCTTAACTCTTACTCTGGCCTACTGGTTAAGGTCTTAACTCTTACTCTGGCCTACTGGTTAAGGTCTTAACTTTTACTCTGGCCTAATAGCTAAGGTCTTAGACTCATACTCTGGCCTACAGGTTAAGGTCTTAACTCTTACTCTGGCCTTATGGTTAAGGTCTTAACTCTTACTCTGGCCTAATAGCTAAGGTCTTAACTCTTACTCTGGCCTACTGGTTAAGGTCTTAACTTTTACTCTGGCCTACTGGTTAAGGTCTTAACTTTTACTCTGGCCTAATAGCTAAGGTCTTAGACTCATACTCTGGCCTACAGGTTAAGGTCTTAACTCTTACTCTGGCCTACTGGTTAAGGTCTTAACTCTTACTCTGGCCTAATAGCTAAGGTCTTAGACTCGTACTCTGGCCTACTGGCTAAGGTCTTAACTCTTACTCTGGCCTAATAGCTGAGGTCTTAACTCTTACTCTGGCCTAATAGCTAAGGTCTTAGACTCGTACTCTGGCCTAATGGTTAAGGTCTTAACTCTTACTCTGGCCTAATAGCTAAGGTCTTAACTCGTACTCTGGCCTAATAGCTAAGGTCTGAGACTCGTACTATGGTCTACAGGTTAAGGTCTTAACTCTTACTCTGGCCTACAGGTTAAGGTCTTAACTCTTACTCTGGCCTACTGGTTAAGGTCTTAACTTTTACTCTGGCCTAATAGCTAAGGTCTTAGACTCATACTCTGGCCTAATGGTTAAGGTCTTAACTCTTACTCTGGCCTAATAGCTAAGGTCTTAACTCTTACTCTGGCCTAATGGTTAAGGTCTTAACTCTTACTCTGGCCTAATGGCTAAGGTCTTAACTCTTACTCTGGCCTAATAGCTGATGTCTTAGACTCGTTCTCTGGCCTAATGGTTAAGGTCTTAACTCTTACTCTGGCCTAATAGCTAAGGTCTTAACTCTTACTCTGGCCTAATAGCTAAGGTCTTAGACTCGTACTGTGGCCTACAGGTTAAGGTCTTAACTCCTACTCTGGCCTACTGGTTAAGGTCTTAACTCTTACTCTGACCTACTGGTTAAGGTCTTAACTCTTACTCTGGCCTAATAGCTAAGGTCTTAAACTCGTACTATGGCCTACAGGTTAAGATCTTAACTCTTACTCTGGCCTACTGGTTAAGGTCTTAAATATTACTCTGGCCTAATAGCTAAGGTCTTAGACTCGTACTATGGCCTGCTGGTTAAGGTCTTAACTCTTACTCTGGCCTAATAGCTAAGGTCTTAACTCTTACTCTGGCCTAATAGCTAAGGTCTTAACTCTTACTCTGGCCTACTGGTTAAGGTCCTAGCTCTTACTCAGGCCTAATAGCTAAGGTCTTAGACTCATACTCTGGCCTACTGGCTAAGGTCTTAACTCATACTCTGGCCTACTAGCTGAGGTCTTAACTCTTACTCTGGCCTAATAGCTAAGGTCTTAGACTCGTACTCTGGCCTAATGGTTAAGGTCTTAACTCTTACTCTGGCCTAATAGCTAAGGTCTTAACTCTTACTCTGGCCTAATAGCTAAGGTCTTCGACTCGTACTATGGTCTACAGGTTAAGGTCTTAACTCTTACTCTGGCCTACTGGTTAAGGTCTTAACTCTTACTCTGGCCTAATAGCTAAGGTCTTAGACTCATACTCTGGCCTAATGGTTAAGGTCTTAACTCTTACTCTGGCCTAATAGCTAAGGTCTTTGACTCGTACTCTGGCCTAATGGTTAAGGTCTTAACTCTTACTCTGGCCTAATAGCTAAGGTCTTAGACTCATACTCTGGCCTAATGGTTAAGGTCTTAACTCTTACTCTGGCCTACTGGTTAATGTATTAACTCTTACTCTGGCCTAACAGCTAAGGTCTTAACTCTTAATCTGGCCTAATAGCTAAGGTCTTAACTCTTACTCTGGCCTACTGGTTAAGGTCTTAACTCTTACTCTGGCCTAATAGCTAAGGTCTTAGACACGTACTCTGGCCCAATGGTTAAGGTCTTAACTCTTACTCTGGCCTAATAGCTAAGGTCTTAGACTCGTACTCTGGCCTAATGGTTAAGGTCTTAACTCTTACTCTGGCCTAATAGCTAAGGTCTTAACTCTTACTCTGGCATAATAGCTAAGGTCTTAGACTCGTACTCTGGCCTACAGGTTAAGGTCTTAACTCTTACTCTGTCCTAATGGTTAAGGTCTTAACTCTTACTCTGGCGTAATAGCTAAGGTCTTAGACTCGTACTCTGGCCTAATAGCTAAGGTCTTAGACTCGTACTCTGGCCTAATGGTTAAGGTCTTAACTCTTACTCTGGCCTACTGGCTAAGGTCTTAACTCTTACTCTGGCCTAATAGCTAAGTTCTTAACTCTTACTCTGGCCTAATAGCTCAGGTCTTAACTCTTACTCTGGCCTAATAGCTAAGGTCTGAGACTCGTACTATGGTCTACAGGTTAAGGTCTTAACTCTTACTCTGGCCTACTGGTTAAGGTCTTAACTCTTACTCTGGCCTCATAGCTAAGGTCTTAGACTCGTACTCTGGCCTACAGGTTAAGGTATTAACTCTTACTCTGGCCTTATGGTTAAGGTCTTAACTCTTACTCTGGCCTAATAGCTAAGGTCTTAACTCTTACTCTGGCCTACTGGTTAAGGTCTTAACTTTTACTCTGGCCTACTGGTAAAGGTCTTAACTCTTACTCTGGCCAAATAGCTAAGGTCTTAGACTCGTACTCTGGCCTACTGGTTAAGGTCTTAACTCTTACTCTGGCCTAATAGCTAAGGTCTTAGACTCGTACTCTGGCCTACTGGCTAAGGTCTTAACTCTTACTCTGGCCTAATAGCTGAGGTCTTAACTCTTACTCTGGCCTAATAGCTAAGGTCTTAGACTCGTACTCTGGCCTAGTGGTTAAGATCTTAACTCTTACTCTGGCCTAATAGCTAAGGTCTTAGACTCATACTCTGGCCTACTGGCTAAGGTCTTAACTCATACTCTGGCCTACTAGCTGAGGTCTTAACTCTTACTCTGGCCTAATAGCTAAGGTCTTAGACTCGTACTCTGGCCTAATGGTTAAGGTCTTAACTCTTACTCTGGCCTAATAGCTAAGGTCTTAACTCTTACTCTGGCCTAATAGCTAAGGTCTTCGACTCGTACTATGGTCTACAGGTTAAGGTCTTAACTCTTACTCTGGCCTACTGGTTAAGGTCTTAACTCTTACTCTGGCCTAATAGCTAAGGTCTTAGACTCATACTCTGGCCTAATGGTTAAGGTCTTAACTCTTACTCTGGCCTAATGGTTAAGGTCTTAACTCTTACTCTGGCCTAATAGCTAAGGTCTTAACTCTTACTCTGGCATAATAGCTAAGGTCTTAGACTCGTACTCTGGCCTACAGGTTAAGGTCTTAACTCTTACTCTGTCCTAATGGTTAAGGTCTTAACTCTTACTCTGGCGTAATAGCTAAGGTCTTAGACTCGTACTCTGGCCTAATAGCTAAGGTCTTAGACTCGTACTCTGGCCTAATGGTTAAGGTCTTAACTCTTACTCTGGCCTACTGGCTAAGGTCTTAACTCTTACTCTGGCCTAATAGCTAAGTTCTTAACTCTTACTCTGGCCTAATAGCTCAGGTCTTAACTCTTACTCTGGCCTAATAGCTAAGGTCTGAGACTCGTACTATGGTCTACAGGTTAAGGTCTTAACTCTTACTCTGGCCTACTGGTTAAGGTCTTAACTCTTACTCTGGCCTCATAGCTAAGGTCTTAGACTCGTACTCTGGCCTACAGGTTAAGGTATTAACTCTTACTCTGGCCTTATGGTTAAGGTCTTAACTCTTACTCTGGCCTAATAGCTAAGGTCTTAACTCTTACTCTGGCCTACTGGTTAAGGTCTTAACTTTTACTCTGGCCTACTGGTAAAGGTCTTAACTCTTACTCTGGCCAAATAGCTAAGGTCTTAGACTCGTACTCTGGCCTACTGGTTAAGGTCTTAACTCTTACTCTGGCCTAATAGCTAAGGTCTTAGACTCGTACTCTGGCCTACTGGCTAAGGTCTTAACTCTTACTCTGGCCTAATAGCTGAGGTCTTAACTCTTACTCTGGCCTAATAGCTAAGGTCTTAGACTCGTACTCTGGCCTAGTGGTTAAGATCTTAACTCTTACTCTGGCCTAATAGCTAAGGTCTTAGACTCATACTCTGGCCTACTGGCTAAGGTCTTAACTCATACTCTGGCCTACTAGCTGAGGTCTTAACTCTTACTCTGGCCTAATAGCTAAGGTCTTAGACTCGTACTCTGGCCTAATGGTTAAGGTCTTAACTCTTACTCTGGCCTAATAGCTAAGGTCTTAACTCTTACTCTGGCCTAATAGCTAAGGTCTTCGACTCGTACTATGGTCTACAGGTTAAGGTCTTAACTCTTACTCTGGCCTACTGGTTAAGGTCTTAACTCTTACTCTGGCCTAATAGCTAAGGTCTTAGACTCATACTCTGGCCTAATGGTTAAGGTCTTAACTCTTACTCTGGCCTAATAGCTAAGGTCTTTGACTCGTACTCTGGCCTAATGGTTAAGGTCTTAACTCTTACTCTGGCCTAATAGCTAAGGTCTTAGACTCATACTCTGGCCTAACGGTTAAGGTCTTAACTCTTACTCTGGCCTACTGGTTAATGTATTAACTCTTACTCTGGCCTAATAGCTAAGGTCTTAACTCTTAATCTGGCCTAATAGCTAAGGTCTTAACTCTTACTCTGGCCTACTGGTTAAGGTCTTAACTCTTACTCTGGCCTAATAGCTAAGGTCTTAGACACGTACTCTGGCCCAATGGTTAAGGTCTTAACTCTTACTCTGGCCTAATAGCTAAGGTCTTAGACTCGTACTCTGGCCTAATGGTTAAGGTCTTAACTCTTACTCTGGCCTAATAGCTAAGGTCTTAACTCTTACTCTGGCATAATAGCTAAGGTCTTAGACTCGTACTCTGGCCTACAGGTTAAGGTCTTAACTCTTACTCTGTCCTAATGGTTAAGGTCTTAACTCTTACTCTGGCCTAATAGCTAAGGTCTTAGACTCGTACTCTGGCCTAATAGCTAAGGTCTTAGACTCGTACTCTGGCCTAATGGTTAAGGTCTTAACTCTTACTCTGGCCTAATAGCTAAGGTCTTAACTCTTACTCTGGCCTAATAGCTAAGGTCTTAACTCTTACTCTGGCCTAATAGCTAAGGTCTGAGACTCGTACTATGGTCTACAGGTTAAGGTCTTAACTCTTACTCTGGCCTACTGGTTAAGGTCTTAACTCTTACTCTGGCCTAATAGCTAAGGTCTTAGACTCGTACTCTGGCCTACTGGCTAAGGTCTTAACTCTTACTCTGGCCTAATAGCTGAGGTCTTAACTCTTACACTGGCCTAATAGCTAAGGTCTTAGACTCGTACTCTGGCCTAATGGTTAATGTCTTAACTCTTACTCTGGCCTAATAGATAAGGTCTTAACTCTTACTCTGGCATAATAGCTAAGGTCTTAGACTCGTACTCTGGCCTACAGGTTAAGGTCTTAACTCTTACTCTGTCCTAATGGTTAAGGTCTTAACTCTTACTCTGGCCTAATACCTAAGGTCTTAACTCTTACTCTGGCCTAATAGCTAAGGTCTTAACTCTTACTCTGGACTACTGGTTAAGGTCCTAACTCTTACTCTGGCCTAATAGCTAAGGTCTTAGACTCGTACTATGGCCTACAGGTTAAGGTCTTAACTCTTACTCTGGCCTACTGGTTAAGGTCTTAACTCTTACTCTGGCCTACTGGTTAAGGTCTTAACTCTTACTCTGGCCTCATAGCTAAGGTCTTAGACTCGTACTCTGGCCTACAGGTTAAGGTCTTAACTCTTACTCTGTCCTAATGGTTAAGGTCTTAACTCTTACTCTGGCCTAATAGCTAAGGTCTTAGACTCGTACTCTGGCCTAGTGGTTAAGGTCTTAACTCTTACTCTGGCCTAATAGCTAAGGTCTTAGACTCATACTCTGGCCTACTGGCTAAGGTCTTAACTCATACTCTGGCCTACTAGCTGAGGTCTTAACTCTTGCTCTGGCCTAATAGCTAAGGTCTTAGACTCGTACTCTGGCCTAATGGTTAAGGTCTTAACTCTTACTCTGGCCTAATAGCTAAGGTCTTAACTCTTACTCTGGCCTAATAGCTAAGGTCTTAGACTCGTACTATGGTCTACAGGTTAAGGTCTTAACTCTTACTCTGGCCTACTGGTTAAGGTCTTAACTCTTACTCTGGCCTAAGAGCTAAGGTCTTAGACTCATACTCTGGCCTAATGGTTAAGGTCTTAACTCTTACTCTGGCCTAATAGCTAAGGTCTTAGACTCGTACTCTGGCCTAATGGTTAAGGTCTTAACTCTTACTCTGGCCTAATAGCTAAGGTCTTAGACTCATACGCTGGCCTAATGGTTAAGGTCTTAACTCTTACTCTGGCCTACTGGTTAATGTATTAACTCTTACTCTGGCCTAATAGCTAAGGTCTTAACTCTTAATCTGGCCTAATAACTAAGGTCTTAACTCTTACTCTGGCCTAATAGCTAAGGTCTTAGACACGTACTCTGGCCCAATGGTTAAGGTCTTAACTCTTACTCTGGCCTAATAGCTAAGGTCTTAGACTCGTACTCTGGCCTAATGGTTAAGGTCTTAACTCTTACTCTGGCCTAATAGCTAAGGTCTTAACTCTTACTCTGGCATAATAGCTAAGGTCTTAGACTCGTACTCTGGCCTACAGGTTAAGGTCTTAACTCTTACTCTGTCCTAATGGTTAAGGTCTTAACTCTTACTCTGGCCTAATAGCTAAGGTCTTAGACTCGTACTCTGGCCTAATAGCTAAGGTCTTAGACTCGTACTCTGGCCTAATGGTTAAGGTCTTAACTCTTACTCTGGCCTACTGGCTAAGGTCTTAACTCTTACTCTGGCCTAATAGCTAAGGTCTTAACTCTTACTCTGGCCTAATAGCTAAGGTCTTAACTCTTACTCTGGCCTAATAGCTAAGGTCTGAGACTCGTACTATGGTCTACAGGTTAAGGTCTTAACTCTTACTCTGGCCTACTGGTTAAGGTCTTAACTCTTACTCTGGCCTCAAAGCTAAGGTCTTAGACTCGTACTCTGGCCTACAGGTTAAGGTCTTAACTCTTACTCTGGCCTTATGGTTAAGGTCTTAACTCTTACTCTGGCCTAATAGCTAAGGTCTTAGACTCGTACTCTGGCCTAGTGGTTAAGGTCTTAACTCTTACTCTGGCCTAATAGCTAAGGTCTTAGACTCATACTCTGGCCTACTGGCTAAGGTCTTAACTCATACTCTGGCCTACTAGCTGAGGTCTTAACTCTTACTCTGGCCTAATAGCTAAGGTCTTAGACTCGTACTCTGGCCTAATGGTTAAGGTCTTAACTCTTACTCTGGATTAATAGCTAAGGTCTTAACTCTTACTCTGGCCTAATAGCTAAGGTCTTAGACTCGTACTATGGTCTACAGGTTAAGGTCTTAACTCTTACTCTGGCCTACTGGTTAAGGTCTTAACACTTACTCTGGCCTAATAGCTAAGGTCTTAGACTCATACTCTGGCCTAATGGTTAAGGTCTTAACTCTTACTCTGGCCTAATAGCTAAGGTCTTAGACTCGTACTCTGGCCTAATGGTTAAGGTCTTAACTCTTACTCTGGCCTAATAGCTAAGGTCTTAGACACGTACTCTGGCCCAATGGTTAAGGTCTTAACTCTTACTCTGGCCTAATAGCTAAGGTCTTAGACTCGTACTCTGGCCTAATGGTTAAGGTCTTAACTCTTACTCTGGCCTACTGGTTAATGTATTAACTCTTACTCTGGCCTAATAGCTAAGGTCTTAACTCTTAATCTGGCCTAATAACTAAGGTCTTAACTCTTACTCTGGCCTACTGGTTAAGGTCTTAACTCTTACTCTGGCCTAATAGCTAAGGTCTTAGACACGTACTCTGGCCCAATGGTTAAGGTCTTAACTCTTACTCTGGCCTAATAGCTAAGGTCTTAGACTCGTACTCTGGCCTAATGGTTAGGGTCTTAACTCTTACTCTGGCCTAATAGCTAAGGTCTTAACTCTTACTCTGGCATAATAGCTAAGGTCTTAGACTCGTACTCTGGCCTACAGGTTAAGGTCTTAACTCTTACTCTGTCCTAATGGTTAAGGTCTTAACTCTTACTCTGGCCTAATAGCTAAGGTCTTAGACTCGTACTCTGGCCTAATAGCTAAGGTCTTAGACTCGTACTCTGGCCTAATGGTTAAGGTCTTAACTCTTACTCTGGCCTACTGGCTAAGGTCTTAACTCTTACTCTGGCCTAATAGCTAAGGTCTTAACTCTTACTCTGGCCTAATAGCTAAGGTCTTAACTCTTACTCTGGCCTAATAGCTAAGGTCTGAGACTCGTACTATGGTCTACAGGTTAAGGTCTTAACTCTTACTCTGGCCTACTGGTTAAGGTCTTAACTCTTACTCTGGCCTCATAGCTAAGGTCTTAGACTCGTACTCTGGCCTACAGGTTAAGGTCTTAACTCTTACTCTGGCCTCATGGTTAAGGTCTTAACTCTTACTCTGGCCTAATAGCTAAGGTCTTAACTCTTACTCTGGCCTACTGGTTAAGGTCTTAACTTTTACTCTGGCCTATTGGTTAAGGTCTTAACTCTTACTCTGGCCTAATAGCTAAGGTCTTAGACTCGTACTCTGGCCTACTGGTTAAGGTCTTAACTCTTACTCTGGCCTAATAGCTAAGGTCTTAGACTTGTACTCTGGCCTACTGGCTAAGGTCTTAACTCTTACTCTGGCCTAATAGCTGAGGTCTTAACTCTTACTCTGGCCTAATAGCTAAGGTCTTAGACTCGTACTCTGGCCTAATGGTTAAGGTCTTAACTCTTACTCTGGCCTAATAGCTAAGGTCTTAACTCTTACTCTGGCCTAATAGCTAAGGTCTGAGACTCGTACTATGGTCTACAGGTTAAGGTCTTAACTCTTACTCTGGCCTACAGGTTAAGGTCTTAACTCTTACTCTGGCCTACTGGTTAAGGTCTTAACTTTTACTCTGACCTAATAGCTAAGGTCTTAGACTCATACTCTGGCCTAATGGTTAAGGTCTTAACTCTTACTCTGGCCTAATAGCTAAGGTCTTAACTCTTACTCTGGCCTAATGGTTAAGGTCTTAACTCTTACTCTGGCCTAATGGCTAAGGTCTTAACTCTTACTCTGGCCTAATAGCTGATGTCTTAAACTCGTTCTCTGGCCTAATGGTTAAGGTCTTAACTCTTACTCTGGCCTAATAGCTAAGGTCTTAACTCTTACTCTGGCCTAATAGCTAAGGTCTTAGACTCGTACTGTGGCCTACAGGTTAAGGTCTTAACTCTTACTCTGGCCTACTGGTTAAGGTCTTAACTCTTACTCTGACCTACTGGTTAAGATCTTAACTCTTACTCTGGCCTAATAGCTAAGGTCTTAAACTCGTACTATTGCCTACAGGTTAAGATCTTAACTCTTACTCTGGCCTACTGGTTAAGGTCTTAAATCTTACTCTGGCCTAATAGCTAAGGTCTTAGACTCGTACTATGGCCTGCTGGTTAAGGTCTTAACTCTTACTCTGGCCTAATAGCTAAGGTCTTAACTCTTACTCTGGCCTAATAGCTAAGGTCTTAACTCTTACTCTGGCCTTATAGCTCAGGTCTTAGACTCGAACTATGGCCTACAGGTTGAGGTCTTAACTCTTACGCTGGCCTACTGGTTAAGGTCTTAACTCTTACTCTGGCCTCATAGCTAAGGTCTTAGACTCGTACTCTGGCCTACAGGTTAAGGTCCTAACTCTTACTCTGGCCTAATAGTTAAGGTCTTAACTCTTACTCTGGCCTAATAGCTAAGGTCTTAACTCTTACTCTGGCCTACTGGTTAAGGTCTTAACT
Organism: Triturus cristatus; assembly: GCF_964204655.1. Classification (NCBI taxonomy): domain Eukaryota; kingdom Metazoa; phylum Chordata; class Amphibia; order Caudata; family Salamandridae; genus Triturus; species Triturus cristatus. Next base: position 1,087,656,142 of record NC_140589.1, on the reverse strand, counting down.
TTTACTCTGGCCTACTGGTTAAGGTCTTAACTCTTACTCTGGCCTAATAGCTAAGGTCTTAGACTCGTACTCTGGCCTACTGGTTAAGGTCTTAACTCTTACTCTGGCCTAATAGCTAAGGTCTTAGACTCGTACTCTGGCCTACTGGCTAAGGTCTTAACTCTTACTCTGGCCTAATAGCTGAGGTCTTAACTCTTACTCTGGCCTAATAGCTAAGGTCTTAGACTCGTACTCTGGCCTAATGGTTAAGGTCTTAACTCTTACTCTGGCCTAATAGCTAAGGTCTTAACTCTTACACTGGCCTAATAGCTAAGGTCTGAGACTCGTACTATGGTCTACAGGTTAAGGTCTTAACTCTTACTCAGGCCTACTGGTTAAGGTCTTAACTCTTACTCTGGCCTAATAGCTAAGCTCTTAGACTCATACTCTGGCCTAATGGTTAAGGTCTTAACTCTTACTCTGGCCTAATAGCTAACGTCTTAGACTCGTACTCTGGCCTAATGGTTAAGGTCTTAACTCTTACTCTGGCCTAATAGCTAAGGTCTTAGACTCATACTCTGGCCTAATGGTTAATGTCTTAACTCTTACTCTGGCCTACTGGTTAATGTCTTACCTCTTACTCTGGCCTAATAGCTAAGGTCTTAGACACTTACTCTGGCCCAATGGTTAAGGTCTTAACTCTTACTCTGGCCTAATAGCTAAGGTCTTAGACTCGTACTCTGGCCTAATGGTTAAGGTCTTAACTCTTACTCTGGCCTAATAGCTAAGGTCTTAACTCTTACTCTGGCATAATAGCTAAGGTCTTAGACTCGTACTCTGGCCTACAGGTTAAGGTCTTAACTCTTACTCAGGCCTAATGGTGAAGGTCTTAACTCTTACTCTGGCCTAATAGCTAAGGTCTTAGACTCGTACTCTGGCCTAATAGCTAAGGTCTTAGACTCGTACTCTGGCCTAATGGTTAAGGTCTTAACTCTTACTCTGGCCTACTGGTTAATGTATTAACTCTTACTCTGGCCTAATAGCTGAGGTCTTAACTCTTACTCTGGCCTAATAGCTAAGGTCGTAACTCTTACTCTGGCCTACTGGTTAAGGTCTTAACTCTTACTCTGGCCTAATAGCTAAGGTCTTAGACACGTACTCTGGCCTAATGGTTAAGGTCTTAACTCTTACTCTGGCCTAATAGCTAAGGTCTTAGACTCGTACTCTGGCCTAATGGTTAAGTTCTTAACTCTTACTCTGGCCTAATAGCTAAGATCTTAACTCTTACTCTGGCCTAATAGCTAAGGTCTTAGACTTGTACTCTGGCCTAATGTTTAAGGTCTTAACTCTTACTCTATCCTAATAGCTAAGGTCTTAACTCTTACTCTGGACTAATAGCTAAGGTCTTAGACTCGTACTTTGGCCTACAGGTTAAGGTCTTAACTCTTACTTTCGCCTAATGGTTAAGGTCTTAACTCTTACTTTGGCCTAAAAGCTAAGGTCTTAGACTCGTACTCTGGCCTAATGGTTAAGGTCTTAACTCTTACTCTGGCCTAATAGCTAAGGTCTTAACTCTTACTCTGGCCTAATAGCTGAGGTCTTAGACTCGTACTCTGGCCTACTGGTTAAGGTCTTAACTCTTACTCTGGTCCAATAGCTAAGGTCTTAGACTCGTACTATGGCCTACTGGTTAAGGTCTTAACTCTTACTCTGGCCTAATAGCTGAGGTCTTAGACTCGTACTCTGGCCTAATGGTTAAGGTCTTAACTCTTACTCTGGCCTAATAGCTAAGGTCTTAACTCTTACTCTGGCCTAATAGCTAAGGTCTGAGACTCGTACTATGGTCTACAGGTTAAGGTCTTAACTCTTACTCTGGCCTACTGGTTAAGGTCTTAACTCTTACTCTGACCTACTGGTTAAGATCTTAACTCTTACTCTGGCCTAATAGCTAAGGTCTTAAACTCGTACTATGGCCTACAGGTTAAGATCTTAACTCTTACTCTGGCCTACTGGTTAAGGTCTTAAATCTTACTCTGGCCTAATAGCTAAGGTCTTAGACTCGTACTATGGCCTGCTGGTTAAGGTCTTAACTCTTACTCTGGCCTAATAGCTAAGGTCTTAGACTCATACTCTGGCCTAATGGTTAAGGTCTTAACTCTTACTCTGGCCTACTGGTTAATGTCTTACCTCTTACTCTGGCCTAATAGCTAAGGTCTTAACTCTTACTCTGGCCTAATAGCTAAGGTCTTAACTCTTACTCTGGCCTACTGGTTAAGGTCTTAACTCTTATTCTGGCCTAATAGCTAAGGTCTTAGACACTTACTCTGGCCCAATGGTTAAGGTCTTAACTCTTACTCTGGCCTAATAGCTAAGGTCTTAGACTCGTACTCTGGCCTAATGGTTAAGGTCCTAACTCTTACTCTGGCCTAATAGCTAAGGTCTTAACTCTTACTCTGGCATAATAGCTAAGGTCTTAGACTCGTACTCTGGCCTACAGGTTAAGGTCTTAACTCTTACTCAGGCCTAATGGTGAAGGTCTTAACTCTTACTCTGGCCTAATAGCTAAGGTCTTAGACTCGTACTCTGGCCTAATAGCTAAGGTCTTAGACTCGTATTCTGGCCTAATGGTTAAGGTCTTAACTCTTACTCTGGCCTACTGGCTAAGGTCTTAACTCTTACTCTGGCCTAATAGCTAAGGTCTTAACTCTTACTCTGGCCTAATAGCTAAGGTCTTAACTCTTACTCTGGCCCACTGGTTAAGGTCTTAACTCTTACTCTGGCCTTATAGCTAAGGTCTTAGACTCGTACTATGGCCTACAGGTTAAGGTCTTAACTCTTACTCTGGCCTACTGGTTAAGGTCTTAACTCTTACTCTGGCCTACTGGTTAAGGTCTTAACTCTTACTCTGGCCTCATAGATAAGGTCTTAGACTCGTACTCTGTCCTACAGGTTAAGGTCTTAACTCTTACTCTGGCCTAATGGTTAAGGTCTTAACTCTTACTCTGGCCTAATAGCTAAGGTCTTAACTCTTACTCTGGCCTACTGGTTAAGGTCTTAACTTTTACTCTGGCCTACTGGTTAAGGTCTTAACTCTTACTCTGGCCTAATAGCTAAGGTCTTAGACTCATACTCTGACCTAATGGTTAAGGTCTTAACTCTTACTCTGGCCTACTGGTTAAGGTCTTAACTCTTACTCTGGCCTAATAGCTAAGGTCTTAACTCTTACTCTGGCCTAATAGCTAAGGTCTTAACTCTTACTCTGGCATAAAAGCTAAGGTCTTAGACTCGTACTCTGGCCTACAGGTTAAGGTCTTAACTCTTACTCTGGCCTACTGGTTAAGGTCTTAACTCTTACTCTGGCCTAATAGCTAAGGTCTTAGACTCATACTCTGGCCTAATGGTTAAGGTCTTAACTCTTACTCTGGCCTAATAGCTAAGGTCTTAACTCTTACTCTGGCCTAATGGTTAAGGTCTTAACTCTTACTCTGGCCTAATAGCTAAGGTATTAACTCTTACTCTGGCCTAATAGCTAAGGTCTTAGACTCGTACTCTGGCCTAATAGCTGAGGTCTTAGACTCGTACTCTGGCCTAATGGTTAAGGTCTTAACTCTTACTCTGGCCTAATAGCTAAGGTCTTAACTCTTACTCTGGCCTAATAGCTAAGGTCTGAGACTCGTACTATGGTCTACAGGTTAAGGTCTTAACTCTTACTCTGGCCTACTGGTTAAGGTCTTAACTCTTACTCTGACCTACTGGTTAAGATCTTAACTCTTACTCTGGCCTAATAGCTAAGGTCTTAAACTCGTACTATGGCCTACAGGTTAAGATCTTAACTCTTACTCTGGCCTACTGGTTAAGGTCTTAAATCTTACTCTGGCCTAATAGCTAAGGTCTTAGACTCGTACTATGGCCTGCTGGTTAAGGTCTTAACTCTTACTCTGGCCTAATAGCTAAGGTCTTAGACTCATACTCTGGCCTAATGGTTAAGGTCTTAACTCTTACTCTGGCCTACTGGTTAATGTCTTACCTCTTACTCTGGCCTAATAGCTAAGGTCTTAACTCTTACTCTGGCCTAATAGCTAAGGTCTTAACTCTTACTCTGGCCTACTGGTTAAGGTCTTAACTCTTATTCTGGCCTAATAGCTAAGGTCTTAGACACTTACTCTGGCCCAATGGTTAAGGTCTTAACTCTTACTCTGGCCTAATAGCTAAGGTCTTAGACTCGTACTCTGGCCTAATGGTTAAGGTCCTAACTCTTACTCTGGCCTAATAGCTAAGGTCTTAACTCTTACTCTGGCATAATAGCTAAGGTCTTAGACTCGTACTCTGGCCTACAGGTTAAGGTCTTAACTCTTACTCAGGCCTAATGGTGAAGGTCTTAACTCTTACTCTGGCCTAATAGCTAAGGTCTTAGACTCGTACTCTGGCCTAATAGCTAAGGTCTTAGACTCGTATTCTGGCCTAATGGTTAAGGTCTTAACTCTTACTCTGGCCTACTGGCTAAGGTCTTAACTCTTACTCTGGCCTAATAGCTAAGGTCTTAACTCTTACTCTGGCCTAATAGCTAAGGTCTTAACTCTTACTCTGGCCCACTGGTTAAGGTCTTAACTCTTACTCTGGCCTTATAGCTAAGGTCTTAGACTCGTACTATGGCCTACAGGTTAAGGTCTTAACTCTTACTCTGGCCTACTGGTTAAGGTCTTAACTCTTACTCTGGCCTACTGGTTAAGGTCTTAACTCTTACTCTGGCCTCATAGATAAGGTCTTAGACTCGTACTCTGTCCTACAGGTTAAGGTCTTAACTCTTACTCTGGCCTAATGGTTAAGGTCTTAACTCTTACTCTGGCCTAATAGCTAAGGTCTTAACTCTTACTCTGGCCTACTGGTTAAGGTCTTAGACTCGTACTCTGGCCTAATGGTTAAGGTCTTAACTCTTACTCTGGCCTAATAGCTAAGGTCTTAACTCTTACTCTGGCCTAATAGCTAAGGTCTTAGACTCGTACTATGGTCTACAGGTTAAGGTCTTAACTCTTACTCTGGCCTACTGGTTAAGGTCTTAACTCTTACTCTGGCCTAAGAGCTAAGGTCTTAGACTCATACTCTGGCCTAATGGTTAAGGTCTTAACTCTTACTCTGGCCTAATAGCTAAGGTCTTAGACTCGTACTCTGGCCTAATGGTTAAGGTCTTAACTCTTACTCTGGCCTAATAGCTAAGGTCTTAGACTCATACGCTGGCCTAATGGTTAAGGTCTTAACTCTTACTCTGGCCTACTGGTTAATGTATTAACTCTTACTCTGGCCTAATAGCTAAGGTCTTAACTCTTAATCTGGCCTAATAACTAAGGTCTTAACTCTTACTCTGGCCTAATAGCTAAGGTCTTAGACACGTACTCTGGCCCAATGGTTAAGGTCTTAACTCTTACTCTGGCCTAATAGCTAAGGTCTTAGACTCGTACTCTGGCCTAATGGTTAAGGTCTTAACTCTTACTCTGGCCTAATAGCTAAGGTCTTAACTCTTACTCTGGCATAATAGCTAAGGTCTTAGACTCGTACTCTGGCCTACAGGTTAAGGTCTTAACTCTTACTCTGTCCTAATGGTTAAGGTCTTAACTCTTACTCTGGCCTAATAGCTAAGGTCTTAGACTCGTACTCTGGCCTAATAGCTAAGGTCTTAGACTCGTACTCTGGCCTAATGGTTAAGGTCTTAACTCTTACTCTGGCCTACTGGCTAAGGTCTTAACTCTTACTCTGGCCTAATAGCTAAGGTCTTAACTCTTACTCTGGCCTAATAGCTAAGGTCTTAACTCTTACTCTGGCCTAATAGCTAAGGTCTGAGACTCGTACTATGGTCTACAGGTTAAGGTCTTAACTCTTACTCTGGCCTACTGGTTAAGGTCTTAACTCTTACTCTGGCCTCAAAGCTAAGGTCTTAGACTCGTACTCTGGCCTACAGGTTAAGGTCTTAACTCTTACTCTGGCCTTATGGTTAAGGTCTTAACTCTTACTCTGGCCTAATAGCTAAGGTCTTAGACTCGTACTCTGGCCTAGTGGTTAAGGTCTTAACTCTTACTCTGGCCTAATAGCTAAGGTCTTAGACTCATACTCTGGCCTACTGGCTAAGGTCTTAACTCATACTCTGGCCTACTAGCTGAGGTCTTAACTCTTACTCTGGCCTAATAGCTAAGGTCTTAGACTCGTACTCTGGCCTAATGGTTAAGGTCTTAACTCTTACTCTGGATTAATAGCTAAGGTCTTAACTCTTACTCTGGCCTAATAGCTAAGGTCTTAGACTCGTACTATGGTCTACAGGTTAAGGTCTTAACTCTTACTCTGGCCTACTGGTTAAGGTCTTAACACTTACTCTGGCCTAATAGCTAAGGTCTTAGACTCATACTCTGGCCTAATGGTTAAGGTCTTAACTCTTACTCTGGCCTAATAGCTAAGGTCTTAGACTCGTACTCTGGCCTAATGGTTAAGGTCTTAACTCTTACTCTGGCCTAATAGCTAAGGTCTTAGACACGTACTCTGGCCCAATGGTTAAGGTCTTAACTCTTACTCTGGCCTAATAGCTAAGGTCTTAGACTCGTACTCTGGCCTAATGGTTAAGGTCTTAACTCTTACTCTGGCCTACTGGTTAATGTATTAACTCTTACTCTGGCCTAATAGCTAAGGTCTTAACTCTTAATCTGGCCTAATAACTAAGGTCTTAACTCTTACTCTGGCCTACTGGTTAAGGTCTTAACTCTTACTCTGGCCTAATAGCTAAGGTCTTAGACACGTACTCTGGCCCAATGGTTAAGGTCTTAACTCTTACTCTGGCCTAATAGCTAAGGTCTTAGACTCGTACTCTGGCCTAATGGTTAGGGTCTTAACTCTTACTCTGGCCTAATAGCTAAGGTCTTAACTCTTACTCTGGCATAATAGCTAAGGTCTTAGACTCGTACTCTGGCCTACAGGTTAAGGTCTTAACTCTTACTCTGTCCTAATGGTTAAGGTCTTAACTCTTACTCTGGCCTAATAGCTAAGGTCTTAGACTCGTACTCTGGCCTAATAGCTAAGGTCTTAGACTCGTACTCTGGCCTAATGGTTAAGGTCTTAACTCTTACTCTGGCCTACTGGCTAAGGTCTTAACTCTTACTCTGGCCTAATAGCTAAGGTCTTAACTCTTACTCTGGCCTAATAGCTAAGGTCTTAACTCTTACTCTGGCCTAATAGCTAAGGTCTGAGACTCGTACTATGGTCTACAGGTTAAGGTCTTAACTCTTACTCTGGCCTACTGGTTAAGGTCTTAACTCTTACTCTGGCCTCATAGCTAAGGTCTTAGACTCGTACTCTGGCCTACAGGTTAAGGTCTTAACTCTTACTCTGGCCTCATGGTTAAGGTCTTAACTCTTACTCTGGCCTAATAGCTAAGGTCTTAACTCTTACTCTGGCCTACTGGTTAAGGTCTTAACTTTTACTCTGGCCTATTGGTTAAGGTCTTAACTCTTACTCTGGCCTAATAGCTAAGGTCTTAGACTCGTACTCTGGCCTACTGGTTAAGGTCTTAACTCTTACTCTGGCCTAATAGCTAAGGTCTTAGACTTGTACTCTGGCCTACTGGCTAAGGTCTTAACTCTTACTCTGGCCTAATAGCTGAGGTCTTAACTCTTACTCTGGCCTAATAGCTAAGGTCTTAGACTCGTACTCTGGCCTAATGGTTAAGGTCTTAACTCTTACTCTGGCCTAATAGCTAAGGTCTTAACTCTTACTCTGGCCTAATAGCTAAGGTCTGAGACTCGTACTATGGTCTACAGGTTAAGGTCTTAACTCTTACTCTGGCCTACAGGTTAAGGTCTTAACTCTTACTCTGGCCTACTGGTTAAGGTCTTAACTTTTACTCTGACCTAATAGCTAAGGTCTTAGACTCATACTCTGGCCTAATGGTTAAGGTCTTAACTCTTACTCTGGCCTAATAGCTAAGGTCTTAACTCTTACTCTGGCCTAATGGTTAAGGTCTTAACTCTTACTCTGGCCTAATGGCTAAGGTCTTAACTCTTACTCTGGCCTAATAGCTGATGTCTTAAACTCGTTCTCTGGCCTAATGGTTAAGGTCTTAACTCTTACTCTGGCCTAATAGCTAAGGTCTTAACTCTTACTCTGGCCTAATAGCTAAGGTCTTAGACTCGTACTGTGGCCTACAGGTTAAGGTCTTAACTCTTACTCTGGCCTACTGGTTAAGGTCTTAACTCTTACTCTGACCTACTGGTTAAGATCTTAACTCTTACTCTGGCCTAATAGCTAAGGTCTTAAACTCGTACTATTGCCTACAGGTTAAGATCTTAACTCTTACTCTGGCCTACTGGTTAAGGTCTTAAATCTTACTCTGGCCTAATAGCTAAGGTCTTAGACTCGTACTATGGCCTGCTGGTTAAGGTCTTAACTCTTACTCTGGCCTAATAGCTAAGGTCTTAACTCTTACTCTGGCCTAATAGCTAAGGTCTTAACTCTTACTCTGGCCTTATAGCTCAGGTCTTAGACTCGAACTATGGCCTACAGGTTGAGGTCTTAACTCTTACGCTGGCCTACTGGTTAAGGTCTTAACTCTTACTCTGGCCTCATAGCTAAGGTCTTAGACTCGTACTCTGGCCTACAGGTTAAGGTCCTAACTCTTACTCTGGCCTAATAGTTAAGGTCTTAACTCTTACTCTGGCCTAATAGCTAAGGTCTTAACTCTTACTCTGGCCTACTGGTTAAGGTCTTAACTTTTACTCTGGCCTACTGGTTAAGGTCTTAACTCTTACTCTGGCCTAATAGCTAAGGTCTTAGACTCGTACTCTGGCCTACTGGTTAAGGTCTTAACTCTTACTCTGGCCTAATAGCTAAGGTCTTAGACTCGTACTCTGGCCTACTGGCTAAGGTCTTAACTCTTACTCTGGCCTAATAGCTGAGGTCTTAACTCTTACTCTGGCCTAATAGCTAAGGTCTTAGACTCGTACTCTGGCCTAATGGTTAAGGTCTTAACTCTTACTCTGGCCTAATAGCTAAGGTCTTAACTCTTACACTGGCCTAATAGCTAAGGTCTGAGACTCGTACTATGGTCTACAGGTTAAGGTCTTAACTCTTACTCAGGCCTACTGGTTAAGGTCTTAACTCTTACTCTGGCCTAATAGCTAAGCTCTTAGACTCATACTCTGGCCTAATGGTTAAGGTCTTAACTCTTACTCTGGCCTAATAGCTAACGTCTTAGACTCGTACTCTGGCCTAATGGTTAAGGTCTTAACTCTTACTCTGGCCTAATAGCTAAGGTCTTAGACTCATACTCTGGCCTAATGGTTAATGTCTTAACTCTTACTCTGGCCTACTGGTTAATGTCTTACCTCTTACTCTGGCCTAATAGCTAAGGTCTTAGACACTTACTCTGGCCCAATGGTTAAGGTCTTAACTCTTACTCTGGCCTAATAGCTAAGGTCTTAGACTCGTACTCTGGCCTAATGGTTAAGGTCTTAACTCTTACTCTGGCCTAATAGCTAAGGTCTTAACTCTTACTCTGGCATAATAGCTAAGGTCTTAGACTCGTACTCTGGCCTACAGGTTAAGGTCTTAACTCTTACTCAGGCCTAATGGTGAAGGTCTTAACTCTTACTCTGGCCTAATAGCTAAGGTCTTAGACTCGTACTCTGGCCTAATAGCTAAGGTCTTAGACTCGTACTCTGGCCTAATGGTTAAGGTCTTAACTCTTACTCTGGCCTACTGGTTAATGTATTAACTCTTACTCTGGCCTAATAGCTGAGGTCTTAACTCTTACTCTGGCCTAATAGCTAAGGTCGTAACTCTTACTCTGGCATACTGGTTAAGGTCTTAACTCTTACTCTGGCCTAATAGCTAAGGTCTTAGACACGTACTCTGGCCTAATGGTTAAGGTCTTAACTCTTACTCTGGCCTAATAGCTAAGGTCTTAGACTCGTACTCTGGCCTAATGGTTAAGTTCTTAACTCTTACTCTGGCCTAATAGCTAAGATCTTAACTCTTACTCTGGCCTAATAGCTAAGGTCTTAGACTTGTACTCTGGCCTAATGTTTAAGGTCTTAACTCTTACTCTATCCTAATAGCTAAGGTCTTAACTCTTACTCTGGACTAATAGCTAAGGTCTTAGACTCGTACTTTGGCCTACAGGTTAAGGTCTTAACTCTTACTTTCGCCTAATGGTTAAGGTCTTAACTCTTACTTTGGCCTAAAAGCTAAGGTCTTAGACTCGTACTCTGGCCTAATGGTTAAGGTCTTAACTCTTACTCTGGCCTAATAGCTAAGGTCTTAACTCTTACTCTGGCCTAATAGCTGAGGTCTTAGACTCGTACTCTGGCCTACTGGTTAAGGTCTTAACTCTTACTCTGGTCCAATAGCTAAGGTCTTAGACTCGTACTATGGCCTACTGGTTAAGGTCTTAACTCTTACTCTGGCCTAATAGCTGAGGTCTTAGACTCGTACTCTGGCCTAATGGTTAAGGTCTTAACTCTTACTCTGGCCTAATAGCTAAGGTCTTAACTCTTACTCTGGCCTAATAGCTAAGGTCTGAGACTCGTACTATGGTCTACAGGTTAAGGTCTTAACTCTTACTCTGGCCTACTGGTTAAGGTCTTAACTCTTACTCTGACCTACTGGTTAAGATCTTAACTCTTACTCTGGCCTAATAGCTAAGGTCTTAAACTCGTACTATGGCCTACAGGTTAAGATCTTAACTCTTACTCTGGCCTACTGGTTAAGGTCTTAAATCTTACTCTGGCCTAATAGCTAAGGTCTTAGACTCGTACTATGGCCTGCTGGTTAAGGTCTTAACTCTTACTCTGGCCTAATAGCTAAGGTCTTAGACTCATACTCTGGCCTAATGGTTAAGGTCTTAACTCTTACTCTGGCCTACTGGTTAATGTCTTACCTCTTACTCTGGCCTAATAGCTAAGGTCTTAACTCTTACTCTGGCCTAATAGCTAAGGTCTTAACTCTTACTCTGGCCTACTGGTTAAGGTCTTAACTCTTATTCTGGCCTAATAGCTAAGGTCTTAGACACTTACTCTGGCCCAATGGTTAAGGTCTTAACTCTTACTCTGGCCTAATAGCTAAGGTCTTAGACTCGTACTCTGGCCTAATGGTTAAGGTCCTAACTCTTACTCTGGCCTAATAGCTAAGGTCTTAACTCTTACTCTGGCATAATAGCTAAGGTCTTAGACTCGTACTCTGGCCTACAGGTTAAGGTCTTAACTCTTACTCAGGCCTAATGGTGAAGGTCTTAACTCTTACTCTGGCCTAATAGCTAAGGTCTTAGACTCGTACTCTGGCCTAATAGCTAAGGTCTTAGACTCGTATTCTGGCCTAATGGTTAAGGTCTTAACTCTTACTCTGGCCTACTGGCTAAGGTCTTAACTCTTACTCTGGCCTAATAGCTAAGGTCTTAACTCTTACTCTGGCCTAATAGCTAAGGTCTTAACTCTTACTCTGGCCCACTGGTTAAGGTCTTAACTCTTACTCTGGCCTTATAGCTAAGGTCTTAGACTCGTACTATGGCCTACAGGTTAAGGTCTTAACTCTTACTCTGGCCTACTGGTTAAGGTCTTAACTCTTACTCTGGCCTACTGGTTAAGGTCTTAACTCTTACTCTGGCCTCATAGATAAGGTCTTAGACTCGTACTCTGTCCTACAGGTTAAGGTCTTAACTCTTACTCTGGCCTAATGGTTAAGGTCTTAACTCTTACTCTGGCCTAATAGCTAAGGTCTTAACTCTTACTCTGGCCTACTGGTTAAGGTCTTAACTTTTACTCTGGCCTACTGGTTAAGGTCTTAACTCTTACTCTGGCCTAATAGCTAAGGTCTTAGACTCATACTCTGACCTAATGGTTAAGGTCTTAACTCTTACTCTGGCCTACTGGTTAAGGTCTTAACTCTTACTCTGGCCTAATAGCTAAGGTCTTAACTCTTACTCTGGCCTAATAGCTAAGGTCTTAACTCTTACTCTGGCATAAAAGCTAAGGTCTTAGACTCGTACTCTGGCCTACAGGTTAAGGTCTTAACTCTTACTCTGGCCTACTGGTTAAGGTCTTAACTCTTACTCTGGCCTAATAGCTAAGGTCTTAGACTCATACTCTGGCCTAATGGTTAAGGTCTTAACTCTTACTCTGGCCTAATAGCTAAGGTCTTAACTCTTACTCTGGCCTAATGGTTAAGGTCTTAACTCTTACTCTGGCCTAATAGCTAAGGTATTAACTCTTACTCTGGCCTAATAGCTAAGGTCTTAGACTCGTACTCTGGCCTAATAGCTGAGGTCTTAGACTCGTACTCTGGCCTAATGGTTAAGGTCTTAACTCTTACTCTGGCCTAATAGCTAAGGTCTTAACTCTTACTCTGGCCTAATAGCTAAGGTCTGAGACTCGTACTATGGTCTACAGGTTAAGGTCTTAACTCTTACTCTGGCCTACTGGTTAAGGTCTTAACTCTTACTCTGACCTACTGGTTAAGATCTTAACTCTTACTCTGGCCTAATAGCTAAGGTCTTAAACTCGTACTATGGCCTACAGGTTAAGATCTTAACTCTTACTCTGGCCTACTGGTTAAGGTCTTAAATCTTACTCTGGCCTAATAGCTAAGGTCTTAGACTCGTACTATGGCCTGCTGGTTAAGGTCTTAACTCTTACTCTGGCCTAATAGCTAAGGTCTTAGACTCATACTCTGGCCTAATGGTTAAGGTCTTAACTCTTACTCTGGCCTACTGGTTAATGTCTTACCTCTTACTCTGGCCTAATAGCTAAGGTCTTAACTCTTACTCTGGCCTAATAGCTAAGGTCTTAACTCTTACTCTGGCCTACTGGTTAAGGTCTTAACTCTTATTCTGGCCTAATAGCTAAGGTCTTAGACACTTACTCTGGCCCAATGGTTAAGGTCTTAACTCTTACTCTGGCCTAATAGCTAAGGTCTTAGACTCGTACTCTGGCCTAATGGTTAAGGTCCTAACTCTTACTCTGGCCTAATAGCTAAGGTCTTAACTCTTACTCTGGCATAATAGCTAAGGTCTTAGACTCGTACTCTGGCCTACAGGTTAAGGTCTTAACTCTTACTCAGGCCTAATGGTGAAGGTCTTAACTCTTACTCTGGCCTAATAGCTAAGGTCTTAGACTCGTACTCTGGCCTAATAGCTAAGGTCTTAGACTCGTATTCTGGCCTAATGGTTAAGGTCTTAACTCTTACTCTGGCCTACTGGCTAAGGTCTTAACTCTTACTCTGGCCTAATAGCTAAGGTCTTAACTCTTACTCTGGCCTAATAGCTAAGGTCTTAACTCTTACTCTGGCCCACTGGTTAAGGTCTTAACTCTTACTCTGGCCTTATAGCTAAGGTCTTAGACTCGTACTATGGCCTACAGGTTAAGGTCTTAACTCTTACTCTGGCCTACTGGTTAAGGTCTTAACTCTTACTCTGGCCTACTGGTTAAGGTCTTAACTCTTACTCTGGCCTCATAGATAAGGTCTTAGACTCGTACTCTGTCCTACAGGTTAAGGTCTTAACTCTTACTCTGGCCTAATGGTTAAGGTCTTAACTCTTACTCTGGCCTAATAGCTAAGGTCTTAACTCTTACTCTGGCCTACTGGTTAAGGTCTTAACTTTTACTCTGGCCTACTGGTTAAGGTCTTAACTCTTACTCTGGCCTAATAGCTAAGGTCTTAGACTCATACTCTGACCTAATGGTTAAGGTCTTAACTCTTACTCTGGCCTACTGGTTAAGGTCTTAACTCTTACTCTGGCCTAATAGCTAAGGTCTTAACTCTTACTCTGGCCTAATAGCTAAGGTCTTAACTCTTACTCTGGCATAAAAGCTAAGGTCTTAGACTCGTACTCTGGCCTACAGGTTAAGGTCTTAACTCTTACTCTGGCCTACTGGTTAAGGTCTTAACTCTTACTCTGGCCTAATAGCTAAGGTCTTAGACTCATACTCTGGCCTAATGGTTAAGGTCTTAACTCTTACTCTGGCCTAATAGCTAAGGTCTTAACTCTTACTCTGGCCTAATGGTTAAGGTCTTAACTCTTACTCTGGCCTAATAGCTAAGGTATTAACTCTTACTCTGGCCTAATAGCTAAGGTCTTAGACTCGTACTCTGGCCTAATAGCTAAGGTCTTAGACTCGTACTCTGGCCTAATGGTTAAGGTCTTAACTCTTACTCTGGCCTAATAGCTAAGGTCTTAACTCTTACTCTGGCCTAATAGCTAAGGTCTGAGACTCGTACTCTGGCCTACAGGTTAAGGTCTTAACTCTTACTCTGGCCTTATGGTTAAGGTCTTAACTCTTACTCTGGCCTAATAGCTAAGGTCTTAACTCTTACTCTGGCCTACTGGTTAAGGTCTTAAGTTTTACTCTGGCCTACTGGTTAAGGTCTTAACTCTTACTCTGGCCTAATAGCTAAGGTCTTAGACTCGTACTCTGGCCTACTGGTTAAGGTCTTAACTCTTTGGCCTAATAGCTAAGGTCTTAGACTCGTACTCTGGCCTAGTGGTTAAGGTCTTAACTCTTACTCTGGCCTAATAGCTAAGGTCTTAGACTCATACTCTGGCCTCCTGGCTAAGGTCTTAACTCATACTCTGGCCTACTAGCTGAGGTCTTAACTCTTACTCTGGCCTAATAGCTAAGGTCTTAGACTCGTACTCTGGCCTAATGGTTAAGGTCTTAACTCTTACTCTGGCCTAATAGCTAAGGTCTTAACTCTTACTCTGGCCTAATAGCTAAGGTCTTAGACTCGTACTATGGTCTACAGGTTAAGGTCTTAACTCTTACTCTGGCCTACTGGTTAAGGTCTTAACACTTACTCTGGCCTAATAGCTAAGGTCTTAGACTCATACTCTGGCCTAATGGTTAAGGTCTTAACTCTTACTCTGGCCTAATAGCTAAGGTCTTAGACTCGTACTCTGGCCTAATGGTTAAGGTCTTAACTCTTACTCTGGCCTAATAGCTAAGGTCTTAGACACGTACTCTGGCCCAATGGTTAAGGTCTTAACTCTTACTCTGGCCTAATAGCTAAGGTCTTAGACTCGTACTCTGGCCTAATGGTTAAGGTCTTAACTCTTACTCTGGCCTACTGGTTAATGTATTAACTCTTACTCTGGCCTAATAGCTAAGGTCTTAACTCTTAATCTGGCCTAATAACTAAGGTCTTAACTCTTACTCTGGCCTACTGGTTAAGGTCTTAACTCTTACTCTGGCCTAATAGCTAAGGTCTTAGACACGTACTCTGGCCCAATGGTTAAGGTCTTAACTCTTACTCTGGCCTAATAGCTAAGGTCTTAGACTCGTACTCTGGCCTAATGGATAAGGTCTTAACTCTTACTCTGGCCTAATAGCTAAGGTCTTAACTCTTACTCTGGCATAATAGCTAAGGTCTTAGACTCGTACTCTGGCCTACAGGTTAAGGTCTTAACTCTTACTCTGTCCTAATGGTTAAGGTCTTAACTCTTACTCTGGCCTAATAGCTAAGGTCTTAGACTCGTACTCTGGCCTAATAGCTAAGGTCTTAGACTCGTACTCTGGCCTAATGGTTAAGGTCTTAACTCTTACTCTGGCCTACTGGCTAAGGTCTTAACTCTTACTCTGGCCTAATAGCTAAGGTCTTAACTCTTACTCTGGCCTAATAGCTAAGGTCTTAACTCTTACTCTGGCCTAATAGCTAAGGTCTGAGACTCGTACTATGGTCCACAGGTTAAGGTCTTAACTCTTACTCTGGCCTACTGGTTAAGGTCTTAACTCTTACTCTGGCCTCATAGCTAAGGTCTTAGACTCGTACTCTGGCCTACAGGTTAAGGTCTTAACTCTTACTCTGGCCTTATGGTTAAGGTCTTAACTCTTACTCTGGCCTAATAGCTAAGGTCTTAACTCTTACTCTGGCCTACTGGTTAAGGTCTTAACTTTTACTCTGGCCTACTGGTTAAGGTCTTAACTCTTACTCTGGCCTAATAGCTAAGGTCTTAGACTCGTACTCTGGCCTACTGGTTAAGGTCTTAACTCTTACTCTGGCCTAATAGCTAAGGTCTTAGACTCGTACTCTGGCCTACTGGCCAAGGTCTTAACTCTTACTCTGGCCTAATAGCTGAGGTCTTAACTCTTACTCTGGCCTAATAGCTAAGGTCTTAGACTCGTACTCTGGCCTAATGGTTAAGGTCTTAACTCTTACTCTGGCCTAATAGCTAAGGTCTTAACTCTTACTCTGGCCTAATAGCTAAGGTCTGAGACTCGTACTATGGTCTACAGGTTAAGGTCTTAACTCTTACTCTGGCCTACAGGTTAAGGTCTTAACTCTTACTCTGGCCTACTGGTTAAGGTCTTAACTTTTACTCTGGCCTAATAGCTAAGGTCTTAGACTCATACTCTGGCCTAATGGTTAAGGTCTTAACTCTTACTCTGGCCTAATATCTAAGGTCTTAACTCTTACTCTGGCCTAATGGTTAAGGTCTTAACTCTTACTCTGGCCTAATGGCTAAGGTCTTAACTCTTACTCTGGCCTAATAGCTGATGTCTTAGACTCGTTCTCTGGCCTAATGGTTAAGGTCTTAACTCTTACTCTGGCCTAATAGCTAAGGTCTTAACTCTTACTCTGGCCTAATAGCTAAGGTCTTAGACTCGTACTGTGGCCTACAGGTTAAGGTCTTAACTCTTACTCTGGCCTACTGGTTAAGGTCTTAACTCTTACTCTGACCTACTGGTTAAGATCTTAACTCTTACTCTGGCCTAATAGCTAAGGTCTTAAACTCGTACTATTGCCTACAGGTTAAGATCTTAACTCTTACTCTGGCCTACTGGTTAAGGTCTTAAATCTTACTCTGGCCTAATAGCTAAGGTCTTAGACTCGTACTATGGCCTGCTGGTTAAGGTCTTAACTCTTACTCTGGCCTAATAGCTAAGGTCTTAACTCTTACTCTGGCCTAATAGCTAAGGTCTTAACTCTTACTCTGGCCTACTGGTTAAGGTCTTAACTCTTACTCTGGCCTTATAGCTCAGGTCTTAGACTCGTACTATGGCCTACAGGTTGAGGTCTTAACTCTTACGCTGGCCTACTGGTTAAGGTCTTACCTCTTACTCTGGCCTCATAGCTAAGGTCTTAGACTCGTACTCTGGCCTACAGGTTAAGGTCCTAACTCTTACTCTGGCCTAATAGTTAAGGTCTTAACTCTTACTCTGGCCTAATAGCTAAGGTCTTAACTCTTACTCTGGCCTACTGGTTAAGGTCTTAACTTTTACTCTGGCCTACTGGTTAAGGTCTTAACTCTTACTCTGGCCTAATAGCTAAGGTCTTAGACTCGTACTCTGGCCTACTGGTTAAGGTCTTAACTCTTACTCTGGCCTAATAGCTAAGGTCTTAGACTCGTACTCTGGCCTACTGGCTAAGGTCTTAACTCTTACTCTGGCCTAATAGCTGAGGTCTTAACTCTTACTCTGGCATAATAGCTAAGGTCTTAGACTCGTACTCTGGCCTACAGGTTAAGGTCTTAACTCTTACTCTGGCCTACTGGTTAAGGTCTTAACTCTTACTCTGGCCTAATAGCTAAGGTCTTAACTCTTACTCTGGCCTAATAGCTAAGGTCTTAACTCTTACTCTGGCATAATAGCTAAGGTCTTAGACTCGTACTCTGGCCTACAGGTTAAGGTCTTAACTCTTACTCTGGCCTACTGGTTAAGGTCTTAACTCTTACTCTGGCCTAATAGCTAAGGTCTTAGACTCATACTCTGGCCTAATGGTTAAGGTCTTAACTCTTACTCTGGCCTAATAGCTAAGGTCTTAACTCTTACTCTGGCCTAATGGTTAAGGTCTTAACTCTTACTCTGGCCTAATAGCTAAGGTATTAACTCTTACTCTGGCCTAATAGCTAAGGTCTTAGACTCGTACTCTGGCCTAATAGCTAAGGTCTTAGACTCGTACTCTGGCCTAATGGTTAAGGTCTTAACTCTTACTCTGGCCTAATAGCTAAGGTCTTAACTCTTACTCTGGCCTAATAGCTAAGGTCTGAGACTCGTACTCTGGCCTACAGGTTAAGGTCTTAACTCTTACTCTGGCCTTATGGTTAAGGTCTTAACTCTTACTCTGGCCTAATAGCTAAGGTCTTAACTCTTACTCTGGCCTACTGGTTAAGGTCTTAAGTTTTACTCTGGCCTACTGGTTAAGGTCTTAACTCTTACTCTGGCCTAATAGCTAAGGTCTTAGACTCGTACTCTGGCCTACTGGTTAAGGTCTTAACTCTTTGGCCTAATAGCTAAGGTCTTAGACTCGTACTCTGGCCTAGTGGTTAAGGTCTTAACTCTTACTCTGGCCTAATAGCTAAGGTCTTAGACTCATACTCTGGCCTACTGGCTAAGGTCTTAACTCATACTCTGGCCTACTAGCTGAGGTCTTAACTCTTACTCTGGCCTAATAGCTAAGGTCTTAGACTCGTACTCTGGCCTAATGGTTAAGGTCTTAACTCTTACTCTGGCCTAATAGCTAAGGTCTTAACTCTTACTCTGGCCTAATAGCTAAGGTCTTAGACTCGTACTATGGTCTACAGGTTAAGGTCTTAACTCTTACTCTGGCCTACTGGTTAAGGTCTTAACACTTACTCTGGCCTAATAGCTAAGGTCTTAGACTCATACTCTGGCCTAATGGTTAAGGTCTTAACTCTTACTCTGGCCTAATAGCTAAGGTCTTAGACTCGTACTCTGGCCTAATGGTTAAGGTCTTAACTCTTACTCTGGCCTAATAGCTAAGGTCTTAGACACGTACTCTGGCCCAATGGTTAAGGTCTTAACTCTTACTCTGGCCTAATAGCTAAGGTCTTAGACTCGTACTCTGGCCTAATGGTTAAGGTCTTAACTCTTACTCTGGCCTACTGGTTAATGTATTAACTCTTACTCTGGCCTAATAGCTAAGGTCTTAACTCTTAATCTGGCCTAATAACTAAGGTCTTAACTCTTACTCTGGCCTACTGGTTAAGGTCTTAACTCTTACTCTGGCCTAATAGCTAAGGTCTTAGACACGTACTCTGGCCCAATGGTTAAGGTCTTAACTCTTACTCTGGCCTAATAGCTAAGGTCTTAGACTCGTACTCTGGCCTAATGGTTAAGGTCTTAACTCTTACTCTGGCCTAATAGCTAAGGTCTTAACTCTTACTCTGGCATAATAGCTAAGGTCTTAGACTCGTACTCTGGCCTACAGGTTAAGGTCTTAACTCTTACTCTGTCCTAATGGTTAAGGTCTTAACTCTTACTCTGGCCTAATAGCTAAGGTCTTAGACTCGTACTCTGGCCTAATAGCTAAGGTCTTAGACTCGTACTCTGGCCTAATGGTTAAGGTCTTAACTCTTACTCTGGCCTACTGGCTAAGGTCTTAACTCTTACTCTGGCCTAATAGCTAAGGTCTTGACTCTTACTCTGGCCTAATAGCTAAGGTCTTAACTCTTACTCTGGCCTCATAGCTAAGGTCTTAGACTCGTACTCTGGCCTACAGGTTAAGGTCTTAACTCTTACTCTGGCCTTATGGTTAAGGTCTTAACTCTTACTCTGGCCTAATAGCTAAGGTCTTAACTCTTACTCTGGCCTACTGGTTAAGGTCTTAACTTTTACTCTGGCCTACTGGTTAAGGTCTTAACTCTTACTCTGGCCTAATAGCTAAGGTCTTAGACTTGTACTCTGGCCTACTGGTTAAGGTCTTAACTCTTACTCTGGCCTAATAGCTAAGGTCTTAGACTCGTACTCTGGCCTACTGGCTAAGGTCTTAACTCTTACTCTGGCCTAATAGCTGAGGTCTTAACTCTTACTCTGGCCTAATAGCTAAGGTCTTAGACTCGTACTCTGGCCTAATGGTTAAGGTCTTAACTCTTACTCTGGCCTAATAGCTAAGGTCTTAACTCTTACTCTGGCCTAATAGCTAAGGTCTGAGACTCGTACTATGGTCTACAGGTTAAGGTCTTAACTCTTACTCTGGCCTACAGGTTAAGGTCTTAACTCTTACTCTGGCCTACTGGTTAAGGTCTTAACTTTTACTCTGGCCTAATAGCTAAGGTCTTAGACTCATACTCTGGCCTAATGGTTAAGGTCTTAACTCTTACTCTGGCCTAATATCTAAGGTCTTAACTCTTACTCTGGCCTAATGGTTAAGGTCTTAACTCTTACTCTGGCCTAATGGCTAAGGTCTTAACTCTTACTCTGGCCTAATAGCTGATGTCTTAGACTCGTTCTCTGGCCTAATGGTTAAGGTCTTAACTCTTACTCTGGCCTAATAGCTAAGGTCTTAACTCTTACTCTGGCCTAATAGCTAAGGTCTTAGACTCGTACTGTGGCCTACAGGTTAAGGTCTTAACTCTTACTCTGGCCTACTGGTTAAGGTCTTAACTCTTACTCTGACCTACTGGTTAAGATCTTAACTCTTACTCTGGCCTAATAGCTAAGGTCTTAAACTCGTACTATTGCCTACAGGTTAAGATCTTAACTCTTACTCTGGCCTACTGGTTAAGGTCTTAAATCTTACTCTGGCCTAATAGCTAAGGTCTTAGACTCGTACTATGGCCTGCTGGTTAAGGTCTTAACTCTTACTCTGGCCTAATAGCTAAGGTCTTAACTCTTACTCTGGCCTAATAGCTAAGGTCTTAACTCTTACTCTGGCCTACTGGTTAAGGTCTTAACTCTTACTCTGGCCTAATAGCTCAGGTCTTAGACTCGTACTATGGCCTACAGGTTGAGGTCTTAACTCTTACGCTGGCCTACTGGTTAAGGTCTTACCTCTTACTCTGGCCTCATAGCTAAGGTCTTAGACTCGTACTCTGGCCTACAGGTTAAGGTCCTAACTCTTACTCTGGCCTAATAGTTAAGGTCTTAACTCTTACTCTGGCCTAATAGCTAAGGTCTTAACTCTTACTCTGGCCTACTGGTTAAGGTCTTAACTTTTACTCTGGCCTACTGGTTAAGGTCTTAACTCTTACTCTGGCCTAATAGCTAAGGTCTTAGACTCGTACTCTGGCCTACTGGTTAAGGTCTTAACTCTTACTCTGGCCTAATAGCTAAGGTCTTAGACTCGTACTCTGGCCTACTGGCTAAGGTCTTAACTCTTACTCTGGCCTAATAGCTGAGGTCTTAACTCTTACACTGGCCTAATAGCTAAGGTCTTAGACTCGTACTCTGGCCTAATGGTTAATGTCTTAACTCTTACTCTGGCCTAATAGCTAAGGTCTTAACTCTTACTCTGGCATAATAGCTAAGGTCTTAGACTCGTACTCTGGCCTACAGGTTAAGGTCTTAACTCTTACTCAGTCCTAATGGTTAAGGTCTTAACTCTTACTCTGGCCTAATACCTAAGGTCTTAACTCTTACTCTGGCCTAATAGCTAAGGTCTTAGACTCGTACTGTGGCCTACAGGTTAAGGTCTTAACTCTTACTCTGGCCTACTGGTTAAGGTCTTAACTCTTACTCTGACCTACTGGTTAAGATCTTAACTCTTACTCTGGCCTAATAGCTAAGGTCTTAAACTCGTACTATTGCCTACAGGTTAAGATCTTAACTCTTACTCTGGCCTACTGGTTAAGGTCTTAAATCTTACTCTGGCCTAATAGCTAAGGTCTTAGACTCGTACTATGGCCTGCTGGTTAAGGTCTTAACTCTTACTCTGGCCTAATAGCTAAGGTCTTAACTCTTACTCTGGCCTAATAGCTAAGGTCTTAACTCTTACTCTGGCCTACTGGTTAAGGTCTTAACTCTTACTCTGGCCTTATAGCTCAGGTCTTAGACTCGTACTATGGCCTACAGGTTGAGGTCTTAACTCTTACGCTGGCCTACTGGTTAAGGTCTTAACTCTTACTCTGGCCTCATAGCTAAGGTCTTAGACTCGTACTCTGGCCTACAGGTTAAGGTCCTAACTCTTACTCTGGCCTAATAGTTAAGGTCTTAACTCTTACTCTGGCCTAATAGCTAAGGTCTTAACTCTTACTCTGGCCTACTGGTTAAGGTCTTAACTTTTACTCTGGCCTACTGGTTAAGGTCTTAACTCTTACTCTGGCCTAATAGCTAAGGTCTTAGACTCGTACTCTGGCCTACTGGTTAAGGTCTTAACTCTTACTCTGGCCTAATAGCTAAGGTCTTAGACTCGTACTCTGGCCTACTGGCTAAGGTCTTAACTCTTACTCTGGCCTAATAGCTGAGGTCTTAACTCTTACACTGGCCTAATAGCTAAGGTCTTAGACTCGTACTCTGGCCTAATGGTTAATGTCTTAACTCTTACTCTGGCCTAATAGCTAAGGTCTTAACTCTTACTCTGGCATAATAGCTAAGGTCTTAGACTCGTACTCTGGCCTACAGGTTAAGGTCTTAACTCTTACTCAGTCCTAATGGTTAAGGTCTTAACTCTTACTCTGGCCTAATACCTAAGGTCTTAACTCTTACTCTGGCCTAATAGCTAAGGTCTTAACTCTTACTCTGGACTACTGGTTAAGGTCTTAACTCTTACTCTGGCCTAATAGCTAAGGTCTTAGACTCGTACTATGGCCTACAGGTTAAGGTCTTAACTCTTACTCTGTCCTAATGGTTAAGGTCTTAACTCTTACTCTGGCCAAATAGCTAAGGTCTTAACTCTTACTCTGGCCTACTGGTTAAGGTCTTAACTTTTACTCTGGCCTACTGGTTAAGGTCTTAACTCTTACTCTGGCCTAATAGCTAAGGTCTTAGACTCGTACTCTGGCCTAGTGGTTAAGGTCTTAACTCTTACTCTGGCCTAATAGCTAAGGTCTTAGACTCATACTCTGGCCTACTGGCTAAGGTCTTAACTCATACTCTGGCCTACTAGCTGAGGTCTTAACTCTTACTCTGGCCTAATAGCTAAGGTCTTAGACTCGTACTCTGGCCTAATGGTTAAGGTCTTAACTCTTACTCTGGCCTAATAGCTAAGGTCTTAACTCTTACTCTGGCCTAATAGCTAAGGTCTGAGACTCGTACTATGGTCTACAGGTTAAGGTCTTAACTCTTACTCTGGCCTACAGGTTAAGGTCTTAACTCTTACTCTGGCCTACTGGTTACGGTCTTAACTTTTACTCTGGCCTAATAGCTAAGGTCTTAGACTCATACTCTGGCCTAATGGTTAAGGTCTTAACTCTTACTCTGGCCTACTGGTTAATGTATTAACTCTTACTCTGGCCTAACAGCTAAGGTCTTAACTCTTAATCTGGCCTAATAGCTAAGGTCTTAACTCTTACTCTGGCCTACTGGTTAAGGTCTTAACTCTTACTCTGGCCTAATAGCTAAGGTCTTAGACACGTACTCTGGCCCAATGGTTAAGGTCTTAACTCTTACTCTGGCCTAATAGCTAAGGTCTTAGACTCGTACTCTGGCCTAATGGTTAAGGTCTTAACTCTTACTCTGGCCTAATAGCTAAGGTCTTAACTCTTACTCTGGCATAATAGCTAAGGTCTTAGACTCGTACTCTGGCCTACAGGTTAAGGTCTTAACTCTTACTCTGTCCTAATGGTTAAGGTCTTAACTCTTACTCTGGCGTAATAGCTAAGGTCTTAGACTCGTACTCTGGCCTAATAGCTAAGGTCTTAGACTCGTACTCTGGCCTAATGGTTAAGGTCTTAACTCTTACTCTGGCCTACTGGCTAAGGTCTTAACTCTTACTCTGGCCTAATAGCTAAGTTCTTAACTCTTACTCTGGCCTAATAGCTCAGGTCTTAACTCTTACTCTGGCCTAATAGCTAAGGTCTGAGACTCGTACTATGGTCTACAGGTTAAGGTCTTAACTCTTACTCTGGCCTACTGGTTAAGGTCTTAACTCTTACTCTGGCCTCATAGCTAAGGTCTTAGACTCGTACTCTGGCCTACAGGTTAAGGTCTTAACTCTTACTCTGGCCTTATGGTTAAGGTCTTAACTCTTACTCTGGCCTAATAGCTAAGGTCTTAACTCTTACTCTGGCCTACTGGTTAAGGTCTTAACTTTTACTCTGGCCTACTGGTTAAGGTCTTAACTCTTACTCTGGCCAAATAGCTAAGGTCTTAGACTCGTACTCTGGCCTACTGGTTAAGGTCTTAACTCTTACTCTGGCCTAATAGCTAAGGTCTTAGACTCGTACTCTGGCCTACTGGCTAAGGTCTTAACTCTTACTCTGGCCTAATAGCTGAGGTCTTAACTCTTACTCTGGCCTAATAGCTAAGGTCTTAGACTCGTACTCTGGCCTAGTGGTTAAGATCTTAACTCTTACTCTGGCCTAATAGCTAAGGTCTTAGACTCATACTCTGGCCTACTGGCTAAGGTCTTAACTCATACTCTGGCCTACTAGCTGAGGTCTTAACTCTTACTCTGGCCTAATAGCTAAGGTCTTAGACTCGTACTCTGGCCTAATGGTTAAGGTCTTAACTCTTACTCTGGCCTAATAGCTAAGGTCTTAACTCTTACTCTGGCCTAATAGCTAAGGTCTTCGACTCGTACTATGGTCTACAGGTTAAGGTCTTAACTCTTACTCTGGCCTACTGGTTAAGGTCTTAACTCTTACTCTGGCCTAATAGCTAAGGTCTTAGACTCATACTCTGGCCTAATGGTTAAGGTCTTAACTCTTACTCTGGCCTAATAGCTAAGGTCTTTGACTCGTACTCTGGCCTTATGGTTAAGGTCTTAACTCTTACTCTGGCCTAATAGCTAAGGTCTTAGACTCATACTCTGGTCTACAGGTTAAGGTCTTAACTCTTACTCTGGCCTACTGGTTAAGGTCTTAACTCTTACTCTGGCCTCATAGCTAAGGTCTTAGACTCGTACTCTGGCCTACAGGTTAAGGTCTTAACTCTTACTCTGGCCTTATGGTTAAGGTCTTAACTCTTACTCTGGCCTAATAGCTAAGGTCTTAACTCTTACTCTGGCCTACTGGTTAAGGTCTTAACTTTTACTCTGGCCTACTGGTTAAGGTCTTAACTCTTACTCTGGCCAAATAGCTAAGGTCTTAGACTCGTACTCTGGCCTACTGGTTAAGGTCTTAACTCTTACTCTGGCCTAATAGCTAAGGTCTTAGACTCGTACTCTGGCCTACTGGCTAAGGTCTTAACTCTTACTCTGGCCTAATAGCTGAGGTCTTAACTCTTACTCTGGCCTAATAGCTAAGGTCTTAGACTCGTACTCTGGCCTAATGGTTAAGGTCTTAACTCTTACTCTGGCCTAATAGCTAAGGTCTTAACTCTTACTCTGGCCTAATAGCTAAGGTCTGAGACTCGTACTATGGTCTACAGGTTAAGGTCTTAACTCTTACTCTGGCCTACAGGTTAAGGTCTTAACTCTTACTCTGGCCTACTGGTTAAGGTCTTAACTTTTACTCTGGCCTAATAGCTAAGGTCTTAGACTCATACTCTGGCCTAATGGTTAAGGTCTTAACTCTTACTCTGGCCTAATATCTAAGGTCTTAACTCTTACTCTGGCCTAATGGTTAAGGTCTTAACTCTTACTCTGGCCTAATGGCTAAGGTCTTAACTCTTACTCTGGCCTAATAGCTGATGTCTTAGACTCGTTCTCTGGCCTAATGGTTAAGGTCTTAACTCTTACTCTGGCCTAATAGCTAAGGTCTTAACTCTTACTCTGGCCTAATAGCTAAGGTCTTAGACTCGTACTGTGGCCTACAGGTTAAGGTCTTAACTCTTACTCTGGCCTACTGGTTAAGGTCTTAACTCTTACTCTGACCTACTGGTTAAGATCTTAACTCTTACTCTGGCCTAATAGCTAAGGTCTTAAACTCGTACTATTGCCTACAGGTTAAGATCTTAACTCTTACTCTGGCCTACTGGTTAAGGTCTTAAATCTTACTCTGGCCTAATAGCTAAGGTCTTAGACTCGTACTATGGCCTGCTGGTTAAGGTCTTAACTCTTACTCTGGCCTAATAGCTAAGGTCTTAACTCTTACTCTGGCCTAATAGCTAAGGTCTTAACTCTTACTCTGGCCTACTGGTTAAGGTCTTAACTCTTACTCTGGCCTTATAGCTCAGGTCTTAGACTCGTACTATGGCCTACAGGTTGAGGTCTTAACTCTTACGCTGGCCTACTGGTTAAGGTCTTACCTCTTACTCTGGCCTCATAGCTAAGGTCTTAGACTCGTACTCTGGCCTACAGGTTAAGGTCCTAACTCTTACTCTGGCCTAATAGTTAAGGTCTTAACTCTTACTCTGGCCTAATAGCTAAGGTCTTAACTCTTACTCTGGCCTACTGGTTAAGGTCTTAACTTTTACTCTGGCCTACTGGTTAAGGTCTTAACTCTTACTCTGGCCTAATAGCTAAGGTCTTAGACTCGTACTCTGGCCTACTGGTTAAGGTCTTAACTCTTACTCTGGCCTAATAGCTAAGGTCTTAGACTCGTACTCTGGCCTACTGGCTAAGGTCTTAACTCTTACTCTGGCCTAATAGCTGAGGTCTTAACTCTTACTCTGGCATAATAGCTAAGGTCTTAGACTCGTACTCTGGCCTACAGGTTAAGGTCTTAACTCTTACTCTGGCCTACTGGTTAAGGTCTTAACTCTTACTCTGGCCTAATAGCTAAGGTCTTAACTCTTACTCTGGCCTAATAGCTAAGGTCTTAACTCTTACTCTGGCATAATAGCTAAGGTCTTAGACTCGTACTCTGGCCTACAGGTTAAGGTCTTAACTCTTACTCTGGCCTACTGGTTAAGGTCTTAACTCTTACTCTGGCCTAATAGCTAAGGTCTTAGACTCATACTCTGGCCTAATGGTTAAGGTCTTAACTCTTACTCTGGCCTAATAGCTAAGGTCTTAACTCTTACTCTGGCCTAATGGTTAAGGTCTTAACTCTTACTCTGGCCTAATAGCTAAGGTATTAACTCTTACTCTGGCCTAATAGCTAAGGTCTTAGACTCGTACTCTGGCCTAATAGCTAAGGTCTTAGACTCGTACTCTGGCCTAATGGTTAAGGTCTTAACTCTTACTCTGGCCTAATAGCTAAGGTCTTAACTCTTACTCTGGCCTAATAGCTAAGGTCTGAGACTCGTACTCTGGCCTACAGGTTAAGGTCTTAACTCTTACTCTGGCCTTATGGTTAAGGTCTTAACTCTTACTCTGGCCTAATAGCTAAGGTCTTAACTCTTACTCTGGCCTACTGGTTAAGGTCTTAAGTTTTACTCTGGCCTACTGGGTAAGGTCTTAACTCTTACTCTGGCCTAATAGCTAAGGTCTTAGACTCGTACTCTGGCCTACTGGTTAAGGTCTTAACTCTTTGGCCTAATAGCTAAGGTCTTAGACTCGTACTCTGGCCTAGTGGTTAAGGTCTTAACTCTTACTCTGGCCTAATAGCTAAGGTCTTAGACTCATACTCTGGCCTACTGGCTAAGGTCTTAACTCATACTCTGGCCTACTAGCTGAGGTCTTAACTCTTACTCTGGCCTAATAGCTAAGGTCTTAGACTCGTACTCTGGCCTAATGGTTAAGGTCTTAACTCTTACTCTGGCCTAATAGCTAAGGTCTTAACTCTTACTCTGGCCTAATAGCTAAGGTCTTAGACTCGTACTATGGTCTACAGGTTAAGGTCTTAACTCTTACTCTGGCCTACTGGTTAAGGTCTTAACACTTACTCTGGCCTAATAGCTAAGGTCTTAGACTCATACTCTGGCCTAATGGTTAAGGTCTTAACTCTTACTCTGGCCTAATAGCTAAGGTCTTAGACTCGTACTCTGGCCTAATGGTTAAGGTCTTAACTCTTACTCTGGCCTAATAGCTAAGGTCTTAGACACGTACTCTGGCCCAATGGTTAAGGTCTTAACTCTTACTCTGGCCTAATAGCTAAGGTCTTAGACTCGTACTCTGGCCTAATGGTTAAGGTCTTAACTCTTACTCTGGCCTACTGGTTAATGTATTAACTCTTACTCTGGCCTAATAGCTAAGGTCTTAACTCTTAATCTGGCCTAATAACTAAGGTCTTAACTCTTACTCTGGCCTACTGGTTAAGGTCTTAACTCTTACTCTGGCCTAATAGCTAAGGTCTTAGACACGTACTCTGGCCCAATGGTTAAGGTCTTAACTCTTACTCTGGCCTAATAGCTAAGGTCTTAGACTCGTACTCTGGCCTAATGGTTAAGGTCTTAACTCTTACTCTGGCCTAATAGCTAAGGTCTTAACTCTTACTCTGGCATAATAGCTAAGGTCTTAGACTCGTACTCTGGCCTACAGGTTAAGGTCTTAACTCTTACTCTGTCCTAATGGTTAAGGTCTTAACTCTTACTCTGGCCAAATAGCTAAGGTCTTAGACTCGTACTCTGGCCTAATAGCTAAGGTCTTAGACTCGTACTCTGGCCTAATGGTTAAGGTCTTAACTCTTACTCTGGCCTACTGGCTAAGGTCTTAACTCTTACTCTGGCCTAATAGCTAAGGTCTTGACTCTTACTCTGGCCTAATAGCTAAGGTCTTAACTCTTACTCTGGCCTCATAGCTAAGGTCTTAGACTCGTACTCTGGCCTACAGGTTAAGGTCTTAACTCTTACTCTGGCCTTATGGTTAAGGTCTTAACTCTTACTCTGGCCTAATAGCTAAGGTCTTAACTCTTACTCTGGCCTACTGGTTAAGGTCTTAACTTTTACTCTGGCCTACTGGTTAAGGTCTTAACTCTTACTCTGGCCTAATAGCTAAGGTCTTAGACTCGTACTCTGGCCTACTGGTTAAGGTCTTAACTCTTACTCTGGCCTAATAGCTAAGGTCTTAGACTCGTACTCTGGCCTACTGGCTAAGGTCTTAACTCTTACTCTGGCCTAATAGCTGAGGTCTTAACTCTTACTCTGGCCTAATAGCTAAGGTCTTAGACTCGTACTCTGGCCTAATGGTTAAGGTCTTAACTCTTACTCTGGCCTAATAGCTAAGGTCTTAACTCTTACTCTGGCCTAATAGCTAAGGTCTGAGACTCGTACTATGGTCTACAGGTTAAGGTCTTAACTCTTACTCTGGCCTACAGGTTAAGGTCTTAACTCTTACTCTGGCCTACTGGTTAAGGTCTTAACTTTTACTCTGGCCTAATAGCTAAGGTCTTAGACTCATACTCTGGCCTAATGGTTAAGGTCTTAACTCTTACTCTGGCCTAATATCTAAGGTCTTAACTCTTACTCTGGCCTAATGGTTAAGGTCTTAACTCTTACTCTGGCCTAATGGCTAAGGTCTTAACTCTTACTCTGGCCTAATAGCTGATGTCTTAGACTCGTTCTCTGGCCTAATGGTTAAGGTCTTAACTCTTACTCTGGCCTAATAGCTAAGGTCTTAACTCTTACTCTGGCCTAATAGCTAAGGTCTTAGACTCGTACTGTGGCCTACAGGTTAAGGTCTTAACTCTTACTCTGGCCTACTGGTTAAGGTCTTAACTCTTACTCTGACCTACTGGTTAAGATCTTAACTCTTACTCTGGCCTAATAGCTAAGGTCTTAAACTCGTACTATTGCCTACAGGTTAAGATCTTAACTCTTACTCTGGCCTACTGGTTAAGGTCTTAAATCTTACTCTGGCCTAATAGCTAAGGTCTTAGACTCGTACTATGGCCTGCTGGTTAAGGTCTTAACTCTTACTCTGGCCTAATAGCTAAGGTCTTAACTCTTACTCTGGCCTAATAGCTAAGGTCTTAACTCTTACTCTGGCCTACTGGTTAAGGTCTTAACTCTTACTCTGGCCTAATAGCTCAGGTCTTAGACTCGTACTATGGCCTACAGGTTGAGGTCTTAACTCTTACGCTGGCCTACTGGTTAAGGTCTTACCTCTTACTCTGGCCTCATAGCTAAGGTCTTAGACTCGTACTCTGGCCTACAGGTTAAGGTCCTAACTCTTACTCTGGCCTAATAGTTAAGGTCTTAACTCTTACTCTGGCCTAATAGCTAAGGTCTTAACTCTTACTCTGGCCTACTGGTTAAGGTCTTAACTTTTACTCTGGCCTACTGGTTAAGGTCTTAACTCTTACTCTGGCCTAATAGCTAAGGTCTTAGACTCGTACTCTGGCCTACTGGTTAAGGTCTTAACTCTTACTCTGGCCTAATAGCTAAGGTCTTAGACTCGTACTCTGGCCTACTGGCTAAGGTCTTAACTCTTACTCTGGCCTAATAGCTGAGGTCTTAACTCTTACACTGGCCTAATAGCTAAGGTCTTAGACTCGTACTCTGGCCTAATGGTTAATGTCTTAACTCTTACTCTGGCCTAATAGCTAAGGTCTTAACTCTTACTCTGGCATAATAGCTAAGGTCTTAGACTCGTACTCTGGCCTACAGGTTAAGGTCTTAACTCTTACTCAGTCCTAATGGTTAAGGTCTTAACTCTTACTCTGGCCTAATACCTAAGGTCTTAACTCTTACTCTGGCCTAATAGCTAAGGTCTTAGACTCGTACTGTGGCCTACAGGTTAAGGTCTTAACTCTTACTCTGGCCTACTGGTTAAGGTCTTAACTCTTACTCTGACCTACTGGTTAAGATCTTAACTCTTACTCTGGCCTAATAGCTAAGGTCTTAAACTCGTACTATTGCCTACAGGTTAAGATCTTAAT
This sequence comes from Triturus cristatus, assembly GCF_964204655.1. NCBI lineage: Eukaryota > Metazoa > Chordata > Amphibia > Caudata > Salamandridae > Triturus > Triturus cristatus. Next base: position 1,087,625,661 of record NC_140589.1, on the reverse strand, counting down.
TCTTACTCTGGCCTACTGGTTAAGGTCTTAAATCTTACTCTGGCCTAATAGCTAAGGTCTTAGACTCGTACTATGGCCTGCTGGTTAAGGTCTTAACTCTTACTCTGGCCTAATAGCTAAGGTCTTAACTCTTACTCTGGCCTAATAGCTAAGGTCTTAACTCTTACTCTGGCCTACTGGTTAAGGTCTTAACTCTTACTCTGGCCTTATAGCTCAGGTCTTAGACTCGTACTATGGCCTACAGGTTGAGGTCTTAACTCTTACGCTGGCCTACTGGTTAAGGTCTTAACTCTTACTCTGGCCTCATAGCTAAGGTCTTAGACTCGTACTCTGGCCTACAGGTTAAGGTCCTAACTCTTACTCTGGCCTAATAGTTAAGGTCTTAACTCTTACTCTGGCCTAATAGCTAAGGTCTTAACTCTTACTCTGGCCTACTGGTTAAGGTCTTAACTTTTACTCTGGCCTACTGGTTAAGGTCTTAACTCTTACTCTGGCCTAATAGCTAAGGTCTTAGACTCGTACTCTGGCCTACTGGTTAAGGTCTTAACTCTTACTCTGGCCTAATAGCTAAGGTCTTAGACTCGTACTCTGGCCTACTGGCTAAGGTCTTAACTCTTACTCTGGCCTAATAGCTGAGGTCTTAACTCTTACACTGGCCTAATAGCTAAGGTCTTAGACTCGTACTCTGGCCTAATGGTTAATGTCTTAACTCTTACTCTGGCCTAATAGCTAAGGTCTTAACTCTTACTCTGGCATAATAGCTAAGGTCTTAGACTCGTACTCTGGCCTACAGGTTAAGGTCTTAACTCTTACTCAGTCCTAATGGTTAAGGTCTTAACTCTTACTCTGGCCTAATACCTAAGGTCTTAACTCTTACTCTGGCCTAATAGCTAAGGTCTTAACTCTTACTCTGGACTACTGGTTAAGGTCTTAACTCTTACTCTGGCCTAATAGCTAAGGTCTTAGACTCGTACTATGGCCTACAGGTTAAGGTCTTAACTCTTACTCTGTCCTAATGGTTAAGGTCTTAACTCTTACTCTGGCCAAATAGCTAAGGTCTTAACTCTTACTCTGGCCTACTGGTTAAGGTCTTAACTTTTACTCTGGCCTACTGGTTAAGGTCTTAACTCTTACTCTGGCCTAATAGCTAAGGTCTTAGACTCGTACTCTGGCCTAGTGGTTAAGGTCTTAACTCTTACTCTGGCCTAATAGCTAAGGTCTTAGACTCATACTCTGGCCTACTGGCTAAGGTCTTAACTCATACTCTGGCCTACTAGCTGAGGTCTTAACTCTTACTCTGGCCTAATAGCTAAGGTCTTAGACTCGTACTCTGGCCTAATGGTTAAGGTCTTAACTCTTACTCTGGCCTAATAGCTAAGGTCTTAACTCTTACTCTGGCCTAATAGCTAAGGTCTTAGACTCGTACTATGGTCTACAGGTTAAGGTCTTAACTCTTACTCTGGCCTACTGGTTAAGGTCTTAACTCTTACTCTGGCCTAATAGCTAAGGTCTTAGACACGTACTCTGGCCCAATGGTTAAGGTCTTAACTCTTACTCTGGCCTAATAGCTAAGGTCTTAGACTCGTACTCTGGCCTAATGGTTAAGGTCTTAACTCTTACTCTGGCCTACTGGTTAATGTATTAACTCTTACTCTGGCCTAATAGCTAAGGTCTTAACTCTTAATCTGGCCTAATAACTAAGGTCTTAACTCTTACTCTGGCCTACTGGTTAAGGTCTTAACTCTTACTCTGGCCTAATAGCTAAGGTCTTAGACACGTACTCTGGCCCAATGGTTAAGGTCTTAACTCTTACTCTGGCCTAATAGCTAAGGTCTTAGACTCGTACTCTGGCCTAATGGTTAAGGTCTTAACTCTTACTCTGGCCTAATAGCTAAGGTCTTAACTCTTACTCTGGCATAATAGCTAAGGTCTTAGACTCATACTCTGGCCTACAGGTTAAGGTCTTAACTCTTACTCTGTCCTAATGGTTAAGGTCTTAACTCTTACTCTGGCCTAATAGCTAAGGTCTTAGACTCGTACTCTGGCCTAATAGCTAAGGTCTTAGACTCGTACTCTGGCCTAATGGTTAAGGTCTTAACTCTTACTCTGGCCTACTGGCTAAGGTCTTAACTCTTACTCTGGCCTAATAGCTAAGGTCTTAACTCTTACTCTGGCCTAATAGCTAAGGTCTTAACTCTTACTCTGGCCTAATAGCTAAGGTCTGAGACTCGTACTATGGTCTACAGGTTAAGGTCTTAACTCTTACTCTGGCCTACTGGTTAAGGTCTTAACTCTTACTCTGGCCTACTGGTTAAGGTCTTAACTTTTACTCTGGCCTAATAGCTAAGGTCTTAGACTCATACTCTGGCCTACAGGTTAAGGTCTTAACTCTTACTCTGGCCTTATGGTTAAGGTCTTAACTCTTACTCTGGCCTAATAGCTAAGGTCTTAACTCTTACTCTGGCCTACTAGTTAAGGTCTTAACTTTTACTCTGGCCTACTGGTTAAGGTCTTAACTCTTACTCTGGCCTAATAGCTAAGGTCTTAGACTCGTACTCTGGCCTACTGGTTAAGGTCTTAACTCTTACTCTGGCCTAATAGCTAAGGTCTTAGACTCGTACTCTGGCCTACTGGCTAAGGTCTTAACTCTTACTCTGGCCTAATAGCTGAGGTCTTAACTCTTACTCTGGCCTAATAGCTAAGGTCTTAGACTCGTACTCTGGCCTAATGGTTAAGGTCTTAACTCTTACTCTGGCCTAATAGCTAAGGTCTTAACTCGTACTCTGGCCTAATAGCTAAGGTCTGAGACTCGTACTATGGTCTACAGGTTAAGGTCTTAACTCTTACTCTGGCCTACTGGTTAAGGTCTTAACTCTTACTCTGGCCTACTGGTTAAGGTCTTAACTTTTACTCTGGCCTAATAGCTAAGGTCTTAGACTCATACTCTGGCCTACAGGTTAAGGTCTTAACTCTTACTCTGGCCTTATGGTTAAGGTCTTAACTCTTACTCTGGCCTAATAGCTAAGGTCTTAACTCTTACTCTGGCCTACTAGTTAAGGTCTTAACTTTTACTCTGGCCTGCTGGTTAAGGTCTTAACTCTTACTCTGGCCTAATAGCTAAGGTCTTAGACTCGTACTCTGGCCTACTGGTTAAGGTCTTAACTCTTACTCTGGCCTAATAGCTAAGGTCTTAGACTCGTACTCTGGCCTACTGGCTAAGGTCTTAACTCTTACTCTGGCCTAATAGCTGAGGTCTTAACTCTTACTCTGGCCTAATAGCTAAGGTCTTAGACTCGTACTCTGGCCTAATGGTTAAGGTCTTAACTCTTACTCTGGCCTAATAGCTAAGGTCTTAACTCGTACTCTGGCCTAATAGCTAAGGTCTGAGACTCGTACTATGGTCTACAGGTTAAGGTCTTAACTCTTACTCTGGCCTACAGGTTAAGGTCTTAACTCTTACTCTGGCCTACTGGTTAAGGTCTTAACTTTTACTCTGGCCTAATAGCTAAGGTCTTAGACTCATACTCTGGCCTAATGGTTAAGGTCTTAACTCTTACTCTGGCCTAATAGCTAAGGTCTTAACTCTTACTCTGGCCTAATGGTTAAGGTCTTAACTCTTACTCTGGCCTAATGGCTAAGGTCTTAACTCTTACTCTGGCCTAATAGCTGATGTCTTAGACTCGTTCTCTGGCCTAATGGTTAAGGTCTTAACTCTTACTCTGGCCTAATAGCTAAGGTCTTAACTCTTACTCTGGCCTAATAGCTAAGGTCTTAGACTCGTACTGTGGCCTACAGGTTAAGGTCTTAACTCCTACTCTGGCCTACTGGTTAAGGTCTTAACTCTTACTCTGACCTACTGGTTAAGGTCTTAACTCTTACTCTGGCCTAATAGCTAAGGTCTTAAACTCGTACTATGGCCTACAGGTTAAGATCTTAACTCTTACTCTGTCCTACTGGTTAAGGTCTTAAATATTACTCTGGCCTAATAGCTAAGGTCTTAGACTCGTACTATGGCCTGCTGGTTAAGGTCTTAACTCTTACTCTGGCCTAATAGCTAAGGTCTTAACTCTTACTCTGGCCTAATAGCTAAGGTCTTAACTCTTACTCTGGCCTACTGGTTAAGGTCCTAACTCTTACTCAGGCCTAATAGCTAAGGTCTTAGACTCATACTCTGGCCTACTGGCTAAGGTCTTAACTCATACTCTGGCCTACTAGCTGAGGTCTTAACTCTTACTCTGGCCTAATAGCTAAGGTCTTAGACTCGTACTCTGGCCTAATGGTTAAGGTCTTAACTCTTACTCTGGCCTAATAGCTAAGGTCTTAACTCTTACTCTGGCCTAATAGCTAAGGTCTTCGACTCGTACTATGGTCTACAGGTTAAGGTCTTAACTCTTACTCTGGCCTACTGGTTAAGGTCTTAACTCTTACTCTGGCCTAATAGCTAAGGTCTTAGACTCATACTCTGGCCTAATGGTTAAGGTCTTAACTCTTACTCTGGCCTAATAGCTAAGGTCTTTGACTCGTACTCTGGCCTAATGGTTAAGGTCTTAACTCTTACTCTGGCCTAATAGCTAAGGTCTTAGACTCATACTCTGGCCTAATGGTTAAGGTCTTAACTCTTACTCTGGCCTACTGGTTAATGTATTAACTCTTACTCTGGCCTAACAGCTAAGGTCTTAACTCTTAATCTGGCCTAATAGCTAAGGTCTTAACTCTTACTCTGGCCTACTGGTTAAGGTCTTAACTCTTACTCTGGCCTAATAGCTAAGGTCTTAGACACGTACTCTGGCCCAATGGTTAAGGTCTTAACTCTTACTCTGGCCTAATAGCTAAGGTCTTAGACTCGTACTCTGGCCTAATGGTTAAGGTCTTAACTCTTACTCTGGCCTAATAGCTAAGGTCTTAACTCTTACTCTGGCATAATAGCTAAGGTCTTAGACTCGTACTCTGGCCTACAGGTTAAGGTCTTAACTCTTACTCTGTCCTAATGGTTAAGGTCTTAACTCTTACTCTGGCGTAATAGCTAAGGTCTTAGACTCGTACTCTGGCCTAATAGCTAAGGTCTTAGACTCGTACTCTGGCCTAATGGTTAAGGTCTTAACTCTTACTCTGGCCTACTGGCTAAGGTCTTAACTCTTACTCTGGCCTAATAGCTAAGTTCTTAACTCTTACTCTGGCCTAATAGCTCAGGTCTTAACTCTTACTCTGGCCTAATAGCTAAGGTCTGAGACTCGTACTATGGTCTACAGGTTAAGGTCTTAACTCTTACTCTGGCCTACTGGTTAAGGTCTTAACTCTTACTCTGGCCTCATAGCTAAGGTCTTAGACTCGTACTCTGGCCTACAGGTTAAGGTCTTAACTCTTACTCTGGCCTTATGGTTAAGGTCTTAACTCTTACTCTGGCCTAATAGCTAAGGTCTTAACTCTTACTCTGGCCTACTGGTTAAGGTCTTAACTTTTACTCTGGCCTACTGGTTAAGGTCTTAACTCTTACTCTGGCCAAATAGCTAAGGTCTTAGACTCGTACTCTGGCCTACTGGTTAAGGTCTTAACTCTTACTCTGGCCTAATAGCTAAGGTCTTAGACTCGTACTCTGGCCTACTGGCTAAGGTCTTAACTCTTACTCTGGCCTAATAGCTGAGGTCTTAACTCTTACTCTGGCCTAATAGCTAAGGTCTTAGACTCGTACTCTGGCCTAGTGGTTAAGATCTTAACTCTTACTCTGGCCTAATAGCTAAGGTCTTAGACTCATACTCTGGCCTACTGGCTAAGGTCTTAACTCATACTCTGGCCTACTAGCTGAGGTCTTAACTCTTACTCTGGCCTAATAGCTAAGGTCTTAGACTCGTACTCTGGCCTAATGGTTAAGGTCTTAACTCTTACTCTGGCCTAATAGCTAAGGTCTTAACTCTTACTCTGGCCTAATAGCTAAGGTCTTCGACTCGTACTATGGTCTACAGGTTAAGGTCTTAACTCTTACTCTGGCCTACTGGTTAAGGTCTTAACTCTTACTCTGGCCTAATAGCTAAGGTCTTAGACTCATACTCTGGCCTAATGGTTAAGGTCTTAACTCTTACTCTGGCCTAATAGCTAAGGTCTTTGACTCGTACTCTGGCCTAATGGTTAAGGTCTTAACTCTTACTCTGGCCTAATAGCTAAGGTCTTAGACTCATACTCTGGCCTAACGGTTAAGGTCTTAACTCTTACTCTGGCCTACTGGTTAATGTATTAACTCTTACTCTGGCCTAATAGCTAAGGTCTTAACTCTTAATCTGGCCTAATAGCTAAGGTCTTAACTCTTACTCTGGCCTACTGGTTAAGGTCTTAACTCTTACTCTGGCCTAATAGCTAAGGTCTTAGACACGTACTCTGGCCCAATGGTTAAGGTCTTAACTCTTACTCTGGCCTAATAGCTAAGGTCTTAGACTCGTACTCTGGCCTAATGGTTAAGGTCTTAACTCTTACTCTGGCCTAATAGCTAAGGTCTTAACTCTTACTCTGGCATAATAGCTAAGGTCTTAGACTCGTACTCTGGCCTACAGGTTAAGGTCTTAACTCTTACTCTGTCCTAATGGTTAAGGTCTTAACTCTTACTCTGGCCTAATAGCTAAGGTCTTAGACTCGTACTCTGGCCTAATAGCTAAGGTCTTAGACTCGTACTCTGGCCTAATGGTTAAGGTCTTAACTCTTACTCTGGCCTACTGGCTAAGGTCTTAACTCTTACTCTGGCCTAATAGCTAAGGTCTTAACTCTTACTCTGGCCTACTGGTTAAGGTCTTAACTCTTACTCTGGCCTCATAGCTAAGGTCTTAGACTCGTACTCTGGCCTACAGGTTAAGGTCTTAACTCTTACTCTGGCCTCATGGTTAAGGTCTTAACTCTTACTCTGGCCTAATAGCTAAGGTCTTAACTCTTACTCTGGCCTACTGGTTAAGGTCTTAACTTTTACTCTGGCCTACTGGTTAAGGTCTTAACTCTTACTCTGGCCTAATAGCTAAGGTCTTAGACTCGTACTCTGGCCTACTGGTTAAGGTCTTAACTCTTACTCTGGCCTAATAGCTAAGGTCTTAGACTCGTACTCTGGCCTACTGGCTAAGGTCTTAACTCTTACTCTGGCCTAATAGCTGAGGTCTTAACTCTTACACTGGCCTAATAGCTAAGGTCTTAGACTCGTACTCTGGCCTAATGGTTAATGTCTTAACTCTTACTCTGGCCTAATAGATAAGGTCTTAACTCTTACTCTGGCATAATAGCTAAGGTCTTAGACTCGTACTCTGGCCTACAGGTTAAGGTCTTAACTCTTACTCTGTCCTAATGGTTAAGGTCTTAACTCTTACTCTGGCCTAATACCTAAGGTCTTAACTCTTACTCTGGCCTAATAGCTAAGGTCTTAACTCTTACTCTGGACTACTGGTTAAGGTCTTAACTCTTACTCTGGCCTAATAGCTAAGGTCTTAGACTCGTACTATGGCCTACAGGTTAAGGTCTTAACTCTTACTCTGGCCTACTGGTTAAGGTCTTAACTCTTACTCTGGCCTACTGGTTAAGGTCTTAACTCTTACTCTGGCCTCATAGCTAAGGTCTTAGACTCGTACTCTGGCCTACAGGTTAAGGTCTTAACTCTTACTCTGTCCTAATGGTTAAGGTCTTAACTCTTACTCTGGCCTAATAGCTAAGGTCTTAGACTCGTACTCTGGCCTAGTGGTTAAGGTCTTAACTCTTACTCTGGCCTAATAGCTAAGGTCTTAGACTCATACTCTGGCCTACTGGCTAAGGTCTTAACTCATACTCTGGCCTACTAGCTGAGGTCTTAACTCTTGCTCTGGCCTAATAGCTAAGGTCTTAGACTCGTACTCTAGCCTAATGGTTAAGGTCTTAACTCTTACTCTGGCCTAATAGCTAAGGTCTTAACTCTTACTCTGGCCTAATAGCTAAGGTCTTAGACTCGTACTATGGTCTACAGGTTAAGGTCTTAACTCTTACTCTGGCCTACTGGTTAAGGTCTTAACTCTTACTCTGGCCTAAGAGCTAAGGTCTTAGACTCATACTCTGGCCTAATGGTTAAGGTCTTAACTCTTACTCTGGCCTAATAGCTAAGGTCTTAGACTCGCACTCTGGCCTAATGGTTAAGGTCTTAACTCTTACTCTGGCCTAATAGCTAAGGTCTTAGACTCATACGCTGGCCTAATGGTTAAGGTCTTAACTCTTACTCTGGCCTACTGGTTAATGTATTAACTCTTACTCTGGCCTAATAGCTAAGGTCTTAACTCTTAATCTGGCCTAATAACTAAGGTCTTAACTCTTACTCTGGCCTACTGTTTAAGGTCTTAACTCTTACTCTGGCCTAATAGCTAAGGTCTTAGACACGTACTCTGGCCCAATGGTTAAGGTCTTAACTCTTACTCTGGCCTAATAGCTAAGGTCTTAGACTCGTACTCTGGCCTAATGGTTAAGGTCTTAACTCTTACTCTGGCCTAATAGCTAAGGTCTTAACTCTTACTCTGGCATAATAGCTAAGGTCTTAGACTCGTACTCTGGCCTACAGGTTAAGGTCTTAACTCTTACTCTGTCCTAATGGTTAAGGTCTTAACTCTTACTCTGGCCTAATAGCTAAGGTCTTAGACTCGTACTCTGGCCTAATAGCTAAGGTCTTAGACTCGTACTCTGGCCTAATGGTTAAGGTCTTAACTCTTACTCTGGCCTACTGGCTAAGGTCTTAACTCTTACTCTGGCCTAATAGCTAAGGTCTTAACTCTTACTCTGGCCTAATAGCTAAGGTCTTAACTCTTACTCTGGCCTAATAGCTAAGGTCTGAGACTCGTACTATGGTCTACAGGTTAAGGTCTTAACACTTACTCTGGCCTACTGGTTAAGGTCTTAACTCTTACTCTGGCCTCATAGCTAAGGTCTTAGACTCGTACTCTGGCCTACAGGTTAAGGTCTTAACTCTTACTCTGGCCTTATGGTTAAGGTCTTAACTCTTACTCTGGCCTAATAGCTAAGGTCTTAACTCTTACTCTGGCCTACTGGTTAAGGTCTTAACTTTTACTCTGGCCTACTGGTTAAGGTCTTAACTCTTACTCTGGCCTAATAGCTAAGGTCTTAGACTCGTACTCTGGCCTACTGGTTAAGGTCTTAACTCTTACTCTGGCCTAATAGCTAAGGTCTTAGACTCGTACTCTGGCCTAGTGGTTAAGGTCTTAACTCTTACTCTGGCCTAATAGCTAAGGTCTTAGACTCATACTCTGGCCTACTGGCTAAGGTCTTAACTCATACTCTGGCCTACTAGCTGAGGTCTTAACTCTTACTCTGGCCTAATAGCTAAGGTCTTAGACTCGTACTCTGGCCTAATGGTTAAGGTCTTAACTCTTACTCTGGATTAATAGCTAAGGTCTTAACTCTTACTCTGGCCTAATAGCTAAGGTCTTAGACTCGTACTATGGTCTACAGGTTAAGGTCTTAACTCTTACTCTGGCCTACTGGTTAAGGTCTTAACACTTACTCTGGCCTAATAGCTAAGGTCTTAGACTCATACTCTGGCCTAATGGTTAAGGTCTTAACTCTTACTCTGGCCTAATAGCTAAGGTCTTAGACTCGTACTCTGGCCTAATGGTTAAGGTCTTAACTCTTACTCTGGCCTAATAGCTAAGGTCTTAGACACGTACTCTGGCCCAATGGTTAAGGTCTTAACTCTTACTCTGGCCTAATAGCTAAGGTCTTAGACTCGTACTCTGGCCTAATGGTTAAGGTCTTAACTCTTACTCTGGCCTACTGGTTAATGTATTAACTCTTACTCTGGCCTAATAGCTAAGGTCTTAACTCTTAATCTGGCCTAATAACTAAGGTCTTAACTCTTACTCTGGCCTACTGGTTAAGGTCTTAACTCTTACTCTGGCCTAATAGCTAAGGTCTTAGACACGTACTCTGGCCCAATGGTTAAGGTCTTAACTCTTACTCTGGCCTAATAGCTAAGGTCTTAGACTCGTACTCTGGCCTAATGGTTAGGGTCTTAACTCTTACTCTGGCCTAATAGCTAAGGTCTTAACTCTTACTCTGGCATAATAGCTAAGGTCTTAGACTCGTACTCTGGCCTACAGGTTAAGGTCTTAACTCTTACTCTGTCCTAATGGTTAAGGTCTTAACTCTTACTCTGGCCTAATAGCTAAGGTCTTAGACTCGTACTCTGGCCTAATAGCTAAGGTCTTAGACTCGTACTCTGGCCTAATGGTTAAGGTCTTAACTCTTACTCTGGCCTACTGGCTAAGGTCTTAACTCTTACTCTGGCCTAATAGCTAAGGTCTTAACTCTTACTCTGGCCTAATAGCTAAGGTCTTAACTCTTACTCTGGCCTAATAGCTAAGGTCTGAGACTCGTACTATGGTCTACAGGTTAAGGTCTTAACTCTTACTCTGGCCTACTGGTTAAGGTCTTAACTCTTACTCTGGCCTCATAGCTAAGGTCTTAGACTCGTACTCTGGCCTACAGGTTAAGGTCTTAACTCTTACTCTGGCCTCATGGTTAAGGTCTTAACTCTTACTCTGGCCTAATAGCTAAGGTCTTAACTCTTACTCTGGCCTACTGGTTAAGGTCTTAACTTTTACTCTGGCCTATTGGTTAAGGTCTTAACTCTTACTCTGGCCTAATAGCTAAGGTCTTAGACTCGTACTCTGGCCTACTGGTTAAGGTCTTAACTCTTACTCTGGCCTAATAGCTAAGGTCTTAGACTTGTACTCTGGCCTACTGGCTAAGGTCTTAACTCTTACTCTGGCCTAATAGCTGAGGTCTTAACTCTTACTCTGGCCTAATAGCTAAGGTCTTAGACTCGTACTCTGGCCTAATGGTTAAGGTCTTAACTCTTACTCTGGCCTAATAGCTAAGGTCTTAACTCTTACTCTGGCCTAATAGCTAAGGTCTGAGACTCGTACTATGGTCTACAGGTTAAGGTCTTAACTCTTACTCTGGCCTACAGGTTAAGGTCTTAACTCTTACTCTGGCCTACTGGTTAAGGTCTTAACTTTTACTCTGGCCTAATAGCTAAGGTCTTAGACTCATACTCTGGCCTAATGGTTAAGGTCTTAACTCTTACTCTGGCCTAATAGCTAAGGTCTTAACTCTTACTCTGGCCTAATGGTTAAGGTCTTAACTCTTACTCTGGCCTAATGGCTAAGGTCTTAACTCTTACTCTGGCCTAATAGCTGATGTCTTAAACTCGTTCTCTGGCCTAATGGTTAAGGTCTTAACTCTTACTCTGGCCTAATAGCTAAGGTCTTAACTCTTACTCTGGCCTAATAGCTAAGGTCTTAGACTCGTACTGTGGCCTACAGGTTAAGGTCTTAACTCTTACTCTGGCCTACTGGTTAAGGTCTTAACTCTTACTCTGACCTACTGGTTAAGATCTTAACTCTTACTCTGGCCTAATAGCTAAGGTCTTAAACTCGTACTATTGCCTACAGGTTAAGATCTTAACTCTTACTCTGGCCTACTGGTTAAGGTCTTAAATCTTACTCTGGCCTAATAGCTAAGGTCTTAGACTCATACTATGGCCTGCTGGTTAAGGTCTTAACTCTTACTCTGGCCTAATAGCTAAGGTCTTAACTCTTACTCTGGCCTAATAGCTAAGGTCTGAGACTCGTACTATGGTCTACAGGTTAAGGTCTTAACTCTTACTCTGGCCTACAGGTTAAGGTCTTAACTCTTACTCTGGCCTACTGGTTAAGGTCTTAACTTTTACTCTGGCCTAATAGCTAAGGTCTTAGACTCATACTCTGGCCTAATGGTTAAGGTCTTAACTCTTACTCTGGCCTAATAGCTAAGGTCTTAACTCTTACTCTGGCCTAATGGTTAAGGTCTTAACTCTTACTCTGGCCTAATGGCTAAGGTCTTAACTCTTACTCTGGCCTAATAGCTGATGTCTTAAACTCGTTCTCTGGCCTAATGGTTAAGGTCTTAACTCTTACTCTGGCCTAATAGCTAAGGTCTTAACTCTTACTCTGGCCTAATAGCTAAGGTCTTAGACTCGTACTGTGGCCTACAGGTTAAGGTCTTAACTCTTACTCTGGCCTACTGGTTAAGGTCTTAACTCTTACTCTGACCTACTGGTTAAGATCTTAACTCTTACTCTGGCCTAATAGCTAAGGTCTTAAACTCGTACTATTGCCTACAGGTTAAGATCTTAACTCTTACTCTGGCCTACTGGTTAAGGTCTTAAATCTTACTCTGGCCTAATAGCTAAGGTCTTAGACTCATACTATGGCCTGCTGGTTAAGGTCTTAACTCTTACTCTGGCCTAATAGCTAAGGTCTTAACTCTTACTCTGGCCTAATAGCTAAGGTCTTAACTCTTACTCTGGCCTTATAGCTCAGGTCTTAGACTCGTACTATGGCCTACAGGTTGAGGTCTTAACTCTTACGCTGGCCTACTGGTTAAGGTCTTAACTCTTACTCTGGCCTCATAGCTAAGGTCTTAGACTCGTACTCTGGCCTACAGGTTAAGGTCCTAACTCTTACTCTGGCCTAATAGTTAAGGTCTTAACTCTTACTCTGGCCTAATAGCTAAGGTCTTAACTCTTACTCTGGCCTACTGGTTAAGGTCTTAACTTTTACTCTGGCCTACTGGTTAAGGTCTTAACTCTTACTCTGGCCTAATAGCTAAGGTCTTAGACTCGTACTCTGGCCTACTGGTTAAGGTCTTAACTCTTACTCTGGCCTAATAGCTAAGGTCTTAGACTCGTACTCTGGCCTACTGGCTAAGGTCTTAACTCTTACTCTGGCCTAATAGCTGAGGTCTTAACTCTTACTCTGGCCTAATAGCTAAGGTCTTAGACTCGTACTCTGGCCTAATGGTTAAGGTCTTAACTCTTACTCTGGCCTAATAGCTAAGGTCTTAACTCTTACACTGGCCTAATAGCTAAGGTCTGAGACTCGTACTATGGTCTACAGGTTAAGGTCTTAACTCTTACTCTGGCCTACTGGTTAAGGTCTTAACTCTTACTCTGGCCTAATAGCTAAGCTCTTAGACTCATACTCTGGCCTAATGGTTAAGGTCTTAACTCTTACTCTGGCCTAATAGCTAACGTCTTAGACTCGTACTCTGGCCTAATGGTTAAGGTCTTAACTCTTACTCTGGCCTAATAGCTAAGGTCTTAGACTCATACTCTGGCCTAATGGTTAATGTCTTAACTCTTACTCTGGCCTACTGGTTAATGTCTTACCTCTTACTCTGGCCTAATAGCTAAGGTCTTAGACACTTACTCTGGCCCAATGGTTAAGGTCTTAACTCTTACTCTGGCCTAATAGCTAAGGTCTTAGACTCGTACTCTGGCCTAATGGTTAAGGTCTTAACTCTTACTCTGGCCTAATAGCTAAGGTCTTAACTCTTACTCTGGCATAATAGCTAAGGTCTTAGACTCGTACTCTGGCCTACAGGTTAAGGTCTTAACTCTTACTCAGGCCTAATGGTGAAGGTCTTAACTCTTACTCTGGCCTAATAGCTAAGGTCTTAGACTCGTACTCTGGCCTAATAGCTAAGGTCTTTGACTCGTACTCTGGCCTAATGGTTAAGGTCTTAACTCTTACTCTGGCCTACTGGCTAAGGTCTTAACTCTTACTCTGGCCTAATAGCTAGGGTCTTAACTCTTACTCTGCCCTAATAGCTAAGGTCTTAACTCTTACTCTGGCCTACTGGTTAAGGTCTTAACTCTTACTCTGGCCTTATAGCTAAGGTCTTAGACTCGTACTATGGCCTACAGGTTAAGGTCTTAACTCTTACTCTGGCCTACTGGTTAAGGTCTTAACTCTTACTCTGGCCTACTGGTTAAGGTCTTAACTCTTACTCTGGCCTCATAGATAAGGTCTTAGACTCGTACTCTGTCCTACAGGTTAAGGTCTTAACTCTTACTCTGGCCTAATGGTTAAGGTCTTAACTCTTACTCTGGCCTAATAGCTAAGGTCTTAACTCTTACTCTGGCCTACTGGTTAAGGTCTTAACTTTTACTCTGGCCTACTGGTTAAGGTCTTAACTCTTACTCTGGCCTAATAGCTAAGGTCTTAGACTCATACTCTGACCTAATGGTTAAGGTCTTAACTCTTACTCTGGCCTACTGGTTAAGGTCTTAACTCTTACTCTGGCCTAATAGCTAAGGTCTTAACTCTTACTCTGGCCTAATAGCTAAGGTCTGAGACTCGTACTCTGGCCTAATGGTTAAGGTCTTAACTCTTACTCTGGCCTAATAGCTAAGGTCTTAACTCTTACTCTGGCATAATAGCTAAGGTCTTAGACTCGTACTCTGGCCTACAGGTTAAGGTCTTAACTCTTACTCTGGCCTACTGGTTAAGGTCTTAACTCTTACTCTGGCCTAATAGCTAAGGTCTTAGACTCATACTCTGGCCTAATGGTTAAGGTCTTAACTCTTACTCTGGCCTAATAGCTAAGGTCTTAACTCTTACTCTGGCCTAATGGTTAAGGTCTTAACTCTTACTCTGGCCTAATAGCTAAGGTATTAACTCTTACTCTGGCCTAATAGCTAAGGTCTTAGACTCATACTATGGCCTACAGGTTAAGGTCTTAACTCTTACTCTGGCCTACTGGTTAAGGTCTTAACTCTTACTCTGGCCTAATGGCTAAGGTCTTAACTCTTACTCTGGCCTAATAGCTGATGTCTTAGACTCGTACTCTGGCCTAATGGTTAAGGTCTTAACTCTTACACTGGCCAAATAGCTAAGGTCTTAACTCTTACTCTGGCCTAATAGCTAAGGTCCTAGACTCGTACTATGGCCTACAGGTTAAGGTCTTAACTCTTACTCTGGCCTACTGGTTAAGGTCTTAACTCTTACTCTGACCTACTGGTTAAGGTCTTAACTCTTACTCTGGCCTAATAGCTAAGGTCTTAAACTCGTACTATGGCCTACAGGTTAATATCTTAACTCTTACTCTGGCGTACTGGTTAAGGTCTTAAATCTTACTCTGGCCTAATAGCTAAGGTCTTAGACTCGTACTATGGCCTACTGGTTAAGGTCTTAGCTCTTACTCTGGCCTAATAGCTAAGGTTTTAACTCTTACTCTGGCCTAATGGCTAAGGTCTTAACTCTTACTCTGGCCTAATAGCTAAGGTCTTAACTCTTACTCTGGCCTAATAGCTAAGGTCTTCGACTCGTACTATGGTCTACAGGTTAAGGTCTTAACTCTTACTCTGGCCTACTGGTTAAGGTCTTAACTCTTACTCTGGCCTAATAGCTAAAGTCTTAGACTCATACTCTGGCCTAATGGTTAAGGTCTTAACTCTTACTCTGGCCTAATAGCTAAGGTCTTTGACTCGTACTCTGGCCTAATGGTTAAGGTCTTAACTCTTACTCTGGCCTAATAGCTAAGGTCTTAGACTCATACTCTGGCCTAATGGTTAAGGTCTTAACTCTTACTCTGGCCTTCTGGTTAATGTATTAACTCTTACTCTGGCCTAATAGCTAAGGTCTTAACTCTTAATCTGGCCTAATAGCTAAGGTCTTAACTCTTACTCTGGCCTACTGGTTAAGGTCTTAACTCTTACTCTGGCCTAATAGCTAAGGTCTTAGACACGTACTCTGGCCCAATGGTTAAGGTCTTAACTCTTACTCTGGCCTAATAGCTAAGGTCTTAGACTCGTACTCTGGCCTAATGGTTAAGGTCTTAACTCTTACTCTGGCCTAATAGCTAAGGTCTTAACTCTTACTCTGGCATAATAGCTAAGGTCTTAGACTCGTACTCTGGCCTACAGGTTAAGGTCTTAACTCTTACTCTGTCCTAATGGTTAAGGTCTTAACTCTTACTCTGGCCTAATAGCTAAGGTCTTAGACTCGTACTCTGGCCTAATAGCTAAGGTCTTAGACTCGTATTCTGGCCTAATGGTTAAGGTCTTAACTCTTACTCTGGCCTACTGGCTAAGGTCTTAACTCTTACTCTGGCCTAATAGCTAAGGTCTTAACTCTTACTCTGGCCTAATAGCTAAGGTCTTAACTCTTACTCTGGCCTAATAGCTAAGGTCTGAGACTCGTACTATGGTCTACAGGTTAAGGTCTTAACTCTTACTCTGGCCTACTGGTTAAGGTCTTAACTCTTACTCTGGCCTCATAGCTAAGGTCTTAGACTCGTACTCTGGCCTACAGGTTAAGGTCTTAACTCTTACTCTGGCCTTATGGTTAAGGTCTTAACTCTTACTCTGGCCTAATAGCTAAGGTCTTAACTCTTACTCTGGCCTACTGGTTAAGGTCTTAACTTTTACTCTGGCCTACTGGTTAAGGTCTTAACTCTTACTCTGGCCTAATAGCTAAGGTCTTAGACTCGTACTCTGGCCTACTGGTTAAGGTCTTAACTCTTACTCTGGCCTAATAGCTAAGGTCTTAGACTCGTACTCTGGCCTACTGGCTAAGGTCTTAACTCTTACTCTGGCCTAATAGCTGAGGTCTTAACTCTTACTCTGGCCTAATAGCTAAGGTCTTAGACTCGTACTCTGGCCTAGTGGTTAAGGTCTTAACTCTTACTCTGGCCTAATAGCTAAGGTCTTAGACTCATACTCTGGCCTACTGGCTAAGGTCTTAACTCATACTCTGGCCTACTAGCTGAGGTCTTAACTCTTACTCTGGCCTAATAGCTAAGGTCTTAGACTCGTACTCTGGCCTAATGGTTAAGGTCTTAACTCTTACTCTGGCCTAATAGCTAAGGTCTTAACTCTTACTCTGGCCTAATAGCTAAGGTCTTCGACTCGTACTATGGTCTACAGGTTAAGGTCTTAACTCTTACTCTGGCCTACTGGTTAAGGTCTTAACTCTTACTCTGGCCTATTAGCTAAGGTCTTAGACTCATACTCTGGCATAATGGTTAAGGTCTTAACTCTTACTCTGGCCTAATAGCTAAGGTCTTTGACTCGTACTCTGGCCTAATGGTTAAGGTCTTAACTCTTACTCTGGCCTAATAGCTAAGGTCTTAGACTCATACTCTGGCCTAATGGTTAATGTCTTAACTCTTACTCTGGCCTACTGGTTAATGTATTAACTCTTACTCTGGCCTAATAGCTAAGGTCTTAACTCTTAATCTGGCCTAATAGCTAAGGTCTTAACTCTTACTCTGGCCTACTGGTTAAGGTCTTAACTCTTACTCTGGCCTAATAGCTAAGGTTTTAGACACGTACTCTGCCCCAATGGTTAAGGTCTTAACTCTTACTCTGGCCTAATAGCTAAGGTCTTAGACTCGTACTCTGGCCTAATGGTTAAGGTCTTAACTCTTACTCTGGCCTAATAGCTAAGGTCTTAACTCTTACTCTGGCATAATAGCTAAGGTCTTAGACTTGTACTCTGGCCTACAGGTTAAGGTCTTAACTCTTACTCTGTCCTAATGGTTAAGGTCTTAACTCTTACTCTGGCCTAATAGCTAAGGTCTTAGACTCGTACTCTGGCCTAATAGCTAAGGTCTTAGACTCGTACTCTGGCCTAATGGTTAAGGTCTTAACTCTTACTCTGGCCTACTGGCTAAGGTCTTAACTCTTACTCTGGCCTAATAGCTAAGGTCTTAACTCTTACTCTGGCCTAATAGCTAAGGTCTTAACTCTTACTCTGGCCTAATAGCTAAGGTCTGAGACTCGTACTATGGTCTACAGGTTAAGGTCTTAACTCTTACTCTGGCCTACTGGTTAAGGTCTTAACTCTTACTCTGGCCTCATAGCTAAGGTCTTAGACTCATACTCTGGCCTACAGGTTAAGGTCTTAACTCTTACTCTGGCCTTATGGTTAAGGTCTTAACTCTTACTCTGGCCTAATAGCTAAGGTCTTAACTCTTACTCTGGCCTACTGGTTAAGGTCTTAACTTTTACTCTGGCCTACTGGTTAAGGTCTTAACTCTTACTCTGGCCTAATAGCTAAGGTCTTAGACTCGTACTCTGGCCTACTGGTTAAGGTCTTAACTCTTACTCTGGCCTAATAGCTAAGGTCTTAGACTCGTACTCTGGCCTACTGGCTAAGGTCTTAACTCTTACTCTGGCCTAATAGCTGAGGTCTTAACTCTTACACTGGCCTAATAGCTAAGGTCTTAGACTCGTACTCTGGCCTAATGGTTAATGTCTTAACTCTTACTCTGGCCTAATAGCTAAGGTCTTAACTCTTACTCTGGCATAATAGCTAAGGTCTTAGACTCGTACTCTGGCCTACAGGTTAAGGTCTTAACTCTTACTCTGTCCTAATGGTTAAGGTCTTAACTCTTACTCTGGCCTAATACCTAAGGTCTTAACTCTTACTCTGGCCTAATAGCTAAGGTCTTAACTCTTACTCTGGACTACTGGTTAAGGTCTTAACTCTTACTCTGGCCTAATAGCTAAGGTCTTAGACTCGTACTATGGCCTACAGGTTAAGGTCTTAACTCTTACTCTGGCCTACTGGTTAAGGTCTTAACTCTTACTCTGGCCTACTGGTTAAGGTCTTAAATCTTACTCTGGCCTAATAGCTAAGGTCTTAGACTCGTACTATGGCCTACTGGTTAAGGTCTTAACTCTTACTCTGGCCTAATAGCTAAGGTCTTAACTCTTACTCTGGCCTAATAGCTAAGGTCTTAACTCTTACTCTGGACTACTGGTTAAGGTCTTAACTCTTACTCTGGCCTAATAGCTAAGGTCTTAGACTCGTACTCTGGCCTAATAGCTAAGGTCTTAACTCTTACTCTGGCCTACTGGTTAAGGTCTTAACTCTTACTCTGGCCTAATAGCTAAGGTCTTAGACACGTACTCTGGCCTAATGGTTAAGGTCTTAACTCTTACTCTGGCCTAATAGCTAAGATCTTAACTCTTACTCTGGCCTAATAGCTAAGGTCTTAGACTTGTACTCTGGCCTAATGTTTAAGGTCTTAACTCTTACTCTGGCCTAATAACTAAGGTCTTAACTCTTACTCTGGCCTAATAGCTAAGGTCTTAGACTCGTACTATGGCCTACAGGTTAAGGTCTTAACTCTTACTCTGGCCTACTGGTTAAGGTCTTAACTCTTACTCTGGCCTACTGGTTAAGGTCTTAACTCTTACTCTGGCCTAAAAGCTAAGGTCTTAACTCTTACTCTGCCCTACTGGTTAAGGTCTTAACTCTTACTCTGGCCTTATAGCTAAGGTCTTAGACTCGTAGTATGGCCTACAGGTTGAGGTCTTAACTCTTACTCTGGCCTACTGGTTAAGGTCTTAACTCTTACTCTGGCCTCATAGCTAAGGTCTTAGACTCGTACTCTGGCCTACAGGTTAAGGTCTTAACTCTTACTCTGGCCTAATGGTTAAGGTCTTAACTCTTACTCTGGCCTAATAGCTAAGGTCTTAACTCTTACTCTGGCCTACTGGTTACGGTCTTAACTTTTACTCTGGCCTACTGGTTAAGGTCTTAACTCTTACTCTGGCCTAATAGCTAAGGTCTTAGACTCGTACTCTGGCCTACTGGTTAAGGTCTTAACTCTTACTCCGGCCTAATAGCTAAGGTCTTAGACTCGTACTCTGGACTACTGGCTAAGGTCTTAACTCTTACTCTGGCCTAATAGCTGAGGTCTTAACTCTTACTCTGGCCTAATAGCTAAGGTCTTAACTCTTACTCTGGCCTACTGGTTAAGGTCTTAACTCTTACTCTGGCCTAATAGCTAAGGTCTTAGACACGTACTCTGGCCTAATGGTTAAGGTCTTAACTCTTACTCTGGCCTAATGGTTAAGGTCTTAACTCTTACTCTGGCCTAATAGCTAAGGTCTTAGACTCATACTCTGGCCTAATGGTTAAGTTCTTAACTCTTACTCTGGCCTAATAGCTAAGATCTTAACTCTTACTCTGGCCTAATAGCTAAGGTCTTAGACTTGTACTCTGGCCTAATGTTTAAGGTCTTAACTCTTACTCTGGCCTAATAGCTAAGGTCTTAACTCTTACTCTGGACTAATAGCTAAGGTCTTAGACTCGTACTTTGGCCTACAGGTTAAGGTCTTAGCTCTTACTTTCGCCTAATAGCTAAGGTCTTAGACTCGTACTCTGGCCTAATGGTTAAGGTCTTAACTCTTACTCTGGCCTAATAGCTGAGGTCTTAGACTCGTACTCTGGCCTACTGGTTAAGGCCTTAACTCTTACTCTGGCCCAATAGCTAAGGTCTTAGACTCGTACTATGGCCTACTGGTTAAGGTCTTAACTCTTACTCTGGCCTAATAGCTGAGGTCTTAGACTCGTACTCTGGCCTAATGGTTAAGGTCTTAACTCTTACTCTGGCCTAATAGCTAAGGTCTTAACTCTTACTCTGGCCTAATAGCTAAGGTCTGAGACTCGTACTATGGTCTACAGGTTAAGGTCTTAACTCGTACTCTGGCCTACTGGTTAAGGCCTTAACTCTTACTCTGGCCCAATAGCTAAGGTCTTAGACTCGTACTATGGCCTACTGGTTAAGGTCTTAACTCTTACTCTGGCCTAATAGCTGAGGTCTTAGACTCGTACTCTGGCCTAATGGTTAAGGTCTTAACTCTTACTCTGGCCTAATAGCTAAGGTCTTAACTCTTACTCTGGCCTAATAGCTAAGGTCTGAGACTCGTACTATGGTCTACAGGTTAAGGTCTTAACTCTTACTCTGGCCTACTGGTTAAGGTCTTAACTCTTACTCTGGCCTAATTGCTAAGCTCTTAGACTCATACTCTGGCCTAATGTTTAAGGTCTTAACTCTTACTCTGGCCTAATAGCTAAGGTCTTAACTCTTACTCTGGACTAATAGCTAAGGTCTTAGACTCGTACTTTGGCCTACAGGTTAAGGTCTTAGCTCTTACTTTCGCCTAATAGCTAAGGTCTTAGACTCGTACTCTGGCCTAATGGTTAAGGTCTTAACTCTTACTCTGGCCTAATAGCTGAGGTCTTAGACTCGTACTCTGGCCTACTGGTTAAGGCCTTAACTCTTACTCTGGCCCAATAGCTAAGGTCTTAGACTCGTACTATGGCCTACTGGTTAAGGTCTTAACTCTTACTCTGGCCTAATAGCTGAGGTCTTAGACTCGTACTCTGGCCTAATGGTTAAGGTCTTAACTCTTACTCTGGCCTAATAGCTAAGGTCTTAACTCTTACTCTGGCCTAATAGCTAAGGTCTGAGACTCGTACTATGGTCTACAGGTTAAGGTCTTAACTCGTACTCTGGCCTACTGGTTAAGGCCTTAACTCTTACTCTGGCCCAATAGCTAAGGTCTTAGACTCGTACTATGGCCTACTGGTTAAGGTCTTAACTCTTACTCTGGCCTAATAGCTGAGGTCTTAGACTCTTACTCTGGCCTAATGGTTAAGGTCTTAACTCTTACTCTGGCCTAATAGCTAAGGTCTTAACTCTTACTCTGGCCTAATAGCTAAGGTCTGAGACTCGTACTATGGTCTACAGGTTAAGGTCTTAACTCTTACTCTGGCCTACTGGTTAAGGTCTTAACTCTTACTCTGGCCTAATAGCTAAGCTCTTAGACTCATACTCTGGCATAATGGTTAAGGTCTTAACT
The DNA here is from genome assembly GCF_964204655.1 of Triturus cristatus. Taxonomy (NCBI): domain Eukaryota; kingdom Metazoa; phylum Chordata; class Amphibia; order Caudata; family Salamandridae; genus Triturus; species Triturus cristatus. The sequence goes on along the minus strand of NC_140589.1, from coordinate 1,087,604,177 downwards.
CTTACTCTGGCCTAATAGCTAAGGTCTTAGACTCATACTCTGGCCTAATGGTTAAGGTCTTAACTCTTACTCTGGCCTACTGGTTAATGTCTTACCTCTTACTCTGGCCTAATAGCTAAGGTCTTAACTCTTACTCTGGCCTAATAGCTAAGGTCTTAACTCTTACTCTGGCCTACTGGTTAAGGTCTTAACTCTTACTCTGGCCTAATAGCTAAGGTCTTAGACACTTACTCTGGCCCAATGGTTAAGGTCTTAACTCTTACTCTGGCCTAATAGCTAAGGTCTTAGACTCGTACTCTGGCCTACTGGTTAAGGTCTTAACTCTTACTCTGGCCTAAAAGCTAAGGTCTTAACTCTTACTCTGGCCTACTGGTTAAGGTCTTAACTCTTACTCTGGCCTTATAGCTAAGGTCTTAGACTCGTACTATGGCCTACAGGTTGAGGTCTTAACTCTTACTCTGGCCTACTGGTTAAGGTCTTAACTCTTACTCTGGCCTCATAGCTAAGGTCTTAGACTCGTACTCTGGCCTACAGGTTAAGGTCTTAACTCTTACTCTGGCCTAATGGTTAAGGTCTTAACTCTTACTCTGGCCTAATAGCTAAGGTCTTAACTCTTACTCTGGCCTACTGGTTAAGGTCTTAACTTTTACTCTGGCCTACTGGTTAAGGTCTTAACTCTTACTCTGGCCTAATAGCTAAGGTCTTAGACTCGTACTCTGGCCTACTGGTTAAGGTCTTAACTCTTACTCTGGCCTAATAGCTAAGGTCTTAGACTCGTACTCTGGACTACTGGCTAAGGTCTTAACTCTTACTCTGGCCTAATAGCTGAGGTCTTAACTCTTACTCTGGCCTAATAGCTAAGGTCTTAACTCTTACTCTGGCCTACTGGTTAAGGTCTTAACTCTTACTCTGGCCTAATAGCTAAGGTCTTAGACACGTACTCTGGCCTAATGGTTAAGGTCTTAACTCTTACTCTGGCCTAATAGCTAAGGTCTTAGACTCGTACTCTGGCCTAATGGTTAAGTTCTTAACTCTTACTCTGGCCTAATAGCTAAGATCTTAACTCTTACTCTGGCCTAATAGCTAAGGTCTTAGACTTGTACTCTGGCCTAATGTTTAAGGTCTTAACTCTTACTCTGGCCTAATAGCTAAGGTCTTAACTCTTACTCTGGACTAATAGCTAAGGTCTTAGACTCGTACTTTGGCCTACAGGTTAAGGTCTTAACTCTTACTTTCGCCTAATGGTTAAGGTCTTAACTCTTACTTTGGCCTAAAAGCTAAGGTCTTAGACTCGTACTCTGGCCTAATGGTTAAGGTCTTAACTCTTACTCTGGCCTAATAGCTAAGGTCTTAACTCTTACTCTGGCCTAATAGCTGAGGTCTTAGACTCGTACTCTGGCCTACTGGTTAAGGTCTTAACTCTTACTCTGGCCCAATAGCTAAGGTCTTAGACTCGTACTATGGCCTACTGGTTAAGGTCTTAACTCTTACTCTGGCCTAATACCTGAGGTCTTAGACTCGTACTCTGGCCTAATGGTTAAGGTCTTAACTCTTACTCTGGCCTAATAGCTAAGGTATTAACTCTTACTCTGGCCTAATAGCTAAGGTCTGAGACTCGTACTATGGTCTACAGGTTAAGGTCTTAACTCTTACTCTGGCCTACTGGTTAAGGTCTTAACTCTTACTCTGACCTACTGGTTAAGATCTTAACTCTTACTCTGGCCTAATAGCTAAGGTCTTAAACTCGTACTATGGCCTACAGGTTAAGATCTTAACTCTTACTCTGGCCTACTGGTTAAGGTCTTAAATCTTACTCTGGCCTAATAGCTAAGGTCTAAGACTCGTACTATGGCCTGCTGGTTAAGGTCTTAACTCTTACTCTGGCCTAATAGCTAAGGTCTTAGACTCATACTCTGGCCTAATGGTTAAGGTCTTAACTCTTACTCTGGCCTACTGGTTAATGTCTTACCTCTTACTCTGGCCTAATAGCTAAGGTCTTAACTCTTACTCTGGCCTAATAGCTAAGGTCTTAACTCTTACTCTGGCCTACTGGTTAAGGTCTTAACTCTTATTCTGGCCTAATAGCTAAGGACTTAGACACTTACTCTGGCCCAATGGTTAAGGTCTTAACTCTTACTCTGGCCTAATAGCTAAGGTCTTAGACTCGTACTCTGGCCTAATGGTTAAGGTCCTAACTCTTACTCTGGCCTAATAGCTAAGGTCTTAACTCTTACTCTGGCATAATAGCTAAGGTCTTAGACTCGTACTCTGGCCTACAGGTTAAGGTCTTAACTCTTACTCAGGCCTAATGGTGAAGGTCTTAACTCTTACTCTGGCCTAATAGCTAAGGTCTTAGACTCGTACTCTGGCCTAATAGCTAAGGTCTTAGACTCGTACTCTGGCCTAATGGTTAAGGTCTTAACTCTTACTCTGGCCTACTGGCTAAGGTCTTAACTCTTGCTCTGGCCTAATAGCTAAGGTCTTAACTCTTACTCTGGCCTAATAGCTAAGGTCTTAACTCTTACTCTGGCCTACTGGTTAAGGTCTTAACTCTTACTCTGGCCTTATAGCTAAGGTCTTAGACTCGTACTATGGCCTACAGGTTAAGGTCTTAACTCTTACTCTGGCCTACTGGTTAAGGTCTTAACTCTTACTCTGTCCTACAGGTTAAGGTCTTAACTCTTACTCTGGCCTAATGGTTAAGGTCTTAACTCTTACTCTGGCCTAATAGCTAAGGTCTTAACTCTTACTCTGGCCTACTGGTTAAGGTCTTAACTTTTACTCTGGCCTACTGGTTAAGGTCTTAACTCTTACTCTGGCCTAATAGCTAAGGTCTTAGACTCATACTCTGACCTAATGGTTAAGGTCTTAACTCTTACTCTGGCCTACTGGTTAAGGTCTTAACTCTTACTCTGGCCTAATAGCTAAGGTCTTAACTCTTACTCTGGCCTAATAGCTAAGGTCCTAACTCTTACTCTGGCATAATAGCTAAGGTCTTAGACTCGTACTCTGGCCTACAGGTTAAGGTCTTAACTCTTACTCTGGCCTACTGGTTAAGGTCTTAACTCTTACTCTGGCCTAATAGCTAAGGTCTTAGACTCATACTCTGGCCTAATGGTTAAGGTCTTAACTCTTACTCTGGCCTAATAGCTAAGGTCTTAACTCTTACTCTGGCCTAATGGTTAAGGTCTTAACTCTTACTCTGGCCTAATAGCTAAGGTATTAACTCTTACTCTGGCCTAATAGCTAAGGTCTTAGACTCGTACTGTGGCCTAATAGCTAAGGTCTTAGACTCGTACTCTGGCCTAATGGTTAAGGTCTTAACTCTTACTCTGGCCTAATAGCTAAGGTCTTAACTCTTACTCTGGCCTAATAGCTAAGGTCTTAACTCTTACTCTGGCCTAATAGCTAAGGTCTGAGACTCGTACTCTGGCCTACAGGTTAAGGTCTTAACTCTTACTCTGGCCTTATGGTTAAGGTCTTAACTCTTACTCTGGCCTAATAGCTAAGGTCTTAACTCTTACTCTGGCCTACTGGTTAAGGTCTTAACTTTTACTCTGGCCTACTGGTTAAGGTCTTAACTCTTACTCTGGCCTAATAGCTAAGGTCTTAGACTCGTACTCTGGCCTAGTGGTTAAGGTCTTAACTCTTACTCTGGCCTAATAGCTAAGGTCTTAGACTCATACTCTGGCCTACTGGCTAAGGTCTTAACTCATACTCTGGCCTACTAGCTGAGGTCTTAACTCTTACTCTGGCCTAATAGCTAAGGTCTTAGACTCGTACTCTGGCCTAATGGTTAAGGTCTTAACTCTTACTCTGGCCTAATAGCTAAGGTCTTAACTCTTACTCTGGCCTAATAGCTAAGGTCTTAGACTCGTACTATGGTCTACAGGTTAAGGTCTTAACTCTTACTCTGGCCTACTGGTTAAGGTCTTAACACTTACTCTGGCCTAATAGCTAAGGTCTTAGACTCATACTCTGGCCTAATGGTTAAGGTCTTAACTCTTACTCTGGCCTAATAGCTAAGGTCTTAGACTCGTACTCTGGCCTAATGGTTAAGGTCTTAACTCTTACTCTGGCCTAATAGCTAAGGTCTTAGACACGTACTCTGGCCCAATGGTTAAGGTCTTAACTCTTACTCTGGCCTAATAGCTAAGGTCTTAGACTCGTACTCTGGCCTAATGGTTAAGGTCTTAACTCTTACTCTGGCCTACTGGTTAATGTATTAACTCTTACTCTGGCCTAATAGCTAAGGTCTTAACTCTTAATCTGGCCTAATAACTAAGGTCTTAACTCTTACTCTGGCCTACTGGTTAAGGTCTTAACTCTTACTCTGGCCTAATAGATAAGGTCTTAGACATGTACTCTGGCCCAATGGTTAAGGTCTTAACTCTTACTCTGGCCTAATAGCTAAGGTCTTAGACTCGTACTCTGGCCTAATGGTTAAGGTCTTAACTCTTACTCTGGCCTAATAGCTAAGGTCTTAACTCTTACTCTGGCATAATAGCTAAGGTCTTAGACCCGTACTCTGGCCTACAGGTTAAGGTCTTAACTCTTACTCTGTCCTAATGGTTAAGGTCTTAACTCTTACTCTGGCCTAATAGCTAAGGTCTTAGACTCGTACTCTGGCCTAATAGCTAAGGTCTTAGACTCGTACTCTGGCCTAATGGTTAAGGTCTTAACTCTTACTCTGGCCTACTGGCTAAGGTCTTAACTCTTACTCTGGCCTAATAGCTAAGGTCTTAACTCTTACTCTGGCCTAATAGCTAAGGTCTTAACTCTTACTCTGGCCTAATAGCTAAGGTCTGAGACTCGTACTATGGTCTACAGGTTAAGGTCTTAACTCTTACTCTGGCCTACTGGTTAAGGTCTTAACTCTTACTCTGGCCTCATAGCTAAGGTCTTAGACTCGTACTCTGGCCTACAGGTTAAGGTCTTAACTCTTACTCTGGCCTTATGGTTAAGGTCTTAACTCTTACTCTGGCCTAATAGCTAAGGTCTTAACTCTTACTCTGGCCTACTGGTTAAGGTCTTAACTTTTACTCTGGCCTACTGGTTAAGGTCTTAACTCTTACTCTGGCCTAATAGCTAAGGTCTTAGACTCGTACTCTGGCCTACTGGTTAAGGTCTTAACTCTTACTCTGGCCTAATAGCTAAGGTCTTAGACTCGTACTCTGGCCTACTGGCTAAGGTCTTAACTCTTACTCTGGCCTAATAGCTGAGGTCTTAACTCTTACTCTGGCCTAATAGCTAAGGTCTTAGACTCGTACTCTGGCCTAATGGTTAAGGTCTTAACTCTTACTCTGGCCTAATAGCTAAGGTCTTAACTCTTACTCTGGCCTAATAGCTAAGGTCTGAGACTCGTACTATGGTCTACAGGTTAAGGTCTTAACTCTTACTCTGGCCTACAGGTTAAGGTCTTAACTCTTACTCTGGCCTACTGGTTAAGGTCTTAACTTTTACTCTGGCCTAATAGCTAAGGTCTTAGACTCATACTCTGGCCTAATGGTTAAGGTCTTAACTCTTATTCTGGCCTAATAGCTAAGGTCTTAACTCTTACTCTGGCCTAATGGTTAAGGTCTTAACTCTTACTCTGGCCTAATGGCTAAGGTCTTAACTCTTACTCTGGCCTAATAGCTGATGTCTTAGACTCGTTCTCTGGCCTAATGGTTAAGGTCTTAACTCTTACTCTGGCCTAATAGCTAAGGTCTTAACTCTTACTCTGGCCTAATAGCTAAGGTCTTAGACTCATACTGTGGCCTACAGGTTAAGGTCTTAACTCTTACTCTGGCCTACTGGTTAAGGTCTTAACTCTTACTCTGACCTACTGGTTAAGATCTTAACTCTTACTCTGGCCTAATAGCTAAGGTCTTAAACTCGTACTATTGCCTACAGGTTAAGATCTTAACTCTTACTCTGGCCTACTGGTTAAGGTCTTAAATCTTACTCTGGCCTAATAGCTAAGGTCTTAGACTCGTACTATGGCCTGCTGGTTAAGGTCTTAACTCTTACTCTGGCCTAATAGCTAAGGTCTTAACTCTTACTCTGGCCTAATAGCTAAGGTCTTAACTCTTACTCTGGCCTACTGGTTAAGGTCTTAACTCTTACTCTGGCCTTATAGCTCAGGTCTTAGACTCGTACTATGGCCTACAGGTTGAGGTCTTAACTCTTACGCTGGCCTACTGGTTAAGGTCTTAACTCTTACTCTGGCCTCATAGCTAAGGTCTTAGACTCGTACTCTGGCCTACAGGTTAAGGTCCTAACTCTTACTCTGGCCTAATAGTTAAGGTCTTAACTCTTACTCTGGCCTAATAGCTAAGGTCTTAACTCTTACTCTGGCCTACTGGTTAAGGTCTTAACTTTTACTCTGGCCTACTGGTTAAGGTCTTAACTCTTACTCTGGCCTAATAGCTAAGGTCTTAGACTCGTACTCTGGCCTACTGGTTAAGGTCTTAACTCTTACTCTGGCCTAATAGCTAAGGTCTTAGACTCGTACTCTGGCCTACTGGCTAAGGTCTTAACTCTTACTCTGGCCTAATAGCTGAGGTCTTAACTCTTACACTGGCCTAATAGCTAAGGTCTTAGACTCGTACTCTGGCCTAATGGTTAATGTCTTAACTCTTACTCTGGCCTAATAGCTAAGGTCTTAACTCTTACTCTGGCATAATAGCTAAGGTCTTAGACTCGTACTCTGGCCTACAGGTGAAGGTCTTAACTCTTACTCAGTCCTAATGGTTAAGGTCTTAACTCTTACTCTGGCCTAATACCTAAGGTCTTAACTCTTACTCTGGCCTAATAGCTAAGGTCTTAACTCTTACTCTGGACTACTGGTTAAGGTCTTAACTCTTACTCTGGCCTAATAGCTAAGGTCTTAGACTCGTACTATGGCCTACAGGTTAAGGTCTTAACTCTTACTCTGTCCTAATGGTTAAGGTCTTAACTCTTACTCTGGCCAAATAGCTAAGGTCTTAACTCTTACTCTGGCCTACTGGTTAAGGTCTTAACTTTTACTCTGGCCTACTGGTTAAGGTCTTAACTCTTACTCTGGCCTAATAGCTAAGGTCTTAGACTCGTACTCTGGCCTAGTGGTTAAGGTCTTAACTCTTACTCTGGCCTAATAGCTAAGGTCTTAGACTCATACTCTGGCCTACTGGCTAAGGTCTTAACTCATACTCTGGCCTACTAGCTGAGGTCTTAACTCTTACTCTGGCCTAATAGCTAAGGTCTTAGACTCGTACTCTGGCCTAATGGTTAAGGTCTTAACTCTTACTCTGGCCTAATAGCTAAGGTCTTAACTCTTACTCTGGCCTAATAGCTAAGGTCTTAGACTCGTACTATGGTCTACAGGTTAAGGTCTTAACTCTTACTCTGGCCTACTGGTTAAGGTCTTAACTCTTACTCTGGCCTAATAGCTAAGGTCTTAGACTCATACTCTGGCCTAATGGTTAAGGTCTTAACTCTTACTCTGGCCTAATAGCTAAGGTCTTAGACTCGTACTCTGGCCTAATGGTTAAGGTCTTAACTCTTACTCTGGCCTAATAGCTAAGGTCTTAGACTCATACTCTGGCCTAATGGTTAAGGTCTTAACTCTTACTCTGGCCTACTGGTTAATGTATTAACTCTTACTCTGGCCTAATAGCTAAGGTCTTAACTCTTAATCTGGCCTAATAACTAATGTCTTAACTCTTACTCTGGCCTACTGGTTAAGGTCTTAACTCTTACTCTGGCCTAATAGCTAAGGTCTTAGACACGTACTCTGGCCCAATGGTTAAGGTCTTAACTCTTACTCTGGCCTAATAGCTAAGGTCTTAGACTCATACTCTGGCCTAATGTTTAAGGTCTTAACTCTTACTCTGGCCTAATAGCTAAGGTCTTAACTCTTACTCTGGCATAATAGCTAAGGTCTTAGACTCGTACTCTGGCCTACAGGTTAAGGTCTTAACTCTTACTCTGGCCTAATAGCTAAGGTCTGAGACTCGTACTATGGTCTACAGGTTAAGGTCTTAACTCTTACTCTGGCCTACAGGTTAAGGTCTTAACTCTTACTCTGGCCTACTGGTTAAGGTCTTAACTTTTACTCTGGCCTAATAGCTAAGGTCTTAGACTCATACTCTGGCCTAATGGTTAAGGTCTTAACTCTTACTCTGGCCTAATAGCTAAGGTCTTAACTCTTACTCTGGCCTAATGGTTAAGGTCTTAACTCTTACTCTGGCCTAATGGCTAAGGTCTTAACTCTTACTCTGGCCTAATAGCTGATGTCTTAAACTCGTTCTCTGGCCTAATGGTTAAGGTCTTAACTCTTACTCTGGCCTAATAGCTAAGGTCTTAACTCTTACTCTGGCCTAATAGCTAAGGTCTTAGACTCGTACTGTGGCCTACAGGTTAAGGTCTTAACTCTTACTCTGGCCTACTGGTTAAGGTCTTAACTCTTACTCTGACCTACTGGTTAAGATCTTAACTCTTACTCTGGCCTAATAGCTAAGGTCTTAAACTCGTACTATTGCCTACAGGTTAAGATCTTAACTCTTACTCTGGCCTACTGGTTAAGGTCTTAAATCTTACTCTGGCCTAATAGCTAAGGTCTTAGACTCATACTATGGCCTGCTGGTTAAGGTCTTAACTCTTACTCTGGCCTAATAGCTAAGGTCTTAACTCTTACTCTGGCCTAATAGCTAAGGTCTGAGACTCGTACTATGGTCTACAGGTTAAGGTCTTAACTCTTACTCTGGCCTACAGGTTAAGGTCTTAACTCTTACTCTGGCCTACTGGTTAAGGTCTTAACTTTTACTCTGGCCTAATAGCTAAGGTCTTAGACTCATACTCTGGCCTAATGGTTAAGGTCTTAACTCTTACTCTGGCCTAATAGCTAAGGTCTTAACTCTTACTCTGGCCTAATGGTTAAGGTCTTAACTCTTACTCTGGCCTAATGGCTAAGGTCTTAACTCTTACTCTGGCCTAATAGCTGATGTCTTAAACTCGTTCTCTGGCCTAATGGTTAAGGTCTTAACTCTTACTCTGGCCTAATAGCTAAGGTCTTAACTCTTACTCTGGCCTAATAGCTAAGGTCTTAGACTCGTACTGTGGCCTACAGGTTAAGGTCTTAACTCTTACTCTGGCCTACTGGTTAAGGTCTTAACTCTTACTCTGACCTACTGGTTAAGATCTTAACTCTTACTCTGGCCTAATAGCTAAGGTCTTAAACTCGTACTATTGCCTACAGGTTAAGATCTTAACTCTTACTCTGGCCTACTGGTTAAGGTCTTAAATCTTACTCTGGCCTAATAGCTAAGGTCTTAGACTCATACTATGGCCTGCTGGTTAAGGTCTTAACTCTTACTCTGGCCTAATAGCTAAGGTCTTAACTCTTACTCTGGCCTAATAGCTAAGGTCTTAACTCTTACTCTGGCCTTATAGCTCAGGTCTTAGACTCGTACTATGGCCTACAGGTTGAGGTCTTAACTCTTACGCTGGCCTACTGGTTAAGGTCTTAACTCTTACTCTGGCCTCATAGCTAAGGTCTTAGACTCGTACTCTGGCCTACAGGTTAAGGTCCTAACTCTTACTCTGGCCTAATAGTTAAGGTCTTAACTCTTACTCTGGCCTAATAGCTAAGGTCTTAACTCTTACTCTGGCCTACTGGTTAAGGTCTTAACTTTTACTCTGGCCTACTGGTTAAGGTCTTAACTCTTACTCTGGCCTAATAGCTAAGGTCTTAGACTCGTACTCTGGCCTACTGGTTAAGGTCTTAACTCTTACTCTGGCCTAATAGCTAAGGTCTTAGACTCGTACTCTGGCCTACTGGCTAAGGTCTTAACTCTTACTCTGGCCTAATAGCTGAGGTCTTAACTCTTACTCTGGCCTAATAGCTAAGGTCTTAGACTCGTACTCTGGCCTAATGGTTAAGGTCTTAACTCTTACTCTGGCCTAATAGCTAAGGTCTTAACTCTTACACTGGCCTAATAGCTAAGGTCTGAGACTCGTACTATGGTCTACAGGTTAAGGTCTTAACTCTTACTCTGGCCTACTGGTTAAGGTCTTAACTCTTACTCTGGCCTAATAGCTAAGCTCTTAGACTCATACTCTGGCCTAATGGTTAAGGTCTTAACTCTTACTCTGGCCTAATAGCTAACGTCTTAGACTCGTACTCTGGCCTAATGGTTAAGGTCTTAACTCTTACTCTGGCCTAATAGCTAAGGTCTTAGACTCATACTCTGGCCTAATGGTTAATGTCTTAACTCTTACTCTGGCCTACTGGTTAATGTCTTACCTCTTACTCTGGCCTAATAGCTAAGGTCTTAGACACTTACTCTGGCCCAATGGTTAAGGTCTTAACTCTTACTCTGGCCTAATAGCTAAGGTCTTAGACTCGTACTCTGGCCTAATGGTTAAGGTCTTAACTCTTACTCTGGCCTAATAGCTAAGGTCTTAACTCTTACTCTGGCATAATAGCTAAGGTCTTAGACTCGTACTCTGGCCTACAGGTTAAGGTCTTAACTCTTACTCAGGCCTAATGGTGAAGGTCTTAACTCTTACTCTGGCCTAATAGCTAAGGTCTTAGACTCGTACTCTGGCCTAATAGCTAAGGTCTTAGACTCGTACTCTGGCCTAATGGTTAAGGTCTTAACTCTTACTCTGGCCTACTGGCTAAGGTCTTAACTCTTACTCTGGCCTAATAGCTAGGGTCTTAACTCTTACTCTGCCCTAATAGCTAAGGTCTTAACTCTTACTCTGGCCTACTGGTTAAGGTCTTAACTCTTACTCTGGCCTTATAGCTAAGGTCTTAGACTCGTACTATGGCCTACAGGTTAAGGTCTTAACTCTTACTCTGGCCTACTGGTTAAGGTCTTAACTCTTACTCTGGCCTACTGGTTAAGGTCTTAACTCTTACTCTGGCCTCATAGATAAGGTCTTAGACTCGTACTCTGTCCTACAGGTTAAGGTCTTAACTCTTACTCTGGCCTAATGGTTAAGGTCTTAACTCTTACTCTGGCCTAATAGCTAAGGTCTTAACTCTTACTCTGGCCTACTGGTTAAGGTCTTAACTTTTACTCTGGCCTACTGGTTAAGGTCTTAACTCTTACTCTGGCCTAATAGCTAAGGTCTTAGACTCATACTCTGACCTAATGGTTAAGGTCTTAACTCTTACTCTGGCCTACTGGTTAAGGTCTTAACTCTTACTCTGGCCTAATAGCTAAGGTCTTAACTCTTACTCTGGCCTAATAGCTAAGGTCTGAGACTCGTACTCTGGCCTAATGGTTAAGGTCTTAACTCTTACTCTGGCCTAATAGCTAAGGTCTTAACTCTTACTCTGGCATAATAGCTAAGGTCTTAGACTCGTACTCTGGCCTACAGGTTAAGGTCTTAACTCTTACTCTGGCCTACTGGTTAAGGTCTTAACTCTTACTCTGGCCTAATAGCTAAGGTCTTAGACTCATACTCTGGCCTAATGGTTAAGGTCTTAACTCTTACTCTGGCCTAATAGCTAAGGTCTTAACTCTTACTCTGGCCTAATGGTTAAGGTCTTAACTCTTACTCTGGCCTAATAGCTAAGGTATTAACTCTTACTCTGGCCTAATAGCTAAGGTCTTAGACTCATACTATGGCCTACAGGTTAAGGTCTTAACTCTTACTCTGGCCTACTGGTTAAGGTCTTAACTCTTACTCTGGCCTAATGGCTAAGGTCTTAACTCTTACTCTGGCCTAATAGCTGATGTCTTAGACTCGTACTCTGGCCTAATGGTTAAGGTCTTAACTCTTACACTGGCCAAATAGCTAAGGTCTTAAAACTTACTCTGGCCTAATAGCTAAGGTCCTAGACTCGTACTATGGCCTACAGGTTAAGGTCTTAACTCTTACTCTGGCCTACTGGTTAAGGTCTTAACTCTTACTCTGACCTACTGGTTAAGGTCTTAACTCTTACTCTGGCCTAATAGCTAAGGTCTTAAACTCGTACTATGGCCTACAGGTTAATATCTTAACTCTTACTCTGGCGTACTGGTTAAGGTCTTAAATCTTACTCTGGCCTAATAGCTAAGGTCTTAGACTCGTACTATGGCCTACTGGTTAAGGTCTTAGCTCTTACTCTGGCCTAATAGCTAAGGTTTTAACTCTTACTCTGGCCTAATGGCTAAGGTCTTAACTCTTACTCTGGCCTAATAGCTAAGGTCTTAACTCTTACTCTGGCCTAATAGCTAAGGTCTTCGACTCGTACTATGGTCTACAGGTTAAGGTCTTAACTCTTACTCTGGCCTACTGGTTAAGGTCTTAACTCTTACTCTGGCCTAATAGCTAAAGTCTTAGACTCATACTCTGGCCTAATGGTTAAGGTCTTAACTCTTACTCTGGCCTAATAGCTAAGGTCTTTGACTCGTACTCTGGCCTAATGGTTAAGGTCTTAACTCTTACTCTGGCCTAATAGCTAAGGTCTTAGACTCATACTCTGGCCTAATGGTTAAGGTCTTAACTCTTACTCTGGCCTTCTGGTTAATGTATTAACTCTTACTCTGGCCTAATAGCTAAGGTCTTAACTCTTAATCTGGCCTAATAGCTAAGGTCTTAACTCTTACTCTGGCCTACTGGTTAAGGTCTTAACTCTTACTCTGGCCTAATAGCTAAGGTCTTAGACACGTACTCTGGCCCAATGGTTAAGGTCTTAACTCTTACTCTGGCCTAATAGCTAAGGTCTTAGACTCGTACTCTGGCCTAATGGTTAAGGTCTTAACTCTTACTCTGGCCTAATAGCTAAGGTCTTAACTCTTACTCTGGCATAATAGCTAAGGTCTTAGACTCGTACTCTGGCCTACAGGTTAAGGTCTTAACTCTTACTCTGTCCTAATGGTTAAGGTCTTAACTCTTACTCTGGCCTAATAGCTAAGGTCTTAGACTCGTACTCTGGCCTAATAGCTAAGGTCTTAGACTCGTATTCTGGCCTAATGGTTAAGGTCTTAACTCTTACTCTGGCCTACTGGCTAAGGTCTTAACTCTTACTCTGGCCTAATAGCTAAGGTCTTAACTCTTACTCTGGCCTAATAGCTAAGGTCTTAACTCTTACTCTGGCCTAATAGCTAAGGTCTGAGACTCGTACTATGGTCTACAGGTTAAGGTCTTAACTCTTACTCTGGCCTACTGGTTAAGGTCTTAACTCTTACTCTGGCCTCATAGCTAAGGTCTTAGACTCGTACTCTGGCCTACAGGTTAAGGTCTTAACTCTTACTCTGGCCTTATGGTTAAGGTCTTAACTCTTACTCTGGCCTAATAGCTAAGGTCTTAACTCTTACTCTGGCCTACTGGTTAAGGTCTTAACTTTTACTCTGGCCTACTGGTTAAGGTCTTAACTCTTACTCTGGCCTAATAGCTAAGGTCTTAGACTCGTACTCTGGCCTACTGGTTAAGGTCTTAACTCTTACTCTGGCCTAATAGCTAAGGTCTTAGACTCGTACTCTGGCCTACTGGCTAAGGTCTTAACTCTTACTCTGGCCTAATAGCTGAGGTCTTAACTCTTACTCTGGCCTAATAGCTAAGGTCTTAGACTCGTACTCTGGCCTAGTGGTTAAGGTCTTAACTCTTACTCTGGCCTAATAGCTAAGGTCTTAGACTCATACTCTGGCCTACTGGCTAAGGTCTTAACTCATACTCTGGCCTACTAGCTGAGGTCTTAACTCTTACTCTGGCCTAATAGCTAAGGTCTTAGACTCGTACTCTGGCCTAATGGTTAAGGTCTTAACTCTTACTCTGGCCTAATAGCTAAGGTCTTAACTCTTACTCTGGCCTAATAGCTAAGGTCTTCGACTCGTACTATGGTCTACAGGTTAAGGTCTTAACTCTTACTCTGGCCTACTGGTTAAGGTCTTAACTCTTACTCTGGCCTATTAGCTAAGGTCTTAGACTCATACTCTGGCATAATGGTTAAGGTCTTAACTCTTACTCTGGCCTAATAGCTAAGGTCTTTGACTCGTACTCTGGCCTAATGGTTAAGGTCTTAACTCTTACTCTGGCCTAATAGCTAAGGTCTTAGACTCATACTCTGGCCTAATGGTTAATGTCTTAACTCTTACTCTGGCCTACTGGTTAATGTATTAACTCTTACTCTGGCCTAATAGCTAAGGTCTTAACTCTTAATCTGGCCTAATAGCTAAGGTCTTAACTCTTACTCTGGCCTACTGGTTAAGGTCTTAACTCTTACTCTGGCCTAATAGCTAAGGTCTTAGACACGTACTCTGCCCCAATGGTTAAGGTCTTAACTCTTACTCTGGCCTAATAGCTAAGGTCTTAGACTCGTACTCTGGCCTAATGGTTAAGGTCTTAACTCTTACTCTGGCCTAATAGCTAAGGTCTTAACTCTTACTCTGGCATAATAGCTAAGGTCTTAGACTTGTACTCTGGCCTACAGGTTAAGGTCTTAACTCTTACTCTGTCCTAATGGTTAAGGTCTTAACTCTTACTCTGGCCTAATAGCTAAGGTCTTAGACTCGTACTCTGGCCTAATAGCTAAGGTCTTAGACTCGTACTCTGGCCTAATGGTTAAGGTCTTAACTCTTACTCTGGCCTACTGGCTAAGGTCTTAACTCTTACTCTGGCCTAATAGCTAAGGTCTTAACTCTTACTCTGGCCTAATAGCTAAGGTCTTAACTCTTACTCTGGCCTAATAGCTAAGGTCTGAGACTCGTACTATGGTCTACAGGTTAAGGTCTTAACTCTTACTCTGGCCTACTGGTTAAGGTCTTAACTCTTACTCTGGCCTCATAGCTAAGGTCTTAGACTCATACTCTGGCCTACAGGTTAAGGTCTTAACTCTTACTCTGGCCTTATGGTTAAGGTCTTAACTCTTACTCTGGCCTAATAGCTAAGGTCTTAACTCTTACTCTGGCCTACTGGTTAAGGTCTTAACTTTTACTCTGGCCTACTGGTTAAGGTCTTAACTCTTACTCTGGCCTAATAGCTAAGGTCTTAGACTCGTACTCTGGCCTACTGGTTAAGGTCTTAACTCTTACTCTGGCCTAATAGCTAAGGTCTTAGACTCGTACTCTGGCCTACTGGCTAAGGTCTTAACTCTTACTCTGGCCTAATAGCTGAGGTCTTAACTCTTACACTGGCCTAATAGCTAAGGTCTTAGACTCGTACTCTGGCCTAATGGTTAATGTCTTAACTCTTACTCTGGCCTAATAGCTAAGGTCTTAACTCTTACTCTGGCATAATAGCTAAGGTCTTAGACTCGTACTCTGGCCTACAGGTTAAGGTCTTAACTCTTACTCTGTCCTAATGGTTAAGGTCTTAACTCTTACTCTGGCCTAATACCTAAGGTCTTAACTCTTACTCTGGCCTAATAGCTAAGGTCTTAACTCTTACTCTGGACTACTGGTTAAGGTCTTAACTCTTACTCTGGCCTAATAGCTAAGGTCTTAGACTCGTACTATGGCCTACAGGTTAAGGTCTTAACTCTTACTCTGGCCTACTGGTTAAGGTCTTAACTCTTACTCTGGCCTACTGGTTAAGGTCTTAAATCTTACTCTGGCCTAATAGCTAAGGTCTTAGACTCGTACTATGGCCTACTGGTTAAGGTCTTAACTCTTACTCTGGCCTAATAGCTAAGGTCTTAACTCTTACTCTGGCCTAATAGCTAAGGTCTTAACTCTTACTCTGGACTACTGGTTAAGGTCTTAACTCTTACTCTGGCCTAATAGCTAAGGTCTTAGACTCGTACTCTGGCCTAATAGCTAAGGTCTTAACTCTTACTCTGGCCTACTGGTTAAGGTCTTAACTCTTACTCTGGCCTAATAGCTAAGGTCTTAGACACGTACTCTGGCCTAATGGTTAAGGTCTTAACTCTTACTCTGGCCTAATAGCTAAGATCTTAACTCTTACTCTGGCCTAATAGCTAAGGTCTTAGACTTGTACTCTGGCCTAATGTTTAAGGTCTTAACTCTTACTCTGGCCTAATAACTAAGGTCTTAACTCTTACTCTGGCCTAATAGCTAAGGTCTTAGACTCGTACTATGGCCTACAGGTTAAGGTCTTAACTCTTACTCTGGCCTACTGGTTAAGGTCTTAACTCTTACTCTGGCCTACTGGTTAAGGTCTTAACTCTTACTCTGGCCTAAAAGCTAAGGTCTTAACTCTTACTCTGCCCTACTGGTTAAGGTCTTAACTCTTACTCTGGCCTTATAGCTAAGGTCTTAGACTCGTACTATGGCCTACAGGTTGAGGTCTTAACTCTTACTCTGGCCTACTGGTTAAGGTCTTAACTCTTACTCTGGCCTCATAGCTAAGGTCTTAGACTCGTACTCTGGCCTACAGGTTAAGGTCTTAACTCTTACTCTGGCCTAATGGTTAAGGTCTTAACTCTTACTCTGGCCTAATAGCTAAGGTCTTAACTCTTACTCTGGCCTACTGGTTACGGTCTTAACTTTTACTCTGGCCTACTGGTTAAGGTCTTAACTCTTACTCTGGCCTAATAGCTAAGGTCTTAGACTCGTACTCTGGCCTACTGGTTAAGGTCTTAACTCTTACTCCGGCCTAATAGCTAAGGTCTTAGACTCGTACTCTGGACTACTGGCTAAGGTCTTAACTCTTACTCTGGCCTAATAGCTGAGGTCTTAACTCTTACTCTGGCCTAATAGCTAAGGTCTTAACTCTTACTCTGGCCTACTGGTTAAGGTCTTAACTCTTACTCTGGCCTAATAGCTAAGGTCTTAGACACGTACTCTGGCCTAATGGTTAAGGTCTTAACTCTTACTCTGGCCTAATGGTTAAGGTCTTAACTCTTACTCTGGCCTAATAGCTAAGGTCTTAGACTCATACTCTGGCCTAATGGTTAAGTTCTTAACTCTTACTCTGGCCTAATAGCTAAGATCTTAACTCTTACTCTGGCCTAATAGCTAAGGTCTTAGACTTGTACTCTGGCCTAATGTTTAAGGTCTTAACTCTTACTCTGGCCTAATAGCTAAGGTCTTAACTCTTACTCTGGACTAATAGCTAAGGTCTTAGACTCGTACTTTGGCCTACAGGTTAAGGTCTTAGCTCTTACTTTCGCCTAATAGCTAAGGTCTTAGACTCGTACTCTGGCCTAATGGTTAAGGTCTTAACTCTTACTCTGGCCTAATAGCTGAGGTCTTAGACTCGTACTCTGGCCTACTGGTTAAGGCCTTAACTCTTACTCTGGCCCAATAGCTAAGGTCTTAGACTCGTACTATGGCCTACTGGTTAAGGTCTTAACTCTTACTCTGGCCTAATAGCTGAGGTCTTAGACTCGTACTCTGGCCTAATGGTTAAGGTCTTAACTCTTACTCTGGCCTAATAGCTAAGGTCTTAACTCTTACTCTGGCCTAATAGCTAAGGTCTGAGACTCGTACTATGGTCTACAGGTTAAGGTCTTAACTCGTACTCTGGCCTACTGGTTAAGGCCTTAACTCTTACTCTGGCCCAATAGCTAAGGTCTTAGACTCGTACTATGGCCTACTGGTTAAGGTCTTAACTCTTACTCTGGCCTAATAGCTGAGGTCTTAGACTCGTACTCTGGCCTAATGGTTAAGGTCTTAACTCTTACTCTGGCCTAATAGCTAAGGTCTTAACTCTTACTCTGGCCTAATAGCTAAGGTCTGAGACTCGTACTATGGTCTACAGGTTAAGGTCTTAACTCTTACTCTGGCCTACTGGTTAAGGTCTTAACTCTTACTCTGGCCTAATAGCTAAGCTCTTAGACTCATACTCTGGCCTAATGTTTAAGGTCTTAACTCTTACTCTGGCCTAATAGCTAAGGTCTTAACTCTTACTCTGGACTAATAGCTAAGGTCTTAGACTCGTACTTTGGCCTACAGGTTAAGGTCTTAGCTCTTACTTTCGCCTAATAGCTAAGGTCTTAGACTCGTACTCTGGCCTAATGGTTAAGGTCTTAACTCTTACTCTGGCCTAATAGCTGAGGTCTTAGACTCGTACTCTGGCCTACTGGTTAAGGCCTTAACTCTTACTCTGGCCCAATAGCTAAGGTCTTAGACTCGTACTATGGCCTACTGGTTAAGGTCTTAACTCTTACTCTGGCCTAATAGCTGAGGTCTTAGACTCGTACTCTGGCCTAATGGTTAAGGTCTTAACTCTTACTCTGGCCTAATAGCTAAGGTCTTAACTCTTACTCTGGCCTAATAGGTAAGGTCTGAGACTCGTACTATGGTCTACAGGTTAAGGTCTTAACTCGTACTCTGGCCTACTGGTTAAGGCCTTAACTCTTACTCTGGCCCAATAGCTAAGGTCTTAGACTCGTACTATGGCCTACTGGTTAAGGTCTTAACTCTTACTCTGGCCTAATAGCTGAGGTCTTAGACTCGTACTCTGGCCTAATGGTTAAGGTCTTAACTCTTACTCTGGCCTAATAGCTAAGGTCTTAACTCTTACTCTGGCCTAATAGCTAAGGTCTGAGACTCGTACTATGGTCTACAGGTTAAGGTCTTAACTCTTACTCTGGCCTACTGGTTAAGGTCTTAACTCTTACTCTGGCCTAATAGCTAAGCTCTTAGACTCATACTCTGGCATAATGGTTAAGGTCTTAACTCTTACTCTGGCCTAATAGCTAAGGTCTTAGACTCATACTCTGGCCTAATGGTTAAGGTCTTAACTCTTACTCTGGCCTACTGGTTAATGTCTTACCTCTTACTCTGGCCTAATAGCTAAGGTCTTAACTCTTACTCTGGCCTAATAGCTAAGGTCTTAACTCTTACTCTGGCCTACTGGTTAAGGTCTTAACTCTTACTCTGGCCTAATAGCTAAGGTCTTAGACACTTACTCTGGCCCAATGGTTAAGGTCTTAACTCTTACTCTGGCCTAATAGCTAAGGTCTTAGACTCGTACTCTGGCCTACTGGTTAAGGTCTTAACTCTTACTCTGGCCTAAAAGCTAAGGTCTTAACTCTTACTCTGGCCTACTGGTTAAGGTCTTAACTCTTACTCTGGCCTTATAGCTAAGGTCTTAGACTCGTACTATGGCCTACAGGTTGAGGTCTTAACTCTTACTCTGGCCTACTGGTTAAGGTCTTAACTCTTACTCTGGCCTCATAGCTAAGGTCTTAGACTCGTACTCTGGCCTACAGGTTAAGGTCTTAACTCTTACTCTGGCCTAATGGTTAAGGTCTTAACTCTTACTCTGGCCTAATAGCTAAGGTCTTAACTCTTACTCTGGCCTACTGGTTAAGGTCTTAACTTTTACTCTGGCCTACTGGTTAAGGTCTTAACTCTTACTCTGGCCTAATAGCTAAGGTCTTAGACTCGTACTCTGGCCTACTGGTTAAGGTCTTAACTCTTACTCTGGCCTAATAGCTAAGGTCTTAGACTCGTACTCTGGACTACTGGCTAAGGTCTTAACTCTTACTCTGGCCTAATAGCTGAGGTCTTAACTCTTACTCTGGCCTAATAGCTAAGGTCTTAACTCTTACTCTGGCCTACTGGTTAAGGTCTTAACTCTTACTCTGGCCTAATAGCTAAGGTCTTAGACACGTACTCTGGCCTAATGGTTAAGGTCTTAACTCTTACTCTGGCCTAATAGCTAAGGTCTTAGACTCGTACTCTGGCCTAATGGTTAAGTTCTTAACTCTTACTCTGGCCTAATAGCTAAGATCTTAACTCTTACTCTGGCCTAATAGCTAAGGTCTTAGACTTGTACTCTGGCCTAATGTTTAAGGTCTTAACTCTTACTCTGGCCTAATAGCTAAGGTCTTAACTCTTACTCTGGACTAATAGCTAAGGTCTTAGACTCGTACTTTGGCCTACAGGTTAAGGTCTTAACTCTTACTTTCGCCTAATGGTTAAGGTCTTAACTCTTACTTTGGCCTAAAAGCTAAGGTCTTAGACTCGTACTCTGGCCTAATGGTTAAGGTCTTAACTCTTACTCTGGCCTAATAGCTAAGGTCTTAACTCTTACTCTGGCCTAATAGCTGAGGTCTTAGACTCGTACTCTGGCCTACTGGTTAAGGTCTTAACTCTTACTCTGGCCCAATAGCTAAGGTCTTAGACTCGTACTATGGCCTACTGGTTAAGGTCTTAACTCTTACTCTGGCCTAATAGCTGAGGTCTTAGACTCGTACTCTGGCCTAATGGTTAAGGTCTTAACTCTTACTCTGGCCTAATAGCTAAGGTATTAACTCTTACTCTGGCCTAATAGCTAAGGTCTGAGACTCGTACTATGGTCTACAGGTTAAGGTCTTAACTCTTACTCTGGCCTACTGGTTAAGGTCTTAACTCTTACTCTGACCTACTGGTTAAGATCTTAACTCTTACTCTGGCCTAATAGCTAAGGTCTTAAACTCGTACTATGGCCTACAGGTTAAGATCTTAACTCTTACTCTGGCCTACTGGTTAAGGTCTTAAATCTTACTCTGGCCTAATAGCTAAGGTCTAAGACTCGTACTATGGCCTGCTGGTTAAGGTCTTAACTCTTACTCTGGCCTAATAGCTAAGGTCTTAGACTCATACTCTGGCCTAATGGTTAAGGTCTTAACTCTTACTCTGGCCTACTGGTTAATGTCTTACCTCTTACTCTGGCCTAATAGCTAAGGTCTTAACTCTTACTCTGGCCTAATAGCTAAGGTCTTAACTCTTACTCTGGCCTACTGGTTAAGGTCTTAACTCTTATTCTGGCCTAATAGCTAAGGACTTAGACACTTACTCTGGCCCAATGGTTAAGGTCTTAACTCTTACTCTGGCCTAATAGCTAAGGTCTTAGACTCGTACTCTGGCCTAATGGTTAAGGTCCTAACTCTTACTCTGGCCTAATAGCTAAGGTCTTAACTCTTACTCTGGCATAATAGCTAAGGTCTTAGACTCGTACTCTGGCCTACAGGTTAAGGTCTTAACTCTTACTCAGGCCTAATGGTGAAGGTCTTAACTCTTACTCTGGCCTAATAGCTAAGGTCTTAGACTCGTACTCTGGCCTAATAGCTAAGGTCTTAGACTCGTACTCTGGCCTAATGGTTAAGGTCTTAACTCTTACTCTGGCCTACTGGCTAAGGTCTTAACTCTTGCTCTGGCCTAATAGCTAAGGTCTTAACTCTTACTCTGGCCTAATAGCTAAGGTCTTAACTCTTACTCTGGCCTACTGGTTAAGGTCTTAACTCTTACTCTGGCCTTATAGCTAAGGTCTTAGACTCGTACTATGGCCTACAGGTTAAGGTCTTAACTCTTACTCTGGCCTACTGGTTAAGGTCTTAACTCTTACTCTGTCCTACAGGTTAAGGTCTTAACTCTTACTCTGGCCTAATGGTTAAGGTCTTAACTCTTACTCTGGCCTAATAGCTAAGGTCTTAACTCTTACTCTGGCCTACTGGTTAAGGTCTTAACTTTTACTCTGGCCTACTGGTTAAGGTCTTAACTCTTACTCTGGCCTAATAGCTAAGGTCTTAGACTCATACTCTGACCTAATGGTTAAGGTCTTAACTCTTACTCTGGCCTACTGGTTAAGGTCTTAACTCTTACTCTGGCCTAATAGCTAAGGTCTTAACTCTTACTCTGGCCTAATAGCTAAGGTCCTAACTCTTACTCTGGCATAATAGCTAAGGTCTTAGACTCGTACTCTGGCCTACAGGTTAAGGTCTTAACTCTTACTCTGGCCTACTGGTTAAGGTCTTAACTCTTACTCTGGCCTAATAGCTAAGGTCTTAGACTCATACTCTGGCCTAATGGTTAAGGTCTTAACTCTTACTCTGGCCTAATAGCTAAGGTCTTAACTCTTACTCTGGCCTAATGGTTAAGGTCTTAACTCTTACTCTGGCCTAATAGCTAAGGTATTAACTCTTACTCTGGCCTAATAGCTAAGGTCTTAGACTCGTACTGTGGCCTAATAGCTAAGGTCTTAGACTCGTACTCTGGCCTAATGGTTAAGGTCTTAACTCTTACTCTGGCCTAATAGCTAAGGTCTTAACTCTTACTCTGGCCTAATAGCTAAGGTCTTAACTCTTACTCTGGCCTAATAGCTAAGGTCTGAGACTCGTACTCTGGCCTACAGGTTAAGGTCTTAACTCTTACTCTGGCCTTATGGTTAAGGTCTTAACTCTTACTCTGGCCTAATAGCTAAGGTCTTAACTCTTACTCTGGCCTACTGGTTAAGGTCTTAACTTTTACTCTGGCCTACTGGTTAAGGTCTTAACTCTTACTCTGGCCTAATAGCTAAGGTCTTAGACTCGTACTCTGGCCTACTGGTTAAGGTCTTAACTCTTACTCTGGCCTAATAGCTAAGGTCTTAGACTCGTACTCTGGCCTAGTGGTTAAGGTCTTAACTCTTACTCTGGCCTAATAGCTAAGGTCTTAGACTCATACTCTGGCCTACTGGCTAAGGTCTTAACTCATACTCTGGCCTACTAGCTGAGGTCTTAACTCTTACTCTGGCCTAATAGCTAAGGTCTTAGACTCGTACTCTGGCCTAATGGTTAAGGTCTTAACTCTTACTCTGGCCTAATAGCTAAGGTCTTAACTCTTACTCTGGCCTAATAGCTAAGGTCTTAGACTCGTACTATGGTCTACAGGTTAAGGTCTTAACTCTTACTCTGGCCTACTGGTTAAGGTCTTAACACTTACTCTGGCCTAATAGCTAAGGTCTTAGACTCATACTCTGGCCTAATGGTTAAGGTCTTAACTCTTACTCTGGCCTAATAGCTAAGGTCTTAGACTCGTACTCTGGCCTAATGGTTAAGGTCTTAACTCTTACTCTGGCCTAATAGCTAAGGTCTTAGACACGTACTCTGGCCCAATGGTTAAGGTCTTAACTCTTACTCTGGCCCAATAGCTAAGGTCTTAGACTCGTACTCTGGCCTAATGGTTAAGGTCTTAACTCTTACTCTGGCCTACTGGTTAATGTATTAACTCTTACTCTGGCCTAATAGCTAAGGTCTTAACTCTTAATCTGGCCTAATAACTAAGGTCTTAACTCTTACTCTGGCCTACTGGTTAAGGTCTTAACTCTTACTCTGGCCTAATAGATAAGGTCTTAGACATGTACTCTGGCCCAATGGTTAAGGTCTTAACTCTTACTCTGGCCTAATAGCTAAGGTCTTAGACTCGTACTCTGGCCTAATGGTTAAGGTCTTAACTCTTACTCTGGCCTAATAGCTAAGGTCTTAACTCTTACTCTGGCATAATAGCTAAGGTCTTAGACCCGTACTCTGGCCTACAGGTTAAGGTCTTAACTCTTACTCTGTCCTAATGGTTAAGGTCTTAACTCTTACTCTGGCCTAATAGCTAAGGTCTTAGACTCGTACTCTGGCCTAATAGCTAAGGTCTTAGACTCGTACTCTGGCCTAATGGTTAAGGTCTTAACTCTTACTCTGGCCTACTGGCTAAGGTCTTAACTCTTACTCTGGCCTAATAGCTAAGGTCTTAACTCTTACTCTGGCCTAATAGCTAAGGTCTTAACTCTTACTCTGGCCTAATAGCTAAGGTCTGAGACTCGTACTATGGTCTACAGGTTAAGGTCTTAACTCTTACTCTGGCCTACTGGTTAAGGTCTTAACTCTTACTCTGGCCTCATAGCTAAGGTCTTAGACTCGTACTCTGGCCTACAGGTTAAGGTCTTAACTCTTACTCTGGCCTTATGGTTAAGGTCTTAACTCTTACTCTGGCCTAATAGCTAAGGTCTTAACTCTTACTCTGGCCTACTGGTTAAGGTCTTAACTTTTACTCTGGCCTACTGGTTAAGGTCTTAACTCTTACTCTGGCCTAATAGCTAAGGTCTTAGACTCGTACTCTGGCCTACTGGTTAAGGTCTTAACTCTTACTCTGGCCTAATAGCTAAGGTCTTAGACTCGTACTCTGGCCTACTGGCTAAGGTCTTAACTCTTACTCTGGCCTAATAGCTGAGGTCTTAACTCTTACTCTGGCCTAATAGCTAAGGTCTTAGACTCGTACTCTGGCCTAATGGTTAAGGTCTTAACTCTTACTCTGGCCTAATAGCTAAGGTCTTAACTCTTACTCTGGCCTAATAGCTAAGGTCTGAGACTCGTACTATGGTCTACAGGTTAAGGTCTTAACTCTTACTCTGGCCTACAGGTTAAGGTCTTAACTCTTACTCTGGCCTACTGGTTAAGGTCTTAACTTTTACTCTGGCCTAATAGCTAAGGTCTTAGACTCATACTCTGGCCTAATGGTTAAGGTCTTAACTCTTATTCTGGCCTAATAGCTAAGGTCTTAACTCTTACTCTGGCCTAATGGTTAAGGTCTTAACTCTTACTCTGGCCTAATGGCTAAGGTCTTAACTCTTACTCTGGCCTAATAGCTGATGTCTTAGACTCGTTCTCTGGCCTAATGGTTAAGGTCTTAACTCTTACTCTGGCCTAATAGCTAAGGTCTTAACTCTTACTCTGGCCTAATAGCTAAGGTCTTAGACTCGTACTGTGGCCTACAGGTTAAGGTCTTAACTCTTACTCTGGCCTACTGGTTAAGGTCTTAACTCTTACTCTGACCTACTGGTTAAGATCTTAACTCTTACTCTGGCCTAATAGCTAAGGTCTTAAACTCGTACTATTGCCTACAGGTTAAGATCTTAACTCTTACTCTGGCCTACTGGTTAAGGTCTTAAATCTTACTCTGGCCTAATAGCTAAGGTCTTAGACTCGTACTATGGCCTGCTGGTTAAGGTCTTAACTCTTACTCTGGCCTAATAGCTAAGGTCTTAACTCTTACTCTGGCCTAATAGCTAAGGTCTTAACTCTTACTCTGGCCTACTGGTTAAGGTCTTAACTCTTACTCTGGCCTTATAGCTCAGGTCTTAGACTCGTACTATGGCCTACAGGTTGAGGTCTTAACTCTTACGCTGGCCTACTGGTTAAGGTCTTAACTCTTACTCTGGCCTCATAGCTAAGGTCTTAGACTCGTACTCTGGCCTACAGGTTAAGGTCCTAACTCTTACTCTGGCCTAATAGTTAAGGTCTTAACTCTTACTCTGGCCTAATAGCTAAGGTCTTAACTCTTACTCTGGCCTACTGGTTAAGGTCTTAACTTTTACTCTGGCCTACTGGTTAAGGTCTTAACTCTTACTCTGGCCTAATAGCTAAGGTCTTAGACTCGTACTCTGGCCTACTGGTTAAGGTCTTAACTCTTACTCTGGCCTAATAGCTAAGGTCTTAGACTCGTACTCTGGCCTACTGGCTAAGGTCTTAACTCTTACTCTGGCCTAATAGCTGAGGTCTTAACTCTTACACTGGCCTAATAGCTAAGGTCTTAGACTCGTACTCTGGCCTAATGGTTAATGTCTTAACTCTTACTCTGGCCTAATAGCTAAGGTCTTAACTCTTACTCTGGCATAATAGCTAAGGTCTTAGACTCGTACTCTGGCCTACAGGTGAAGGTCTTAACTCTTACTCAGTCCTAATGGTTAAGGTCTTAACTCTTACTCTGGCCTAATACCTAAGGTCTTAACTCTTACTCTGGCCTAATAGCTAAGGTCTTAACTCTTACTCTGGACTACTGGTTAAGGTCTTAACTCTTACTCTGGCCTAATAGCTAAGGTCTTAGACTCGTACTATGGCCTACAGGTTAAGGTCTTAACTCTTACTCTGTCCTAATGGTTAAGGTCTTAACTCTTACTCTGGCCAAATAGCTAAGGTCTTAACTCTTACTCTGGCCTACTGGTTAAGGTCTTAACTTTTACTCTGGCCTACTGGTTAAGGTCTTAACTCTTACTCTGGCCTAATAGCTAAGGTCTTAGACTCGTACTCTGGCCTAGTGGTTAAGGTCTTAACTCTTACTCTGGCCTAATAGCTAAGGTCTTAGACTCATACTCTGGCCTACTGGCTAAGGTCTTAACTCATACTCTGGCCTACTAGCTGAGGTCTTAACTCTTACTCTGGCCTAATAGCTAAGGTCTTAGACTCGTACTCTGGCCTAATGGTTAAGGTCTTAACTCTTACTCTGGCCTAATAGCTAAGGTCTTAACTCTTACTCTGGCCTAATAGCTAAGGTCTTAGACTCGTACTATGGTCTACAGGTTAAGGTCTTAACTCTTACTCTGGCCTACTGGTTAAGGTCTTAACTCTTACTCTGGCCTAATAGCTAAGGTCTTAGACTCATACTCTGGCCTAATGGTTAAGGTCTTAACTCTTACTCTGGCCTAATAGCTAAGGTCTTAGACTCGTACTCTGGCCTAATGGTTAAGGTCTTAACTCTTACTCTGGCCTAATAGCTAAGGTCTTAGACTCATACTCTGGCCTAATGGTTAAGGTCTTAACTCTTACTCTGGCCTACTGGTTAATGTATTAACTCTTACTCTGGCCTAATAGCTAAGGTCTTAACTCTTAATCTGGCCTAATAACTAATGTCTTAACTCTTACTCTGGCCTACTGGTTAAGGTCTTAACTCTTACTCTGGCCTAATAGCTAAGGTCTTAGACACGTACTCTGGCCCAATGGTTAAGGTCTTAACTCTTACTCTGGCCTAATAGCTAAGGTCTTAGACTCATACTCTGGCCTAATGTTTAAGGTCTTAACTCTTACTCTGGCCTAATAGCTAAGGTCTTAACTCTTACTCTGGCATAATAGCTAAGGTCTTAGACTCGTACTCTGGCCTACAGGTTAAGGTCTTAACTCTTACTCTGTCCTAATGGTTAAGGTCTTAACTCTTACTCTGGCCTAATAGCTAAGGTCTTAGACTCGTACTCTGGCCTAATAGCTAAGGTCTTAGACTCGTACTCTGGCCTAATGGTTAAGGTCTTAACTCTTACTCTGGCCTACTGGCTAAGGTCTTAACTCTTACTCTGGCCTAATAGCTAAGGTCTTAACTCTTACTCTGGCCTAATAGCTAAGGTCTTAACTCTTACTCTGGCCTAATAGCTAAGGTCTGAGACTCGTACTATGGTCTACAGGTTAAGGTCTTAACTCTTACTCTGGCCTACTGGTTAAGGTCTTAACTCTTACTCTGGCCTCATAGCTAAGGTCTTAGACTGGTACTCTGGCCTACAGGTTAAGGTCTTAACTCTTACTCTGGCCTTATGGTTAAGGTCTTAACTCTTACTCTGGCCTAATAGCTAAGGTCTTAACTCTTACTCTGGCCTACTAGTTAAGGTCTTAACTTTTACTCTGGCCTACTGGTTAAGGTCTTAACTCTTACTCTGGCCTAATAGCTAAGGTCTTAGACTCATACTGTGGCCTAATGGTTAAGGTCTTAACTCTTACTCTGGCCTAATAGCTAAGGTCTTAACTCTTACTCTGGCCTAATAGCTAAGGTCTGAGACTCGTACTATGGTCTACAGGTTACGGTCTTAACTCTTACTCTGGCCTACAGGTTAAGGTCTTAACTCTTACTCTGGCCTACTGGTTAAGGTCTTAACTTTTACTCTGGCCTAATAGCTAAGGTCTTAGACTCATACTCTGGCCTAATGGTTAAGGTCTTAACTCTTATTCTGGCCTAATAGCTAAGGTCTTAACTCTTACTCTGGCATAATGGTTAAGGTCTTAACTCTTACTCTGGCCTAATGGCTAAGGTCTTAACTCTTACTCTGGCCTAATAGCTGATGTCTTAGACTCGTTCTCTGGCCTAATGGTTAAGGTCTTAACTCTTACTCTGGCCTAATAGCTAAGGTCTTAACTCTTACTCTGGCCTAATAGCTAAGGTCTTAGACTCGTACTGTGGCCTACAGGTTAAGGTCTTAACTCTTACTCTGGCCTACTGGTTAAGGTCTTAACTCTTACTCTGACCTACTGGTTAAGATCTTAACTCTTACTCTGGCCTAATAGCTAAGGTCTTAAACTCGTACTATTGCCTACAGGTTAAGATCTTAACTCTTACTCTGGCCTACTGGTTAAGGTCTTAAATCTTACTCTGGCCTAATAGCTAAGGTCTTAGACTCGTACTATGGCCTGCTGGTTAAGGTCTTAACTCTTACTCTGGCCTAATAGCTAAGGTCTTAACTCTTACTCTGGCCTAATAGATAAGGTCTTAACTCTTACTCTGGCCTACTGGTTAAGGTCTTAACTCTTACTCTGGCCTTATAGCTCAGGTCTTAGACTCGTACTATGGCCTACAGGTTGAGGTCTTAACTCTTACGCTGGCCTACTGGTTAAGGTCTTAACTCTTACTCTGGCCTCATAGCTAAGGTCTTAGACTCGTACTCTGGCCTACAGGTTAAGGTCCTAACTCTTACTCTGGCCTAATAGTTAAGGTCTTAACTCTTACTCTGGCCTAATAGCTAAGGTCTTAACTCTTACTCTGGCCTACTGGTTAAGGTCTTAACTTTTACTCTGGCCTACTGGTTAAGGTCTTAACTCTTACTCTGGCCTAATAGCTAAGGTCTTAGACTCGTACTCTGGCCTACTGGTTAAGGTCTTAACTCTTACTCTGGCCTAATAGCTAAGGTCTTAGACTCGTACTCTGGCCTACTGGCTAAGGTCTTAACTCTTACTCTGGCCTAATAGCTGAGGTCTTAACTCTTACACTGGCCTAATAGCTAAGGTCTTAGACTCGTACTCTGGCCTAATGGTTAATGTCTTAACTCTTACTCTGGCCTAATAGCTAAGGTCTTAACTCTTACTCTGGCATAATAGCTAAGGTCTTAGACTCGTACTCTGGCCTACAGGTGAAGGTCTTAACTCTTACTCAGTCCTAATGGTTAAGGTCTTAACTCTTACTCTGGCCTAATACCTAAGGTCTTAACTCTTACTCTGGCCTAATAGCTAAGGTCTTAACTCTTACTCTGGACTACTGGTTAAGGTCTTAACTCTTACTCTGGCCTAATAGCTAAGGTCTTAGACTCGTACTATGGCCTACAGGTTAAGGTCTTAACTCTTACTCTGTCCTAATGGTTAAGGTCTTAACTCTTACTCTGGCCAAATAGCTAAGGTCTTAACTCTTACTCTGGCCTACTGGTTAAGGTCTTAACTTTTACTCTGGCCTACTGGTTAAGGTCTTAACTCTTACTCTGGCCTAATAGCTAAGGTCTTAGACTCGTACTCTGGCCTAGTGGTTAAGGTCTTAACTCTTACTCTGGCCTAATAGCTAAGGTCTTAGACTCATACTCTGGCCTACTGGCTAAGGTCTTAACTCATACTCTGGCCTACTAGCTGAGGTCTTAACTCTTACTCTGGCCTAATAGCTAAGGTCTTAGACTCGTACTCTGGCCTAATGGTTAAGGTCTTAACTCTTACTCTGGCCTAATAGCTAAGGTCTTAACTCTTACTCTGGCCTAATAGCTAAGGTCTTAGACTCGTACTATGGTCTACAGGTTAAGGTCTTAACTCTTACTCTGGCCTACTGGTTAAGGTCTTAACTCTTACTCTGGCCTAATAGCTAAGGTCTTAGACTCATACTCTGGCCTAATGGTTAAGGTCTTAACTCTTACTCTGGCCTAATAGCTAAGGTCTTAGACTCGTACTCTGGCCTAATGGTTAAGGTCTTAACTCTTACTCTGGCCTAATAGCTAAGGTCTTAGACTCATACTCTGGCATAATGGTTAAGGTCTTAACTCTTACTCTGGCCTACTGGTTAATGTATTAACTCTTACTCTGGCCTAATAGCTAAGGTCTTAACTCTTAATCTGGCCTAATAACTAATGTCTTAACTCTTACTCTGGCCTACTGGTTAAGGTCTTAACTCTTACTCTGGCCTAATAGCTAAGGTCTTAGACACGTACTCTGGCCCAATGGTTAAGGTCTTAACTCTTACTCTGGCCTAATAGCTAAGGTCTTAGACTCATACTCTGGCCTAATGGTTAAGGTCTTAACTCTTACTCTGGCCTAATAGCTAAGGTCTTAACTCTTACTCTGGCATAATAGCTAAGGTCTTAGACTCGTACTCTGGCCTACAGGTTAAGGTCTTAACTCTTACTCTGTCCTAATGGTTAAGGTCTTAACTCTTACTCTGGCCTAATAGCTAAGGTCTTAGACTCGTACTCTGGCCTAATAGCTAAGGTCTTAGACTCGTACTCTGGCCTAATGGTTAAGGTCTTAACTCTTACTCTGGCCTACTGGCTAAGGTCTTAACTCTTACTCTGGCCTAATAGCTAAGGTCTTAACTCTTACTCTGGCCTAATAGCTAAGGTCTTAACTCTTACTCTGGCCTAATAGCTAAGGTCTGAGACTCGTACTATGGTCTACAGGTTAAGGTCTTAACTCTTACTCTGGCCTACTGGTTAAGGTCTTAACTCTTACTCTGGCCTCATAGCTAAGGTCTTAGACTGGTACTCTGGCCTACAGGTTAAGGTCTTAACTCTTACTCTGGCCTTATGGTTAAGGTCTTAACTCTTACTCTGGCCTAATAGCTAAGGTCTTAACTCTTACTCTGGCCTACTAGTTAAGGTCTTAACTTTTACTCTGGCCTACTGGTTAAGGTCTTAACTCTTACTCTGGCCTAATAGCTAAGGTCTTAGACTCGTACTCTGGCCTACTGGTTAAGGTCTTAACTCTTACTCTGGCCTAATAGCTAAGGTCTTAGACTCGTACTCTGGCCTACTGGCTAAGGTCTTAACTCTTACTCTGGCCTAATAGCTGAGGTCTTAACTCTTACTCTGGCCTAATAGCTAAGGTCTTAGACTCGTACTCTGGCCTAATGGTTAAGGTCTTAACTCTTACTCTGGCCTAATAGCTAAGGTCTTAACTCGTACTCTGGCCTAATAGCTAAGGTCTGAGACTCGTACTATGGTCTACAGGTTAAGGTCTTAACTCTTACTCTGGCCTACAGGTTAAGGTCTTAACTCTTACTCTGGCCTACTGGTTAATGTCTTAACTTTTACTCTGGCCTAATAGCTAAGGTCTTAGACTCATACTCTGGCCTAATGGTTAAGGTGTTAACTCTTACTCTGGCCTAATAGCTAAGGTCTTAACTCTTACTCTGGCCTAATGGTTAAGGTCTTAACTCTTACTCTGGCCTAATGGCTAAGGTCTTAACTCTTACTCTGGCCTAATAGCTGATGTCTTAGACTCGTTCTCTGGCCTAATGGTTAAGGTCTTAACTCTTACTCTGGCCTAATAGCTAAGGTCTTAACTCTTACTCTGGCCTAATAGCTAAGGTCTTAGACTCGTACTGTGGCCTACAGGTTAAGGTCTTAACTCTTACTCTGGCCTACTGGTTAAGGTCTTAACTCTTACTCTGACCTACTGGTTAAGGTCTTAACTCTTACTCTGGCCTAATAGCTAAGGTCTTAAACTCGTACTATGGCCTACAGGTTAAGATCTTAACTCTTACTCTGGCCTACTGGTTAAGGTCTTAAATCTTACTCTGGCCTAATAGCTAAGGTCTTAGACTCGTACTATGGCCTGCTGGTTAAGGTCTTAACTCTTACTCTTGCCTAATAGCTAAGGTCTTAAATCTTACTCTGGCCTAATAGCTAAGGTCTTAACTCTTACTCTGGCCTACTGGTTAAGGTCCTAACTCTTACTCAGGCCTAATAGCTAAGGTCTTAGACTCATACTCTGGCCTACTGGCTAAGGTCTTAACTCATACTCTGGCCTACTAGCTGAGGTCTTAACTCTTACTCTGGCCTAATAGCTAAGGTCTTAGACTCGTACTCTGGCCTAATGGTTAAGGTCTTAACTCTTACTCTGGCCTAATAGCTAAGGTCTTAACTCTTACTCTGGCCTAATAGCTAAGGTCTTCGACTCGTACTATGGTCTACAGGTTAAGGTCTTAACTCTTACTCTGGCCTACTGGTTAAGGTCTTAACTCTTACTCTGGCCTAATAGCTAAGGTCTTAGACTCATACTCTGGCCTAATGGTTAAGGTCTTAACTCTTACTTTGGCCTAATAGCTAAGGTCTTTGACTCGTACTCTGGCCTAATGGTTAAGGTCTTAACTCTTACTCTGGCCTAATAGCTAAGGTCTTAGACTCATACTCTGGCCTAATGGTTAAGGTCTTAACTCTTACTCTGGCCTACTGGTTAATGTATTAACTCTTACTCTGGCCTAACAGCTAAGGTCTTAACTCTTAATCTGGCCTAATAGCTAAGGTCTTAACTCTTACTCTGGCCTACTGGTTAAGGTCTTAACTCTTACTCTGGCCTAATAGCTAAGGTCTTAGACACGTACTCTGGCCCAATGGTTAAGGTCTTAACTCTTACTCTGGCCTAATAGCTAAGGTCTTAGACTCGTACTCTGGCCTAATGGTTAAGGTCTTAACTCTTACTCTGGCCTAATAGCTAAGGTCTTAACTCTTACTCTGGCATAATAGCTAAGGTCTTAGACTCGTACTCTGGCCTACAGGTTAAGGTCTTAACTCTTACTCTGTCCTAATGGTTAAGGTCTTAACTCTTACTCTGGCGTAATAGCTAAGGTCTTAGACTCGTACTCTGGCCTAATAGCTAAGGTCTTAGACTCGTACTCTGGCCTAATGGTTAAGGTCTTAACTCTTACTCTGGCCTACTGGCTAAGGTCTTAACTCTTACTCTGGCCTAATAGCTAAGTTCTTAACTCTTACTCTGGCCTAATAGCTAAGGTCTTAACTCTTACTCTGGCCTAATAGCTAAGGTCTGAGACTCGTACTATGGTCTACAGGTTAAGGTCTTAACTCTTACTCTGGCCTACTGGTTAAGGTCTTAACTCTTACTCTGGCCTCATAGCTAAGGTCTTAGACTCGTACTCTGGCCTACAGGTTAAGGTCTTAACTCTTACTCTGGCCTTATGGTTAAGGTCTTAACTCTTACTCTGGCCTAATAGCTAAGGTCTTAACTCTTACTCTGGCCTACTGGTTAAGGTCTTAACTTTTACTCTGGCCTACTGGTTAAGGTCTTAACTCTTACTCTGGCCTAATAGCTAAGGTCTTAGACTCGTACTCTGGCCTACTGGTTAAGGTCTTAACTCTTACTCTGGCCTAATAGCTAAGGTCTTAGACTCGTACTCTGGCCTACTGGCTAAGGTCTTAACTCTTACTCTGGCCTAATAGCTGAGGTCTTAACTCTTACTCTGGCCTAATAGCTAAGGTCTTAGACTCGTACTCTGGCCTAGTGGTTAAGATCTTAACTCTTACTCTGGCCTAATAGCTAAGGTCTTAGACTCATACTCTGGCCTACTGGCTAAGGTCTTAACTCATACTCTGGCCTACTAGCTGAGGTCTTAACTCTTACTCTGGCCTAATAGCTAAGGTCTTAGACTCGTACTCTGGCCTAATGGTTAAGGTCTTAACTCTTACTCTGGCCTAATAGCTAAGGTCTTAACTCTTACTCTGGCCTAATAGCTAAGGTCTTCGACTCGTACTATGGTCTACAGGTTAAGGTCTTAACTCTTACTCTGGCCTACTGGTTAAGGTCTTAACTCTTACTCTGGCCTAATAGCTAAGGTCTTAGACTCATACTCTGGCCTAATGGTTAAGGTCTTAACTCTTACTCTGGCCTAATAGCTAAGGTCTTTGACTCGTACTCTGGCCTAATGGTTAAGGTCTTAACTCTTACTCTGGCCTAATAGCTAAGGTCTTAGACTCATACTCTGGCCTAATGGTTAAGGTCTTAACTCTTACTCTGGCCTACTGGTTAATGTATTAACTCTTACTCTGGCCTAATAGCTAAGGTCTTAACTCTTAATCTGGCCTAATAGCTAAGGTCTTAACTCTTACTCTGGCCTACTGGTTAAGGTCTTAACTCTTACTCTGGCCTAATAGCTAAGGTCTTAGACACGTACTCTGGCCCAATGGTTAAGGTCTTAACTCTTACTCTGGCCTAATAGCTAAGGTCTTAGACTCGTACTCTGGCCTAATGGTTAAGGTCTTAACTCTTACTCTGGCCTAATAGCTAAGGTCTTAACTCTTACTCTGGCATAATAGCTAAGGTCTTAGACTCGTACTCTGGCCTACAGGTTAAGGTCTTAACTCTTACTCTGTCCTAATGGTTAAGGTCTTAACTCTTACTCTGGCCTAATAGCTAAGGTCTTAGACTCGTACTCTGGCCTAATAGCTAAGGTCTTAGACTCGTACTCTGGCCTAATGGTTAAGGTCTTAACTCTTACTCTGGCCTACTGGCTAAGGTCTTAACTCTTACTCTGGCCTAATAGCTAAGGTCTTAACTCTTACTCTGGCCTAATAGCTAAGGTCTTAACTCTTACTCTGGCCTAATAGCTAAGGTCTGAGACTCGTACTATGGTCTACAGGTTAAGGTCTTAACTCTTACTCTGGCCTACTGGTTAAGGTCTTAACTCTTACTCTGGCCTCATAGCTAAGGTTTTAGACTCATACTCTGGCCTACAGGTTAAGGTCTTAACTCTTACTCTGGCCTTATGGTTAAGGTCTTAACTCTTACTCTGGCCTAATAGCTAAGGTCTTAACTCTTACTCTGGCCTACTGGTTAAGGTCTTAACTTTTACTCTGGCCTACTGGTTAAGGTCTTAACTCTTACTCTGGCCTAATAGCTAAGGTCTTAGACTCGTACTCTGGCCTACTGGTTAAGGTCTTAACTCTTACTCTGGCCTAATAGCTAAGGTCTTAGACTCGTACTCTGGCCTACTGGCTAAGGTCTTAACTCTTACTCTGGCATAATAGCTGAGGTCTTAACTCTTACACTGGCCTAATAGCTAAGGTCTTAGACTCGTACTCTGGCCTAATGGTTAATGTCTTAACTCTTACTCTGGCCTAATAGCTAAGGTCTTAACTCTTACTCTGGCATAATAGCTAAGGTCTTAGACTCGTACTCTGGCCTACAGGTTAAGGTCTTAACTCTTACTCTGTCCTAATGGTTAAGTTCTTAACTCTTACTCTGGCCTAATACCTAAGGTCTTAACTCTTACTCTGGCCTAATAGCTAAGGTCTTAACTCTTACTCTGGACTACTGGTTAAGGTCTTAACTCTTACTCTGGCCTAATAGCTAAGGTCTTAGACTCGTACTATGGCCTACAGGTTAAGGTCTTAACTCTTACTCTGGCCTACTGGTTAAGGTCTTAACTCTTACTCTGGCCTACTGGTTAAGGTCTTAACTCTTACTCTGGCCTCATAGCTAAGGTCTTAGACTCGTACTCTGGCCTACAGGTTAAGGTCTTAACTCTTACTCTGTCCTAATGGTTAAGGTCTTAACTCTTACTCTGGCCAAATAGCTAAGGTCTTAACTCTTACTCTGGCCTACTGGTTAAGGTCTTAACTTTTACTCTGGCCTACTGGTTAAGGTCTTAACTCTTACTCTGGCCTAATAGCTAAGGTCTTAGACTCGTACTCTGGCCTAGTGGTTAAGGTCTTAACTCTTACTCTGGCCTAATAGCTAAGGTCTTAGACTCATACTCTGGCCTACTGGCTAAGGTCTTAACTCATACTCTGGCCTACTAGCTGAGGTCTTAACTCTTGCTCTGGCCTAATAGCTAAGGTCTTAGACTCGTACTCTGGCCTAATGATTAAGGTCTTAACTCTTACTCTGGCCTAATAGCTAAGGTCTTAACTCTTACTCTGGCCTAATAGCTAAGGTCTTAGACTCGTACTATGGTCTACAGGTTAAGGTCTTAACTCTTACTCTGGCCTACTGGTTAAGGTCTTAACTCTTACTCTGGCCTAATAGCTAAGGTCTTAGACTCATACTCTGGCCTAATGGTTAAGGTCTTAACTCTTACTCTGGCCTAATAGCTAAGGTCTTAGACTCGTACTCTGGCCTAATGGTTAAGGTCTTAACTCTTACTCTGGCCTAATAGCTAAGGTCTTAGACTCATACGCTGGCCTAATGGTTAAGGTCTTAACTCTTACTCTGGCCTACTGGTTAATGTATTAACTCTTACTCTGGCCTAATAGCTAAGGTCTTAACTCTTAATCTGGCCTAATAACTAAGGTCTTAACTCTTACTCTGGCCTACTGGTTAAGGTCTTAACTCTTACTCTGGCCTAATAGCTAAGGTCTTAGACACGTACTCTGGCCCAATGGTTAAGGTCTTAACTCTTACTCTGGCCTAATAGCTAAGGTCTTAGACTCGTACTCTGGCCTAATGGTTAAGGTCTTAACTCTTACTCTGGCCTAATAGCTAAGGTCTTAACTCTTACTCTGGCATAATAGCTAAGGTCTTAGACTCGTACTCTGGCCTACAGGTTAAGGTCTTAACTCTTACTCTGTCCTAATGGTTAAGGTCTTAACTCTTACTCTGGCCTAATAGCTAAGGTCTTAGACTCGTACTCTGGCCTAATAGCTAAGGTCTTAGACTCGTACTCTGGCCTAATGGTTAAGGTCTTAACTCTTACTCTGGCCTACTGGCTAAGGTCTTAACTCTTACTCTGGCCTAATAGCTAAGGTCTTAACTCTTACTCTGGCCTAATAGCTAAGGTCTTAACTCTTACTCTGGCCTAATAGCTAAGGTCTGAGACTCGTACTATGGTCTACAGGTTAAGGTCTTAACTCTTACTCTGGCCTACTGGTTAAGGTCTTAACTCTTACTCTGGCCTCATAGCTAAGGTCTTAGACTCGTACTCTGGCCTACAGGTTAAGGTCTTAACTCTTACTCTGGCCTTATGGTTAAGGTCTTAACTCTTACTCTGGCCTAATAGCTAAGGTCTTAACTCTTACTCTGGCCTACTGGTTAAGGTCTTAACTTTTACTCTGGCCTACTGGTTAAGGTCTTAACTCTTACTCTGGCCTAATAGCTAAGGTCTTAGACTCGTACTCTGGCCTACTGGTTAAGGTCTGAACTCTTACTCTGGCCTAATAGCTAAGGTCTTAGACTCGTACTCTGGCCTAGTGGTTAAGGTCTTAACTCTTACTCTGGCCTAATAGCTAAGGTCTTAGACTCATACTCTGGCCTACTGGCTAAGGTCTTAACTCATACTCTGGCCTACTAGCTGAGGTCTTAACTCTTACTCTGGCCTAATAGCTAAGGTCTTAGACTCGTACTCTGGCCTAATGGTTAAGGTCTTAACTCTTACTCTGGCCTAATAGCTAAGGTCTTAACTCTTACTCTGGCCTAATAGCTAAGGTCTTAGACTCGTACTATGGTCTACAGGTTAAGGTCTTAACTCTTACTCTGGCCTACTGGTTAAGGTCTTAACACTTACTCTGGCCTAATAGCTAAGGTCTTAGACTCATACTCTGGCCTAATGGTTAAGGTCTTAACTCTTACTCTGGCCTAATAGCTAAGGTCTTAGACTCGTACTCTGGCCTAATGGTTAAGGTCTTAACTCTTACTCTGGCCTAATAGCTAAGGTCTTAGACACGTACTCTGGCCCAATGGTTAAGGTCTTAACTCTTACTCTGGCCTAATAGCTAAGGTCTTAGACTCGTACTCTGGCCTAATGGTTAAGGTCTTAACTCTTACTCTGGCCTACTGGTTAATGTATTAACTCTTACTCTGGCCTAATAGCTAAGGTCTTAACTCTTAATCTGGCCTAATAACTAAGGTCTTAACTCTTACTCTGGCCTACTGGTTAAGGTCTTAACTCTTACTCTGGCCTAATAGCTAAGGTCTTAGACACGTACTCTGGCCCAATGGTTAAGGTCTTAACTCTTACTCTGGCCTAATAGCTAAGGTCTTAGACTCGTACTCTGGCCTAATGGTTAAGGTCTTAACTCTTACTCTGGCCTAATAGCTAAGGTCTTAACTCTTACTCTGGCCTAATAGCTAAGGTCTTAGACTCGTACTCTGGCCTAATAGCTAAGGTCTTAGACTCGTACTCTGGCCTAATGGTTAAGGTCTTAACTCTTACTCTGGCCTACTGGCTAAGGTCTTAACTCTTACTCTGGCCTAATAGCTAAGGTCTTAACTCTTACTCTTGCCTACTAGCTAAGGTCTTAACTCTTACTCTGGCCTAATAGCTAAGGTCTGAGACTCGTACTATGGTCTACAGGTTAAGGTCTTAACTCTTACTCT
Source organism: Triturus cristatus (assembly GCF_964204655.1). Taxonomy (NCBI): domain Eukaryota; kingdom Metazoa; phylum Chordata; class Amphibia; order Caudata; family Salamandridae; genus Triturus; species Triturus cristatus. The sequence continues at coordinate 1,087,566,475 of NC_140589.1, read as the reverse complement.
GGCCTACTGGTTAAGGTCTTAACTCTTACTCTGGCCTCATAGCTAAGGTCTTAGACTCGTACTCTGGCCTACAGGTTAAGGTCTTAACTCTTACTCTGGCCTTATGGTTAAGGTCTTAACTCTTACTCTGGCCTAATAGCTAAGGTCTTAACTCTTACTCTGGCCTACTGGTTAAGGTCTTAACTTTTACTCTGGCCTATTGGTTAAGGTCTTAACTCTTACTCTGGCCTAATAGCTAAGGTCTTAGACTCGTACTCTGGCCTACTGGTTAAGGTCTTAACTCTTACTCTGGCCTAATAGCTAAGGTCTTAGACTCGTACTCTGGCCTACTGGCTAAGGTCTTAACTCTTACTCTGGCCTAATAGCTGAGGTCTTAACTCTTACTCTGGCCTAATAGCTAAGGTCTTAGACTCGTACTCTGGCCTAATGGTTAAGGTCTTAACTCTTACTCTGGCCTAATAGCTAAGGTCTTAACTCTTACTCTGGCCTAATAGCTAAGGTCTGAGACTCGTACTATGGTCTACAGGTTAAGGTCTTAACTCTTACTCTGGCCTACAGGTTAAGGTCTTAACTCTTACTCTGGCCTACTGGTTAAGGTCTTAACTTTTACTCTGGCCTAATAGCTAAGGTCTTAGACTCATACTCTGGCCTAATGGTTAAGGTCTTAACTCTTACTCTGGCCTAATAGCTAAGGTCTTAACTCTTACTCTGGCCTAATGGTTAAGGTCTTAACTCTTACTCTGGCCTAATGGCTAAGGTCTTAACTCTTACTCTGGCCTAATAGCTGATGTCTTAAACTCGTTCTCTGGCCTAATGGTTAAGGTCTTAACTCTTACTCTGGCCTAATAGCTAAGGTCTTAACTCTTACTCTGGCCTAATAGCTAAGGTCTTAGACTCGTACTGTGGCCTACAGGTTAAGGTCTTAACTCTTACTCTGGCCTACTGGTTAAGGTCTTAACTCTTACTCTGACCTACTGGTTAAGATCTTAACTCTTACTCTGGCCTAATAGCTAAGGTCTTAAACTCGTACTATTGCCTACAGGTTAAGATCTTAACTCTTACTCTGGCCTACTGGTTAAGGTCTTAAATCTTACTCTGGCCTAATAGCTAAGGTCTTAGACTCGTACTATGGCCTGCTGGTTAAGGTCTTAACTCTTACTCTGGCCTAATAGCTAAGGTCTTAACTCTTACTCTGGCCTAATAGCTAAGGTCTTAACTCTTACTCTGGCCTTATAGCTCAGGTCTTAGACTCGTACTATGGCCTACAGGTTGAGGTCTTAACTCTTACGCTGGCCTACTGGTTAAGGTCTTAACTCTTACTCTGGCCTCATAGCTAAGGTCTTAGACTCGTACTCTGGCCTACAGGTTAAGGTCCTAACTCTTACTCTGGCCTAATAGTTAAGGTCTTAACTCTTACTCTGGCCTAATAGCTAAGGTCTTAACTCTTACTCTGGCCTACTGGTTAAGGTCTTAACTTTTACTCTGGCCTACTGGTTAAGGTCTTAACTCTTACTCTGGCCTAATAGCTAAGGTCTTAGACTCGTACTCTGGCCTACTGGTTAAGGTCTTAACTCTTACTCTGGCCTAATAGCTAAGGTCTTAGACTCGTACTCTGGCCTACTGGCTAAGGTCTTAACTCTTACTCTGGCCTAATAGCTGAGGTCTTAACTCTTACTCTGGCCTAATAGCTAAGGTCTTAGACTCGTACTCTGGCCTAATGGTTAAGGTCTTAACTCTTACTCTGGCCTAATAGCTAAGGTCTTAACTCTTACACTGGCCTAATAGCTAAGGTCTGAGACTCGTACTATGGTCTACAGGTTAAGGTCTTAACTCTTACTCTGGCCTACTGGTTAAGGTCTTAACTCTTACTTTGGCCTAATAGCTAAGCTCTTAGACTCATACTCTGGCCTAATGGTTAAGGTCTTAACTCTTACTCTGGCCTAATAGCTAACGTCTTAGACTCGTACTCTGGCCTAATGGTTAAGGTCTTAACTCTTACTCTGGCCTAATAGCTAAGGTCTTAGACTCATACTCTGGCCTAATGGTTAATGTCTTAACTCTTACTCTGGCCTACTGGTTAATGTCTTACCTCTTACTCTGGCCTAATAGCTAAGGTCTTAACTCTTACTCTGGCCTAATAGCTAAGGTCTTAACTCTTACTCTGGCCTACTGGTTAAGGTCTTAACTCTTACTCTGGCCTAATAGCTAAGGTCTTAGACACTTACTCTGGCCCAATGGTTAAGGTCTTAACTCTTACTCTGGCCTAATAGCTAAGGTCTTAGACTCGTACTCTGGCCTAATGGTTAAGGTCTTAACTCTTACTCTGGCCTAATAGCTAAGGTCTTAATTCTTACTCTGGCATAATAGCTAAGGTCTTAGACTCGTACTCTGGCCTACAGGTTAAGGTCTTAACTCTTACTCAGGCCTAATGGTGAAGGTCTTAACTCTTACTCTGGCCTAATAGCTAAGGTCTTAGACTCGTACTCTGGCCTAATGGTTAAGGTCTTAACTCTTACTCTGGCCTACTGGCTAAGGTCTTAACTCTTACTCTGGCCTAATAGCTAGGGTCTTAACTCTTACTCTGCCCTAATAGCTAAGGTCTTAACTCTTACTCTGGCCTACTGGTTAAGGTCTTAACTCTTACTCTGGCCTTATAGCTAAGGTCTTAGACTCGTACTATGGCCTACAGGTTAAGGTCTTAACTCTTACTCTGGCCTACTGGTTAAGGTCTTAACTCTTACTCTGGCCTACTGGTTAAGGTCTTAACTCTTACTCTGGCCTCATAGATAAGGTCTTAGACTCGTACTCTGTCCTACAGGTTAAGGTCTTAACTCTTACTCTGGCCTAATGGTTAAGGTCTTAACTCTTACTCTGGCCTACTGGTTAAGGTCTTAACTTTTACTCTGGCCTACTGGTTAAGGTCTTAACTCTTACTCTGGCCTAATAGCTAAGGTCTTAGACTCATACTCTGACCTAATGGTTAAGGTCTTAACTCTTACTCTGGCCTACTGGTTAAGGTCTTAACTCTTACTCTGGCCTAATAGCTAAGGTCTTAACTCTTACTCTGGCCTAATAGCTAAGGTCTGAGACTCGTACTCTGGCCTAATGGTTAAGGTCTTAACTCTTACTCTGGCCTAATAGCTAAGGTCTTAACTCTTACTCTGGCATAATAGCTAAGGTCTTAGACTCGTACTCTGGCCTACAGGTTAAGGTCTTAACTCTTACTCTGGCCTACTGGTTAAGGTCTTAACTCTTACTCTGGCCTAATAGCTAAGGTCTTAGACTCATACTCTGGCCTAATGGTTAAGGTCTTAACTCTTACTCTGGCCTAATAGCTAAGGTCTTAACTCTTACTCTGGCCTAATGGTTAAGGTCTTAACTCTTACTCTGGCCTAATAGCTAAGGTATTAACTCTTACTCTGGCCTAATAGCTAAGGTCTTAGACTCATACTATGGCCTACAGGTTAAGGTCTTAACTCTTACTCTGGCCTACTGGTTAAGGTCTTAACTCTTACTCTGGCCTAATGGCTAAGGTCTTAACTCTTACTCTGGCCTAATAGCTGATGTCTTAGACTCGTACTCTGGCCTAATGGTTAAGGTCTTAACTCTTACACTGGCCAAATAGCTAAGGTCTTAACTCTTACTCTGGCCTAATAGCTAAGGTCCTAGACTCGTACTATGGCCTACAGGTTAAGGTCTTAACTCTTACTCTGGCCTACTGGTTAAGGTCTTAACTCTTACTCTGACCTACTGGTTAAGGTCTTAACTCTTACTCTGGCCTAATAGCTAAGGTCTTAAACTCGTACTATGGCCTACAGGTTAAGATCTTAACTCTTACTCTGGCCTACTGGTTAAGGTCTTAAATCTTACTCTGGCCTAATAGCTAAGGTCTTAGACTCGTACTATGGCCTACTGGTTAAGGTCTTAGCTCTTACTCTGGCCTAATAGCTAAGGTTTTAACTCTTACTCTGGCCTAATGGCTAAGGTCTTAACTCTTACTCTGGCCTAATAGCTAAGGTCTTAACACTTACTCTGGCCTAATAGCTAAGGTCTTTGACTCGTACTATGGTCTACAGGTTAAGGTCTTAACTCTTACTCTGGCCTACTGGTTAAGGTCTTAACTCTTACTCTGGCCTAATAGCTAAAGTCTTAGACTCATACTCTGGCCTAATGGTTAAGGTCTTAACTCTTACTCTGGCCTAATAGCTAAGGTCTTTGACTCGTACTCTGGCCTAATGGTTAAGGTCTTAACTCTTACTCTGGCCTACTGGTTAATGTATTAACTCTTACTCTGGCCTAATAGCTAAGGTCTTAACTCTTAATCTGGCCTAATAGCTAATGTCTTAACTGTTACTCTGGCCTACTGGTTAAGGTCTTAACTCTTACTCTGGCCTAATAGCTAAGGTCTTAGACACGTACTCTGGCCCAATGGTTAAGGTCTTAACTCTTACTCTGGCCTAATAGCTAAGGTCTTAGACTCGTACTCTGGCCTAATGGTTAAGGTCTTAACTCTTACTCTGGCCTAATAGCTAAGGTCTTAACTCTTACTCTGGCATAATAGCTAAGGTCTTAGACTCGTACTCTGGCCTACAGGTTAAGGTCTTAACTCTTACTCTGTCCTAATGGGTAAGGTCTTAACTCTTACTCTGGCCTAATAGCTAAGGTCTTAGACTCGTACTCTGGCCTAATAGCTAAGGTCTTAGACTCGTATTCTGGCCTAATGGTTAAGGTCTTAACTCTTACTCTGGCCTACTGGCTAAGGTCTTAACTCTTACTCTGGCCTAATAGCTAAGGTCTTAACTCTTACTCTGGCCTAATAGCTAAGGTCTTAACTCTTACTCTGGCCTCATAGCTAAGGTCTGAGACTCGTACTATGGTCTACAGGTTAAGGTCTTAACTCTTACTCTGGCCTACTGGTTAAGGTCTTAACTCTTACTCTGGCCTCATAGCTAAGGTCTTAGACTCGTACTCTGGCCTACAGGTTAAGGTCTTAACTCTTACTCTGGCCTTATGGTTAAGGTCTTAACTCTTACTCTGGCCTAATAGCTAAGGTCTTAACTCTTACTCTGGCCTACTGGTTAAGGTCTTAACTTTTACCCTGGCCTACTGGTTAAGGTCTTAACTCTTACTCTGGCCTAATAGCTAAGGTCTTAGACTCGTACTCTGGCCTACTGGTTAAGGTCTTAACTCTTACTCTGGCCTAATAGCTAAGGTCTTAGACTCGTACTCTGGCCTACTGGCTAAGGTCTTAACTCTTACTCTGGCCTAATAGCTGAGGTCTTAACTCTTACTCTGGCCTAATAGCTAAGGTCTTAGACTCGTACTCTGGCCTAGTGGTTAAGGTCTTAACTCTTACTCTGGCCTAATAGCTAAGGTCTTAGACTCATACTCTGGCCTACTGGCTAAGGTCTTAACTCATACTCTGGCCTACTAGCTGAGGTCTTAACTCTTACTCTGGCCTAATAGCTAAGGTCTTAGACTCGTACTCTGGCCTAATGGTTAAGGTCTTAACTCTTACTCTGGCCTAATAGCTAAGGTCTTAACTCTTACTCTGGCCTAATAGCTAAGGTCTTCGACTCGTACTATGGTCTACAGGTTAAGGTCTTAACTCTTACTCTGGCCTACTGGTTAAGGTCTTAACTCTTACTCTGGCCTATTAGCTAAGGTCTTAGACTCATACTCTGGCATAATGGTTAAGGTCTTAACTCTTACTCTGGCCTAATAGCTAAGGTCTTTGACTCGTACTCTGGCCTAATGGTTAAGGTCTTAACTCTTACTCTGGCCTAATAGCTAAGGTCTTAGACTCATACTCTGGCCTAATGGTTAAGGTCTTAACTCTTACTCTGGCCTACTGGTTAATGTATTAACTCTTACTCTGGCCTAATAGCTAAGGTCTTAACTCTTAATCTGGCCTAATAGCTAAGGTCTTAACTTTTACTCTGGCCTACTGGTTAAGGTCTTAACTCTTACTCTGGCCTAATAGCTAAGGTCTTAGACACGTACTCTGCCCCAATGGTTAAGGTCTTAACTCTTACTCTGGCCTAATAGCTAAGGTCTTAGACTCGTACTCTGGCCTAATGGTTAAGGTCTTAACTCTTACTCTGGCCTAATAGCTAAGGTCTTAACTCTTACTCTGGCATAATAGCTAAGGTCTTAGACTCGTACTCTGGCCTACAGGTTAAGGTCTTAACTCTTACTCTGTCCTAATGGTTAAGGTCTTAACTCTTACTCTGGCCTAATAGCTAAGGTCTTAGACTCGTACTCTGGCCTAATAGCTAAGGTCTTAGACTCGTACTCTGGCCTAATGGTTAAGGTCTTAACTCTTACTCTGGCCTACTGGCTAAGGTCTTAACTCTTACTCTGGCCTAATAGCTAAGGTCTTAACTCTTACTCTGGCCTAATAGCTAAGGTCTTAACTCTTACTCTGGCCTAATAGCTAAGGTCTGAGACTCGTACTATGGTCTACAGGTTAAGGTCTTAACTCTTACTCTGGCCTACTGGTTAAGGTCTTAACTCTTACTCTGGCCTCATAGCTAAGGTCTTAGACTCATACTCTGGCCTACAGGTTAAGGTCTTAACTCTTACTCTGGCCTTATGGTTAAGGTCTTAACTCTTACTCTGGCCTAATAGCTAAGGTCTTAACTCTTACTCTGGCCTACTGGTTAAGGTCTTAACTTTTACTCTGGCCTACTGGTTAAGGTCTTAACTCTTACTCTGGCCTAATAGCTAAGGTCTTAGACTCGTACTCTGGCCTACTGGTTAAGGTCTTAACTCTTACTCTGGCCTAATAGCTAAGGTCTTAGACTCGTACTCTGGCGTACTGGCTAAGGTCTTAACTCTTACTCTGGCCTAATAGCTGAGGTCTTAACTCTTACACTGGCCTAATAGCTAAGGTCTTAGACTCGTACTCTGGCCTAATGGTTAATGTCTTAACTCTTACTCTGGCCTAATAGCTAAGGTCTTAACTCTTACTCTGGCATAATAGCTAAGGTCTTAG